>NC_064826.1:46695000-47945000 GCF_024166365.1 Elephas maximus indicus | reverse complement strand
GAGTGGAAATTATCCATAAATTTCAAAAGGCAATCTTACCAAGAACCACAAATAGTCCTCATTTCTTACTAAATAGTAAGATCACATTAAAATTCAAAAATAGATAACATTAATCACTGTAATTCAAATAACTAATCTTTAGACCTGACAGGGAACCTTGAGAGCTTTAAATATTACCCTTAGTTCTTTTTTCTGTGAAACAAAGAGAGGAATAAAGCATCCTTGGATGCTGGGAAGTAGTAGTGATTAAAGTTAGGGGGAGCCTTAGAAGGAAGTGGTATTTGTAACCTCCCTGCCTCTTGCCCACTCAGGAGCCCATCATTTCCATAGTCATACTCATCATATTCAAGTCACCCCTAACTATGACTGTTCCTACTCAAGCCATTCTTGGGTATCACTGTGGTGGGAATGTCTTGATTTTATTGAAGTATATAACCAAGTACAGAAAATAATTATGGAAATAGAATCATCCTTTGCATAATAATTTATAGCTTACAAACCCTTTCACCTGCATGGTCTCATTTTTTTCTTTCCCATAACCCTGAGAAGTTATTGTCATTAGTGTTCCACCTTACTTCTAAAGAAACTGAGTCACAGAGCATATAAGTTAGTTCTTTGGAAGTCACATAGCTAGTAGGTGATAGAATGGAACTAGGACCAAAGTCTTTTTGACTCCATATTCCATTTTATATCTACTATACCAGAGGTCTCCCAAACTTACAGAGAAGGGCGGATCAAAGATGGAGCTGTTGGTTGAATGGACACAGGAAATCTGGGGTGGAAAGAGGGAGTGTGTGGTGACATTATAGGGATAGCAATTAGGGTCACATAACAATGTATGTATAAATTTTTGTATGAGAAACTAGCTCGAGCTATAAACTTTTACCTAAAGCACAATTAAAAAAAAAAAAATCAATAGAAAATCTGAATAGACCTGCAACAAATAAAGATACTAAATTGAAAAAAAAAAAAAAAAATGGAGCTGAGCTGTAAAAATAGCCAATCTGTAAAAAGAAAAAAAAAAAAACCTAACCCAATAGAAAAAAAAACAGACACACGAGATGTGTGAAAGAGGAAAACTGAATGACCAACAAACATACGAAAAGACTCTCACCTAAAGTAGCCATTGGGGAAGTGCGAATTAAAATCATGATCACACCCAGCAGATTAGTGGAAATTAAAAAGTCTGAGAATACCTGGTATTGTGTCAGCTGGAGAGCAATGAAAATTCTGATATACTACCAATGGGAGTGTAAATTGATATAACCTATTTTGTTAACCATTTGCCATTGTCTTAAAAAGTTGAAGATGCATACGGCCTATGACCCAACAACTCCATGCCAAGGTACATACCCCAGAAAAACTCTCCCATATGTGCACTGGGGCTGTGGAAAGTAGTTCATAGAAGAGTTATCTTTAATAGACAAATCTTCACAAGAATTCCAGTGTCCATCAGCAGGAGAATGAATAAACAGAAATAGTAATTTAGTCATCCGATAGAGACCTTACTGGAGTGAAAATTAATGAACTACAGGTACAGGTATCAAAATAAATATCACAAATATATTTTGGAGGAAAAATTATAGAAAATATGTATACTAAAATGTTTAAAATATTCAAAACAATACCAATGTTATTTAGGGATACCTAGATATTTCATGGAAACTCTCGTGGCGAAGTGGTTAACTGCTACGGCTGCTAACCAAAGGGTTGGCAGTTTGAATCCGCCAGGCGCTCCTTGGAAACTCTATGGGGAATTTCTACTCTGTCCTATAGGGTTGCTATGAGTCAGAATCGACGGCAGTGGGTTTGGTAGACATTTCATGAAAAATACGAAGAAGAACATGAGAATAACAAATCTCAAATGCAGGACAATGGTTAGTTACCTTTGGAAGGACCAGTGGGGCAATGCAAGTGTGTGGCAAGGTGCCATAGGGGGGGTGGGGTGCTTCAACTAATATGAGCAATGTTTTAATCATTAAGCTTCATTGTAGTACCCAGGTATTTATTATTCTTTTAATCTGTTTAATGCCTAAAATATGTAGTAATGTACCAACTTTAAAAATAGAATTGGGAGGAGAAACAAAATAGTCTATCAGAATCAGACACTTATCTGGGACTCTGGGAACCAACTAAAAATGCTGCCCAAAGTATCCCAGCTGCCCCCCATCAAATGAGGAATCATAGAAACAGTCAGGATGTCAATCCTAACTCAGTTCTGAGTCTCGGTCCAATGTGGCAGCCAACGCACCAGCACCCTCTCTGATAGATGTAGTTGAAGAGTGTAGTTCTATCTAACAGATCACATAGTCTGTGAGTGGTATTTATTAGAATCAGACCTAACCTGTATCCCTGAAGTTGTTTGTTTGGCTTTTCAATCTCTATATCTTTAACATTTTCAAATAGTTCTGTAGCATTTGGGAAGAGTGAGTGTTAATCGAGTTTATGATGTTGGTGACACTTTACTTAGGATGGTTTTATTCATAGAATTAATTTATTTTTCAAATGCATTTAATGGAAAAACAATTTTATATCATACACCAAAGAAGGACCAGGAAAGTATTCCATTCTGAAAGTTCAAGTCTATTTTTGTTTTTGATGTTTGCAGTCTTGATGGGTAAGCTCCCTAGTCAACTCTATCACCATTTACACTACCCATTTCAAAATTGTCCTGATAAATTGATGTCTGTTCTGTTACTCATTTGACAATCTGTGAAAACATGTCTTTTCATCCCTCACATAGTCCTCAGCATAGTCAGGCACAATCTCAATTTGCAAGTTCAATTCTCAACTATTATGGTTTTTGAGGATAAAAATATCAATTCATGATAGAACAGTTCTCCAAAAATAAATCATTTTTCATACATAATTGAGTTTTTTAATAAAAACAATTATCTCAAGCAACCATATTTTTTTACATTTTAAGAAGGATATTTTGTTTTTCTGAATATATTTTATAATTAATCATTTACATTCAGGGCATTTTTAATATAAAGTTAACTTCTCATCAGTTGACCTCTGCAAACCTGTAATAAGTCTCTGGGGAGAAAAGACAAATGCCTTTACTGAAAATGACCTACAGAAATACCAGTTGATCTAAGATCAGACAGTGAGTCTATGGTAGCTTCCTGATTGAAAGCCAAAGTCCTAAACCCCCATCTTCTCTTACCAACAATCATATTAATATTGGTCCACACTATTGAAACCCACTATGTGCCAGGCATGGTGCCGTGCACTTTTCCTGCATTTTCTCATTTCATCCTCACAATAACTTTACAAATGAGGAAGTGTTGCTCAAAGCAGGTAAGTACTTGCCCAAAATCACATATCTGTTAAGTTGTAGCATCAGAATATGGACCCAGTTTCTTGATCCCAAACCTGTGCCCTTGGCCTTTACTTGTGGGTGTGTAGGGCCTTTGCAATTACATCTGCTATAAATGGAGAAAATAAGTGAGAAAAATATTTTCTCTTTCAAAAAGCAGGAAAAATGGCATTTGACTCAGTCAAGTGATAACAACTAAGAAACCCATATATCAGGGTTTTTCTTTTGTTTTGTCCTGTTTTCATCCAAAACTTGTAACACCACTTCTCAGTAGTTTGAAAATTCTATTAATTGAATTGCCACCCCAGAAGATGGCAATGAAGATGACAAAGAAGCATAGGGTATGTGCTTCTAACCTTTTCTTTCTGATCCTTTTTTTCTGAACATGAAATTGTTTCTGTACTTGAAGAATAACCAAATAGCTTTTTTTTTCAGCATTTGATCATTATACTTGTTGGCAGACCTGTTGTAACCTTGAATCACCTACAGTGAATTTAAATATTATTCTAATTGATTTTCTCACTGCTTACTGAGAAACAGAGCACTTCATCCACTAGCCTCATAAGTAATTCCATTCCTCTAAGTCAACATTAATTGAACTTACCTCATGGTGTCAACCTCTTTCTTTTTTCCTTGCAGGTGATGTCATTGTCTATATTAATGAAGTTTGTGTCCTTGGACACACTCATGCAGATGTAGTCAAACTTTTCCAGTCTGTTCCTATTGGCCAGAGTGTCAACCTGGTGTTGTGTCGTGGATACCCCTTGCCCTTTGATCCTGAAGATCCTGCTAACAGCATGGTGCCACCCCTTGCAATAATGGAGAGGCAACCTCCAGTGATGGTCAATGGAAGACATAACTATGAAACATATTTAGAATACATTTCTCGGACCTCACAGTCTGTTCCAGATATAACAGATCGGCCACCTCATTCTTTGCATTCCATGCCAGCTGATGGCCAACTAGATGGCACGTATCCACCACCTGTCCATGATGACAATGTGTCTATGGCTTCCTCTGGGGCCACCCAAGCTGAACTTATGACCTTAACCATTGTGAAAGGTGCCCAGGGCTTTGGCTTCACTATTGCTGACAGTCCTACAGGACAGCGGGTGAAACAAATACTTGACATTCAGGGATGCCCTGGCCTCTGTGAAGGTGACCTCATCGTTGAGATCAACCAGCAGAATGTACAGAACCTGAGCCATACAGAAGTAGTGGATATACTTAAGGACTGTCCCCTTGGAAGTGAGACTTCTTTGGTCATCCATCGAGGAGGTAAGACTAACCAACACTGGCTTAGCAATAAATATGTGGGTGAACCAGTTGAAACTTTTACAATGATACTGTAAAAATGGAGGCTTCTCTGCAGTTGAATGAAATTGTACTTTTAAAAATAAAGGTAAAAGAGTAAGGGAGAAAAATATGAGTCCAGGGAGCTGAGCTTTTGAATTTAGAGAGTATTTTTCATTTTTTATATTAAGTACATGTTTATGTTGATATGAACTTGAAGATTGAATCCCCAGCTATGAATGGGTTATATTCCAAAAGTTCATTAATGAGAACTCATATTGCTTGCTCATCGATTTGATTAAGAAACCTGCCATTTCCCGTGGAAGCAATGCCCTGAATTGTGGTTAGGATGTCAGGTTAGCAGTTAGAAGCCAATTTGTACCCAAATATAGTATTGGTAATCACTATAAGGACCTTTGGGTGTGTTACTGTAGGCAAATCTTTTTGCTCAGGACACATCTTCCACTACTACAGGGGCTGCTCCAGCAATAGGTAGCCATAGTGATGCCCATGACCTGGGATGAAAGCTGTGGAACAGGGCTAGGGCCGAAGTTCTGGCCTGGGTGTTCTGGGTGAAGGATGGAAATAGAAGCAGTGAGGAGTATGGTAGGAGCTCTGAACCCTAGATGTTTCTTCCTTTCTACCTTCTCCATGGGGAAAGAAAGGGGTTGCTAAGCAGGGGACCCCTTCCTCACTTTTCTGCTACTTTGCTATTGGTGATCAGTGAAGCTAGGAAGATGAAAGGGGGACAGGCCCACCATAGCAGGAAGGATGCTTGAAAACAGAGCATAAAGGAAAAGACTCAGGCTGTCCTGTTTTCCTGCTTAGTGACTTGGGGACTTAGAACACTTAAAAGTCCATGACCTTCAGATTTCTTATTTGTTGTTGTTGTTATTTGCTGCCATTGAATCAGCCCCAACTCATGATGACCCCATGCACAACAGAATGAAACAGTGCCCAGTCCTGTACCATCCCCATGATTGGTTGCAGATTGGATCATTGTGTTCCATAGGGTTTTCATTGGCCAGTTTTCTGATACAATGGGATAATAATACTATCTAACATGACGGTAATGAGTCCTGGTGGCTCAGTGGTTGAGCATACCATTGATAACTGAAAGGTTGGCAGTTCAAACCCAACCAGCAGCTCCACAGGAGAAGAATATGGCAGTCTGCTTCCGTAAAGATTACAGTATGGGAAACCCTATGAGACAGTTCTACTCTATCCTATAGGTCCACTGTGAGTTGGAATTGACTGGACAGTAATGGAGGTTTTTAACCTGATGGTAGTGTCCTCAGTATTGAGTGGCCCACAATAGGTGCTCACTAAATGTGGAGTCTAAATCAGCACTTAGGCTACAGCAGGAATAGGTCAGGAGAAGCAGTGCTATGAGGAATTCATGTGAATGGCACAAGCACGGCAAGCATATGTGATTTCCTATTCAAAGCACTAAAAATAGCATGAAAGCCTGTCAATTTGAAATGCAAGTGAAGGCAGTCAAAGCTGAAAGAAGTACCTTTTAACCTTTTAGTTTATTTGACCCTCTTTGCAGGTTTTTCCCCTTCAAGGATGCCAAATATTAGGCATTTGTGAGCAACACTGCATGTATTTATGTTTTATGTATTATGTTCCTATGTTAGAAAAGAAAATACGGTAGCAAAGCAATCAAATTTACCTTCTTAAGACATAGCTACAAAATAGCACTTGACTTTTAATACTAAATATTGACAGTGCATTAAAATTTCTCCCATTGCTTTTTAAAGATTAAAACAAATATTCATTAATTAAAGAGCCATATCTTCATAATGTTCAATTGAAAATCAAATCTTTGGCAAAGGTATATTAAAAGGTATAGCGGAAAATCACTGGGCAGTAGCCACTGTATGATTCATAGAGACAAATTTGAACATATTTCATGTATAATGGCTTTTTTAAAGCCACGACATAGCAAGAGAAAGTACTATGAAATCCTTAAATTCTTTCTTTAGATTATTATAATATGTACCTTTTCTGAAAAAAATTTATTGTATGTGGCTATCAGTCAAGTGCTGGGGTTTCTCTCTCTCATCAGTCAAAGTTTTGTTTGCATTGTGTTTGGAGTGAGAAACTTCTTTTATTTTGTGGGTTTTTTTTTTTTAGTTGGGGGCAAACTCTGGTGGCATAGTGGTTAAGAGCTACGGCTGCTAACCAAAAGTTTGGCAGTTTGAATCCACCAGCTGCTCCTTGGAAACCGTATGGGGCAGTTCTACTCTGTCCTAGAGGGTCACTATGAGTTGGAATCAACTTAACTGCAACGGGTTCGGCTTTTGTTTGTCTGTTTTTAGTGTAGAATTGCAGAATGTAGTACTTTGTGAAGCTTAAATATTTCTAGTCAAAAACTTCTTGAGATACCCCAAATTCCCACATTTTGTACTCGTCTCTCTGAAGTTTTTTTTTTTTTCTCTGAAGTTACTAGGAACTAGTACCATGTTTTTCTGATGACAGAGACTTTGTCTTATTACAGGCTACTCATTATTGCTATGGCCTCATTCAGAGAAACATAGATTTTCAAGAGCAGATTCATACACCTGGGTCCTTATACCAGGATGGTTGTTGGTTGGTTGGTTGTTTTTAAATATTTACTAGCATTTCTTTTTTATAAAGTAATAATGTACATGAGTTTTTAAAGCAAATAATGTTGAAAGGCATACAATGAAAAGTAATTTTCCCTTCTATCCCAGACATTCAATCCTGTTCCCCAAAGGTAAACATATTTTTCATATGCATACCTCCAGAAATTCTGTAGCCTTTACTAGCATATGTATGAATATATAAAGTATTTTAATAGAAACAGGATGATATTATACATACGTCTTATAGAAAAAAAAATGGTTGCTATGGTGTATTTCATTTATTTAACATACGTCAGTGTGGTATAATTTACATAACCATTAATTCACCAATTATAAGTATATACTTCAATATTTTTTTGTTAAAACTATATAGGTGTATAAACCTTACAATAATCCATAGACTGTCCGTCATTACAAAGAGTTCCCTCATGCCCATTTGCAGTCAGTCCCCACTTCCAACCCCAGGCTGAGGCAACCACTAATCTGCTTTCTGAATAGCTTTGCCTTTCTGGAAATTTCGTATGAATGGAATTATACAGTATGTTGTCTTCTTTCACTTACCACAAAGTGATCTCTCACTTAGCATAATGCTTTTGAGATTTATCCATGTCAATGCATATATGAGTAGCCTGTTTCTTTTTATCCCTGCGAAATAGTAAGTAATGCATTGTGTGGATATACCACATCTAGTTTATTATCCATATCCAGCACATGGCTATTTGAATTGTTTCCAGTTTGGAAATAATGCTGCTATGCAAGTTTGGGTATAAGTCTTTGTACATGTGTTTTCGTTTTTCTTGGGTACATACATAGGAGTGATGTTACTGCATTGGATGAAAAGTGTGTTTTTAACTTTTTAAGAAATTACCAGTGTTTTCTAAAATGGCTGTACCATTTTATATGCCCACCAGTAATGTATGAGGTTTCCAGTGTCTGCACATTGTTGCCAACTCTTGGTATGGTGCGTCTTTTTTATTTTGGTCAGTGTGTAGTGATACCTCTTTGTGGTTTTAATTTACATTTCTTTAATGACCATTAGATGATGTCCATCATTTTTTCATGTGTTATTAGCCATTTATATGTCTTCTTTGTTGACATACCCATACAAATATTTTGTCAATTTGTATATTGGGTTTTTTGGTCTACTTATTAAGTTGTGAATATTCTAAGTACAAGTGCTTAATGAAACACATGATTTAAAAATATTTTCTCCCAATATATGGCCTGTCTTCACCTTCTTAGTGGTGTTTTTTGAAGCACAAAATTTTTTTTATTTTAATGAAACCCAATTTATCAGTTTTATCTCTAATGGATCATTTTTGTTTGTCAGTGTTATATTTAAGCCAAGATTGCAAGAATTTTTTCCTGTTTTCCTCTAGAAGTTGTATTATTGTATAGCTCATACATTTAGGTCTATAAACCATTTTAAGATCATTTTTGTGTATAATGTGAGGTAAGGGTCCGTGTTCACTTTTTTTTTTTTTTTTTTGCATATGGATGCCCAATTGTTCTAGTATAATTTATTGAAAACACTACCCTTTCCCATTGAATTGCCTAGGTACTTTTGTCAAAAATGTATTGAGCATAAATATGAGATTAATTTTTAGACTCTATTCTGTTCACTGATTTGTCTGTCCTTATACATACTCTCTAGATTACTGTCTATCCTTATATACGTTTTCTAGTTTATTGTAGTTTTATATAAAGTCTTGAAATCAGTGTGAGTCCTCCAACCTTTTGCTTCTTTATCAAAATTAGTTTGGCTATTCTATATCCTTTTCATTTACATATAAATTTTAACATTAGCTTTCTAATAAAAAATTAAAAGACTTCCTGAGGTTTTAGAGTTACATTGACTCTATAGGCTACTTTGGATAATTGCCATCTCAACATTGGGCTTTTCAATTCATAAACGTGGTAAACCTCATTAATTTGAATCATCCTTAATTTCTCTCAGCCACATTTTTTGGTTTTCAGTGTACAGATCCTATACTTTTTTTGTTAAACTTATTTTTAAATATTTTATTCTTTTTTATGTTATCGCAAATGAAATCATTTTCTTAATGTCATTTTCTGGTTGTTGCTAATATATAAAAACACATTTAATTTTTGGTTTTGGTTTTGTATATTGGAATCTTATTATACTTGCTTATTAGTTCTAGGAGGATTTTTTGTAGATTCTATAAGATTTTGAAATTGGGTTATAAGATTTTGAAATAGATTATTATGCTATGTGTCTTAGGCTGGGTTCTCTAGAGAAACAAAACCAGTTAGGCATATATAAATATATCAAGAGATTTATATCAAGGAAATGGCTCACCCAGTTGTAGATGCTAGAACATCCCAAGTCCAAGGGTCAGGATAGAGGCTTCTCCTGATTCATGTAGCCACAGGGGCTGGCAAACCCAAGATCAGCAGGCCAGAGAGCAGGGCTCTTGCCCACAGGCTGCGAATATCAATGAATCCCAAGATCGGCAGGCAAGACCACAGGTAAGCTGCTAGCTCAGGTCCCAAAAACCGGAGTTCGGAGGAACAGGAGCTAGCTTCAGGATCCAGTACAAGCAAAACCTCTGAGCCTTGCCAGAATGTCTGTGATATTCAACGCAGGTCTCACGTCCAAGGAAACTCCCTTTTAATTGATTGGCTGCTCACAGTAGATCCTATCATAGGGATGATCATGTATCAAATCTCAACAGGCAAGTGATCACAACATTATACGACTGCCAAAACACTGAGTATCATGGCCTAGCCAAGTTGACTACAATTTTAACCATCACACCATCATTTAATAAAGACGGATTTATTTCTTTCTTTGCAATGTGTATGTTTTGATTTATTTTCCTTGCCTTATTACAATGGCTAAAGCTCTAGTACAATGTTGAATAAAAGTGATATGAGTGGATATCTTGCCTTTATCTCAGTTTTAGGGGGAAAGCATTAGTCTTTCATCATTAAGTATTATTTTATGTATAGGTTTTTTTTAGATGTCCTTTATCAGGTTGAGAAACTATTTTTAGTTTGTTGAGAATTTTAATAAGCAGGAGGTTTTAGATTGAAATGATCATGTCTTTTATTAATAAAGTATATTAAACCCACTGCCATCAAGTTGATTCTGACTCATAGCAACCCTATAGGACAGAGTATAACTGCCCTATAGAGTTTCCAAGGAGCGCCTGGCAGATTCGAACTGCCGACCTTTTGGTTAGCAGCCATAGCACTTAACCACTACACCACCAGGGTTTCCAATAAAGTATATTACATTACATGATTTTTAGATGTTAAGTATTGGATTTCTAGCATTAACCCTACTTGGTCATGATGTATAATTCTTTCTATATGTGCTAGATTCTGTATGCTAATATTTTGTTACGGATTTTTACACCTGTTGGGATATTAGTCTCTAGTGTTCTTTTCATGTGATGCCTTTGTCTGGCATTGGAATTAGAGTAATATTGGCCTCATAAAATGAGTTGGGAGATGTTCCCTCTCCCTTTATCTTTTTAAGGAGTTTGTAAAGGATTGACAATATTTCTTTCTTAAAAGTGTGATAGAATTCTCTAAAGCCATGGAGGCTGGGTGAACTTTCTAAAATATTGCCCTGAGATAATCTTGAAACCTTAAGCCAAAAATATCCCCTGAAGTCTTCTTAAAACCAATAAAAAAAAAAAAAAAATAGGTTAGCTTAATTAGTAAAGAATGTCTGCCTTGAACATTGTGCTTATTTAAGTACTATCTGTATGGGATCAAATTTACAATAGCAACTCAAAAGACTAGACAGGAAACTTAAGGGCATTGAGTTTATTTTAATAGAGGAGAAACAATTCAGAAAAGGAGGATGAGAATGGTTGCACAACTTGAAGAATGGAATCAATGTCAATGAATTGTACATACAGAAATTTTTAAGTTGGTGTATGTTCTGTTGTGTATATTCTCAATGTCATGGATTGAATTGCGTCCCCCCAAAATGACTGTCACCTTGGCTAGGCCATGATTCCCAGTATTGTGTGATTGTCCACTATTTTGTCATCTGACGTGATTATCCTATAGAGGTAAATCCTACCTCTATAATGTTAATGAGGCAAGATTAGAGGCAGTTATGTTAATGAGACAGGACTTAATCTGCAAGATTAGGTTGTGTCTTAAGCCAATCTCTTTTCAGATATAAAAGAGAGAAGTGAGCAATGAGACATGGGGAACCTCATACCACCAAGAAGTAGAGCCAGGAGCATGTGTTCTTTGGACTAGGGCCCCCTGCACTGAGAAGCTCCTTGGCCCAGGAAGATTAATGCCAAGAATCCTCCCCGAGAGCTGACAGAGGGAGAAAGCCTTTCCCTGGAGCCGTAATCCTGAATTCTGACTTCTAGCCTCCTAGACTGTGAGAGGAGAAATTTCTCTTTGTTAAAGCCATCCACTTGTGCTATTTCTGTTACAACAGCACTAGAAAACTGAGACACTCAACAACAATTAAGATAAATTAATTTTTTAAAAGTTTGATAAAACTCATTAGTGAGGACATATGGGCTAGACTTCTTTGTAGGGAGATTTTTTAGTTACTAATTAAATTTATTGACTTGATTTAGGTCTATTCTGTTACTTTTTTAGTCAGTTTTGGTAATTTATGTCTTTCTCAGAATTTTTACAGTTCATCTAAGTTGAACTGATTATCACAAAGTTTTTAAAAAAATTTTGTAAAATTCTTTTTAAGAACCATCTTTCAGATTCATTGACTTTTTTATGTTTTTCTGTTCCTTTGTTTTCCATTCTTCTCTTTAGTATTTTCTCCCTCTACTTACTTTGTATATTGTGAAAATGATGTGGTGAGGGTATCTGACTTCCTGTGGGGGGAAGGAGAATCAAGATCAACAGTCCAA
This sequence comes from Elephas maximus indicus, assembly GCF_024166365.1. Lineage (NCBI taxonomy): Eukaryota > Metazoa > Chordata > Mammalia > Proboscidea > Elephantidae > Elephas > Elephas maximus. The sequence goes on along the minus strand of NC_064826.1, from coordinate 47,932,902 downwards.
GGCTAATTCCTATGAGGTAGAGATCAGACATGCCTCCTCTCTTAAACCTTTTTACCAGTTCTGACACCAGCTGTCCCTCCACTGCACTTTCGACTTCTCTACTGGATTTGATAATTTGTTGCAAATTATCATGAGATAATACTCATGATTATGGGGAAGTAACAGATTACAATTCAGGATTAGGAACGACTCAGGATACAGGTCTTCAGTCAACACAGCTTCTCAGTCATGCCCACAGACAGGCCTCTCCCTGGTCCTCAACCTCTCAAGCCTTGGCCCCTCAGCCCTTCAGCCCTCTTAGGCCAGGCCAGCCTCTGCCCTGCTTAGAAAAGTGTTACAAAACTCTTTAGATCCACCAATAAGTGCCCAGAGTCATCCCACTCTACCAGTAAGCCTTGGACGGAAGGCATTCAGTTTTCTCACTCCACTCTGTGGGCTGAGAAGCCCACTGCACCGTCTCCTGCTAGTTTCCTGGTTCTGCTACCTTTGCTGTCACCATTTCTCTGCTGCTGCTTCTCGCCGTCTCTCACCTTCTCTGGTGTTACAGCTCTCTCTCTGTCTCCTGGGTCTAGGAGGCTCTCAGCTCAGGGACCCCAGGTCTAAAGAATGCACTCCATTCCTAGCTCTTCTTTCTTGGTAGTAGTGAGGTCCCCCCTTTCCACCTCTGGGATGGCTCATCTTAAGTCTAGTGGAATGACAAAACTGACCAATCCCCTCATTAGGGTTCCATATGCCTTATATTCATGGTCCCACCCCCTTAAGAGTGCCATGCACCTTATTTGCATGGTTAGCAAGCTGTCCAATCCCCTTGGTGGGCCACAAACATCTTATTTGCATAGTCCCACTCAATCATTTGGTGGGAGTTACAAGACCATGGTTAGAAAGGCCATATAAAAGCAATTCATTGCACTGCATATGTGCTTTATTTTTCTTTTCCTGTCTTCTTGAGTTGAAAGCTCAAATGAATGATTTTAGAACTTCCTTTCTAATATAAGTATTTAAGGCTATATATTTTACTCTTAAGTACTTCTTTAGCTGTAGTCCATAAATTTTGATATGCTGTTTTCCTTTTTCCATTCAGTTCAAGATATTTTCTCATTTCCTTTGTCATTTCTTTTTGGAATCAAGGGTTATTGAGAAATGTGTCATTTATTTCCCAAATATTTGGGAGTTACCATTTTTTCCCTTTGTTTATTTATAATTTAATTTTGATATGGTCAGAGAACATGTTTTGTAGATTTCAGTCATTTTAAATGTATAAGGACTTATACTATACTATGCTATGCTACGCTACGCTACACTATACTATACTATATTATGGAGCCTTGGTGGTGCAGTGTTTAAGAACTCAGGATGCTAATCAAAAGGTTGGCAATTTGAATCCACCAGCTGCTCCTTGGAAACCCTGTGGAGTAGTTCCACTCTGTCCTATGGGGTCTTTATGAGTCAGTATCTTATACTATACTATATTGTATTATATGTATAGAGACTTGTATTATATGTGCCTTGCTTTTTTTAACTTAACAATTTATCTTGGAAGGCTTTATGTATTAGTTCAGAGATATGCTTCATTATTTTTAAAAACTTATTTAATCAAATACCCATGGATGAATATTTTGGTGGTTTTCAGTCTTTTTCTATTATTAAAAAAAATACTTTCTATCGTTGCACATCTATCTCTGCACAAGAGAGTAGAGCTATAGTATACATTCATTTTTGCTTGCTTTCAACAATTTTTTTTTTTTTAGTACCCACAATATGGTAGGCATTTTTTGACTCTGGAGACAAAGCAGCAAACAAAGCCAGCCATGACCTTTTTCTCATGAGGTTTACATTCATTTGGAGAGAGACAGATGAAAAATAAATGAGACCATAAACATGTTCTTTGTTTATTTGTTACTTTTATATCTCATACTCACCTGGGTTTTATCTGTTCTTGAATATTAATTTTATAATCTGTTGCCCTACTGAAAAACTTATTGTTGCTCTCTTTTTTTTTTTTTTTTAATTCATTTCTTGGGATTTCTGAGTAAAAGTACACACCTACAAATAACAATCACTTTGCCTCCATCTTTCCTATTTACATATGTATGACTTGTGTAATTCATTTTGCTGCTATTTCTGGAACACTTAATAATGGTGATTATGGAAACTCCTTTCTTATTCCCAACTTAAATGGAAACAGTTCCATTTAACATGATTAAACACAATATTAGCTTTTTTCTATGAGATGCATATTTGCCATGTTAAGGAAACATTCCTGTTTCCTTAAGAAAATTTAACAAAAATGGATAATGAATTTTATCAAAGGCTTTTTGCCACCCATAGAGATGATCTTTTTTTTTTTTTCTCCTTTGACTTATCAGTGTGATGAATTGCACTAAAACATTTATTAGTATTGAAATATCCTTTCATTCTTGGAATAAACTATATTTGGTCTTAACATAGTATGCTTCTCATGTGCTCCTGGGTCCTATTTGTTTATATATAGTTGTTTGTATTGATATTTATGTGTGAGATTGGTCTGAAGATTTCCTTCTTGCTTTCTTTTCTGTCAGATTTTACTGTAAAAGTTTGCTGGTTTTGGAAGAACATTCATTAGCTTTCCTTCTCTGTCTCTGATCTGAAACAAATTAACACTGAAATCTATTCTTTGAATATTTGATATATTACTCTTTTCAAAGCATCTAGTTCTGGAGGGCTGAGGTTGTTATTTGTTTATTTAGGCGGGAAGGTTGCTTTTTTACAATTTCCTCAATTTCTTCCTTAGTAAATGGTCTTCTTAGAGTTTCTTTCTTGCCTGGGTTCTATTTTTGTAATTTTCCTATAAAATCATCTCTTTTATTCCAGTTTTCATATATATTTAAATGGAATTGAACCAAGTATTCTCTAAATTTTTCTTCCCATTTCTACTGTACCTAAGATTATTTTATTGTTTTTCTATCATTCTCATTTCTTAGTAATGCTATTTTCTTAATTAGGTTGGCTACAAATTTTCTATTTCAGTGTTTCTTTTCAAGAAACATAGTAGTTTGTTTATAAATAATTTCTTGGCTGAAGCTCAGGCTAGTATGGAACAGGAAATTATTGCACGTTTTGTCCAGGGAAGTGGTGACTTGATGTCCGGAATAAAGCGAACCCAGAGTGATTTATTATTTGATCATATTCTTTATTCATATTTATATTAAAATTCAGCAAAGTCCCTTACTTAAATTGTGAGCCTCCCATAAGTTACAGTTGATCAGAATTTGAGTAGTTTCCTTTCTACTCCTAGAAAAAAAAAAAAAACTCCTAGAAAACATGATCCAAAAAGTTTTCACTAAAACAGAATACTTCCTTCTCAGCCTGTCTCATACAATGATTAACTAGTATCAGTAATGCACGTGTTCTTCTCCTACATTCAAGGAGGATTATGGGTATTTGAGAGGCATCACAGACTATAAACAGGCTTTGTTTGAAGGCAAGGTATAAAAATTATGGACCTAGAGAATTATTTCTATGTAGAGAAAACTCTAACTCTAAATTTTCGAATAACCTATTATCAGACAAGAACACTGTATCACAATTTTTTAACTGCTTAGAGAAAATATTAAAAGCAAATCCATTGGAAGTATTTATTTCTTCATAATGTGATTACTTTTTTCTAAAAAAGAAGACTTTATTTGGAAATAACTTGAAATCACATAAAAGTTGCAAATGTAGTAGAACACCATATACTCTTTACCCGTGTTGTTGTTAACATTTTGCCCCATTTGCTTTAATTAGTATGTATGTGTGGATGTACTCGTGTGTATTTCTGAGCCATGTAAGATTAAGTTGCATACACCACTTCCCTTTACCCCCAAAGATTTCAATGTTTATTTCATGTTACTACTTGTTGAGAGTAACATGAAGTAAACAATGCCGGAGATCAAATGATAGAATTTTGCAAGACCAACGACTTCTTCATTGCAAATACCTTCTTTCACCAACATAAACGGTGACTATACACATGGACCTCGCCAGATGGAACACACAGAAATCATATTGACTACATCTGTGGAAAGAGACAATGGAGAAGCTCAATATCATCAGTCAGAACAAGGCCAGGGGCCGACTGTGGAAAAGACCATCAATCGCTCATATGCAAGTTCAAGCTGAAACTGAAGAAAATCAGAGCAAGTCCACAAGAGCCAAAATATGACCTTGACTATATCCCACCTGAATTTAGAGACCATCTCAAGAATAGATTTGACGCATTGAACACTAGTGACCAAAGACCAGACGAGTTGTGGAATGACATCAAGGACATCATCCATGAAGAAAGCAAGAGCTCACTGAAAAAACAGGAAAGAAAGAAAAGACCAAGATGGATGTCAGAGGAGACTCAGAAACTTGCTCTTGAGCATCGAGCAGCTAAAGCAAAAGGAAGAATTGATAAAGTAAAAGAACTGAACAGAAGATTTCAAAGGGCCTCTCGAGAAGACAAAGTAAAGTATTACAATGGCATGTGCAAAGAGCTGGAGATGGAAAACCAAAAGGGAAGAACATGCTCAGTGTTTCTCAAGCTGAAAGAACTGAAGAAAAAATTCAAGCCTCGAGTTGCAATAGTGAAGGATTTCATGGGGAAAATATTAAACGACTCAGGAAGCATCAAAAGAAGATGGAAGGAATACACAGAGTCATTATACCAAAAAGAATTAGTTGATGCTGAACCATTCCAAGAGGTAGCATATGATCAGGAACCAATGGTACTGAAGGAAGAAGTCCAAGCTGCTCTGAAGGCATTGGCAAAAAACAAGGCTCCAGGAATCGATGGAATATCAATTGAGATGTTTCAACAAACAGGTGCCGCGCTGGAGGTGCTCACTCATCTATGCCAAGAAATATGGAAGACAGCTTCCTGGCCAACTGACTGGAAGAGATGCATATTTATGCCTATTCCCAAGGAAGGTGTTCCAACCAAATGTGGAAATTATAGGACAATATCATTAATATCACACACAAGCAAAATTTTAATGAAGATCATTCAAAAACGGCTGCCGCAGTATACCGACAGGGAACTGCCAGAAATTCAGGCCGGTTTCAGAAGAGGACGTGGAACCAGGGATATCAGTGCTGATGTCAGATGGATCCTGGCTGAAAGCAGAGAATACCAGAAGGATGTTTAGCTGTGTTTTGTTGACTATGCAAAGGCATTCGACTATGTGGATCATAACGAATTATGGATAACATTGCGAAGAATGGGAATTCCAGAACACTTAATTGTGCTCATGAGGTACCTTTTCATAGATCAAGAGGCAGTTGTTTGGACAGAACATGGGGATACTGATTGGTTTAAAGTCAGGAAAGGTGTGCGTCAGGGTTGTATTCTTTCACCATACCTATTTAATCTGTAAACTGAACAAATAATCCGAGAAGCTGGACTATATGAAGAAGAATGGGGCATCAGGATTGGAGGAAGACTCATTAACAACCCACGTTATGCAGATGACACAACTTTGCTTGCTGAAAGTGAAGAGGACTTGAAGCACTTACTAATGAAGATCAAAGGCCACGGCCTTCAGTATGGATTACACCTCAACATAAAGAAAACAAAAATCCTCACAACTGGACCAATGAGCAACATCATGATCAATGGAGAAAAGATCGAAGTTGTCAAGGATTTCATTTTACTTGGATCCACAATCAACACCCATGGAAGCAGCAGTCAAGAAATCAAAAGACGCATTGCACTGGGCAAATCTGCTGCAAAGGACCTCTTCAAAGTGTTGAAGAGCAAAGATGTCACCCTGAAGACTAAGGTGTGCCTGACACAAGCCATGGTATTTTCAATCGCATCATATGCATGTGAAAGCTGGACAATGAATAAGGAGGACCGAAGAAGAGTTGACGCCTTTGAATTGTGGTGTTGGCGAAGAATATTGAATATACCATGGACAGCCAAAAGAATGAACAAACCTGTCTTTGAAGAAGTACAACCACAATGCTCCTTAGAAGCAAGGATGGTGAGACTGCGTCTTACATACTTTGGACATGTTGTCAGAAGGGATCAGCCCCTGGAGAAGGACATCGTGCTTGGCAGAGTACAGAGTCAGCAGAAAAGAGGAAGACCCTCAACAAGGTGGATTGACACAGTGGCTGCAACAGCGAGCTCAAGCATAACAACGATTGTAAGGATGGCGCAGGACTGGGCAGTGTTTCGTTCTGTTGTGCACAGGGTCACTATGAGTCAGAACCAACTGTATGGCACCTAACAACAACAACAACTTGTTGAGAAATATTTAATCAGCTAGTTACTTAAACCTATAAAAGATACTTTTGAAGAAGCATTTAGACTTTAAAAACCACCACTACCACAACAACAAAAGACTTCAGATATCGTCAAAACAGATTTAATCTGAAAAAGAGTCAGTATTCACCAGTAATAAGCATCTGATACGAGAGAGAGATAAGTACTGGTTATTTGAAAAAAGGAATATTGAAAGAGTAGGTAAAGATCTAAGTGATTATTCCACATTCAACCAAACCAAACTTGCTGCTGTTGAGTTGATTCCGACTCAGTGATCCTATAGGGCAGAGTAGAACTGTCCCATAGAGTTATTCCACATTCAGTATTATATAATTTAACTTTTCACTTGATGTCAGTAGAAAATAGCATATATGACACAGCAAACTAGGTGACAGATCCACACCAAGAGGTGTGAGTGACTGCTGTATTATCAATTAATGTCCTGAAATCTCAGTGGCTTAATACAATAGAAGTCTATTTCTCTCTCATATAAGCTTTAGTTTAAGTGTTCTTGGATGGCAAATCTGGGTGCCTCTCCTCCAAGCAATAGCTCAAGGAGCCAGGCTCATCTCCCTGGTGTATCTCTGTGCCTTAGGCCCTTGGAGCCTTCCACTGGGTCCCCATTAACCAGCTGCCAGCTAGAATGCAAATAAAAGAGTGAAGGATCATGTACGAGGTCTTTGGGGCCAGTCCTAGAAGGGATGTACATCTGTTGGCCATGTCTAAGTATAAATGGAATAATGGGCAACAGAGTGTTTTATAGGCTGTGAATCTGACCTACGTGTAACAGATATTAACTGTTAATTATTGATTCGATCTTAGTCATCTAAATTATCAAATTATTTACTCCATTTGCTATTATGAAAACATCTTAAGTTAAAAAAAAAAGTTATGTTAAAATTTACATTCCTCACAGTCATCAGGATAAATATAAATCATCACTAAGGTAGAAATATTTAGAAATGCTAATTCAGAGAAACTACTGGTTTTTAAGATACTGGATAACCTCCTCAAGAGTAAGGACTCTATCTTATTTACCATTTTTCTCTGAGAGCTTGGCATACGCATTTGTCAAATTATTTTGTTCTCTTAGGAGATTAGGGAGACAAGGATAGTCACAAAACAAAATCACCAAGATGCATGTGTGAGTCAAATAATGCAGCTGAGTGTACAAAAATGTACAAAACTATCTTTCTACTGATTTTTTGTCTTGTCTGGGTTTTGAAATAACTTTAGCGTTACTCTGATCTCTTTGGTCATGTACCAAATCTTTGCCTTATTGCCCTTTCTTCTTCCTCTGTTCATTCCACATATGTGCTAGGTGCTGTTGTAAATATGGAGGCATCCAGTGATCAAAATAAACCCTTGTTCTTATGGAGCTTACTTTACATCAAAGGAGCAATAACAGATTATTCCTGTGTATTAATCCACCTGTTGTGCTAGTTATATGACTGTAAAATATGCCATACAACAATGGCTTCACTAAGAAAAAGCACACAGGCTTACCAACATTAGATGATGAAAAACTCATTTAGCTGGAGTCAATATACCAGATATTTAGTATAATCTTTGGAAACTAATTTACATGGTTACTTGGAGCTACTCACTTGTGGTTATCAGCTCCCCATTTGTAAACTGAAGATAACCTGTAATATTCATATCCTCTTGAAAACCCTGTTTCCATAAATGTCATTGAGTCATGAGCTTGTTTAGTTATAACTGTGCATTCATTAGTTTGGGGCCCCAGGAGAAACGAGTTGTAAAAATGGTATGTTTTCCCTGTATTATCTATAAACATATTTCCTGCCCCCTTGTAATCCACAGTGGTAATTTTCTGGAGCTCAGAGCCTAAAAGTGTACTGGCCTTATGCAAATTGGGAGTACCAAAATTGGGGATTTTGAGAAATGTCAGAGGGAAGAAGTAAAGCAGTGATGATGGTTATAGCCAACAGTTATAGTTACAAGATGATCATCACGTTTACTATTACATAAAATATGTCCAATTCGTGCAAATTGTTTTAAGGAGGGGGAAATCTTAGTACCTTTTCGTTATGACTTAAAAAAAAAAAACAACTATGAACTCAAATCTTAAAATGACCAAACCAAAAAAAAGAAGAAAAAAAAAACAAACCTGTTGCTATCAAGTCAATTCCAACTCATAGCGACCCTATAGGACAGCGTAGAGCTGCCCCATAGAGTTTCCAAGGAGCGGCTGGGGGATTCAAACTGCTGACCTTTTGGTTAGCAGCCATAGCATTTAACCTCTACGCCACCAGTGTACAATACATTTACCAAGTAAGCCTCAAATTCTCCTGGTTTTATAAATCTTAAAACTTACGTTGTAAAAAAAGAAAAAATCACATTTATCGCTGTCTACTTTACTATTATGGTTTTGTTGTTGTTCTCAGATGCCATCAAGTTGATTTTGACTCATAGCAACCCCATGTGACAAAGTGGAACTGCCCCAAGGGATTCTCTAGCCTGTAATTTTTATGGAAGCAGATCAGCAGGTCTTTCTACAGTAGAGCCGCAGGGTGGATTTGAACCACCAACCTTTCAGGTAGTGCCGAGCACTTAACTGTTGTGACACCAGGACTCCTTGGCTTAATACATTTTATTTAGGAGATAAATTATATTTAGGTCATGTCAAAAATGTGCTCTGCCTCTGAAGTGCTAGTTGCTTATGCATGAGAACAGAAAGTTAAGTGGACGGTGTCCAACTAACGTTATGTGCAAGAGAATTCTAGATGGTAAACGCAGAAAATTTTGCCATGAAGACTGTTCAGCCACAGTGCCTACATGTAGTAGGCTCTTACTTACTGAATAAATGAATGAAATCACCTACAGCATTATCTTGCTATGAAACATTATAAATTCATGTTCATTTTTTCATTTTACAGCCTATAAAACCATACTTTTAATGAATATAAATTCCAACAAAATGTAGAAATGAAAATAATTGCAGTTATTATACCATATTAATGGAAGTTATGCTAATTGCCCTAAAATTTAAAGAAAATGTATTATGTTTTGCCTTCTCCTCCCAATTAACGTTATTTCACAATGTGTGGTACTTTTGTGGAGAATTTTGCAGTGCATTAAATAAATCAATTTTACATTTCTAAGAGAGTGGGTTTTAATGAGAATTATAATGCACTTCAGTCCAGAAACAATTTTATGTTTCAAAGCTTATTCTACTGGTAGATTGGGAAAAATTTCACCAAAGTGACAGTTTCACTTAAAATTTGGAATAAAATTTAGTGAGGAAAGCATAGATGAATCCATTTCATTTAAATGACTATAAATTTGTGATGAATATTACATTTTAGCTATTTTTTTCACATTTAAAAAAACTACCCAAATCACATATGCCAGCAATCTAAAGTGAGCCTGGGACCTGCTAAATCCCACATAGAGTACCTTGCCATTTGGCATGTAAATCCCCACTTTCTATATTTGAAAAATTCACAAATAAAATGAAAATATTCATGACTATTAAAATACATTCATTAGACCCACATTTAGCTAAAGCTAATGGATTATGCCATCACCCCAAGTTCTTACAGGTTAGTTCCTACTCCTCCACGCCTAAGAAACTAGCTTGTATCTAGGCCCATACTTTCTTCCTTACCTGTGGCTTCATGGGAGATATTGTAGGTCCTCTATTTAGAAACGATGACTTCACCTTGCTCTGGAAGTACGTCCTTCCTGTCCTTCTTGCCCACTTCTGCAACTACTTCATTAAAACCCCCTTTATCAGGGAGACTGTTGTAACTTCCTTTTGCGGGGGTAGGGAGCCTCCTTGTACCCATTGCCACCATGTCAATTCTGACTCATAGTGACCCCATAAGACAGAGTAGAACTGCCTCATAGGGTTTCCAAGGAGCAGCTGGTGGATTCGAACTGCTGACCTTTGGTTAGCAGCCGAGTTCTTAACCGCTGCATGACCAGGACTCCCTCCATACTCTTAGCAGGTTTATAAGCCTGCTCGAATTCATCCTATTTTTTAAGAACCCTTTCTTAATTTTGCATTCCCCTCCAGTCATAGTCCCTTCTTTTTTTTTTTTTTCCATTCTCAGCCACCTTTCTTGAAAGAGCATCCATATGTTTCACATATAGCTCACCTTGTCCCGAAAAGCATGTAAGAGAGTTATTCTTAGAGGAATAAGCTTTACTTAGCATCTACACTTCCTTACCTTACTTGTACTTATTTACGTACTACTATGTGGTTTCTGCCCCCTTCATGCTACTGAAAATGCTCTCTAATGTTAACAATGGCTTCCTGTTTGTCAAGTGAACATTCCTCATTCCTTCCAGAATCCTTCCTCCCCCATGGCTTCCAGGACATCTAGACGTCTCTTCTAGAGACCTTCTTTTCTGAAAGTCTTCCTAGTTCTCTGTTCCTACTCAGGCTCTTCAGTGAATCCTATCCCTTTGTCTATACCTCAAAAATTGAGATTTCACTGGTGTTCATTGCTTGTAATACTTTTAAATTGTTACTCTATAGCCTCACCACCATCACCACCACCACCCATCTAATCTTACCGACTTTCATGGTTTTATTTCCCAATTTAGTACCTTTCTGTGGCTCCCCATATCTCCTAGAGGATAAAGACCAAAATCTTTATTTACCTTACATTCAAATCCTTCATCATCTGGCCCATATCCACCTCTATAGCTTCATCTCATGTTACTTATCCTACTTCATTCATTCATTAATTCCACAAATATTCATTGAGCATCTACTGTGTGCCATCAGCATTCTAAGTTCTGTTTATACTACTGCCTTCATGGGGCTTACATTTTCGTAGCAACACAAAACTGTTGTTTCACACCTTCTTGTTGCTGCAATTCTTCCTGCCTGGAAAAGTCTTCCCTTCCATGTTATTTTGGTAAATTCCAATTCATCTGTGAGAATTCTGTCAGATAGTACTTCTTCCAGTAGACTCAGCATCCCACATTTCCCCAGGAAATCCTATAAATGCGCTTGTCATTTCTTCATGTCAAGGTTTGTTGTTAGGTCATAGCCTTGGGTCACCATTATCCCCCTTCAGAATTTCTCAGGAGAACCCCAGAAAGACATAATGTGCCTTCTAGACTAGGAGATGCCCGGTCCTTTAATTAATTGTAAATGTAGTGCTAGCCTAAATAATTCCACCTTACCCACATCCGCCAAGTGTTCAGTGGACCTCTGATTACTAAGAGTGTACACAATAATTACCTGTTAAAGTCAAGAGGACAATTTATTGATCCAATCAGCCTTACTCACATATATTGTGAGAAATGAATAAATTTTGTAGTTTTCTTATAAAACTATGCTATTAGCCTGATTTTAATACAGTTCTAAAAGTGGATCAAATCCAGCAAAACAGTCATACTTTACTCCTAACTTCTATTTGTCTATGAACTAAAGATTACACTTTTACCAAAAGAAACCTGCAAGATTAAATTACATCTTTACCTTTCAGTGATCCTTCTATTATTTGCTCTTGTCATGAAAGCCTGTTAAATTCATGAGTTTGCTTGGCAATTTTATTTGAAGCTACATACCTTCCAACACTATATCTTAAAAATATATGAATTCTTTTTCCCTCCTTTTCTCATGTGTGGATTTTTCCTTGTGGATTACTGGGGATCACCTTCTAAAAATGGTTCTTAAGGGCATTCCCAACCTCCACCATCCCAGCAATGTATTTGTAAGTGTATAGGGTCTTTTTTTCTTTTTGGTGTATTGTGGAAAAAAAAGACCTCAGGATCAGATTTTGAAGTTTTTTTTTGTTTGTTTGTTTTTTAAATAAGAACTGCTTTGCAGGCTCAAAGGAGCTAGAGGGCCTATTAGTCAATAGCTGGGCTTCCACCATACCTAGATTCTCAACACATCAAAATTATAGGTTTTCCTTAGCCTAAGACCCCTTCCAAAATCACTTTGTGTTCAATAAATGGGAACGGATCAAGTAAGGGAAGGAGGTTTTATGATACCTTCAGGGGCGAGAAAGAGGGAGGAACTGGTAGTCATACAAAGAGGAAGGCTATTTGAAGGATGTGCCAGTAAATACAATGGAAAAAGTGGCCATATTTGTCCAGCAAACTTTAACGATATATAAAAGGCTTACGGTGCTTGTCTGGTAGAGTAAAACATTAAGTATCTGTTAGTTATAATTTTAACAGTACTGCACATGAATTTCTGTTTATTGCTGAGGCTGCCTTTTTTCATCAGTTATCATAATGACTGGCTTGTTACTGGCATTTAGTGCCCAAGGACTGCTAAAAAGCATCTGCTTCTAGGGAAAAGGCACACACATTTAAAATCGTCTGTCTAAAATTTCAAGCGGTAATATCTCCAGTGAGGAATAGTCCCTTTCCCACAACCTGGATTCTAAATTAACTGTCTTTTCTGAGCTTGTTGCTCAGATCTTTTCTTTCTGCCACTGGCTGAGCTTGATGAGCCCTCTCAGTTAACCTGCTGGCAGCGCCTTGCTCCTGAAGTAGTCCAGGACTACCAACCACATTACCTGGGAGACCAGGTAATTTTAGTTCCCATCCTAGACCTACTGAATCAGAATCTGCATTTGAACTAGATCCCCCAGGTGATTTGTATGCAAATTAAAGTCTGAGGAGTACTGCTCCAGCAAATTACCAGATGCAGTTTGGTCTGTTGCATGTTTGGCCCAGTGACAGAATCTCCTAATTTAATAGAAGACTTACACCAAATTAATAAAGACCCCCACTAACGGTCCTAAGAAAATCTACTCTAACAAATATCTTTATACTGCAGGAGTTTATGAAAATCAGTTAAAGACTCTTTTGAGGCATGTGCCTCAACACAGTGAGAAACTGCCTGGGGAAGGCATAGAAAGAACAGTGAGCAAGTAGACTTCTGAGACAGCCAGGCAGGTGAGAGGAAAGCCACACTTTCAGGTCTTCACAGAAACTAAAAGTGCCCAGAATCTGAGCTAGCATCAGAATAAGGGAACCGGGGTTCCCAGTTGATCCTCTTTTTTCTCAGAAAGATGAATTACCCAGCCAGCTCCTGAAAGTCTCTGTCAATAAGGAGGCCCTTCTTGATATTTGTGCTGAGAGCTTAGAATCTAAATTTGTTTCTTCAGAAATTTGGAAAATTATTGTTTAAAAACAAATATCTGGGTGAAAGATGGAAAACATCAACTCTAGTTCACATTTATACTTCAAAAGTTGTTTGTAAAAACAATTAGATACTCACTAAAAAGTACTAGCAAAAGAAAGTTTTTTAAAACGTATATCCACCTCTTGTACAATATTTAAGCAATATTAATAAAGCCATAGTTCTAAAAGTGATCAGAAATTGTGTTTATTACACTTGCCCTTTTAAAATATTATGTTATGCTATAAAAACAGCTGTTGCTGTTGTTAGTTGCTGTCAAGTTGGCTCCAACTCCTGGTGACCTCATACGTAAGTTGCCCAGTCCTATTCCACCTTCATGATCATTGGTGTGTTTGAGTTCATTGTTGCAGTTTTGTGTCAGTGCCTTCCAACCTAGGGGCTCACATCTTTTAGCACGAAATCAATAATATTCTGTTGTGACCCATGGGTTTTCATTGACTGATTTTCAGAAGTACATCATTAGGCCTTTCTTCTTAGTCTGGAAGCTCCACTGAAACCTGTCCACCATGGGTAACCCTGCTTGTATTTGAAATACTGGTGGCATAGCTTCCAGCATCATAGCAGCATGCAGGCCACCACATTACAACAAAGTGACAGATGAGTGGTGGAAGCCACACATAGTTAGATTTTAAAACTATTATTGTTATGTTGTAAAAAATAGTATGTATACTAACTCCAAAATGTCTGAAAGTAATTTAGTTCAAAACTAATCAGGCATAAGGAGCTGAGCACAATGTTTTGTCTAATTAGTTCAGGTGCTATTCCCCTGAGCGATACTTGAAGGAGTTCTTTAACTTGGGAAATTAATAATGACACAAAAAAGTGTTGAATGAAATATATGCAGTTTACTAACAGTTAATTTAGGGATGTCAAACAGCCATTTTCAAATGAGTTTTTCTGTGGATCATAGATCCCTCTTCACCAGCTATTGGTGACTCCCGTGGCAGAGAATGGCTGGGTGTCATCCTAATCTGTGTCAGGTGTGTCAGCTTTCATCTGACGTCGTTGTCCACTTCTTCCAGAATCCAGGCACTTTCTCTAATGTGGTGCATGCTGGTTGATGTCCCCCTCTTTGGTTGAAGGTCTTGTAAGATAGGTTTATGCCTAAGGAGTCTGTTCTGTCATTGTACCTTCCTATTAAGAACCTGGCTCACTAGTTCCCAAACAAACATTAACGTAAAGGGTGGAAAGATCATATACCATGCTTGTCATGGTCATCAGAGCTGTTCACTGGCAGGATCAATGTCCTAGCAGGAACTTCAGGAGGCCCTCCTTACACCACAGCACACTGCCCCACCAAACACAGTGGCCTCTTTGACATGAAACTCAGCCCATTTGTCCAGAGTATATACAGAGCCTAATCTCTGATATCTCCCTCAACTAGAGTGAATGAAAGCCCACCAAATGCTGGTTTTCTTCCAGCATGCTGGTCATGGGAGGTAGCACAGTATAGTTGTTAAGAATGTTCCTTAATATCCCTGAACTTCAGTTCCTTCACTAGTAAAATGTAGCTATCCATGTGAATGTTGTGAGAATTACACAAGAAAATTCACATGGGGAATTTAGCACACAGTGCCTGACACAATGTTGTTGTTGTTAGGTGCCATCAAGTTGATTTTGACTCATAGAGACTCCATGTAACATAATAGAAATGCCCCATAGGGTTTTCTAGGCTATAGTCTTTATGGGAGCAGATCACCAGGTCTTTCTCCCATAAACCACCAACCTTTCCGTTAGCAGCCCCGTGCTTAACTGTTGCACCACCAGGGCTCCTTGGAGTTTCTTGATTTTCTTAGCCAGAGTTAAGCTTCCAGTTAATGGGGGGGCTTTCAGGCCATTCCCATTTGTTCCCCCGCCCACTCCTTTTCTTTATAGTTTGAGAATGACTTGCAAAATGGAGGTGATGGTGGTCTGTAGATCAGTAACTACCAGACCTATTTTACTCAAGTGCAGTCATATTCCACCTTCAATTGACTTGTAGTGGCTAGAAGGTCCCCATATGGGTACAGCATTCCAGAAGAAGCTTTTTTTAATAATCCAATGTGTTAGTCCGTAAATGAGGTTATACTAGGTCTTGAGAAATATGTTACATTTGCCCTTCAGAACTACTTGCTCATACTGGACGAAATCATTTCTCCTGAATTTGCTGTGGGTAACAAAGGCCTCAACTACAGAGGCTTTCATTTTGAGCATAAACTTGAAGATTGTTTCTTATTTATATTTTAGTATCATTTATAGTTTAGTCTCATACACATTATATTTATTAAGGAGTGTGAGTTTCTTTCCCCATGAATATATTTCTATTTTTACTGAGTTTAAGTTAAATAAAAATTTACTACCTCTACTGATATTCTGAATAACATGTATTTTAAAAGACAAATACTCAGAAATTAATATTTATGCCTTTGAAAAGATTCTTAAATGGTGATTTAAAGCATGGAGTCTCTGCTGTTGATGTTCCTCCTTTTAGGCCTAACGAGCCTGCTCCGTCATCGCCCCTTCCTACTAGAAGCTTGCTCACTGGCTCTGAAATAGTAACTTAAAAGACTAAAACATCGTAATCGTTTCAGATGTGGTGATCCACAGCTGCTTGTTGGCATCCTTGGTGTCCTCTGAAATTCTGCTTCTGTAGACTCAGAATTTATATTTCTTTTGAACTCCATAGCAGCTAAGTGCTACAGCTGCTAACCAAAATGTCAGGAGTTTGAATCCACCAGGCGCTCGAGTCAGAATGGACTCAACGGCAATGGGCACTGTAACGGGTTGAACTCCCAACCTCGGGTGATTTCTCATGCAGATGATCCAGGGACTACAAGTTTAGAAACGATGGTACTGGTCCAGGGTCAGCAAACTATGACCTGCAGGTCAAATTCAGGCCACGATCTGTTTTTGTATGCCCTTGAGCTAAGACTGATTTTTACATTTGTAAATGTTGGAAAAAAAAAATTCTGTTTTGTCACATGTGAAAATTATATAAATATCAAATTTCAGTGTCCACAAACTTTTATTGTGACACAGTCACACTGACTCATTTACATCTTGCCTTTGGCTGCTTTCCTGTTACAATGGCAGAGCTGAGTAGTTGCAACCAAGATCTTATAGCCGGCAAAGCCTAAAATTTTGAAAAATATGTTAAGTATTCCTGGCCCTTTACAGAAACAGTTTGGCAATAGCTGATACAAGTAATCACAATGACAGATGATGCTTCTTCTTAAAGATTTTTAAGGCACCTGAGTAAGAAGTGTTTACAGTACTTCTCTGACACACCTTCTCCAGGTGACTAGGGGAGGGATAGAAGGGAGTGCCAAATGGGAGGTGGAGGAGAGGATTAGCCAGGCTTTCCACCAACATGAAAAGGATTTTCTGCCTGTGACAAGTACCTCATTTCATTGAGGAAGTAAAGACTATGCACATGAAATAACCAAGAAACAATTGAAGAGAGTGTAAAAGTAAGTATGAACCCCGTGCTGCAAAACGAAGTGATAGGAATTCAGCTAAAGAATTACCTGATGGTGAAATTATAGATGGCAATCATTTAAGGTTAAAAGGGTAGAGAAAAGGGAAAGGGCTTCCCACACTGAGTAGCTTTGTAAACCAAAAGAGCTTAGAGGTGAGAAGGCCTAGGACCAGTTGAGGGATTCTTTGGAGCAGCCTTAGTTTCTTAGTGCCACTATAACAAATACCACAGATGGGTGCCTTTAAAGAACAGAATTTTATTTTCTCACAGTTCTGGAGGCCAGAAGTCCAAGTTAGGGACTCGGTCATGTCGATTCCTTCCTTGTTGGTAGCCCCGGGTACTCTGTGGTTCCTTGCTGGTAGACAGTCCTCACGTGGCATCTGTCTTACCCTTTTGTGCTTGCCTCAGTGTCTTATCAGCTTTTTTTTTTATATCCCAGAAGTGATTAGGTTTAGGGCACACCCTTTACTGGTATGGCCTTATTAATATAACAAAGTAAACCCTATTTTAAAGCAGCATTACATTCACAGGTGTAGGAGTTAGTATTCCAAGACATACTTTGGGGGACACAATTCAATCTGTAACGCAGCCCAACTTCAGTGAAAGTTCATGGTGGGAAGTAATCGAAGATAATGTTGGGTAGCAACACAGGGACTGATCATATAGGCCCATGAATACCCAGCAGGTGTGTCAAGACTTGCTCTTGGGAAATGGAAAATGATGAACAAACATAGGGGCACCATAAGGGAATGATATGGTGAACATGTGTTAAAACGACTCTGGCAGCAATGTGGATTCTGGAAAAGGAAAAAAGTAGCTAAGAGTTCTATTTTTATTTTTAAATGAATATTCAAAGAGTTATACTTTTACAGCCCTTTTTTACACCGACTGTACAAGAATAGGAACACCAAAATTGTGCAGAGAGGTGGAAGCCTTAAATAGATTTATTCCCTAAACCTTTCTAAAGATTTTTTTACATCTCTCTTTTTAATGATGCTGTCCCATGAAATGTCTATAATCAAACCAAAGCCTGGCTTGAAAACCCATGCATTTAATTATGCCCTTTTAGGCCCTGCAGTTATTGGCATTCACATCTTCTTATTTACAGAAGATTCAGTTCTCTGGTCCCACAGCCTTGTTGTGTAAATATCCAGTGAAATTCCTGCTCTGGTAAAAGTATCATTCTGACTTTACATTTATCTAACAGTTTTTTTTTCTTGAGAAGCTATTAGTAATGTTTATAAACATACACACATACATGTGCATACAGAGAAATACACACATACACATGAATATGTGTGTGCATACCTTTTTTTTACTGTGTTTACCTGGCAGGAATAGGCAATTACCTGTAAAGTTTATAATGGCAGCTATTAAAAGGCAGCCTATGGTATTACACAGTAATTTAAGAGAGGATGTGTAATTTCAGTGGTGGGAGGCATTCATGTAGGCAGATGCAATTACTCAAATTGGACTTTGGCCAGAGCATCTGAGTTGACTGAAAAAGATCGTGTTACCTACCAATGGCATCGGATGACTAATAAGCATGGATGTAACGTCTCAAGTCTAAGCTGGTTTAAGAATCAGGTATCAAGATTAAGTCAGGACATTGATACCTTGTATTTTGTCTATAACCTATCTAATTTGCCTATCATGTCAAAGTCTGATTTGTGAGAAGTTCTTACTACCATTGTCTTGGATATCTGGTGCTGCTATAACAGAAATACTGCAAGTGGATGGGTTTAACCAAGAGAAATTTATTTTCTCACAGTCTGGTAAGCTAGAAGTCCAAGTTCAGGGAGTCAGCTCCACGGGAAGGCTTTCCTGTTGGCTCTAGAGGAAGGACTTTCTCATTAATCTTCCCTGGACTAGAAGCTCCGCGCGCAAGAACCCTGGGTCCAAAGGTTGTGCTCTGCTCCCTCTGCCTGAGCTGCTTTCTTGGTGGTATGAGGTCCCCGCCTCTCTGCTCACTTCTCTTTCCTTTTATCTCTTGTAAGATAAAAGGTGGTGCAGGCTACACTCCAGGGAAACTCCCGTTTCATTGGATCAGAGATATGACCTTAGTATAGGTATTACAATCCCACCCTAATCCTCTGTAGCGTAAAATTACAATCACAAAATGGATGGCAACCACATAATACTGAGAATCATGGCCTAACCAAGTTGACACATATTTTGGGGGGACACAATTCAATCCATGACAATCACCCTCTTTTAAAAAAAAAAAAATATTTTACACTTCTCTTCAGTTCTTGGACATACAGTTAAACTGTCAGCATGCCTGGAACTCAGGCACGACCTCTGCACCGCACAACTCCGGGGGACACCGCTCACATAGACTCTACGTCCTAGATGAGTGGGTGCTACTGGGAGTGTGGCCCATAGACCAATGGGATCCAGGAACTGTTGTCATTAAAACCAAACCCATTGCCGTCAAGTTGATTCCGACTCATAGCGACCCTATAGGACAGAGTAGAACTGCCCCATAGAGTTTCCAAGGAGTGCCTGGTGGATTCGAACTGCCAACCTTTTGGTTAGCAGACATAGCTCTTAACCACCATGCTACCAGGGTTTCCTGTTGCCATTAGTGCTCAGCAAAAAAGTAAGCTTTTAAAAACTTTTATAGCCAACTGAGAGTAATTTTATGTCTCTCCAACCAAATAACATAAAATTGGGGCTTGTATTTTTTATTTCTTTAATTTGTTTGTTTTTTTTTTACAGAAGTGTCTGCTGCTCTTGGTGGATTGTCAATTTAAATTTTAAAAAAAAGGTCTTTCACCAGAGATGGTTTAAGAAGCACTATATTGGCTTGGAAACCCTGGTAATGTAGTAGTTAAGTGCTATGGCTCCTAACCGAAAGGTCAGCAGTTCAAATCTACCAGGCACTCCTTGGAAATATGGGGCAGTTTTACTCTGTCCTGTAGGGTCTCTGTGAGTTGGAATCGACTCAACGGCAATGGGTTTGGTTTTTTAGAGGGTTTTATATTGCCTTAGACTATTGCGTGAATGGTGCCCCTAGAGTTGTTCAACATGGCTGTCAGGGTTAGAGTACAGAAACCAAGATCTGCCACTGGACATTTAAAGGACTAAAAGAAAAATTTTAATTTACCTAAAAGTAGTGCAGTCGTTAAGAGCTACAGCTGCTAACCAAAACGTCAGCAGTTGGAATCCACCAGGTGCTCCTTGGAAACCCTATGGGGCAATTCTAATGTGTCCTGTTGGGTTGCTGTGAGTCAGAATTGACTCAATGGCAGAAAGTTTGGTTTGGTTTTGGTATTAAAATCACACAGACAGAAGTAGACTATGGTGAAATAAAGCTCTTGCCCAGGATGCCTCATGAATTGAGATGTTCAGGGAAAAATTGTCCTCTCCCTAGCCAGTCCTCACCAAATGGACTTGATTTTGAAGCTGTCTTACCCCAACCAATATTGAAGCTATTTTACTTTTATAATTTTGCCTTAAAGTAGCTCTACTGTTAAAACTCTGAGATACAGAGAGATGAACACCTGGAACCACATACATAGTAATTCCCCAAAAAATAATTTTCAGTGAGTGTGATTGTTATGAATGCTAAGTATGGAAAGGGCCTTCACCAGAGAGTGATTTAGGTTGATTCTATTGATGGTAAACAAACACAGGCATAGTGTGCCTGGTGATGGGCTGCTAATGTGGGTAAATGAAATCTTAGGATCTCAGAAAATAAGAGGGTAAGAATTCAAGCTGAAAGGCTGCTGTGCCTGACAATTGGTCTCTGAGTGAGCAGTCAAACTGGATTCTGACTGTAGTAGTGAACCAAACCTGTCCAGTTGATTCTGACTCATAGCAACCCTATAGGACAGAGTAGAACTGCCCCATAGAATTTCCAAGGAGCACCTGGTGGGTTTGAACTGCCGACCTTTTGGTTATGAGCCTTAACCACAACGCCGCCAGGGTTTCCCATAGTAGTGAAATGCCCCTCAAAAAAAGGACTCGGGGAGCAGTGCTCAGAAGTCCAAGCCAGCAGATAATTTGCTACCAGAGTGTCTGTTAGACCTGGACCAGTTTGAGCCAGTTCTCAGCAAGCTGGATGTGGTCAGACAGAACGGGGAGGGAAGGAGCCAGACCTAGGGTCTAGAGAACATGCAGAGGATGATGACAGTGTGGTGACTTTAGACTAAATAAGGGGTAGAGAGGTCATAGATTTCCAGAAACTCTAACTCACCATGAATTGAGATTCTGGAAATAAGGCAAAGTAGGGAAACTGTTTCTATTATTTACCAGTACACTTCCTCCCAGAAAACAAGTTTGGTGAAATAAAGCCAAAAAGAGCATTTATGACTCACTCTGTAAAATATAAATGGTTATAAACAATAATGAGTGGAGATCTTTCTTTCTAGCCCACACATAATATTCACCTCCGAAGTCATCTGGGGGTAAAAACTTTCCCCTTAACTATTCTAAGGAAAAAATAATCTAATTTCTTTTGCCCCTACATAAAGTCTACACTGTTCATTGCTCTTGTACCCTAATCCCTAGATGAGGCAGATCAATCCAAAACTACAAAAATACCAACTGAACAAACTAGTCTATTCCACAATGAAATCCATGTTCTCCGTAGTAATTGAGAGTGAGAAAGTGTTACCATAACACTTGCCTTTGACTCAGGCAGTCTAGGGCTTTACATGATTTTAATCCAAAGGATAATAAATGTATGAGAGCAATTGCTTCTGCAAGTCAGTTGTGCCTGAGTCTTTGTGAGCTTAAAAGATGTGGGAGCAATTTTGTTTTAAAATAGTGTCTTAAGTGCCTGGAAAAAGCAGTAGCTTTGATAAGAATAGACTTAATAATAATGGTGAATATAACAGTGATATTTTATACTCATCCAGCTCCTTTCCAGCTATGGATTAAAAAATGCACAAATTCTGTTCCAGGTTCTTCCTGGCTTTTAGACCAGAGATTCCTCTGTTTATATTATGATCCAAAAAAAAAGAAATGCAAAATACAGAAGTAAACCATAAAAATAGAGGGACTTGTGGCACTAACTCTAAATGACTTTACCAAAAACCCAAACCCAGTGCCATCGAGTCGATTCCGACTCATAGCGACCCTATAGGACAGGGAAGAACTGCCCCATAGAGTTTCCAAGGAGCGCCTGGCGGATTGGAACTAAAATATCTCATTTTTAATGGCAACCTTTGATCATTTAACATGTTTATTAATCTTTTAATATTTTAAAAATCAGTTAATATTTCTCTAAATAATTTTATATGTTCTCTAAAGTCTTCGTTAATATTTCTCTAAAGTCTCAGAAGTTTTGAAGTAGTTTCCTGTCCTCTACATTGAATTGAAGCCACTACCATTTATAACTTCTTTCTTTACAAGTGCTTTTAGAATACAGTACCTATTTCCGGAAATCTCAAAGATGACTCTTTAAAAAACATGTCTCTGAATGGTTCTTCAGACTGCTAGGTTAAGTATGTGAGAGTGCTTTTTTTTTTTTTTAGTACAGGAGGCTCTTGAAAGTGAAGAGCATTTTAAGAAAGGTGAAAGAACAAATAGTCTAGGGAACAGAGTGAGAAAACATACATGTTTTTCTAATCTTCCTAAAGCAAGAATAATGTAATGGAAACAAAAACTACAGGCCTAGAATTCACAAGTCTGAAAAATGAAAGCTTCACAGGCAGAAACTGCTGGGCAGCAGTCAAAGAAGAGAGCAGCCCACCTGCTTCACCTCCTTGACTTTGGGCAATGGTTAGGTTGTTTCTGTGATCCACAGAAATATTGACAGTTGTGTTGCTCCGGGTACCTCCCTATGATCATGTTTCAGGGACTGGACTTTTTTCCCTTTATTTTCTGACTACTTTTCCACCTAGGGTAAGTTTTATGGATTTGGTTTGATTTTTGCTTTTTATCAAAAGTACTTTTCAGTCAATGTTAATTATTTGGATTTCCTATGGATTGAGCGGAAACCCTGGAGGTATTGTGATTAAGAGCTGTGGCTGCTAACCAAAAGGTTGGCAGTTTGAACCTACCAGGTGCCCCTTGGAAACCGTATAGGGCAGTTATACTCTGTCCCGTAGGGTCACTGTAAGGTCACTATGAGTCGGAATTGACTCAAGGACAACGTTTTTTTTTTTTTTTCCTTTTTTTTTTTTTTAATGAATTGAGGGGTATCTGTGTTTTGGGTATCGATTTTTACTTGATATAAGAAGATTCTCTTTTCTTTGTTTTCGTTTCTTAGCTCGTTTAATTGCCCTAAAACAAACAGGCCCTGTATTAGGAAGCATCAATTGGCAAAGCGCAGACACCATATCAAACTACCATTAGTTTTCTTTTAACAATCAAATAGAGAGGTGGTATTCACAGAGTCTGAAGCATATCATGTTTATACAGAGTATAAAAAACACAGTGGTTAAGAGTGTTGGATTGAAAATTAAATGAAACCTGTTTAAAATCCTAACTCTGCCCCTCAGTAATTATGTGACTTGGGTTAACTTTTCATCTCTCTAAATCTTTGTCTGTAGAGTGGGATGATAAGAGAGCCTACCCCACAGAGTTGTGGTGAAGATTAAATGACATAAAGTGAAGTGCTCAGCACGGTGCTTAGCACAGAGTAAGAACCCAGGGAATGTTACTTATTGTTTGTGTGGCTTTCCATGTTTTTCCCTTCTGAATTATTTCTCTCCACAGAGCTAGTGAAGGTGGCAAACATAAAGCAAGTCAGGGAATGTGCTGATAGATTTTGTAGACGTGTTGAAACAGCTGCTGAGACTGAGAAGAGAAAAAGAAATCAGTGTCAATTATTGTCAACCCAGAACACATATGGTGTATGTGATTGAAGCCATCCAGAATTTGGACATATTTCAGGCAAATACACTTGCATAAGAGGACAGAGCATGCGCATACCCCTCATGCGAATACCCAACATGAACTTCTTTCCTGACTATCCAAGTCTTTCATAACAGCTAAGTCTTGCATATTTGGTTTTTTTAGTTAAGTTTATACCCAACTGTCATTTATAACCATATCTATTTTCTGTCTCTTCTGGAAGATATTATATGAATAACATAAATAACCTGAATTTTCTCCAAATCTTTGTGATTATTAAATTTTCCATTGCTTTAATACCCTTTTTTACTTCCTCAGTACCATGTTCTTATTTCACCTTTTGGTCATGATTTTGGGCACTCTCAGCTTCCCACAGCATCACGCTAAATGACTTATCTCTTCACTGAAATCATGAATTTAGTCTAATTCTCTAAACACACCTGAGATCTCACAACCTAGTTCGTGAGTAAATCCAGAGATTGAATAATAAGGGGAGTAGAGCTAGGGTAAGTGGTGTGGGGAGCAGTCTGCCTGCAGGGAAAAAACCATGGGAGAGGCCAGAAGAATGGATTAACAAAGGAGAAGCAAAGGCTACTGGTGAACTTGTCTTAAGAATTTAAATCTGATGTAGCCATCGATGGGACATGGGAGAATTTTCAGGAGAGTTAATGTAGCCAAGAACTGAGGAAGGCTTGTGAAGCAGTTCGGGAGATGTGCAAGATCAGAGAAGCAACAAAGGGTCTTTCATGATGGCATGTCACAGTGATCCAAGGAAGACATATGCATGTTCAGCACAGGTGTGGTGGCACTAGAGAGGCAAGGAAAGGAGTAACTACACAATGCGGGTACAACTCGGCAGCAGCACTTACCTGCTGAGATGGTGGAGTAAAAAATGTCTATTCATAACCCAGACCAGTGGCTGGCACACAATTGAAGCTCGATAAAGGTGCTTACCTAACATGGCAGGACAATAAGAGCATCAAACAGAAATCTAGTGCCAATTCTGCCACTAATGAGTTATGTGATCCCATTGTACATCATGAAACTGCTCAGCTTCCACCTCTGTAAAACGAAAAGTTTGGGACAAATGTTTGCTTCAGTCTACTCTAGTTCTAAAATTCTGCAACTCTCTTATAGTCAGCTCTCTAATGTATAGTCATGCTACTTAAAATTAACTTGCATTTTACACCAAGTGTAAGCTGATTTCCTCTTGTTCTGTGGAAGGCGTTAGCCATACTAAAAAAAAAAAAATTTTTTTTAAAGATAAACAAAATATCAAAACTACTAAATGCTTTTTCTGGATAAACATTCCTGTGATTTATTCCTTTAACAAGCATTCATTAATTGCTTCCCATGTACCTGTCATTCTGGTGTTCAATGGGGATGCAAAAACAAATAAAACAAATAGGTCCTACCCCCAAGAGATCTATAACCTAGTCAGTACAGGCACATAGAACTACCAAGTGCCAAATGTATTCCAGGTTCTATGGTGTGCTGCCAGGGTACCATGGGGGGACACAGAGGCAGGACTGGTCAACTCTACCTGAAAGAGAAGGGGTGGTGGAACAAGTTCGTAGAGAAGGTGATGCTTGAGCTAAGACTTAAAAGTGAGTAACCTGTTGCCAAGGCAGGCAGGATAGGGAGGAATTTCAAGTAGAAAAGAGCACAGTGAGGCAGACATCCCTGGTGTTCTGAGAACTGTGAGTAAAGTGGGACAGGGAGAGAGATGGATGTGAAGTGAGATTATATAAGCAATGAGGCTCAGAATAGATACAAGCAGGGTCAGATCTTTGAGCAGCTTGTATGCTAAGGAGTTTAGTCTCCATTCTGCAGTGTAGGGAACACCACTATAGAAGAAAAGTGAAGTGGTGTGTTAAAATGTATGACTTAAAAAGAGTTCTCTAGATGCAGGAGAAAGAATGAATGGATTGGAGGAGGTAAGAATAGAGGAAAGGAGTGAATAATTAGAAGTCATTTACAATAGTGTATGCCAGAAGTTATAAGGTTCTGGAGTTGTGAATCAAATAGCGGGAGTGAGAATGAAGAGGTCAATACAAGAGATACCAGGGAGCTCAAATCTACAGGACTGATGGAGTGTGGTTAGGTGCAGAGAGGATGAGATTGGGATGAGACTCATGCTTCTGGCTTGGAGGACCAGGTGGTTACCGGTGCCATTTAAAGATTTAGGAACTATTGAAGATAAAGCAAGCTTTAGGGGAAAAAGACTGTGTGCATTATTCGATATGATGTGTTTGTGCGCCATTGCAGAGCTCTGAGCATAGATACAGCCATATACTTAGACTTGACCTCAGGGGAAAGTTGGGAAGTGGAAAAGCAGATTTAGAATTCTCCAGTGGTAGCAGAAGTGGGGACACGGGTGGGAAGGAATAAAATAAGCTCACTCTGGGGGAGTATATCAGAGGGAGGAGAAAAAGGGGCAAGGAGAGACTGAGGAAACTGGAGTAGCAGTTTCAGCAAGATAAATTATTACCTTTGTCTTAGTAAGTAAGCTGTCCAGATAGACAGTGCTGGGCCTGCAGTAGTCATTCCATAAATACTTGTTTAATGATGACTCAGTAAATGAACAAGTGAGTGAATGAATGCTTGAGAAGTGAGGGATACATGGGGCTGAGGAATATGAGAAGCAGAGGTCAGGACAGGAAAGACAATACCACAAATTATTCTCATGGAGATGGAAGCTAGTGCCATGAGAGTGAAGGAGACTGCAAGGGAACAAATGTGAGGTGAGAAATATAAGGACTTAGGAGAGAACCCTGATCTCATTAAAAAGGTAGATGTGGCAAGCTCCCCATGCTCATCTGTAAAACATTAGTCATCATTAGTCAGAGCAGCTCAGTCAGCAGGAACAGCAGTTAGAGACATGGTTTGACCTTCATCCATAACAGAAGGAAGATAATGTCCCAGTTCCCCTTCATGTAGGAGGCGATGAAGACAGAGGAGGCAAGAAACGTTGGCTATGAAGAAGTACCAGATTCAGTGTGAGCAGGGTGCCGGCTGTGGAGAGGCGCCTGTGGGGCTGTAATCCGCTGCCTCTTAATGTAAGCCTGGTTCTTGACGTGTTAATTCCCCTAGGGGAAAATCTAGACACGGCCTCTCAAGTCCCCACTGAAGCTATGTGCAGAATCCAAGGTGAGAGCATGCCTCACAGCATGGATGCACCCTTGGAAAGCAAATTAGACCCATAGAGTCACCAGGTGACAGGTAACAGCAACAACAAGGGGGAAAAATAAGTTGCAGTTCTGGCTCATGGCAACCTCATATATTTCAGAATAGAACTGTGCTTCATAGAATTTTCAGTGGCTGTGATTTTTCCAGAAGTAGATCTCCAGGCCTTTCTTCCAGGGCACCTCTGTATGGACTTGAATCACCAACCTTTAGGTTAGTAGCCAAGTGCTTAACTATTTGCACCACCCAGGGACTCCTCCAAGGAACACAAATATGCTTTATTTGTCATGGATAGGTGACAGAAGGTGGCACATGCTTCTTCAAACCTTGCTTATCTTTAAATAGAGCAGTAGTTGGAAGCCTGAACGCCTGAGCTTTTTGTAGGTTTTATTTTTATAGTGACTTGAAAATCATGGGAAATTATTCAAAAAGAAGCTGACAGTTTAATTGAATCAGTTCACCTGAAGAAGAATTTATTGTGAAGTCACTAAGAGTTAACCACTAACAGTTAAAATTAAAGGTGGTCCCTGCTTTCATTCTTTTTCTTAAGAGGTCATTAATGGGAGGAGAGTTGAAGCACTTTACACTGTCTTCTCAGAAAGACTTACATGACTTCTGATACTTGAAGACACATCTAGCAGTTAAGTCATCAGCTCTGTGATGATTCTGTGGGACGTGCTCCGTGTCCACGTCTGTAAGTGAAGTACTGGAGGGCTTGAAAGCCCCTTCCGGTTCCAGCATGCTATGAACTTATTATACATGTGTCAGGATCCAACCATGGCATAATGCTGTCAGCCCAGGGGACGTCCCCCCTCATTCCATCATCCATGAAAGGGGGTGATAAAATGACATTTTGGAAAACTTCAGAGTTGTAGAGGGCTTTGTTCTCTTCCTGGCCTATCTGGCTCTTTCCGTCCCCTGCGTCTGTATCTATCCTATCTTTCCAACCTCAGTTCCGCCCATGTGGACATCACAGGGTCTCTAGTTAAGTGTTAACTTTCTTTTTTAAGCAGAACAGCAGCTTGAAATAGTGCCCTTGCAGTGACATTCTAAAAAGTTCATTGCTGATTCTCCAACTCCTAGCAGAGTATCCAGCATGTAGTAAATACTCAATGAATATTTGTGGTGGAACAAATGAAATAAATGTCAAAGTACGTATTTACCTATACCCAAAATTTTAACACGTTTCTTTCTGAGAATATATCACATTTGCCATTTAAAAGACAGTTTTAGATATATTGTCATTTACTCCTTATGAAATCCTTGTGAAGAAGGCAGGGAAGACATGATTACACACGAGATGATTATATAAGCCACGGTGTCCTCAGGAACTTGTCAACCAGTACTCCAATCCCCTGTGTCAAGGGATAACAAGTGGTCAGTGCTGCTCCACTGAGTGAAAAACAAGCATACCCAAATAGGTATTGCAAGTCTATATGCTTATTTGTAAGGTTTTAGGACAAGATCATAGCAATTAACTAGTCGGCTAACTGGATAATAACCTGTCATCCCCCATGACAGACTGATGTGGGAAAAAAACTCTAGACATGGGAGTTAGAGAAGATGTGGGCTGAGTCCTGGTTCAGCCACCTCCCTCTTGCATGCCCATGGGCAAGACACCACCAGAACCACGATTTCTTCTGTAAGATGTGTGTTATCATCCCTTCCTGCCTCCATTACAAGGATTCTATAAGGAATATATGACAATATATCTAAAACTGACTTTTAAATAGTGAACTTATTTAAATGTGATATATCCTCAGAGAGAAATAAATTAAAAACATTGGATGTTGGTAAACATGTAATTTGATATTTCTTTTATTCATTCAACAAATATTTGTATGAGAAGAAAGAGTATTGTGGGGAGGTTCATGGAGCTTTGAGACACTCTAGTCATGAATTTGGTTTAGGAAAGTCTGGGATGCCTTCTCAAAAGAGTGACCCTTGGGTCAAGATCTAAGTTGATAAACAGGAGTTAACAGGTTGATGGGGCAGTGGGGATCAGGGAAGCAGGTTCAAAGGCTTCATGGTAAATGGAAACCTAGAGGGTCTAAGGGACTGAAAGATGATCCCAGGCACTGGAGTAGAGAAAAGGAAGTAGGTTGGAGTTAAGAGCAAGATGGAAAGATGGGGGACACATTAGCTTCTGTAAAGGATTTTCACTTTGTCTTTATAAGCATTGAGAAGCTGATTACAGGGTGCTAGTAGAGCTAGTAGAGAAGCTGGAAGACAGCTATCTGGCTAACTGGGTGGAGGAGATCCATGTTTGTACCCATTCCAGGGAAGGGTAATCCAACAGAATTTGGAAATTGTCAAGCAGTGTCATTGGTGTCACACACAGGTGGGATTTTGCTTAGGATAGTTCAAGAATGGTTGTAGCAGTGAATCGACAGGGAGCTGGCCAGAGGTTCCAGCCGGATTCAGAGGAGGATGTTGAATGAAGGAGGTTGTTGCTGATGTTAGATGGTTCTTGGCTGAAAGCAGAGAATACCAGAAAGATGTTTACCTGTGTTTTATCGACTATGCAAAGGCATTCGACTGTGTGGATCATAACAAATTATAGATAACATTGCAAAGAATGGAAATTCCAGAACACTGTGCTCATGTGGAACCTGTACATAGACCAAGAGGCAATTGTTTGAATAAAACAGGCGGATGCTGCATGGTTTAAAACCAGGAAAGGTGTGTGTCACAGTTGTATTCTTTCACCATACTTATTCAATCTGTATGCTGAGCAAATCCAAGAAGCTGGACTATATGAAGGAGAATGCGGCATCAGGATTGTAGGAAGTCTCATTAACAACCTATGGTATGCAGATGACCCACTCTTACTTGCTGCAAGCGGAGAAGACTTAAAGCACTTACTGATGAAAATCAAAGACTACAGCCTTCAATATGGATTATACCTCAATGTAAAGAAAACAAAAATCCTCATAATAGGACCAATAAGCAACACCATGATAAATGGAGAAAATATTGAAGATGTAAAGGATTTCATTTTACTTGCATCGACAATCAAAGCCCATGGAAGCAGCAGTCAAGAAATCAAAGGACAGGTTGCATTGGGCAAATCTGCTTCAAAAGACCTCTTTAAAGTCTTAAAAAGCAAAATGTCACCTTGAGGACTAAGGTGCGCCAGACCCAAGTCATATTTTCAATCGCCTCATATGCATGTGAAAGCTGGATGATGAGTAAAGGAGACCGAAGAAGAATCATGGTGTTGGCATATTGAACATACACCATGGATTGCAAGAAGAATGAAAAAACCCGTCTTGGAAGAAGTACAGCCAGAATGCCTATTACAAGCAAGAATGGTGAGTTGAATATGCTCATTGAATATGCTATCAGGAGGGACCAGTCCCTGAAGAAGGACATCCAACTTGGTAAAGTAGAAAGTCAGCAAAAAAAAAAAGGAAGAGGAGGGCGGAGCCAAGATGGCGGACTAGGCAGACGCTACCTCGGATCCCTCTTACAACAAAGACACGGAAAAACAAGTGAATCGATCACATACATAACAATCTACGAACCCTGAACAACAAACACAGATTTAGAGACGGAGAACGAACTAATACGGGGAAGCAGCGATTGTTTCCAGAGCCTGGAGCCAGCGTACCAGTCAGGTATGGCACAAGCACAGAGAGCTGCTCCACCCCCCTGAACTAAGCCCGGGACGGAGACCAGCTGGTTCTGCGGGCGGCGTGGGACGCAGCCGGTAGGAGAAGTCCCCAGGAGGCAGTGACTGGTCTTGGAGCAGGAAGAGCAGCGTTCCAGCCGGGGAACCATCTCGCCGGGATTTGGACTGGACGCAGCAGATTTTCTGGAAAAACTAGATTCCCAGTGATGGCTCGGAGACAACAATCCATATCAAACCACTTAAAGAAGCAGACCATGACAGCTTCTCCAACCCCCCAAACAAAAGAATCAAAATCTTTCCCAAATGAAGATACAATCTTGGAATTATCAGATACAGAATATAAAAAACTAATTTACAGAATGCTTAAAGATATCACAAATGAAATTAGGATAACTGCAGAAAAAGCCAAGTAACACACTGATAAAACTGTTGAAGAACTCAAAAAGATTATTCAAGAACATAGTGGAAAAATTAATAAGTTGCAAGAATCCATAGAGAGACAACATGTAGAAATCCAAAAGATTAACAATAAAATAACAGAATTAGACAACGCACTAGGAAGTCAGAGGAGCAGACTCGAGCAATTAGAATGCAGACTAGGACATCTGGAGGACCAGGGAATCAACACCAACATAGCTGAAAAAAAATCAGATAAAAGAATTTAAAAAAATGAAGAAACCCTAAGAATTATGTGGGACTCTATCAAGAAGGATAACCTGCGGGTGATTGGAGTCCCAGAACAGGGAGGGAGGACAGAAAACACAGAGAAAATAGTTGAAGAACTCCTGACAGAATACTTCCCTGACATCATGAAAGACGAAAGGATATCTATCCAAGATGCTCATCGAACCCCATTTAAGATTGATCCAAAAAGAAAAACACCAAGACATATTATCATCAAACTCACCAAAACCAAAGATAAACAGAAAATTTTAAAAGCAGCCAGGGAGAAAAGAAAGGTTTCCTTCAAGGGAGAATCAATAAGAATAAGTTCAGACTACTCAGCAGAAACCATGCAGGCAAGAAGGGAATGGGACGACATATACAGAATACTGAAGGAGAAAAACTGCCAGCCAAGGATCATATATCCAGCAAAACTCTCTCTGAAATATGAAGGCGAAATTAAGATATTTACAGACAAACACAAGTTTAGAGAATTTGCAAAAACCAAACCAAAGCTACAAGAAATACTAAAGGATATTGTTTGGTCAGAGAACCAATAATATCAGATATCAGCACAACACAAGGTCACAAAAAAAAAAAAAAAAAATACACATAACAGGGAATCATGGAAGTCAATAGGTAAAAGATCACAATAATCAAAAAGAGGGACTAAATACAGGAGGCATTGAACTGCCAGATGGAGAGTGATACAAGGCGATATAGAACAATACAAGTTAGGTTTTTACTTAGAAAAATAGGAGTAAATAATAAGGTAACCACAAAAAGGTATAACAACTCTATAACTCAAGATAAAAGCCAAGAAAAACATAACGACTCAACTAACATAAGGTCAAACACTATGAAAATGAGGATCTCACAATTTACTAAGAAAAACGCCTCAGCACAAAAAAGTATGCGGAAAAATGAAATTGTCAACAACACACAAAAAAAGGCATCAAAATGACAGCACTAAAAACTTATTTGTCTATAATTACCCTGAATGTAAATGGACTAAATACACCAATAAAGAGACAGAGAGTCTCGGACTGGATAAAGAAACACGATCCATCTATATGCTGCCTACAAGAGACACACCTTAGACTTAGAGACACAAACAAACTAAAACTCAAAGGATGGAAAAAAGTATATCAAGCAAACAATAAGCAAAAAAGAAGAGGAGTAGCATTATCAATTTCGGACAAAATAGACTTTAGACTTAAATCCACCACAAAGGATAAAGAAGGACACTATATAATGATAAAAGGGACAATTGATCAGGAAGACATAACCATATTAAATATTTATGCACCCAATGACAGGGCTGCAAGATACATAAATCAAATTTTAACAGAATTGAAAAGTGAGATAGATACCTCCACAATTATAGTAGGAGACTTCAACACACCACTTTCGGAGAAGGACAGGACATCCAGTAAGAAGCTCAATAGAGACACGGAAGATCTAATTACAACAATCAACCAACTTGACCTCATTGACTTATACAGAACTCTCCACCCAACTGCTGCAAAATATACTCTTTTTTCTAGTGCACATGGAACATTCTCTAGAATAGACCACATATTAGGTCATAAAACAAACCTTTGCAGAGTCCAAAACATCGAAATATTACAAAGCATCTTCTCAGACCACAAGGCAATAAAACTAGAGATCAATAACAGAAGAACGAGGGAAAAGAAATCAAATACTTGGAAAATGAACAATACCCTCCTGAAAAAAGACTGGGTTATAGAAGACATCAAGGAGGGAATAAGGAAATTCATAGAAAGCAACGAGAATGAAAATACTTCCTATCAAAACCTCTGGGACACAGCAAAAGCAGTGCTCAGAGGCCAATTTATATCGATAAATGCACACATACAAAAAGAAGAAAGAGCCAAAATCAGAGAACTGTCCCTATAACTTGAACAAATAGAAACTGAGCAACAAAAGAATCCATCAGGCACCAGAAGAAAACAAATAATAAAAATTAGAGCTGAACTAAATGAATTAGAGAACAGAAAAACAATTGAAAGAATTAACAAAGCCAAAAGCTGGTTCTTTGAAAAAATTAACAAAATTGATAATCCATTGGCTAGACTGACTAAAGAAATACAGGAAAGGAAACAAATAACCCGAATAAGAAATGAGAAGGACCACATCACAACAGAACCAAATGAAATTAAAAGAATCATTTCAGATTATTATGAAAAATTGTACTCTAACAAAATTGAAAACCTAGAAGAAATGGATGAATTCCTGGAAAAACACTACCTACCTAAACTAACACATTCAGAAGTAGAACAACTAAATAGACCCATAACAAAAAAAGAGATTGAAACGGTAATCAAAAAACTCCCAACAAAAAAAAGCCCTGGCCCGGACGGCTTCACTGCAGAGTTCTACCAAACTTTCAGAGAAGAGTTAACACCACTACTTCTGAAGGTATTCCAAAGCATAGAAAATGACGGAATACTACCCAACTCATTCTATGAAGCCACCATCTCCCTGATACCAAAACCAGGTAAAGATATTACAAAAAAAGAAAATTATAGACCTATATCCCTCATGAACATTGATGCAAAAATCCTCAACAAAATTCTAGCCAATAGAATCCAACAACACATCAAAAAAATAATTCACCCTGATCAAGTGGGATTTATACCAGGTATGCAAGGCTGGTTTAATATTAGAAAAACCATTAATGTAATCCATCACATAAATAAAACAAAAGACAAAAACCACATGATCTTATCAATTGATGCAGAAAAGGCATTTGACAAAGTCCAACACCCATTCATGATAAAAACTCTTACCAAAATAGGAATTGAAGGAAAATTCCTCAACATAATAAAGGGCATCTATGCAAAGCCAACAGCCAATATCACTCTAAATGGAGAGAACCTGAAAGCATTTCCCTTGAGAACGGGAACCAGACGAGGATGCCCTTTATCACCGCTCTTATTCAACATCGTGTTGGAAGTCTTAGCCAGGGCAATTAGGCTAGACAAAGAAATAAAAGGTATCCGGATTGGCAAGGAAGGAGTAAAGTTATCACTATTTGCAGATGACATGATTATATACACAGAAAACCCTAAGGAATCCTCCAGAAAACTACTGAAACTAATAGAAGAGTTTGGCAGAGTCTCAGGTTATAAAATAAACATACAAAAATCACTTGGATTCCTCTACATCAACAAAAAGAACACCGAAGAGGAAATAACCAAATCAATACCATTCACAGTAGCCCCCAAGAAGATACTTAGGAATAAATCTTACCAAGGATGTAAAAGACCTATACAAAGAAAACTACAAAGCTCTACTACAAGAAATTAAAAAGGACATACTTAAGTGGAAAAACATACCTTGCTCATGGATAGGAAGACTTAACATAGTAAAAATGTCTATTCTACCAAAAGCCATCTATACATTTAACGCACTTCCGATCCAAATTCCGATGTCATATTTTAAGGGGATAGAGAAACAAATCACCAATTTCATATGGAAGGGAAAGAAGCCCCGGATAAGCAAAGCACTACTGAAAAAGAAGAAGAAAGTGGGAGGCCTCACTTTACCTGACTTCAGAACCTATTATACAGCCACAGTAGCCAAAACAGCCTGATACTGGTACAACAACAGGCACATAGACCAATGGAACAGAATTGAGAACCCAGACGTAGATCCATCCAGGTATGAGCAGCTGATATTTGACAAAGGACCAGTGTCAATTAATTGGGGAAAAGATAGCCTTTTTAACAAATGGTGCTGGCATAACTGGATATCCATTTGCAAAAGAATGAAACAGGACCCATACCTCACACCATGCACAAAAACTAACTCCAAGTGGATCAAAGACCTAAACATAAAGACTAAAACGATAAAGATCATGGAAGAAAAAATTGGGACAACCCTAGGAGCCCTAATACAAGGTATAAACAGAATACAAAACATTACCAAAAATGATGAAGAGAAACCCGATAACTGGGAGCTCCTAAAAATCAAACACCTATGCTCATCTAAAGACTTCTCCAAAAGAGTAAAAAGACCGCCTACAGATTGGGAAAGAATTTTCAGCTATGACATCTCAGACCAGTGCCTGATCTCTAAATTCTACATGATTCTGTCAAAACTCAACCACAAAAAGACAAACAGCCCAATCAAGAAGTGGGCAAAGGATATGAACACACACTTCACTAAAGAAGATATTCAGGCAGCCAACAGATACATGAGAAAATGCTCTCGATCATTAGCCATTAGAGAAATGCAAATTAAAACTACGATGAGATTCCATCTCACACTAGCAAGGCTGGCATTAATCCAAAAAACACAAAACAATAAATGTTGGAGAGGCTGCGGAGAGATTGGAACTCTCATACACTGCTGGTGGGAATGTAAAATGGTACAACCACTTTGGAAATCTATCTGGCGTTATCTTAAACAGTTAGAAATAGACCTACCATACAACCCAGAAATCCCACTCCTGGGAATATACCCTAGAGATACAAGAGCCTTCATACAAACAGATATATGCACACCCATGTTTATTGCAGCTCTGTTTACAATAGCAAAAAGTTGGAAGCAACCAAGGTGTCCATCAACGGATGAATGGGTAAATAAATTGTGGTATATTCACACAATGGAATACTACGCATCGATAAAGAACAGTGACGAATCTCTGAAACATTTCATAACATGGAGGAACCTGGAAGGCATTATGCTGAGCGAAATTAGTCAGAGGCAAAAGGACAAATATTGTATAAGACCACTATTATAAGATCTTGAGAAATAGTAAACCTGAGAAGAACACATACTTTTGTGGTTACGAGGAGGGGAGGGAGGGAGGGTGGGAGAGGGTTTTTTACTGATTAATCAGTAGATAAGAACTGCTTTAGGTGAAGGGAAAGACAACACTCAATACATGGAAGGTCAGCTCAATTGGACTGGACCAAAAGCAAAGAAGTTTCCGGGATAAAATGAATGCTTCAAAGGTCAGCGGAGCAAGTGCGGGGGTCTGGGAAACATGGTTTGTGGGGACTTCTAAGTCAATTGGCAAAATAATTCTATTATGAAATCATTTTGCATCCCACTTTGAAATGTGGCGTCTGGGGTCTTAAATGCTAACAAGCGGCCATCTAAGATGCATCAATTGGTCTCAACCTACCTGGAGCAAAGGAAAATGAAGAATACCAAGGCCACATGACAACTAAGAGCCCAAGAGACAGAAAGGGCCACATGAACCAGAGACCTACATCATCCTGAGACCAGAAGAACTAGTTGGTGCCCGGCCACAATCGATGACTGCCCTGACAGGGAGCACAGCAGAGGACCCCTGAGGGAGCAGGAGATCAGTGGGATACAGACCCCAAATTCTCATAAAAAGACCAAACTTAATGGTCTGACTGAGACTAGAGGAATCCCGGCGGCCATGCTCCCCAGACCTTCTGTTGGCACAGGACAGGAACCATCCCCGAAGACAACTCATCAGACATGAAAGGGACTGGTCAGCGGGTGGGAGAGAGACGCTGATGAAGAGTGAGCTAATTATATCAGGTGGACACTTGAGATTGTGTTGGCAACTCTTGTCTGGAGGGGGGATGGGAGGATAGAGAGAGAGGGAAGCCGGCAAAATTGTCAAGAAAGGAGAGACTGAAAGGGCTGACTCAAGAGGGGGAGAGCAAGTGGGAGTAGGGAGTGAGATGTATGTAAACTTATATGTGACAGACTGATTGGATTTGTAAACATTCACTTGAAGCTTAATAAAAGTTATTAAAAAAAAAAAAAAAAGGAAGACCCTCAACAAGATGGATTGACACAATGGGCTCAAACATAGCAACGATTTTGAGGATGGCACAGGACCGGGCAGTGTTTTGTTCTGTTGTAAATGGGGTTGCTATGAGTCGGAACCAATTCAACAACACCTAACAACACGTAGAGAAGCCACTTGATCAGAGTTGTGCTTTGAAAAGATTACTGTGTCTGCAGTGTGAAGATCAGATAGAAGAGAGTACGGGCAAGTGGCAGGTACATTGGCTGTAGTGGGCCAGGCAGGACCTGATGGTAGCTTGGTCTCAGATGTAGCATTGGAAATGAGAATTGAAAAATATGTAGGAAGTAATTTGCACAGGACTGGAAGGCATCAATTTGAATTGCAATGAAACAAGTTATTATTGAAACATATTTAATCTTGTACTTATTCTTAGTTTCAGATGACAGTTCAAATCATGCCCTAGGGTAAATGACGTATTTTCATCAATAAAACATTAGGCCAGATGAATTACACTTGTCTCAACATTGACGTCATGGCCAGAGTTCTATTGTACCTTGCCTGCCTTTTGATCCCTTTATACTTTCAGCTACTATTGTGCTCCTATTTCATTTTTTTATATATATTTGTGAGGAAAAATTTGATGTGTTTATTTTAAAAGTATAGCAGAATAACAAAGCTAATGCCCATTGTAACTGCTGTGCCTCTGAAGTCTATCCCGTCCCTGCTTGTAACATTAATAATTGAATAACTCTCCCATTAACCAAAGACACTCCTCATGCTGTGCATTTTGAAAGGTCAAATCTGTGAAAGAATTTATTACATTTCATTAAAGATATGTTTTACTCATCTAGTATAATATTAATAAAAACAAAGTCTCTGCTTTAAAGCAAGGTTGGCAAATACATGGCCCAAGTGCCACACCTCTTTCTTCCCATTTCCGTGGCTAGGATCGCTAATTGATAAAGATACAATCGCCTCCTGAGCCTGTTGAGGATCCTCAACGTACCACTCCCGGAAGCCAGTTGATCGGAGTCGGCATGAGAGTTGAAACAGGTTGCCATCCCCCATTTTAACACTATGTAAATCCCTTGTTCTCAAAAAAATCACTCTAAGTGCATATTTGTTTAGTGGGAGGAGTCCCACTTCAGGTATGCTTTGTCTTTTTTCATCAACAGCATCTGCTACAGATGCTGTTGATGTCCCACTCTGTATCTTCTCAGGTCACCTGAATTCACTGGAAGCTGTGGAAGTTTCCAGCAAGCTGACACAGTCCTGCCTCAAGCACCCAAGGTCTTTATTCTCTGCCTGAGAACTTTCTCTAGCAATCTGCCTGAGAACAACCCAGGAATGCTAGAAAGTAAACACCGCAGGAGAGCTATCTTCAATCCAGAAGGAGCAATCCTCACCCCTCAATGGCGGGGGGGTGGGGGGGGTGGCGGGGAATGCCCTGGCTCCCCATTCTCCAGCAGGTAGATGTTCCATATGGTTTCTCAGAAGATCTACAGGCAACTGAGCCTCAGTTGCTCACAGTGTTAACCTGCTCATTGGTGTGTTTCCCATCCTGACTCACTTTCCCCATTCTTCATTCCTACCTTCTGGGGTCACCCAAGTCCTCATCTCAGGCTCTGCTTTTGAGAGAACCCAAACTAAAATGGCATCCATGATAATTGTTTGTCTTCGTGTTCTATAAAACATTGGCTCACACACTGCAGTCAGTAAGATTCCTCCTGATGGTCCACGAATTGAGATGTAGGCTAAGACTCCCCACCCCACAGTAGATCCATTAGAACTATCTTTCCTTCCCCTCTTGGCAGACCTAGAAAGGAACCTGGGGGATGAGAAAGAAAAAAACTAAAAAAGAGAAACAAGAATCAGTTGCACCAAGAATTCCCACCATGAAGTAAACAAATTTGTTTTTATCTCCATGTTTTATGGTTTTGATTACTGGAAAACACATTCCAATAGTAATCCTGTGATGGTTTTTATACTTTATCTCTGCCAGCAGTGCCTAAGTGGTGCTAGTACAGAGAAGCCATAGTCTTAAGTGAAGACTGAGTTTAGCCTTAGCTGGCTGAGTTAGTCAAAAGAGAAAACAAACCGTAAGTATTTCTGCCTATATTTCAGACCTTAGTTTTAAAAATATATATATAAGAAGTAGATCTAGATATGTAAACATACAGACAAATAGAAATAAAGATATAAAATTGCTCTTTATGCTAATAGGTTATACTACTAAGCAGTTCCATTTTAAATGACAGCAGACCAAAAAGTCTCTTAGATGCTTTCTCTCAACATCCCAGTAAAGTGCCATGAACGCATAGAAAAGATAATGTAAGGGATATGCACAGATTCTGCTAATGATAAAGCTGCTTATGGGGCAGTGAGAGTTATGTTTAAACCTCCTCCCCAATGAAGAATAGGTCAAACTCTTTTTACAACCACTTTCTTTCAACCAGTTCTGAAATCCCTTTCAACCAATTGTGAGATATCAAATTCCAGGGCAAATCATAACATAGAGAGAAGTGGATGATGACAAATTGCCTCCTGGCATGTGTGGCCCAATTACATTAGGCATTATAGATGGAGGCAGAGACACAAGAAGCTTTGGGGTGATATATAGAAACTGTTTAAAAAATTATTTTAAATGTTTCTCCTTAAAACAAGCAAATTAGGTATTTGTGTCAAGAGAAGATCTCCCCACAGTCCAGCAAAGCCATATGACACCATTGCCAATGGAAGTCTGGCTACAAGCTGTGTGCATACATTCACTCTGTTGTGTTAAATCCGAAATGGATATTATTCCATCGCTCAAGTGGGCGGCAATGGATATCATGAGCCATACACATTGTATTTGCATAAATGGTCCCTTTTTAATGGATGAAAAAATCTAAAAGTCTTGCAGAAAGCGTATAACAAAATAGTTACACATGTAAGAAAGGAATAATTAGCCTTTTATCACAGAAAACATGCTTAGAGTCCTTAGTCAGATACTAGAAGATACAGCATTTATAAAACAGAAAGGGGCAGAGCAGGCTGAAATGCAAAGATCATGCAAAATGGTGCGTGATGAAGTAAAAAGGTTGAAAGACAAATTCAGGGACTTGGAATTACCTTGGAAAATTAGAAAATACTACAGATACTCCAAGAAATTAATTATGTAGAGGTCAAACTTGAGAAGTTCTCCAGGTAGGGAGCATCAGATCTTAAGCTTTATTCTGTCTCTACAGCAATCGTGGAAACGCTGGTGGTATAACAGTTAAGACCTATGGCTGCTAACCAAAGGGTTGGCAATTCAAATCCACCAGGTGCCCCTTGGAAACTCTATGGGGCGGTTCTACTCTGTTCTCTAGGGTTGCTATGAGTTGGTAATCGACTCGATGGCAGCGGGCGGGTTATAGCAATCACAAGCACAACACTCTCCCACTAGTTAATATTGCTCTTGCTCTTAATAAAACCAAAAAACCAAACCCACTGCCACTGAGTCGATTCTGACTCATAGAGACCCTATAGGACAGAGTAGAACTGCCC
Source organism: Elephas maximus indicus (assembly GCF_024166365.1). Classification (NCBI taxonomy): domain Eukaryota; kingdom Metazoa; phylum Chordata; class Mammalia; order Proboscidea; family Elephantidae; genus Elephas; species Elephas maximus. Next base: position 47,892,451 of record NC_064826.1, on the reverse strand, counting down.
CATGGAGTTTCCAAGGAGTGCCTGCTCTTGATAGGGGGTCACAAAAAGGAGATCAAAAGGGGGCTTATCAGAGTTACCGGAGAGGGGAGGAAACACTGGCCTTCGAGTCAGTTCTGACTCACGGCAACCCCATGAGTGTCAGAGTAGAGCTGCGTGCCATAGGGTTTTCAATGCTGATTTTTCCGAAGTTGGTCACCAGGCCTTTCTTCTGAGGTTCTGCTAGGCAGACTTGAACCTCCAACCTTTTGGTTAGCAGCCGATCACATTAACTGTGTTTGCAGTACCCAGGAACTCTTTACAAGAAGGGAAAGGAAATGATGCATATTATTTCCTGACTCTGAGTTGTTTTAAGCTTTCTGCTCTTTTAAACAGTAGTTCCGCAGAGTAGGAACCAACCTGAAGGGAGCTTAACGTGAGCAGTTGCATATGTCACCTTATCAATGAAACCAGAATTCATTTGGTTATATTTCCCTAAATCAACACCGTTTGTCTGACATTTCAAGAACACCGCACAGTTAGAGACATTAGTTACCAAGGAAACCTGAAGACTGTACATCTCTCTGTCTTTGAATCTTGTAACAGGCCCCCAGCTATAAATATCAAAATATTATATAACTCTTTATGTGTTTAAAAATGGTGAAATTTCTCAAAGCCTCTAAAGGAGGACAAACCCCGATGAGACAAAACCTGAGGGCAGAATTGGCATGTAACCCCCCACCCCGTCCAGACAAAAATCAGCAATGTTTAACACTTCCCTTAACAAGGATCAGGGGGACTGTCAGTTTCAGGGATAGGGATTCCCCAGGCAGAAGTCTCTCTGGTACCTAATAGTAATCCCATCCAAGGTAGTATCACAAACATTTGTACTTTATAACCCTAGACAGTCTTAACTTCAGGCTGTCAATGGGTTGGGCTTTCCACTCCTTCTTGTCACTAGGCCAGGCAGGGCTTGATGCAGGAATGATGGATCCACTGTTTAAGTCCTGCGAGTTTCATGGCTGTGTGAGTGCTGAGTGGTATGGTGAAGGGTCCAGTCCACTTAGCCTGTAAAGGGAGGTCTTTCTACATTCAAAGAAGACCTGATCGCTGGGTTGGAAAGAGTGCGCAGCTATCTCAGGAGGGAACTTTTGCTGGATTCACACTGCCCAATGCAACTGGGGAATAATTTTCATTAGAAAAAGCAAATATTTAGACATCACTAGACTAGGGGCCTGGGTGGATGACTACAGGAAGAGTCGGTTGAGACAATATGGTCTGCCATAAAGTATTTCAAAAGGACTGATTTTAAGTTTTCCCCAGGGTGCATTACAGACTTGGAGAAGGGCCAGTGACACAACGTCCATCCAAGCAGCCTGGTCTCTTGACACAGTTTACTAAGATGGCGTTTTATGATCTGATTAATTCATTCAACCTTTCCACTTGATTGGGGTCTCCATGCTGTGTGGAGTTTCCACTTTATTCCTAAAGAACCCTAAACTTGTTGTACCACTTTGGATACAAAATGGGTAATACTGTCACTGTTGAGACCTCTCTAGCCATTTCGTTGTGCCAGGGAAAAGCTTCTACCCATTCTGAAAAGAATCTACACACACCAGTAAATATTTCATCCAGTGTTTAGTTTTGAACACTTTAGAAAAGTCTATTTGCCATATTTCACCTGGAAAGGGTCCTATTCCTTGAGGGCCAGAAATCATGAGCCCATGAGTCTTTGGATTATTTACAGCACAAAGTAAACAAGTGTCAACCACACGATGGATGGCTGTAATGGGCTTTCCTCTCAAGACGCATTTTTTAGACAGTCAAACATGGTTTCTTTCCCAGACTGTGAAGCCTGATGTAAACGAAAAATTAAGAACTTGATTGGCGGGGATGAAAATCTTACCGTCTGGGATGTGTTTCCAGCCCTGACTCTCTTGGGTGGTATCCCAGTCTTGGGCTCTCTGTAGATCTCCTTGAATATATTGGGGAGGTTCATCCAGTGTGGAGATGGCTGGAAGAAGAGTGCAAATTGGCTAGACACTTGCAGCTACTCACTTAGCTTCCCACTTAGCTTCCTGGTCTTCCCACTTAGCTTCCCGGTCGGCCACATGGTTTCCTTGTATAATTGGGGAATTCCCTTTTTGGTGAGCTCAGCAGTGCACTATTGCCACCTTCTGCCTTTTCGTTTGCTAAGACCATTCGTCTTTTTTCTGCTGTGAGGAGTGCGTCTAGTAAAGTCTGAAATCACCTCATGTAGGTTGGTGGGTAGCAAAAATATGGGAAAAAATGTTCGGTCATGGCATGTGGGTCTGACCAATAAATACTCCGGAAGGTTTTGCTTCCAGTTGTACAAATCAGAATCCAGGAACAGATTATAGACTCACATCATCTGAGGTGGCCCTTGTGCAGTGGGGACTGGCACCTCCTGGAGTAGGTAAAGCCCTCATGGGGGAACTGGGCTGAATTGTATCCCACTTCTAGGATGGGGTGGGGAGAGACCATATCTGTCCCACCTCCTCTGCCCCCCTTTTACATCTTTCCATCCTCATCTTCTGATACCACCAGGGAGGGGTCATGAATATGTGCTGAGGGGGCGTTTCAAGGTGGGGGAATGAGAAGAACATCCAGTGATTCTTCCTCCCTTTCTTCATCTTCATCTTTGGTCTGCTCAAGAGGGGCTAAAACAGAAGGCTTATTCTTTTTTTTTTTTTTTTTATACTGTCATGAAACATTTTACATACAGCTTTTCATTCCACTTGTTAGCTTGAGTACAAAACAGATCGAGCTGCAGAATAGTGTCAAAATCCCGGGAACCGTTCATAAGCCATCTGACCCCATCAGGGAGTTGGTATTGAGGCCATGCTTGATTACACAAAATTTTAAGATCTCTCTTGGTTAGGGGATCCCCTCTAAAATAAGTCCAGTGAGAAATAATAAGGTCTAATGGACTCTCAGCTGGAATCTTACTTCCCTGGGTACCCTTTGGCAATGGGAGCCTCACCATCCTCTCATCCAACCTCACAGGACCTAGTCACCCATTCTTGGATGGTGTCTATGAGAGCTGACGCCCCTACTGCAGAGGATCTTATACCCGAAGCCCATACCTACCGTAACACAGTTGAACTTTCTCCTTCTATATGGAGCTCGCTGCTGTGGAGTCGTCTTCTGTTGCTGGACCTCTGGGCCACCACAGGTTAAGAGATCTCCACAACCCGAGGAGGGGTGAAACGTCTCTCTTCCTGGATCTTGCCTGAGGACTCAGTTGTTAGGGAGACGGAACCAGGGTGAGGGTAATTGGATCCTCATGTGGGAAAAACACCATTGGGCATCAAAATTTGTTTCCCCGAGTAAGGTCCCTGCCCTGGAGCAGTTGAGCCAATGAAACATACTCCAAGTCAAAGAGAGAAAAAGTTTATTAGGAGGTGACACAAGTGGAGGGTCCAACAGCAATGTTGACTGTCTTCATGGAGCCCCAAAAGGCAATTTCTACAACAGAGCTTATGTATCTCTTTTGCCAGGTTTACATAGTGTTTTCAGGCATGTAGCCCATAGATGGTTGGATGAATATACATCACAAGACAATTACAAGAAACTCTTCATTAGACTAAAGATATGCATGCCAGACATTTGGACACTAACCGAGATCAGAAGCAAGAAAAAAGGGAAGTTACAGACCAAAAGTGCCAGGCAGCCTTCCCAGCTGCCTTGCAGCTGAAAGCCCTAACAACAACAACAACCATTATAAACTGGGGTTTATGCCCTAGGAAAAGAAAGTGAGGAGAGGATGGCTGAAACAGGTTAAAGTGGGCCACCTGACTCACCTAGCCAGAAGAGGCTGAGAAAAAACATAATGGAAAACTCTAAAGAGAGGAAAAACACCACTGGAAAAGATAAACCAAAAGTCCATATAGCAAAAGGTAGAAAACAACATAAAAGAAGCTGAAAAGAGCAGAAAGCTTAAAACAACTCAGAGTCAGGAAATAACATGCATCTGTCATGACAATAAAATAAATTCTTGAATACCTTGATGAAAAGCAGTGGTAGAATTTTCACCTTCCATGCAGGAGACCCAGGTTCAATTTCCAGCCAAAGGACTTCATGCATAGCCACCACCTATCTGTCAGGTGCGGCTTGCATGTTGCTATGATTCTGAACAGATTTCAGCAGACCTTTCAGACCAGGACAGACCAGGAAGAAAGGCCTAGCAATCTACTTCCAAAAATCAGCCATGAAAACCCTGTGGATCATAATGGCCCAATCTGCCACCAATCACGGGGATGGAGCAGGACCACGCAGGATTTCATTCTGTTGTGTGTGGGGTTGCCATGAGTAGGGTGCTGACTCAATGGCAGTTAACAACAACTACAATTTTGTGGAAAAAAAGAATTCAAGGCAGAAAGCCTTAAATGGAGTAATGTACCATTTTATGCTGACAAAATGTAAAGTGCATTACCTTATTTAGTTCTCACTGAAATAAATCCTATTAGCAGCTCCATTTTCTAGGATATAAGGAATCTTAGGCTTAGAGAACTTGCTCAAGGACACCTAACTGTGAGCCACAAAGCAAACGCAGGGTCTCACTCGGAGCCCAAGGTCGATCCTGATAGTATATGCCCTCCTATGCATACATGAGACCATATGGCTTACGGGAGGTGGAAATGGGACTAGAGCCCAGTCAATGTCCTCACAAATTGTTTGTTTTCCTGTTTACATCTGTGCCTCATCCCCTGAACCAAACACTTGACAGAGATTATTTGTTCTCTCCTCCAGTTTCCCTTTATAACCAGAACTCCTACACACCACCATTGATTTTGCCACTTTTAGGCACTGTGAGTAAATTTCTCCTATCCAGCCCCATCCTGACGTGGGGCAGAAGCTGGTAGTTTAGCTCCTTGATAGATCTGCCCCAGCCCTTGATAAGGATTGTGGCGCCTCCATCCCTCCCATTAAGTTAATTCCACCCCTTGTACTCTAGATACTGTCCTCTTGTTCACCTTAGGAAAAGGTTCCACCAAACTATCCTGTTTCCTCCTGAATGAGTCTTCAGATTCTCTCTGTGTTGGGGTTCCTCTTCATCTAAATGTAAGTGTGCTAATCCCACCTAAGAGAAATCTTCCCTTCACCCATATCTCCCCATAGCCTCTATCATCCTCTCTTCAACTTCATAGCTATTTCTTAGCTCCACCTCCTCACTGCCCATTCATTCATACCTACTCAAATTGAGTTCCTGCCTCTGTCTTGGCAATTAACCTACTTCCACTGAAGCCACCCATGACCTTCCAGTTTGACAAACCATTTAAAGTTTTGTTTTATAAGTATTTCTGTCCTTCAAACTTTCTTTACTTGGCTCCCTATTACTTCCCAGACTCTTCATTCATTCATCCTACAAATCCTGAGGATTTTCCTTTTCACGCTATACAGTTTCCTTGCATGATTTTAAGTTTAACCTGATACATTATATCTCCAGTCTGGACGCCTCTACTCAGCAGCAGGCAATAGAACCAACTACAACAGGACATCTACCACTGAACATCCCAAAGGCACTTCAAACTCACTTTGCCCATAACATAACTCACTGGACTGCACTCAAAGACCCCCTTTTCCTGCATTTCTTACCTCAACTAATGACATCATTATCCAGCCAGGTTTCCAAGCTAGAAGTCATCATAGATTTCATCCTTTTTTACTACCTACCTCCCAGCAATCCCAGCAAACCACCATGCCCCATCAATTCTTCTAAGTATCTTTTAATCTCTTTTTCTTTGTCTTCCTCCACTTTCACTTCATTTATTAATTCATTCACATGTATTTATTGAGATGTCTCCTGTGTGCCAGGTATTGTGCTAAGTACTAGGAATGCATTGTGAACAAAATAAATACAGTCGCTCCCCTAATGGAATTTATTCTCTAATGGAGGATGGATATGGACATTAAACTAATATTTGCACAAATATAATTACAAGTAATAATGAGCACCATATAAAAGAAAAAAATACAAGTTGAAATGAAAAATTATAATTGGGAAACTTGTTTTACAATGAAAGATCAGAGTTTTGGGTGATGAAAAGTTTTTGGAAATGGATTGTGGTGACGGCTTCACAACATGGAGAATGTAATTAATGTCACTGAATTGTACACTTAAAATTTGTCAAAATGGCAAAATTTTTGTTATATATATTTTACTACAATAAAATTATTTTAAAAATATGAAAGGCCAAGGACAACTTTCCTGAGGAAGTGATAGTTAAGCTGACACATGAGGAAGAGTTCAGAGATATCTGCGAGAAGAGTGACAAAAAACACGGCCATCAAGTCAGTTACGACTCATAGCAATAGGGGTAGGACAGGGTAGAACTGCCTCGTAGGATTTCCAAGGAGCAGCTGGTGGATTCAAACTGCTGATCATTTGGTTAGCAGTGAAACACCTAACCACTGCACCACCAGTGCCCCAGTATAAGGAAGGGTAGGCAAATAAAGGAGCTTATGCAAAGGCCCTGTGGTTAGAAAAGCCTGGCTTATTTAAGGAACTCTAGAATTGACTTGATGGCAATGGGTTTTTTGGTTTTCTTAGTGAGTGAAAGAGAGTGACTCATCAGGTAGCTGGGGAGCATCTGTGGGGCAATTTAAGCAGGGTCTGTGGGGTACTTGTTTTATCCTAAGATCTATGGGAATTCACTGAAGCATTTTCAGCAAATTCAGTAACATTTTCTGTTGCTTCAGTTCAGCAAGAGATGATGATGGGTATGGATTATAACGGTGGATATGGATTTGGAAAGAATTGGATTCGAAATAGATTTTGGAGGTAGGATAGAGTTTGGTGATAAGCAAGTGAGGGAGCAGGAAAGGTTAAAGATGACCTTCAGGTTTCTGTCTTAAAAACTTGAAGAGGCAGGCGAAGCTTACCAAAAATAGGGAACACAGAAGAGAAGGTTTGGAGGAAAGACCTAAAGTTCTACTGTAGCCGTATTGAGTTTTAGATGCTTGTGAGACACCTAAAATTCAATGTTGATTTAAAGTACCGAAACAGAAATTTACTGTCTTAAAGATGTTTCTAGAAGAGTTTATCAAAAACAAAAAGCAAAAATTAATGCTATACATTCATCATTTAAAAAAAAAAACTTTCAGAATTGAATTTTTCTATTTTCAAGTGCTAATATCCCTCCACAACTTCTCTGCCAGCTGTTTATAACGTACCATAAACCCAACAGCAGTTTTCACTCTTCATTGCCCTTAGCCTTGTTCAGAACATAAATAAAAAGCCCTTTGTAGTTGTTAATATTTTCTACAAGTCTTGTCTCACTCTGAGTCTTAGCCTCCCTGACACAATTCATCCTCTTTCAGTCCCTTCCTTTATTCTTGCTCATGGTTATTCACCTTGCCTGCTTTATTTTGAACATAACCTTTATGTAGCTGACTTTATCTGAAGATAATATGGGCAAGCTTATCCTCTTTAGGTACTCACCGAGGTTACTTAAAATGATCAGATTACTGTCTCCATAAGCAACACAGCCAGAGGAAAAAATACTCATTTGAACAACAGCTTTCTAGTGTTTAATAAGAAAAACTCTTTTACTTAAAAGATGGTTTTAAGTAAAGGCAGAGAGAATAATTTTTAAAGCATTGCAGAAAAACTCTCAGCTTGCCACAAAAAAAACAGATTTCTAGGTCAAAGATGGCAGCAATTTGAAATGTTCTTTGCAAATTGAATGCTTGGCTTGGCTAAAACACGGTGGTATGGTGTTGAAGGGTACCGCCAGCAGTGTATCTTTTATGGTTGCTTAAGGGAAAAATCATTTTCTAGCCTAGGTCAGTTTCATTAAGAAAAGTTGCCCCTTTACTGACTTCCAGTAGCTTAAATTATCTAAAGGAACTGGAGGGTTTAACCCATTTAATGAATTTTAATAAGAAATACATGAATCAGTCAAAATCCAGGAAAAAGTGAATACTATGGAGCTAGTTTTAATGGAAATTAGTTCGTTACACTGCTTGCCCCCAATTAGTGAACACTGAATTTGTGATGGGAAGTTTAAATCTATTTTCAATGCTGTAGAAAATGGGAGGGTCTTTAACTTAAAGATCAATTTCTTTAGTGGAATTTTTCTACCTCAAATTGGCCCTATCGGAAGATTCTAAAAACCCTGAGGCTTTCCGTTTGGTTTGGGAAACGTTTAAAAAACTATCTCCTTCGTTGGGAGTTTCTCAATCCCTGAAATATTTTCAGAAATATGGTAAGAATATGAGTTCCTTTTATTGCTTACAATCCTTTGTATGAAAGGATAACCTAAGAGGTGGAGGGTCTGTGGTGGGTGTCCAAGAGAGTTTCCTGTCCTCTAGCAGGATGTCACCAACCAGTTGCCATCGAGTCTACCCCAGCTTGTGGTGATCCCGTGCATGTCAGAGTAGAACAGCGCCCTGTGTTCTACTGGCTGGTTTTTGGGGAGTAAATCTCCAAGCCTTTCTTCTGATGCACCTCTGGGTGGACTGAACCGCAAACCTTTAGGTCAGCAGTCAAGCATGTTAACTGATTGCACCACACAGGGACTCCCAGCAGGATGTCACAGGGACCCTGAAATACAATTCTCTCTTTCTTGTTTTCTCTCTCACACTCACGAGACAAGCACCTGCTTTTGTTCTCCCCTTTCTCTTTTTTCTCTCTTCTTTTTTCAAGCAAAAAAAAAAAGAACACACAGCTTGTCATAGCCCGGGGCATAGAAATCCATAGTGAAACAAGTCTTATTTCAAAGGGGTTCCTACACTCTCTTTGTTGCTTAAAAAAAGAGAAATGGAAAGTGTTTCCTAACATCTCTATCATTTTTAGCAACTGTAGAATTCCCTTAAAATACATGAAACTGTAACAATAATCTTCAAAACCAGAATCATATTCTGCAGGTATTTCAATATCCTGAAAGAAAACATTTCACATCCTGCAAATGGGAATTCGATGTATCAGCGCAATTTAGAAGTATATTGAAAGACTTTATTTGGAGAAGTTCCTAGAAATTTCGGACAGTTGTCTTGGTGTTGTTCCAAGTTGAAGATATTACAATTTGGCTGTCTATAAAGTTGCTCTGCTTTGTACTTTGACCCCTTATTCAAATCGGGGTCACATTTAAGAAAGGTCATCATCTTCTTGCCCTGTGAAAATAATTTTTTTTTTTTTTTAACCAAACTACTCACAAATGCATGCCAGAAAGGGACTCTCCCTCCAGAGCTACTATAAATATATTAATATGCTTCCAGTCATCATTTTGGGTATCATGTGTCAGGAGAAGTAGGTTCTGAAAAGAGCCACTTTGTGGACCATACCACTGGGGATAATGCATTGTACTAACTGGTCATCAAGCAATTTGCAATTTGACAATGGCCACACAGAGTTTTGCATCTCACTAGGTGACACTGGTTCTGGGAGGTGAGGGCTGAGTCAAGTCTAGTGATGACAGGCAACCAACACAATTCAATGATTTGTGCAAGAAATGGAATGTTTTGGGGTTTCTCTAAAGTAAGATTCCTGACAAAATATTGAAGGGGTTGGGAGAAAAAGAAGTAATAAATATTTCCCATTTTTGTACTGAATCAAATGGATATTACCTACACTAATTGTTACCATTGTGTTAAGTTTATTTTTAGATGGTTACCGAGAACATATGTAACATTTTCCTTATGTAGGGTAGCCAGATTGAGCAAATAAAAAAACCATTGCCCATTTAAATTTGAATTTCAGATAAACAACAAATCATTTTTAGTAAAAGTATGCCCCATGCAATATGAGTGACATATACTAAAAAAAAAATTCTTTGTTTATCTGAAATTCAAATTTAACTGGACATACGTATTTTATGTGACAACTATACTTACGATTTATTAAAAATTATACTCAGTTGACATGTACAGTTTAATTTACATTTCAATATGAGGTCAGTATTGTCTTCTTTTCTCAAGTACCAGCATTTTTGTCTAAGCTATTAGCACTGTGTATCTGTTTTTCTGCCCATCCCACTGTGCTTTTAGGTGCAGAATTACAGTGTATTTTATTCTTATCTCTGATCCCAAAGAAAACACATGTTAGATATCTAATTCAGTTTTGTACTGTATATGTGTGCACCTAAATTTCCCGATTCCCAACCCCATTGCCGTTGAGTCGATTCCAACTCATATCAACCCTACAGGATGGAGTAGAACTGCCCCATAGTTTCCAAGGAGCAGCTGGTAGATACAAACTGCCGACCTTTTGGCTAGCAGCCCTGGCTTTTAACCACGGTGCCACCAGGGCTCCAAATTTCCCTATTAGAAGCACCTAAAATTTCTCATTTATTCTCTTAACTTTTTTTCTTTTGTCTTTACCCATGTTTCATTTACTTTATAAAGCATGCCTTGGGGTCTTTTGCTTTTGTTGTCTTAAGACTCAGGATTAAATAAATATGTTTGCATGTACACACGCCCACACATAGCACACACTAAGTTGCTGAGCCTAAGAGTCAATAAATGGTCATTATGACCAAAAGATCAACAGTTTGAATCCATCAGGCACTCCTTGGAAACCCTATGGGGCAGTTCTGCTCTGTCCTGTAGGGTCACTATGAGTCAGAATTGGCTGAACAGCAATGAGTTTGGTTTTTTTTTTTTTTTTGGTTTATGGAAAACATGGATCAAGTCCTTGTAAAGAAATTTTAATCCTGTAGGAGAATTATACACCTGTCTAGAGACATAGGGCAAATAAACCCGTAACCAAACCCATTGCCATGGAGTCAATTCCAACTCATAGTGACTGTATAGGACAGAGCAGAACTGCCCCATAGGGTTTCCAAAGAGCGGCTGGTGGATTCAAACTGCTGACATTTTGGTTAACAGCCGAACTCTTAACCACTATGCCACCAGGGTTTCTAGGACAAATAGAGGCCAGAAATAAACAAAAATGTAAGGGAAAAGGTTTTACTGTTACTTTGAAAAGAAAGCTTTTTTTCTATGAACTCATGTTGTAAAGATGACTGCCTTGGCTCTGAAAGGCTTAGGAAAAAGCTGTCTATATCCCTGTTCCTGTTTCTCTGTTAAAATCGGTGGTAAGGATTCTAAAAATTATAATAGTCTCAGCAAAGCAAGCCTAGCAAAATGCTTAGGATAGAAAAAGACAAGCACACCAGGCAAGATGTAACAGTTCCTGGAGGACTAGAGAAATGGTGTCCCTATGGTCAATGAGTTAAGTAATGGTAACAAAATTTACCAAGAAGTTTTTAAATAATCATGCCAAATAGAAATTATCCCACACAGGGAGAGTATGGAAGGTCACCACAACAATGTGTGTATATGAAAAACTTCCTAGATCTTAGAATTCTCATCTTGCTTCTGGGATCTATCTTCTGCCAGAAGACTTCCAAAAATAAGTTGAATAACTAGCCTGTCTCTTAAAGGATTTAAAAGTTTTGTTTGTTTTAATTGGAATAGACTAGATTTTGTAGAGGGACCATCCCCACACCACCAAAAAAAAAGTAGTATATCTTCAATATGTAATAACTTGACTAAAATTCTTATAGTATTTCTGTAGCTCTTGCAAAGAAATTGAGTGGAAAATTGGAGTTTAGTTAGATGGAAAACCTTCTGGCTTAATTAGGCCAAATTGAGTATATCCAAAATAGGTATTTTCTATTCATCTTAATTTCTATTCATCTTAATGTCAATGTTTATAGCACATTGATAAACTGCCCAAGAAATACAAAGGGTCACAAAAGTTATTAACTGTTTAAAGGAATGTATTCTGATACTACTTCTTACTACCTAAGGTTACTTCTCTGCAACAAGCAGCTTCTTTTTGACAGTGACTCAAAACAAGCAGCTAATGCTTCAGAGACCTAAGTCTCTGCAGCCCAATTTAGCATTAGAAATAGCCCAGAAACTGCCATAATGGGAGCAGTAAAAAATTCTTGCTTGGATCACGCCAGTGGTTTGAAGTCAGTTGGAATGAAACAACCTTACAAGAATGGGAAGCCAAAGTGCTTGTGATGAAAGGTAGTCAAATTAAAAAACCCTCTCTCCTTGTCTGTTCTTGACCAATCTCCATCTTATGTCATTTTCGTTCTGGTACCACAACTGCTGGTGAGTCAGATGATTATGCGCTTTCTGTGGCGCAATACTCACCTCTTAAGATAATGTTCCATGTCCAGATGACAGTGCCATGATAGAGGAACCATTTAGAGGTCCTCTCTATCAAAGCCTAAGAAACTCTCAGCAACAACCAAATGTAAAAGAGCAAATGCTCAAAATCTGTTCTGACACTCCAGGAATAAGGTGACAACACAAAGAAAGTAAAGGAAATAATGAAATGTTTGGACACCGTGAGAATACGTGAATGACATCTTTTCTTAAAAGAACAGTTGCCGGCAATTTCACACAACAGTAAATAAATTGTACACTTCAATAAAAATAATGATTAATTGGCCAACCAAAACCAAACGACATCCACTGCTGTCCAGTCGATTCCGACTCATAGAACCCCGTAGGGTTTCCAAGGCTGTAAATCTTTACGGAAGCAAACTGCCACATCTTTCTCCCACAGAGCCACTGGTAGTTTCAAACCACTGACCTTTTGGTTAACAGTAAAGCACTTTAACCACAGTACCACCAGGGTTCCTCAAAGGTTAAAAGAATTTTTTTTTTTTTCACTTTTTAACTCCTGGTTAATTGGCCAATAACCATTGCCGTCGGGTTGATTCTGACTCATATTGACCCTATAAGAAAGAGTAGAACTGCCCCATAGGGTTTCCAAGGAGTGGCTGGTGGATTTGAACTGCTGACCTTTTAGTTAGCAGCTGATCACTTAACCACTCTGCCACCAAGGCTCCAACTGGCCAATACGTTTTTAAAAATTCACTTTTTAACTCGTGGTAAAATTGTTAGTACTTGCATTTTATAGAATAAATCAAGAATATAAACGTACTTGTCTATAATTTTTACTCTCAGCTCTTCCCAAAAAAGCATGTGATTAAATCCTTATAATTAAATTATAATGAAACCACACATTAAACAGAGTTTTTTCCACTGGTTGGAAAGGGAGATAAGAGCATACAGAGTATGTGAGATAGAAAGCAAATTCTACCAAGCTCCTTAGGCAAGATAGTTATTACATTTAAGTATTAAATTTAACTCTAGGCTCCAAAAAAAGCTGAGAAACGTGATGGATTATATTGTTTTACTCTTTTCATAAAATGATTTATTAATTCTTTACAACAGTGCATTGAGGTGTAATTAGTATTTTGGCCATGCCTGAGTTGAAATGCTTAAGTGTCTAGATAATCGTGTGTCCTTATTTCTGTAGGTATTTCCTATAAATGGATTATGGTTCTCAATTGTATCTATTTTGCACAAGCCCTAATTTTAAAGGTGATAAACATAGTATGTGGCAGTTTTCAATGTTTCATTTTTACTGGGCGTTTTATCAGCGCTGGAAATCACCTAGCATCGATATGAACCAAAATGGTAGAAAAAGAGAAGATATGATGTGAAAAGAAAAGAAAAGAATTTTGTATACTAGATTGTTTAAGCTTGCTAGGGCCATTATATAGTAGTGCTCTTCCCCCTCTCTCCCACTCCACCTCCCTCTCCCACCCTTCGTTATTTTTAAGGTTCTTTTCACTGCTGTTAAAAATAATCAAAACTCATCGAAATATAAACATAAGATTTATTCTAAGCAGTTATTCTGTGTATTTATAAGCAAAAATACCTCCACCAAACCCCTTGCCATGGAGTTGATTACAACTCATGGTGACCCTATAGAACAGAGTAGAACTGCTCCATAGGTTTCCAAGGAGCAGCTGGTGGATTTGAACTGCCACTGACCTTTTGGTTAGCAGCCACTGTGCCACCAGGGTTCCATATGCATATCGTTAACCATTGCCATCCAGTGGATTCTAATAGTGACCCTAAAGGATATAGTAGAACTACCCACAGGGTTTCCAGGGAGTGCCTGGTGGATTCGAACTGTCGACCTTTTGGTTAGCAGCTGAACTCTCTAACACTACACCACCAGAGTTTATAGGAAGTCCATTTTGATTCCAAAAAAAGCCAGGTACAATGGGATTTATGAAGAGAAGAAAGCCAAACCGGTTGCAGTAGAGTCAATTCCGACTCCTAGCGACCCTACAGGTCAGAGTAGAACTGCCCCAAAGAGTTTGCAAAGAGCACCTGGTGGATTCAAAAAGGTCAGCAGCCATAGCTCTTAACGACTATGTCACCAGGGTTTCCATGAAGAGCAGAGGAGGGAGAAGTATAGAAGATCAACCATTGGCTAATCTTAACATGATTGATGGAACTCTGCCTTTCCTCTTTACTGAGATCAACTGATATCAGGTTACTTCTGGTGTGGTTGCTAATGATTTGGCTCTCCACCCACCTGCAGCCATGAAGCCCTTTGAGATTTAAATTAGGAAGTAATGGTTTGACATCTATCCTTTTCTAAGAGGATAAAACAAATTTACATTGCTGTAGAGCAGTTTCTGGCAAGCTTTTTATGGTTAGTATTTGGTTTTGTGAATAAGAAAAACCTGAAAATCAAAGTAAGATGTCTGTTATTAATTCTCTTCAACACTGCCTTTTGAAAAATTAATTCCATATAATTAAAAAAAAGAGGAAGTGATCTTTTACTTTTAATTTTTTCAATGGTATTTGAATCACAACTGGGTCAGTCCAGTCATCACACCATTTGTGATCATAGAGCTCAATACATTGTAGGGGCGGGGAGGATGCGGCTTTGATGATACATGATTCATTCAGTTAACATTTTGACCTTCTTCTTGCAAAACATTGTGCTGACACAAGGTACCAAACCTGTTGCCATCGAGTTGATTCCAACTCATAGTGACCCTAGAGGACAGAGTAGAAATGCCCCATAGGGTTTTCAGGTAGCAGCTGGTAGATTTGAACTGTTGACCTTTTGGTTAGCAGCCAAGCTCTTTAACCGCTGTACCACCAGGGTAGAAGGGTGATAAAATAGGTATGTGCTGTAGAGAAGATCTCAGTGGGGGAACAGTCACATAAAAAGAACAGAGTATGATGTAGAACATAGTCCATTGCTGTCAATTCTGACTCATAGCGACCCTATAGGACAGAGTGGAACTGTCCCATAAGATTTTGAAGGAGAAGCTGATAGATTTGAACTGCTGACCTTTTGACTAACCACCAAGTTCTTAACCACTAAAAAAACAAAACCAACCCCATTACCATGAAGTCAATTCCAACTCAGAGTGACCCTATAGAACAGAGTAGCCCCATATGGTTTTAAGGAGCATCTGGTGGATTTGAACTGCAAACCTTTTGGTTAGCAGCCATAGCTCTTAACCACCACACCACCTGGGTTCCTCTTAACCCCTAGGTCTTATACTTTGACCGCCTTACATCCACTCAAACTCAGTGCCTCAGAATCCTCTGCTGCCAAATAAGGAAGTTGTTCTTAGAATCATTAATATAATCCCAGTGAAATTATTTGAACTCCTTGATGCAAACTATACAGCCAGGCAGAATTTTTTTGTGTGTTGTTTGCTATGAATTTCAAGTGAATTACAATTATCCTAATATTATGCCACCCAGAAGTGGTAGTGTGGTATATTTTCAAAATTCAAATATTGTTTTCTTTATTACAGGTTTCTTTTCTCCATGGAAAACTCCAAAGCCTGTAAGTTGAAAATTTTACGCTTCTTTCTTTATCTCTAGTTATTAATGCAGTCTCGTTTAATAAGAGTTTCACTGGATGGCCTCCAAGTCATCTTGAGATTGTGGGAGAGCAAATTGTCTGGGTCTCTTCTTAATTCCAGGTTTCCATAAATGTGGGAATAACTCATCTTACTTTCCTGTAAAGACAATTCTGCCTGTTTTTTATATGTACTTACAACATAGATGTCAACACTGTTCATTAGGATGTACTGAAAATACTTAAGGAAACTTTTGTATTTTTCCCTATCAGAAACACTACAGTCTTTATAACACGGGAGTTTCAGGAAAAAATGTAAATAGGACAAATTAAATGGGGTCCACAAGAAATTTCACTTTGTATATATTTATATTTTAATATACACAGGACGAAATATATATATATATATATACACATATGTACTAGTGTGTGTGTGCATATATACATATTCCCCTAAACCTGACAGTCACTCAGAGTGGTGCATCTAGGTCTTCTTTAGGTACCAATGATCTCTGCCATCACCTGACATCTTTGGGCCTAGTTCTCATGAATCACTTAGAAATTTTGATACATTTTAGGAGGCTGATGAATATTAAGAATATTTTTGCAGGCTGAAGTAGGTTGATTTAGAAGCTATAGATGATCTTTACCTCCCATTAGATTGAAACTAGTAATTGCCCAGAGCTGGGACTGATTAGCTAGGATCCTATTTCTGGGTCCTTTGCCCCATCTGAAATGTCTAAAATCCCCAAACAGAAGAGCACTGTGTAGCAAAGTAATTCAAGTCAAAAACAAATCTCTAGAAACTATATCTTTCGCTTCCTTTTTCCTCTTATTTACTCTAACTACGAGGAATTGAGACTTAAGAGGCCCCTCATTTGGTCAGTGAGTATGGCATTCTTGGGTTCATTTTATGCTTCTCCCATTCCCTTTACTGAGGGAATATTTAACTATTTGATACAATTTTGTATACTTTTCAAGTTCAATAACTGGCTAATTCACCAGCTTGTCTTAAAAGTGGCTTGAAAACCACTAAAATATTACTGAGCCCCATAATATGTCTGAGATCTGGATTTCTCTCAGAGAAGAGGAAACCAGAAGCTGGAGATGAGGGACAGACACTTTAACGGCCATGGACCACTCTCACCACACGTTTTCCCGTTTAGGGTTTAGCTCATCTGGTCCGCAGAGGCATCAGCTGGAAAAGCTGGTCCTATGTGGACTTAGAAACCACTTAGTGATGGATGTGGTATTTAAAAATTGTTTAAATTGAAATTTGGGTTGACTTGACCAAATTCTACATACTTCCTTTCTTCTCACCACCAAAGTCAAATCTGTGCTCTGTGGTTACACACATCTTTATTTAATTTAGCAAGGAAACTTGCAACCTCATCATGGTGCTACAATTATGCAATCTAGCGATTTCCTTATATGTACCACATTTGTACAAATTATGCCATTTGGCATAATTACAGCATTTACTGTCATTATAGTAATTACATCCGTAGTCAATAATTCCAAAAAAGGTTTTATAGAACTCAACTTACAATTAGTCCTGAACCCATGCATCCCTACAAAAGCTAAGGCTTGGGCTTCCGGGTCCTAGGCTGAGTGAAGATAGAGGACTGTTGATTTATTGTCCTTCACGTATCTACCTAGAAACTCCCTAGGCTAAGGAGTAAAATCAGATGCAGTTTGGTATAATGGTTTAGGGTAGAAGGCATATTGCCTAGATTCAAATTTTCCTCTTCTCCTTACTAGCTATGTGATCTTGAACTAGCTGCTTAAGCTCTCAGTGCCTCAGATTGCATATCTGTAAACTGGAGATAATAATAATACCCTTCTCATGTGGTTTTTGTGAAGATAATATGAGTTAATCCATGCAAGGTGCTTAGAACAGCGCCTCTGGAGGTTAAAAGCTCAAAAATATTAAGCACTACCAGAATGGGAGCCCTGATACTGGGTAGAGCTCAATTGCTAACCAAAAGGTCAGCAGCGGAAATCCACCAGCCACTCCTTGGAGACCCTAAGAGGCGTTTCTGCTCTGTCTTATATGGTCACTATGAGCTGGAATTGATTCGGCAGCAATGGGTTTGGTTTTGGTTTTTTTTGTTGTTGTTATCAGCATAGAGAACAGACCATCTGTACATAAACCCTTAATAAATATATCACTATATAGAATAAACATATTTTACTAATTAGCTTAAGCATAAATATATACCCACAGTATATGGATTTACACCTATCTCCTCTGAAGAAGATTGATGACATCCTTGATCAGGCTAAAGAAATGTTATCCTGGGTGAGATCTTATATCCTTCTCCTGGTCCTCTATTATTCCCTAACCCTCTTCTGTCCTACCAGTCCACATCTTAAACCAACTATCTCAAGCAGGTCATTTCCTGTTTAACATACAATATACTAATCCTAACAAGTTCTCACGCTCTCCATCTGGAAGAGATCCATGTTCCTTCTTCAAATATAGACTCAAGCCAAATATCTTCATCTCCCTGACCTGCCCTGAAATAGCAAGAGGATGAGTTCAAATGACCTTAGCTTCTATAATAAGAAAACAGTTTCTAAACAGAGTATTTTATGGAGGGGAAAAAAAAATCTCACCTTATTCAGAAGCCTCCTACTCCTTGTGCCCACCTTGGAATCAGAAGCTGGAGTTTAAAAAACAAAGTAGCCACAACCATGATTGGGTTTTTCTATTTTGCTATCTGATGCCTCATTGTGGTCTGTGTGTCCACTCTGTCCAGTGAGATTTCAGTGACTGTATGCTGTCATGCACTCAGGCATTCACTCATTTACCAAGGCCAGCAGAGACACAAAGCTGTTCCCAGATCTAGAACACGACTTCAGTTCCGCTTTTCCTTATTCTAGTGAGATGCTTATAATATTGACCTAGATATGAGCATGACTGGGACTGGCCAGGAAACCCTGGTGGCGTAGAAGTTAAGAGCTATGGCTGCTAACCAAAAGGTTGGCAGTGAAAATCTACCAGTTGCTCCTTGGAAACCCCACAGGGCAGTTCTACTCTGTCCTTTAGGGTCGCTATGAGTCAGAATTGACCCGACAGCAACAGGTTTGGATTTTTGGTTTTGAGACTGGCCAGGAGAGGCCCAGTCAGAAGGCTTATTTAGAGGTAAAATCCTGGGAGTTAAAACAAACCCTAGACAGGTTCAAAGCCAGGAAGCCAGTAGGTGGACCAAGAGAAGTCGATGAACCAGGGCAAGGGGACATGTTCAGAATCTAAGCGTTTCATGAACATAGAGCAGAACGAGTAAGTACAGTATGTCCCAGTTGGAAATTAAAAATCCAGAGACCACGTTGTCTAAGAAAGTAGGGAGATGTCAATGAGCCACCCTTCAGAATGTGGGACTTCGGTCAGCACACCAGCCCTAGTGAGCAGGGTATGACCCTTGATCCCAGGGTATGTGGTTTGTTCCATGGTCTTCTGAATTGGAGCAGGCAAGCAGTTCCTTTTAAGGGAGATAGGACTGTAAGTCTACTTTTTCAGTAAATTTCATAGTGCAGTGATTTTTTGCTGTACAGTCTTTTAAGAAACCCTGACAGAGTGGCTCAAGGGTTGATGAATGTCACATTGAGAGGTTGTGAATGCCTTGCTAAGGGTGAACTGGACTCTTGACTAAGTCCCCAATGTCTGTGCTACAGAAATTGTAGAATTTGTCAATCTGCCACAGAAACTTTCTCAAACAGTACCCATAGCATTATTTGTTCTGTAGTTTCAAGACTGTTTTTTAGAAATACTAATTTTTCACTGGAAGCATGCTTGCTCCAATGACTGTACAAGGACAATACATTTACCAGGCAAGACATATGTGGGTATCAAATAACCCTCGGTGGAAGATGAGAGAAAGAAATAGATGTTTGCTGAAGCCCTATGATGACAAGTGGGATACTCAGCTACTACAACCATATGTCTAATTTATTTACTTTTTAGGATTTAGTATTTTATGTTTGGAAGCAGAGGGGAGACAGCCACAGCAGAAATGTATCCACATGGTAGATGCATCCACAAGGTTGGTTAAAATGAAAAATAATAAAGGATATGTTCTTTAACTACAAATGTGGGTCTTCCTCATCACAGCAAAGTCAGCCAGAATGGATGGTCAAAGGAACCCAGAATGGTTTCTTATTATGAGCTTTACTGTCAATTGAGTTATGAAGTGCATATTAAAAGATTTTTACTAAATCTCATTAATAGTCCCACTGAGCAAAATAATAGCTAAAACTCTAACCAAATTTGTCAGTTATTCCCCCCAGTGTGTTATTATGGAAATAAGCTTTGGCATTATAGTTATAGCTTGGTTGTGACTCAGGATTTTCCACTGACAGCCGTTGGATCTCAGATAAGCCACTTACCTTCTCTGTGCTTCAAGAGCCTATGTTTACTATAAGGGAATTGAACCAGACTAGGGGTTTTTCTTGTTAGCTATAGAATCTTTGTTTAGATGAAAGCTTGGAAAGTAGCCCATTCTAGAAAACAAATTAAAACGAAGCTGATTTTATTGAAAGAAGGGTCAGGTGACTCATTCCTCGCCTAGTTTGCTGGCCCCACCTGGACCCTTGCCACAGCCCCAGAGCTGGGGGTCATGAGGATCTCTAGTGTTACACAAGCACAGTTTAAAAAACACAGGAGTACATGGCACCTCACATCCTTTCCGGCTTTAAAATATCTGTGATTGGCAGGGCAGAGCTGGAATTTGGAGCCCTGAACAAAACATGGTCAGCATGAAAACAAAAGTATGCCAAGCTCAAAATATTATGTATGAGAACTGGCTAATAAATAAACAACAGGTGACCGAGGTTTAAAAAAATAATATGTGCCCATATATTATTCATGATTTTATTCATTCATTAATATTTTCCGAGCACTTACTATGTGTTAATGCTACCACAGTAAGAAAGATGAAACCCTGTCCCCACTCTGATCTACTTGAAGGGGCACAGGGAGGCTCAGAATTGCAGCTGGATGTGATGAGTGCTGTAGGAACGCCCAGTAGGGATATGACAGTACCCTAACCAGGCATGGTCAGCACAGACCTTCTAGAGGAAACTAGTAGCCAGGTAAAATGAGGAAGGGGTATGGAGGAATGGAACACAGTAAACTTTCCAGGTAGGAGGAGAAATAAAGTATGCAGAGGTGAGAGAGAACCTGGTAGATGCCAGAGAATGAGAGGGGAGACCACTGAAGATGCAAGAAAGGTGAACAGGGCTGGGTCATGAGGAATCTGCCGTGCCCCAAGGCCGAGTTTGGTATTTTTCAAGGGCCATGATGACCTTGTATGGAATTTTAAGCAAGGTGGTGACGTAACTAATTTTATGCACGCCAGGTATGTTTACAGCACAAAGGCAGATGTTGAGTGTGAATGAGGAATTAGTTGATTGTTGAATGAAGGTATAATTGGCTGTGCCAATAGGTGGCCTCAGCAAACCTGTTTCCTCCTTGATAAAAAGGTGATGTTAGTCCCCGCATTTTGTACTTCATGGTGCTATGGTGAGAATCAAAGACAAGCATGGTTGACGGGGAAGTACTCTGCAGATCCTTGATAAATTATCGTAACAGCAATAGCAGGAGCAGCAACTTGGGGGAGAAACCATCAGATAGAAGTAAATGGGTCTTAACAGAGGACTTCAAATAATTCATAAAATCCAAATAGTTGTATAAGTATTTATAAACTGTACGAAAGTGGTTCATTATTCAAGTATAGGAAGTTTTGGGGATATGCATCGGTATCAAATGAATACTTGCAGACTACCCTATCTTCTGTTTTGGTAAAAAAAAAAAAAAGTAATGAAACTTTCTTGAAGATGAAACAATACTATATATTACACATAAGTTATCTTGTGGTACATGTTATCTTTATTTTATAGGGGGAAAAAAACAGACTCAGAGAGATTATGTGATTTGCTGAAGATTACCAGCAAATAGGTGACAGGCTGTATAAATTTATATTCAAAAGCCAGGCATGCTTTATTTATAACAGTCTATGGTACTTTATCATATAGAGCTAGCATCTTTTATTTAAAGCACTTATACCAAAGTTTTAAATGTTTTATGGAAGAAAAGTCCACGAGTGAACAAAGTCTAACTTTAAAGGTGACTGTTGTGGTATTAGAGCCCTGGTGGCGCAATGGTTTAAGAGCTACTGCTGCTAATCAAAAGGTTGGCAGTTTGAATCCACCAGCCTCTCCTTGGAAACAGTTCTACGCTGTCCTATAGGGTCGCTATGAGTCAGAATCAACTCAATGGTTTGGTTTTTGGGGGGGTTTGGTATCTGACAAAGGAAATAGCAAGAAAGAATGCACCGTCAGTCATTTTCTCTGATCTCTTGCACTTTTCAGATAATGGACCGATGGGAGAATCAAGGCAGTCCTCAAACAAGTTTATCTGCTCCGGCCATACCGCAGAACCTGCCCTTCCCACCTGCCCTTCACAGGAGCTCGTTTCCTGACTCAACAGAGGCCTTTGACCCAAGGAAGCCTGACCCATATGAGCTCTACGAGAAATCTAGAGCCATTTATGAAAGTAGGCGTAAGTGAAAGCCACATAAAGCAAGGGGATGTTAATGCTAACTGAAGTCCTGCCGAGGGTATATGTTGAGGCTAAAACAATCTGGCAGGATTTTATATTCTGAGATTGAAAAGCATCTCAAAAGTAAACGCAGTTGGTGTAGCCTTTTCTTAAAAAGGCTGTCGACTAAAAAATAAGCATATATCTTTTGGTTTTAAATTGTATTTCCTCCTTTTTTTTTTTTTTCCTCAAGCCCCTGAGGAGAATCAGAATTTTTCTTGTTGCTGTTGCTAGTTTGTTTAAAAGTCACCAAATAATAGGAAGAAATGTTTGGGAATTTTATTTGTTGAATCTAATCTTGAGTCTAAAGCTTAGATTTTTCTTTGAATGAAGACATTGAAGAGTTATGGCCTTGAGTAAAATATCAGCCAAGTCCTTCCAACTCACAATCGTGAAATCAACTGGTTCCAAAAGCATTACGGAGCCAGGCTCCAATCATTTCCACTGGAATCTTCCCCTTCCCATTTAATGCAATGGGGTCCATTTAGAAGTGCAGTCTTAAGATATCATTTAGGCACTTGTCACCCTATTTAAAGGTTTTCTAAAATTATTTCATAGCACTTTATAAATATTGGAAAACAACTTTTTAACATCACACATACATTTATTGTGCATCTTTTCACCATTTTCCAGGTCACCTCCTGCCACATGGTAGAGGACAGGAATTTGAATGACACGAGTGTGTAATCTATGGAGGGCAATACAAAGTATAATAAGAACCTGAGTAAATGATGGAGCAACCTGGTCTAGTGAGAAGGGTTTAGTCCCTGGTGTTCCCATTTATGGTCTGCTGATTTCCTTTGGCGTTCAGCTGGTGTCTTGTTTCCAACTTTATCATCTGAAGCACGAATAGCAAGTTTTAAATTGTGTGTGATCTCAGAGGATCTCAAATCTGCTTACTCTTTTGATGAGCCCAGGGGCTAAGGATTATGCACCCAGCTGGTAAAGGGAAAAGCAGACATAATACCTTTCCCCCATCCTCTACAACTCTTGGTAAAAGTAATTTTGATCGATAAAATAGGTAGGACAGCAGGCCATTGAGAAATCATTCCCATCAAAATGAATCCCGTTTATTTCTTTAAATAATGGGCTACATCTGGGCTGCTGTACTTTATTCTTCCCCCTCTGGATGAAAAACTGAAATATTTTTAAAGGGCTGTATAGGTAGACTGCCTTTGCTTTGACAGAGTAAAAACAAAGTAAGCATTTTTAGCTGGATAATGTAGGATATGAATACAGGATATCGATGCTCGGGAAACTGAAAAAAAAAACAGTTGAGACGATTTTAGTATAGTTCTTAATACTCTTCTGCATCAGGACTCAAGTATTTGCTGAATACCCACTTTGCTCTCAGCACCATGAGGAGATAGCAAATATTCCCTGCTCTCACAAGTTTAACAGAGCAAACAAGAAGAATGAGTGGGAACAGGTAGAGATCAAGATACAGTGGAGGTTCCAATGTGGAAGGTGCAAATGCATGGCAAGGTTAAAATAGCAGCCATGCATCCCTGGCTTGTTTAATTTTTTGGTAACGTTTTTGGGAGTATCAAGCAATGCTTCCTCATGTTCTTTGTCCCTTCTCCAGGCATTTGCTCCCATCCTTTTGCAGTCTCCTGACCTATGCAAGGCTTGATTATTCAGGACAAATCCAGTGTTGGTATTTATTCTTAGTCTTCACTTTGTGGTTGTCTGATATTGTTGTACATCCCGTTTCTAAACATGAATTGTGCACGGCCTTTATTTCAACTCTCAAACATTTCCTCTGATTTCTTTTACCAGCCTCTGCAATGCCGTTTCTGTTCACTGCCTTTCCCCTCCTCCCCTTGTGACAAACCAAGCAAATGAATCCTCCTGATTTCCCATAACTATCTTTTTCAGTCCTTTTCTGGGAGCCCTTTATCTGCATTGCATCCACAGCCACATGAACAACAAATATCCTGGCTCCCCACCCCATCCCCTGCACCTCCACCAGTGCCCTCACTTCTACTGCCCTTACCCTGCTCCATTCTTGGTTTTGTCAGCTGTCTCTAATGTTTCTAAGGTCACAGCCATGTTTTCAGGGTCACAACTCTTAGAAAGCAAAAGCGGGCAAACTCGTTTCCTTTCCCCATTCTTCTTTTTCATATCATGTCATTTCATAACACTCAGTGGAGTGTGAATGAAATACAGAAATCATGTCAAGGTAAGAAAAGTTCTACCCCTGAAGAATAAGGAAAACATAAAGTACGATGCCACTTATCCAGTCTGTCTGCTCGTGAACATGCGAACGTCTTGAAAGGATAAGACACTTTGCCTTCTGCATATTTCCTGTTTGCAAGTATGAAAAGGTTTGCACTTGTCGCCATATTTGAAGGCCTTCTAAAATTATCTCATTGTACTTTAAAAATACTAGAAAACAAAGTCTTCAATATTTCACATGCATTCATTGTGCATCTTTTTACCATTTTACAGATTATCCCCTCTGCATGTTAGAGGACAGGAATTCTCTCATTTAAATTTTTAGAATACTAAAAAATAATTTTTTTTAAACAATGAGGGAAAAGCACAGTCTTAATTCTCATCATCTTCAAATAGACTTTTTATCATTTTATCCAACAACCATAAAATGTGTGCAACCAAACAAAAGACCTAGATTCAAAATTTTCCTTGCAAGCCATTCTTATTCCTTTGATTCAGGTGCATAACATTTAGGTTTAGCTTTATCTATTCTTGTGTCCCCCAACTCTTCCTTGGGGGGAAAATCATTGTGACCAGGGAAAGTGTTTAAGAGAATCCTAACCAAGGCTTCCTAAACCAAGTGCTCTGACATTTTCCCTGGCCTGCAGCAGTCCCATGGTATCCTCCCTTACCACTGAGTCTAAAGCTAGAGAGACTTTGGTATTTACATTCACAATTGGGTTGGAGAGACCAAATGAGAGAATGCACCTCCACCCACAAGCCTCTGCTGTACAGAGCTGCAGAATGTTTTGTATATCAAGGCTGTCAAGAAATGTTGGGATTTAAGTCACCAGTCCCCTGCAAATGATGGAAATTTATCAAATGGTATGAATGCTGCTGTGCCTCATTTGACTCATAATTAGATTATGCTGACATTTTAATGTGCATGCAGAGGACATCTTAATAAAGATGTATTCCTGAAAAAAAGTTGTGATTTTAAACAAATGAAGACAACCGTAGACTCCTAGGGCCACGTGCAATAGGACATGACAGGTACATGCTTATGAGAGGAAAGCTAGAATCCCCTCCCACCTTCCTGAGGTCTTATGATAAGGTAGGACTGAAGAAATACAGAGAGAGGAAGAGTCTTCTACCCAGCAGGCAGGGTGATGCCTCTGACTCCAGAGCATCAAGCAGAATGCCTAGAGATGGCACCTCAGGCTCCACATTAATCAGCAAGAACTGAGACACTCAATATGTGGCTAGAACTCTGCTAGGCACTCCGTAAAAGAAACACCATGAGAAATAATAATCTTTGTTCAAAAGAAGCTTACAGGGAAAATAGGGACATAAACAAAAGCATAGGAAAACAATTTGTGAACAATGCATTACACAACACAACAAACAAAATCAGTATTTTAACATGTGAAATTGGAATATAAGTACAACTGGAGAAGACTAATTGTTTCTCAGAGTCCCTGAGTGGTACAAATGGTTAACGCACTTGGCTGCTAACTGAATGTTTGGTGGTTTGAGTCCAACCAGAGGTGCCTTGGAAGAAAGGCACAGTAATCTGCTTGTGAAAATCAGCCAGTGAAAACCCTATGGAACACAGTTCTACTCTGACACACATGGCGGGGGCGGGGAGGATCACCATGAGTTGGAATCAACTCAACAGTTAACTGGTAATTGTTCCTGAACTTCCATGAGCAAAATCATTAATCAAAAGAATAGTGTGTGTTTGATATCTTTTCCTTATCAAAAATTTTTAAAAAGCATTAGTGCTTTCTAGAGAAGTCTGTGCAAAAAAAAAAAAAAAAAAATTCCCACTAATATACTCACACAATTCACATAAGCTTAAGCTTACATAAAAGTAACACTATATCCAGAAAAACACACACAAACAAAAGAAAGTTTTAACCAAATTGGGACTCTGGGTTTTAATGTTAATTATTTAAGGATTGACTCTATGTCATCATCAGCAATCCCCAGACGAGTAAAAAAAACTTCCACCTCTTCCTAGGCCTTTTAGATAGACGCCGCTTTTCTCTTTGTGTAGATGGCCTCTATTAACAGTGTACTTCTTGCCGTCCCTATTACCTGTGGTTTAAAAAAAATCTGCAAGCAAGAGAAAAATACCCACCTTTGTGTAGTTGGACAAGCCATGCTATTTTTTATTTCTCTCTTCTCTGTTCTTTTCCCATTAATTTCATGAAGGTAAGGCTTGAATTTTCTCTGCAGTCCAGAAAGGATTTGAATTTTCTCAGTTTATATGCTAGTATTTTTGAAGTTGGACTATGTGTACTATTTTTGGCCTTAAAATTTTTTAAAGATTTCTAAAGGCCCTCACTACTTTCCTCCCTCCCATCTCCTCCCGCCATCCTTTCCCTATGTTGCAATTGCATCTTTACTTCAACTATGTATTCCTAATAGGAAGCTTCTTTTAATGGCCTAGTTACACTGCAATTATCTAGGGTGACCACACATCCCAGTTGGCCTGTGACTGTCCTGGTCTGTGTTGTCCTGGCAGAATTATTAATAGCTCCCTTTTCACTCTTAAGAGCATCGTCTTTTGGATGTTACGTGGTTTCCCTTTTGTTACATAATCTATAAAGTAGTAGATTGATTACAGTCTAAGAAAAGCTATCTGTATCTAAAAGTACAGACCATGAATAAATTTTAATACCTAGTCACATAAATCCTTTCAAGCTAATTTATTTGGCTAACTGAAATTCTGTGATAGTGAATTTATGCCTGTATATACTTTACTCCTAATTTATGGTAGAGATTTAGGCACTGACTTCCCTTGGTAGCCAAACTCCCAGGGAATTCCCCCACATCAGAAAAGTACCTATGTAGAAGTCTAGAGAATGGCAAGATAAGTAGAACATGTAGGTAATAAAGCTTCATGTATTGAAGTACTCTGACATGGAGTTCTCATTTTTACCACCGAGAGTAGTAAATCAGATTCAACATTTCAATAATCACAGGACTGAAGGGAGTTACTCTGGTCTGTCTTCCTGCCTTTAGGAAAGATTACACTTACATAACCAGATAGAGGGCTATCACAGCTTCTCTCCTCATGGCCAGGCAAGGCAATAAAAAGTGCTTCCAAAGAACATGAGTGTTACTCACTTTAGAATTCTGCAAAATAAAGTTTTGATGATTCTAATGAAACATTGTTGATTTAGGAATACAGGCTCTGTCCTATTGCTTCATTTTTCTTTAAGCCAGACTTATCCTAAAGGTTTGTCTTATCATCCCCAGCTCATGGGGGTAGTTTTTGGACATGCTCCCCATTGACAGCCTTGGAAGCCGGAGCAGATGATAAAAACAGGAATAGACATAGAAGAAAAATCTTTATTCCCTGAAACTCTTCCCTCGTGCTTCTGTCCCTGGGTGTAAACCCAAGCTGAATTATGACTGAAGTTGTCCAAACTTTTTCTTCTTCACATCGAACCTTGGTTATTATAAATAAATGATTGATGAGGTACAACACGTCCATACTCCTCTGCAGTAAAACATCACTGAAACGTAGGATCATAAAAGTGTCAGGGATCCGGATGGCGTAAAGTGCCTTATGGTATAACCTCTTTAGAACAGAAATGCCTCTGGGATTTCTTCAAAAAGAGCTCACACAATCAATTTTTCTTCCCAGAAATTAGGAAGCATTAACCCATAATAAGCAATGAGTATCGCAGCAAAGGTAGCAATCAAAAATAACCACAGGCCAGTTAAAGAGCATGAGAGAGGAGCAAACTGGTTTTAGTATTACACCTGAAATGAAATGATTATTTGCAGCAGATCAAAAAAGTTGGTTGTGTTTTTCACATCTCCAGCTTGAATCCTGCTCTTTGGTTGTTCATTATTGAATTCTTTTAGTGTTCAGTATTGTGATGTAGGTGTGACTCATAGATAATCACAAATGGGTGGTTGTAGGTATTCCTAAACTACTGATTTCTCTGCTGCTCTTTCCATGTTCATTATTGAGCAAGACTTGTAGTTTGCACTGTTTCCCATCCTGACTAACAGCAAAGCCATTTGGAAAGATGGAGTAGTATAAAGATACCATCCACTGCAGCACCACTTGAAACTCTCAATGGGAATAGACAATGGAAGCCACATCCACAAGGTAATAGCCATCCATAGTGCTCTGAAGACTGTGCAAGTCCTGCCTGAGCCTTCCTGTCTCCCATGTAATTAAACAGTCCAGCTGGAAGTGTTGATAGATTTAAGAAAGGTTTTGATATATTCACGGACGCTATAGCTGCAGTCAGCTGTTAAGTGATCATGAAAGACCACCTTTCCTTTCTAGTGAGCATCTTCACATCTGACCATTGTGTTAGCCCTGACCTGCTTTGCCGAGACACTGCTAATACCCAGTGGCCTTAATTACAGTACCACCCTCAAATGTTACCTGGAGCACTATATTATTTTAGTGAGATATTACCATGAATGAGATTATGTGTAAATGTTAAGAAACTTTTACCAGTGGCTTTAGCAATAGAATCATAGAAGAATAGAAGAAAAGTTTAATAACATATTGTTTTAAATGTCCTCAAATGTACTATGAAGGTTAATTTTATGAACCTTTTTGCCATAGAAAACTGCTATTGCTCCCTTTAGTATGATTTATGTTATAAATCGAGCTATGAAAAAATTTGCCTTTCAGCTGGAGTTTCTAATATATCACATTATACATCACTTTGCAGTTATAATATATTGATAAAGATCATCAGGAAATCCAGTTAAGCTGTGTTCTACCTTTTGATTAATTATAGAATTTCTAATTTCAAAAATGGTATCTTCAGGTAGCTTTGTAAATACCATTTATATTTCTAACAGATTCTTTTTAAAAGAGAAAGTTACCATAATATGAACTAAGTAATAAAGATAATGAAATAGAAGTTGTGCTCTAGCACACTTTTTCCATCATTTTAGAAATTAAATCCCATCCTGTAGCTTAAAAATTTATTTCATAAGTAGTTTAAAGTTTAATTCTTCTGGAATTAGACAGGAGATGGTAGGGGGGTGGGGGGAGTGTGAGAATTAGGCTCTAAAGTCACTCCTTGACTCAAAGTTATTTAGTTTGTCAAAGGATTTTGTTGGTAGCAAAGTTGACAATGTAACCCAAAGTACTTTCATGAATAAATATGAGACCACTGGAGCTGCAGTAAACTGAGTTTAATTGCTGGATAGCAAGTAGATCTGAGTTTACGATAATGTAAAATGGCAGTTTTGCAACTAATGGAAGTGTTTAGAAGACAGCAGTCTTTCATCCCTGATACAGGTCGAACTTTTTGATGAAAGAGTATTCCTCAACTTATAATCCTTGGCAGTCACACTAAGAATTGAGGTTTTTTAAAAATAACAAGTCTGCTGAAAAACTAGTTTGCTTTTACTATTAAAACACAGATCGCCTGACAGGGACAATCGTCCGGCCTGCGTTGGCAGGGCCTGGCCACACAGGGCACAGTGGCGAGGACGTGTTGAACACACAGAGGCAGGCAGTGCTGTTTTTCATCATCACCCTCAAGAGGCTTCTGGGTCATTTTTACTGTTGAATAGTATTGTTGTTGTTGTTAGTTGCTGTCAAGCTGGGTTACCTTCTGTGTAACAGAACAAAATGTTGCCCAGTCCTGTGCCATCTTCATGATCCTTGTTATGTTTGAGTCCATTGAATAGTATAGAACTCCTTATTTGGGGAAAAAAAAAAAAAAGTTAGAATTTGGCCTTATTTTCATTTAAAAATTTTAATAATAAAAAGGCTCATTTTTATTATTAAATGAGTACTGCACGTTGTACAGTTACATTATAAAATCGTCATCTTAACACATGCAAAATGAGGCAATTCTATTTTAGTTTATTCCCCTCTCTGCTTATAAATGCTCTTGACAAGGATGTAAAATTAACAGTGGAAAGTTTCTTCCAAACTAAAAAATAGTTTATATATTAAAGTCTTAAAAGGTGTGGGGGGGTGGCTGGAGGCATTTCTCGCAGTAAATATAAACTAGGAATTTACGCTTTAGAGAAGTTTAATAACTTTTGGTTAATTTCCATCTGAAATTCCTTGCATGACTCAAAAGCAAAGCAATGTGGTAAACTTAATTTTAAGTTCATCCTAGAGGCAAAAATATTCTGCCACTCTTTCAGATAGAAGTATCTCAGCTTATGGTAGCATAAATCTTTTATCTTCTGAAGTATTTCTTAACCAGAAATTTATGTACATGTGTCTTCCGCTCCTCTCACATTAAAACCAATTGTGTGGTTCAGGCACTTCTATATTGACAGAAATATAAAGGAATAGGGAAAATATCTGAAGATGTTAGGAAAAAAAATGTAGTCAGAAAAGGGCCTAGTATTTATAAATAATAGTAAAATATAACAAAAGAAGGACAGCTTTATTGGAAAGGATACTTTAATTCTAACCAAGCTGAAAATAAAATGGACATTTAGATATAATAAGAATTTTTTTCTAAAAAATAATCTTGAGTAGTCTCAGAGCCTTATTCTTGCCATTATAAAATGAAGGGCTTTGGAAGGGTCCTTCAACTCCAACACTCTATTAACTCCTCTCTGGCATTAAGAGTGGATTAGAAGACAGAATGAAAATCAAGGTGCAATTTAATTATGTCATTTTCTACATGTTCACAGTTTTCAAACAAAGAGATGATGAAAGTCTACATTTCTCAAACATATATATGTTGGGTAGAGGTGGAAGCATGTCAAATGGACCCTTACTTATCTCTGATCGGTTTTATCCATGAGAACAACATGCCTCCAAATACTGCCAGGAGACAGTATGTAACTAGGTTTTTTTCTGAGTACTCAAATTCAAAATGGGAACTATCCCTACACTTTAAAGGTGTTTTATACTCATGTTTGTGAATTTTTATGTTGTTATATGTAGTATACATTACATCATAATCCCTGTAAATTATCTCTGTTGTTTAAATAACCAATTTAACTTAACTCCGTATACATGTAGCTGCTGACAAATTATGTTTACATAACTTCAAACATCTAAATAATAGGAAATATCAAAATATTTGGACTGATACACATATATCAATAACAATCATTGATTGAATTTTTCAGTTTTCATTTTAATGTTTTATGTCACAATATCATAAAATGATCTTAAAAAGACCTATATTTACTGTATACATTTCTAGTCCTGAATTGACTTTATTTCAAACTAAGCATTTACATGCATATACACACACCGAAATCAGGGTAAATCTGCCCCCTAACTCCCAGGAATTTTAAAGAGGGAAAAAAAAAAAAAAAAAACAGGAGCACAAGATGGGGGAGGGGGAGTTTCATAGTAAAAACACAAAGAAAAGATGAATTTTCAAATGTCATAAATGAATTTCAATTTTAATTCCCCATTTTCCCATCCAGAACAAGTGCCACCCAGGACCAGTTTTCGAATGGATTCCTCTGGCAAGTATTCTTCAGTACTCACAGCTATGTGAACAAAACATCTTCCATTTGTGTAACAAATCATTGTTCCGAGTAGTGTCCGTTTATTAGTATATAATCACCGTGCTAGTTTTACATAAGCATCTACTCAAAGTACAGAGCAAGTCTCATCATCATGGGTCTAAATGAATGCCAAGGAAACAAACAAAAGACAAACACAACAGTCATACTCGTGAATTTTTTTTTATATAAAATAGTTTAGAGAAAGACTAGACTAAAAAGCCAGTGACCAGACTGACTGTACCTGTACTGTCCAATATGGTAGCCACTAGCCACATGTGCTATGGGACACTTAAAATGTGACTACTCTTAAGTGAGGTGTGTAGTAAGTGTAAAACCCACACCAAATTTCAAAGACTTTCATACAAACAAAAGTATAATGTCTCATTAGTAATTTTTAGGTTGATTAGTGTTGAAAAAATATTTTAGAAATGTTGGATTAAATAAAATATATTATTAATTTTTTTTTACCGGTTTCTTTTTACTTTAAGTGTGACTACTAGAAAATTTAAAATTACATATATAGCTTGCATTTTATTTATATCAGGCAACACTGAAGTAGATAAATAGAAATTAGTAGGTAGGATATCTCAAAAGATTTTCAACTGAGTCTTTTCCAAAGAACCTATTGGAATTTTTGCTAATAGAGAATGAAATTTTCACATCAACTAAATACCTTTATCGATTTAAATTTTTTAAGACCATGACAATTACAAAATGCTATATTTCAATATTATTTTAAGTTAGGAGTAGAATATCATGGTTTTCAATTTAAGAGTTTTAATAATAACCAATTTGTTTGCTTAAAAGGAAAAGAGAAAAGTTTGACCCAACCATCCCCAAAATACTTACCTATTTGGTTCCAGCTAAAATGTTTAATATTATTGTGGAAATAAAGTAGGGAAAGGAAGGTTTAGATTTTTTTACTCTTAGAATTAGTAATGGAAATGCTCTGATTAGCTGTTTAGACCACTGAATTGAAAGCCAGAACACTGAAACAATTGCAGGAAAAAAAAACGTTTCATAATACTAGCACTATTTCAGATCTGTGGGCTCACAGCACACATCTCTCGAGTGTTTCCATGATGACAGCTCATTACGCATCTCAGAATGTTCTAACACCCCTTGGAGAATATATGTGTTTGAGATCATTTCATTCTGTAAGTTTCCATGTCATTTTTTGGATATGCAGAAAATATGGAAGATATTCCTTAGCATTTTGTCCTCACAGAATGTCTCATTTATTTGCTTAGCTTGATCTGAAAACTTTTAAAGCATGATTATTCTTACATACTGACTGTAAAGTCCTTATATTTCGTAAGAATACCAGTGTCCAGAGAGAGAAATAGGGCATTGTAATTAGAGCTGCAAAATGAAAGTAGGAATCAGTTTGGGCTTCTAAATCTCAGCTTTCTGGCTTCAGCAAGCACATTTCTTAAAAATCTCAGCATCTAAATATATTTTATTTGAAAACAAAAGGAAAAAGAGAAGAACCATTCAATAACTTAGATTGCATTGGTACATGTGCAAAATTGAATTATTTACATTTTAAAAATTACGTTACTTAAAAACGAATTACAGTTTGAGTATATTGTATTACTATAAAATTCAGGTGTTCAAAAAAAACCAATTCCAAATATTTTGTTAAATGTCTTCTCAAGTTATCAAAACATAGAAACTCATGAGTACATCCAAAGTAAATAGATCTCCCATATTTCTTGCATTTATAGAGTGTCCTTTATCAAATTATGTGTCATGATTTTTGACTAAGATAAATATATTAATCATAATTTTATGTTGTCTTACTTTAGCTACATCATATCCATAGGTATACAGGCTAAAGTGATAGTAAGCAGTCCCAAATAATGGTATTTATGAAGCAAAGTTATAGTCATGGAATAATGCTGTGGTTTATTGGGCCTGGTAGACTGGTGAGTATCTTAAAATAATTACATTCAAGAAACGTTGATTTAGCAACTCCTACAGGCTGTGTCCTACTGAACACTGTACCTACACAAAGATAATTATGTCATCACCAAGGGAAAATGTTAGTGAGAAAAAAAGGCATTTATTGCCAGAACCTGTGGATGGACAACTCCTCCCAAAGAATCAGGAGTATGGAGTATCTAAGACACCAAGAGCAGAAATCACTTCCAGAAGAAGACTTTTCCTTGTTTAGGAAAAAAGGAAACCATGGGCCATAAAGGGTGCTTCAACAGAATCAAATCTGGCAGAGAAATCAATCAGAATAAGGAAAGAGAAAAAGCCCATTCAGTTTGGCAATTAGGATGCATCAACCTTAAAGGGAGCATTTTTGGTCATGTTGCAAAAGCAGAAACCAGACTGGCAAGGACAAAGGAGTGAGTCAGAAATGAGGGCATGAAGGCTGCATTAGAGACTACTCTTCCACAAGAGACAGAAGTAAGGAGTAAGGAAGATATTTAGGTTAGGGAAATCCTAGCTTATTTGAAGGATGAGGAAGAGGATGAAATTGAGAGTGGGAACTGGTTTCTATTATAATGAAAATGTGTCCAACTACCTTCACATTGCAAAAGGAGAAAAATGAAAAAGGTGAGGGATGAGATTCTTGTTAGGCAAAATGTCTTAACTATTTATCTGGTGGAGCCCTGGTGGCATAGTGGTTAAGAGCTACGGCTGCTAACCAAAAGTTCAGTGGTTCAAATCTACCAGCCGCTCCTTGAAAACCCGATGAGGCAGTTCTACTCTGTCCTATAGGGTTGCTATGAGTTGGAATCAATGGCAATGGGTATTTATCTGGTAATGTTAGATTAGAGTGATAGAAACTATTTACTTCCTGTTTAACTTATTCTGTATCCAGAATGTTTGGAAATACAGAAGCCAGGGACATGTTTAATAACCTTCTTTGATTCCTGACTCCTTCCTCACACTGCCTTTCCTAGATCTCTTTATAAGGAAGAGCTAAAAATTAATGCTCTTTCCAGCAGGAAAATTACATAAATGCATTCTCTGTGCCAAACCGTGGTAATAAGCCATGGTACTTATGTTTTAATTAAAACATGGAAGGGGATTCAAGTACCAAAATTTAATTGACATGTTTATAGCAGCATCCTATGTGCCAAATTAATCCATAAAATGTTGTTCTTTGCATTTTTGAAGCTTGAATCCATTCATAAAATTAATCAGTTGTCTTCAGTCACCAAACTTTTTCCCTAATACTGTGCACAAAGCCATTTCTTTCAAAATCGAGACCAAGGATACATATGGCATGTGAAACCTTCATGGAGCCTGAGAGTGAGATAGAAATTGGCATTTGAAATTCTACTTTTCTTTATTATGAGGGAGGTTGTCCTGATACCTGGTGGTGGTCACCATTTACGGCTTTTAAACGTATTCACTTTTTTAATATTGGTGTGAGTCCAGGATAAATCAGGGCTTGACAGTTTCATTCTGTAGCTTGCTACAGTGGTCATATAAAAATCCCATCCTGGAAAAGATTCATAACATGCTTTATTTCACAATGCCTGAGGAGCCTGGGACTCACCTCTAGGGAAGAAGCAATACTGGCCATCACTGGCCACTGGACACCAATGTCCAAAGAGCATTCTGTTTCCCCTGAGTCCATCCCTCATAACCACTGCATCCTCTTTAACCGTACTGAGCAACCCTGAGAGTACCCCTCACAGTTCTGCAAAAAGTGCTGAGAAAAGCAAGAAGAAAAAATTTAAAAAAAGACTACAGGGAGGGAATG
The DNA here is from genome assembly GCF_024166365.1 of Elephas maximus indicus. Taxonomy (NCBI): domain Eukaryota; kingdom Metazoa; phylum Chordata; class Mammalia; order Proboscidea; family Elephantidae; genus Elephas; species Elephas maximus. Next base: position 47,856,826 of record NC_064826.1, on the reverse strand, counting down.
ACTGAGGAAGCAGAGGAGCAAAAAAAAAAAAAAAGGGCTTCAGTGGGATGTGGTTGAATGACACCCAAAGTGTCTCAAGTCACACTCAGTGTCCACCAGGTCTCTTCACCTAACAAACTTCCCGTACCCAGTTTGTACATCAACAGGAGAGAAATGGTGGTGATTGTTAACCTCTGTTTCAGTGGGATGAAGAGTTGGCCCTTGGATTCCTTTGTTTTGGCTCTGGCATTAACAGGGGAAGAGATAAAGCATGATACAGTAATTGAAACATGCCACTGGGCCAGAGAAGTAGCTGGGGAAAGTATCAGAAACATCATAATCCTCCAAGAAAGCTAACAGAGCAAGAAGGAAAAAAAGTAATGTCTCCCAGTTTGTGCATATAATTTTATTTATTTTGTAAAGTCAGACTCAAAGGAGGGAAAAATGAAACCAAAGAAAAATTATCTTTCTAATGCTTTTAGTTTCCCTTAAAAAAAAATAAATAAATAAAGCCCTACTGCTTCAAGGCATACTCTATCATTTAAACTTGTTTCCATTTGACTCTTTCTCTAAAGTTTCCAAGCCCTGCAGCTTCTGAGTTTGTGTTCAAAATTAAGAAAAACGTAAATCATAAGTGCTGGCACACTTCTTCAGTGGGCCTCTCTTTACCTCTGCCTACTAGCTCATATCATAGGAAGCTGGCCATCTCCTCCTCACAAAATGGAGGTGAAGACGAAAAGATTGGCACAACCACCCTATACCTGAAATCAAGGGATGGGCCAGAGCAACAGTCACGGGGGGGTAATTGCCACCACAGTGTATGTAAAGAGTAGGGAGAGGAGGATAAAGGCCCTTTTCGCATCTTTGTTTTTCAAAACTGACTGGCTAGAGTTTAGATTTTTCTCCAAAAAAAAAAAAAAAACAAAGTTTTGACTCATTCATTAAGGAAAAGCTTTTCTGTTCCCTCCAGGAATTACAGCGTTCTCTGGTACATGACAACCTCCTTGCATCTTGGCACATCTCAAAATTCCATTACTGGGATTGTCATAATTTCAGCATTTCCTTAGGGGAAAATTTTACTTAGCAAATAAAATGAGTTGCACAGTAAACTCCTTTTAGAGCTCCTCATGCGACATGGATGGGTGCTGAGGTCACTGGAGGAACAATTTCCCCCTTTGCGTACTCACCAGTCAAGCGAAAATAAGAAGAATGTTTATGAGTAGATGGAAAGTTCTGGTTAAACGTTTGCTAGCTCTGTCCTTTCTTGCGTCAATAGTATACTTTGTATTTTTATGTTTTTTATGGTCTAGAGTCCTCCAAGTTTAAAGCCACCTAGAAAAAAGATTGTTTTGAGCAATTGTATCATAACCACTTTGTGAGGCTTGAATAAGTGATTGGGCATTATCTGTCATCTTTCTGTCTCCCCTTGCCTGTAATTAACTACTTAATAGCGACTTAATTCTTCTAAGTTCTCCTCTCTTTAAAGATATGGCCGATTTTACAATTCGTAAAGGATGACTAAAGGATGTGGAAGTTTAATTGATTACTCTTCTTTGAGAGTTTCACATTATTCATTGAATGAAATAGACCTTGATTATATGCTCATCTGGTCTTAAAAGGTCATGATGGCCATGAGGTCTTGCACAATATATGCATATACATGTGTACTCCTGTGCCTGGTTCAAATTTTGGTAGCAGTGCACCAGACACATAATCATCATTTGCCCACATTGCAGACATGAAGGACTTGCCTTTTGTATGTCATGAGGAATGCACAGCCCGGGTTAGGGGCACCAGGGCAATCCCTGCATCGTTGTGCTTTGTACACTGTGTCACTTTAGCAGCTCCACTTACTGTAGAGCCTGGGAAGGAGTCACCTGGCCATCCTTCAGTGAGTCTCTCTCTGTACTACCACTGCATGTCCAAGCGGCTCAGACATAGTTTTTTATCCCATTAGGCTTCTCCTCTGAGATATCATCCTAATTTCCAAAATCATCCTGTTTAAGCAAGGAAAATTTTACTTAATATTTGTTCTATCAGTTCTAATGTTTCCTTTGAAACCATTAAGGCCCGGAGATCACTAAAAGCTTTTTAAGCAAGGATGGCACAATAAAAATTCCCCAAAGTTGCTTATCATCCATGGACATCCTAACACTGGGCCTGAACATATATACAGCCTAACTGTGAATGAGGTGTTTTTCACTCCTGAGGAAATTTCAAATGGACAGTGATGGGGAGAGGGGAAAATCATAAACTATATTTTCCTTAAAAAGTCAAAAGATGTCTTAAAATGTTTAGTTTATTTATTCTAGGACTGACAAAAATAAAGATGACATTTAGGAGAGTTTCCAACCTTATTTTTAAGTACACTTCTGTTCTTTCAGTTGACTATAGAAAAGTATCCCTCCTCTAATTTATTTAAAGGTGTACTAATGGATTCAATAATGAATTTCCTAGCGACTTAAAAAAAAAAAAAAATTTTTTTTTTTTTTTTTTTTAAAAAGCGACTTACCCGTTATAAAATATTCGGAAGCTAAGAGTTCGTCTTAGACTCAGGTGAATTTCTACGTATGAGTTATGAAAAATTAAGAAAATACAAACTTCACTGAAACCCTAATAAAGGTTTAAATTCTACATTTTCTACTTTTTACATTTTAAAAGAGACAACTTCTATCAAGCATCAGTTTACACACACACACGCGTGCACATACACACATACACACACTCAACTGGATGCATCAAATCCTAAACAGATATCAGTAAATTACTAGGTAGTACTTTACTAGGTGGTTCCAGGTTTTGCTGTCTGTTCTCTCAGGCTTCTGAAACAATCATTCTAGTCAGAGTAAATACCAAAGTGATAGCAAAGCTTCCTGAGGACAATCCAAAAGTAAAAAAGTATAGAGCCATCACTTCAGATCACGCAGAATTTTTCCACTCAGAAAATCCGTGAGTGCTCTCTGCCTATAATGATACTCTAACAATGTCCTTGGCTGGTCACTGTTATTCCAGGGACTACCTAATTTTGGAATACCTACTTTTTTGCTACTTTTTTTTTTAATCCTCTGTGCTCTCCACCGACTCTTAACTGCACTCTCATTAATCACGTCTACGAAATTAATTTATCATGGGAGCGTTCAGTTCCCCAGGGGGTGAGGGGGAGACAGGATTCATTACTCAATGGGATCTCCTTTATGCCAGGTCCAGATTATAAGGAGTTGGATGTTCACCTTCGGAGGATGGAGTCTGGATTTGGCTTCAGAATCCTCGGGGGAGATGAGCCTGGACAACCTGTAAGTTGAATCCCCTTATTCCTACACTCTGGGCTATATTGTGTGTGTGACATCAGGGAAAGCATCATTCAATATGATATCTGAAAGGATATCTTTTAGGATCCACAACAAAAAAAGTTTCAAGTTTATCTATTCATTTGCTATTCTCCTTACAAAGGCCTCACAACATGCCAGTGTTTCACTCCCAAGACCTCATCATAAATCAGAGCATGTTACGTCAAGAAAAAGGCATTACCCTTTCTTAGGATAAGCTGTAGTCTTCTTAAGAATATCAATTATCAATTGTATTGGCCCCCTGGTTTCTCTGGGTAGCAGCTCATGGGTAGAGACATAGGACGACAGAAGATACGTGTGAAGAGGTGACTTGGAAGAACAGGATTATGTATGTTGTCAACCAAAACAACAAGGGAGTCGGAATGTGAGGATGCACAGAAGTGAAATCAAGTTAAGTGCCACAGAATCTCACCCACATTTGAGTTAAGGAATTACCACGAGAAGTTGTTTATGACGTCAACCTCACCTGGCATGGTGAAATCATTTTTACAAAATCATTATATATTACAGTGAAAGTATAAAATAGCAATATTCATTAATATATGTAAAACACAACAAAGCTGGATTTCTGAGCATGTGTTAAAATATTAGGCATAAAGTACTCATTGTAAAACATGTAACTTAAGTGGTACCCAATGTGGCTAAGTCAGGTCCATGAAAGTTGGTAAACATTTCACACATTGATTTATATTCCAAAGCCTTCTGGCCTCCACAGGCCTTTGTCTGACTTAGCTTCCTTTATGATTGCTCTCTAGTATGTTCATATTTCTGCCTATTTTGTTTGATCAGCAGTGTTTTAAATTCCTTCTAAATAGGGACGTCTTTTTTATTCTCCTTTACCAAAACAAACAAACCCGTTGCTGTCAAGTCATAGAGTAGAAATGCCCCACAGAGTTTCCAAGGAGTCCTGGTAGATTTGAACTGGTTAGTAGCCATAGCTCTTAACCACTATGCCAGCAGGGTTTCTTCTTCTCCTTTTGTGCCCCATAAATGGAAAGTGTACCATAGATGCTTGAAAGATGCCAAATGCATGAAATGAAACAGTATCCAAAACAAAACTCCACTTTAAAATGATCTTTAAAGCATTTTAGGAACTAATGCTTTTGCAGGGTAATTAAGGGTAAATTTGTATAGACTCCATTGCACTTATACAAACATGATGCCTTAAACTTACCAGGTGCAGGGGCCTCTGTTTGTTTCAGATGAGGTCCCTGTTTGTTCCAGGATGCCCTAACTCGCATGTTTTTTTCCCTTACCAATCTGTGAGCTCCTTGAAGGCAAGCACCAAGTTTTTACCACATTTATGTCTTCCAAGCCTAACACAGAGTCTGGTACAATAAATATTTGCTAAATGAAAATGAAGAGAGTATTCCATGCCAACCAAAACTGTGACCTGAGCATCTCAAGAACAAATAATGATCTAGAGTTTACATTTTCTGAGGCCACTAACTCCTACAGGCTCTGTAGAATTAAAACGGCCCAGTCCCAGAAGCAGAGAAGGTGTCCTGGAAGCCCTATGGCATGTTTTGTTTAGCTCCTACAGTGTTTTAAAACTGTTCAGTGCCAACTAATTTCATATTTAAAAAAAATTCAGATTTCCATCTTCTCTTGAGAAATGGGAAGATCTAGCAACATGGAATTTGCTTTCCTCAATGGCAGCAACTGGCTAGAGCTGGGCAGTGGTCCTTTTCTTTAGACTGAGTGTGGCCACCACTCATTGCCACAGTTCCCAAAACTCCCTTAGGTCTGTTATTCATTTATTCTGTTATACCTTTGAAACTGTCATCCCAGAGGGCTGGATAGAAAATTGGAAAGATGAGTATTTTGCACAAAAGAAACCTTCAACTAGAGTCAGATTATGGTGTTTATCAGCCCCAAGCACTGAAAATAATTCAGTTATCTTCTCTCATATGTAAATAAAAATAAAAGGTTAAACTTTTAAATATACACATAAGTGAAAGCAGCAAAGTTCTGATTCTTCCTGTGATGCTTACTTCAATACAATCTTTGAAATGTGATATTCTTACTTTGCTGGACCCCTAGGTTTATGCTTTATTTGCTTTGGAGGTAAACCAGCACCACACTCAGTAAATGTTAAAGAGACCTTATCTTTACTCCCGTAAAGTAGAAGGGGTTGCATGACTGAGTCACTGGGAGGCCATACTCTTGGCTGGCTCAGGAAGGGAGAGGTCTTGCTGGACTTTGCATGCAATAGAATTTATACCAAAAGGGAATGTGTATTATACAAAATGAAGCTCAAGTGTGTGAATACAGCCCTGATTACCACCCAACCTCCACACAGCTTTCTGCCTGTTTTGTATGCAGGTTACCAGGTCCCCAACCCTTCTAAATATAGCTTTGAATTTCTGAGTCCTTTCTCCCTTCTAGTAGGCAGGCATCAAGTATTTATGATAAATCTCCTTAGAATACATGGACTGCTGGTTATCCTTATTGTGTTTATTTAGATTTACTCTGGCTTATTCCTTCATTTGAATGGTTTAAGACTCATTCATGCTTCAAGTTACAATTTTGACATTTAAGCCATAAAAAGGAAACCTAAACCTCCCTGAAAAAAGCGAAGCAGGAAAACGAGTCTTGAAGAACAGAATATCACACCTCAGAAAGACCATATAGTGAAGAATGAGTCTACAATAAAGATCTCCCATAAAACTTTCCTTCCTGCATTTCTACACTTCAAGTCCAGAGATAATACACAAACAAAATATGCTAGCCTCATTTAATTGCTGACGTCCTACAAAGGGAGAGGCATGTAAGGTGACTTGGTCTCTAACCACAGGAGGTCTTACAAGTTACATCAAACAAGTTTCTGCATCCATATATACGGAATGGTATTGACATCTCAGGGTGCACATTAAACACGACAGTACGACTTTCGGCAAATAATGTTCAGCTCAAATGAAATTTATGAGAATACTCCCTAACTCATCCTATGAAGCAAATAAAACCCTGATACTGACACCAGATGAAGACCCCACAAGAAAAGAAAACTACAGGCCAGTGTCTCTTATAGATGCAACAATCTTCAACAAAACACTAGTGAACAAAATGCAACAGAATATTAAAAAGAGTCACACACCATGACCAAGTGGGATTTATTCCAAGAATACAGGGATGGTTCAGCATTAGAAAATCAGTCAACGTAATATACCACATCAATAGAACAAAGGAAAAGAACCACATGATCATCTCTATAGATGCAGAAAAAGCATTTGATAAAATCCAACACCCTTTCTTGATGAAAACCCTAAAGAAGATTGGAATAGAAGGGAAATTCCTTAATATGATTTAGGGCATATATGAAAAGCCAATAGCCAACATTACACTTAATGAAGAAAGACTGAGAGCTTTTCCCTTGGAATTGCGAACAAGATAAGGAGGCCTGCTCTTACCACTTCTATTCAATATTGTATAAGAAGTCCTAGCCAGAGCAAAAAGACCATAAAAAGTGTCCAGATTAGAAAAGAAGAAGTAAAATTAGCTCTATTCACGGATGATATGTTCCTATATATAGTAAATCCCAAAGAGTACACAAGAAAACTTCTAGAGCTAATAGAGGAATTTAGTAAAGTTGCAGGGTACAAGGCCAACAAATGAAAATCAGTTGGGTTTCTATACATCAGAAATGAGAAATCTAAAAGGAAAATTAGGGAAATGATTCCGTTTATAATAACATTGAAGAGGATAAAATACCCAGGAATAAATCTAGCCAGGGATATGAAGAACTTATGCAATGAAAACTATAAAACACTGCTGAAACAGTGAAGAAGTAAATAAATAGAAAGATATTCCAAGTTCATGGCTTGGAAGACTTAATATTGTTAATATGTCAATACTACCTGAAGTGATCTAGAGTCAATACAATTCCAATCAAAATTCCGACAGCCTTCTTTACAGAAATGGAAAAAACAATTCTCAACTTCATATGGAATGGCAGGAGGCCTCAAATAGCTAAAGCAATGTTGAAAGAGAAAAATAAAGTAGGAGGACTCACACTTCCTGATTTTAAAACATACTATACAGGTACAGTAATCAAAACAACCTGGTACTGATATAAAAATAGACACATAGATCAATGGAAAAGAATTGGGAGTCCAGAAATAAACCCACACACCTATGGTCAACTGATTTTTGGCAAGGGTGCTAAATCCATTCGATGGGGAAAATTTTTTCAATAAATAGTGTTGAGAAAACTGGATTTCCACAAGCAGAAAAATGAAACAGGATCCATGCCTCACACCATACACAAAAACAAATTCAAAATGGATCAAGGACCTAAATGTGCAACCTAAAACCGTAAAATTGTTAGCTGAAAAGCAGTCAGGCCTAGCTGTCAGGTCTAGCTTTTAACAATGGATTATGTAATATAATAACAAAAATACAAACAACAAAATACAAAATAAATAAATGAGACCTCATAAAAATGAAAAATTTTGTTGATCAACAGACTTTACCAAAAAAGCGAAAAGAAACCATATATTCAACAAGAATCTAATTATCTATCTATAAAACTTTGACAACTTAACAAGAAAAAAAACACAATCATAAAATGGGCAAAGGACTTGAATATAGACATTTCACCAAAGAGGACATTCAGATAGCCACCAAACACAGGAAAAGATGCTCACCATCACTAGCCATCAGAGAGATGCAAATCAAAACCACAATGAGACACCATTTCATTCTCACTAGGGTGGCTAAGATAAAAAAAAAGAAAAGAAAATAACAAATGTTGGTGAGGATGTGGAGATATTGGAACCCATACCCATTGCTGGTGGGAATGCAAAATGGTACAGCCATTGTGAAACACAGTGTGGCAGTTCCTGAAAAAACTAAAAATAGAACTACCATATGACCCAGCAATTCCATTCCTAGCTATATACCCAAAAGACTTGAAAGCAGGGACTCAAACAGAGACTTGTACACCAGTGTTCATTGCAGCAGTATTTACAATAGCCAAAAGGTGGAAACAACCTACATGTCTATTGACAGACGAATGCATAAACAAAATGCGGTACATACATTCAATGGAATACTACTCAGCCAGTAGGAGAAATAAAGTCTTGATATACAATATGGATAGAGCTGGAAGACGTTATGCTGAGTGAAATAAGTTAATCACAAAAGGACAAATATTGTACGACCTCACCTAAATACAAAGGCAAGAAAAGGCAAAAGGATAGAAAACAAAGTTTACAATGTTTACCGGGGTAGAAGGGAGGGGAAGAATAGGGTTGACGGTAATGGAAATATTGCATTAAGGGGAGGGTTGTACAGCCGATTATTGTAATTGCTGTCAATAAGTTGTACAACTGTAAAAAGTTGAATTGGCAAAGGTTGTATGACATATATTTACAAAAAAAAAAAAGAGTAGCTGCCGAGGCTGCTTATGTACAACTGAAACCTCATGGGATTGGGTTTCTTGGTTTGGAAGTTTAGGGTCATGGTTACATGGGACATCCCATTTAATTGGCCTAATAACATGTTTAGTGCTTCTGTCCTAACTCCTAGTTTGTTGTGTAGTGCCTGGAGTCTTCAAAGCTTACCATCCAAGGCACAACAATTAGTCTCTATTCCCCTGAAGTAACAGAGGAAGAACGACAGAAATAGAATAGGGATATGGAATGTGTGGCTAAATGCCTCCATGAACAACTGCCTCCTTTGCCATGAGACCAGAAGAACTGGGTGATGCCTGGCTACCATTACTGAACATTTTGATCAAAGATTCTACAGCAGAATCCTGATCAAAAGGGGGAAAATACAGAACAGAATTTCAAATTCTCATGGACTCCATACTTCCTGGAGACATGAAGGTTGGATGAACCCTGAAACTATGGCCCTGTGAAATCTTTAAACATTAAACCAAAAATATCCCCTGAAGTCTTCTTAAAAACAAAACAGTAGTTTAGCTTAACTAGTAAAAAATGTCTGCCTTGAGTATTATGCTCTTTAAAGAACTACATATATGGGATGAAAGTGAAAACAGCAACTTGAAAGATTAGATAGGGACCTTAGGAGGCAGTGAATTTATGTTAATGAGGGAGGAACAACTCAGAAAACGAGGATGATAATGGTTGCACAACACAAAGAATATAATCAGTGTCAATAAAAGGTACATGTAAAAATTGTTGGTGTATGTTTTGCTGTGTATATTCTTAACAACAACAATAAAATAAATTTAAAAAAACAAAGCATGTGGGCATGTTTTCTGCAAGAGGAAATACTTTTCACAGTTAAATAACAATAGAAATAGAAAGAAATGAAAAACTGTCAGGATGAAACAAAACTGGGGTTTTCAGCTGTTAGCTGAAAAGAGATGGGAAGGCATCAAGATGGAAAGATTTGGAAAACACGGCAGTGGAGAAAGGCCTGCCTGTAGAAATCTATTCAAAGAAAAGAAGAGAGAATGATAGATATAATTCTTGGCACAGGAGTCTAGTGAAAAGTTGTGGAGGAGTTTCAGGAGCAAAGAGCCTAAAATCTGCTTGCCACATTGTGAAGTTGTCCCAGGCTATAGTTATTGCAGCACAGATCTACTAAGGTTGGACTAACATTAGGTAGTGCAGAAAGTACTAAAGGAATTAAAAGACCCAGAAAGGTAGTTTTCCTTTTGTTTTTTTAATGTGTCTATGTTTATTTTTTTATTATTATTTTTGTTTGTTGGTGTTAGAGTTTTCCCCTGATTTAGTAGGATATCAACCATCTGAATGTGAATTGCTGTTATTTCATGTCAAATTGTGTTTGTTCCTTTGCCCCATAGCCTATGAGATGAAGAGGAGTTGTGTAATTGTTCAGCTTCATTTTGTTTTTAGAAAGGGAAATTGGAAAGATAAGGAAAATGGGTCAGTTGTTCATAGAGAGATAGTCTTTCTTGATGTGTTTTGCCACAAAGCTCTCCCTTCAGGTTAAAAGCAATGGCAATAGGGTAAAGAGCTCCTCCAAGCACGCTGAGAAAACAAGAGTGAGACTGGGGGGTCAGCTGAGGCTGAAGAGCCCACTGAGGCCAGAGGGAGGTGATGAGTGGGGTGAAACTAGTGCTGGCTGAGAAGGCTCACTGGCCAGTGTGGCCAGGGAGTCAGCAAGAGCACAAGGAAAATGTGGCCGGATGCATCCTGGAACAAGGGCCATTCACAGAGGGAAGGGAGGATCTCTCATTAGACCTGGACGGTGATCAGTGAGACCAGTCAGGGAGCCATTCTATGCACTCAGGGGAGTCCCTCAGCAGACATGGAACATGACTCAAAGTGGGATCTACAGACCAGTATGAAACATCTCCTGTTGTTGTTGTTAGGTGATGTCAAGTTGGTTCTGACTAATAGCAACCCTGTGTCCAACAGAAGGAAACCGTGCCCTGTCCTGCACCATCCTCACAATCCTTGGCTATGTTTTGAGCCCATTGTTGCAGCCAGTGTCAATCCATCTCGTTGAGGGTTTTCCTCTTTTTCACTGACCTTCTACTTTACCAAGCATGATGTCCTTCTTCAGGGGCTGATCCCTCCTGATAACATGTTCAAAGTACGTAAAACGAAGCCTCGCCATCTGTTACGGATTGAATTATGTCCCCCCAAAATATCTGTCAACTTGGCTAGGCCACGATTCCCAGTGTTGTGTGAGTGTTCATCATTTTTGTCACCTGATGTGATTTTCCTATGTGTTGTAAATCCTAATTCTATGATGTTAATGAGGTGGGATTAGCAGCAGTTATGTTAATAAGGCAAGACTATCTGCAAGATTAGGTTGTGTCTTAAATCAATCTCTTTTGAGATAAAAAAAGAGAAGTGAGCAGAGAGACATGGGGACCTTATACCACCAAGAAAGCAACTCCAGGAGCAGAGTTGCATACTTTGAACCTGTGGTTCCTGCCCTGAGAAACTCCTTTACCAGAGGAAAACTAATGACAAGGACCTTCCTCCAGAGCCAATAGAGAGAGAAAGCCTTCCCCTGGAGTTGACGCCCTGAATTTGGACTTCTAGCCTACTAGACTGTGAGAGAATAAATTTCCTTAAAACCATCTACTTATGGTATTTCTGTTATAGCAGCACTAGATAACCAAGACACCATCTGTGATGGTTAAGGTTGTGTGTCAACTTGACTGGGCCATGATTCTCAGTGGTTTGGCAGTTGTATGATGTTGTGATCACCCCCATGATGGAATCTGTTGTGAGTACTCAATCAGTTGAAAAGGAGTTTCCTTGGGCCTGTGACTTGCACTGAATATAAGTGGACATTCTGGCAAGGTTCATGCACTGGATCCTGCAGCTGCCTCCTGTTCATCTGACCTCTGGTTCTTGGGATTTGAGCTAGCAGTTTCTCAGTCTGTGAGCAAAAGCCCTGCTCTCTGACCTGCTGATCTTGGGTTCATCAGCCCCTGTGGCCACATGAATCAGAAGAAACCTCTATCCAGACCCACGGACTTGGAACATTCCAGCCTCTACAACCACATGAGCCATTTCCTTGATATAAATCTCTCTATATACATATTTATATGCTTTACTGATTTTGCTTCTCTAGAGAACCCAGCCTAAGACATCATCCTTGCTTCTAAGGAGCACTCTGGCTGTACTTCTTCCAAGACGGATTTATTTTTCATTCTTCTGGCACTCCATGTTATATTCAATATTCTTTGCCTACACTGTAATTCAAAGGCATCAATTCTTCAGTCTTCCTTGTTCATTGTCCAGCTTTCACAAGCATATGAGTTGATTGAGAATACCATGGCTTGGGTCAGACACACCTTAGTCCTCAAAGTGACATCTTTGCTTTTAACACTTTAAAAAGTTCTTTGGCAGGAGATGTGCCCAACAGAACATGTCATTTGATTTCTTGACTGCTGCTTTTTTTTTGCTTCCATGGGTGTTGACTGTGGATCCAAGTAAAATGAAATCCTTGACAACTTCAATATTTTCTCCATTTATCATGATGTTGCTTACTGGTCCAGTTGTGAGGATTTTGTCTTATATTGAGTTATAATCCATACTGAAGGCTGTGGTCTTTGATCTTCATCAGTAAGTGCTTCCAGTCTTCATTTTCAACAAGCAAGGCTGTGTCATCTGCATATCATGGGTTGTAATATCTCCTATGAGCTTGTTAAAATTCAGAATCTCAGGGTTCATCCAGACCTACCCAATCAGACTCTGGGGGTGAGTCCAAACCCTGTGCTTTAACAATTTCTCCAGGTGATTCTTAACACACCCTAAAGTTTGAGGACTACTGACTTAGAGGATCAGAAGTTATGAGGCATGTTCTGGAGAGCCTAGGTGAACATGAGAATGTGCAGCTCAGAAGGCCAATATGAGGTACTTACAATGTAAGGAGGAAGCAAGGATTATTCAATCCCTGCAGTTAGAGCAGCAAAGGGGGAAATAAACTAGTGGGATGTGCCAAGTGTACAATGCATACTCCAGGGGGAAAAAAAGCTGGATTTTTCCTGAATAGAGAGACACAGAGCTAGCGCTGTATCAGCAGTGTGATATAATGCATGGAGGTGCAAAATGAAGAGATAGCCAAGGGTTAATGAGCAGCCATGGCAGCAGGAGAGTAAGAAGCAGTGACAATGCAGTGGTCAGCTCCTCCCCAGTAAGTGCAACAGTCCTTGATGGATGGAGCATATAGAACATAGTACACCTAACCAAAAGGCCAGTGGTTCAAGCTTCTCCGAGGGAGAAAGATGTGACAGTCTGCTTCCATAAAGAGTTACAGCCTTGGAAAGCATATGAGCAGTCCTACTCTGTCCTACAGAGTCACCATGAACTGGAATCGACTCCACAGCAGTGGTAGTGGACCAGCATCTCTAATGCCTACCCCACTGCATGATGTGCAGCTCAATTAAAGTTTGCTTAATAGCTGTATCAACCTTTTTTAGAAACAAGGCAGAGGATAGATTATATAATACAATTATCTAATAATACTTGTTGTTGGTGTCATCTTGTGTCATCAAGGTGATTCTGACTCATGACAACCCCATGTGTTATAGAGTAGAACTGCTCCATAGGGTTTTCTTGGCTGTAATCTTTACTGAAGCAGATCACCAGGCCATTTCTTCTGCAGTGTCACCAGGTGGGTTCAAACCATCAACCTTTTGATTACCAGCTGAGTACAAACCATTTGTACCACCCAGGGACTTAACAATATATGCATCATATAATAATTGCATAATAATGTATAATAGAATAGATTATATTGAAATGTCAACTAAATATGCTGCTTGTTTATAAATACATATATAAGATTTGACAGAAAGAACTAAAATTTTATATACTTATTTCTAAATGAACAAAGAACTTCCACCTTTCCTCATACGTTACCTTCTCAATGGAAACCCTGGTGGCATAGTGATTAAGTGCTACGGCTGCTAACCAAAGGTTTGGCAGTTCGAATCCACCAGGCACTCCTTGGAAACTCTATGGGGCAGCTCTCCTCTGTCCTATAGGGTCGCTATGAGTCGGAATCGACTCGACGGCATCGGGTTTGGTTTTTTGGTTTTACCTTCTCGATGAGGCTTAGTCGAACCAACTCACACCACCACATCCTCTGCCCCGTGACTGACACCCACCACCCCACCTTGCTCTTATTTTTCCCATAGTATATGCCTTCCAACACTATATATTTACACATCTATTACATTTATTATTGTCTGACCACTGCAATGGAAGCTCTGTTAGAGTAGGGATTTTTGTCTATTGCTGCTCACTTATAGATTCCTAGAACCTGGAAGAGTCTCTTGGGCTCAACGAATATTTGTTGAGTAAATGTATTCAGAAGGAGCATAGCTCTTATCACAGCAATAGTACAGAAAAGCAGATGTTTTACTGTGCTTTTCCTTTTAATGAATAATATTAAACTCCTCACACAGAAGATAACTTGAGAGTACCTGTATATCTTTGCTGTTTTCCATAGTAAGGGAAAGACAGGGATTTTCCAATGTGCAGTTTCATTTTTACTATTTTGTGCAGAGCCCAGTTGCAGCAGTGGCTCTCTCATTTGTACCTGTTATTTTATGGTTTACTTTCATCTGTTAGAATCAGAACTATACATTGTAGTTGATAATTAACCAGTCAAGAAGTTCACAAGCTATTTTTGTTCTCTATAACTAGCTATAAATTCTCCCTCTAAATATAGGAAATCAAAAGGGTGAAGCATTTGGTTTGGGCTAACCAAACTAAATGCAACTTTTCATGGGGCAGTGGAGAAACATAAACATTCATTTTAACTGGCTCTTGCACAAAGCACTTGTCAAATCTTTGAAGAGCTCCATAGTGAGTTGAGCCTTTTGAAGAAAAGACTGGAACATCTTTAGAAAGAAATTCATAAGTTCAGATCTGCATGACAATAAGGAAAATTGGAGAGTGTCAGATGTGTTCTCAACAGTGGACCACGGCAAATAGGGGCAGTGGGATTGCAGGGAAAGAACCATGCCATGCAGCCAACGTAAGACAGTGGATTTGAGGTGTTTCCTAAGATAGCAATAATAAATCATTTATCAGAGCACAATTATTCAACGTGGAAGCAAACCAGTTCCCCACCCCATTCCACCTCCCAGCAACAGGGGGGAAGCAGCTGTAATGTAGGGAATTTTCATTCTTATGAATAAAGGCAGCTGTGAAGTGGTCCAAATGGTCTAAGACTGTGAAGTCCTCAAGAAAAAACAGAACTTGTCCGACTCTTATTTTGCATATACCTGAGAAGTTCTGGGAATTGGGACCTGAGCAGTGTGGCCAAGTATGCAGGAAGCATTCTGCAACCAAGCCTGAAGACATGCAAGCTAGTAGGTCTTGATGGAGCTAATCTGCAAATTAACAGGAATCCACAGATCTGGAATTTGAAAGAAATTATTGTACCTGAAAGAATTCAGCCAATGGGCAAGGGATCATTTTGTGAAAATTTAAAATAAAATCTAAGCTATGGTTCCCATAATATTTTATCAGGCTAATGGTAACCACTGCCCTCAGATGCTGTGTGCTTAAGCTACTTAGCGAAAGCAAGAGGGGACCTGTTGTCAATGAGTTGGAAAATTGTAGATTAAAGAACAAAGCTAAAATATTTAGTATTATTGTAGTCTATCCTTTGAGATAGAAATATACCTTGCTAATGGACAGTAAATTGAATGTTTTCACCTGGAAGTGGGAAGCCTCATGTTTTGTCTTTGATCACAGTCTGAGGTTCAGAGAATTATAACAATGCCTATATTTCCCAGATGTCGTACCTCTTCATTTCCTGGTATGATTAGTCATTGTAGCTACCTAAACAGCAGAGCATTTTAAGGGACAGGCGGAGCTGGGAAGTTCCTTTGCAGAAGACAGTGCTCTGAAGATATATTCAAAGGAATGGAGCAAAAATCTGGAGGTTTGACTGAGATTTTTTAAATAAGCCAACTATGAGTTTTGTTTTGTTTTCTTTGTTGTCTCCTTACCTCCAACCTTTCAAAGACTTTGAATCTTTATCTGCATTCAATAATAAGAGGCAGCTATTTTTTCCATGAATATTTGAGCACTTACTATATGCCATGAACAGAGTTAAATCCTTTACATGCTTTATTTCATATTTTCCAACAACTCTATGAAGTACGTCCTACTATTATGTCCCCACTCTGCAGGTGAAGAAAGTGAGGCTCAAGAAGCCTTGCCCAAAGCCACACACTTAAGAGGTGGAGCTGTCAGTCATTCGATTCCAAACTTGTTTCAATTCAGAGCCCACATGTGTCCAATTAGCATTATATTATGTTTTGGGTTAGAATTTTCCTTGAAGGTGGTAACTTATGAGCCAGGAAGCAAGTGCCACCCAAACTTCATGGCAATCAGCATCAAATTCAAAACACTTATTTCTCTAGAAGGATTTTTGAGATTTGGAAGAGTTGGAAAGGTATCCAGTCTTATCTAACTTGTCATTTTTCATTTATCAAATACATGTTCCTTTTTGGGGCAATGAATAGCATGTGGGAATAAATCTCCCACCAAGTTATATATGGAGAAAAAAAGAGGTGGAAGAAAGCTTGAAATGTGGATGTTCATTCCTTCTCCCTGCTTCTCTAGATTTTGATTGGAGCCGTAATTGCCATGGGCTCTGCCGACAGAGATGGCCGCCTACACCCAGGCGATGAGCTCGTCTATGTCGATGGGATTCCTGTGGCTGGCAAGACCCACCGCTATGTCATCGACCTGATGCACCACGCAGCCCGGAATGGACAGGTCAACCTCACTGTGAGAAGAAAGGTGCTATGTGGAGGTATGTACCTGGAACCAGCAGCAAGCCTTGGGGTTTAGGAGGTGAGATGCTTGGATGAGACTTAAGGACACTTGAAACAAAATTTAAAATCAATTGTTTATATTGCCAAATTAAAAAAAAAAAAAAATCTAGACTTAAGGTGAGGCTATATTCAGAAAAAATTTAAAAAAAAAAAAGAAGGAAAGGTCTATTGCAATAGGGAGAAGGCTCTAAAAATAAATCAGCAAGCATCTCAAGAGTCAGGCAAAAGGACAAGAGTAAATAGGCTAGGAGAAGAACAGGAGTGGAGAAGTGAGATGAGAGGGTGACATCATCAGACAGTATTCTCTGGGAGAGGCCCTGAAGGAAGGATGGTATGTTGGCTCAGGCTGAGGGTGGGTCAAAGTTCAGGGACTTAGGGGAAGGAGAGAAGTTTAAGCAAAACATGGCTAACAAACATTTTGTTTCTAATTGGTCAGCAGGGACAAGCGGTTCAGTTAATTATGAGGTAAAGAATGGGAATTTGGAGGGGCTGTGTCTAGCCTTGTTATAAACAAGGAGCATCTCAGAGTCATCTAAGTCATATGGGGAGCATGGTTATTTTCAGAAAGCCATTTTCAGAACACAATGGGTGAAAGAATTTCTTTAACCACTGCTGTTTTCCAGGATCACAAGGTTTAGGTAAAATTCAGCATTCTCAATACGAGGGAAAAAAGCAACCTAGCCATGTAAAATGTAACTGATTTTAAAAGTGAAGATTTTCACCTCACTAGTACAAAAACCCAAGCAGTGTGTGAGGTCTACATTTTAAAGTAGTCATTAAAAATTTCCAGCAAAGCCTGAGGCTAATTTCAGATATATATGCTCTTTGCTCTTTGATAGGTGCTAGTTATAACAACATTATAGTAGTGAGAAATATGTCTTTTGAAAATGTTTCTCACTGTGCTTATAAACCAAGAACCACAGCATTTTGAGACCTTAATAAGGCAACCAGGGTGGAAAATTAATTCTCATCACAGAGCCAGATAAAAGGTAACAATGATACTGGTACCCTGATATAGAAAAATACAGCTGTGTCTCACTCTGAGAAAACACAACTCACGTAACTCCAAATTTATGAAGCAGATAAATTAGAAATAATTATTCCCTTTGCGATCATTTTCTTTGCTTCATAAAAGAATCCACCAAAGACATACTTCTAAAAGTCAGCCCTTGTATTCATAATTCATTCATCCCTCTTCACCATCTCAAACCCCCCTCCAAAAAAAAAGATTTGTGTGTTTAAGGAATATGTGTGTTACAAACATCCCATTATTCTTTACGATCTGAGGATTCAATGATGTTGGAATTTCAGTCTTCAGAACTGTCCCTGCAAATTACAAAGAGCAGCAGGGCTAAGGATGGCCTGCTCTCTCCTTTTGTCCCAGAGTCCTGCTGCTCTCTCTGCTCAGCCCCTTGACACGCCTCATAAAGAATTATTAATGCTAGAACCAGAGACCTTAGCAACGTGAGCTCCCATGTGTTACAGATGAGGAAACCAAGGCCTGGAGATTCAGTAGCTTGCCCAAAACCAAAAAACCCAAACCCGTTGCCATCAAGTTGATTCTAACTCATAGCGACCCTATAAAACAGAGTAGAGCTGCCCCATGGAGTTTCCAAGGCTGTAATTCTTCATGGAAGCAGACTGCCACATCTTCCTCCATGGAATAGCTGGGCGGTTCAAACTGCCGACCTTTTAGTTAGCAGCCACGCGCCACCAGTAGTCCATAATAAATCAGTGGCATTGCAGACACAGGATCACCATCCCCCAGTCAGTAGTTATTTATGCTATTTTCAGGCCCCCTCCCCAATGTGAGTGGCCCAAAGAGTTTGCCCTTGGCTACTAACTGAAAGGTTGGCCATTTGAGTCCACCCAGCAGCACCATAGAAGAAAGGCCTGGTAATCGACTTCCCATAAGATTACAACCATTGAAATCCCTATGGAGTGCAGTTGTTACCTTGAGTCAGAATCGGCTCAATGGCAATGGGTTCCGTTATTTTTTTTTTTTTTTTTCCGGCCCCCCTCTACCACCACCACCATCCCCAGGGGGGCGTTAGTCAACCTTTAGCAAATGTCATTCCCTGACGTAAGCAGTCCTCCACATGTGCTGTCACAACATTTGGATCAAAAAAAACCAAAAAAGGGTCACTGGCTCATTACTAGCTGTGAATGACCAGAGAAGATAAGGTCTATTGGTCAAACTAAAAAACCCTTTTCTTTTTCTCTAGAAGCTAGACTTTAAGAAGGGCAATCATTCAAAAGAGCAAGTCAGAAGACTCATCAGCCTTCACCAGTAGAGACTATATATCTTGTATAGTCTGGAGGTTTTGCTAAGAGGTGCCATTCATCTTCAGAAATTCATGGCATACCATCTGACCCAAAGAAGTAAAACACCTTGAATTATGCCTCAACCTTGGGCGAGATGCCAGGAGAAGACAGTGCTTGCTTGGTTGACATTTAACTGTCTCTCTCCTTGCAGAGTGATTTCTAATAAAAAGTTTGTTGTGCTATATGTTCTGTAACCCAAAGATAAATTAGAAAGGTGCCTGATTTACAAGGAAATATATCGCAAAGTGCAAAACCAATGCATCGACATAATTTCATGCTCCCCTTGCCACCAGCTGATTATTGCAAATTAAATTTTGTTCTAATCAGCCTAAGCTGTTACAGTCTATGCCCAATGCCACAAAAAAAAAAAAAAAAAAATCCTTACAATTTGTGGAGCATGACTTCCGTGAAGATGCTCTTTGCTGCAGTTCTCACCAACTTAACTCAGTGAGACTTTTGAGTGTGTTTCAAGTGCATTTCATTTTTGAAACTCTTCTGCTGCAGAGTGCTCAGTCACACCAAGAGAGTTTCCAAAGTTACTTCAGTCCACTCTTCCTTGAAAGATTCATCAGTATTGAAAATGATTAATTTTAGCAAAGAATACTTTGATTTCAAATTAAATGCCAAAAACTCAAATGGAAAAAAATTTTTAAATGAGAAGACAAGCTTTCTTTGTCATTTCCCCTAGAGTGAGAAAGGACAGCTACAGATGGTTATTGCAGTGGAGATATCTTTTCAAGGATGTTGTTATCACTATTATCATTCTTTCCTAAGCAAAGGTGGAGTCCCTAGGTGGTACAAGTGGTTAACGTGCTCGGCTGCTAAGAGAAAGGTTGGTGGTTCAAGTACACCTAGAAGTGCCTCAGGAAAAAAACCTGGTGATCTACTTCTGAGAACTCAGCTATTGAAAGCCCTGTGGAGCACAGTTCTACTCTGACCACTTGGGGTCTCCGTGAGTCAGAATCAATTCCAGGGCAAGTGTTTGGTTAAGCAAAGACAGTGGGAGTTGGGAAGTGAGCACTCAGCATGCGAAGGGACAGAAGATCAGCAGGAAGAGGGTCAATGTTGCCACCTTCTTGCACCAAGGAGCTTGTACAAATGCCCTGCCCAACCTAAGAAGACAGAGGGTCCCAAAAAAAGCAGTCATTTAAAAGAGAAAGCCAGAAGAAATGTCAGCCCTCATCAGTAGAGACTGCTAGATATCTTGATGCTCAGATACTATATTTCTTGATATTCAAAAAAGAGTACGCCTATTATCAAAGATACAGATTATTTGCATTGGGCAAAAATTAACATAACAACATAAACTGCTCCAAATATAAAATATATATATATACATATATATACACACACACACACACACTAAAGATAGAAACCACCATGTGTTAGTTTGTCATACTGTGGTAGCTTGCCTGTTGTTCTTGGAAGCTTTGCCACTGGTATTTCAAATACCAGCAGGATCGCCCATGGTGGACAGGTTTCAACAGAGCTTTCAGACTAAGACAGACTAGGAAGAAGGACCTGGCAGTCTACTTCTGAAAAAAATTGGCCAGTGAAAGCCCTATGAAAAGCAGAGGAACATTGTCTGATATAGTGCCGGAAAATGAGGCACTCGGGTTGGAAGGCACTCAAAATATGACTGAGGAAGAACTGCCACCTCAAGGCAGAGTCAACCTTAATGACATGGATGGAATAAAGCTTTTGGGATCTTCATTTTCTGATGTGGTACGACTCAAAATGAGAAGTAGCAGCTGCAAGCATTCGTTAATAATCAGAAAGCAGAATGTATGAAGTATGAGTTTAGGAAAATTAGAAGTCATCAAAAATGAAATGGAACACATAAACATCAATATCCTAGGCATTAGTGAGCTGAAATGGACTGTTATTGGCCACCGTGAATCAGACAATCATATGGTCTACTATGCAGGGAATGACAAATTGAAGAGAAATGGCATCATGTTCATCGTCAAAAAGAACAATTCAAGATCTGTCCTGAAGTACAATGCGTCAGTGATAGGATAATATCCATATACCTACAAGGAAGACCAATTAATATGAATATTATTCAAATTTATGCACCAGGCACTAAGGCGAAAGATGAAAAAATTGAAGATTTGTACCAACTTCTGCAGTCTGAAGTTGATCAAACATGCAGTCAAGATGCATTGACAATTACTGGCAATTGGAATATGAAAGTTGGAAACAAAGAAGAATTGGTAGCTGGAAAATGTGGCCTTGGTGATAGAAACAACTCAGGAGAGCGCATGATGGAATTTTACAAAACTACTTCTTCACTGCTTTTTTCAACAACAGAAATGGCGACTATACACATGGACCTCACCAGATGGAATACACAGGAATCAAATCAACTACATCTGTGGAAAGAGACAATGGAAAAGCTCAATATCAGTCAGAAAAAGGCCGGGGCTAACTTCGGAACAGACCATCAATTGCTCATATGCAAATTCAAGTTGAAGTTGAAGAAAATTAGAACAAGTACACAAGAGCCAAAGTTATCCCACCTGAATTTAGAGACCATTTTAAAAATAGATTTGATGTTTTCAGCGCTGATGATTGAAGACCAGATGAGTTGTAGAAGGACATCCTACATGAAGAAAGCAAGAGGTCATTAAAAAGGTAGGAAAAAAAGACCAAAAATTGATGTCAGAAGAGAATCTAAAAGTTGCTCTTGAACATAGAGTAGCTAAACCAAAAGGAAGAAATGATGCAGTAAAAGAGCTGAACTGAATATTTCAAAGGGTGGCTCAAGAGGACAAAGTAAGTATTATAATGACATGTGCAAAGACCTGGAGATAGAAAACAAAAAGGGAAGAACAAGCTCAGCATTTCTCAAGCTGAAGGAACTGAAGAAAAAATTCAAGCCTCAACTTGCAATATTGAAGGATTCTACCATGAAAATATTTTACGACACAGGAAACATCAAAAGATGATGGAAGGGATACACAGAGTCACTGTAGCAAAAAGAGTTGGTTAACATTCAACCATTTCAGGAGGTAGCATATGATCAGGAACCGACGGTACTAAAGACATTGCCAAAAACAAGGCTCCAGGAATTGACAGAATACCAACTGAGATGTTTTAACAAACGGATGCAGAGCTGGAAGCGCTCACTCATCTATGCCAAGAAATCTGAAAGACAGTTACCTGGCCAACCAACTGGAAAAGATCCATATTTGTACCCATCCCAAAGAAAGGTGATCTGACAGAATGCTGAAAGTATCAAGCAATATCATTATTATCACACACAAGTAAAATTCTCCTGAAGATCATTCAAAAGCAGTGTATGATCAGGGAACTGCCAGAAATTCAAGCCAGATTCAGAAGAGGGCATGGAACGAGGGATAACATTGCTATGTCAGATGGATCATGGTGACAGCAGAGAATAACAGAAAGATATTTACCTGTGTTTTATTGACTATGAAAAGGCATTTGTGTGGATCATAAGAAATTATGGATAACACTGTGAAGAATGGGAATTACGGAACACTTTAATTTACAGTGTTGTACTCATGAGGAACCTGTACTCAGACCAAGACACAGTCATTCGAACAGAACAAGGGGTTACTATGTGGTTTACAGTCAGGAAAGGTGTGTGTGTCAGGGTTGTATCCTTTCACCATACTTAATCTGTACGCTGAACATATAATCCGAGAAACTGGACTATATGAAGAAGAATATGGCATCAGGATTGGAGGAAGACTCATTAATAACCTGCATTATCCAGATGACACAACCTTGCTTGCTGAAAGCGAAGAGAACTTGAAGCACTTACTGATAAAGGTCAAAGACCACAGCCTTTAGTATTGATTAAACCTCAACTGGACCAATAAGCAACATCATGATAAATGGAGAAAATATTGAAGTTGTCAAGGATTTCATTTTACTTGGATCCATAGTCAATGCCCATGGAAGCAATAATCAAGAACTCAACACATTTCATTGGGCAAATCATCAAAAGATCTCTTTAAAGTGTTAAAAAGCAAAGATGTCACTTTGAGGACTAAGGTGCACCTGACCCAAGCCATGGTGTTTTCAGTCACCTCATATGCATGTGAAAGCTAGACAGTGAATAAGGAAGACCAAAGAAGAATTCATGCCTTTAATTTATGGTGTTGGTGAAGAACATTGAATATATCATGGATATATAAATCTGTCTCGGAGGAAGTACAGCCAGTATGGTCATTAGAAGCAAAGATGGCAAGACTTCATCTCACATATTTTGGACATCTTATCAGGAGGGACCAGTCGCTGGAAAAGGACATCATGCTTGGTAAAGTAGAGGGTCAGCAAAAAAGGAAGACCCTTAACGAGATGAACTGACACAGTGGCTGTAACAATGGGCTCAAATATAGCAAGGATTGTGAGGATGGCACAGGACCAGGCAATGTTTCCCTCTGTTGTACCTAGGGTCGCACCTAACAACAAACAACAAAGATAGAAAGGCAAAATTTCCAATCTGGCAAAAGCAAGCTAAAAAATACCAAGTTGCCATTGAGTCAGTTCCAACTCATGGGCGAACCCACGTGTTTCAGAGTAGAACTGCGCTCCATAGGGCTGTGATCTTTCAGAAGTTGACTGCCAGGACTTTCTTCCAGGGTGCCTCTGGGTGGCTTCAAACGACCAAGCTTTCTGTTAATAGCTGTGCATTTGTCTTGCGCTACCCAGGGACTCCCTCAAAAGTGAGAAATTGTGGGATAAAGGGAGAAAATATTCAGTAATACATCAATTTTATTTGCCAGATAATAGTAACACGGGTCTTAAAACTTAAACAGTTTTGAGCGACGATGTCTTAGCCACATCACCACTCCAATATTTAGCTGTTTTTCCCCAGTGATGTTAGAGTGGCTTTAACAATTACACTGAAAGTATAAATATTTATTCTTCAGTAGTTCGGCTTTGAGAGATTCAGCCTCATGACACATTGTTTTGAATACACACCATCCCTCAGAGAGGAGGGTGTCTCTGAGGAATTTCCTTAAGTGTAAACCTAGAATTTATGTGAAAGAAAGTTTTATGACTTAATCAAAACATATAGAGTCAGTCTTAAAGTTATCCGCATCTTTTCTCTAGCACCTGGAGGAATATCTAATTGTCAGCCTAATGCCAAGAAAGCGAAGGTTGTCTTGGCAACTGGGTGAAAAGCATAGTCAATGTTTAGGGTTCTGGTACCTTCCCTGGTCCTAGTTACTACATTTTTTCTCAGCTCCAAATGTATATCCTTGTTCTTTGTCTACAAACATAATGTCACCCATTTAAGTAAGCTGTCTGCTTTGATAGGTATAAATTAGGAGTGCACAAAGTCAAATACCTGCAGACAGGCCAGCCCCGCACATTTTCAGGGCCACAGCCACGAGCTGCCGCTTCTCCATCAGGCACCATGAGGGACCTCACGCACATGCATGTGGACACTCAGCCCACACCTCCAAGTTCTATACACACACATACCCTAATGGCCACCCCTTGGTCATACTTCAAGGCAAGGTATGTCCATCTGCAGTGCTATCAGTCATCTGGGAGACCATCCTGAGAAGAGGCCCAGACACACCTTGCAAGTAGGCAAGGCCCATTTGATCACAGAATCCTGGAGTCATGGTCCCCAGGGCATGGACTAGAAGGAAAATGAAGGCTCCAGGAGATTTCTCACTCTGGGTAAATGAGTAAAGCTGGTCATTTGCAAGAGACACTGTGGAGTGGTGAAGTCTGTGGTGATCTGTAAAGTACATACCCAGTCAAAGGAGCAGCCATACAATTACCCAGCTCCTTGGAAACTCTATGGGGCAGTTTATACTCTGTCCTATAGGGTCGCTATGAGTCAGAATCGACTCGATGGCACTGGGTTCTGGGAGCTGATTCCTGCCAAATTTTTCCAGAGAGGCTAGAAATCCATATTTCTGTAAAACCCCCCTATTTCTAAACATTAGCAATTAATTGTAATAACTATTAAACACTGTACAGGCCAGCACTGTGAAGGAATAACAAACGAGTCTACAGGCCTGGGGCAGCTTCTGAGTAGTGGTTGGCTATTCTGATCTAAGCCATCTCACATGGAGAATGCTGTCAGAGATTCCCACCTCCCCAGATAGATCATCTCCTAGTCAGCACAGTGGTGATTTCCAGTTTGACTGGTGGAGACAAAACAGAAGATTAATCGAAAACTGAATTATTTCACTTGAGTAGATACTAAGTGACTGAATTCTGGGTACCCATTTGCATGTGAGCCAGAAGAATGAGTCAGAGATCCTGGATTTAGTGAATTAAAAAAGAGAAAGAGCTTAGCACTTGGTGTTTTTGTCACTTTATGACATTTGGCTATAGTATTCTAAAACAGCACTGTAGATGCCCTACACCAGGAATGGTTGTTGGAAGGAAGGCCATCTCATTTGGCTGTAGAAGTTGGCTGAGTAGAAGGGTGATGTGGACTCCACAAAGTTCCTCAGAGTCAATCACGCTACCAGTTTCCAAGTGTCAGGCACTCAGAATAAGCCCAGAAAGAACATGCAAGATTTCCTAATTTTGTTTTAGAGGTTGAAAGAGGAGTCCAAAAGCAATAGAAGAGTACGCTATTTATGTATTTGACTCTTTCACTTACCCAGGATCACACATGCTGACTCCGTCAATGATTTTTTTCTCTCTTTAGCACCTGTGGTGTAGCCACTCCCAGTCATTTACTGCAAAGACAGGTAGTTTTTCTTGCCACTTTACTGACAAGCACAGCTCTCTCCCTAAAATATGACAGCCAGAAAATAAGATCTCTCTTGTCACTGCGTATGACATTTAGTTACTGATTTGGTCCAATAACTCGGGGAGATTTTCAATTTAATGTAGCAGCATAATAATTGTTAGTTTTTGTTCTTCCTGACTATCTCTAATCACTTTATTTCCAACTTGCACAAGAACTGATAAAGGACATGTGCTTTACCAAGACAAAGACAGTTTGCCTTTGGATGATGTTTTCCACAGAGGAGGGTACATTTTTACAGGCCAAAGTTTTAAATTCTGGTTGAAAGAGGGAAAAGGCTTTGTCACTGACATTTTTGTTCTTTTATGACCTCAATACATTTCTTACAGATAAAAGCATCCTTTTTTATTAAAACCTGATTAATTAAATCTTAAAGAAAAAATAATCAAATTTAGCAGATGATAATAAGCAACAGCCTGGGCCTTATTCTTTCTGTAATTATAAACAAGAAATGAATACATTCTTCTAAGGCCATTTACTTTTTTATCTGGGTATATGAATAAATGCATCTCGTTCTTTGTAAGGCACCAGTGTAATAAGACATCTCGAGTCTCTGTTCTTTCTCCCCTGACTTTTTCATTTCAGAATGGTATTCCCACTTATAAAGAGCCTTTGCCAGAACTTTTACAAATTATTTTTAACTTGCCATAAGAGACATCTTCCAGAGTTCTAAATAGGGGACCATATCTAGAGACCCAACAAAGAAATCATTAAAACCCACTTCTGCCAAGATGATTTCAACTCATAGGACCCTTTAGGACAGGGTAGAACAGCCCCCATAGGGTTTCCAAGGCTGTAATCGTTATGGAAGCAGACTGCCATTATCTTACTCCCACGGAGCAGCTGGTAGGTTCAAACTACTGACCTTTCAGTTAGCAGCCAAGCACTTTAACCACTGTGCCACCAGGGCCCCTTCAAGGAATCATTAGTTGTGATTGTTTTCCCTCTTATTATTCCTCTGTTCCATAAACTTCTTTTGATCATACTAATCAAGTTGTAAGACAGAAATAAAACAGTGCTATTTCAATTTTTTTTTATTTCAATTATGCTATTTTAGGTACCTATTTCAGTTCTTTTAATCAGAGTACCAATACCTAGGTATTAAATTAAAATGGCAAAATTCTTTCCAAATGACAGACCGATTTTCACTTCAAAACATCGATTCTCTTAGCTGCCAATTTTCTATCATTTCTCTTGGTAAATATGCTTGCTTTCTCGTGGAAGTAATGATTTGGTTTATCTGCATGGTAATACTGTGTACATTTTGTAATAATAATACATGGTGTAAATGACCAACACTTCTAACACATCCTTAAAAACACATCCTTAGAGATTCAAAATTCATGATTCCTTGGCCTGATATCATTAATAGAGTTGATGCTAGCAGGGGCAAACTACTTTTAAGAGGTACATAAATTAACACTCTTAAGCTAACAGAACATCACAAATTAGATAGAACCATGGCTCTTTAGAAAAATTACAATGGGTCACTTTTCACGGACGTGCCCAAGCTGTTAGGCCCCACTTCCAATACATCTATAACGGCACTTCTCAAAGTGTGATCTTGAAACCTGATCCAGGTTCCTGTGCCTAGTTTTTCCTGACCTACTGAAAAAAAAAAAAAATTTCTGTGGGTGGGCCCTAAAAATGTATATTTCTTACAAGTACCTTGAGGAATTCTTATGGGCAGAACAGTTTTGGATTATGTCCACTTGTTTTATGATTGTCTATGATCAAATATTATTTTGCAGCTAAGAAGTTCAATATCTAAAACTTGGCATTGCTTAGGGTGGTTGCTGTAAAGAAGAGGATGATATATACAAGTGGCAGCACAGAAGAAGCTGATGAGGGTTTTACCTGTATGTCCTAGGAAGACTGGAATTGGCCCAGGACATGAGGGCGGGCTTTGTAGCTAGGTTTGTAGCTCTTCAAATGGTCTCCAGGTCTGGGGGGAAATAGAAGCCAGTCAACCAATTGTGTAACAACACCAGTGTCAAGAACACTGTCTAGTGCATAGTAGGCACTTATTAAGACCCTTGTTAAATAACTGAGTCCCTATGTACCATACGTATTCCAGGGGAGCCTTGCCCAGAGAATGGGAGGAGTCCGGGTTCTGTGTCAACCCACCACAGCTCTCCACGCAGTGACTACGCAACCTACACCAACAGCAACCACGCTGTCCCCAGCAGCAATGCCTCTCCCCCTGAGGGCTTCGCCTCTCACAGCCTACAGACCAGCGATGTGGTCATTCACCGCAAAGAGAATGAAGGCTTCGGCTTTGTCATCATCAGCTCCCTGAACAGGCCTGAGTCCGGATCCACAATAAGTAAGTGACCAGTTCGCCTGCATTTGAATAAGGGGTCTTGCTTTTACTTGTTCTGGTGGTAGGGATACTGGACAGTGGATAAGAGGATTGAAAGTCCCAGGTTGTGAGCATAATTAAGGCCTTCTTAACACTGATTAACCTAATGTTGCTGATTATCAACTCAGGGAGAATGCATGATCACAACCAACCCCAACCTCCACCTTTACGCACTCCCCATAAAAGCTCTTCATTGGTTTCTGAGCTGGGGAAAAAACAAAACGGAATAATGTGATAGTGATGGTTTGAGGGGAAGGGTGCTCTTTTTTATGGGTAGGTCAGGGAATGCTTCTCCAAGGAAGTAGTTTTTGATTGAGAGATACTTCATAAACTGAAACCAGACACGCAAAGGATTTGAGGGAAAAGCGGTCTATGCAGAAACCTTAAGGTGGAAATGAGCTCAGCAGTCAAGAAACAATCCCAGTGTGACCATGGTGAAGTGAGAAAGGGAGAGTTCAGGAGACCAAGACATAGAACTAGGCAGGAAGGAGCCAGTCGGTGCAAGGATTCACGCGCCAGGGGAAGGAGTTTGGGTCGTAGTCTAAGTCCATGGTAACCATTTGAGGGTTTTAACGGAGGTCTGAAATCTGACTTACATGGTTAAAAGATTAGTCCAGCTGCTTGTGGAAAACGAAAATGGGGAGGGGGAGCAAGAACGGACACACGAAGCGCTGTTACCAGTACCAGTTGCCACTGAGTCAGTTCCAACTCGTGGTGACCCCATATGTGTCAGAGTAGAACTGTGCTCCATCAGGTTTTCAATGGTTGATATTTTCAGAAGTTGATCACCAAGCCTTTCTTCCAACAATTCTCTTGGTGGACATGAACCTCCAACCTTTCAGTTAGCCGCTGAGTGTACCACCCAGGGACTCTGAGACACTCTTAGGAGACTGTGATAACATGCTGGTGCCTTCCTCTAAGGTGGTAGCAGTCAAGAAGGGGAGAAGTAGATAAATTAAACTTTTAAGGTTCCTTTCAGCTCGAAGGTTCTGTAAGTCTATACAACAGGTAACAGTCAGAGGTCATATTTCTCTCCCAATCAGTCATCCTCGTAGAGTCTCAGGCTTCCTTGGTCATTTTCCTTTCAGCAGCATTATTCCAGAAGTCCCTCAATAGCGAGTAACAGAAGACAGAAGAGGAGATAGGGAAACTAGTCCATTGTTCTTGTTGATTTAGCCCCAAAAGCTGTAGGTAGCAACACCAGTATAGAGTGCTTTAGAGAAAAAAATAGCTACATTTGCACCCCTGTCGTAATCCTAAAACTCCTATAAATTGTGGTAGCTTTCAGCACGTTGAAGGGAGGGAAGTGTCCAACAATACTCAAGAAATCAAATTCTTCAGAATGATTAAGAACTTTCTATGATAAGGTTAATATTTTCAAAAACCACCAGAGAAAAGTAGAAAGAATTGCCCCCTTTAGCTTTAGCCTTGACAAATTCAAGAGTGAAAACTACAGAAGAGTTAAACCTCAGTGAATATCTGCAGGAGCGAAATTACATACATCTGAAAGTACAATTTCATTCTTCTTTTTCTTCATGATAAACTGAAGAAATAAAAGCAGGATTCTGTCAGGACGATGGACGCACAAAGATTAAAAGGACACAAAACTAAAAATTTTCATGAATTATATAAACAGCCTTCCCATAATTTACACTTGGGGAAAATGTTCACAGAGAGCCAGTGTAGCTATTCCAGTCATTCAAATTGTTTATTGGGGTAGGATGCCTAAAGGACTGAAATAAAAATAAAAAGTATATGACCACAATGAAAATGTTAAGCATGTATTTAAGGTCTCAGCTTTATTTGTAGTGTGACAGTTTTTTATTTCTAAATGTACGAGGGAAAAGTGTGTGCGTGTGTGTGTGCACAGACTGCGTAAAGAAATGGTGGACACTTCTCTCTCTTGCAGATAAAATCCAGGCAAAGGTAGATTTGGAAAAGAACAGGTATAAATGTTTACAATTAACATGTGATTTTTTTCTTCCTACCAAGTGACATTAGTTTGACCTCAAAAGAATAATTCTAACCACTTTCAAAATGGTATTATTTTTATATCACCCTGGAGAGCAGAAATATATTCTAGAGTTCATGACGTTTCATGGCTTCGTTTTTCACATATTTATTTCTTTTCAATTTAAGGAGCTTGAGATGGGGCTTTGCCCCCTGCTCTCTGGAAAAGGGAGCTATTATCCTGATGGCCATTGTGTTTACAGCATATCATTTGCAAGGAGCACCTAAAAGGTTCTTGGAGCTGACACTGTTTCATACTGAATTTGTTTAATAATTTTGAACTCTACTTTTGAACGAAAATGCTAAGTGCCTCATGAATGTTAAGAGCTACCCTTGTGCCACACACAGCTCCATCATCAAAAATATCAAGGGTTCTTGGGGTCTGTGAGGTGGGAGAATGTGATACTATCAGGTACTCAGGGGTCATTCATTCCCAGGGCTTGTGTTGTTCATCTCCTCACGTGTTACCCAAGGATCATTAACACAGTCATGGTTATTCTTATGGCCGAAGACTTTTCTTTGGCAGACAAAGCACTGTTACGCCTTTCATCAGAGCATCATCCCATTTAGGCCAGGGAGTGGTGTGGCTAACACCAGGGCTCTACAATCATACTGCCTGGGTTTGAAACCTGGCTCCATCATTTACTCATTGTATGACCTTGAAGAAGTTACATGCCCTCTTTGAGCCTCAGTTTCCTCAGCTGTAAAGAGAGGACTATCTTAATATCTGTGTCATAGGATTGCTATGGGGGTTAAATGAATTAATACATGGAAATACTTAGAACAACGCTGGCACAAAGTGAGCCCTAAATACGTCATTGTTGTTATCCAGATCACCATCCCTGCTTGTAATTATCTATCCATTCCATCAGCTCACTCTTCTTAGAGGCTAGAGTTCACCGGGCAGTCAGATCAGTCAGCCATTAGTCAGGACCACCCACTCTCCCAAGGCAGCTAAATCTGGGCAGCAGATGAGCATAACTCTGAAGGCCAGCTCCCCTCCCACTATGCGGATCTTCTAGGAGCACAGCTTTCCCCAACGCCCACCCACCTGCAGCCTGAGACTCAGTGGGAGCAGTCAGGGAAGTCAGAGCAGCAGCTGTCAAGCCTGTCCGGCTGAGCCTGCCTGTGCTGAGCCTGCAGGCTGCAATTGCAGCCTCATCTTCCCAGAACTCACCAGCCAATAGACAGAAAAGTTCTGGACAACCTCGAAATACAGACTGGAAGTCCTGCCTTACAGAAGCTACCTGCAAATACTATGTCTCTACTGAATATATCAGAGAAGAGGCGAGCGTGAAGAACCCAAATGTAAACTCCCCTGCCATGCAGACAGGAAAAGAGTCACCTTCCCTAGCTTCATCAGCCAAGTCAACAACTTAACCCAGGATGTGGGGTGTTCACCCAATCAGCAAGTTGGGAGCTGGGTTCCTGGCTTACTCATTGTGTAGCTTTTAAAAGGGCTTTTTACCAAATCCTTACATATTTTTTCAAAATCTTATTTCCCCAGGAAATAAAAGATTTTCTTTATGTCAATTAGTATAATTAAGGAGCAAACTTCTTCCTTCTAAAGGAGATATAACTATGCTTGGAGTAGACAGGCCTTGGAGGCCTTCTATCTACAGTGCAAGAATATCCTTCTTGATTTAAAGTGAGAATAGGCAAGCTTTCTGAGCATTTTTGTCTCATCCAAGTATTAAGTATCTTTTCAGACTTTAAATTTGGGCTCAGGGGGAAAAAAGGTGGTTTCCAAACCAGAGTCTAGAATAAAAGAGAACTACAAGAGGCAATTGCATTTTAAATTCTTAAGTAGATTCAAATAAAGCTGTTCATTGCCATATTTTTTATAATTGTAGAAAATTAATAATGTTAAAGCTTTTCTAGAACTAGTAACTTTGGGGTACTTGGGAAGTTTGAGGGATTTCCTTCCATTGGCTGACTCTGCTGCCATTCTTGCTGAGGTGTGTGTACCCAGGAGACAGGAGTCTCTGGAAGCCCTCTGACTTCTGAGTGGATCAGATGCTTGCTCTATATGAATATCGCAGAGGCCATGTGCTCAAGGCCTGAGTCCCAACATCTAGGTCTTATTGCGGAGCTATAACCTGCCCACCTGGGTGTTTCCTGTTTCCTCCTCAAACTTGCTTTCCCATCAGAGGTTCCCAAGAAAAGTTTTGGCACAAGTGATGAAACATAAGTGACCCTTTATCTCCCCTTTTTCTGTAATTTTTCAGGAACATCATGTTGGAATTTATGGGGAAGAGATATATGGACAGCTTGGACATCAGTGGTAGAGGCTGTCAGGCTGTTGATGGAATTTATACTTAGATTCAGGCCCATAACAAGCTGTAAGATAGAACATAATTAGGCAGCTGCAATAGCGACAATATAAATGGTCAACAGTAGGAGAACAATTACTTCAACCCTTCCTTCCTTCACTTGTGTTGTCCTAGAGACAATGAGTTGGTTTTCCATGTCTTTATCAGCAAGCGCCTCACTGGTCAGGATGCTGCTGACTTCTCAGCAATCTTTCAGCTCTGTATTAAAACTGAAAATCATTGTTTCCACCTGTGTACTTTACCATAGCTTGGAATGTGAACTTGGTCATTGTTGACTTTCCCTGAATTCCACTGCAATCTGGGATTGCAATGTTTCGAGAAGGAGTAAAGTATCTTTGGTCAAGTACCTTGATGACTTTCTCAAAGTCCTTTGATGATATCCGTAGGCTACTGAGTTTTAAAGTTATCCTAAAAATTCAAAAGCTTAGTCTGCAGGTCTTTTATGATATTTTGAAGCACAGTTACCTATAAAGGATGAAATAAAACTGAACTAGCAGTGAAGCAGGTTAAGGTTTTCCCATCAAAACTCACCCCACCAACTATGCAGCCACTGAACTTACAGTAGGCACAAATTAAAACAAAAAGCCAAGGTTTCTACCAAAATGAGGAGATGTAAACTAAAAGAAAAGAGCATAGGGCAATAAGCCTGATCCTCACACTAACTAGTGTGTCCGTTGAGCAAGTCACTTGATCTTCCTATGCTCCTTCCTCATCTGAAACAAAGGGGAGGTCATCTTTATAGCTTCTTCCAGCTCTAAAATTCTAGTATGCTATAAAACAGCAAATAAGGTATTAGGTTAGTTTCATGTGTGAAGCCGTGGGTAAGTTTAAGGCCTAGATCATATTTTTCATTGACTTACGCTTTCTTCACTTTCACTTTTGATTATGTTTTTAAAAGTGGCTCCGAACACTTTGAATTATTTTTTTCTAGCTCAACCTCTTGTCAAAAAAGGATCTGAAACAAGCACTTAAATACCAGAAACCAGCTCCCCTTTTAAAACAACTTAAGGCAATGTTTCCCACCCTTTTTCAATTCAGGGCACGCTGGTGAGATAATAACATTTGTATGACACACTGAGATAAAACAAATGAGGCTCCTGGATGCAAGAGGCAATCTGCCCAGGAGCCTGTACCCCTTCCCCAAGCCTCACCCAACCATCCTGAGGGATGAGGTGCTGCTGTCTTGGTACACCGATAACCTTTTGTGACACACTCCTTTTAATGGCACCATGGTAACACAGCTCTGCTCTAAAGTGAAGTCTCTAAATTAAAAAAAAAAAAAAAAATAGCAACCAATAAACACCTCATTTTATTTTTACTGATTTGGGTTGTGATACTGCATTTTCTTCAAACCTCCATTTTGAGGCTTATTAAAATTGTCACCTTGAAAACACAGGTAATTGGTACAAATGGTACTGGTCCTGGTGCCTGGACCTTCACTGTTGCTGTGCTGTTGTTAGGTGCTGTTGAGTCAGCTCCAACTCATAGCGACCCCATCTATAACTGAACAAAACATTCCCTGGTCCTGTGCCATCCTCACAATTATTGCTATGTCTGAGCCCACTGTTGCAGCCACTGTGTCAATCCATCTCATTGAGGGTCTCCTTTTTTTCTTTCACTGACACTCTACTTTGCCACACATGATGTCTTTATCCAGGGATTGGTCCCTCCTGATAACAGGTCCAAAGTTAGCGTCCTTGCTTTTAAGGAGCATTCTGACTGTACTTCCTGCAAGACAGACTAGTTAGCTCTTCTGGCAGACCATGGTATATTCAATATTCTTCGCCAACACCACAATTCAAATGTGTCAATTCTTCTTCAGTCTTCCTTTTTCTTTGTCCAGTTTTCCTTTGCCTATGAGGCTACTGAAAAGACCGTGGTTTGGGTCAGATGCACCAAAG
The DNA here is from genome assembly GCF_024166365.1 of Elephas maximus indicus. Classification (NCBI taxonomy): domain Eukaryota; kingdom Metazoa; phylum Chordata; class Mammalia; order Proboscidea; family Elephantidae; genus Elephas; species Elephas maximus. The sequence continues at coordinate 47,822,548 of NC_064826.1, read as the reverse complement.
TGACACCTTTGCTTTTTAGCACTTTAAAGAGGTCTTTTGCAGCAGATTTTCCAGTGCAATACATCATTGATTTCTTGATTGCTGCTTCCATGGGCATTGACTATTGATCTAAGAAGAATAAAATTTGTGACAACTTCAATTTCTTTTCCATTTATCAGGATATTGTTTATTGGTCCAGTTGTAAGATTTGAAGGCTGTAGCAGTGGCATCACTAGATGCGTACAGGGGGTGTGGACCGCACTGGGTGACACTATCAGAGGGGTTGATACCAAAATGACTTTCTATAAAAATATCCACGTAGTTAGCTGTAACAACAAAAACATTTTTCGTAAGCCCATCTTACATGTATCAATATATCTACAAGGCTAAAACTCTATGCTAATTTATTTTTTTTAACCTTCTAAACCCTGGTAGCTTAGTGATTAAGAGCTGCAGCTGCTAACCAAAAGGTCGGCAGTTCAAATCCACCAGGTGGTTCTTGGAAACTCTATGGGACAGTTCTACTCTGTCCTACAGGGTTGCTCTGAGTTGGAATCGACTCGACGACAAACGAGTTTGGTTTGTTTTTTTAATGTGCTCCAGTCAGAGCTGTCATTACTACCCAATTACAATGACGCTTCTAATCATGTTGTTTTGTCTGCACGTGCTACAAGCATGCGCTGTTGTTTTTGTTGCTGCTAGTGTTTTTATAATTGCTGATTTTGTCAATTTTTCCGGTGTTGTAGCTACAATACTGTGGTAACTATTTTTGAACCTATGTCAATGACTTTTTTGAGAATGAAGTAGTAATTAAAGGAAAAGAAGGACGGATATACAGGAATTACGATTTACAAGTAACATTAAAACCCAAAAACCAAACCCACTGCCGTCAAGTCGATTCCGACTCATAGCAACCCTATAGGACAGGGAAGAACTGCCCCATAGAGTTTCCAAGGAGCACCTGGTGGATTCGAACTGCTGACCTTTTGGTTAGCAGCCGTAGCACTTAACCAATAAGCCACCAGCGTTTCCCAAGTAACATTAAAAAAAAAAAAAACATTAGTACAAAAAAATTACTAAGGATTCTGTATGGTGTGGTGTGAGACGAGGTCCACGGAGGTAGGGGATGTGACACCATTAGTTACTGCTCTGGGTGACACCAACCCTAATGATACCACTGGACTGTAGTCTTAGATTTTCATTGTAAATTTTAACTTATCAATGTTCCATCCCTAACACTCATTGTTGGAAAGTTACTGGAATCATCCTCATGCAGTTGAACATGGGAATTAGAAAGTCTGTCTCATTTTTTTTTTTCTCTGTTTCTCATTTGTTGGCAAAAGCAATTATCCTTTCAGAGTTCTTTACCAGCTTTGTAACATGTAACATCTCCCAGCTCTTTAAACGGATCTCTGCTTTGAATTTCGAAAACAAGGGGCTTTTGCTCCAGGCTTTGATTTATGCCAAGAGCAGCTCATGAAGGAGGTGCGATGGTATCACCCACACTGTTCATGTGAGTGCTTCCATAATAGAAGAAATACATAGGGGTGGAAGACCCTATATAAATGTCCATGTAAAATGTCAGCTTTCCCCAAATATCTGCCTTCAGTGAGTATAACTCACTGAAACAATAGGACAAGCAAGTATCTTTGTAACCTTTGGGAAAGTCTCCATATACAAAAAGATAATATTGTGTTCATCATCTGCCCTGACATACATGTGTTTTAAATCAAATAAATCTTTTCACATTTATTAGCATGACTTACTTTCTGCTTCATGTAGCCAGAGGCTGGGGTAGAAGTAGAGTACATCATGATGCCAAGTGCATCAAGAAAGATGGTATTTTCTATACAGATCTAATCTTCCTATAACAATTCCTTGATCATAACACCTCTGATAAAAATATTTGCAGGATAAAATGAAACACACCTCTCTTATATTCAAGATCCTAGGTAATCTAGATGTAGCTACTATTCACAGGTTCTATTCCATCAAAGATGGTTTAGTTACTTACCCCTGAAAGACACCTTCTGCTTTCCTGCCATGTTTTGCCCTGCTATCACTAGAAATGCCATCCCATATAACTCCTATCAGGGTTTCTCCTAGGCCCTGCGCTACACATCTTACATCATATTTAATCTTTACAGCAACTCTATGAGGTAGAGACTATTCAAATAGTAAACACCTCTCAGAATCAGCTCAAAAACCATAAAACTTTGCTGACCCATCAGCTATCTCCCTCAAGTCTCTCCTCTAATTCTAATACGAAAATTCTTGTCTGTAAATTCATTATTTACTACACTGTAATTTATCTTCTATTATTGTGTCTGCAAAAAAAAAAAAAAATTTTTTATTACTATCTATTATCATTGTCATTTTACTTTTTATGTATTTATGTTTTGCTTCCCCCAAACAAATTGTGCATTCCTTAAGGGCAGGAAACAGTGCCATTTCCTTGAATCCCTCACAGTTCCCCATACCATGATTTTCAAGAATTTGTCACATAATGTATGTGGATTGCATTGGATTGGATACTTGCAGAGTGATCAGGCATGGTCCTCATCCAGAGCAAAACTGTGAATTTACTCGGCTCTGTCTCTGCACTTAAGTCTATCTGTTCCTTTCCACAAAGGCAGCAAGACAAATCTCTGAAAATGGACAAAGCAGCAGAGGATCATTTAGGAGAATTGTGTGCAAGCCGATCCTCACCCTGTGTGAGAAACTGCACTATAATAAAGTGGAACTGGAACAATGTCCCAGAATACAGATTTCCCATCAGTTGTTCTCAGCCTGGCTAAATGATTCAGTAGTCAGACCAGGGCCTGGTGAAATTTCAGAGGAGAGAGCACTCTAGAAAGTCAGGCTGGGGAGCTCTCTCTGTGCCTCTCGGCAGGAAGGAGGGATGGCCTCTCTGACCATAAGCATCTGGGTGGCATAGGCCCGTGGCCTTCGAGGGCCAGGCTGCCAACCTCAGTGGGCTCTCTGACTCACCTCATGCTGGCACTGAGTATTCCTGGCATGGTCATCCCTCCATGTGAGCCTCACCTCAGCAATAATTATATCGTCCTACACAGAATGGTTTAGATGGCATCCCAAGCAATTCAGAACAAAATATTTCTTCAAATTATTTATTCATTTCACTATCCTTATTAACAAACCAGCCCATTTCAGTTTCAAGTGAACAACTTCTGAATCGCATTATGTCTTTATAGGATCATGCGCAGCTAAGACCAGGGCAAACAGGACCTACTGAGTCAGTGTCATTTTTTTCAATCCTGAACATGACTCATTTTGTTCCTGAATTAAAAACGTGGCTGTTTGAGTTCTACCCGTAAGCAGACAAAAAACAACAAAAAAAATGATTTTAACCAAACTGAGTACTCTGATATTTGAACATTGAAACATCCAGGAAGTAAAACAGAAAAAGAAATGAAGCATTTTACTCTGTTAGCAGTAACAGATTTAAAGATCATTAAACTGTGAGAGTCTGCAGAGAAGCACCATTATTCTTATGCATTCTGAAGAAGAGGAGCAAAGCAACCTATCAAAAAAATCTGTGAGCGCTCACAGTGCATTAAAAAAAAAAAATTCTGGACCATTTTTCTTATTGTTCGAATGGAGCTTATAAATCATAAGTTTTCCCCACTAGGGAATCATTTTTCAGGAGGATTTTTATTATTGTGTTCAGAGACTCTCTAGGCAGCAGCAGAAGGTGGATATCTTCGTACCTTCGGGTATTCAGTTGTCTTAAAAGTTCATGAGCGCTGAGACTAGAGGAATCCCGGAGGTCACGGTCCCCAAACCTTCTGTTGGCCCAGGACAGGAACCATTCCTGAAGACAACTCATCAGACATGAAAGGGACTGGACAGTGGGTAGGAGAGAGATGCTGATGAAGAGTGAGCTATTTGTATCAGGTGGACACTTGAGACTGTGTTGGCATCTCCTGTCTGGAGGGGGGATGGGAGGATAGAGAGAGTTGGAAGCTGGCAAAATTGTCACAAAAGGAGAGACTGGAAGGCCTGACTCATTAGGGGGAGAGCAAGTGGTAGTACGGAGTAAGGTGTATATAAACTTATATGTGACAGTTTGACTTGATTTGTAAACGTTCACTTTAAGCTCAATAAAAGTTAATAAAAAAAAAAGTTCATGAGCATCAGTGGGTGCTTCCTCTCTGGGCTTAAGTCCTATAGCTCCTTGTTATTCACTAGCTGGTACAGGGGGAGCGCAAATGGTTAGAGACTCCAGACCATATATACAGGATCCTCCTTCTGCCAGTGGAATATACCTGTTACTGTCCCATGAGATTCAAAAGAATTCAGAGCCTGCAGGTCAGTTTTGCAGAAGACACCTTTTCTTTGTAATCTATTTAGGGCCACATGTTGAATTAAAATCTCTGTACTTTTATTTTTCTTCTTTTTTCATTCTAGTCAAACACATAAGAAAATATTGGGGGGGGGGTCCTAGTAAAGCTGGTTCCACATGTAGAACCATTTTATAAGCCTATTGTTAAATGAACCCAGTGTTGTTATTTGTCCCCACTTTTTAAATATGTTGAAAGAAAGTTATGAAAGGATGTTTTTTCCAACTGGACACTTGAGGGCATTTCTTTTTGAGGCCCATATTTCTGTTCCAATCCAGCTCTCACCAAGGGCTCAGTGAGTGCCTCTAACCAAATTCCTTCCTACCACACCAAATTCCGTGACAAGCCCTTTTTATTTGTTCATTTGATGACCAGTAATTTTGCAATTTAAGCTGGATATGTTTCCAACCAAACTATTCCCAGAACTTGGTTAGAATCATTTCTAGAGATGAATCAGTCAGTCTTTTCTGGGTGATGAGTCAGATCGCTAGGCATTCCTACGGTTTTAACAGTGCCAGAGAAAATTAACTAAATAGTGGAACATGCTGTTGGCATTTTCATTTGTCAGTCTATATTCCAGATCTTAGTTCTCTAACCCAGGCAAGGGTTTGCACCACAAAAATGCCCGGATGTTGAGTATCTAAGAAACCCATCTGCTTTCAAGGGTGAAGTGCCCAACACCTTCTGTTCGGAAGCTGTCCATCGTAAAGATGTGCATTTATGCATCCATCATGAGAGGAAAGCAAGGAGGATCACATATTTTGAAAGGTTTTGCCCTTGGAGTTTTCCAGCACAGAGCAGTGGACATAACACAAAGTAAAGAACATTCCAACTTAGAATTTTTCATTCAAGTGTTTATTAGACTTGCCAGATGAACAGCAAGATGAAAAATAGCTCGCATTCCTGTAGGCACTTGACCAAACTGAAATACAATAAAACCTGCTTGCCAGGTTAGCCTCTGATGTTGGTTTTCCCTGGTGCTAAGTGGCTAAACAAAGGCTGACAGGTAGTGCTCTCAGCTCCAATCAAAGTGGGCCTATAAGCACCTAACTTCATATACTAGATGAATTTATACAAACCACATCTGTCACTCTTGGGAGATTAAGGAAGCTACTACCCAAACATGCTTTCCAGACGTAAAACTTGAATACATCCAGCCCTCTCTATCAACACTGCTAATAATGCCTTAGTGGAGGATCTATGAGTTGGAATCAACTCAATAGGAATGGACTTGGTTTTTGTAACCTAAACCTAATGGATTAGGTTAATGCTGTCCAAGTAGAACTTTCTATGATGATGGAATGTTCTGTTCTGCACCATACATTCTGTAGCCACTAGCCACATGTGGCTATGGAGTACTTAAAATGTGGCTAGAGTGAGCAAGGAATTAAAATTTTTAACTTATTTTCATTCAATTCATTTAAACAGCTACTTGTGGCTAGTGGCTACCATATTGGACAGCTAGTGGTCTTTAAGTGCTCTTCCTGTCTCCAGTCTTATTCCCACCCTCACTATCCTTCAGCCCACCTGTCGTGCTACCACCAGATATTCTTGCTAAAACAACAAGTCTGATGATGTTACATAGTTCTCATTATCCATTAGTGCCTTCTCATTTTGCTGTGCTAAATTCCAAGCCACCTAGCACTACATATAAGTCCATTCATTATCTGTTCCTGTCTACCTTTATGTCAGGTCTCACTGTTGTCTGTGCGTAGTATGTTCAGGAATCACTGTGGTCCTCATGGAAGCTCTCAACCACAGCATTTCACCACCTATACCCCTGCTTAGCCTGTGGAAACAGATATCAAGACTAACTGCTAGCGTTTTTTTCCTGTGGGCTCCATTTTTAATTTTGCTGAATTTTAGTACTTTTTTTTTTTCTTACATACCCCATAAAATAACAGGGCAACTGTCTCTATTTTTAAATATTACATATTTGATATTGGTTTTTTACTTATCTCTTTTTGTTTCCTTCCAAAACCTCTCATCCTCCCCTGATTTCTCATTTTTAAGGTAAATTTATTTATACAGGTAGTCCTCGACTTAAAACAGGATTCTGTTCCAATGACTCCATCATAAATTGGTTCTGACATAAGTCGAATACCTCTTTTTTTAAATTTTCATTGTAATTGCCTTTTATTATCAGTATCGTTATAATCTTTGAACATCTGTGAGTGAACATCTGAGAAATATAACATCAGCAAATTACGCACAGCAACATTATATGTAGTACATATTACTAACGATTAAGATGTACCAAAAAAAGCAGATGGTTGTAAGTGCAGTTCATCATAACTCAGATATATGTCATAAGTCAGGGACTGCCTGCAGTAATATTTACCCTTTTTAGTCTGCAATTCTATGAGTTTTTATAAATGTATATAGTTATGTAACTACCACCACAGTGAAGTCAATCCCTCTACCCACCCCTATTCTCTGGCAACCACTGCGGTTTTCTGTTGCTACAGTTTTACTTTATACAGTGAAACCAGCGAGAGCTTGAGTGGAGGGGACTGCCTTGTTTTTCTGGGTCTTGCAAGTTTTCCGCCTTTGACAGGATGCTTACCACTTTTCTATCACTCTCTGTTAAGAATTCTACCTCGTAAACACCCAGTAAGCTTTCCTTCTCTGACAGGTTTTGTCTTACATAGGTTCCAGCTTTCCCAGGTTTTACCGTATGTAAATGGAATCATGTAGTATGTAGCCTGGTGAGTCTGGCTTCTTCCACTTAGTGTAATACATTTTAGATCCACCCATATTGTTTCATGTATCAGTAGTTTGTCCCTGTTTATTGCTAAGTAGTATTCTATTGTGTGGATGTACCATACTTTGTTTAACCACTCCCCAGTTAAGGGACTTTTGGGTTGTTTCCAGCTTTTGACAGTTATGAATAAAGCTGCTATAGGAGTTTTCTTATAGGTTTTTGTGTAAACAAGAGTTTTCATTTCACTTGGGTAAATGCCTAGGATTTGGACTGTGGAGTCATATGGTATTGATTTCCAGAGTGGCTGTCCCATTTTGTATTCCCTTGTATGAAGGTTCCAATTGCTCAGCATCTTTATGAGTACTTGTTATTGTCAGGTTCTGTTTTGGGGGTAATTTAGCCATTCTTTTGGTCAGCGAGCTATGGGTTGGAATCAACTCAAAGACAATGAGTTTGGGTTTGGATTTGGATTTTTATCCATTCTAATAGGTGTGCCGTATTATCTCATTTTGGTTTTAATTTGCGTTTCCATAAAGACTAATGATGTTGAGCACCATTTAATGTGATTTTTTTTTTTGTCATCCGTATATTTTCTTTGATGAAGTGCTTTTTCACTTTTGGTTTCTTCCCTCTGAATGGTATAACTGGCACTTAACTATGCACACCCAACACATTTTGAGGCTCTTCCACCCTTCTTTTTTCATTTGTTGTGTTAGAATAATACAAATCAATTTATGATGATGGTCTCAAGTAAAATTATGATGAGGATATATGTTTCCTTAGTAAAAGTGAAAACACATATAGTTACTATACTTTAAAATATAAGTGGAAAGAGAAAATACATATCAGCAGAAGTCCAAATGAAGTTAAAATGTGCACTACTTGGATAACAAAAACTAGGCATATGCACTGATGGTCTCACTTTTCAAGTAAGGAAACTCTGACATAATTTATTTGGCCATTCAGAGGTCACACTGCAAGTTGTTTCCAAAGCTAATATATGATCAATGTCTTCTAGCTCCTGAACACTTTGCTTGGGGGCTTTTTCATATTTAGTTTCACCTAGTCATGCAAAATTGCATTATTTCAAGTTAAAACATGATATATCCTGTTAATGGAACTTCGGCTTCTGTGAGAAATTGAAGAGCCAATAAATATTCATGTAATCTCCTGGATAACATATTGAAAAGGACAGCTGGCTCAGGAGGGATAATTTGCCTGGGTTAGTATCTGTTTCCATTTACATTAAGAAAATATTGCAAGAAGTTATTATCTGCTGCAGGGCTTAGGGGAATATAGTGGAAGGCTGATATAGCACCTGATTGCTTTTGACATTTACCTATTGTAACTGGGAAACTGTGTGAAGATAGCCAAGTGACTTTACAAAACACAATTTCAGAAGCTATAAAAGGAAAAAGGAGATGGCAGAGATAGAATACACGCATCTGTAAAAATGAAAAACATGACTTGTCAGCAACACCTGCTTGTAACTATCAACCATTTCTACTGGCCCTGCTGAGAAATTATTGAGAGCCAAGTACATTGATGGGTGTGAAATTTCTTGTGCTTCAAAAGGCAGTGGAGAGAGGAGAGAAAAGAAGTGTGCTTTTATTGAACATTTTAAACCCAAATATCTGGGCTTGATTAAATGTAATTTTATGACATCTTCTGTACACTTGAAAAGAAACTACTTGTTCTTTACAGTTCTATCTGCCAGGGTTACAGGAAACAACAGGACTTTTAAAGTTTGGGTACATAAATTATTTGACAATTTTTTTTTTCCAAATAGATTCCAACTCTTGCCAGGACACCAAAATATTGATTACTGCAACTGATTCAAATTTGCAAAAGATAATTCTAGTTTCTAATGGATGGTAGTAATATGATAGCATGCTTATCTCCTCCCATTTCTTAGACATCTCCCCCGCATAAAGTAATAGTAAGTGAATAAAAGGAGTGGGCCTTAGTACACAAGAAATTTTACAGAAAAAAGATGGTACTATATTCTGTTTATTTTGCCCCTTCTGCATCATGCCGTGAATTTTGAAGTTTTTAATACAATTTTCTCATTTTGCATAGTAATTCAGTATTTTCTAGTAAAAATTTGATAACTTCTCCCAATAAACTATAAATAAAAGGAACCCCTTATTCAGGAACTAAATTTATCATCATAAAAATGGGCCCTTTGAAAGCTGGATGTATGTGTTGAGATGGGAGTATAATAACACACCTCAACTCTTTGACTGTTTGGAAAAAAAAAAAAACTTATTTTTCTGTTCTGCAAGTGGAGAAACCTTTATCATATTTAATATCAATAGCTCTCTAAATTTTTTCCATTATTACTGAATCAGCTTGCTGTTTATTTTGTCAGCAAACCTTGCCAGAAGTTGCTCCTCACTAAAATCACTCAAACTGAGCAACACAGAATTTCACCTTTTACTCCTTGACTTCAGGAGCCCTGGTGGCACAGTGGGTAAGCACTTGGCTGCTAACTGAAAGGCTGGAGGTGACCCACCAGCCACTCCACAGGAGAAAGATGTAGCAGTCTGCTTCCATAAAGATTATAGCCTTGGAAACCCTATGGGGTAGTTCTACTCTGTCCTATAGGGTCACTAGGAGTTGGGACTGACTGAAAGGCAACAGATTTGGTTTTTGTTTGTTTTTGTTTACTCCTTGACTGGAAGGCCTTGGATCGCTAGTTTTACTAAGTGATGCAAATGTATGTCCTTTTCCAGGTCTTTGGAAGGAAATGCAGAAAATGCTGAACAGGGCTGATATTTGACTTGATAGAACCAGATTTTCTATAGTGATTTTCAGAACAAAACAGGTCAAAAAAAGATGCTCTGCTAACCAGAAATTAACAAGGTAAATATTAGGGATAGGCAGAGAAATGAGAAGTATCTTTACAGAAGATAAAGGCTTAAGCATCCAGAAACAGACTGTTCTATTTCAGTTCTATCTAGCTCCTCATGCCCCACACCTACCCTCCTGACCACCTACAGATTTTAGGATAGCTATTTATTCTGAAGTCTCCTGGATTCTGCCACTGTAATGTCTAGACATCTTGTCAAGCTCTAAGGGAAAAAAAGCATATCAAAAGAATACACAAACTTCTTCCAATATGGCAGAATATATTAGTGTGTGTGTATAGTAAAAACTTTGAAAGCTGGAACCTGTGTAAGGCAGAAACCTGTCAGAGAAGGAAAAGGAAAACTCACTGGGTGTACGAGGTAGAATTCTTAATAGAAAAGTGGTAAGCGCTTGTCAAAGGTGGAAAACTTGCAAGAACTGGAAAAGGAAGGTAGTCCTGTCGAGTTCCAGCTTTCACAGGTTTCACTGTATATGTATATATAAAAAAAAAAAAAATTTATGTATATATACACACATGTATATTTGCTTTGTAGCTGACCCAATAATGTGTGCCTTACTACATAAAAATAATATTCACAAAAGAAGAAGAGAATTATGGTAATTTTTCAGCCTCTTGAATCAATATATAAAAAAAAAATCAAAGGGCCTTTAAGAATACATGTACCAGAACTTATTTGGGCTACCTTTTCTGGTGAGGTGTGTGGGAATGAGAAATGCAGCTACAAGAGAAGAAGGACTATTTTTGTTCCTTCCTTATCACCCACCTTTCTGGTGATTTTTCTTGGCATCTATACCGTATTTCGCTTACATCTTCCATTGCAGACATTAGCAACAGTGAGTGATTCAAGAATGAAATGTGTTAAGTATGTGTCTTCACAGGACTTCCTACATAATTTGCAGGGCTCAGGGCAAAAGGGACATGTGGGGCCCTTGTTCAAAAATTATTAAGACTGTCAAGACGGCAAGGTGGAGCACTAAACCAAGCACTGGCGCTTCTGAGCTCAGGGCTCTGTGCAGGTACACAGGTTGCATAACCATGAAGCCAGCCCTGTGTCTCTGGGACCACCAAAATGTCCAAAAAGCAAGGAAACCATTTTAACCCAGCTTCATGTTCCAGGATGGAACTTCCAGTCAATTATAGGTAATTACAATTCCTAATTCTGTGAGATTTCTTTCAATTACTAGTTCACTCTTAGTACTTAGCTATTAGATTTTTAAAACTGGTGCAAAATAAAAACATAAATGGTAATATACAGCTAATGAGTGTTTCTCTCTCCCCAACCGTATAGTTAATACTTTCTAAATGATGTTTTCTGCCCTCAGAAACATGAGTTCAGCTGGGTTCCCAAATTGCCAGTGATGAGCCCCTCTTCCCATCCTCCTGTCTGGCCATCTGGTTGTTACCAACTAGAGGGTAACTAAACTGTTCAACCACAAGGGAATGACTCATGGGTGCTGGGGGGGAGTGCACTTCGTGAATATGCAGTCCTTAAAACACCAGCTGCTCAATTTTGGGTCTTGCAGCTTACTTGGCTATGAATATCAGGGAAGACTTTTTCATTTTTGAAAAGCTAAATTTCACAGACTTCTAGAGGAAAACAAGTCATGCAGCCTGCTTTTTAATTTTACCACATTTTTTTAGAATACAAAACATGTTTTTCCCACCTCTTCACCCCTCTGATGACCAAGACAAGCTCTTGCAAAGGACACTGCACGACACTCCTAGAAGGGACAGCATCTAGCTGAATGGATTTGTCACAACTCAGTCAGAACTTCTAGGAAGGAGAGATGGAAAAATAAGCAAGACTAATACTAGGCTCAGGTTTCCAAAGGCAGAAAAACATATCAAGAGTCTTCACCATGAATTAAAAGATAAATTTTTTGTGACAATCTTCAATCACCCCTACATATTCAGGCTCCATCAATAGGAGCTGGGCTAAAGGCATCATATCAGAGCTCTCAGACAGAGAACCAGCAATTCCAAGAGCAAAAGGGACTCCTGCCTACAAAGCAGTTCTCCTGGTTTCCTTCTGGATTTGCCAGAGCCCTCTTTCCCACCATGAGTTTTGCCCGAAAGGGAGCTGCATCTTAGCCTATGGACAATTATGTTCCTTCCTTCCCAGAATGACCTTTCTTTTCCTCACCACTCTCTGAATCCACACCCAGATTCAGTACTTTTTCCTCCCCTCTACTCTTGTTGGAGTCCTAGTGGTGCAGTGGTTAGGAGTTCGGCAAATGCTCGCAATTTGAATCCACCAGTTGCTCCTTGGAAACCCTATGGGGCTGTTCTATTCTGTCCTATAAGTAGCTATGAGTCAGAGTCAACTTGATGGCAATGGGTTTGTTTTTTGTTTTTCTACTCTTGTTTCATGTTACGTTTCCTATAGACTTGCCATTTTCTGTTGTGCTTTAAGTATGTTTTATAGGTTTGTCTCTGGTCTTCCCAAATAGACTCAGTTTCTTGAGGTCAAGTGTCTTGCCATGTTATGGTGTGGTTGTCTTCCCCACTAGGCCAAATCTAGGTGTGCTACTAAGGAAATGCTATGCAGAAATGTGTGGATTGGTGTAATAATCTTCCTGCTTTAACCCACAGTTCTAAAACTAGATGATAAATTTCACAGAGTATTGAAAGAAAAGACAATTTGAGTCATTCAATTCTGGCCACAAATTCAAGATGCAAACTAGCTTCCCTTGCCTCTTTAAGCTAATAGAATGTTGTTTAACCTTCACAATTTAATGGAATTGTGAGCTAATGAGAGTTTATGCTATTGATTGCCTTTGAAGTATTTATTTTTGTCACAGTCATTTCACAAATTTCTCGCTTATAAGTTTGACGTGATTGATGCAGAATCTACTATTCCTGTCTAATGCTTTCCTCCATAAAAACAGCACTTGGTAGGATCTATTAACAAAGAGATACTTAAATGTAAACATGAGTCACCAAGCTTTTCCTTCTCTGAAATGAAATATATTTAAAACAGGGAAACATGCCCAAAAAAAGGGGAAAAAAGAAGGTGGAATCTAATCATTCCTTCCCTTACAATGATGCAGCTAAGGATTTCAGGAAGGATCCATTGCCAAAATTTTCAGAAAGAATCCATCTGCAGAGCAAGTGAACTCCTCCAGGTAAAAATCCCATCTCCTTTATGAGTACTAAACCGGGTAGAATGCAATGTAAGCTCATTGGCTGAATCAGCCCACTTTGCCCAGGGGCTGACCAAACCTGGATAGACCGTACAGACATCCCAGAAGAGAACCCAACAGCAAAAAGGAAGGATCACTGCTTCTTAGAACAATATGGTGAGAGACCTGAAGAATCCAGGCTTTTCGAACTAACTGAGAAAGCATCCAGTTCAACTGATTGCCTCTGCATATTCTTGTTGACAGTGTGGTATGTTGAGCAGTGCTGAGTGATTCATCTACAGGAAAATATAAAACATATTAAAATATAAATGTACAGTAATGTTTCACCCAGAAAGGAATAGAGGGGGAAAAAAAAAGTGGACTTCTTTCTTAGTTATTTAGTGCTGCTATAAAAGAAAGCCCTCGTGTGTCTGTCAGTTTTTCGTACTGTGGGGGCTTGTGTGTTGCTGTGATGCTAGAAGCTATGCCACCGGTGTTCAGATACCAGCAGGGTCACCCATGGAGGACAGGTTTCAGCTGAGCTTCCAGACCAAGACAGAGTAGGAAGAAGGGTCCGACAGTCTACTTCTGAAAGGCATTAGCCAGTGAAAACCTTATGAAGAGCAGCGGAACATCATCTGATATAGTGCTGGAAGATAAGCCCCCCAGGTTGGAAGGCACTCAAAAAATGATTGGGGAAGAGCTGCCTCCTCAAAGTAGAGTCGACCTTAATGCTGTGGATGGAGTAAAGCTTTCGGGACCTTCATTTGCTGATGTGGCATGACTCAAAATGAGAAGAAACAGCTGCGAACTTCTATTAATAATCGGAACCTGGAATGTATGAAGTATGAATCTAGGAAAACTGGAAATCATCAAAAATGAAATGGAATGCATAAACATCGATATCCTAGGCATTAGTGAGCTGAAATGGGCTGGTATTGGCTATTTTGAATCGGACAATCATATAATCTACTGTGCTGGGAATGACAACTCAAAGACGAATGGTGTTGCATTCATCATCAAAAAGAATGTTTCAAGATCTACCCTGAAGTACAATGCTGTCAGTGATAGGAAAATATCCATACGTCTACAAGGAAGACCAGTTAATACGACTATTATTCAAAATTTACACACCAACCACTAGGGCCAAAGATGAAGAAACAGAACATTTTTATCAGCTGCTGCAGTCAGTCTGAAATTGATCGAACATGCAATCAAGATGCATTGATAATTACTGGCGATTGGAATGCAAAAGTTGGAAACAAAGAAGAAGGATCAGTAGTTGGAAAATATGGCCTTGGGGATAGAAACAATGCCGGAGATCAAAGGATAGGATTTTGCAAGACCAACGACTTCTTCATTGCAAATACCTTCTTTCACCAACATAAACAGTGACTATACACATGGACCTTACCAGATGGAACACACAGAAATCAAATTGATTACGTCTGTGGAAAGAGATGATGGAAAAGCTCAATATCATCAGTCAGAACAAGGCCAGGGGCCGACTGTGGAAAAGACCATCAATCGCTCATATGCAAGTTCAAGCTGAAACTGAAGAAAATCAGAGCAAGTCCAGGAGAGCCAAAATATGACCTTGAGTATATCCCACCTGAATTTACAGACCATCGCAAGAATAGATTTGACGCATTGAACACTAGTGACCGAAGACCAGACTAGTTGTGGAATGACATCGAGGACATCATCCATGAAGAAAGCAAGAGGTCACTGAAAAGACAGGAAAGAAAGAAAAGATCAAGGTGGATGTCAGAGGAGACTCTGAAAAGTGCTCTTGAGCATTGAGCAGCTAAAGCAAAAGGAAGAATTGATGCAGTAAAAGAACTGAACAGAAGATTTCAAAGGGCATCTCTAGAAGGCAAAATAAAGTATTATAATGACGTGTGCAAAGAGCTGGAGATAGAAAACCAAAAGGGAAAAACACGCTCAGCATTTCTCAAGCTGAAAGAACTGAAGAAAAAATTCAAGCCTCAAGTTGCAATAGTGAAGGATTCCATGGGGAAAATATTAAATGATGCAGGAAGCATCAAAAGAAGATGGAAGGAATACACAGAGTCATCATACCAAAAAAAATTAGTCGATATTCAACCATTTCAAGAGGTGGCATATAATCAGGAACTGATGGTACTGAAGGAAGAAGTCCAAGCTGCTCTGAAGGCATTGGCGAAAAACAAGGCTCCAGGAATTGATCGAATATCAATTCAGATGTTTCAACAAACGGATGCAGCGCTGGAGGTGCTCACTCATCTATGCCAAGAAATATGGCAGACAGCTTCCTGGCCAACTGATTGGAAGAGATCCATATTTGTGCCTATTCCCAAGAAAGGTGATCCAACCAAATGTGGAAATTATAAAACCATATCATTAATATCACACACAAGCAAAATTTTGCTGAAGATCATTCAAAAACGGCTGCAGCAGTATATCGACAGGGAACTGCCAGAAACTCAGGCCGGTTTTAGAAGAGGACGTGGAACTAGGGATATCATTGCTGATGTCAGATGGATCCTGGCTGAAAGCAAAGAATACCAGAAGGATGCTTACCTGTGTTTTATTGACTATGCAAAGGCATTCGACTGTGTGGATCATAACAAATTATGGATAACACTGCAAAGAATGGGAATTCCAGAACACTTAATTGTGCTCATGAGGAACCTTTTCATAGATCAAGAGGCAGTTGTTCAGACAGAACAAGGGAATACTGATTGGTTTAAAGTCAGGAAAGGTGTGCGTCAGGGCTGTATTCTTTCACCATACCTATTTAATCTGTATGCTGAACAAATAATACGAGACGCTGGACTATATGAAGAAGAACGGGGCATCAGGATTGGAGGAAGATTCATCAACAACCTGCATTATGCAGATGACACAACCTTGCTCACTGAAAGTGAAGAGGACTTGAAGCACTTACTGGTGAAGATTAAAGACCTTCAGTATGGATTGCACCTCAACATAAAGAAAACAAAAATCCTCACAACTGGACCAATGAGCAACATCATGATAAATGGAGAAAAGATTGAAGTTGTCAAGGATTTCATTTTACTTGGATCCACAATCAACAGCCACGGAAGCAGCAATCAAGAAATCAAAAGATGCATTGCATTGGGCAAATGTGCTGCAAAGGACCTCTTCAAAGTATTGAAGAGCAAAGATGTCACCCTGAAGACTAAGGTGCACCTGAACCAAGCCATGGTATTTTCAATCTCATCATATGCGTGTGAAAGCTGGACAATGAATAAGGAAGACCGAAGAAGAGTTAATGTCTTTGAATTGTGATGTTGGCGAAGAATATTGAATATACCACAGACTGCCAAAAGAAGGAACAAATCTGTCTTGGAAGAAGTACAACCAGAATGCTACTTAGAAGCAACTCTGGTGAGACTGCATCTTACATACTTTGGACATGTTGTCAGGAGGAATCAGTCCCTAGAGAAGGACATCATGCTTGGCAGAGTACAGGGTCAGCAGAAAAGAGCAAGACCCTCAGCGAGGTGGATTGACACAGTGGCTGCAACAATAAGCTCAAGCATAACAACGATTTTAAGGATGGCGCAGGGCTGGGTAGTGTTTTGTTCTGTTGTGCATAGGGTCGCTATGAGTCAGAACCGACTCGATGGCACTTAACAACATAACAGAAATATCACAAATGGGTGGCTTTAACAAACAGAAATTTATTTTCTCACAGTTTATGAGACTAGAAGTCTGAATTCATGGTGTCCACGCTAAGGGAAGGCTTTCTCTGTCAGCTCTGGAGGAAGGTCCTTCTCTCTTTGAGCTTCTGCTTCTGAGGCTTAACAACTCTCTCTCCCCTCTCTGCTTCCAGCTTGCCTGTTTAATCTCTTTTATGTCTCAGAAGAGACTGACTCAAGATACATCCTACACTAATCCTGTCTTATTAACATAAGAAAGACATCCCCAAATGGAATTTTAGCCACAGGCATAGAGGTTAGGATATACAACACATATTTTGGGGAGAAAGAATTCAATCCATAACAATTTCTTTTCCAAAATTTATGTGATTTGCAATTTAAGGGAAATTTCAAGCTAGTGACACATTGTCTCCTTCCCAAATGCCAGTGTGTCCAAAGCCGCATGACATATTGCTACTTTTCCCAAATATCTGTGTATCCTAAGCACACTGTGTCAAGAAGACTGTTCCAAAGGCTTGATTTACACTGCTGTCTGACAGATGATGTCTGCAAGGCATGCCGTCTAAATGGACTTCGCTTCAGCAGTTACCTTAGTCATCAATTCCCAGCGAATTAATGTGTACCATTCATCCCAATAATAGAAACCCAGGTCAGGGCCTCTTTCTTGCTCTGTAATTCCATTAGCTATGCACAGAAAACACTTAGGTCATAAGTTTTGTAGACCTTATCACTGAGCAAATGGAGCTGCCTCTTGTTTTCAGAGAGAATCCTCTCTGAGCACAGCCCTTGTCAATGATTTGTTGTATATCAACATCCAGTGGAGTTACCTATGTAGGGAAAATGCTGGAAAGGAAAAGTGAGGCTGCCTTCAGCTGCCAAGAGTTTCAAGTACTGTTCTTATTAAAGTAAATGTCAATAAAAAAAAACAATCGTTATGAAACCATGCCAGGTATTTCCAATTACTGAATATACATTTTTTAATTGTGTGTTCATTCATGTTTTATGTTAGCCGCTCAGTCATTTTCTATGTGGCTACCACAGAATTTATTTGGGTTTTCATGCTTGTATTTTGGTTTTTATTCTTGTATTTTACTTTTACTCCAAATACCCTAGTAAAGTTAAAATGGCCTTGAAACTAAGACTTATCACCATAAGCAAATGGCAATATAGATGACCATATTATAGATAATTGTGTTTACAGTGAAGCTTTCGTCTTGAAATCTCAAGTGTCAAATGATGTTTTTCCAAACTAAGTCTCGCCAGTCATTCCCTCCTTCAAACTGTTTACAACCTTGCCATTATCAAGAAAGGAGAATGACCCCACGGTTTGAAGTCACACTGGCATAGGTTTGAATGTTAGCTTTGACATGTGTTTGTCTGCTCATCAGTAAAATAAGCATGATTATTACACTGTTAGAGCTACTTCACACTTGCCGTAGGATTTAAAATAAGTGCCTAGCACAGTGCCTGGAAACTAATAAATAATAGCTTGTTGTTTTTATTATTTTGGACACATAAGATTGTGTGTGCGTGTGTGTGTGTGCGCACATGTGCGCATGTGTGTGTGTATGTGTGTGAAAAAAGTGTTTTGAAACATTTGAGGTTTTTGCCCAGTAAATTCTAAATGATCCACAGTAATGGAGGGGAGCAAAAGCATGAATAATTCAAAACAGTAAATCATCCAAAAACCATTTGTAGTATTTTGAAGTATATGTTTAAATTTGATTGCAAATGGGAGTGTTCCCAATACCCAAATAAATTACTTCAAACAAAGAGATGATGCTCTAATGTGAAGTTCTAACAAAAAGGGATCTGAGGAGCTGTCCAATTTTTCTCTCATCTCCTCTCCTCTCTTCTCGTGTCTTGCCTGTCAAAAGACAGCTGCCACAAAGAACTCACTTCAAGGCAGAGTTCCTGACTTCTACCCTCCCCTGGATCATGGCCACTGAGAAGTATTTCTTGCTTAGAGGCAGGCTGCACTCACCAAGTGAAAGCACCAGTGCTCACAAAGCAAGTGATTTACTAAAGAGAACAGACAGTAAGCCAAGAGAAGCAGTGTGCTACGGTGGTTAGGAGCAAAGTCTGTAGAATGGGGCAGACTGGGATTCTAAGCCTTGCATGGCCTATGTGACCTTGGGCAAATTACTAACCTCTTTATGCCTCAGTTTCCTCAACTGTAAATCTGCAATGATATCAGGTACCACATATGATTTCTTAAAGATTGAGTTACATATGTATTAATATAGACTTAAGCATGTATGTGTGTATACATTTATGTATATATCACTTAGCACAATACTTGGCTCATATAAGTGTTCTATAAGAAGTAGGAAAGAAAAGATATTGTTAATAGCTTTAAATCAATATGGGAGTAAGTGTGTGTGTGTGTGTGCATGTGTGTGTAAGACTCAATGCGGATAATTAAGAGATCTGTATTACACTGCTTTCCCTTTGGATGATAAACCCTTACTTACAAGTTGGTGTTTTCCTCCAGTGACCTGCAATATTTTTTTTGTGAAAGCAGAGACAAACAAATAGGTCCCTTGGCCTCATCTAGTGTCCATCTGATCCCCCAAAACATGTCTCTGCTTAATGAAGCTGTTTTCCTGTGTTGAGACTTAGTGGATATTGCTCCCTACTGTCCTGTAGTAAGAAAAACGTTCCTTCAGTTTTAGGAGTATTATAGGTTTGTCCCATGTACAGATAATCCAAACTGGTGCTCACTGTACCTACAGACAAGCACGCATACACAAAAGATGATATCAGAAATTTTAAGAAGATAATTGTAATAAAAATGATAGTTAATATTTATAGATCACTTCTTAATGTCAGGCACTGTTCTAGTCACTTCAAGTGATAATTTATTTAATTCTCAGAACCACCCTGTGAAGTCAATGATATCATGACCCCAATTTTACTGTAGTTAAACAGAAACTCATAGAGATTAGGTAGCTTTCCAGATGTCACAGGATAGATCATAATACACACATTATAGCCAGGTGACCAAATGATTTATTGACCATTCCAGCATGAAAAGGTACAAAAGAAGGGACAAAAGTTCACCCTGATTATGGTTGAAGACCGAGTACCTTGCAATACCTACATCATTTTTTTTTTTTAATCAACAAATGAATGAGTTCTTATTACAGTTCCCCTTGGGAAATATATTGTCCTAAGACTCAAAGATAATCATTAGGCAGCTCTAAGTAAGGTGTGCTTATTAAAGCCATTCGTGCTTGTGGTAAATAAAAATGTGTTCGAACTTCCAACATGCTGAGATTCACATCAAGGACACCGGCTTAGCTAGTATTTTCACATACATCTATGACCTTTTACAATAGAAGAGTGAACAAGGTACCAGTCCATTAACTCACTGCCCTTCCTTGCCATAGTTATTAGCTGATGTTCTGCCTTTAACTGTAACACATACACAAGACAGAATTCAGGAAACAGACACCCTTAGAGCATAATGAATGGTGGTTTTTGTCTAGCTCTATGCAAATTAAAGCAGTACCTGACTTCTCATAGGGAGACCAAGACAGAGATGTTCACAAGTGACTTCCTGGCTGGGGCTCACTGTTGTGAGAAAGAAAGGAAAAGAAATAGGTTTCTGAATTGTAAATTCCTTGAGGGTAAGGACCTTGTGCACTATTGATGTCTGTCCTCAGAAATAGTTATCTAGGTAGGCACTCAAAATTTACATTCAATAGAAGTCAACATGCTAGAAAAATCTATTTCCCCAGGTACCTGCCTCTCCCCACATACATAAATTTAAAAAAAAAAAAAGAAATGTTCATTGTTTTAAAGATACATTATTTTTTTTATACCATATTTCATCAATTCTAATACACACATTTTCAGATTTTAACATATCAAGAATTGGAGTGCATCTTACAGCAAATGGAATGTCATTATTTAATTGGCAGAGGTTGCTATAATTCTTTCTTGTGGTGCATAAAATAAAGGTTTATCTTATCAGTGGCATCTTAGATTTGATTAAATACATTACATGTCAGATATTACCAAGATCTCAGTACTGTTTAATAGATTAAATCAGAATAAAGAAGATTTAAAAGTCACATGATCATTTACAGTTTAGTAGATGAATGTGAAGTTGATCATAGCTTCTTCACCAGCTGGCTACTGCCCATCTTAATCTATATGTTTTCCTTTCCTGTTTCTTCCTCAGTAGAATAGAAAATGGTAGAAGTTAAATTCCCGGTATTTATTATATTTTTTTAACCCGTATATTATTGTCTCTGGAGCTCTGTCAGCAGTTCGAATATACCATCCACTCCCTGGAAACTCTATGCGGCAGTTCTACTCTGTCCTGTAGGGTGTCTGTCAGTCGAATTTGACTGGACAGCACACGACAACATTATTGTCTCTAGAGTCTGAAATCTTTGGGCACAGTGTTGTATGTCTGTGGTTCTCAAATATCTGTACATACTGCAGTCTCTTGAAGAACCCCCTAAAAATCCAGAAGGTTGGTCTCCTGTCTGGACACTCTGATCCAGAAGGTCTGGAGTAAGGCCCAGAGAGCTGTACTTTTAATCACAGGGTGATTCTGATGCAGTCCAAAGTTTGAGAACTTTGGTCTGTGTGTTTAGAATTAGCCTATCATGGCAAAGGACTTGAACTTAGAAACTCTGGACTAGTAGTATGGATGGGGCCACATTTGAGAGAAATGATTGTGATTTCAAAAGGCAAATATACTGATTAGAGAAGGAATTCTGACATGACATTGTTTCCTTTGGGGGCTGAGACTAAAAATAAGATAGAATCATGAATAATGTGAATAAGGAACTCAGTAAAAAGAACATTTATTGATAACGTCCCTGATACCTATTTCTGTCGGGGTTTTTCAGCTGTGCCCCATAAAATCGGACGCATCATTGATGGCAGTCCTGCCGATCGCTGTGCCAAACTAAAGGTGGGAGACCGGATATTAGCGGTGAACGGCCAGTCTATCATCAACATGCCTCATGCAGACATCGTGAAGCTCATCAAGGACGCAGGCCTTAGTGTCACCCTTCGCATCATTCCCCAGGAGGGTGAGTCCCTGAGACAGCTTTGCAGAGAGGTGGTCAACACACACACCTACTCACCCATCAGGTGTGCTCAGCCTGCCTGCCAGGGTCCTGGTGTCCACCTGCCTGCCATTAGTCATTTGTCAGAGTGTCAGCAGTTTATTATTACTTCCCCTTTAGCAAAAACTCCATACTCAGTTAAAACCCATATCCTATTTACTCAGTACCAATTTCATTCAGAGATCAAACTGTGTGACATTACAGGCTAAATATTGTGAGTCCCCAGACATGGAGTTATTCAATCATCCCCTGTGGTCTCAGGGGTACTGCTTTTATGGTGGTGGTAAGCCAGAACCCATTCAACAGAGATGATAGAGTTATAAATCAGGAGTGGGGTGGGGGAAGCTAGCTTACTTGTGTTAACGGTTAAGCTCTAGAGGATTCTTCAAAGTCAGGTGGATTTTGAAAAGCTTGAGGAAGTTTTGTGGCATAAAGAGAGCTCATTTAAAAAATGTTACATCTGACAAGAATTTAAAATTCACACTTAGCCTTTTGAATTTCTCTGTACAAGGACTCCACCCTGAGGTCTGAAGAGTAGTGAACATCACAACTCACCGCCTTCCTTTAAGGGGCCACCACGGAGTCCTGAGTTCCAATGCCCCATAAATTCACCTTTTCCAGGCACAGCTGGATTTAGCGCTAGTTTATAGCTGCTGACTCACCAATGAGATTTAAGAATTGAGTCCCTGGAGCTCACTGGTTGGGAGGACAATGATGTCCCACACAGAGGGTGACGGGCTCCCTCAACTTACCAAACAAAACCAAACCTATTGGTGTCTGGTCAATTCCAACTCATAACAACCCTATTGGACAGAGTAGAACTGCCCCATAGGATTTCCGAGGAGAAGCTAATGGATTCGAACTGCTGACCTTTTGGCTAGCAGCCAACCTCTTAACCACTGCTCCATCAGGGCTCTCTAGGGCCCTCTAATTGATTCAGTCCATATGAGGACTACCTGGTATACGGGCACCAAATGGCTAAACAGCCACCCGACTGTAAATATAAAACAGTGGAACTCAACCAGGGGAGCCGTGGTGGCATAATGATTAAGCACTCGGCTAACCAGAAGATTGGCATTTCGAACCCACCATCCCCTCCTTGGAGGAAGACTTGGCAATCTGCTCCTGTAAAGATTTCAGCCTAGGAAACCCTTTGGGGCAGTTCTACTCTGTCCTATAAGGTTACTGTAAGTCAGAATTGACTTGATGGCACACAACAAAAACAACAGGGGACATTTGGCAACGTCTGGAGACATTTTTGGGTGCCACACTCTGGGAGGGTGCTACTGGCATCTAGTGGGGGCGGGAGGAGGTCAGGGATACTGCTAAACATCTTACAACTCACAGGACAGCCTCCCATAGCAAAGATTTATCTAGCACAAAATGTCAAAAGGGCCAAAATTGAGAAATCCTGATGGACATGGAGGAGAAATTAAAGGATTTGGGCTTGTGAGAAAACTGAGGGGGTTGGGAGCTGGTTTATAAGGAAGTGCTTATAGAGTTTGTCTCTTACCACTCAACCAGAATAAGGAGAGAGAGAAAAAAAGAAAATGACTACATTTTTTAAACCTGTTATCTGCAAACACTAGTGTGTATAAAATATTCAATGGAAATTAACTCTGTAAAACTGCTCACTAAACATGAACATGCTTCTCAGTTTTCCCAGTCTGAAACATGTCTGTCCTGACCCTTATTCCAATGTGTAGAGATGATTTCAGTTGAAAATTTGATGCCCTGACTAGAGAAGTCAAGAAGCAGTTTTAACAAAGAACAGCTTCAGATCCTCTCAGTGCCCTGGGTTCTTTCTAGAGAACGTGGAGTACAGAGGGTTATTAGGAATAAGACTGACAGGGGAGTGGGAAAAAGATTGCAAAAAGCATTTACTTTTGCTCTGGTTCATTCCCAAACTTTGGAATACAGGTAAGACATCTCATTACAACAAAAAAATGGCTAAACCATTTTTTCTCAGCAACTAGTGCTGGAAAGCTACCATTTTAGAGCTTACTCCTGTGAATCACTTTTTTATGGTTTTAACAGGTTTTTTTTTTTTAAACTGTAATCTTTTCTCCTGATAAAATGGCAAGAGACTCTGTTCATTACCTTGTTCAGCAACAGTTATAATTAACGAAAGAATATTAATTCCAGGAGTGGTACTGGAACTTGATAAGTTTAACCTGCTATCTTAAAACCTAATAGAAACTGAAATAACCAAAGCCTTGAGTCACTGAGGAGAAAAAGAGTCACCGCCTCCAACTGATCACCTCTTGCCCTTTCCTAAATGCCAACCTGACCATATTTGCCACTGTGGTTCCCCATCACAGAGCTCAACAGCCCCACCTCGGCGCCCAGCTCCGAGAAGCAGAGCCCCATGGCCCAGCAGCACAGCCCCTTGGCCCAGCAGAGTCCTCTGGCCCAGCCGAGCCCAGCCACCCCCAACAGCCCTGTCGCCCAACCAGCTCCT
Organism: Elephas maximus indicus; assembly: GCF_024166365.1. Classification (NCBI taxonomy): domain Eukaryota; kingdom Metazoa; phylum Chordata; class Mammalia; order Proboscidea; family Elephantidae; genus Elephas; species Elephas maximus. The sequence continues at coordinate 47,798,291 of NC_064826.1, read as the reverse complement.
CCTCAGCCGCTTCAACTGCAAGGACATGAAAATAGGTAACATTTCCTATAGATTTTCTGATTCTGAGAGGCAACGGAGGTAGGGAAAAGAGAGAGTTTGGGTACAAGGCAGGACATATGCAGAGAGAGAACTTCCTAAAGTAGAAATTTCCGTGTGAATTTGAGATTGTGTGTGTTATATGTATGGTTTTACTGGTGAACGTAGTGTCTTTCCTTCACAATAAGAGCTTTTCCTGAAGAAATGATGAATGACTAAGGATGAGTTGGGGTTAACTAGCAAAAGAGTATATTGAAGAGAGTCCAGGCCCAGGATACAGCATCTACAAAGGTCTTCTGGCAGAAAGAAAGATGCAAGTACGAGAGATGGAAATAAGACAAATATAGGGTGAGGCGAGGGCCAAGGTTTGAGATTAATCTAACGAGGGTAGTAGGTCCCAGCTCAAAAGGGCCCTGTAGGCATGTTAAAAATTTTGATTTTTATCTTAAGTATAGTGGAAAGTTGTTGAAGGGTTTTAAGCAGAGGACTGACAACGTTGGTTTTGCTTTTCAAAATGTCTTGCGCAGCCCTGTAGAGACCAGACTAGAGGTTGCTGGGAGAGAAAGCAGGTAAAGTAGTAGACTGTTCCCATTGTCCAGTGAGCCATGAAAGTAGTGGCTCAGAAAATGATGGTACTAATGGAAAGGAGGAAAAGTTGGAGAATTTGTAGGTGTGAATAAATGTTAGTATTTGTACTGTTAGGTGGTCTAGTGATAATCTTATATCCCCCTAACCACCAGTTGTCACTGAGGCAATCCTGACTCATGGCAACTCTGTGTATGTCAGGGTTGCACTGTGCTCCATCGGGTTTTTAGTGGCTGATTTTTCAGAAGCAGATCATCAGGCCATTCTTCCAAGGTGCCTCTGGGTGGACTTGAGCCTCCAGCCTTTTGGCTAACAGCCGAGTATGTTAACCATTTACCCCACCCACAGGCTCCTTGCATTCCCCTACCTACCATCTATGCGGTCCTTCCATTCTGCACAGAGGGTTAAAGATTGGAACCGTGAATAATGTGAAAAAGGCACTTCGAACTTCCAGGAAAAAAGGATGGCATACAAAAACAATATTATCTTTTTTGTGACTTGTCTGTAACAGGGAGCCTGGGTTAGGCTAAGCCATTAAAGATAAAGACATGTTCCCATGCTATTTTCCCCCTTTCAGCTGGAGAAAAACAACACAATCCATGGGAATATCTCTGAATGCAAAATCCTCACTGGTCTTTTCCATGATTCTAATCTTTTCTAAACATCTGCTTCCCAGCTCCTGCCTCCCATGTTGATAAGATGAAGTGAGACCTTGTTTTTATTACCAGAACTCTCTGGGTCCATCACTCACATTGTCGTAAAGCAAATATTTTCCCCGTGCCATAGGTGTTATTTCCATAAAGCCCTGTTCTACTCTGATTTCCCCGTTGCTTTCATGGAAAAGTAAATATCTGTTGTGCTCAGCTGTTTATGTTTTTTATATATGCCAGAGAAGAGACTGAACCCCATAAAGCAAATGATGCACAGGTAAGAATTTGACAAGCTGTAAGAAGAGTAAGTCCTGGGTGACTCAGTAATAAGCCCCCGATGCACTAGCTTTCGCCATGTATTATTTCAACAGATTACACTGGCTTCCCCAGGACTCATTTTAGACTCAGGAGAAAGGACCTGTGTGCCCCAGTAGTCCCTGAGCCAGTTTCAGATGCTTCTTCTTGTCTCTGCCACTGTTGATTAACCTCCCAGCCACAATTCCATTCTCACCTTTCCAGTACTGGGTGGCTTATCTCATTCCTGGTATATTAGTTCAATGGGGAGAACAACAGTTGGGTGAGGCCACTGTCATGTCCCATCTGCTACTAACTCACAGCTGGGATACCTTGGCCCCATCACAGAAGCAAATGCTCTGTGATTTTTTTTTTTTTTTTCCTCTTGACCACAGAATAAAATATTTCTTAATTCTGGAATTAACAGATCAAGCTGACACAACTTTTTATAAATCACTATCATATTTGCCCAGATTTTTAGCTGTTTTTCTTCCATGCTATTAAATGCCTAGAAAGCACCCACGCCAATTCTAGGGCCCTTTATTGACACTCTGGCTCCCTGGCTTAACTGGATAATTGTTGGTGGGTGGCTTATTTGCATATGGATAAAAATCAATAATCTTACAGATACCAGAAACATGTTCCTAACTGCCTTTCAAGGTGGCCTTGGACTCGACTCCACGGCACTGGGTCTGGGTTTTGGTATCAAAGGGAAAACTCTTTGTCTTTTTCTAGATCAGACTAGAGATGTCTCCAAGACAACTTATATGCAAAGCACACAGTACAAATTTCCAAATAAGTTTATTTGCACAAGGAGTTCCCACCTACCTGTCCAACTGAGCCAGTTTCCATCTTATAGTGGGATAAAATCAAATGACAATCTGCTTGTAAATATCTATTTTGTGAGTTAGAATGAGTGAATATTTTATCCTGGCTTATTTAATCTTGGGCTGGCTTCATACTAATACCCTGCACGTTTCTACCCATTTCTTTGTCCCTTAAGATCCTTTTGGATGTGCCCAGGGGGCACACAAAATAATTTTAATATGAACATAAACAAAACACTAATCAAGGAGAAGCATTTGATGAAAAGAGCCATTATGTAATACACTCCCCAACTAAGTGTAAATAGCAAAGTTCACCTTCCCCAGCAAAAGCAGATACTCCCCCATGATGACTGACTGCTTTTCAAGTGACAAGATCACTGGAAGAGCATTGGGAATTAACTTCTTTCACAAACGTGGAACCCTCGATACTCAAGGATGGAAAATATTCTTGAAGTGCCCACATGATGTACAATCCTACCATAAGATCCTTTACTAAATGGGCAGCATCTCTTAATTCTGAAACTTTGTCATACCTTTTTCAAACCTGCTAGAATTTACCATTAACAACCTGGTTGTATCATCTTTAAAGTTTCTTCAATAATGGCATTAATTGCTTTGAAGGGTATAATGGATGACCTTCTTTCCTAAGTAAATGATCTTTATGAAAATGTAATAGGAGCTGTTTTTTCTTGAAAGAATCTTGAATTTTCCTTAAATAAAGTGTTTGAAAAATTCAATGCAGCATAATTTTTGCTGTATCCAGTGTATCATTCACTTAAAAGTTAGCGACGTTCATAAAAATTTAAATGTATTTTCCTTACTAAAGCATTCTTCAATGCACGACTCAGCTTAAAATCCTGACACATAACACTGGTGTATAGAGAAGTTCGAGTGCTTAAAGGTAGGCCTGGATGACAACTGTTGCAAGTTTTGACTATGCCTACTTCTAGTCATTTGCTTAATCTTTGGGGGAGACTCTTAAATTGTACCCTCTGTCGCTACACCTCATGACGTATTGGAGTCCTGGTGGCACAGAAGTTAAGAGCTCAGCTGCTTAGCCACTCCTTAGAAACCCCGTGGGGCAGTTCTACTCTGTCCTGTGGTTTTTCATGACATATCTGTCTGGATATGAAACACATAAAGGATATTTCATACCAGTATCATACAGATAATGAAAATGACTGTGCTATAACTTAAAACAATGTGACTTCTAAATGAAGCTATTTCCAGAAAGGAATGGACACATACTGATAAATGTCGCCCAGTTCGATTCCTTTTGTTAAACGCATATATTTGCATAGTTAAGCATCTTATTCAAAGCATATTTTGAATAACTCTGTTCTCAGCATGCATGCTTTCAGTAGGTGAGTGGACAACTTGCTGAGGCATAAAGTCTGAATATTAAAACTTACAAAAGAAATGTCTCATCTCTGCAGGGTGAAATAAATGTGATTTACTCAAAGGTTGATTAACATAACTACATTTACTAACCCCTTTCCAAGAAGGCCAGGTGAACACACCCTTTGCTATGTGCTTTCATTGCATTCTTACCAAATATTAGATCACACTAATGGCAGTCGCTCAGGTGTCTTAGTCATCTAGTGCTGCTATAACAGAGATACCACAAGGGCATGGCTTTAACAAAGAGAAATCTATTTCTTCACAGTAAAGTAGGCTAGAAGTCCAAATCCAGGGCATCCGCTCCAGGGCAAGGCTTTCTCTCTCTCTGCCTTCTCATCAGTTTTCCCCCAGGCTAGGAGCTTCTCTGCACAGGGACCCCGTGTCCTGCTCCCGGGCACTGCTTTCTGGGTGGTATGAGGTCCCTCCCCCCTGCTCCCTTTCCTTTCCTTCTTATCTCTTGAGAGATAAAAGGTGGTGCAGGCCACACCCCAGGGAAACTCCCTTTACATTGAATCAGGGATGTGACCTGGGTAGGGGTGTTAACAATCCTACCCTAATCCTCTTTAACATAAAATTACAATCACAAAAGGGAGGACAACCACACAATAGTGGGAATCGTGGCCTAACCCAGTTGACATGTATTTTGGGGGGACACAGGAAACCCTGGTGGCATAGTTGTTAAGTGCTACAGCAGCTAACCAGGAGGTCGGCAGTTCAAATCCGCCAGGCGCTCCTTGTAAACTCTATGGGGCAGCTCTACTCTGTCCTGTAGGGTCGCTATGAGTCCGAATGGACTTGATGGCAGTGGGTTTGGTTTTTTTGGTTTGACAGTTCAATCCATGACTTCAGATGAGTGCTTTTTTAAAAAGTATTTAATAGTAATCAGCATCAGTGAGACCAAAAGCTGGTAAAGAAACAAACTACTCTTAAAGGTAAAAATTCTGCTGGTTTTGAACATGTTCTTCACACATTTCAGCTTTTCATTGATGCTAATTATTTTCTCAGTTTTTCATAACCTTCATACTATTTTTAGATGAGTTTATTATATAGAATGTATTTTTAAGTCTACCTGCATCCCCAAGTAGCTCATTATAGATTGTTGCCATGGCAGTAAGCAAGGAGCTGCCCTGGTGGCACAGTGGTTAAGAAAGAGCTTGGCTGCTAAACAAGAGGTCAGCAGTTCGAATCCACCAGCCGCTCCTTGGAAACCCTATGGGGTGGTTCTACTTTGACATATAGGGTCACTATGAGTCAGAATTGACTCAATGGCAATGGGGTTTTATACCAATAATGATAATATTTTTAGTTTTATTAAAGATTCCATAATCATTGGTATTGACTATTTTAGTCCCCTTTTGGAACTGAGAACCTCCCTCAGCTTAGAGCAGTTTGGATTCACAAAACAGCACTAGACTCCTGACTCTGGTCTCTGTATTTATTTTATTAGTAATTGTATCTAGAAACAAGCATAGCGCAAATGTTGGACATTATCATTTTTGCCTTCCCTTCCATCTTATAGCCACAATAATATCTGATAATCATCTTAATAGCTATTGTCTAGTATTTAAGCCTCTGAGTAATGTATTTCTGTTTTTACCAATGACCTTCTATTTGATTTGTAGTTGATGATTTTACCTTGTTATCACTCCTTTAACCTCTATAAGGTGTTCAAAAAGACCTAACATAGCAGGTCAAATAGTCTTTAATTATGTGTTTGTAAAGTGTTTATAGATCACTTCAATCATGTTTTCGTGAAGTTATGAATGATCTGCCAGGGGGTGAGAGAGAAAGGGAGAGAATGAGAGATTGGGAGAGTTGATATACTGGTATTAAGGCTGACTAATATTGCGGGGATGTTAAGTGTTTAATCCCCTAGGTTTGCTGTTTTATAGTTTTTAAATAGCCAAAGTGAGTTATCCTGAGTCTTTTTCCATAAAGTTCTAGTTGAACTATCATTTTTACCTTGATTTCTTAAGGAGTCAAATAAAAAAATATAAAATGTGGCATTTATCAAAATTTTTAAATAATATGCTATAATCTTCTCATAATCCTGAACATGCAAGAGGACCACCAAGAGAAGTGCCTCTCACGAGAGGTCATGCATTCATTCTGTCTCTTTAGAATGCTGAGATTCCAAAGCAAACCCCATTTCCATTTATCTAGTTACAGGTCAGAAGTAAAAGCCAGGCAAGATGTGAAACCAGACATCCGACAGCCTCCATTCACGGATTACAGGCAGCCCCCACTGGACTACAGGCAGCCCCCTGGAGGGGACTATCAGCAGCCCCCACCCTTGGACTACAGGCAGCCTCCACTGCTGGACTACAGGCAGCACTCCCCTGACACCAGGCAGTACCCTGTGTCAGACTACAGGCAGCCCCAGGTACCTTGGCCCCCAGACCATGGCAGGCCCGTGACCAAGCAGGATGCAGAACAAAGAGCACCCTTTTGGGATAGAGAGCCAAAGTTCTACTCCTAGTCCTGTTGTCATCAGGATGACACCATCATCCTTACAACTCTCTGGACAACTAAATCTATTTTGGAATAAATGGCAGGACACTAAATAAATATAAACATGTATATAGTGGGTGAGTGTTAATAGGATGAACTAATTCCTGCTGATATTAGCTAGCTAACTCCTGGCACATTGCCTTTTCAAAGTTTGAAAATGTTCTTATCTGAGACCTCAGAGGGTGCTACTAATTCAGAAAAATTTCCAGATGCCAGCAATGAAGGTATTTTAAGTCCATAATTCTTTACAGGGCCTCTTACCTGTAAATAATTATGGGGTAAAGGACCAAGCCCTTCAGTAAAAGGTCAAGCCTGGCTGCAGTCTTCCAAAGTGCAGCCTCTGCAACAGCTATGGAGCCACTGTCTGCACACAGTGTAGTTGTTGGGATGAGTTGGTCATATTGGATGTATCCCCAGGGGACTTCCAACCTCTCTGAGCTTCAGTTTCCTAAAGGGAGGGTCCACCTTCAGGCCACGGTGAGGATCCAATGAGATACACTCATGACAAGTACCCAGTCCAGAGTGTGGCAGCTAGTAAATACTCAATACTTGGTAACTAGATACAGAGATATAAATTAAGTACAATTTCAACTCTATCAGATTATACCGCGCTTTATTGTCAATTGATCATCTTTTTCCCCCAAATTTTACGATGAATAGTGAAAGTTGGAGAATACTGGACATATTACACTTTATGTAGATGAAAAATTGCATTTTGTATACTTCAACTTGATATTCAGTTGTCTGTGCAATAGAAAACTAAAGTAAAATCCTGTTAAATTTTATTTCTCTCATCAGCAAACCCTGTAATTTACACACATGAACACACATGATTTTGACGTGTGTATTTACTATTTACTCTGTAATAATTACATGTTTGCCAAGTAAACTAACTTATACCAAAATAAACAAGTTGCACTGTAGCTCTTTTAATGACCAAGTAAACTGTATTCTGGTCTGCTCAGAGCTTCTGGAATTTTGTCTTGCATTTTGCTAGGTTGTGAAGTCAGGTTACTTCTCACAAGGTCGTATCATGTGGAGAATGTTAACTGAGAGAGGAGAACAGAGAGACTGACCATAGAAGCTTCTCTGATATTAAACAATTGTTTATGCCATTTTCTCCCTAACCCCAAAGGATTTTGATTATTTCACTGTGGACATGGAGAAAGGAGCCAAAGGGTTTGGATTCAGCATCCGTGGAGGAAGGGAATACAAAATGGATTTGTACGTGTTGAGACTGGCAGAAGACGGGCCAGCAATAAGGAATGGAAGAATGAGGGTAAGAACAGTCTCTTTCTATAAAACAAACCAAAATAGAGCTGCTTAATTCTGAAAGAAAGACCCATTGTGGTATTACACTAGTGTTGAAGCATGCTATAAGCAAAGAGACTTGACACAGGTTTTGCCTTCCTTTCATTTTATGACCCAGTTTTTAAAGATTTTGGCAAACATTAAAGAATTATAATCTCATTTTCCTGCTTTTAGCCTCCTAACTTATAAACCTCATTATAGTGTTATTTTCCTAAGAAGAAAACTACAGAAAATAGTGGAAATGAAGGCATGGCTCCATCATTTTTTCTATAGTTTGGTAATTCCGTTTTCATCTGATACTGAATCTTTTGAAATTTATTTTTGGTTTTCGTGGGGTCCCCCCCCAACACATTTACTAATCAAACGGTTCTGTGTTTCTTGGAAATACCTCTTTTGTGGCGATTGGTCTTTTGGCTTTGATGTTGTACAGACAAGATTAGAAGAAAAGGAATTAGGCTTCTTGAATACAGATTGTCCTTAAAAAGAGTAACAGAAATTTTCCAATTAGAGTGTAAATTGAGGGTGGAATTTTTAATGTAATAGTTACAATGAGGCATCTAATTCATGGGTAACTGATTCTTCATCTAAAGGTGCAAAACAAAACTTAATAACAGTATAGAACATTGATCTCTCTATGTATAAAATTACAACTAGTAATCTCATAAAAACTTGGTGCTGTAGAGTCAATTTTGACTCAGCAATCCTACAGGACAGTAGAACAGCCCCATAGGGTTTCCAAGGCTGTGATCTTTACAGAAGCAGACTATCACATCTTTCTCCCAAGGAGCAACTGGTGGGTTCAAACCACTGACCTTTTGGTTAGTAACCAAGCAATTTAACCACTGCACCACCAGGACTCCTCACAAGCACGTAAAAAAAGGAACCCTGTTGCCATCAAGTTGATTCCGACTCATAGCGACCCTATAGGACAGAGTAGAACTGCCACGTAGGGTTTTCAAGAAGTGCCTGGTGGATGAGAACTGCTGACTTTTTGGTTAGCAGCCGTAGCTCTTAACCACTACGCCACCAGGGTTTCCAAGCACAGAAGACAGGTTATTCATTCTTACACATAAAATCTAGTGTTCAGACTTGCCCTCCTCTTTGCTTTATAAGCTAATGCAGCAAAGCTGTGGTGTTCAGGCTCTGGAACCTCAGATTCTTTTGCTGAGCCTCATCAACCAAATTGCTTCTGGACAACTGAATCTGAGTTCTTAGAGATATTTTATTCCTGCCAACAAGTCTACTGTTTGCATAATTCTAATTTCCAAATCAAGGAATTGTCCACCCTGCAAAAAAAAAAAAAAAAGAAAGAAACCAGTGTCTATTTTGCTCCCTCCCTCCAAAGTCTTTTGACAACTAGAAAGTGTCAGAGCTGGAATTTGAATCCAGGCAAGGCTGACTCCAGAGCCTGGTAACCCCAACCCTGATCCAATACCAGCCTCCTCTTGCCCTGACTAGAGGTGGTCCTAAGGCTGCCATATTGGCTTCTTGGCTCCCTGAAAACCAGAAGGGCACCTTCCTAGCATGCTGCAAGCTCAGTTCGCTAGTAGCAAACAAAACAAATCTTTGCAGTGGAGGTGAAATCAACACGGCACAAAGGCCATGACAGGCCTGCCATTCAGGGATAGGTGTCCCCTGGTAGATCTGAAAGGTGGCCTGTGTAGGTAGCGATCATCTATTCAAAACAATGACCATATTTGTTAATAAGGGGTCTGAATAGCTGGCTGCTCAATATATACAGTACTTTCAAGGCAAAGAAGCCTAAATCGAGAAGTACCCTTATGTAAAAAGATGGCTCTTCATATAGAGTATAAACCAGAGCAGTGGTCCTCAGCATGTTCCCCCACACAAGCAGCATCAGGAATCACTTGGGAACTTGTTAGAAACACAAATTCTCAAGCTCCACCCTAGGCCCACTGAGTCAAAAGCTCTGGGTGCGGCCAGCAAACTGTGCTTTAGCAAGCCCTCCGGGTGGATCTATGTGCTTGAGAGCAACTAAGCTAGAGGGTAGGGCTTTGAACTGGTTGGTTCAGGCTTGAACCCCTGCTGAAAATTTGCATTTCTACCCCAGATATGAATTATAATCTACATTTAACAAGATTCCCAGGCGATGCTTATGTATAATAAAATTTCAGAACCACTGCTCTACTAGCGGTTCTCAGAATTGGCCCCTAACCAGCAGCATAAGCATCACCTGGGAACTTATTAGACATGTAAACTCTCAGCAGGGGTTTGAACCAGAACAGACCAGCTCCTAGCCTTGCTAGAGGGAAGGTGTCCTGACACAGATAGGGCAGGTGTAGCTCAGGCTTTGTTAATCCACCTAGATCCCCCCCCAAAGAGATTTCCATCCTCTTCCAGTGGTTTACCTGAGGTCCTTAATCCATGTAAACAGATTTAGAATTCTCTAGGCAGGTACTCAACTTTATGAAATATCCCTTTTCTTCTGGCAGGTGATAAAAATGAGTTGTTACCTGGGTTCCAGAAAATAGTATTTTCGTTTCCAGTCAACGATTATAAAAATGAACCATATTTCATCATTTTCTATGCCATTTTTATAAAGTAACCGATTCTTTGTACAAGGAATTATTGTGGCCAGTTTTAGAAAATATGGGATAGTTTAACTTAGATTACAGTATATATACTTGTAGCATTTAATTCTCAAAAAAAAAAAAAAATGAGCCAAGTGGGCATCACAGACATTTCATGCATCTGATTTCACCACTTGATTTTATCTCTGATCTTTAAAATAAGGCTGGGGCTTGGCAGGGAAGACCTGTCATCTCTTTCTGGACTATATTCAATATTCACATGTTTTGGGGTCTTCTCATTCATGAATTCCCAGGGTGCTAGACACCTTCTCAGGGAAAGGAGCTACTTCATGATGAAAATTCAAAGGTGCTCATTTTATTGTCAGAATTAGATAAATTCCCACTTTATCTACATATCCACATGGCACATAATTCAGATCCTGTTTTTATTTTCATTATCAATTTATTATTTAAGGCCTATCTGTTCTCCTTCATTAGTGCTTATCAATAACTGATAGTGGCTTTTAATCCATAGATGTGTTTGAATTATTCAGCAAGGACCCAGGATTGATCAGTATTTGCATGACTTAATAGTTTGATTATTTTAAACTAATAAATAAACTGGACAGCATATAGATTACCAATTTGAGAATTTCACAATAAAATTAGAGACTACTTTTTTTTATTTGAAGTTCCACCTTAGTATTATTGGTACCGAGATCCATATAAACCTTAAATATAATGTGCAGATCATGCTTACAAATAGAATGTGCAGATCATGCTTACAAGGCAGCTGTTAATTCCAATGGCCTTATGGCTTCTTTTGAGAAGTTCCAAGACTACTGAGAAAAGTGGATGAACTGGACATTCACAGGCTATCGTTACAAATATGCCGAAGAAGAAGAAAAGCTAGCACCAGGTTCTGCCCAGCCTTTGAAACACTCAGGCACACTTCTCATTGTTAATGCACTCCCTTCACCCTCAGTCTTAATGCATTAGTTCCTGTGTGCCCAAATTAAACACACACATTTCATGATCGAGTAATTTTGGAAAAAAATCTTTTTTTTTTTTTTTTTTTATAGTCAGAAGCCAAAGGAAAAAGCCAGGTAATGATCTGGAAATTACAGAATATCTAAGATTAAACCCAGTAGAGTAAAATTGCTCAAATCAGAATTACTACTGAGAGCTGGGGGATTCTGAAAAGTCATTTTTTGTAATCATTTATGAATTACTCTGCCCTTACACTAGGGAGGTAAATAATACTACTTTTGAACACTTAGATAATGCATCAGATTTTAGCCTCTGGACCTGAGAATTTTCCTGAGTCTTTTTACATTGGTCTTGGTTATAAGAAAATGGTGTTTTGTGCCTGTTTAATAGCACAGGACTTTGCTAAGAAAACTGTGAAAACCAGGTCGAATGAGTGTCAGAAGAGATGACTAGCGTGGGTGTAAGGACATCCTTCTCATACTGGGAATTCTGAAGAACTGTGGTACAGATGGAGCCCTGGTTGTGCAGTGGTTAACAAACTATGGCAGCTAACCAAAAGGTCAGCAGTTTGAATCCACCAGCCACTCCTTGGAAACCCTATGGGGCAGTTCTACTCTGTGCTATAGGGTCACTATGAGTTGGAATCGACTCAACAGCAGCAGGTTTGGTTTTTTTATGATACAGATAAATACTTTTAAAGTGTGTCTTGAGCATCCAAGTGGTATCCCAAGCATACAAGACACATGTCAATGATATTCACACATTAGGGGTTATTTTGTGGACCAGGTAAGAGTAAAGTAGACATATTCCAGAAATTAGTTATAGGTGAGTGATTTAATCCCAGTCTTTTTGAGCACCTACAGCAGTAACAATTGTCTTAACATAGATCTTCAGCAAGTTAGTCTGTTTGCCTTTGAAATTGATTAAATAAATATGCTCATTGTCTACGAGTGTATTAACAGGGACACATTAACCAGTAAGCAAGGTGCGCAGGGCTTGTGTTCACTTACTAATCTGTCCCCCACATGTCTGTCAGTTTGCCATACTGTGGGGGCTTGTGTGTTGCTGTGATGCTGGAAGCTATGCCACCAGTATTCAGATACCGACAGGGTCACCCTTGGTTTCAGCTGAGCTTCCAGACTAAGACAGACTAGGAAGAAGGACCCAGCAGTCTACTTCTGAAAAGCATTAGCCAGTGAAAACCTTATGAATAGCAGCAGAAAATTGTCTAATATAGTGCTGGAAGATGAGCCCCCCAGGTTGGAAGGCACTCAAAAGATGACTGGGGAAGAGCTGCCTCCTCAAAGTAGAGTTGACCTTAATGATGTAGATGCAGTAAAGCTTTCAGGACTTTCATTTGCTGATGTGACATGACTCAGAATGAGAAGAAACAGATGCAAACATCCATTAATAATCAGAACCTGGAATGTATGAAGTATGAATCTAGGAAAATTGGAAATCATCAAAAATGAAATGGAACATATAAACATCGATACCCTAGGCATTAGTGAGCTGAAATGGACTGGTATTGGCCATTTTGAATCGGACAATCATATAATCTACTGTGCTGGGAATGACAACTCAAAGACGAATGGTGTTGCATTCATCGTCAAAGAGAACATTTCAAGATCTATCCTGAAGTACAGTGCTGTCAGTGATAGGATAATATCCATATGTCTACAAGGAAGACCAGCTAATATGACTATTATTCAAATTTACGCACCAACCACTAGAGCCAAAGATGAAGAAATAGAAGATTTTTATCAGCTGCTGCAGTCAGTCTGAAATTGATCGAACATGCAATCAAGATGCATTGATAATTACTGGCGATTGGAATGTGAAAGTTGGAAACAAAGAAGAAGGATCAGTAGTTGGAAAATATGGCCTTGGTGATAGGAACAATGCCAGAGATCGAATGATAGAATTCTGCAAGACCAACGACTTCTTCATTGCAAATACCTTCTTTCACCAACATAAACGGTGACTATACACATGGACCTTGCCAGATGGAACATACAGAAATCAAACTGACTACATCTGTGGAAAGAGATGATGGAAAAGCTCAATATCATCAGTCAGAACAAGGCCAGGGGCCGACTGTGGAACAGGCCATCAATTGCTCATATGCAAGTTCAAGCCGAAACTGAAGAAAATCAGAGCAAGTCCACGAGAGCCAAAACATGACCTTGAGTATATCCCACCTGAATTTAGAGACCATCTGAAAAACAGATTTGATGCATTGAACACTAGTGACCAAAGACCAGACCAGTTGTGGAATGACATCAAGGACATCATCCATGAAGAAAGCAAGAGGTCACTGAAAAGACAGGAAAGAAAGAAAAGACCAAGATGGAAGTCAGAGGAGACTCTGAAACTTGCTGTTGAACTTTGAGCAGCTAAAGCAAAAGGAAGAATTGATGAAGTAAAAGAAGTGAAGATTTCAAAGGGTGTCTCAAGAAGACAAAATAAAGTATTATAATGACATGTGCAAAGAGCTGGAGATGGAAAACCAAAAGGGAAGAACACACTCGGTGTTTCTCAAGCCGAAAGAACTGAAGAAAAAATTCAAGCCTTAAGTTGCAATAGTGAAGGATTCTACCGGGAAAATATTAAACGACGCAGGAAGCATCAAAAGGAGATGGAAGGAATACACAGAGTCATTACACCAAAAAGAATTAGTCAGTGTTCAACCATGTCAAGAGGTGGTATATGATCAGGAACCGATGGTCCTGAAGGAAGAAGTCCAAGCTGCTCTGAAGGCATTGGTGAAAAACAAGGCTTCAGGAATTGATGGAATATCAATTGAGATGTTTCAACAAACAGATGCAGCACTGGAGGTGCTCACTCATCTATGCCAAGAAATATGGAACACAGCTTCTTGGCCAACTGACTGGAAGAGATCCATATTTATGCCTATTCCCAAGAAAGGTGATCCAACCAAATGTGGAAATTATAGAACCATATCATTAATATCACACACAAGCAAAATTTTGCTGAAGATCATTCAAAAATGGCTGCAGCAGTATATCAACAGGGAACTGCCAGAAACTCAGGCCGGTTTTAGAAGAGGACGTGGAACTAGGGATATCATTGCTGATGTCAGATGGATCCTGGCTGAAAGCAGAGAATACCAGAAGGATGTTTACCTGTGTTTTATTGACTATCCAAAGGCATTCGACTGTGTGGATCATAACAAATTATGGATAACATTGCAAAGAATGGGAATTTCAGAATACTTAATTGTGCTCATGAGGAACCTTTACATAGATCAAGAGGCAGTTGTTCGGACAGAACAAGGTGATACTGATTGGTTTAAAGTCAGGAAAGGTGTGCGTCAGGGCTGTATTCTTTCACCATACCTATTCAATCTGTATGCTGAGCAAATAATCCAAGAAGCTGGACTATATGAAGAAGAACGGAGCATCAGGATTGGAGGAAGACTCATTAGCAACTTGCATTATGCAGATGACACAGCCTTGCTTGCTGAAAGTGAAGAGGACTTGAAACACTTACTGATGAAGATCAAAGACCACAGCCTTCAGTATGAATTGCACCTCAATATGAAGAAAACAAAAATCCTCACAACTGGGCCAATGAGCAACATCATGATAAACGGAGAAAAGATCAAAGTTGTCAAGGATTTCATTTTACTTGGATCCACAATGAACAGCCATGGAAGCAGCAGTCAGGAAATCAAAAGACACATTGCATTGGGTAAATCTGTTGAAAAGAACCTCTTTAAAGCATTGAAGAGCAAAGGTGTCACCTTGAAGACTAAGGTTCACCTGACCCTAGCCATGGTATTTTCAATCACACGACATGCATGTGAAAGCTGGACAGTGAATAAGGAAGATGGAAGAATTGATGTCTTTGAATTGTGGTGTTGGCGAAGAATATTGAATATACCATGGACTGCCAAAAGAACAAACAAATCTGTCTTGGAAGAAGTACAGCTAGAATGCACCTTAGAGGCAAGGATGGCAAGACTGTATCTTACATACTTTGGACATGTTGTCAGGAGGGATCAGTCCCTGGAGAAGGACATCATGCTTGGCAGAGTACAGGGTCAGCAGAAAAGAGGAAGACCCTCAACGAGGCGGATTGACACAGTGGCTGCAACAATGAGCTCAAGCGTAACAACGATTGTAAGGATGGCTCAGGACCGGGAAGTGTTTTTTTCTGTTGTGCACAGGGTCGCTATGAATCGGAACTGACTTGAGGGCATCTTACAAGAACAACACAACAGCTAATCTGTAGTGCACAATTTCACATGTGTTTCACCACATCTTTGGTGAAACTTTGATGTAGTGAAAAACAGGTGAAATCGTGCGCTATGGATCAGTAAGTAAGCACAAGTAAGCCCGTGTGTATCTTGCTTATCGGGCAATCCTTCCTTGCTGGTAGAATGTAGGTTTTTTTGTTTTGTTTTGTTTTTCCCTCTTCGGGAAAGCATTGCACATTTATTCAATTTCTTTGTGAAGAAAAATTGATACTTTATTTCCACTTGAAGAAATGAGTCATACCATGCAAGTATCTCAAAATCCATTGATTTACTCTTATGTTTCTGACATAGTGGGTCCTAGAATCTTTTAAATGAGCACCTAGTTGATCCAAGAAAGAATATTATATCCTCTTCCCTGTGTCTATACTTTGGCTTGTAAATCTTACCCTCAAAAGGAGCCACATTTTCTCACTGAGGAAGGCAAAGTGATTCCAGTCATGGTTTGCCATAAGTATGTTCTCATATTTTGAGAGAACTCATTAACCTCGTATCTTATCAAAATATGTCAGAAACATAAGAGTAAATCAATGACTTTTAAAACTTGCTAAAAATTCTATTAGATGTAAATATGTTATTTAAGAAAAATATCTAAATATATATATTTCAACTAAAAAAAAAACTTGCTAAAAATATGACTATTTTTGGGCCCTTCCAAACCCTCATCCCCACTCCCAACCTCCAAAACTACAATCATGGCACATTTGGCTTGTTAAACCTAGAAACATTAATTAATCAGTTCACGTCTCTGAACATCAGTTTCCTGTTCTATAAAATAGAAGAATGATATCTGTATTTTAGAGTTGTTAAGAGGGTTTGAGAAAAATACCAGGAAGTATTATTATTATTACAAGAGTGAGGTATTAGTTTGGGGAATTAGATATTAAGATAGGTCATAGAATTGAGTAGGAGAGTTCAGTTAGAATAAACAAAAACCACATGGATCAGAAAAACATAAAATACTCACTTTATCATAAAGATATGGAGAGTAGCAAGTTTTTATTTTAATGACTAGATAGTTAATCTTGATGTACTAAAAGATAAAATGAAACACAATCTCTAAATCTAGAAAATATAGGGGAATGTGAAGGAGAAATATATAATCATCAAGTCCGAAGGTTTTACACAGTACTCAAGAAGGCTAATATCATAAAAGAAACTCAAATGGCATTCAGATTTTAAAAAGTGTAATTATTAGAAAATGTTACTGGGTCTACTTTTTTGGAAAAGAAGACGGGTTATAAGTTTGAAGAATAGCCTAATAAAGTTGATAGAGTTAAAATGTCATAACTGATGAATAAATCTCTGGTATAAAGCTCTCAAGGATATAATGTAGTTAAAAACAGAAAATAAATAGAAAACACAGCAAAGAATAATAAACATACAAAATGATTTATTGATGAGGCTCAGTGAAGCAGGGCACCTAAGAAATCAAGAGACATTTCGTGGGAAGGGATAGCAGTTTTAAGTGCTAAAATAAAAAAATCTGAGGGGCAAGAGAAAATCCGAAAGATCAAGTTTGTTCTCAAAAAGGTAAAATATATTCCTGTTTCCATAAAAGTAAAATATAGTCCCATTTCCATAAAATGTATTTTCTATTGTAAAAGCATTATTTTACAACTTCATCACCTTACAGCTACGTCAGTATATGTGCCTATTTAAAAAAATTTAGCATTGCATAAAACAGCTTATTTATAAAGTAACTTCTTCCTATAACTCCTGTGACACAAAACTCTGCTGTCTGCAGTGGGCCTTGGGGGGACCTCAAACATTTTGTTAGACTGAGCTATGTGGATTTCCAGTGTAGAAAATGGTGCTGCTTACCTCTCGTGTGGATGTGTAAATACAGATCTACATACACTTACAAACATACATATTGTGTGTATATATATATACAACATACTGTGTGTGTGTGTGTATATATACATATGCGTGTGTGTGTATATATATATACATACACGTGTGTGTGTATATATATAGACAGAGAGAGAGCCCACACAAAATTCTATGATAGCAGCTTCTTTTGAATTTGTCACCTTTCCTTCTGTGGTCCAGATAATCCCTAACATCACCAGCCTGTAACTACAAAAGTATTCTATTTTATATATTGCTTTTATTAAGCACAAAACTATATAGCAGAACATTTCTAACATACACATTATATTTAGACTTTACTGCACATCCTCACAAGATTTGTATTACAGGCTTTTAAATTCTCATTCTGGTGGGCAGAAGATGATTTATCATTTAAGTTTGCATTTGCATTTCTTTATTACAAATGATATTCAGCATTTTTTAGATGTTTTTTGGACTATTGTGTTCCCGCTTAAATAAATATGTCTGTTCATATTTTTCCTCAGTGTCTGTTGATTGTCTGTTCTTTTCATATTGATTTTAGAAGTGTTTTGTATGTTCTTGGTAATTGTTTTTCATTGATTAGTCTGTTACAAATATCCCAGTTTATAGCTTTTAGTTTCACTTTTGCTTTAGATGTCCTTTGGTAAACATTAAGTTCTTAATTTTAATGTAATTGACTTAATTACTGTTTTCCTTTATGGTATCCACATCTATGTCTTGAGAAATCATTCCCCAATGCATAGTTTTAAAGATCATATCCTATATGTCTCCTAGAAGTTTTATGGTTTTGCCATTCACTTATAAGGCTTTACTCACCTGGAATTGATTTTTCTGTATGATATAAGGTAGAGATCCTAATTTGGTATTTCCACATGGATAATTACCTGGCCTAGTATCCTTTATGGAATATTCCCTGATCATTCTAGAGCAATGACAGCTATATAATAAGTAAAATGTCTGTATATGAAATGGTCTGTTTAAAGATTCTTTATACTCTTTCGCTTATCTGTCTATTCCATATCAATACCACACTTACCCCACCTTTATAGTGAGTTTTGAATTTTGGTAGGGAAACTGCCTCTTTGCCAACACACCAGACACACATCTTAATTCTTCAGTAGTGTGTGGATGTTCTTGGGTCTTTGCCCTTCTATATGGGATAAAAATATATATATATATCCTATTTATTCATGATGTATCTTTATTGTTTAATTTGATTTTCTAATATTTTGTTTAGGATTTTTCTAGCTATGTTCATAAATAAGATGGGCCTGTAATTTTCCTTTCTTTTAGTGCCCTTGAATGATTTTGATATCAAGGCTATAGTAGCTTTATGAAATGAGAAGGAGAGTAATCCTTTTGTTGTTGTTGTTTCCTGGGAGACTTCATGTAACTTTGGAATTGTCCTTGAATGTTTGCCAGAACACACCTATAAATCCACTCAGGCCTAGTATGTTTTCTTCTTTTGAAAATTTCAAACCACTGATTGCATTTCTATAATAATCAGGGAACTCTCCAAGTTTTCTATTTTAAAAAATTTTTTGTCTTGAGTCAATTTTGATAAATTGCCTTTTTTCCTAGGAACTTACCTAATTCATCCTAGTTTTCGAATTTACTTATGATGTTTTTATAATATTTTTTTATTATATATTTTAATGCTTAAAACATTTGCCTTTATGTCCCCATTTTAATCTATTATTTGTGCTATTCAAATATTCTTTGTTTTTCTTTACTAATCATGCCAGAGATATATTCGTTTTCTACTTTTTCTTCTTTTCAAAGAACCAGCTTATATCTTTGTTCTCTCACTTATTTCTGTTGTTTATTTAACATTTCTTTCCTTCCATTTTCTTTGGGTTTACTCTGCTGTTCTTTTTCTTAAGTTGGATGCTGAGATTAGTAACTGTCAGCCTGTCTTCATTTCTGCTAATAAAGTATGAATTTAAGGCTATAGGTTTGATATATAGTATGTTCGTTATTTTAAGTTCTAAATATATTCTCATTTGCACTATGAATTCTTCTTTGACTCATGGATTATTTAGAAGGTGCCTTGTGTTTTTTTTTTTCTAAATATATGGGGATTTTCTGGTTCATTTTCTATTCTTGATTTCTAGTATAATTCCATTGTCTTCAGAGAACAGATGCTATTTGATTTCAATCTTTCAAATTTGTCATGGATGCTCTTTGACCTAACATACATTCAGCTTTGTGTATATGATCCATGTGTGCTTAAAACAAGCACATTCTGTAATTGTTGAGTGCGTTGTTCAATAGATGTGTCCACTGGATAAAGCTCAATTGTGCTATTCAAATATTCTATATTCTTACTAATTCTAATGTTTTTATTTATCAAATACTGAGCTAGGTTGCTAAAAATCTTTCTGTTCCTGTTTTTGTAAATTATTCTTTGAAGATCTGTCAATCTTTGTATGTTTTGAGGCCACGTTATTCAGTACTCGGATACTTAGTTATACTTTCCAGGTGAATTGAATCTTTTATCATTATGTAGCGACCTATCGTATCTCTGGCAAAACTTTTTGCTTTAAAATCTTTTTGTCCGATATTAACATAAATATACCAGTTTTCTTTGGTATATCTCTTATCCTTTTAATTCCCGCCTTTCTGTGTTCTCATATTTTAGGTGTTTCTCTTGTTGATATAGTTAGATTTTGTACTTTAATGATCTTTGCTTTCTAACTAGATCATTTTAATCAATATACATTCATTTTGATTACTAATATTTTTTATTTAATTCTATCATTTTATTTTGTCCATTTTTTAATTAGTCTGGCTTTTTCTGCCTCACTCTTTTTATTCTTTTTACCTTCTTCTGGACAGTCCTTTGGGGTCACCATTCATGCAGGTGTCTCCTATTAGACTCCCCATTTGCAGCCCATAAGCTTTAGTTCCTGTCCTTGATGCCCAGTCATCAAAATGGAAACTCAAGTTTCCCAAGGATGAGCAGGTACATTCTGGGTAAAACTATCTTTGACCTTTGTTTACGGTCCAGGAGTCTTGCTTTGTCTTTGTTTTTGGCGTCAGAGGATTCTTTACTTTCTTGCCAGCTTAGCAATGGTGGGACAGTTCAGGTATCTGATCCACCACATTGCTAGAAACAGAAGTTTCAGTCACATTTACCTTTAATGACCATATATGGTAGCTAGAATCACCTTCAATCTTAGAGCTGCCAGTGAGTCTCCCTCTCAAAGTGCCTTCCATCTAGGAGCCTCAAGGGTGCCTCACCTTTCTCCCTTTTCAAGACACAAATCTGATCTATCTGCCCATTCCTTAAAACCCTTCAGTGGTATCCCATTTCTTCATAAAGATCAGACCCCATAATGAGACTGAGGAGGTCCTCCATATCCCGGCCCCTGCCTCCCTCATCAGTTCATCTCATACCAGATTCCCCTTGTCGTCAGTGATCTGCCCACCAGCCTCTCTTAGTCTTTCATACATCCCCACACCTCAGTGGCTTTTGCACATGTTGCTCCTTCTTCCTGCAATGTTCTTCCCTCCACTCTTTACCTGGTTAACTCCTCCTCATCCTTCTCATCCCAGCTCAAGCATCATATCCTCAGAGAAGGCTTCTCTCTACTCTCCTGTCAGGTCCCATCCACCTGTCATCGGCTCTCTCAACATTGGGCACATCTCCTTTGTAACATTTGTCACAGTGCTAATTTAACATTTATATGGGTGATTATTTTGTCTGTCTTTCCGGAGACCAAGGTCATGAAAGTAGGAACCATGTTGTTCCGTGTCACCACTGTACCCTGATGGTGAATGCATATCATGGGCACTCATTACTGACTCAATGAATACATGAACAGAAGCCTTCAAAGTGCAGGACACTGTAGATTTGCTTTCCAGCTCTGGAAGTTAACTAGCTATGCTCGCTAAGTACATGGCCACAAAGACACCTGATGAACCAGGTCCTGGGATCACATAGATAACTGAGTATATGTGGCAACATTCAATCCAACTCATTTTCTTTTTTTTTTTTTGTGCCCTAGAGCCTTGCTGTAAACACACCATTCTTTTTGGGTACATTTAATTATTACAGATTTTGTAGTATCAGTGATGTAATATATATAAAACCCTATAAACCCATTGCCATCATGTTGATTCTGACTCACAGTGACCCTATAGAACAGAGTAGAACTGCCCTATAGGGTTTCCAAGGAGTGGCTGTTGGATTTGAACTGCCAACCTTTTGGTTGGCAGCAGAACGCTTAACCACTGCGCCACCAGTGCTCCAAAAAAACCGTACAGGACCAAACATTAAGAAATGCCTTTCATCTTAACTATGACATTTCAAGACTTGTTTTCCTCATGTGTAAACTTCTTATCACCAAATGTGGGTGACAAGGTAAAGAATGGAAATACAGTAAAATAAGGTCAAGCGGGAAACAATGAAGAACTTCAAAAACATGAGGTATGCAAAACATGACAAAACAAAGGGTTACAGGATGGGTGTGCTGGAGCCTAAAACGAAAGGTACACAGGAGAGCAGGGCAGTTGGTGAAGCGATAGGAAAAACAGAGCTTAGCAAAATCGGAGAACTGTGCGAGGTCAATGCAGATAATGAGCTAAGGAGGTAGGTGAAATCAAAAGCCCAAGAGAAGAGAGAACGAGTACTTAAGAAGGGAGGAAAGAAGTCTGACTAGAAAAATAAAACAATTGCTTGGGCTCAGGGCAATCATTCCAGGGTCCCTACACTGCAAGAATCTTCCAGTTAATGTTTGATCACCTATGGGTGCTGAGATCAGTAAACACAGAAAGCTCAACTCTGCATAAAGCCCACACATGTCATCGCAGCCCGTTTCATCCAGACACCCGGTTGTCCCTCAGCCATCACCTTTCAGATTGTGTCAACGTGAGATTTCACTTGTTTGGTTCTGCCTTAAGCCTTTTATGAAAGAAAAAAACTTCTCACAAAGATCAAATCCATTACCTTTTTTCTCTTCAAACTCTGACCTGGGAACACTGTTAAATGAGTTACAGAGATAACTTTCAGAAATGAGAGAGAGCCTCATGTTGATTAGAGAAGAGAACCGTGGGGAACAGAGAGGGCTTGTTTGGTGTTCTACTCCATTGTCAATTATTCAGGGGTTCATTATCCCACATGAGGAGGGCTCCATTTCTCTGCTCTGTTTCCTCTTCTATCGGATTCCCAACTTTGAACCATTTCAAAAGCACAAAAGCAGACTTCTCCATGAGGGCTAGTTAAACGTTTGTTTGGTAAGGAATCAAAGGGTTAGTGTTAGCATTGCAACTTGGTGAGCAAAGAGGTAGAAGATATTGAATAAATTAGAAGTGAGCGAAATCTTTGCCTTTTTTTTTTTGCCTATGGAAAAGAATGAGAAAGTTTACAAACCACTACTGTGATGTGAAAAACACATTTTACTTACCTCTTCAAAGAGGGGAAGACTTGTGAGTGGAGTTGTCTCTTTTATACAAGGCCATCACTTGTCTTTTTGTGAGAATGAATCAAAATTTCCTCCATCTTCATTTTTACAAAATGTCTTCCCAGTGTTTATGCATATCTGCCATTGACTTGAGATTCTCTGTCATTTCCTGTCTCCCCTAAGACCTAAAGTTCTTCTGATGGATGGGCAGGGAGTCATTCAATTTGCCCAGCTTACCACTCAACTCCTCTGTTTTAATCAGAAAATGGGTGTGAAGTACAACTTCACAGAGAATCTGGTTTACACAGCAGGGTGACTCAGAAGCTATTGAGGGCCAGGACTCTGCTCCTCCAATGTGATTCTTGGACCATTCATGCATCTTCTTCAGGGTGCTCCAGGAAGCTGCCCTTGTTAGCAATACCCCATTCTCAGACCATGTCCTCTTCCTTCCCTGTGGCTGCTTCTCTGGAACCTGATCCATTGAACATAAAAATGGCTTTGCTCCTGCCTATGGTATGTTGCTGCCTCCTTTTGCAATATGGCAAGGTCAATACCCTGTCTGACCCCTGGCTGGTTAAACTTGACAAGATACTTGTTTTAAGTAAGTACTTTTTCCCTACATTGGAAATCATCACCTGTGCTTGATCCTGTATAAAACAGCACAGTCCTCAAGGCTGGCCTATGCCTCATAAACTTTGAGGGATAGATGTAGACTGACTTCTCTCCTGCATGCCTAGGCTGAATTTTCCACTACTTGTTGGAAATCTAAGGAGTCCCTGGATGGTGCAAACAGTTAATGTGCTCTGCTGCTAACTGAAGGGTCAGAGGTTCAGGTCCACCCAAAGGTACCTCAGAAGAAAGTCTTGGCAATCTACTTGGGAAAAATCAGCCATTGAGAACCTTATGGAGCACAGCTCTATTCTGACCCACATGGGGCCACCATGACTTGAAGGCAACTTGACAGCAACAGGTTACACGTGGTTCGATAGCCAAGGTATTCATTTTCTAAATCTAATCAGCCACCAGTTTCTGTCATGCCATCTCAGTGTCTCATGTTTTTGTGTAATTATCGGCCTAAAGGTGGAATGTAACACTGATCTTCAGTGTTAGCAATATTAGTCTCTTCCAGGAGGAAAAGGAGACTCCTCAACCTATTAGCATTACTACTTTGCTTGTGTATGGGACCTTAGGAGAAGAATGGCTGAGCCCAGACAGGAAATTTAAGGTCAAAAACTTCCCCAGATCCAACTAAGCAAAGAGAGGAATTAATGAGTATTGGAAAGGGGTCATTTTCAAATATTGTCTTCCTAACTCCAGAAGGGGAAAGGGCAAGGAAAAATGGGAAGTGAACCTAATATCAAAAGGAATTGGGGAGCAAGCTGCTGAGTCAACGCTCACAATTAGCTGTTTAACTTGGCATTGTGCTCAGTCCTGAGCAGGGGCTGGCCTGAAGGAAGCCAGAACACCTTGCTTCAGCCTGTGTCTTTCTAGAAATGCATATTTAACATTAAGGCAACTTAAATCAGATCCCAAATTATTCATCCTCTCAATTCATTCTTTTGCCACTACCTCCATTCAGACTCTCATTTTCATTATCCTGAACTATTCCAGTAGCCAGATGGGTCCCACCTGCCTCTAATTCCTCCCATTCATGCATCATACTGTCACCAAAATTATATTCCTAAATCAGAGGTGTGATGTATTTTTACGCAAATAATCCACACCTTCTATGTTTGTTTGCCAGCCCCACTCATGCCAATCCTCTTCCACATGTTGCTATTAAAAAAAATTTTTTTTTGCATAGCGAGC
Source organism: Elephas maximus indicus (assembly GCF_024166365.1). NCBI lineage: Eukaryota > Metazoa > Chordata > Mammalia > Proboscidea > Elephantidae > Elephas > Elephas maximus. The sequence goes on along the minus strand of NC_064826.1, from coordinate 47,773,805 downwards.
TATCAAAATACCTGGGGGGAGAGGGGGTTAAAAATATGGTAATAAAATTGTCTTTCCCCTCAAAAGTCTTCAGTAACGTGCCTTTGCTTGCAGGGTAAGATCTAAACACATTAACCAGTCAAAAAAAGGCCTTCCAGTCTGTCCCAATGAGACTTTCCTTCCTTATGTTAGTCCCTGAATTTATGCTCCACAATACACACTGCTGTTTTCACACTCTCATGTCTGTTCTTGTCCAGTTATTCCCAAATGGAATTTCTTCTCTGTCCATTTCTTTCCTTAAAACCCTACTTAGCTTTCAAGGATGTATTAAATATTTCCAGCACCTTGAAGCCTTCCCCAATTTCTACCTCTCACCTCCCGCTCCTACTCTCATTCTAATGAAATGCTTCTTCATCAGCACTCCAACAGCATACTTTTGGGTATATTTTTTATTATGAAATAGCTCAAAGTAGTAAATATATATATATGTGTGTGTGCATATATGTATATATATATATATATATATATATATATATATATATATATATATATATTGTTGACGTTCAGTGCCATCAAGTCAGTTCTGACTCATAGCGACTCCATGTTCAGCAGAACGAAACACTGCCTGGTCCTGCGCCATGCTCACAATCCTTGTTATGCTTGAGCCCATTCTTGGAGCCACTGTGTCAGTCCATCTTGTTAAGGGTCTTATTCTTTTCCACTGACCCTGTACTTTACGAAGCATGATGTCCTTCTCCAGGGACTGATCCCTCCTGACAACAGTCCAAAGTATGTAAGACACAGTCTTGCCATCCTTGCCTCTAAGGAGCATTCTGGCCGCACTTCTTCCAAGACAGATTTGTCCGTTCTTTTGGCAGTCATGGTGTATTCAATATTCTTTGCCAACAACATAATTCAAATTAATCGATTCTCCTTTCATGTTCCTTATTCATTGTCCAGCTTTCGCATGCGTATGAGGCGATTGAAAACACCATGGCTTGGCACACCATAGTCTTCAAGGTGACATCTCTGCTTTTTAACACTTTAAAGAGATCTTTTGCAGATTTGTCCAATGCAATGTTGCATCATTTGATTTCTTGACTGCTGCTTCCATGGGTGTTGATTGTGGATCCAAGTAAAATGAATTCCGTGTGTGTGTGTGTGTGTGTGTGTGTGTGTGTGTGTAAACAAACCCATTGCCATCAAGTTGATTCCAACCCATAGCAACCCTATAAGACAGGGTAGATTTGAACTGCTGACCTTTTGTTTAGCTGCTGAGCTCTTAACCACTGTGCCACCAGGGCTCCATGTAACCACTTCCTAGCTAATAAATACAACAATGCCAGTAATTTTGAAGCATTCTCTATGTCCTTTCCCTCTCATTCTTCGGCCTCTCGGAAGTAACTCCTCTCCTGAATTGGCGTTTATCATTACTTTGCTTTTCTTAACCACCTACCATGTGTGGATACACCCTTTAACAATTTACTATTTAGTTTCGTATGTTTTTGAACTTTAGAGACATACATTTAATTGTATTTTCTTGTTTGTTTTAGCTCAACATTGTCCATGTAATTCATCCATCTTGATGTGTTACAGTAGCTTTGTAGTTTCCTATTATATGAATCCATTTTCCTTTTGATGGATATTAGGGTTGTTTCTAAAATTTTGCTATTAAAAACTTTTCTGTTATGGACAGTTTTCTAAAAGTCTCCTGCTTATATGTGTAAGATTTTCTCTCAGAATATACCTAAAAGTAAATTTTCTAGGTCATGGGATCTGAGCAACTTCAAATTTACTAAAGAATACAAAACATTTTCTAAAGTGTTTGTACTAATATATGCTCCCACACACAGTATTTGAGCCTCTCTTACTTTACATCGTTGTCAGCATTTGATATAAAACTGATATTAAATGCTTATTACTATGGTAGATAGGAAACAGTATACTCTTATGGCTTTAATTTTCCTCTTGATTGGTAATGAACATCTTTTCATGTTTGAGCCATTCATTCTCTTCTGTGATATGTATGCGATGTCTCTTGTCCACTTTTCTATTCTTATTGTTGTCTTTTTCTTATTGATTTTTTATACAAGCTAGATAGTAAATGTTTGTTGGTTTTATATGTTGCAAATGTCTTCCCAGTTTATGGCAGCTTTTTTATGATTTCTTTTGATAAAATAAAATTCTTATTTTGTGTGTGTATAATCAAATATATTAACACTACTGTATGGCTTGTATTTTTGTCCTTTAAGAAATTCTTTCTTACCCTAAAGTCATGTTCCACTGCCATTCATAAGGTTTTCAGTGGCTAATTCTTTTCAGAAGTAGCCTTCCAGGTCCTTCTTCCTACTGCGTCTTAGTCTGGAAGCTCAGCTGAAACCTGTCCACCATGGGTGACCCTGCTGGTATCTGAATACCAGTGACATAGCTTCCAGCATCACTGCAACATGCAACCCCCCACAGTTTACAACAAACTGACAGACACATGAGGGTCAGGAAAGGTGTGTGTCAGGGTTGTATACTTTCACCATACCTATTCTATCTGTATCCTGAGCAAATTATCTGAGAAGCTGGACTATATGAAGAAGAACAGGGCATCAGGATTGGAGGAAGACTCGTTAACAACCTGCGTCATGCAGAGGACACAACCTTGCTTGCTGAAAGTGAAGAGGACTTGAAGCACTAACTGATGAAGATCAAAGACCACAGCCTTCAGTATGGATTACACCTCAACATCAAGAAAACAAAAATGCTCACAACTGGACCAATAAACAACACCATGATAAACAGAAAAGATTGAAGAGAAGGCAAGATTGAGCAGAATCTTGATGGACCTTCAATAGGTAGATATGAGGAAGGAGAGAAGGAATTCCAAATACCAGTGGGAGTATCATAGAGCAGGACAGAAGACACACAAGACACAGCCCTGTCTCCCGGGTACCTTCCGATCTCATGGGAAAGATTATAAATAACCCTCAGGACTCCAGAGAATCTCTTGGGGCAGGAATGCAAGCAGGGAAATAAGAAGGAGGTAAAGTTAGCAGGAAACTGAGTACCATCCCATACCCCCACTCCTGTTTCAACCAAAACAACTCTGCTCTTATGTATCATGTACTGCCTTTCTCAAGTAAAATTTCATCTGTAACAGGGTTTCCACTGCTAAACAAAAGGTTGGTAGTGTGTTTGGCCCTTTCCTTGTTTTGTGTGACTGATCCATGTGGCCTTTTAGGTGACCCTATGGTAGCTTTTGCTTTGGTTATTTGCCTTGCACACTTCTGTGAGTCCTACCTGGGACAGATATCAACTTGAGTCTGGAACCAAACCCTTTTTTAAAGAGAGCTGGCCCAAGGAGTACGTGGGGCAAGCTACAGTCCATCCCTTAATGTAGATCCCTTGGTGGGAAAAGGAAGCCCTTCTGACACGTCTACTAGGAATTGGGGCAGTGACCTTGAACAGTAAATACTAGGAACTCCTACAGGATCACCAATAGGAAGTATGCAAATGCAGCATGGCAGACTCCTTTGGGATGGGTATGCTTCAGGCCTGAGCTCCCACCTGAAGGTAAATTAGAGAGGACTGTAGTTGGAAAAAAAAAAAAAAAAAAGATGTGTCATATGAGAAACTACACAGAGTTGGTATCTAGTATAGAAGAGAGTAGGGTTATAATTAATCAGTGAATTGTAGCTTTTAAGCTGTTGGTTGTTTCTTTTCCCATTCATTTGTGCAGGATTTTTTAAATTATCCTGACTACTGTTTTACCCTGGACACATCTGAGTGCCCTGGAATAAAGTGAAAACATGTAAATTTTCCATGTAGTCGTCCAGGTATCCATGTAATAGAAATACACTGGAAATGTCTGGGAGAACTTAGTAACAGTTAAAGAATGGGACAAAGAAGTATGGCATAGCTATCTATGCCAAGAAAGATACTGTCTCTTGATGCAGCAAGTGGACCTACGGAATAAGAGCTTGGGGAAGTTCATATTTTATGAACTTTAGTGTAGCTTATTAATAATAGGTAGCATTAGTGTTCCATTAAGAGAGGCAAAAGCCCTACCTTTTTAGTGATACATTATTGTTTTCAAAACTTTGTTGAGAATATCTAAATTAGAAAAGGGATAAACTCATTTTTAAAAGCTCCTGAGGTAATTCTGATGCATACTCCTGGGTGAAAGCCACTTTTCAATAGGCTGGAATAGGCAATTGGGCATTAAATGCACTACTATTGTAAGATATACAACATAAAGGGGAAAAAACAGTTAATTCTTTATACCTCAGTTGTTTCCTAAATATTTCACTAAGAAAATGACAGGATAGTTAAAATAATTCTACTTTTATTGAAATGATTAATACTTTGGGAAAAACTATTTTCATTTTCTAAAGACCTCTCTCAAGCAGCTATAGATTAACTTCTAATAAAACCTTTGTTTGCAAATTACAATTAAAATATTTGACATAGTAACTGGTATTTAATGCATTTCATGATACATCACAAGTGAAGTGGAGAAGTGTAGGTATTGTTCTTAAACCTGGAGTTCTGATAATTGTTCATTGTCTATAACCTAAATATTTGAGAAATTATTAATTTGCATTTGAAAATGGGGTAAGAGTAAAAACCTCCAGCCCTACAAGATATCAAGATTATTTATAGGGCTATACTCACTATGAGTTGCAATCGACTTGATAACTAGAGCCTGCTGCCTTCAAAACAAGGGAATCTGGCACTGGGGTGACCGAGTTGGCCAAATGACACTATGGGGAAGCCAGAACCAGACCAACAGGTATGAGCAAGGGCAGATAACCCAATAAGCAAGGTAATCGCAGGCTTACTTGTGCTTATTTACTAATTTTTAGTAAGTGCTTCGCTACAGATTAGTAAATAAGCACAAATTGTTCCCTACAGATTAGCAAGTAAGCATGTGTTTGTCTTGCTTATTAGCTCATCTGTCCCTGTCAGGGATTGTAAATTTGAAAAGAGGCTTTGATTCTGTAGGAAGGTGCTGTGAGGTTGAGAGAGAGACAGATGCCAGAAGCAGAATCTTTGATGTGGTGAAAAACTGTAAAATTGCTCACTACAGATGATCTGATAAGCAAAGTAAGCACCATACTTACCTTGTCTATTGGGTAATCTGCCCCTGGGCAGTGGAGGTGGCATCACGGATCAGGGGGTGGAAGGACAGATTATCAAAACTGGTGCTAGGACAGATGGTTATTCATATCCCCATACTATACACAAAAATCAATCCCAGGTAGATTAAAGGCCTAAGTGTAAAAAACAAACTATTAAAATTTTTATTGCGAGCGGCCACCTAAAATGCATCTGTTGGTCCTATCATGTCCGAAGCAAAGGAGAATGAAGAAAACCAAAGACATAAGGAAAATATCAATCCAGAGGACTAATGGACCACATGAGCCATAGCCTCCACCAGCCTGAGCCCAGAACAACTAGATGGTGCCAGGCTACCACCACTGACCACTCTGACAGGGATCACAATAGAGGGTTCCAGACAGAGCAGGAGAAAGATGTAGAACAAAATTCAAATTCACAAAAAAAGACCAAATTTACTGGGTGACAGAGACTGGAGGAACCCTGAGACTGTGGCCCCCAGACACCCTGCTAACTCAGAACTGAAGCCACTCCTGAAGTCCACCTTTCAGCCAAAGATCAGTCAATTGCAAAAGGACAAATATTGCATGAGACCACTATCATAAGAACTTGAAAAATAGTTTAAACAGAGAAGAGAATATTCTTTGATGGTTAAGAGTAGGGAGGGACAGGGGTTTTCACTAATTAGATAGTAGATAAGAACTATTTTAGGTGAAGGGAAAGACAACACAATACAGGAGAGGTCAGCACAACTGGACTAAACCAAAAGCAAAGAAGTTTCCCAAATAAGCTGAATGCTTCGAAGGCCAGCGTAGCAGGGGTGGGGGCTTGGGGACCATGGTTTCAGGGGACATCTAGTCAATTGGCATAATAAAATCTATCAAGAAAACATTCTTCATCCCACTTTGGAAAGTGGTTTCTGGGGTCTTAAATGCTAGCAAGTGGCCATCTGAGATGCATCAATTAGTCTTAACCCGCCTAGAGTTGGGGAGAATGGAGAACACCAAAGACATAAGGTAATTATGAGCCCAGGAGACAGAAAGGGCCACATAAACCAGAGACTACATCAGCCTTAGACCAGAAGAACTAGATGATGCCTGGCTACAATGGATGACTGCCCTGACAGGGAGCACAACAGAGAACCCCTGAAGGGGAGGAGAACAGTGGGATGCAGACCTCAAGTTCTTGTAAAAAGACCAGCCTTAATGGTCTGACTGAGACTGGAGGGACCCCGGAGGTCATGGTCCCCAGACCTTCTATTAGCCCAAGACAGGAACCATTCCCAGAGCCAACTCTTCAAACAGGGATTGGACTGGGCTATGGGATAGAAAATTGTACTGGTGAAGAGTAAGCTTCTTGGATCAAGTGAACACATGAGACTATGTGGGCAGCTCCTGTCTGGATGGGAGATGGGAGGGCAGAGGGGGTCAGGAGCTGGCCAAGTGAACATGAAAATAGAGAGTGGAGGGAAGGAGTGTGCTGTCTTATTAAGGGGAGAGCAACTAGGAGTATATAGCAAGGTGTATATAAATTTTTATATGAGAGACTGACTTCATTTGTAAACTTTCACTTCAAGCACAATAAAAATTAAAGAGTCCAAGCCGCCAAAAAGGAAAATTACTTAAAAATCTGATATATTAATATTGTGTCTCTACGATAGACACAACAAACAACGTGAAAAGACAAGCCTCACATTGAGAGAAGTATTTGCAAAACATAAAGCCAACAAAGGCATTCTACCAAGAATATATAAATACTAAAGAACTCTTATGAATTTAGTAAGAAAAAAGACAACCCAACGGGAAAAGCACATGATCGAGAAATTTATGAAAGAAACCAAATTGTCAATAAACATCTGAAAAGATGCTCAACATCAGGAAAATGCAAATTAAAGCAATAAGATAGCATTTTACATTCATTAGATTGGCAAAATTTTAAAAACCTGGAGATTCCAAACATTGGCAAGGATATGGAGAACTGGGGATTCTCACTCACTACTGGTAATAGAGCTAGTTGGGCAGCCATTTTGGACAGTAATTTGGCAACATCAAATAAATTTGAAGATGTACGTATACCCTACAAATCAGCAAATTCACCACTAGGTACTTACCCTGTTTTTGCTCATGTAAACCAGGAAACTTTTTCAACAACGTTTTTTGCACTATGGTTTTTAATTGCAAACACTGGAGGAAAATCCTAAATATGCATCAATAGAACAGATAAATATATAATATTTATATAGTGGGTATTATATAGCAATTAAGATAAATAAACTATATCAGCTACACAATGATGAGTGAAAAAACAAGTTGCAGAATCACATTATCAGTAATGCCATTTATGGAAAGTTTAAAATTTTGCAATACTATATATTATTTATGGATATATGTAGTAAAAGTCATAAAAACAGGGAAAAGAAGGACACATACCAACCACAAAAGAGTGGTTACCTTTGTGGGGAGAGGAATGAATTCAGAAAGAAGCATTCAGGAGGCTCCAACTCTATCCATAAGAGTTTTGTTGTTGTTTTGTTCTTTCTACAAAATGGTTAGAAGCAAATATCATACAATGTTTATTTAATTAAAATTAGGTTAGTGAGCACAAGGATGGGCATTTTATTTTTCTCAACTCTAGTATTTTTAAATATTTTACAATTGTAATAAAAACAAATGAAAATTTTCATCATAGCATTCTCAAAAAGTAAATGTGAACTGCACCCTACCCATAGATTGATTTCCGCACAAGTTATCCAGGACAAGTACTTGTCTTTCATAAATGTAAAGCTCTAGACCAGAGACTGGCAAAGTTTTTCTATAATGAGCCAGATAGTGAATACATTAGGGTTTATGGGTCATACAACCTCTGTTGCAACTACTCACCTCTGCCGTAGTAGTGCAAAAGCAGCCATAGACGATAGGTAAATGAATGAGCCTGGCTGTATTCCAATAAAATTTTACTTACAAAAACAAGCAGCAGACTGGATTTGACCTGTGGGCCGTAGTTTACTGACCAATGCTCCAAACTCCATCATAAATTCTAACATTACCTTTGAGACAAGAAGATAACCCCAATCATTAGTATTTAATATATTTAAGTTTAAAGTGAGCTTGAAAGTCTCCTATTAAATAAAATTTAATAGAACATTTATTGAGTATCTTACCTGATCCTCTCAACAACCTTATGATATAAATACCATCTTTTTCCCCATTTTCAGATGAAGAAACTGAGTTTACAGAGGTTAAGTGACATGTCTAATATCTCTGAGTTAATAAGTGATATTAGTTATAGGGCACAAATCCAGGGCCTCTGATCCCGCTAATCTACAGTGTTCCTCGTGTCTTTGTAAAATAAGTTATCTAATATAAACAATAACAATAAACGGATCAAAATATAGTGTTAGAATAGGACCTGGCATAGAATGTTCCAACAATAAGCAGACGTTATACATATTTTAAGGAGTTCTGGTGGCACAGCGGTTAAGCTCTTGGCTGCTAACAGGAAGGTTGGCAGTTCAAAGCCACCAGCCACTCTGGGAGAAAAGACTTGGTGATCTGCCCCCATAAAGATTACAGTCCAGGCTGTTTTTACTCTGTTCTTCCTCTCCATGTGGCATGATGTGAGGTCCCAACACAAATCTTTCTAAATATCTAGGACATGTGACTCAGCCCACAAAAGACTAAGGTCCTCACATTCCACTTAGAGAATCACCAATGTGAGGCCAGCCACCTCCTTTTGGGGCCTTCAAAGAACTGACCCTATGATCTTGCCCCTCCTACCTACTCCCAAGGAAGAGTGGAAGCAAAAGTTTCTCTATAATGAAAAACAAAGAATCTGTAAAGCATTAACCATCCCATTCCCTCCCCTCCCCAGGAGGGAGAGAGGAGTTAGACTTGTCCTGTGCTCTCTCCTTCAAGATTGGGGATGCTGAGCCATCCTTGCCGTCTACCATGTGAGGGACTAATGATTGTCTCTTGTCTAAAATCAGACAAGTTAGTGAATCAGCTGGGGTGAGCTGGGAAAGGGAGAAAAAGATAGAAAGCAAAGAGAGAGTACTGGGGCAGCTTGCATTCTCACTATTTTCCATGGGTTGAGTGGACACTACAGATTTGGTGCTTAAGTCATTTTTCTGGTACCCTCACCCAAGTGGGACATTTGCTGGCCAAAGGGACCCCTATTACAAGAGGCTGTAGATTGGATTAGCCATAGTGGGGAAAGGGGTGCTGAGTAGAAGAGGAAGAGGCCAACCTTCCCATTGTCTCCCAACGTGGAGGGGAAAATCCACAAAAGATCTTCCAAAGAAATGGCCAAGGTATGCTCAGGAGAGAGGCAGCATTTCGGTGTCCTATGGAATTAAGCTCCTTGAGGTCAGAAATCTTGTCTGGCTGTTTCCTACTACACCCCAGCACCTACAACAGTGTCTTACACAAAGGAGCACTCAGTTAAGACAGCACCAATAAAAAGAGGAGGGCAGACTTGCCACCAGCAATTCTTGCTCTCAAGTGGATGTTGCCACTCTTACATGACCCTGCCATGAGAGCTTCTCTAGCAGACAGGAGGGATGAGGAAGGACAGAGGGGAGGTTGAGGAGGGAGGAAAACAAGACCACTCCCCCCATAAGTAGCTCAAGCCTTTAGCCTACTGGGCAGGGGGAATCAGGAAACTTTTAATTGAATGTAAGATTACAGTAGTAACTACACTAGACTTTTCTAATAGCTAAAAGTGATGGAAAATAATGGAATGGGACTGCTACCCAGCAGGAAAAGTGTGGGGGGGTGCCATCAGAGCACAGCTGGCAGCAGTTCTTAGAAAAATTAATCACACATTTATACCTCAGTGACTAGAGATGCCTCAATCACATTAGTAATGTGGCATCCTTAGAAAACAAGGGTGATAACATCTGATTCGTCACTGAGACAAGCCTGTAGAATTGTTTTTCTAGTAGTGGTGATGAATTTGAAGATTGCCATTCACTGGTTTGCATGTAGTCCTTCTGGTGACAAGTGGCCCACATGTGTAAAATGACTAGGCAGCATCACACCAAGAACAATGCAAGATTATGCAGAGGCAATATACATGGGGTCGGACTCCAAAAGTAGCAATATAATGGTGTACTCAGCCTATAATCCCAAAGGCAGGATTTAGGGGCCATCATTGAGAGACATCCAGAGATTACCAGGAATTGCAAGAAACTGAGTAAAAAAGATGAAAAGAGCCATAGTCCAAGGCAAGAGTCGAGGAGAGAGAACCAGAAAATACACTCAAGGAAGTGGAAGACAGAATAGTGGAAACATGACAAAGCAAATCTAAGTCATTCTTAAATGCCCACCCACACAAGGTGCTAAAGGTACCTGTCCAGCCCAAATTAAGGGGCACAGTCAGTGGCCTGGGATAGCTCCAGAACCAAACAAAGTAAAGATGAACCTGATATCTTGGTACCAATAGCATTCACTATGCATTATTCATAAATTAATCAGATTCCCAAATGTAAAAAAATTATGAATTTCAATTTCATTTTTCAGAATTAATTGTTTCCTCTATTTCATAGACGCTTTGTGAATTAAATGAGATAATTCTTCTGGCACACCTAGAGAGTATCGGTCATATAACTATGTGGAAGAAGCACTAATTATTACTGCAAAGGCTCATTTTTTTTTCATCTGGGTAATTCACAACTACCTAATAAAAAAAATAATAAGCTGGGGGTAATTAACTGACAGTTTAGTATGGAGAGAGAAATCTACACACATGCATCTAGTTGCATAAGTATAGATGTTCACACAGAGAACTGAAAATAATTTTAGGCTCATTAGGATGTATTATAGAGTAATATCACTTTAGCTGCATTTTTCAGAATAATTGTTGTTGTTGTTAGGTACAGTAGAGTCGGCTCTGACTCATAGCGACCCTATGCACAACAGAACGAAACACTGCCCAGTCTTGCACCATCCTTACAATCGTTGTTACGCTTGAGCCCATTGTTGTACCAGTGTGTCAATCCACCTCGTTGAGGGTCTTCCTCTTTTCCACTGGCCCTGTACTTTGCCAAGCGTGATGTCCTTCTCCAGAGACTGATCCCTCCTGACAACACGTCCAAAGTATGTAAGATACAGTCTCGCCATCCTTGCTTCTAAGGAGCATTCTGGTTGTACTTCTTCTAAGACAGATTTATTCGTTCTTCTGGCAGTCCATGGTATATTCAATATTCTTCACCAACACCACAATTCAAAGGCATCAATTCTTCTTCAGTCTTCCTTATTCACTGTCCAGCTTTCACATGCATATGATGCAATTGAAAATACCATGGCTTGGGTCAGGGGCACCTTAGTCTTCAAGGTGACATCTTTGCTCTTCAACACTTTAAAGAGGTCCTTTGCAGCAGATTTACCCAGTGCAATGCATCTTTTGATTTCTTGACTGCTGCTTCCATGGCTGTTGATTGTGGATCCAAGTAAAATGAAATCCTTGAAAACTTCAGTCTTTTCTCCATTTATCATGATGTTGCTCATTGGTCCAGTTGTGAGGATTTTTGTTTTCTTTATGTTGAGGTGCAATCCATACTGAAGGCTGTGGTCTTTGATCTTCATTAATAAGTGCTTCAAGTCATCTTTACTTTTAGCAAGCAAGGTCGTGTCATCTGCATAAATGCAGGTTGTTAACGAGTCTTCCACCAATCCCGACACCCCTGTTCTTCTTTATATAGTCCAGCTTCTCGGATTATTTGCTCAGCATACAGATTAAATAGGTATGGTGAAAGAATACAGCCCTGATGCACACCTTTCCTGACTTTAAACCAATCAGTATCCCCTTGTTCTGTCTGAACAACTGCCTCTTGATCTATGTAAAGGTTCCTCATGAGCACAATTAAGTGTTCTGGAATTCCCATTCTTCGCAATGTTATCCGTAATTTGTTAGGATCCACACAGTCAAATGCCTTTGCATAGTCCATAAAACACAGGTAAACATCCTTCTGGTATTCTCTGCTTTCAGCCAGGATCCATCTGACATCAGCAATGATATCCCTGGATCCACATCCCCTTCTGAATTTCTGGCAGTTCCCTGTCGATATGCTGCTACAGCCATTTTTGAATGATCTTCAGCAAAATTTTGCTTGTGTGTGATATTAGTGATATTGTTCTATAATTTCCACATTTGGTTGGATCACCTTTCTTGGGAATAGGCATAAATATGGATCTCTTCCAGTCAGTTGGCCAGGAAGCTGTCTTCCATATTTCTTGGCATAAATGAGTGAGCACCTCCAGTGCTGCATCCATTTGTTGAAACATCTCAATTGATATTCCATCAATTCCTGGAGCCTTGTATTTTGCCAATGCCTTCAGAGCAGCTTGAACTTCTTCCTTCAGTACCATTCGTTCCTGATCATATGCTACCTCTTGGAATGATTCAGCATCAACTAATTATTTTGGGCATAATGACTCTGTGTATTCTTTCCATCTTCTTTTGATGCTTCCTATGTCATTTAATATTTTCCCCATAGAATCCTTCACTATAGCAGCTTGAGGCTTACATTTTTTCTTCAGTTCTTTCAGCTTGAGACACACCAAGCATGTTCTTCCCTTTTGGTTTTCCATCTCCAGCTCTTTGCACATATCATTATAATACTTTACTTTGTCTTCTTGAGCCACCCTTTGAAATCTGCTGTTCAGTTCTTTTACTTCATCAATTCTCCCTTTTGGTTTAGCTGCTCAACGTTTGAGAGCAAGTTTCAGAGTCTCCTCTGTCATCCATCTTGGTCTTTTCTTTCTTTCCTGTCTTTACAATGACCTCTTGCTTTCTTCCCTGTCTTTTCAATGACCCTTTGCTTTCTTCATGGATGATGTCCTTGATGTCATTCCACAACTCGTCCGGTCTTCAGTCACCAGTGTTCAATGCATCAAATCTATTCTTCAGATGGTCTCTAAATTCAGGTGGGATATACTCAAGGTCACATTTTGGCTCTCGTGGACTTGCTCTGATTTTCTTCAGTTTCAGCTTGAACTTGCATATGAGCAACTGATGGTCTGTTCCACAGTTGGCCCCTGGCCTTGTTCTGACTGATGATATTGAGCTTTTCCATCGTCTCTTTCCACAGATTTAGTCAATTTGATTTGTGTGCTCCATCTGGCGAGGTCCATGTGTATAGTCACCATTTATGTTGGTAAAAGAAGGTATTTGCAATGAAGAAGTCGTTGGTCTTGCAGAATTCTGTCATTCGATCTCCGGCATTGTTTCTATCCCCAAGGCCATATTTTCCAACTATTGATCCTTCTTCGTTTCCAACTTTCACATTAAAATCACCAGTAATTATCAATACATCTTGATTGCATGTTCGATCAATTTTAGACTGCAACAGCTGATAAAAATCTTCTGTTTCTTTATCTTTGGCCCTAGTGGTTGGTGTGTATATTTGAATAACAGTCGTATGAACTGGTCTTCCTTGTAGGCATATGGATATTATCCTATCACTGACAGCATTGTACTTCAGGATAGATCTTGAAATGTTCTCTTTGACGATGAATGCAACACCATTTCTCCTCAAGCTGTCATTCCCAGCATAGTAGACTATATGATTGTTTGATTCATAATGGCCAATACCAGTCCATTTCAGTTCACTAATGCCTAGGATATCAATGTTTATGCATTCTATTTCATTTTTGATGATTTCTAATTTTCCTAGATTCATACTTCGTATATTCCAGGTTCCAATTATTAATGGATGTTTGCAGCTGTTTCTTCTCATCTTGAGTCGTGCCACATCAGCAAACGAATGTCCCGAAAGCTTTACTCCATCCACGTCATTAAGGTTGACTCTACTTTAAGGAGGCAGCTCTTTCCCAGTCATGTTTTGAATGCCTTCCAGCCTGGGGGCTCATCTTCCAGCACTGTATCAGACAATGTTCCGCTGCTTTTCATAAGGTTTTCACTGGCTAATGCTTTTCAGAAGCAGACTGCCAGGTCCTTCTTCCTAGTCTGTCTTAGTCTGGAAGCTCAGCTGAAACCTGTCCTCCATGGGTGTCCCTGCTGGTATCTGAATACCGGTGGCATAGCTTCTAGCATCACAGCAACACACAGGCCCCCACAGTATGACAAACTGACAGAAAGGTTGAGGCCAGTTAGGCTACAAGTCCAAATTTAGAGCATCAGCTCCAAGGGAAGGCCTTCTTTCTCTCAGAATAATTATGAAACATTAAATAACAGCAAGTGGTACTGTGGGCTCTAAACATAGAGGGTGCTTTTTACATCACATTCCCAACTGTAGTCAACCCTCATGGCCTCACATCAAACTGCATTTCTTTTCTCTGTCCAATATTTCATTTCACTGGATGCAAGAATCATTCTTCAAGAATTTGGTACAGGAGTAGAGGGGAACAATATGACTGTGAATCAAAATGTACATGGGAAAATTTCCTTTTGAAAACAGTTGATTTGCCATGGGATGTATGTGGAATTCTGAGAGTAGCTGCAGTTACATTCATCAGACAGTTATTAACCTCAACTGAGAAGTGGGGAGAGTTCAAAAAGTGTACTGCAAAGCTACGATAAACCAGAGGTTTTTTATTCTAGTGATTTAAGATGGCTTTACATCTTTATTTCCAATTAACCTATCAGTAGTGATGTCACTTAAATACTCCTAAAGAATATTATCTCCTCATCATTGCCAGACTCGAGGGCACTGGATTTTTGTTTATCATTGCCAGAAAACGTGCTGCCCAATTTCATAGCTCAGCTGTTCTCATGCATGGATGGACAATCTGAATTAACTTTAACAGAAACAAGATTTTTAGACACTCGGCTACATTCCTAGTTGGAAAATTTAAGTAATTAATATGTGGCTTTACATTGTAAAGGAAAATAAAATGGATAATGTTTATTTGTGCATCAAGATGATAGCAAAACAATGCTACTCTAACTTTCTGTTTATTTGGTATTAGCATATCAATGGAAAAATTATTATAATCCACACATTCATTGCCAATGCCATTGAACACTGTGGCAAGAAGTAAAGATCCTCTGTAGGCTGTCTTAAAATTAAGCTATTAAAGAAAGACTGTATTTTCATTGTGGCCAAACAAGATAGTAGACTCCAGAGACAAAGTTCTTCTTTCCTTGTATACTCATTGTGTGTGTTAAAATTAAACACAAAGACATCCATTATTCTGTTGACCTGAAATTTCAACACGTGTAATTTTGATACTACTAAACTAACATTTGTTCAAGGGAATGTAGTTAACGTGATCAGGGAACTTCAGACCTGTAAAGTACTAACTAGATTTTTTTCACAATTACTGAAGAAATAGGTATTCTTATTATACCTTTAATCAGACCTTCTTTCTCACCCTACTCGTGCTTGAATGAACCTGGATTTCAAAGCTATTTGTGACACATAATTGTATTTCTTTTTATTTTTTATTTTATTGTGGTAAAATATATATAACAAAAACTTTCCATTTTAGCCATTTTTAAGTGAACAATTCAGGGTGTTATTACATTCACAATGTTGGAAAACCATCACCAGCATCTATTTCCAAAACTTTTCACCAACCCATACAGAAACTTTGTACTCATTAAGCAATAACTTCTGGTCCTCCCCTCTCCACAGTCCCTGGTAAGCTCTAAGTCTTCTTTCTGTTCCCATGCATCTGTCTGTTCTAGAATAAATCATACAATATTTGTCCTTTTGTGTTTGGCTTATTTCATTTAGCATAATGGTTTCAAGGTTCTCCATGTTATAGCACATATCAGAACTTCATCAAGAAATCTTTATGGCTGAATAATACTCCTTTGTATGATATACCACATTTTGCTTATCCATTCATCTGTTGATGGACACTTGAGGTGTTTCCAGCTTTTGGGTATTATGAAAAATCCTTTATATGTATATTTTTTAAATGTCCCAAATGTTAATAATAAATTATAACATAGCAAATAATTTTTTATTCATGTAGAAGGAACATTTAGCTTTGCCTTCCTGACCCAAGTAAAACCCTACTATCATGCCTTTCTCCCCTCCTCAACCATGCTTAAGCAGCCTTATAAAGAGTAAGGAGTTCTGGGTTTGGGAATTAAGAGATCCTGTGTCTGGTCTTCTTACTTCCATTTATAAGCACATGGGTTCACCACCTGTTGGAATAGACCAGATGTCAACTAACAGCAACAACAACAAATAGATACATGGCCTTTCACAAACTCCTATTCCTCCCTCGAGCTCAGAGTCCTTGCCTATAAAGTAAGGATAACAGAAACCAGAGATAAAAAATAAGGGTTCCATCTGGGGTCTTAAATGCTAAAAAGCGGCCATCGAAGATGCATCAATTGGTCTTAGCCCACCTGGAGCAAAGGAGAATGAAGAACACCAAGGTCACACGACAACTAAGAGCCCAAGAGACAGAAAGGGCCACATGACCTAGAGACCTACATCATCCTGAGACCAGAAGAACTAGTTGGTGCCTGGCCACAATCGATGACTGCCCTGACAGGGAGCACAACAGAGAACCCCTGAGGGAGCAGGAGATCAGTGGGATGCAGACCCCAAATTCTCATAAAAAGACCATACTTAATGGTCTGACTGAGACTAGAGGAATCCTGGCGGTCATGGTGCCCAAACCTTCTGTTGGCACAGGACAGGAACCATCCCCGAAGACAACTCATCAGACATGAAAGGGACTGGACGGTGGGTAGGAGAGAGATGCTAATGAAGAGTGAGCTAATTATCTCAGGTGGACACTTGAGACTGTGTTGGCATCTCCTGTCTGGAGGGGGGATGGGAGGATAGAGAGAGTTGGAAGCTGGCAAACTTGTCACGAAAGGAGAGACTGAAAGGGCTGACTCATTAGGGGGAGAGCAAGTGGGAGTACGGAGTAAGATGTATATAAACTTACATGTGACAGTCTGACTTGATTTGTAAACATTCACTTGAAGCTCAATAAAAGTTAATAAAAAAATAAATAAATAAGGGTTCCTTGCCCTTAATGACCCTCTTTAAAGTTTACCATACCCTTACCTATTGCTGTCAAGTCGATTCCGACTCTTAGTGTTACCCTAGAAGGTGAGTTCTGTCCAGCTTGCTCACACCTGCCAATAAT
The DNA here is from genome assembly GCF_024166365.1 of Elephas maximus indicus. Classification (NCBI taxonomy): domain Eukaryota; kingdom Metazoa; phylum Chordata; class Mammalia; order Proboscidea; family Elephantidae; genus Elephas; species Elephas maximus. The sequence goes on along the minus strand of NC_064826.1, from coordinate 47,756,640 downwards.
CTGAACACTGCTGTTTGAGAGAGAGAAAGTAACTTTATTGCAATTCACAGAGCAAGGAGCAGGGAGGAAGTTCCTCAGATCCCTCCCTGAGCTATGGGGAAGCAGGGCTTATATGTGATTTGGGCAGCAAGATGAGAGCCACACAGGTGTATTGAGGAGGGAAAATTCCAGAAGGAAGGCATTGCAGGAATTATGGTGGCCAGGAAACAGGAGGTGACATAGTTCTTGTCAGACCTCTTGCTTCGGAATGGGGAGAGGGTGATAATTTTCCTTCTGAAACGGAACGCACTTGTTGCTGCATCAGCTGTTGAGGTCAACTAACAGTCACAGCTGACCCTTCTTCGCTTGCAGGGTGGGCCAAATCTGGCTTGGGATAGTTTAAGGCAGGCAGTCTTTTCTGAGAAATGGAAATTTACTGGCATTCATAGGGTCGGGCTACAATAGCGAACCTATAGGATAGAGTAGAACTGCCCCATAGGGTTTCCAAGGAGCAGCTGGTGGATTCGAACTGCTGACCTTTTGGTTAGCAGCCAAGCTCTTAACCACTGTGCTACCAGGGCTCCTCCTTACAAGTGGGTGTTTATTAATAATTATCAGCACCTGCTTTTATTTACTCCATCCTTTGGGTAATCAACCAATCAATCTTCTCACTAGTTTGCTCACTCATGCACTCTTGATCTCACTCTCATAACACATACGCATCACAGTCAGTACTGTGCTAGATGCTATGAAGGATATTGTGAAAGTATAGCATGTGTTATAGATTAAATTGTATGCCCCCCCCCCCAAAATGTGTATCAACTTGGCTAGGCCATGATTCCCAGAATTGTGTGGTTGTCCACTATTTTGTGATCTGATGTGATTATCCTATGTGTTGTAAATCCTAACCTCTATAATATTAATGAGGCAGGATTAGAGGCAATAATGTTAATGAGGCAGGACTCAATCTACAGGATTATATCAAGTCAATCTCTCATACAAAAATTTATGTACACCTTACTGTGTACTCCTAGTAGCTCTACCCCTAATGAGACAGTGCACTCCTTTTCTCCATCCTGTATTCCTCATGTCCATTCAGCCAGCTTCTGTCCCCCTCTGCCTTCTTATCTCCCCTCCAGACAGAAGCTGCCCACATAGTCTCATGTGTCTACTTGATCCAAGAAGCTCACTCCTCACCAGTATCATTTTCTATCTTATAGTCCAGTCCAATCCCTGTCTGAAGAGTTGGCTTTGGGAATGGTACCAGACTTGGGCTAACAGAAGGTCTGGGGACCATGACCTCCGGGGTCCTTCTAGTCTCAGACCATTAAGCCTGGTCTTTTTACGGGAATTTCAGGTCTGCAAGATTATGTCATATCTTGAGTGAGTCTCTTTTGACATGTAAAAAAGAGAATCAAACAGACAGGAGAGGGACCTCATGCCACCACGAATGAAGAAACAGGAGGGTAGTGTGTCCTTTGGACCTGGAGTCCCTGCGCTGAAAAGCTCCTAGACCTGGGGAAGATTGATTGACAAGGACCTTCCCCAAGAACCAACAAAGAGAAAGCCTTCCCCTGGAGCTAGCACCCTGAACTCAGACTTCTAGCCTCCTAGACTGAGAGAAAAATTATTCTTTGTTGAAACCATCCATTTGTGGTATTTCTGATATAGCAGCACTAGATAACTAAGACAGCATGTAATCTCTGCCCTCAAGCTGTTCAACTGGACAGAGTAATTTTAATTCCCATATGACTTTAACTCTCAGCGCTTCACATAGGACTCAGTAAATGCAAATATGTCTGCTTTAAGCCAATTATGTGGCAAAGGCATTATTATGTCAAAAAGAGAAGAGATGCTTCCACCTTGTGGCTGTGTCTTCTTTAACTGGTACCCAGCAAAGCATTATAATTTCTAAGCTTATTTCTCAATGCAAATAAAAAAGTTGTGTGGTTTTTCTTTTTATGCACTTTTTCACCTTCTTCACACTGTAACAAGTATTACAGAATTTTGCTAAGACCTTGTTCTCATGGAATTCAACATTAGCCTCGGGCACAATGAAGTAGCTGGTTTTTATTCACTCACTTAAGAAATACTTAACGAAGCTCTTATCCTGTGTTAGGCACCTTAGTCAACAGTAGAAAAACAACAGTGAAGAAGGCACTGTGTAGTGGCAGCAGATGGCCAAGTAGACAGGCAGGTAGCAGTAGTGGGGGCAGGCAGGAAAGACTTTTGTTAGAAAAGGTGACTTAGGCCGGGTGATTAAGGATCATTAATTCTCCTGCCCAAAGATACAGCACTTCTCTAATCAGCCTCTAACAAGTACTGAATTACCCACATTAAAGCCATTTGTTTCCCTTGGAGCCTTGGCCAGTTAACAAGCCTGCATGTGTATATTGGGGGCAAGGCTTCATACCAGTTCATTATAGTTCAACCCCCTGCTGAGAATTTGATTTTCTACCCAGATATACTGAATCAGAGTCTACATTTTAACAAGGTCCCCAAGTGATTCTTATGGGGATCTTGTTAAGATGTGAATTCTGATACAGTATATCTGGGGTAGAAAAGCAAATTCTCAGCAAGGAGGTCAAACTAGAAAGAACTGGTTCTAATTCCTGGTTGGGAAGAAGGTAGGGAGGAAGAGCTGTGCAGATTAACTCAGTCACACACATGCTGGTGGTCAGCTTTCCAGAAAAGTGCCCTGAGACCCTGAAGTAATGGTCACGGTTCAGATGGGAGCTGAAAGAGGAGGGTATGAACGGTATGTAGAATCGGTCAGTGAGCCTTCAAATACTAGCACCTGATGAACCACAACGAGAAGTCAGGACCTGGGACAGGCTTAGCCAATAACACTTCTCAGTCTTGAATAGATAAATAAAAAAATAAATAAATAAAAGACAGAGAATTTAGGTAGTATAATTAATGTGATTAAATAACTAGATACATAATAAATGTTTCTTCACCTTTTTGCAACGGACCTCAGGTGTGTGGAATTGGAATCATAATCCCTGGGTCATGACACACTGTCATTGGTCCATACATGACCCTTTTCTTTCAAGCCCTTATTTATGTAATTATGATGAGCACTGGTGAGCCCACCACACACCCAAGAACTAGGAAATTAATAGAACTTACATCTAACTAGGAGCCCTGATGGCATAGCAGTTAAGAGCTCAGCTGTGAACCAAAACTAAGTGCTCCTATCCTGAAAACTTAGGAGAACTAAATATCCTGTCTCCTCCCCAAAGGTAACCAATATGCCAACTTTTGTGCTTGTCATTTCCTTGCTGTATTATAGTTTTATTTTATGAGTATGTATGTCTAAACAATGTAACATTTAGTTTTCATTGTTTTTTAGCTTTATAGAAAGAACATAGTGCTGTAGGTAGTTTTGGAGATGTCTTAGGCTGGGTTCTCCAGAGAAGCAAACTAGCGAAGCTTATATATATATAATAGAGAGAGAGATTTATCTCAAAGAAATGACTCACACAGCTGTGGAGGCTGGCAATTCCCAAAGTCCATGGGTCAGGCAACAGCTGGAGGCTTCTCCAGACATAAGTGGTTTCAGGGGGTAACGAACTCAGAATCTGGAAGTCAGATGACAGGCTGCTGGCTGAAGTCCCAAGAGCCAGAGGTCAGATGATAACAAGCTAGAGACAGGATCCAGAGCAAGCACACAAGCTTTGCCAGAACATCCATATATATATATAGGTACAGGCCACACCTCCAAGGAAACTCCCCTTACAACTAATTGGCTGATCATATTAGAATACATCATGGAGGTGATTACATTATATCACAAAATAGAGGATAATTACATAATACTGAGAATCATGGCCTAGCCAAGTTGACATATAACATTAGCCATCACAGGAGGACTTGCCTTTTTTTTTCCTCAAATAATATCAAGTTTCATCCATATTGTTATATAGCTGTAGTTCATCTATTTTTACTCTTATATAATATTCTGGTGTGTAGTTATACCACAGTGTATTTATCTGGGCATTCTGAACGATCCTATGTATATTGCAGCCCTGGTGGTGCACTGGTTAAGAGCTTGGCTGCTAACCACAAAGTCAACAGTTCAAATCCACCAGCCACTCCTTGGAAACCCTATGGGGGCAGTTCTACTCTGTCCTATAGGGTCACTATGAGTCGGAATCCACTCGATGGCAACGGATTTGATTGGGTTTTTTATGTATGTTCTTATACACCTATCCTGATTGACATTTAGGAAGTTTCTCTTAAGTGGACACCTAGGAATGAAACTTGAATAATAACACCAAACTGTTTTCCCTACTTGCAACCAGTAGCCAATTTACATTTTCACCAATAGGTATAAAAGATCCAGCTGGTCCACAGCCTCTATCACTTGGTATTGCACAACTTCTTAGTATTTTGCAATTGAATAATTGTAAATTTTAATGCATTGCACCTCAACGTAAAGAAAACAAAAATCCTCACAACTGGACCAATGAGCAACATCATGATACATGGAGAAAAGATTGAAGTTGTCGAGGATTTCATTTTACTTGGATCCACAATCAACAGCCATGGAAGCAGCAGTCAAGAAATCGAAAGACGCATTGCACTGGGCAAATTTGCTGCAAAGAACCTCTTCAAAGTGTTGAAGAGCAAAGATGTCACCCTGAAGATTAAGGTACACCTGACCCGAGCCATGGTATTTTCAATCACATCATATGCATGTGAAAGCTGGACAATGAATAAGGAAGACCGATGAAGAGTTGACGCTTTTGAATTGTGGTGTTGGGGAAGAATATTGAATATGCCTTGAACTGCCAAAAGAACAAACAAATCTGTCTTGGAAGAAGTGCAACCAGAATGCTCCTTCGAGGCAAGAATGGCGAAACTGCACCTTACATACTTTGGACACGTTGTCAGGAGGGATCAGTCCCTGGAGAAGGACATCATGCTTGGCAGAGTACAGGCTCAGCGGAAAAGAGGAAGACCCTCAACGAGGTGAATTGACACAGCGGCTGCGGCAATGAGCTCAAGCATAACAACGATTGTAAGGATGGCGCAGGACTGGGCAGTGTTTCGTTCTGTTGTGCATAGGGTCGCTATGAGTCGGAACCGACTCGACAGCACCTAACAACAACAACAACCGTATCTTACGAAGAATGTTGTCTTTTCTACATAGAATATTTTCTTTTAAGTTTAAAAGTTTTAATTATATTTAATTGTTTATCAAACTTACTAGCTGCAAAGGCAACTCTGAAATCTTAGGCATTTTTAAAAGTGCATTCTACCCAGTAATTCTGATACCACTTGTCTTTCTACAATGGTATCTTAAGAGACTAATCATATGAAAATAAAATATTAAAACAAAGTTTCCCAAAAACAGCATCTCCTATATGATTTGGACAAGATTAGCACCATCTGATTTTTATGTCTTGATCTTGAATTATTTCTTAAATCCTTCATCTGTCATATCCTTTCATTGCTTTAAAATCTCTCCCTACCCCACCCACATCCCACTGTTGTTTCTTCTTTTGTTCCACTACCTCCCCCAAATCGCTCCATCTTCTTTCTTTCTCTGCCCTATTCTGTGTCCTGTGGACTAATCCCTATGACTACATCACCGAAACTCTCTTGCCCCCCTGGTTTCCTATTAGATTTAGCTGAGAGGGGGCACTAGCAGACTGAAGAGCAGGAGGAGAGAATGTGGATTCGTTTTCTATTGCTGTTGTCACAAATTATGGCAAACTTAATGACTTAAAACAAGATGAATCTATTATCTTACAACTCTGTAGGTCAGCATTCCAAAATCAGCTTCAATGGGCTAAAAATCAAGGTATCGGCAGGGCTGTTTCCTTCTGGAGGCTCTAGGAAAAAAATCAGTTTCCTTGCCTTTTCCAGCTTCTAGAACCTTGCCTATAGTTCCTTGGCTCACAGCCCCTCCCTCCATCCTTAAAGTCAATAGCACAGTTCTTCTTTTCTCTCTGACCTCTAGTCCCATCCTTATATCTTCCCTCTCTGACTTTGACCCTCATGATTACATTGCACCCACCTGGACAATCCAGAGTAATTCCCTATTGAAAGATCCTTAATCACATCTGCAAAGGCCCTTTTACCATATGAGGTAACCTATTCACAGGTTCCACGGATTATTTTTTTTTTATTCACAGGTTCCAGGGATTAGGACATGAACAACTTGGGGGGGGGCTACTGTTCTAACAGAAGAGATCGGATATCTCTTTCCCCTCTTGCTCCCTGCATTGGTGCTGTCAGCCTGGCAGTGCTCCTTCCTTCTACAGCTCCAACTCCCTCTCTCTAGGTCCAGTAACTTTCTTTTCTACCCTAGGTTCTTCTGGACTAGAGGTTGTAACAGCACTCACTATGCTTGTCCTTTGGTGCTTAACAACACTTTCTGGTTGCCTTAACCCTGCCCACACCTCTGAAATAGCCCTATCATTAAATTATCATCAAAATCCCAGCTAATACACCTACCACCCATCTTAGTGTATTTTTCACACTCTAATTCACACTGTTAACATGTCAGGTCTAGAACTGGCACACATACAGAGTCTAAATGTAAATGCAATATGCAAGACTGTTAGATTCAGGAAAACAAGGGATTGTTAGGATCATGTGCCAACATAGCAGTCATTGCACAAAGCCTAATACTTGCATCTGGAAAATAAATATATCTGATGAGATAAGTATGCAGAATAATAATCCCTCATTTTCTGTCAATTATATCCAGGGAAGGGAAACAACTGCCTACATAGAATCCACAATACAAAGTTTCCTCTTTGATTTTCTTTTGTTTATTTTTCAATCAACTAGGGAAACTGACTTCGTGACCTCACATAAGTGATTTCTGAGCAACTGGATAAGCCACTAGCTGAGCTGCAAATGATAGCTTTCTGTTCTTGCTCAGGCAGGTAATTTTTAGATATTTTTCTGATCTCTTTTTCTGCCTGAGCAACCAGACTGGCATATAAAAGTGAAATCGTTGTGATTACTTTTTTCCTTCATAGAAAATATTTCCCTTCAACCAGCTTGTCTTTAAAATCTCTTCCTTTGCATCCATATCTTTTGCCACATCTGCAGTTATCTGTCTGTATTATCTTAGGATTTGAATTATCTTCCTAGCTTTCGATGATACTTTTTTTCCTATGAACTATTTACCTAAAATCATAGATTAAGGACAGCATTAATGTCCTAAAAGGCAGTACTAATCATACCAATAGAAAACCTATTGAGCTTTTCACTTCTTAGTGATATTTCCAGAAACAGAGTCAGAAAGAGCCGTGCCCCACTCAGAAATGGCAGCTGACCACACCACTTTGAATGTGTGTAGGTCTCCGCGGTTGCCCACACTGGGCTCCTGAAATGGCTCACTGTGCCTCTTCTGAGTCTCCTATTCCAGGGCTTCAACCTGTACTTTTTCCTGTCCCACTTCACTCAGATTTTTAAAAATTCAGGTGTGTTTCAATTTTGCTTCATCAGCTGTGACTGAACCGGTTCGAACGGATTTGAAGCCCTGCTTTTTTCTCTTTTCTACCGTTATAATGATGACGATGATAATGGTAATTACTGCAACTAATAATAGAAGATTATATTTGTATAGTTCTTTAGAGTTTGCAGCATACTTAAATATGCTTTATATTATTTGATCATGATCAAATCTGATTGACATATATCATGAAAACAATTTAAAATTTTATTACAGAACTTGTTTAAATTTGGTTCAAATAATAAGAGACATTGACTCAAAAAACAGCTTCTGAAAAAAATCTTTTGAAAAATTCCTTCTTTCAATCATTCATCTATCCATTGAACAGAAAAAATACGTATTTTTTATGTGCTTGGGGTAAGGCCGAGCCCCTGCCCTTGGAGAGCTTACAATATAGTAATAGGCAAAGGCCAATACTTATAAAGAACTGTGCAGGAAAGGCACCCAACCCAGACTGGTGGGATCATGGAAGGCTTCCTGGGTAAGGTCATAACTCAGACTTGAATAATAGTAGGAGTTAGCTATTTGAAGAAGGTGGGGGGACAGATTCTAGACAATGGGATCAGCATGTACAAAGGTACAGAAAGAAAAATGCTCCAGATACATTAGTATGGTAGGAAAACACCATCCAGAGAGCATACATAGAGCAAGGAGACAGAAGAATTTGAAGAAGGGAACATCAGCACTTAGTAAAAGCCCTAGAAGAGTTATGGGGGGAGCTACTGCTTAAGAGGTACAGAGTTTCTGTTTGGGGTGATGAAAAGTTTTTGAAACAAATAGTGGCAATGGTTGTACAACATTGTGCGTGTGATTAATGCCACAAATAGTACACTTGAAAATGGTCAAAATGGCAAATTTTATGTTGCATATATTTTACTCCAAGGGAAAAAAAAAAGTCCTAGAAGTGTAAGGAGATTTAGAAAGATGCAATCTAATAAAATTCTCTGTATGAGATTAGTATTGGCAGTATTTGACAAGGAAAAAGGCAAGTTCTGGTGAGAAAGATACCAAACAGTAATGAGGAGTGTAATGATTTCTACAACTGATCTACTAAATCATCTTTAAATTTCACATGTATTCCATGTTTTAATTTAGAGAGTTTTTTTAAACTAAAAATGAGAAATGAAGGTTCTTAAATGGAGGCTTTCCCTTCAATCTCTGCCTAAGCCACCCCTGATTGGGATAACCAGCCAAGGCACCACCCACCAAGGGGCAATGTGCCAAGTCAAAGACTGAACTCTTTTTCAGCTGTGACTAAATCTTTTTAAAAAGGTGAATATTTAAATGATAAAAACGTGGAATAAAAGACCACGTGCATCGAGCGGCAAAAACCAAACCCGTTGCCATCGAGTTGATCCCAACTCACAGCAACCCTACAGACCCTCGGAATTCTGCAGCAGCCTATAGCTTCTTATCCCACTTCATGATCCTTTAATGATTCCCTTGACTTCATGATCCTCCCAAGCAGGCATGGGCTCACGCGTAACCTTGATTATATGTGATTAGGAATCTTCTGTACATCCATGAGGGCTATTTCACATTTCTATTTGAATGAAGTTTCTTGAGAGATACCGGCATGTTTTGTTTTTAAATTCTTACTCTCCAGAATATAGTATAAAGAGGGTCTCGAACAGTTTTCAACATATAAATTAACTAAGGTAAATATAACAGAGTTTTGAACCTCTCAAACATGTGTTTCAATTTCCAGTTGGCTTAGAAGTTTTCACTCAGGAGAAACCTGCTGACTTGATGGTCTCCTGTGCCTTGCTGAGATAACTATGCACAGTATTTTATACCAAGAGCCAAGCACTACAATAGGCACTTGGATTCTAACTAATTGAATCACGAGTCTAATGGAAGAAATGCGAAGGTTAACCAAAACACTCACTGTGACCCCTTAGAAAATATTTTTACTATAATGTTTATTGGATACTGGAGGTGCTCCTTGGAAACTCTACAGGGCAGTTCTACTCTGTCCTATAGGGTCGCTATGAGTCGGAATCGACTCGACGGCACTGGGGTGGGTTTCTAACAAAGGTTAATAATGGAAACAGCCATAAAATAATATTACGGGTCACCCCATCAGGTTGAAAATCAGTGTGTCCTTTGTTCCAGCAGGCCTCTACACCCCCTCACACCCCCACCTGCATGAGAAGGTTCAGACTTCTCCATGTGGCTTATATTTTATTTCCTGGCTCCCTCCATCTCATCCCTACAAAGTACTCACACGGATCCTTTGCCCTAAACACATCATGCTGACTGAGATATCCAGGCCCTGACACATGCCACTGCTCTCTTTGCCATGACTCAGGGCTGAAATAAACTCAGGATTTAATCCTGGTGTCAGAGTGTTGATGCCAGGGCCAGGCTGCAGTGAAGACCCTAATTCTGATTTTTCTTCTGGCCTTTTATGACTTCATTCAGACTCAGCCACCATTTCTCCTTCTCCCAATCCTTTAGCATTTGTTTCCCATAGCTTTACCTGTCTCTAACAATTTTTATAGGTCACTGTTACTGAAACCTCCTTTGGTCTCCTGTAAAAAAAAAAAAAATACCTGTAAGTACTATTGAAATTGTTATGGTTTTGCTGGAAATTCTTAAGGCAGTATTTCAAGGAAGTTTTAAGGTATGCTGAGGTGTTGTAAAGCTTAGCTTACTATGTTGTGGGAACAAAGATGTCTGCTATAACTGAAGAGCAAAGCTAATATTCATTTACTCAACCATCATTAACCAAGGACCTATGTCTCAGGAATTGTGACAGGTATAGACAATACAAAGACAATAGGCATATTCCCTGTCCATGAGGAGTCTAGAGTCAGTGGGAGAAACCAGCCTGTAAGCAAAGAATTATGATGGAACTAACCTGTGACCTGAAATTATTAGCCACAAAAATGCTCCACGGCAAAGCCCTTCATGAAATAAAGACCATCGTTTATTGGTATGAAATTCTAAAGGGGCTCAATTTCTCATACCTAATTATAATTGAGGATCATTTCAGTCATATATAATCGTGCAAAATAGTCTTGTGGTACAGTAGTAGTATGAGGGCAATAAACTGATTACAGCCAGCTAAGCATCTTTGTAGAGATGTTTGAGTAACCCCCACCTCTCCCACCTCCCCCTCCCCTACACCACCACCTGCATGAGAAGGTCCAGACTTCTCCATGTGGCTTACATTTTATTTCCTGGCTCCCTCCACCTCATCCCTACAAAGTACCCACACTGATTCTTTGCCCCAAATGCATCAAGCTGACTGTGGCGTCCAGGCCCTGCCACATGCCACTGCTCTCTTTGCCATGACTCAGGGCTGAAATAAACTCAGGATTTAATCAAATTCTCATTAAGATTTCATTGAGTCAAACCAAATACTTTCTATGTACACAACTTGGCTACAAAAATGCATACAAAACAGAGTTTAAATTTCTTCCTGCAACCTGAACTATTAACTACTTAAGAAATACTGAAACTTTTGCCTTTATTTGCCTTGGCCTTCCAATAAGAAGAGGGCAAAGTGTTACCTGCACAGAAAATTCAAGGATTAGGTAATAATTTTGTTAAAGAAAAATCTGCCATGAAGTATGAGCTCTGTAGCAGCGCAGAACTTGTTCAGTTATACCAAGACACAGCAGTCTTATCTCACTCCACCTTACTCCTAAGACATTGCATTAAGGTTGTTAGTTGCCCCAAGGTGACCACAGATAAAAGTATTTATTCCGTAGGAAAAACTACGTACACAGAATTCATGTTAATTTTAGTTCCTTCCGTGTCAATTTCCTAAATACGACATCTCCTTAACCCAAATAAAGCCACAGACTCTCTATCTGGTGGCCCATACCATTTTGTGAATATTTCTGTCATAGAAAGGGTATATATCAGTGACATATAGTAATTGTCCTATTTGCCCACTTTCTTCCCAACTGGACTGAAAGTTTTTGTAGACAGACACCATGCCATTTATCTATGTCTGTATCCCCAGTGGACTGCCTGGTACGTAACAGGTGCTCAGAAAGTGTTTGCTGAATGAAGCAGCTTGAAGTCAAGGACAAAAGACAGAGAAACATAAATCAGTAATAAGGTGTGATAAATAATGGAGTGGATCCGATGATGGATGAACAGGGATGGGACACCTCTGCCTGGGAAACCAGCAGGGTCAAGGAAGGTGTCGCAGAGGAGAAGATGCTTAGGCTGGCCTTGAGAAAAAAGCAGGAAATTACCAGGTTTATGGGGAAAAGAAGACAAAGGGAGAAGTGGCATGTGGCAGGGCCTGGGTACCCCAGTAGGCTTGATACATTTGAGGCAAAGGATCCGTGTGGGTACTTTGCAGGGATTAGATGGAGGGAGCCAGGAAATAACATATAAGCCACACAGAGAAGTCTGGACCATCTCATGCAGGTGGTGGGGGGCCTCTGAACAGCTTTACATCAGCTTTATGTGCTTAGTTTCTCAGTGCTGCTATAACAGAAATACAGCTCTGGCGCTGTAATGGTTAAGAGCTCGACACAAGTAGGTGGCTTTAACAAACAGAAATTTATTTGCTTATAGTTTAGGAGGCCAGAAGTCCAAATTCAGGGCACCGACTCTAGGGGAAGACTTTCTCTGTCAGCTCTGGGGGAAGGTCCTTGTTTCTTTTCAGCTTCTATTCCTTTGTTCCTTGGCAACCCTTCATGTGGCATGTTTCTTCCCCTCAGCTTGTGCTTCCTTCTCTTCTCTATGCCTAATCTGCCCTTTTTATGTCTGAAATGTGATAGATTTAAGACACACCCTACAGTGATATAGCCTCATTAACACAGCAAAGAAAACCCTATTCCCAGATGGAATGATATCCACATATAAAGGGATTAGGATTTACAACACATGTTTTTGGGGGACACAATTCAATAAGACATTAAAAGTTGTCTTAGAAGAATGACTCTGGTGACAATGAGGAGAAAAGATTGCTAGGGGGCGAGATTTGGGATAGTTCAGATAAAGGCCTGAATTGAGCTAGTTAGCAATGGGAATGCATATGAGAGCAAGGACAGATGCAAAGAAATGAGGAAATAAAGAGGAGTCCAGAATGATCCCCTGGTTTCTGTGTAGGTTGAAAGGAGGTGCCTTTAATTAAATTAGGAATGAAGAGAAAATCTGCTTTGAGAGGAAGATAATAAGCCCAGTTGGCTGATGTTGAGTTGGAGTCGCCTGTTGGACACCCAAGTGAAGATGTTCAGTAAACAACTGGGTTAGGTATGTGAGTCTGACACTCAGACGAGAATCTGGCCAGGAATAAGACTTTCTCTATGACTTCTTTGGAACTCTTGTTTTACTTTTACAATTTAATACTGTGCCATGAGGTTTCAGTCATGATTTGGGACTGCTAGGGGAGGAATAATTGGTCCCACTTCTGGCAGTGGCTTAGATACGGGGCCTCAGGCAAGGTACTCAACTTCAGGCGATGCCTATTGCCTCACAGGAAAGGAAATAATTAAGGAAACCTGAGGAAAGGCGTTGCAAACATTGACCTTGAAACAAATTAATTTAGCGCTGTCTTTTCTGGCTGTCCTGTGGAATGTGGAAGTTATACTAGCAAGGCCAACTTCTTCCACTGCCCCAAAACCATACTTCCAAAGTTCACTGAGTGAGTGCCAGAAGGAAGTCTTTACCTCCATTCCATTGGAAGTCTGACTCCTTACAGAATCTTTATTAGGTAGAGACATCCCCTAAACATGCCACTTCTCCCACTTTGATGGTGGCTGAGGTCTTATTTTAGGACCTGTGGTAGTGCAGTGGTTAAAACAATTGACCACTAGCCAAAAGGTTAGTGGTTTGAAACCACCAGTGGATCTGCAGGAAAAAGATGTGGCAGTCTGCTTTCGTAGAGATTTGCAGCCTTGGAAACCCTATGGGATCACTATGAGTCAGAATCTACTCAACGGCAGTGGGTTTTGGTTTGGAGGTCTTATATCAATGTCCTCTTGCCATTGTGATAGGAGTTCTGATGGCACAGTGGTTAACGCTCTGCTGCTATCCAAAAGGTTGGCAGTTCAAACCCACCAGCCACTCCACAGGAGAAGGATGTGGCATTCTGTTTCTGTAAAGATTTACAGCCTTGGAAACCCTATGGCGCAATTCTGCTCTGTCCTGTAGGGTCGTTGTAAGTTTGAATCAACTCAACCACAATGAGTTGCCATTGTGGTACCAGCTTTTTGTTCGTGATCTTGCCCAGCCTGCAGTCCCAAGCTGGCTTCCCTGAATGCACCATGACAGTGCTCTGCTGTAGAGAGCAATCTGCAGTTCTGTCTGCATTATAGAGTTTAGGCTGAGATCAACTTTGTTTAAGGAACCCAACTAAAACAGCATTTTTGCAGATCAACTCATTTTATTTTTCCTGGCCAATCTGTCATAAGTGACTTGCACTGAAATGAAACATATTTTAATTCAAAGTTTCCTGATGGTAATGGTACTGTGGGAGTTATATAATGTGCTCATGATTGCACCTCTTTTGGCTTCAAATATCTACTAACAACAGCTAAATGGGAGTTGTTTATGGAACCCAGGCATTTCTGACAATTCAGGAGAGATTGCTTCACCAGCTTCTGGCAGTCAGGTGTGAGCATGGCAAAGATTTAGCAAGGGCATTAGTCTTGTGTGGAGAATGGAGAATCTCATTTTTAATTCAAGGGACTGTGATAGAAAACTCATCATCAAACTTGAATATCAACCACTGTTTAAAAAGAAGGCAATATCACAATAGCACCAAGGGAAATTTAAATGATGCACAACAAAATTTCTCAGAGAAGCACAAAAACTAGTCACTGTCTCCAATATGCTGAATTAGATGTTGCACGAAGCCCAAAGTTGATATTGTGTTCAATGAAGAAGCTTTAAAATATTTACTTATTGATACAAGGCAAAGATGCCAGGTTATTTTGAATTGTAGAATCAGACATATTCTCTGATTTAAAAAAAAAAAAATGCTAGCTAGGTTATAAGCTGAATGTAAGTGACAGGTCACCACAAACTTCCTGGTCTGACATTTAAATGTCTATAAAGGTAAACAAAGTTTGGTGTTCAGATTCAGGATATAGCCAAGGATTGGTTTAGCCTCAAATAAGAAGCAGTGGGCTGTAACCAAATTGTTTAGATGGTGTCTGGAAACTGGTAAGATACATGACAGGTAGGTAGGTAGGTAGATAGGTGGATAGACAGACCAACAGACAAACCAACAGACAGACAGATAGATAAAGATGTGTGCCATTGAGTTGGCTCCGACTCACAGTGACCTTATATACAACAGAATGAAACGTTACCTGGTCCCGTTTCATCCTCATGATCACCAGCATGTTTGAGTCCATGGTAGTGGGTATTGTGCCTATCTATCTCACTTTTTTTTTTTATCTCACTGAAGGCCTGCCTTGTCCTTGTTGGCCCTCTGCTTCACCAAACTTGATACCCTTCTCCAGTGATCAATCCCTCTAGATGACATGCCCAAAGCAAGCAACTCCTGTTATGATCCACAGGGTTTTCATTGGCTAATTTTCAGAAGCAGATCACCAGGCCTTTCTTCCTTTTAGTCTGGAAGCTCCAGTGAAACCTGTCCACCACGGGTGGCCCTACTGGTATTTGGAACACCTGTAACGTAGATTCTAGTATCTCAGCAACACGTAAGCCACCACAGTACAACAAACTGACATACAGGTAGTGGAGTAAGCTAGGGAATATTTTTTTAATCTGTTGGAAATGCAACTTGAGTAAAATCATCTTTGACTTGCTTTTTTTTTTTTTAATTTACAGGTAGGAGATCAAATCATTGAAATCAATGGGGAAAGCACAAGGGACATGACACATGCCAGAGCAATAGAGCTCATCAAATCTGGAGGAAGAAGAGTGAGGCTACTGCTAAAGCGCGGAACAGGACAGGTCCCAGAGTATGGTACGTTTCACGTTTTGATTCACCTTAAGTGTGTTACTTCTATGTACTGTAAATGCCTATGCTTATTTATACAACTACATCAGTTTTCTGTTTCTATTGAAATATATATTTAACTATCTATAGACAAATATACACAGATATATGTTTAAGTTAAAGATATATAAAGGTATCTCTTTTGCTCCCTCAGTTAGGAAATGTGTACAGTGTCAAATGCAGGGCCTTTCAGGGCATCTCTGAGTGTGCTGGGAGATCCAGCCACCACTGACAGATTAGAACTTCTGTAATTTGACTGACAGTTCTCTGTTCATTTGAGTCCACAGTAACGTATCAATTATTACCTAAAATTTTGCACGTGTCAGATTGTCTCTTAGGATTTGTAAATGGGGACAAAGGCCAAATCAGAACAAATCCTCAGGGTGTAAACATTAAAACATAAACTTCAGTTCATGGCAGTTCATGCAATAGCTGCATTTCCTTGGTATTTAGGGATTATTCCAGAAATTCATTCCTTCGTTTTGTATCTGAAGATTTTTGAGGAAAGCTTTAAAGTGCCTTTTAATTCATAGATTTGCCTTCGGAAGTTTTTAAAGGTATTATCTCCCAACAGCCCATTTCTGACACCACTGATAGCATAGCTCTCACGTATCAGAAACTACTGGGTGGTCATTACATAAAAAGCATCAAAACCCGAGCTAATGTTTAAACAGTCCCAGAGACTGAAAGGAAGACAGACAGATAGACGGAAGTCAGTGGAAAGTAAAAAAAAAAAACAGTTGCCACTGAGACAATTTCGACTCATAGTGACACCATGTGTGTCAGAGTGCAACTGTGCTCCACATGGTTTGGGTTTGTTTGTTTTTTGTTTTCTTTGGTTTTGTTTTTGGAAGTAGATCACCAGGCCTTTCTTCCAAGGCACCTCTGGGTAGTCTGCAACTGTCAGCCTTTTGGTTAGCAGCCAAGTGCATTACCATTTGCACCATCTAGCAATGATCGGTGAAGAGTAGCCCAGATAATACCCATTCACCTTTGGAAATGGGATCTAACTGCTGCTCTGAATAGTTAGCACAGATTAAATGTAAACTGAAGATCTGGAAAAACTGAGCCCACTTCAACCCCTCTCCTTCCTACCAAAAAAATTTCTAAAGGGTACTTTTTTCACTCAAATTATGCTTTTTGTCTAAGTTAGCTAAATAATTGATTAATATCTCCTTATTTAGCAAGGTTGATGCAGTTCTGAGTTCAGTTGAAATATCTGAATTCAAAGGCCTTTAAATACATTATGTTCCAGTGTCTTGTGCATACCCCAAAGCCAACACAAAGGGCTAGCATGCCCTCATGTTAAGAGTCAGAAAGCATCCCAAAGGTTCCATAGGACTGGCTTTATGCCCGAGGAAATATGTTATCCCAGTTCCTACCCTAGTGCTTGGATCTAATGACATAGTTTTAAATATTAATATTAGCAATCAGCACAAGCCTGATCCTGCTAAATAAGTAAATTTGGCACCTGCATTAATCCCTTTGTAAAGAATCTGAACTCTTGGAATAGAAAAGCTTAGAGCATTAACTGATTAAATAATGTCAAAGTGAGCTGTAAGACTCTATCACTTCTAAAAAAAAAAAAAAAAAAACCTCATTTTAAAGCTATATTTCACTCCATAGCAAGACCTGTTATCTATACCAAGGAATTTTCGTAGAGTTAATATTTTTTTATTGTTCTAACAAGTTAATCTTTAGAAAAGTTCATCTGAACAACATGGTTATCCTGGGATTTTTATTCTTTTGTAGAATTACTACTTGGTCCATATTTTCAGCATCCACCATGCCAGCTGCTAGTCTATAGTGAGTGGTTAGAACTTTTACTGACCAACCTGTGGAATAACTCAAACTGTAGTGCATAAGTGTGAAAAAAGTGTGAAGCCACCTCAAATCATCTTTAGGAAAAAATAAAATGATATTTGTAAACAAGACAAAAATTCAAGATCATGTCAACAATATTCCATTAATTCTTAACATTATCCAAAAATATCTGGTTAAATTATAAAAATAACCAACACATAGACAAACCCATAAAACAAAACGAGACTAAATAGGCACACCAGCCCAGTGGTAAGGACAAGAAGGCAGGAGGGGACAGGAAAGCTGGTAATGGGGAACCCAAGGTCAAGAAGGGGAGACTGTTGATATGTTCTGGGGTTTGCAACCAATGTCACAAAACAATATGTGCATTAATTATTTAATGAGAAACTAGTTTTCTCTGTAAATCTTCACCTCAAGTACAATAAAAAATAAATAAAAGCAATAACCAACACAGAGAGTCAGCTAAATATCTGGGCACACTCTTAAGGAGTCAAACATCAATATTAACTATAGACATAATAGTATAAAATGCCTTATATTCTTCCAAAATGTATCATTAAATCCATATTTAGAGGTAATATTAGATCATCAGCTACTTTTGATGTTAGACTGCCATAATTTTGACTATATAATAACTTTAAAAATATGTTACGAAGACAGAATATTATAGAATAGAGAAATCTCCTTTAGGGGAGTAAAAGAATCATCACAAACTAAGTAAATATTAGTTCTTCAAGAAAATCTAAGCTGAAGGATGCACAATTGTACTTGAGAAACCAAGAAGGTTTGGGATCAGATTGGCATGGTAGAGAATAACACCATGAAATGATATTTCTACAATCTCAGAGAGACTAATGAGGGGAGATGTCTCAAGGGTTTCCAAGATCGGCCCCATGTTCAGAGATTTGCTAAAAGGACTCACGGACACAGCATATGTACTCATAAAAAAAAAAAAAAATTTTTTTTTTTTTTTTTTTTTTATAGCTAAGAGTTACTACAGCAACATAGTAAGGGTACACAGCAGGATCATAATAGGAAAAGACAGAGGCAGCGTCTGGAGGAATCCAGATACAGGCTTCTTTGTGCTCTCTCCCTCCCAGAGTACACTCTTCCCTAGAAGCAAAAATGCAGCAACATATGTGCAGTGTTTCTACCCAGAGAGCCCACTAGAGACTCAGCACCCAAGGTTTTCACTGGGGTCTGGTCCCGCAGGCACCCTTTGCCTAGCATCTACCAAAATTCCAGATACCAAGAAGGAAAGCAGGTGTTCAGCATAAACCACCTGGTTTGTACAAACAGTTTAGGAACAGTGAGGCACCCTTATCATTTAGGTAAAGTTTTATAAGCGTAGGGGACTATTTACCAACCACATTTCCAGAAGCCAGCCAGCCTTGCAAGCAGGACTTTCTGAAGAGAAGAGTCAGGCCTGCTATGTAAACTCTCTTCTGCACCAGGGACAAGCCAAAGCAGTGGCCACATTCAGGGACTGGCCAAATGACCCCAAATTACAAGGCATGCCCACAGCTAAGGAACACCATCATTCCTCCAGCATCAGTTAAAAAGACTATATCATGAAAAGGAATGTTTTATTCAGGATAAAAAAGCAAAAACCAAACCCATTGCCTCATAGAGTTTCCAAGAAGTGGCTGGTGGATTTGAAATGCCGACCTTTTGGTTAGCAGCTGAGCTCTTAACCACTGCATTATAAAGCAGGGTGTATTTTAATAAAATTGACATGAGAGAAATAACAATAACGAGAGAAAATTTGAACTTACCAGAACATAGAACTAAGAATATAATCTACTTTGTCCAAATGCACCCTAATCTCAGGAAAACTGAATTTTATGTCAAACAGGAATATAATCCTGTGTTTGTTTCCTCCGTGAGCCTTTTGATTTTAAGGTCCTAAACTTGGCATAAAATCCATGCTTAAAAGATCGTTATAGGTTATCAGAATCCATAGGAGACATACATCAGCCTGTTAGGGAAACACTCAGACTTAACTTGGAAGAGTGAACTTTGCAGATGAGGGGATTAGTGGGCAACTAGCTGTCTGTGGAAGGGTTATAAGTGATATCCCTGTTGGCATCAGCCCTCCATCTGATACCAACAGAATTCAGAATTCAGAACAGCTTTGAAGCAAGACCCTTATCTGGACTTTTGGACACATCAAGGAAAAGCTGATCTTAGTCAAGAGAAATATGAAACTGCTGCCCTGAGTTTTTAAGGTGATCTGTGACAGAGAGATAAGTTCAGGTACAATAGGAAGAAAAAAATACCAAGGGCAATCTGTCAGATTATTGACTAAACAAAATCAGTGTGAATCCAAGTGAGCTGCGGAAAGGAGTAAATATGCCGCAAATATGTGATCTGTAATTACATCAGACTAATCACCAGACGGCACCTCAGCCTATTCAGAGGCATCAGTCAGCACACGCGGCCACTGAAGCAGCGACTGCACAGAGATTGCTGAACGGCTCTGCAAGGGGAGTCGGAAAGTGATAAGGGCTACAGAGGAGAAGTTGCTTTTATAGTTAAGTCCTTGAAAGGGATGCTCAGGAGATAGGTACTTCAACTGTACTCGGGCCCTCAGGATGAGCACGTGCTGATTATAAACTCAGTGGAAAGCATGAGCCCCCACCCCTCGACACACCTCTCAACAACTAGCGGGAATAAGGAAACTTCTCTCCACCATCCTGAGAAAAGAATCAAAAGATGATGCCCCCAAAATAGTGCCCTGCTTAAAACTGGTTGTTGCTATTCAGATTAAATCTAAGAAGCTTAAGAGAAAAGAGAACATGCATCATGATTTTACAACTGCCCAGGAATGAATTATACAAATTAGCTCCCTGCCTTGAAATAACAGGTGTCCTTCATTAGTATTCCAGGAACACAACATCAGTGCACACTTGATTTATAAACTGAGCCACAGAGCCAGGGCAGGCTGTGATGGGGTAAATAGAGGTACCGCTGAATAAAAATCCCCAAAGCAAGCAGTTTGGACCAATGTGGAGCATTGCCCCTGGTAATATTTGCTGTTTGAATTTGATCGAAGTAAAACAAAAGAGAAATATGTTTTTCAGGCAGGATTTACTGAGCATGTGCTATGCACAAGGCACTTTGCAGGCACTGAAGTTAAGACAGAGTCCTAGCCCTCAGTCAGCCCACAATTTAATCATGAGGATGCATTTAACAAGGGATTCTAGCAGTGATGACTGATGAAACAGTCTCAAAGGCTCTGCTCCAATGAAAAGGCTAAAATGGGTTTTATTAATGATTCTTAGAATTTCCTAAGTACCTCTGGAGGGTTAAGGACACTTGAAAAGCACTTGGCTTCTTAGGTTTGTTAAGCATTCCCTTTGTGATATTCGTACTAATAATTTGTACTTTTCCTGAAGAAAGGATGTACCCAGAATATGGGTAAATCTCTGCTTAGACCTTGTCTGAAATATTCTAAATTCCAAATTATTAAGCAAAAATATCATGTAACAAATTTGCTAATCATCATTAATCTTCCCCTCTTGTGGCTACCAGCCACATAGGACAACCTGGACCAGTATAAGCTCATATCCTGGGGCTTTCTCAGGTGTACTGATATAATCTAACAATAAAAGGCAAAGGGAGAGTCTCCGCTGCCAAAACCTCTTGCTCAGAGACCACGTTGGTGAGAACTTTAAATGGTTCCATAGCCTTTGCACTAATTCACCTGCATTTTTAATAGGGCAAAAGGCGGCTTGCCTCAATAATAAATTCTGAAACTTAATTTCAGCTTTTGACATTCATGGTTGAGCATATCTTCCTTTCCCATGAGAAGTTCTACAAATCACTCAAGACAACCTTCCACTGAGTAAGAGAAAATGATAAAGCACAGGGAGGAGGGCAGGTTGTCTGGCAGAACCCTGGGCTGCATCAGGCATAGAATAGGGACCCTCTTCCTGGCTAATGGCTCTCGACGATTCAAAATGTTGTGGCAACCCCAGGAAATTCTCTAACCATAAAACCTGTAATGCATTCTTGTTTTATGGAGCCAGAGGCACACAGCTCTGAAATTCCTTTCCCCACTGGTCAGCCAAAACCTCATTAATTATTTTAAGTGTATGCAGGATAAAGGTGAAATCCAGGGACTGTAATAATATTCCTTCTTTGTAGATAGTCTTACATAATTTTTGATGTGAATTTTTTTTTTCTTTAAAATTATTTAAGTGCCCCCCTCAAGTTCTCACTTGTTAGGTACTCAAGACTCAGATAAAATATTAGTCGACATGGTAACCAAGAAATCTTCCAGGAAGAACCCATTTAGTTCCCTGAGGTCCAGTCTCCCTCAATTCCCAAAAGCTTAAGTTGTTGGAGGAATGAGTGAATGAAGAGATATCATTCCCAGACCCCACTGAGAAGCACTCCCATCTGCATCTTGGAAACCTAAAAACTCCAGGTCCTCCAGTGAGCCAGTCTTGGAGAGTCATATCTTAGGCTCTCTGTAGAACATTCCGTTTCTTCCCCCAACATGAAGCCGAGCTCTCCTGCAAGAAGGCTGCTTTCTAGAAGAGTCCAGGAAGGGGAAAGGCACTTTCTTATAAGAAATACTGCTGAATATTGTAAGAGCATTGGACCTGACCTCAGAGAAGTTGCAAATTATGGAGAATGTTTTTTTACAAGAGGGAAGGGGCTAGGATCATGGACATAAGAAATATGCAGACTTAGAAAATCATATTATGAATAAGGGGAGAAAAAAAAATAACATTCCTCAACAGGGGTCAGAAGTCTACCTCTTTCTGTCCCACCCCCACTTTCATCTCCCTCCCTCCTTTTATCTCTCCCTCCCTCCCTCCCTTTCTCTCTTCCTTTTTCCTCCTCCTCCTTCTTCTTCTTCTCCTCCCCTCTCATACACACACACACACACACACACACACACACACACACACACACACAGGGGATAGTCCTAGAACAGCGACTCAGGCTTTTAATAAACAGATGCCTGCACTCCCTCTAACTCTGGATCTTCCGATTGAGTGATCTGGCCCAAAACTCTCTATTTTAAGTGCCATTCCAGGGAATTCCCATGCCCTGCAGATTGCTGCATTTATCTCCTCTAGCCCATAAGAAGTTTTGACTATTACTGCCCTCTTTATGTCCCGTTGGCTTTTTACTACTTTGAGTAGAGGACTTCAGCCAGAATCACTCTCCTTTCCAAGACTTGCGCCATTGAAACGTAGAGAAAGAAAGGACACATCTCCATTTTCTTCCCATTTTCCATCTTTTTGACTTTTTGACAATCTGGGCTTAGTTCCCACCCTCCTCACTGTAGACAGTTTGACCCTGTGGTATGTAGCAAGAGAGTGTTGACTCAAGATTAGCTTTCTAACCTCTCAACTAGACCCTTTTTGAAGCTGGTGCTGAATGTCAAGGCTGTTTTCCCTACTGTCTGATTTTCTCTTGTCTGACTAGAGATGTTGCAGGGAGGATTTTGATCCCTAATGAAAAAAGAGTTTGCCAATAAAACCCTGTGATTCAGCTGCTCAAAGAAGAGTCCAATACCTTAAGACAAATTCTTGGGTAGGTCCAGCCAACTGCCAAAATAAGCAAACATCAAGTCTCTAAAGTATCCCTTCCATGATGATGGTGCCTCCTGCCCTGTCATGGTATTCCCTAGTCAAATAACTCACTGGATTGAATTTTTAACCTAACGTTCTCTAAAGCCCTCATTTCTAGCCAGAAGAGATGGTGAGTCCATGAGGTTCAATTTTTGTTATTTGTAAACTCCACGTACAGCCTTGCTTAAAGATAGGGTTGCCCCTGAGATCCTGTTTTGACAAAGACCTTCCAATATTTCTTTTTAACTGGACTCCTGCAACTGAAATCATATAACGCCTCACCCAGGCTTGAATTATGTGCTCCGGTTAATGTAGCAAAATCTATAAACTATGAGAGTCACATGTTCTTCAATGTGCTACTTGGGTTTGAGATTTTTTTTTTAATAGAACAACAAACAAGTGCTTATCCCTGACTAAAACTGCTGTTAACTATACTGTGGCTCAGACATTTATTTAAGGAATAACCTGTTTTTATGCTTCTACAGAAAGGCCTCTGCTCTTTTCAGAGCACACTTTCCAACAGATAACAACCCTGGCCTCGTCAGGACCTGAGGTTTTAGGACTGGACATGTATACTCCTAACGTACATTAAATATGCTTAGCACAGTATGCAACCCTCCATTTTTCATATTTCACTGTAGTGTCTACTCCCGCCTTCACAGCAATTTATCTCCACCATGTTCTGGGCCCTCTTATTTGACCTTCTGGGCATGCGTCTTTCTAGCACATGTATCTTTCATGCCCAGTAAAGGCCATATTTAAAGCCAAATGAGAGCCTTCTCTGTGTGACGCTAAAACAGCTTGATCATTTTTGCACAAAATTACTTGCATCTTGGCAGGGCTAAATGGTAAACTCAATTAATAAATCCTGAAATCTAATTTCCACTTCTGACATCCATTTTAAGCATTAGCTTCCTTACCACGATGAAGTTCTACTTTCCATTTATGCAACTTCAAGGTGTTAGTTCTCCCCTCCCTCAGACATAATATCAGACTACAAAAACACATGCCCTGTAGCATAATCAGAACTTGATGCTGAGTGCTATTCCATTCTGTAAATGGAAGCCATGTAGACACTGCACCAAGGGTGAAGCAAGTCCAGCACGTACATGGGGAATATCATCAGTGTACAGAGACAAAGAGGGGGTCAGACCTCAAAATGTCTGAGCACATTAGCCAGACAATGGGCACGTCCCCTTTTACATCACTAATGCAGAGCTGAGAGACCACAGCAGCAGGCATTGCAAGGAGCAGTGACCCCATCTCTTAGCAGCTTGTCACTTGGAAATTATTGACCTAGATATTCCAGGATCTCTAGTACCCATCCTTGTGTAGGTGAAGAGCTGTAGCCCCTGAGCTGACACAGATGCATACCAAGACAGCCACTAAGAGTTTGGTGTCAAAGCCCAGCCTGCAGTCAGGTGACTATAGCAGAGTAGGACAAGTCAGCCTAGGTGAGACATTGCTGTTTTTTTTTTTTTTTTTCAGCTTTGTTTCTTTACCAGAAGGCAATTACATCCAGCAAGTCAGCTGTGAACTTTGAATATAAATAAGCAAATTGTCAGAGGAAAAGGGGACTATAAGACTTTATGAGATTATTATATGTAGAAACATAAATATAAACATGGAGGACACCACATTTCTTTATTCTCAGGTTTTTTTTTTTAATTTATAAATGATTACTGTGACCGATTCTCAAATGACAGCAGATACCATTACAATCTCCCATTATTATGAGAAAATTCTATGAGATTTCTGAAACTATCATTTCCAATTTTATTAGCATTTGTGACTCCCAGAAAGCACCTCAGTATGCCCTTGATGTTTTGGGAAAATCTACTTTGGAAATATACATGTAGTTCAGTCTTTCACTAATTTCACTTGCTGCATGCTTGATAGGGTTAGCTTTATTAAAGTCTATTCTTGCTACCTAGATTATTTTTATTCAACTGCTCTAAACTTACTAAGCAATCTTGATTCTAACAGTAATAATATATCTTTGTCACTGGTTCTGTTAATTCTAATGATTGGTCCTAGGCTGTTCCTCCCCTTCCTTTAGGAATGGTACCTTCCAGTCTCTCCATGTGCATGAAAAGTGACAAGCATGGGTCCCCATATTTCTACTTATTGGGCCACCCTAAAGACACGGTTTGTAAAATCTGCATGAATATTATCTTTCTCTAATGAGCTTTGGTTTTGCGTATGTTTTTAACTGATATATAATGCTCCCTCTTTCATAGTAGCTTGTCTAATTACTGCTAGCGCTCTGGAAAGTATTTATAGCTGAGACCTTATAAATGATGAGGATAGGATTTGTGGGATCATGAAGGTTTGAGATGCAGCAAGTTCTAAGGAAGCAGCATACAACAGCCCCTGCAGGAAGGAGGGGTGGCGGATACAAGAGAGGTGGCACTAGCTGAGTTCTGCCCATACACTTCAGAAAAGCCTCCCTGGGCTTCAGTGCAAGTAGTTGGGCTTCAGCTCAACTTTGAATAGCTCTAACCTAGGCCAACTTTTACACCTGACATTCTAGCCCTACCTGGGAACTCTGAACTCCACCTGGCATTGTATTCCCACAGCCTGTTTTGTGACCATTTTCAATCCGGACTGGATCTTCTTACTTCCCTTTCCATATTCAGTGATACACCAAGTTTAAAAAGAAAAAAGCCCTGTTGTGGCTTTTTTTTTTTTTTAATAGTCATAACTTTGCATCTAAACAGTATTCACCACTTTTATTTCAAAATGAATATTCTTAAGTGTTGGCTATATGTTAGCCTAATATTTGGTAACAACAAAAAAAAAATTTAAGGGAAAAAAGTATATTATATGTAAACAAAGCAGAATGTAGATGATAGCCTTGCAAATATGGTTCAAGCAGCTTGTCACGCCTCTACCACATCCCTCAAGCAGCCCACATTTCCACTATCAAATTCACAGGGGACATGTGGCTACTGCCACAATTTAATTGCACTGGGATTTTAAAATGTCATTTTCTCAGCACTGGTTTGATTCCTCCCCATTCACACTGTCACAGGTCTGGCTAAGCTTCTGTCTACCAAAGGCTTTTAAGCTAGCTCTCTGAACTGTTTCTGAAATTTATTTTCCAATTGTTAATGACCCTGCTGGTTGCCATCCAGAACTGGCTTAAATTTAACATGAAAGACAATATGATTCACTAAGTGAGTTATCTCGCTGACCCTACCACTAAAGATTTCTTTAATAGTTTTATACTGATATAAATACATATACCATTATTATATACCATCACAATCATTCTTTATGTCTACAAAAACAGAATTTTTAAATATGTTGTTTTTCTAAAATATTTACCTCTCAGGGATAACTTCTAGAACAGGGGAAAGCTAAGTTATGGCATAAAGGAGAATGTTGTCTGCTAGGAAAGGTATCAACCCATGTAATAACCATTGAGAAAATCTAGTGCATTCTGGCATAGGAAAGAAAGATCTATGATTGCCATATAAGCAAATTTAACTAATCTGTAATCCATGGGGTAAAGGTGTCTGAACCAATTCACTAAAGTCACCAACTAACAAGGAGGACTCCATGGTTTCAGCTCAGTTCCACAAACATCTCCCGATCACTTCCTGCAACCCCAGGCACCTTGCTCGGTGCTGGGATGTGCAGGTTGCTGAGAGTCTCTGCCTGTGTGCAGTCACAGCTAGTAGGGAAGACCAGAAGAAAATCAGGTAATGGGGCAAATATGGAGAGTATCAACAAAGTGTGATAAGAACCCAAAAGAAGGAGTAGACTAAGTCTGCTTAGCAGAGGTGTAAAAAATTCTACCCAAGAGATAATATTTTAGCTGGGACTTGGGAGACAAGTATGATTTCACAAGAGTAGGCAAGAAGCGAGGTTCTTCTAACCAGAGGAGGCAGTTTGAACAACGTCAAAGAGGCATCTCTAGAAGAGCTATAATATAGACTAAGTGGAAGAGAAGAGGGGTAAAAAAAAAATATATATATATATATATATTCTTTTTTTCTTTATAAAAGAAAGGGAGAAATCCTTAGATGGTGCAAACGGTTAAGCACCCTATTACTAGCCAAAAGGTCAGTGGTTCAAACTCACCCAGAGGTCCCTCAGAAGACTGGCCTGGCAATCTACTTTTGAAAAGTTATAGCCTGGAAAACCCTATGGAGCAGTTCTACTCTGACACATGCAGGGCCTTATGAGTCAGAATCAACTTGATGGCAACTAACAACAATTAAAAAGGGCCTTCAAGGCCAACCAAAGGAATTTGAATCTTATATAATCGGGTGTCATCAAAAATATTTTTTAAGTGGCAGGGTAAAAATATCTATAGTTGGAAAGAGTAGAACTTGCTGCATAGGGTTTTAATGGCTAACTTTTTGGAAGTGGATTACCAGGCTTTTCTTCCAAGGTACCTCTGGGTGGGCTGGAACTGCCAACCTTTTAGTTACCACCTGAGCATGTCAACCATTGTGCCACTCAGACTCCATTAAGATAACTAGGTAGTGGTTAAAATGGGTTTTATAGGAAACTTGAGGCAGTTAAAAGCTTACTACAAAAGTTGACACAAGTGATGCGAGAAACTTAATTGAGGAAGTGGTGGTGGAAATAGCAAGTTAAGGGTAGATTTTTAGAAATATTCCAGATCTTTAATTGATGGTGAATAATGGATATGAAGGAAGGGATCAGGAAGGAGGAATCCTGTCCACGGCGGGATGGAAAATGATGCCAGAGAGCAAACAGGAAACACAGGTGAAGGAACACATTTAGGAAGAAAGATAATGATGTTAGTTTTGGACTTGTTGAGTTTCAGGCATTTGACAGACACTTACAACTGGGCACTTGGATGAGGCGCTCAAGAGAAGAAGTGGGCTGGAGCAGGAGAGTTTAGAAAGTCCATGAGTGGGGAGGAGCTCTCCCAGAAAGAACCCACTGTGTGTAGGGAGAGGGGGGTTCAAGGGACACATTCAAATGTGAGTAGCAGGAAAGAGAAGAAAAACTGATAAAGAAGACTAAGAGAAGACAGTCCAAGAGGCAGGAAGACAGCCAGAAGAGAAGAGCAATATGGCAGCCAGAGAGAGATTAATGCAAACAGTTAAAACGTTCAACTGCTAACCAAAAGATTGGAGATTCGAGTCCACCCAGAGGCACTTTGGAAGAGAGACCTGGTGTTCTACTTCTGAAAAAGTCAGCCATTGAAAACTCTATGGAGCACATTTCTACTCTGACACATAGGGGGTCGCCATGAGTTGGAGGCAACTGAAACTGTGACAGGGAGAATTACCTATTTTCTGGATGTAAACATGGTTACTGTGTCCTGAGATAGGCTGGGAAGGGGGTTAAGGAAGGTAGGTGGAGTGAGGGTAGAGGAATAGAGACTAGAACCACACTTTCCTGCCCAGTTTAGCAGAATACTAGGCACATGACACTCAATAAATGGTAGCTATTGTAAAAAAAAAAATTTTTTTTTTTTTTATTGTGAGGATTGTGGGGAGAAATGGGCTTGACATGCTACTCTTCATAGCCCTTACCATAGGCCTTCCCCAAATGCTACCCCATGTTCTGGCCATACTGGGAATCCACCCAGTGAGACCTCAGACAACGAGAGCTCCTACTTAGCTCCAGTCATGAGGCTAGACCCTGGTTTTTCTGGGTTTTGTTTTCGTTTTTCTTTTGGAGGAGGGTAGGTAAGCAGGGTATAAAGATGAAAAAGACTCCATTTCTATGCTAAAGGAACTCTTTATGTAGGAAATGCTCAAGGGAAAAAGGGGTGCTGGTTGTTTACTAAAAAAATTCTCTTTAGTCACATCCTTGTTGCAATCATTCTCAAATTTAGGGGATTTTTTTATTGGTTTGATGTACAAAGTATTCTGAAAATGGGCATGTTTTGCTTAATTTCTTTTTCCATGACACACTAACTCTTTGAAATTTGCATTATGTCATCAAGACTTCAGTGAAAGTGTGCCCTCAAAGATTATCAGTTTCTCCATGGTAACCAGATCCCATGACTGATTGCACCCTTCATTCCCTTGGACCTCTCTGTAATGGTTAACACCGATCGGGCAGTGTATTAGCTGGATCTTCTATTACTGCTCTGATTGCTCCTGTGACTCCTTCAACTCTCTTCCCATCCACTAACTGTGACCCAGCCCCAAGGCCCAGTGCCACTCTCCACACACACACATACACACACACACATACCTTCCGCACCTCTCTCAGGATATCATCTGCTCTCATGGTTCCACCTGTCACCATTGTGCAAAAAACTTTTGCGACCATTTTGTCATCTCTGACTTCATTCCCTAGCTCTACCCCAAAACTTCCAACTGCCTACTAGACATCTCCACCCAGTTATCCCAAATCTATTTATCTAAAATTGTATTCTCCTCCTCTTGAATCTTCTATTAATTAAGGGATCATCAACCCTCCTAATCGCTGAGCCCATGACCATCCTGGCTGCCTTCTTCACTCCTCACATGTATCTAACTTGTTCTCAAGTTTGATTTCCTTTCCTCATTTCTCACATTGTCTTTCTCCTCCATTTCCATTGCCCTTATACCCCAGTTCAGGATCATTCACCTGGATTAAATAGCTTTCCACATTTTTCTCTACTCCCACAGCCAATCAGCCCTGCTTATTAACACCAAAGCAATTGTCATAAAGCATTACCCCACTATAAAACCCTTTCCACAAAAAAAAAAAAAAAAAAAATTAAATGAATCCTCAAAACCCTGTGTGATTTGGGCCCATCCAGCTATTCAATCTTATCTCTCACAGTATCCGATTACATTTCTGAATTCTAGTCACACTGGAATGTTTGTCATTGTCCTATATTCCCACCTTCATGGTTTAATTTAGCACAGGCTGATGCCTTGGCTTCGAAAACTCTTTCCCGAAATTATGTCCTCCTTCAAAAACCAGGCAAAGGTTCCAGGCTCTTCCACAAATCCTTTCCCAAGTCCACCAGTCAGAAGTAATCTCTCAGATTTCTAAAATCTCATCCAGGGACAGATAACCCAATAAGCAAGGTACTTATGGGCTTACCTGTATTCACTTAATAATCTGTAGTACACAACTTCACATGGGTTTTACCACCTTGCTTGATGTAGGAGCCCTGATGGTGCTGTGGTTAACAGCTTGGCTGCTAACCAAAAGATCAGCAGTTTGAATTCACCAGCTGCTCCTTGGAAACCCTATGGGGACAGTTCTACTCTGAGTATGAGTTGGAATCAATGGGTTTCGTTTTGGTGCTTAATGTAAACCTCTGTGTACCTTGCTTACTGGTTAATCGCCCCTGCTCATAGCCATTGCACCTCTCTCCTAGCCTCTCTCATGCTCTGTTTTCCAGCATAGGTAAGAGTATCCACATGCTTCTTGCCTTCTACAAAATCCAAACTCCTGAGGCCAAGGACTTTGTTATTCATATTGATATTACCATAGGTTCTTAACACAGTGCTTTGCCAATAAGGGGCACTCAGAAAGAGGGAATAAATAAGTGAATGAATGAATAAAACTCTTACAATATCACAAAGTCATCATTCTGACTGCAAAAATTTCACTCAGTTTTTCTTGGGATAGTTGTAGAAGGTATAGGATGATTGGTTAAATTTCCAGTGATTGCTTCAACTTAGTCTAGAAGTAGTTTTTTAGTTGTTGTTGTTCATTTGTTTGTTTTTCCCCAAGGAGCATTCTGGCTGTACTTCTTCCAAGACAGATTTGTTCATTCTTCTGGCAGTCCATGCTATATTCAACACCATAATTCAAAGGCATCAATTCTTCTTCTGTCTTCCTTATTCATTGTCCAGCTTTCACATGCATATGAGGCAACTGAAAATACCATGGCTTGGGTCAAGCTCACCTTGGTCCTCAAGGTGACATCTTTGCTTTTTAAAACTTTAAAAAGGTCTTTTGCAGCAAATTTGCCGAGTGCAATGCATCTTTTGATTTTTTGACTGCTGCTTCCATGGGCATTGATTGTAGATCCAAGTAAAATGAAATCTTTGACAACTTTAATATTTTCTCCATTCATCATGATGTTGCTTATTGATCCAGTTGTGAGGACCACTCCCTGGAGAAAGACATCGTGCTTGGTAGAGGGTCAGTGAAAAAGAGGAAGACCCTTAACAAAATGAATTGACACAGTGGCTGCAACAATGGGCTCAAACATAGCAATGATTATGAGGATGGCACAGGACCAGGCAGTGTTTCGTTCTGTTGTACATAGGGTCACTATGAGTTGGAACTGACTCAACAGCACCTAACAACGATAACAGTTTTTTTTTTATTTATTTAAATTTGCCCATCTGGTTTTTTTTGTTGTTGTTTTTTTTTTTTGTAATATATCTATCTATTAAGAGTTTAGTGGAAGAAAAACTGGATAATTGAATGTATCTGGTAATTATTTCTGATTAATCTAAGTTTTACTATTTTCATTAACTGTTTTCTCACAAATTGGTGATGACCTATGTTGGCAGCACTAATCTGTGCTACAGGAATGCCATGTATAATACAGCTTCTAGGAGACTTCAGGCTTCCGAGAACTGTGGAGTAAGAGCTAAAGTTAGGTCTTTCTGAGTGGGACTGTGTGCCTGCCTGCCTGCTACAGAAAAGGGCCAACATGAAAAACACTCTGTCCAGCAAAACTGGGTCTATACCAAGTTTGACTAAATTTACCTGTTATATGTCTGACATTGTTTGATGATGTTGGGGCTACAGAAAAAAGGTGGGATGACTCCACACATCAAGGAGCTGTCTGCCTCACCAAAGATCTGAAAATAATTCACTTGAAACAAATTCAAGACAATACAAATCAATATGGTAAGGGAGTTTCTGATAAGAGTGAGAAATGATGAGCAGCTAGTCAGACAGGAAGGGGCTGATCTTGAAATAACCCTTGAGGAATGAATGGGTTTGGGATAAGCAAATGATCTGGAAACAAATGGTAGTGCAGAGCCACAGAGGGTTCTCAAGTATCACCCTAACATGGCCAAAAAGTGCTTTAGGGATGGTGGAGAACATTTTTGGAAAGTTTGCAATTCTGGCTACCCATCAGAATCACCTTGGAAACTTATATTAAAATATATATATATATATATATATACACACACACACACACACACTCATACATACATAGACGCCCCTCCCAAAGCCAATTAAACCAGAACGCTGAGAGGGAAAGAGGGAACAGGCATACGTATTTTTATAAGCTCCTCAGGCCAGTATAAGGAGCCTTAGTGGTATATGGTTAAGCACCTACCCAGCAGCTCCACAGGAAAAAGATCTGGAGATCTGCTTCCATAAACATTACAACCAAGAAAACTATGGGGGCAGTTCTACTCTGACACACGGGGCCACTATGAGTCAGAATCAGCTCGACAGAACCCAACAACAAAAACCAGGTCAGTATAAAGAGCAGCCACAGTTGAGAATCACTGGACCAGAAGTTGAACAGACTAGAAGGCTATTACAGTAACCTAGAAAATGTAGGAATGGGATAATAAGATGCAGAAAACAATAGAAATGAAATACAGAAGAGATGGAAACTCCAAGAATCTTGAAAGAAGAATCAATAAGCCCTGGTGACCGATGGTATAAAGAAAATAAAAATTTGGAAAGACTCAAAAAATATCTTCAGTTTAGATCCTGAGTATTTGAGAAGATGGCAGAGACATTGTCAGATATAAGAAATAGGAAAATTCAGAAATGATGAAGCCATTAAGATGGGTGATCTTTCAAGAATGATTTAACTTCTCTGGGCCTCAGTTTTTCCACCTATGGGGCTCAGTTATATGAACTCTTAGTTCCTTTCAAGTGCTGACATTGAGAGTACTGGGAGTAAACTAATCTGGGGTTATAAAAAAGATGTGGAATTTTAAGATGTGTGTCGACAATCAAATTGTGATTCACAATTGTATCACAGGTTCACAGCAGGTGAAACTAAAAGGGTAGATGAGGTCCCCAGGGAGGAGTGCAAATGATTGGGGGAAGAGAGGATGGCTAGAAAAGGAGAGTAACAATGCAGAATTTCCCCCCTTGCCTGCTCCAGGCTCTGTGTAACCTCCCTGCTACCCTGCGACAGGTGAGTGGTAGCATAGAGGCCACCATCCCTCAAAATCCCCACTTTAATGTCTACACACAATCATTTTTTATATGACCACTTGGAGTTGTTGCCATACGCTGGGTTTTTTTGTTTGTTTGTTTTGTTTTTTTGGTAAAAGATTGTTTCTTCTTAACATAAAACCAAACCAATGACAACAAGTCAATTCCAACCATAGAGGACAGAGTAGAACTGCCCCTTAGAATTTCCAAGGCTTTAATCTTTATGTAAGCAGCCTGCCACAGCTTTCTCCCAAGTTGCGGCTGGTGGGTTTGAACCTCCAACTTTTTGGTTAGCAGCTGAGTGCTTAACCAGTGTGCCACCAGGGCTCCTTCTTCTTAACATAGTACCTCTCAAAAAAATTAAGCTTTTTTGTAATTCATTATAAAAATTCACTAACAGAGAAAGCAGGTAGCAGGAATTCTTAATATCTTCTTTTTTCTGTTCAAGATGTTTCTGGGTATTTTGGGCTTTTTTCCATAAAAAATGCCAGAAGGAAGAAAAAAAAAATCTCTTCCAAGTAAAATACATCTGTTCAGTTGGCCTTTTCCCATTATATCCATTCAATAGCTTATTACCCTCAGGCACATCGCAATCAATATCTTTAGCTTGTTTTCAAAGCGAAATATCAGGCAATGCCTAGGCAAAAATTCGACTGCTTACT
The DNA here is from genome assembly GCF_024166365.1 of Elephas maximus indicus. NCBI lineage: Eukaryota > Metazoa > Chordata > Mammalia > Proboscidea > Elephantidae > Elephas > Elephas maximus. Next base: position 47,723,073 of record NC_064826.1, on the reverse strand, counting down.
CAGCATGTAAGTGAAATGTTGATTGCTTTTTAGTTGTCAAATACTATGAAGCCATGTCCCAGACTTTCTACACCCAAAATTCTAGAGCACCTAAAAGCTCTAGCCAGAAATGCCCAGTTGTGCTATGGCTGTTAAAAGACATCACATGAGGCTCTGCAGACAACCGCCACAGCTCCAGGGCTTAAGCACAGTTTAACGCAAAGAAGACTTCCCACCTCTGAGCCCTCAAGTTTTTTTAAACTTGAAAAGTAAAGCTGGTTCTGTGGGGCTTAAGAATTTACATTGAGTATTTATTTTGTAAATTGTCCTGATATTGGCAGCCCTCAGGACAATGCGATGAGGCAATATGTTTCTTAAAGGAGCCATTAGTAGGAGATGTGCAGATCCTCATCATACCGAAAAAATCAAACCCACCGCCTTTGAGTTGATTCTGACTCATAGTGACCCTACAGGATACAGCAGAACTGCCCCATAGGGTTTCCAAGGCTGTACACTTTAAAGAAACAGACTGCCACATCTTTCTCCTGCTGAGCAGCTGGTGGGTTCCAACTCATAGGTTCCAACCACTGACCTTTTTGTTAGCAGCCGAGCACTTAACCACTGCACCCCCAGGGTTCCTTGTCCTCATCATAGGATTGGCATTATCATCAGAACTAGATACCAGTTTTCCGTTTAGTTTCTGATGTTGCAGCTGTTGTTTTGGTGCTTGCCTTTGTTTGGTAGATTTGGGAATGGGAGAGCAGCATTGGCGCTCCACCAGGGGCGGTAAGGAAGTAGGACTGCATATGGAGAAAAGAGGGTCCCAGAGTCTAGTGATGTTTCAGTGATTTGCTTATTTATGTCCCTTTATATCCCAAGTCTTTCCACAAAGTCTTGTTTGAGATAGTAGCTTGTGTTCAGTGGGGAGGAGGAATATCAGTTGTCCTGCCAACAGCCTGAAGTAGGAGCTTGCAAAATAGATAAATGCAAATAGAACACGATCCTGATTGCTATGGAGAAACACACTGACAAGGGAAAAGTGTTCCCATTCGTCTTCATTGGGAGCCTCAGGTGCAGCATGGAGGCACTCACTGGAGTGACAGGGAATATACGTGAAATGCACTGCCAGGTTATTTAGTACTGCAAAATATGATAGGAAGGGCCTGGCATTATCTTTGCCTTTCTGTGACCTTGTTTCTTATGAATACGTTTACGGGGTTATCATCTGTTTCACAGTGCTTTAACTACTGGATCAATTAGCAAGCACCGACTGGCTACCCAGAGCCCTGTGCTGGGCCTATGGGAACTGTTAGGCTCCTGAGGACAGAAGCCACGCCTGCTTAGTTCATCTGGGCCATGCTTAAAAAACCATCAATGTTACCTTGAACTACACTGAGTGAATGAATAAATTAATAAGCAAATCCTGGTTACCACCATCAACTGCTCTGACAGGGATCACAACAGAGTGTCCTGGACAGAAAGGGAGGAAAATGCAGAAGAAAATTCAGATTTACAAAGAAAAAAACCAGTTTTGCTGGTCTGACAGAGCCTGGAGAAACCTCCATAGTAGGGCCCCTGGATACCCTTTTAACTCAGTACTGAAGTCTCTCCTGAGGTTTACCGGTCAGCCAAAGATTAGACAGGTCTTTAGGGCCAAAAATAGGGGTATGGTTCATAGTTCAATCATGCATACAATACTAATGAGCACACCAGTCCAAAAGCAAATATGAGAAGGCAGGAAGTGACAGAAAAATAAAATGAACGGAAATGGGGAATCTGGGGTGGTGAAGGGGAGACTGTTGACACATCACAGGCTTGGCACCCAATGTCACAAAACAATTTGTGTATTAACTCTTTAATAAGATACTATTTTGCTGTGTAAACTTTCACCTAAATCACAATAAAAAGGAAAAAAAAAAATGAATGAGCAAATGATCAAAAAGAAAACTGCAAAATCAGGCCCTGCTCTCTAGAAGGTTATGGTCTATTAGAATAAAGAGAAAAAAACAAGCACACCTATAAATGAAGGAGCTTCAGAATAATTGTAGTGTAACGGTATTGTACATACACACACACCCAAATGAAAGGGAATGCCCAACAGTAATCTGAGTGAGAAGGAAGATTTTTTTAAAGAATTCCCATTCATCCAGTATTCATCATCCCAATATGAAAATTAAGTCATTGTAAATGATTGCAGCATCTTTTGCCCATATTTGTACTAACTTGCTTCATTAAAATATATGTACCCAATATATCTATATATGTATATATATAGATATAAATCTGTTGCTGGCAAGTGAATTCCAACTCATTGCGACCCTATAGGATAGAGTAGAACTGCCCCATAGAGTTTCCAAGGAGCAGCTGGTGGATTCAAACTGCCGACCTTTTGGTTAGCAGCCATAGCTCTTAACCACTGTATTACTTACTATGTAAAGTGGCTGCATTCCAAGAAAGAACCATTGTATCTAACTGGTAGACCTGGTTTCTTCCGCTTAAGAAGAGACAGTACAAAATAAACTCAATTCATAAAAGAAAGTGCTATTGGATTCAGGCAATTCTAAGGTAGATCTCGTGGGAGTATGTGTGTGCTTGAAAATCAAAAAGCTAGAACTAAGGCTTTAATACTTCACAGCAAGCTGGACGTTCTGTTTGGGCTGCGGAACAGAATGCAACAAAATCCACTCGGTTATTTTCACCTCTGTTTCCTAGCAAATGGTAAACAATTTTCAGCAAAATTTTTTCTCACTTAGTCTTGTCATCCTTCTCCTTCTCCTCTGTCTGATCTTTCCTCAATCCACCCACCTCCAAAAATTGGCATTTCAGCTTTGAAACAAGGAAAAAAATAACACATGGGGTGGGGTGGGGAGTCATGAGAGTAGTGGAGGACAGCCACAAAGCTCTGTCCATGCCAGAGACCTCATGGGAAAAAAATATAGGAAACTATTGATTATATTTTCCTGAATTCCTGGTTAATAGATTACTCCTGAGAGAAAATTTTTAGAAGTCTTAGCCTCACTTTTTATCCCAAACATATATATATATATGTATGTATTTTCTGATGGCAAGTACAAGTACATAACTGCTCTGTCCTCAAGAGTCCTCACCCCTTGGGGGACCGTCTGAAAAGGAAAAGGGAAGGAGGGACAGAGAAAGGGGTCCTCCCACCTAATTACCTGCACCTGAGTCAAAGGATGCCCTGATCCTAGGGGCTCTTGTACATTAAGAATCTCTGCACCAACTGCTCTGATGGAGCTAACTGAAAGGCCAAAGTTCAGAAATGAACATCTAGGACAGAAATTAAGATGGATTTTAAATAAGAATGTTGGAAATTTTCCTACTTCATCCTGTGGCTGCATTAGTTCTCAAATGATGTCCTATTAAAAAAAAAAAAAATTTTTTTTTTTTAGGTTCCCTATATTCAGATAACTTTTACTGATTTTAACAAAATAATATGTGTTCGTTATAAAACATCTCAAAAACAAGAGAAAAAATGCTTTCTTTTTTTTAAACAGAACCTGTATTTCCTAGCAAATGCAAAAAATTTTCAGCTGAAATTTTTTCTCACTTAGCGTTTTGTCATCCTTCTGTGTTTTAAAGCCTATCTTTTTCACTTGACAATATGTTTAGATGACCTCCCATGATATTAAATATCCTTCTACACGCCATTTGTAATGTCTGCTTAGCACTTGTTGTGTACACGTATCATTTATTTAACCAACCTCCTATTTAAACTTATCACATTTTTCTACTCTTACGAAAAATATCTTTGTAGCTGTATTTTCCCAAATATCTTTTCATTATTTCCTTAGGATAATTTTGAAAAGCAGAACCACTGGGTCAAAGAATATCTGCATTCTTGCAGGAGGATGGACAAAGTCTGGGGAGTCATGTCCTGGCCATCATACATACCCAGCTTTAGGAGCTACTCTACTCTGATTAAATAAAATTTTTATTAAAGTATATTTTCAGATAGCCAAGTAATTATGAGTTCAGGCAGAGGCTGCGTGATCTAATAAAAAGTGCCCAGAGCTGAAAGCTCATGATGGGCTGGTGTCCCCCACTGCCCCACACACCCAGCCAAGCCCCACAGGCCCCACCTCACCTCTGGGGCTCTGCTGCTCACCCATAACAGAGAAATTGTGGAACTACATGTTCTCAACCTCCCCTCAGGCTCTAACACATGAAGATGCCCTTCAAAATTAGAAAAGAAGGTAGGGACCAACAATTGCATCATATTTATGTGTATGTACAGTTTGTTTTGTTTTTATGGCTACCTCCATTTTCTTTAGTTTGTTTTTGAACAGTGCTATCAATATTTCTCAAAGAAGTAGAGGGCTGTGTGCTATCTCATAATACACTTACTTAACAGTTTAAAAAATCATAGGCCTTCTCAGGTAACTCAGAATTTGCCTGCATCTGTGTATTGTATTTCTTTAGGAGGGAGCAGTTGGTCTAGAGGAGGCCCAAGCCTGTGACACCTCTGACATTACTATGGCTTTCTTCTGGAGTGTTACGGGCAATAAGTGCTTTCCAGGCACTTCTCTGAGAATAAATGCCAGGCAGGTTTCATTTTCCAATGGCAGAACTGACCTACAGCACACTAAGCAGTGACTTCCACACAAAACCAAAGCAGGCTGATGTTCAAGGTGGGGACTGACCTTCACCAGGTGGCTGTTGGCTGCTGGCTTAAGAGGTATCATTGGACAAAGCAGTTTTGTGTTCCTTTCCTGTTAACTTGAGTATGAAAGTGATTCAGTTGGGGAACCCAGCTGAGCTAATAGTAATAGAGGAAACCAGGGGTGTTCATGTTAACTATCACTTTCCCTGGAAACGAATGTCTTGGCCTATATGTGTGTGATGTTTCCTTAAGAAAGTCCTTAGGAGATGATGTCTTCAGGTAGAATGAGGACTGGAGCATACTGGTTTCCCTTAAATTAGATAAAAGCAAATCAGGCCCACATGAGGTCCAGCTCTACCTTGTAGCTCAGAAATCTAAGACACAAAAGAAATTTCTGACCACAATATCCTACAAATCTGAGGTAGAAACAAACATTTCAATTCCCTCACCTTCTCTCTAATCATTAGATAATATTCCCAGTTGAATGGCATTGCCTTTGGAAATTTCTCCTATATCTGTCCAAAGCAGACATCCCCTGGCATGTTTAGAAAGAGTCATGTCTTGTGTGACCACCTTGACTAAGCAGAGAATATTTATTTATATTCAATCTGCACTTTAAATAGCCACCCTCTTTATTTTTAGTAATACTGACTTAATTTGGAGTGGCTGTGTTGTGGAAAAGGGGGACTAACTAAATGAATCAGAATACTAGTCAATAACATTGGTCTAGAACCATCAGGCAATTTAAATATGAGATCCCTAAGGTTTAGGCAGTTTTACAGCTAAAGCTAAAAAGTATTCAAGGACAAAGTTGAATACAAAAATGTGACATACAAACACAGCTGTAGCATCTAATAAATATGTAATAGCTGGCAAATACAGCTAAAGAAACTTCTTTAGATGGGAAAAGTGGAAAATTTGAACATCTACCTACTGATAGAAGGAATTTTTTCTATCGTGAAAGATTTATTGACCTTTTACATAGGTATCACACAGCCTTAATTATAAGTTCCAATGTATAAAATGTTATTTGAAAAGAGAAATAGTGACATATTTCACAGGTCAACAGACTATAAGATCCTTGAGTGAGCATCTTATTGCTAAGAGCACAAATGTGTGGAAAATTACAGATATAAATTCTGAAGTACATCGGCATTCAATGAGACCCTGAATACTTGAAGTTCTCATTTTCCCCTTCGGAACTAAATAAGAAAACATTGAGACATCCTGAAATATTTTAAAAGAAGCATTGCATTGATGGTTTTGCTCTGCCAGGTATATTGTTAGAGAATATCGTCAGGTACAGTCTGCTAAACTGTATCCTTGGAACTGATGGATTTTGTTTATCAAGTTCAAATAGATCCCCCCACCCAGACCATGGTTGGGGGTGGAGAGAAGGTGTTAAACGTTGTTAGGTTCTTTACTGACAACCACTAAAACATTATGGAATTGCAATTCTGTCTGCAACCATTTGTTACAGGCAAGAGCAGATTACAGGAGTCAGTACAGAGCCCTTAGCCATGATTTATGGTAGGAGAACAGCTCAGAGAGGAATTCAGTCAAGCAGGAATGGCTGAGCAGCACAACAGACATTAGCCAAGGTGTGAGCACTAAGTGAAATATCTAGAAGGAAAGAGCTACAGGCATGGGCCTTATAGCCCTACAAGCCCTGAGCCAAGGATGAATTTAAGCTCCTCTCATTCCCCAACTTTGCACTTGTTTTCATTTTGCAAAGACTATTTCCAGGGAGAAGCACTTCATTGATCAGACTGGTAATGTGGTGGTAAATATGAGATTCCATCTCATCTTTTATTTCACAGTGTCTCTGTCTTTTCTCTCACCATGTCCCCTCTATTAGGCAATAGCAGTACATCATAAATTTGAGAGTGAAATAAAGGAGCCAATTAAAATAAATTTTGAGGCCATTTTAAAGAATTTCCCAGTTTTCCTTATGTTCAGTGGAAATTTCCCCAGAATGCCTTAAAACTGAGAACAGAAATCAATGAACTATTTATGTTTCAGGCTCATCCTTAGGTAAGCATAGGCCCAAGGACAAACTGCTTTCCCAACCCTAAAAGAGTATGTAGTCAAAGTCTAATTTAAGTACATATGAGGGTGGAGAGAAGAAATTTGCATAGGAAGGAGGAAAACACTGGTGGAAACTCCACATTTTTAACAGTATTTTTCTCTGGGTAGTAAGAACCATTACCCAGATAATACATTTCTGTGTGTTACCCATTTTTTTCTCTAATTAACATATTTATTTTGGTAACAAAAAAAAAATTTAATGAACATGAATAAAGAGAAAGAAGGTGAGAGAGTGACTCCCACTGACACATTTACCCTTGACAATCAAATATAGATACATGTATGTGTGAGAATTCATCTATTATATATAAAAGAACCTTTAAGCAACTTCTGAGGAAGTCATTGTATTTTCCTCCCAGGTTTTCTTCCTGAGACACTAGCCTTTAAAATAGAAGAAGCCAAGCAATACCCTAATTTAATATACCCTGCATATAGGGGACATACCAGTGAAGTCATTATAATACTCATTTGGTTACTCATTTAATTTCTGAGTCTTCATTCCAAAATGACACCTGGAAAAAGCTTTCTCTTAAACTGATTCATTCCTTGAGTCAGTAAACTTTTTGATACAAGGCATTGACCTTGGCACTGTAAGGAACAGAAAGATGAATAAACCATACTGGTTATCTAGTAGGCAAGGTCAAGACAAGTGTATCCATAAGTATCAGCCAACCTGTGCTCAAAATTGATGTACAAAGTGCTATCAGAATTCAGAAAGCACAACTGCCTTCCCTGTGAGCTTATCCAAGAAGACTTCAAGAATGTGGTAGCATCGGAGCTGAGACTTGAGGAACAGGCAGGCTTTTAGGAGGCAGAGAGGTAGTGAGACAGTCTGGACATATGGAAAATCAATGAAAGTGAGTACTTGCGAGCTATGGCAAATAAAGCAGTTTGAGTGGAATATCAGGTATAGAACAGAGCAGCGATGGGAGAAGATTAAGGCCAACAATTTAAGCCCAAAGAGGGCCCAGAGGTGACAACAGTGGTCGAAGACCATTGCAATGTGGTAGATGAGCAGAAACATGTGCCTCCAGTAGGGTGGCAGTGGAAAGGAAGGCATAGATGCAATAAATGCCAATAACTGTTTGAGGGAAAGTGAGGGAGGACAAACCCTGATTTTTGGCTCCTGAGTGACTGACTAGCCAAGCAACAGAAGTGGTGGAGTCAAGATGACAGCAGGTTTAGGCCAAATGGCAATTTCATCACTGGAAAATCCAAGGAGGCTCTACAGCCTTCTAAAAGATGACATGCTACCACGAAGAATCTAGGCTGGTGCAATTACAGGCTCACCAGGAGATAATCCAGTTCATTTTCTCCTCCCCAGACAATTCCACACCAGAGCTTCCCCAGACAGCTGAGCTAGACAGATATCTAGAAAAGGAGATTTTACTGCCCCCTCCCATTGTAATACCTTCACTGGAGAATTTATTTGTGGATAACCTAAATCGTCCTGCTCCAATCTCTGTTCCATTTATATTAGAAGATACACACAGCACCTAACCCACCTTTGATTCTTTGTAAGAAATGTTCATTCTGTCTAGTCAGTATTTCAAATTTTACATCCTGTTGACATGAGCTTAATATATATATTTTACAAAGATTTATAAGTAGTTAATTATTTCACTAGTGATGCAAAATGCCCTAAAGCTAGTTTATATTGCCAATTAATATATTTAATATTTAATGTTATAAACCAACACGTAATATATAACCTTTAAATTATTCAGTCCCTATATGTTTTCATTAGGGAAGAACATTTTATTAGCATACTTGTGATAGCATCTCAGGACTTAATATGGCTTAATTCTATTAATAAAAACTAATTTAAAAGTCATTATCTTTTTAATTACAGCTTTTGATTTAGTCCTTTCCTGCACTGCGAATTAGGGTGGCTATATAAAAAAAAAAAAATTTTTTTTTTTTTTTATAACTGTCATTCATTTGGTCCTTCGCTAACTTTGTTCTCTTTAGAGCTATCATGAGTTATTAGGTAGGGGAAATTGATTAAAATGCCTTATGTGGCCCCATGGCTGTGGCCATAGCTCAGCTTCTGAGAGCTTTGTGCAGATATCCTTAAATGAAACTGTTAGCTCATTCTAATTCCCCACAGAAGCCATTTTGAAAACAATTCACACTGGACAATCAGCAGTCCCACTGGGCCCGATACTGGATGCATTCCTATTAGTGGTCCTTTGGGCCCCAGAGAATGTGGATTTCCCTCCCTTTGGTGTTGCATTCCTATCTCCTCAGTTTCTCAATTGTATGTTCATCACTTACATACAAGATAGTCACATCCAGAACACCAGAGACCATCTAGTACTTGACCTTGGTGTTCACGGAAAGGATACCAAGCTGGTGAGCATCCAATAGAGCAAGTGTCACATGCTTTACACATCAGAGCTTGGAATAGGATGGCTGCTGGCAGGGAACTGCTAGGAAAGAGGAATTGGAGAGGAGCTGTCACATCTCCCACCTATATTGTGAGTTCCATGGAACAAGGCTCCAAAACATCTTGACTATTCCAACAGATATTTGTTGCTTGACTGAAAGCAATGCACAAAAAGACAGGAGGCCTGCCTGCTCACCTACAATCGAGCCCTCCAAGACCTCGGTGGCTAATAAGGGTGTTGCCAAAGTCACCAAACCTTTTCAGTTACAGGAAACTGTCCACTTGTTTCAGAGTTAAGCCAGAAATGTCATTTAGAGAAAAACTGTGCTTTAATCTAGCCCTGGAAACCCTGGTGGCTTAGTGGTTAAGTACTACGGCTGCTAACCAAAAAAGGTCAGCAGTTCGAATCCACCAGGCGCTCCTTGGAAACTCTATGGGGTAGTTCTACTCTGACCTATAGGGTCGCTATGAGTCGGAATCGACTCGATGGCAACGGGTTGGGTTTTTTATCTAGCCCTAGTTCAAGCTAGGGAAGTTGTTGAGCCAAAAAAAAAAAAAAAAAGCAGTAGCTATGGGTGAACTAGTTACATAGCTACCAAGATAGCAATTTTTTTCCTTCACAATATGTAGTTTCATATATTAAGGTTACCAGAAAATGGAAAATAGATTGAGAAATAAATATGTGACCACTAGCGCTCTTTCTTTAAAAAAAAATTCAAATCCGTCTGTCTTAAGGGAAGTTGATCAAATAAATGATAAAGCAGGAAGGTCAAGTGATCTTGAAAAGTTAAATTATTTCTAATTCATCTAATGCTCATTAATTTTAAAATTAAAGTGCTTTCACTTGCATCCATGCTCATCACTAAGAGAACTGCACATAGTTATAAATGAAATGGGAGCAGGGCTCTGATTAAATGAATCTTTAGATCTCAGATGAAGGCAAGAGGGTTTATTCCATACATAACCATAAAATTGTTGACTGGAACCAAAAATGCTCGTAAAAATGTCATCATTAATTGGGTACTTTTCTCTCAAAAATGTATTTCTAAGGAATTTTCCTATGTCTTCATTTCACTCAATATATAAAACCCTATTAAAGTGCTTAACAAATTGTATCATACTAATTTCTTTAGGTGTCTTTTTCCTTCAACAGAACGTAAGCGCCACAAGGTCAGAAAGCACTGTTTTTGAATTCATTATCATATTCTCAATGCTTAGCACATTGCTCTGCCTTAGGGATATGAATAGGCTACTCAACGTTTGATTGAATAAGTGGATGAATGGATGGCTGAGATGAAGAAACTAAAGAAAATGAGACCTTGACCAAAAATCATTATTTAGCAGTTGCTGTCCTTTATAGGTTTATGTCTCTGCAATTTAAATATGTCCTTGAACTTCTGAAGAGGGCTTCCCAGATTTAATCTTTTGAGTCTCAAGTTTTCACTCACATTTGGCCTTTATTCCCACTTTTAGCAAAGATGACACTCAGGTCCTTAGAATGGTCATCTTGACTTTGCCATCAATTAACTGCCTCCACCTCTCAACAGAAGCCTCTGTTTGCCTCAATCTTCCCCCCAACAGTATGTTAGTTCCACAAGGGCTTTGTTTGTTAACCATTGTATCCTGAGCTCCTAGCACCTAGTTGCCATTGAATTGACTCAAACTCATGGGAATCCCAAGCACAACAGAATGAAATATTACCCGGCCCTGTGCCATCACTGGTATGCTCCAGTTCATTGTTGTGGCCACTGTGTATTTTTAGTTCCTTCCAACTTGTATCAGACGATATTCTGTTATGATCCACAGAGTTTTCATTGGCTAATTTTTGCAAGTAGATTACTAGGCCCTTCTTCCTAGTCTGTCTTAGTCTAGAAGCTCCTCTGAAACCTGTCCACCATGGGTAACCCTATTGGTATTTTAAATACTGGTAGCATAGCTTCCAGGCTCATAGCAACACACAAACCACCACAGTATTACAAACTGACAGGCAGGTGGTGGCTACTAATAGTCACTCCAAAAACACGTGTCAAATGAGAAAATGAAATGTTTTCTCAGTCTACTGCCATAGCAACCTGTCTTTCATAGTGAGTGAAAAAAAAATAAGTCAAGAATAAAAAGCTATACTACAACTCTATATAAGATTAAGAGTGATTTGCTAGTGGTCAGCAAAAGGAGAATCTGGAGTGTGAGGATATGTTAAAGCTACTATGTGTGGCTTTTACACCTCTGCCATTCTGTCCCTAAAATAGCAATTATAACGCCAACCTTCATGGCTACACTGGGGAGATGAAAAAAAGGTCTCTACTTTAGCCCTAGACATAAACACACACACACACACACACACACCTCCTACTTACTGCAGTAATATTTCCACTTAGTAATAATTGATGACTATCTTACAAAGAGAAAGAATGCCCTGGGAACTCTGAATCCTGAAAAAGGAACATTAATGGTGCTGTAAATTTTTTTTGGGGGGGAATCACATTATTTTAATGAATGTTTCTCATAAAATAATGGAATAAAGATGTCCCCCTCATGATAAAAGTACAAGTTATGGCACAAATTACCCCTTTTTTCCATTTATCTTTAATCAAGCTACCCTGGGAAGATGAAAGAGAAAAGAGAATGAGGTTGAACTTGAAAGAGATAAGATTTATACCGGAGTAACTGAACCAATCCATTCAGTGCCATTATTCTTTTTACATTTGCTTTAGGTTAGAGTTTGACAAAAATCAAACTTTGTAAAACTAATAATTATACCAAAGATACATTAGTTCTCAGGTTTTAAGTTTTTGAGACTTGAAGTTACACCTCTCAGTTTTACAATGATTTCCTTTCAGTAGATTGTGGATTCCTGTGTCCTCGGAAAAGGCATTGTCAAAAATAAAGTATAAGACTGATTGGCCTTCACTCTTTCCTAAGCAAACAATGTGAGAAGTTGACCAAGAAGACACTGGGCACACATCTGTTAAAATACCTTTGAGTTTCTTGACTCATTCAAGCTTAAAGGGTAAAAAGAGGAAGCTGCTGACGGTCAATCCTCTGAGATTCTCTGAAACCAGAACCCTAATCCAGCTTTGCCAGTTCTTTCAAGTGGATGTAAATGGAGATTTTGACCATTCTTTTCTGCCCCTAGAGGTCAAATGAGCAGCCGTGCTTCTAAAAACTGATCTAACACTTAGATGCAATTTTCTCTCGACCTTTAAAGCTGATAGGACACTCCAGAGAACAAGCTCCCTACACAGACACTTTCCAATCCCATACTCCACCTGCCACACACACATGGAAATAATAGGTAATCCATTACCTGGGGCTAGCCAAATCCTTTTATGTCAACTCAGTCATTAAAATGTAGGAAAAAAAAGACCATTTTTAAGAGTTAAAACTTTCTGTCAGGTCATATAAACCCAGAAAACCCAGTGCCATCGAGTCAATTCCGACTCATAGCGACCCTATAGGACAGAGTAGAACTGTGTCAGGTCATATAGATAAGAAAAATAATAACTCCACTCTACATTTATGTAGTGCTTTTATCTAATTATTTCATACAAAGCAACTTTTTGAAGAAGGCAGGGCAAGTATTTAACACTTAACAATTATGAAACGTGAGGCCCAGAGAGGTTAAGTAATTTATTCAAGGTCACACACCTAGTAAGCAATAGAGAATGTACTTGAATCCATCTTCTGACTCCAAAGGGTAGGATTCTTTCCAGGGCCTTGTGCCCTGTTGGCCTGATTCAATGACTTTATTCAGCCTGCTTAAGGGAATGCTGGTATGTTCCAGCATATTTCATTCTAGTATATATTGGTATATTGATGAAGCCCTGGATCTTGGGGGTCTGGTAATCCCGTCAGTCAGCTGAATTTGGCATCTCCAGATGCCCCTGAGCTCTAATATTCTGAATAAATCTGAGTCATTCAAAATAACTCCAGAATATTTAGTCCAATCTGAGGCCTTTTTTGGCTGACCAGTGATAACAATATTGACTATGTGCCAGGCACTCTATAATGGATGCCTTAAGTTATGGAGCTCATTTACACCTTACAATAACTCTGTGAGGTAGATTCTGTAATTACTCTCATTTTACTACCAAGGAAACCAAAGCTTAGAGAGTTTTTGATGACCTGTTTGATCAGGCAAGATGATTAAGGACTGGAACCTGGGCGATTTGGCTCCACAGCCCTGACTTTTAAACTCTGAGCTACAATACCCCAGAGAAGGTCATGCCCTCTCGATCAGCCTACAACCTTAAGAGACTCCCAAAATTCAACCAGCTTTAAGCCATTACAGAGAATATTGTGTTACAAATCAGTAGCCAACCCCGTTGGTTTAGGGCCTATACATTTGCCAGAAAAGGAAAGAGCTGTCATTCTAGCAGTATCCAACTATCCTGTCATTCGTCTTTGGATAATTTACCAGAGCATGAAATGTAGCCGGAGAACATATTCCCCAGTCACTGGAAACCTGAACCAGGCTCCATGACACTTACTCTTTAGGTCAAGAGCTAAATTCTTCAAGGACTTTAATAGAGGAAGAAAGGGTAAAGAAAGTAAATAAAGCTACTGGTCTGAGATCAATAGGCGCAATTTAGGGCCCGGGTTTCCTATACTCACCAATGCTTTGAGTATCCACTTTAATGGAATCATCCTTCAGCCTTTGAAAACAGCCCCTGGTAGGATCGCTGTCCTCATTAGTATAGTGGTGAGTATCCCTGCCTGTCATGTGGGAGATTGGGGTTCAGTCCCCAACAGGAATGCAGACGTCCTTTGGAGCCCTGGTGGTGCAGTGGTTAAGCATTCGGTTGCAAACCAAAAGGTTCACAGTTTGAATCCACCAGCTACTCCTTGGAAACCCTATGGGGCAGTTCTACTCTGTCCTGTAGGGTCGCTATGAGTCGGAATCAACTGGACAGCAACAGGTAGAGGGAGCAGCTCTGCCTGCTGAGACCTTCCTTCCTGACCAGCCCAAGATGCTGCAGGCCCTGTGTCTATGGGAGGGCCTCGCAGCTACTAAAAGCCAGAGCCTCTGCATTTCCTCTGTGCCAAACCTCTTCACCCAGAAAGCAGCTTCACCTCTGGGAGCAGGGCTCTGTGAGTCCTTTTTGTCAAGAAGGCCTTTTTGAAGAAGGCCACTAAATTAACTACTCAGAGGGGTAATAGGACATGGAGTCAGGGGGGTTCTGACCTCAGCCCACTGACCGGCATTCAAGGTATGCTGGTTATCCCAACTGATTAAAAAAAACCTGTTGCTGTCAAGTCAATTCCAACTCATAGCAACTGTGATGCTTAAGATCGTGCCCACAGGGTTTCCAAGGAGCAGGTGGTAGATTCAAAGTGCCAACCTTTTGGTTAGCAGACTGAGCTCTTAACCACTGTGCCACCAGGGCTCCTCCAGGTTGATGAGGACCTTGAAAACCTGCTTTGCAGCATGCTGACTAGAGGCTGTGAGGCAAGTAGGCTTAAGAATTTCTATTTTCTCATTCAGCCAAACTTGTATCTCTATTTCGAAAAGGCCCTTTCTGTTTTGCATTTTATTATTTAAATGCTCCTACTCACTCCAAGGAGTCTCAGAGGCTTCAGGTACAGTATCTAAAGCAGAAGGCTCATTCCATCATCAGGCTGCAGGGCTGGGGTAACTGGCCGTGAGTGAACGTCGTTGGTGAAGTTTTTCTTTCCACAGGGGCTCACGTTAAACACACACAAGTTTCAGAGGAGAAGCAGAAGTGGTCTCTGATGCTAAATCACAAAGACCCTGGGTTGTTTCTATCTTTCTCCGCCAACACGGCCTGTGCAAAGTAGGTGATGCACAGGAAGGCAACAAGCTTTCATCTGATGCTGCTCCCCCTCTGCCTTGGGAACAAACCAAACCCATTGCCACTGAGTCCATTCTGACTTATAGCAACCCTACAGGACAGAGTAGAACTGCCCGTAGGGTTTCCAAGGCTAAATCTTTATGAAAGCAACTTGCCACATCTTCTTCCCATGGAGCAGCTAGTGGGTTCAAACCACTGACCTTTCAGTTAGCAGCCAAGCACAACCACAGCACCACCAGGGCTCCCTTAGGTACAGACTCCTCAGGAATTATCTAGTACCCTTAGACGGGTGACTTATGACAGACCTCTCAAAGGATTAACACTTCCTCAATCAGCATTTTACCAGTTATTTATTTTAGGGCAAGTCACCCATCATTCCTGGGTCCAGCTATAATGAGCGATGTGAAAATAGGCAAACTTAAGGAGCCTGGGGGGCACAAGCAGTTTGCTATCGTCTCTGCAGAAGAAAAGGCCTGGATGCCTGCTTCCCTAAAGATTACTGTTGTTAGTTGCCACCAAGTCAATCCTGACCCATGGTGACACCATGTGCGCAGAGTAGAGCTGCTTCATAGGGTTTTCAAAGGCTGTAACCTTTCAGAAGCAGATGGCTAGGCTTGTTTTCCAAGATGCCTCTGAGTGGATTCAAACTGCCAACCTTTCAGCTAGTAGTTCAGGGCCTAACCATTTGTGTCACCCAGGGACTCCTTCCCTAAAGATTACAGCCAATACAGCCCTCAGGCTCAGTTCTACTCTCTTAACGCCTGGGGTCGCCATGAGTTGGACAGACTCTGGGGCTGCTAACAATAACCTAAGAGCACTTAGACTTCTCAGGTGAAAAGTATGTGATTCCTATTATCAGCTAGGGAGCCCTGGTGACACAGTGGTTAAGGGTGTGGCTTCTAAACAGCAGTTGCAACCCACCAGCCCCTCAGCGGGAGAAAGATGTGACAGTCTGCTTCTCTAAAGATTTCAGCTTTGGAAACCCCATAGGGCTGTTCTACTCTGTCCTGTTTGGTCGCTATGAGTTGCAATGGATAGACTGCAACATACCTAAAATACCATGCCTGGGCCCCCGCCAAAGTGTTATGTGATTGGTGTGAGGTGCAGTTCCCAGGAGCATTCTTGTGCTTCGAGGCTGAAACCCACTGCTCCAAGTCTACTTGGGGTGTTGGGTGGGGAGGAGCTCCTCATGCCCAGTCTAGGGACCGCCATCTGAACTCGAGTGGGGTGCCCTTGCTAACACAGGGAAAGCTGAAGAAGGGGTGGAGGTCGGCGCGCCCCAGCCCTCTCAGGGACTGAGCCAAACCGATCCCGGGAAGCTACGAGAGACCCACGGGGGAGCTGGAGGATGCGGCCCGGCCAGGAGGCACCAGGAGATGCTCGTTCGCCCTCCGGCCCGAGCTGAGAGCTTCCCCAGGCCCGTTTCCCCTCCTCTTCAGCTCTAGCTTGGAGAGAGTGTGGGAAAGACCTGGAATTATGTTCTAACCCCTCCCTGCTTGCAGGGTTATCCAAAGGAAGTCGCTTATGCTCCCAGCACTCTCCTTTGGAAAATACATACAAAACTACCTCTTCCCCAGAAGTCCCAGAGGGGTGCCCCAAGAGCACAAACGTAACGTCTCAGGAACACAAATTATTATGACTTCCCTGTTCAAGTCTAATGTCTGTATTAGAATGGTTGCGTGTGTGCCAGAAGCTGCCCTCTAAATGATCTACCCACACATTAATGTGTGGATTACTCTCTCAACCTGCAGACTGGTATTATCAGGTCGCTATGAGGTTCATCTCTCAAAACTGCAGACTTAGAATGCGAGTCTCTGGTGCCAGCTGTGCGGTCGGCCCCCTCCATTGAGGGTAAGGGGGAAGAATTAGTGTCTTAAATACTCACCCACTGGGGTCTGTAGTCTTCAAGGCTGAGTCGGAATGAAGGAAGTCTATTGCCCTGGAAGAAACCCCTACATTTTTCAAGCAATTTCTCCAGTTCATTTGTTCCAAGCGCCTTTGAATTTCTCTGGCATAATCACCCTACCCTTTGTCAACACAAAGTGATTGTTTAAATGACTCAATCAGATCATGCCACGGGCAACTATTTCCATTTATTATGATTTATTGCCTCTTTGGCACCAATGTGTCAGGCACATTCAGCAGAAGATGATTCATCTAAAATGGTTTTCCTTTCTGCTCTGGAGGCCCACAGAACAACCTGCTCAGAGTAAAGGAAAGATTATGCACACTGATGAGGATCAGTGACAAAGGACACCACAGGAAGGAGGTTGAATTTTCCAGGTGGAAAAGAACAATCTTTTTCACTGTGATTGGTCTTTCTATTGACCTACAGCACTGAGTAAATTAATTAAAGAGAGAGAATTTCCAGCTTTTCACTAGGCCAGGAAGAGATGTGTCATGGATAAACCAGGGTCACATAATCCCCTTGAAGGCAGGAATCTGGTACTATTAGTCTTTGATCCCCAGCGCCGGACCCACACTGGCACCTGTAGGCACCGACTAAATGCTTATTGATTTCATTAACCAGTAAGTGTGAGAGAATCAGACCACTTATTTTCCCCATCACTAATCCTGTCTAAAATTTAGGAATTTGAGGAGGTTTTCCTCACCCGGGTTTTCCGAGAAGAGTTGCATCATCTTAATTCTCCCCTCAAGTTGCTGCCAGCAAGAAATGAGGAGCCAATATTAGCCATCGTGTCCCACCCCACTGACAATCTAAGACATTTGTTAACTGGATAAATAGGCTCCAAGTTGTTCCTTATAACAACAGCTAAGCATTTACTAATATTTTAAAAACTTTATAAGTGAATATTAATTAAGCAGTATTAACATGCCATTCAGATACCCTCTCTTTCAATCACAGTTGAGACAGTCAAGAGATGTTATTGTTCTGCCCTGAATGAAATTCTAGAAACTTCCATAGAGTTAGCTGTGCCAGTAACATGGTGTGACTTATGCTTAGTTAAAATGCTCACCAGCTTAACCAAAACAACAGGCTCTCTTTATGATTTAAAAACAAAAAGTAGCCTATTAGTCATAGAGAATTTCTCATTCCTCCTGGAACTACCATTCCTCCTTCAGTGCCCTGGTCAAACCTGCCTCCTACAATTCACAAAATGATCTCACAGGCTAAATTCCTAATTTTTTTATGGCACAAATCCTCCAGCTTTAATGTGCACAGCAATCCCTGGAGATCTTGTTTAGAATGCAGATGCTGATTCAGTGGGTCTGGGGTGGGGAATGAGATGCTGTATGTCTAAGAAGCTCCCAGGTGATGCCAGCACTGCTGCTCTTGAGAACACACTATGACAGCAAAGTGTTAAAGTGTCTTACAAATTTTTTCCTACAAATTTTACATAACATGTTACATCCTTAAATTTTTTTCATTTTACAAATATAGTCATATAATACATTTAACTAAATAAGAGTTTCATAACAGCAAGTGATGTCATATGTATAAATATACCATATAAAAACCAAACCCACTGTCGTCGAGTCAATTCTGACTTATAGTGACTATATATATATATATATATATATATATATATATATGGAGTCCTGGTGGCACAGTGGTTAAGAGCTCAGCTGCTAACCAAAAGGTCAGCAGTTCAAATCCACCAGCTGCTCCTTGGACTCCTTACAAATTTTTTCCTACAAATTTTACATAACATGTTACATCCTTAAATTTTTTTCATTTTACAGTCATATAATACATTTAACTAAATAAGAGTTTCATAACAGCAAGTGATGTCATATATATAAATATACCATATAAAAACCAAACCCACTGTCGCCGAGTCAATTCCGACCCATAGTGAGTCCTGGTGGCACAGTGGTTAAGAGCTCAGCTGCTAACCAAAAGGTCAGCAGTTCAAATCCACCAGCCACTCCTTAGAATCCTTATGGGGCAGTTCTACTCTGTCCTATAGGGTTGCTATGAGTCAGAATCAACTCGATGGTAATGGGTTTTTTAATACATATACTTAAGCATATTTCAAATATACCAGCTTTCCCCACATTTCTCTAAATTATTAAGGTTGGCTGCTGTTCCACTTTTAAGAAAATTTCTGACTCGTTCATTCTTCATTCAATTAGTATTTCTTGAGCACTTAGTATGTGCCCAACACTGTGTTAAGTACTAAAGTTGCAACAGTGAACAGGACAGATCACAGTTCCTGTCTAATAGAATTTATCTTCTAACTAAAGGAGACACATTGTAGTACATGTCGTGAAAGAAACACAGAGGGAGCTGACCTAGAAAATAACCACTGTAGACAAGGCAGTGAGACAGGCTGCTCTGAGGAGGTGAGGCTGAAGGAGCTGATCTGAAGGTCTGGTCATGCAAGGAGACTGGGGCTGAGTGTTTAGGCCCCTAATGTGCACACAGACTGGGAACTAGTTCCGACTCCTTTAGCAAATGTGTACGTATGTATGTGGGGACCACTGTAAAAGCTTGGTTCCGTATGTGAGTCTGTGCCACTGCCAACAGGCCCACCAACATGAGTACTCCTCACTAAGCCCCAATTTGCATTTCCCAAGCCATCCTCTGGCTCCCTTGCCAGCCTGCAGCCCTTATCTAGGGTACTGCGCTAGCACCCTTAGCAGGGGTTGCTGACACACTGGATTTTTCTACATGTGCACAAACCTGCAAAAACCCAAGACCCAGATAAACCATCCATAGTGATAGAGTTTCTGGTATTTTTCAGTTCAATTTTATTTCTAAAGAAGTGACTCCAATGAAAAGCTTTATCTTTTGCTAAAATGAAATTAAACCTGCTCAAAATCGGCTATCATATGAGCCCTAAATGCTAGAGCAATTGATAATGATCAGTTTATTTCTAGGAAGGCCTGGAACTTTGCAGAAATAAAAACACATAGGCAGCCTCTATCGGAACCCACCAAAACTCTCCTTTTAAGGTCAGGCAAACTCACAAGCCCTCTGCCCCCAGACCATCTTCTGTCTTCAGCCTGTTTCTACAGTGTTGTCTACCTCTGGCTCCTGTCATTCCCGACCTATGCACACCTTGAGAACTATAGCACGAATACGAATGAGGGCTCAGATACTTTCAAACAGTATTAGCTTTTGTTCTTTGTTACCAAAGCAGGGAACATGCAGGTTTTCACAACCCCATAAGTAAAGTTTTTCAGCATACTCAGGTGCCTCATAGAGAAAAGGGTACAATAACCAGGAACTTGCACCTGGAGCCAAAGACCCAGCAACCTCCTAGGCACTGAGTTCAGAGAGAAGCCTATGATCTAGGGGCGGATTATCCAGTAAGCAAGGTAAACACAGGCTTACTTGTGCTTACTTACTAATCTGTAGTGACCAATTTCACATGGGTTTGATGTGATCGCTGATGTGGTGAAACCCATGTGAAGCTGGCAACTACAGATTAGTAGGTAAACACAAGTAAGCCCGTACTTGCCTAGTTTGCTGGGTAATCTGCCCCTGTCAGGGACTGTAAATTTAAAAAGAGGCTTTGATTCTGTAGGAAGCTGCTGTGGGGTTGGGAGAGAGACAGTTGCCAGCCATACCTAGAAGCAGAATCTGTGATGTTGTGAAAAAAATGTGAAATTGTTCACTACAGATGATCTGGTAAGCAAGGTAAGCACTGTGCTTACCTTGCCTGTTGGATAATCCATCCCTGCTGTGATCCCAGCCCAGCCAGGCACCACCCGAGTCCCTGCCTAACCAAGAATTTATCTTCTAGGAAGGGAGACACATTTACAAAGAACAGTTAACACACAAATTGTAAGGCATGTTGTGAAAGAAACACAAAGAGCTGAACTAGAAATTAACCACTGCAGACAAGGCAGTGAGAGAGGCCCCTGAAGGGTCTGGTCATGTGAAGACGGGGGGCTGAGTGTTGGCTACAGCCCCTGCTTGCCTCTATCTGAGCCTTCACAGGTGCACTATCCGGGTGGCACATCTCAGGGTCTGTAACTGTGCATCCTTCTCTAGGGCTATAGCTCTGCTCTTAACATCTTCTGCAGGATGGATGAGAAAGCAGGGAGTGATCCACACTTCTCCTTCTGCGACTCCTAGGAACTTTAAATAAATGTTACGTAAAGGCTAAAGAGATGGGAAGGAGACAGTCCCTAGATGAGCCACTTAACCTCTGCGAGCCTGTTTCCTTATCTGTATAATGAAAATAGTAACAGTATCTACCTCATAGGTTTGTTGTGAAATTTAAATGACAGAATACATGCAAGATATTTAGCACAGTGCTTGGTACACAGTAAATGCCAAAAAGAAAAAGTTACCTGTCTTTTCACTATCATCATGATTTTTACAAGTGCTTACCATGTGCCAAAAAACTATGCTAAATGCTCATTTAACACAGAGTAGATGTTCAATAAACATTAATCACAAAATTAGAAACCCTGGTGGTATAGTGGTTAAAGGCTATGGCTGCTAACCAAAAAGATCAGCAGTTTGAATCCACCAGGCACTCCTTGGAAATGCCACAGGGCAGTTTTACTCTGTCCTATTGGGTCGTTACGAGTCAGAATCGACTCAGTGGCAACGGGTTTGGTTTTTTTATTCTGGAATCACAAAATTAATAGTATTTCTTTTTTTTTTTTTAAGTATGAACATACTTCTGCTTGCCAATGGGAAAAAAAGAAACAAGAAAAAAAATCCTATTTCCATAAGGAAAAAAGAAATTTCATTTGTTGATTAAAGAATCTAAAACACTGACACTAAAATTCAAGCACTTACTAAGTTTGAATCCAAGTGCAATTTATTTGTCAATATCAGTGAATAACTCACACTTGTTAGATAAGGAAGAGGGATTACCCTTATCACTCTTCTGCTTAAAAACCACATTGGCTCCCGTTGTCTGTAAGACTTTTGTACTCCTTAGTTGACACCCAAGGTCCCAGCCTCTTGTTCCATCACTATATGGACCCCTCGCCATTCCCACAACAGCCCACTGAGCACTACACTTCCCGATCTCACTTTCTGGAATATTCTTCCTTATTTTCTCCATCCAGTGAACTCTTATTGTCCCTTCAAACCCAAACTAAAGCCTTCCCCAACTCCCAAATACAGAACAGTCTGTCCTCTCCCTGCCCAACCCACAGCACTCTGAACATGCCTCTAGAATTCTTAGTGTACTATCAGTTTCTTAAAAGCACAAATTATATCTTTTTCATCTTTACATCTCCAGTGCCTAGCACACGCCTGAGTAAAGGTCAATAAATCTTTTAATGAATAAATATAAAAAGAAAGCCGTGGCTCATCCTTGACTACTATCTTTCTCTCACACCCCATATCTAATCCATCAACAGATCCAATCTAGTCTGTCTTCAAAAATATATCCTGAATCCAACTTCTTCCCATCACCTCCATCAATCACCACCACCCTAGTCCAAGCCGCCATCATCTCTTTCCTGGCCTACCACAATAGCCTCCTAACTGGTGTTCTTGTTTCCACCTGCACTCCATTTTGTACTTAGCCTCCAGGTTGGCCTTATACAATATAAATCATATATCATTCCTCTGTTTGGAACTATCCAATGGCTTCCATTACACTAAGAATAAAATCCAAACTTCTTACTGAAGCCCACAAGGTCCTATGTGATCTGACCCTTCCCCCCTTCTACCTCCCAGTCCTTCTTATCATGCCTTGAACATGACAAGCACGCTCACCTGGAGCTTTGCACTGGTTGTTCCACCTGCCTAGATTATTCTTATCCCAACTATCCACATGACTTGCTCCTCTTCATTCAAGTCTCTCTCAAATGTCACCTCATCAGAGAGATATTCCTGGCTACCCTATCTAAAACAACACCCCCACAACTCTCCATATCCTTACCTTACCTTATTTTTCTTTACTGAATTAATCCATATCTGACTTTCTATTATACACCTATTTGTATGTATACCAATTTTCTGTCTCTTCCACAATGACAGTGTCTTAGTCATCTAGTGCTGCTATAACAGAAATGCCACAAAGAGAAGTTTATTCTCACAGTCCAGTAGGCCAGAAGTCCAAATTCAGGGCACTGGCTCCAGGGGAAGGCTTTCTCTCTGTTAGCACTGGAGGAAGGTCCTTGTCATCAGTCTTCCCTTGGTCGTTCGACATCTCAGCACAGAAGCCTCAGGTCCAAAGGACGGGTTCTGCTCCCAGAGCTGCCTTCTTGGTAAGGTTCCCATTCTCTGCTTGCTTCCGGTTCCTTTTATCTCTTGAGAGATAAAAGGTGGTGCAGGCCACACCCCAGGGAAACTCCCTTTACATTGGATCAGCCATGTGACCTGGGTAAGAGTGGTGTTACAATCTCACCCTAATCCTCTTTAACATAAAATAACAATTACAAAATGGACAACCGCAGAATACTGGGAATCATGCCTAACCAAGTTAATACATACATTTGGCGGGGGCGGGGGGGGGACATAATTCAATCCATGAAGACGGATATTGCTTTCTTCATAGGCGTATTTTCAATGCACAGGACTGTGTCACACAAAGTGCTCAATAAATATTTATTGATTGGAAAAAAAAGAACTAATAGAGTAGCTGTGTACTGGGTCACAATGTAGAGAGATGTGAATGAGAGGAAAGGCTTTTGAAAAATAAAGTGGAGTACGAAAAAAATTGTCTAAAGATCCGAACCAAAACCAAACCCCTTGCCATCCTGTCGATTCCGACTCATAGCAACCCTATAAGGACAGAGTAGAACTGCTCCATAGAGTTTCCAAGGAGGGCTGAGTGGATTTGAACTACTAACCAAAAGGATAGTTCTTGACCACTATGCCACTAGTGTCTAAGTCTAAAGATAGCCTTGCTGAAATAGAATAACAACAAAATTGGATAGCTCCAGACACAAGAGCTCTGCTTCCAGTAATTCATTTTCTTTTAAACAGCCAGAATTGTTTATCCCCTGGTGGGCCTCCGTCTAGAAGTGAATTAACGTTAGTTATGCCCTAGTCTTGCCCATGAATAGTTTACAGAGGCAGAGGAAGGGGTTGTGATGAAGGTCTTGTTTGGGTACCCCACAGGTTTGGGTTTAGCTGGAGTCAGAAGGGATCCTCTGAGTAACTCATTTCCACTTCTTCCATCTTTTCCAAGAGATGGCTATTATCAGTCTCCAACATTTCCTCCCATGAGCTAGGCACATCGTGATTATTTCAGTTCTCAGCCAACTTCAGACAGTGTTGTATTTCTCTGATGAAGAACGAGATTCCAGAAAAGCTTTGAGATTAAAGGTACCTCCTAAAGATTTTTAAAACTTCTTTAATTCAGACTCTGCTAACTTCGTGAACTGAGAATTCATTTGTTTCATTGGGCTGAGGCTTATCTTGCTCAATGGTGAGGGAGGAAGGGAGATTACTAAGCATATTAGTGGTGGAGACATTATTTGCAAAAAGTGTAGCCAATTTAGAAAGACTTCTTCACATCAGACTTAAAAACATTTCATCACAGTACTATTAACTTTTTGGAGGCTTGGTGGTGCAGTGGTTAAGAGCTTGGCTGCTAACCAAAAAGGTCGGCAGTTCAAATCCACCAGCCACTCCTTGGAAGCCCTATAGGGCAGTTCTCCTCCGTCCTACAGTGTCACTATGACTCAGAATCTGCCCGACAGCAACAGGAATTAACTTTTCACATTTTTAAAACTAAGATATGATTTACATACAGTAAAATTTACTATTTCTAGTGCAGAATTTTATGAGTTTTGTAAACAGCTTGACCGGTATCTTCTGACCTTGACCATCTTCATCTATTTACTCAGCGTATTGTCTAAATATTATCCTTTTCTATGTGTGTCTTGGGAGCCCTGGTGGAGAAGTGATTAAGAGCTCAGGCTGCTAACGAACAGGTCGGCAGTTCAAATCCACCATCCACTCCTTGGAAACCTTATGAAGCAGTTCTCTGTGCTATAGGGTCGCTATGAGTCGGAATTGACTCAGTGGCACAGCACAACAACATGTGTGTCTTGATGTGGAAAAGTTTGGGAAGCACTAGAATACAGTAGTGGTTTGGGTTTGGACTTGGGCTATGGAGTCATATAATCAGTCCTGACTCTCATTTACTAGATGAATGGTCCTGGTAAATTGCTTAATTTATCTAAGTCTCAGTTTCCTCATCTGTGAAACAACGAAAATAGCACTACAGTCCTTAGCATTGTTATGAGGTTTAGCACAGTGTCATAATGCACATAGTACAGTTCCTGGTACATACGAAGCACTCAGGAAATGGTAGTTTCATTACTAACAGCCCCACCTAGCCCTGCAGTGTGCACTGTCCACCACGGAGGATGCTAAAGCTTGCCACAGGTTTACTGCTGCACCTTCGATTACGCTTTTAAAATAAGTACAAATATGAAGCTACAGTAAGCATATATAACAAAAAAAACAAACCCAGTGCCGTCGAGTCGATTCCGACTCATAGCGACCCTAGAGAACAGAGTAGAACTGCCCCATAGAGTTTCCAAGGAGAGCCTGGCGGATTCGAACTGCCAGCCCTTTGGTTAGCAGCTGTAGCACTTAACCATTACGCCACCAGGGTTTCCAAGCATATATAGTCACAACTAAAAATGTTATTAATGTTTATAAGACCTGGTTTACATCCTCTCTGGTAACAAATGTAAAACAAAAACACGTTTGAAAGCCATTAACAATCCCTCCAACTGAAAACAATACATCAGAAAGAGTCAAAGAGACTAAAATAATTAATTTGTGCCAATATTTTTTAAATGCACATTTTGCTTCTTTATAATTTGTTACAAAAAGCAATCACCTCAGTGATGGCTGAACAGCTCCAAATAACCATTATGGTTTGAACACAATCCTTAGAAGGTTTTTCTTTCGAACACCAAATAACTTCATATTACTTGATCTACCCTAATTATTTTTGTATCTTCCTATAATATTCTAAATTAAGAGAAAATAGATTTCAATACAACCACATCAGTATTCTCTAACCTCAGCCAACTGTAGGTTGCAACAGGGAAGGTTTTTATGAGAAGTAACACCAAATCTATGGACTTCTTTATGGAATAATTTCAGTCATTTGACAACTGACTCAGTGGTTCCAATATCTAATATGAATATTTTCAATTCAATCCAGATTCAAGGTGTAGCACTGTGAGGGATATTTTTAAAGCATATAATATTACTCCTGCCCTTAGGAAATCTAATCTCACTGTTCTCTGATTCCAGCTCACATTTCCAGCATTTTCACAAATTAACACCCTATACCACAGCGATTGTCCTTTTGTGTCCAAGATTCAAACACGAACGGCATTTCAGAGTCTCCTTTAGGAATAATGATGGCTCTGCCTCTGACAGTCACTTTAGCTGGAAGTTTCTGTCACGACCCCCATTTCTCAATCAAAAGAGCAGATAACAAAGGAGGCTAGTGAGGACATTTGGGCCAGGGCTTCCAACGGGTTCATTCAGGTACAAACCACTGCTGAGAATTTGCATTTCTAACAAGTTCCCAGGGTATACTAATGCTGCTGGTTAGGGACCAATTCTGAGAACCACTAGTAGAGAAATGGTCCTCAAAATTCATTATACATAAGAATCACCTGAGGACCTTGCTAAACAGTAGATTCTGATTCCGTATACCTGGGGTGGAAATGCAAATTCTCAGGAGTTCGAACCAGAACGAACCAGTTCAAAGCCCTGGTTTGGGCTGAGCTTGGAGAGCATTACTCAATTCAGAAAGGCATTCAATGACCCTGCTCCATTACCTACCACCTGTGTAGCCATGGGGCAAGTTACTTAACCTCTCTGTGCCACAGTTTCCTCATCTGCAAAATGTGCACGTTCACATATATTAACAAGAGTTAATACATTCAAGGGCTTAGAAGAGTGCCTGGTACCTAGTAAGTAACTAATCAATGTGGACGACTACAATTAGTAGTGATACCAATAGTAGTAATACTATTGTTATCTTCCTGGACACCCTAATTTTAAAAGCATTCATTAGACCCTGGGTCCAAGCTCTGTATCAACGGGAGGAGAGCAGCACAGAACACCTGTCGGGAGTTTGGGGGACCACCCAGCTGAAGCTGGAGCCTCAGGCCACAAGTGAGGTGCAGAGCCAGAAGCAGGCTCCCTTCCAAGGTGGTCTCCCTTACCCTTCAGCGCAGGTTAAAAAGAACTCTTCTTTGAGTCAAGTTGCACTTTTCCTCACCTGTACAAATTTTTAGTTGGAGATAAGACCACCCTGAGAAAACTAATAACTCGGATACCAATTCACAGCAATAAGCAGTTTATTCTTTGCTGGGCAGCCATCTGGTTACTGTCACCTGCCATAACATAAACAAGCTGTTGAAACACAGTCTCAGTAGATGAAGTTTGTTTTTGTTTTAATCTCTGGCATATGAAGTAGAAGGAGTGCATTTTCAACTAGATGGCGCATGGCTACCACCACCAACTGCTCTGACAGGGATCACAATAGAGGGTCCCGGACAGAGCTGGAGAAAAATGTAAAGCAAAATTCTAACTCTCAAAAAAAGACCAGACTTACTGGCCTGACAGAGACTGGAGAAACCCCAAGAGTATGGCCCCAAGACACTCTTTTAGCTCAGTGATGAAGTCACTCCCAAGGTTCACCCTTCAGCCAAAGATTAGACAGGCCCATAAAACAAAATGAGACTAAAGGGGCACATCAGCCCAGGGGCAAGGACTAGAAGGCAGGAGGGGACAGGAAAGCTGGTAATAGAGAACACAAGGTCAAGAAGGGAGAGTGTTGACATATCATAGGGTGGGTAACCAATGGCCACAAAACAGTATGTGTACTAATTGTTTAATGAGAAGCTAGTTTTTGTTTTGTAAACCTTCATCTAAAGTACAATAATTTTTTTTTTTAAAGTGCATTTTATTTTTCAGTATTGCTGGGTTCTACAATATAATTTAAAGAACTGTATATGTTTTAACTCAAAGATAATGGTGTCTGTGTGTATAATTTGTATAAAAATGTAGTAATAATAATCAGTCTATCTTCTAGGAAAGACTCAAACTGGTTAGAACACACATGGGGGGGGGTGGGAGTAAGAAACCTGATCCTAACTTAGGAAAGGGACCCGCATTTCCCACAATGGAATATAAGATGTTTATGGTCTGTCTTACCTGTGGGTTCATCTGGACATTCACTGGCATGTTGACTAATGACTCCCCAGGGGTGAAGCGCCTTTAAGAAAAGTCATGACAACATTGCATCTGATAAAATTAACAAAGGAAAGAACATCTGCAAAAACTGAGAGGAAACTGAGTGCCCTTGGAGCCAGAGCTTCTCCTTGTCCCTCTCCATCCCAGGGGCCACTGATGAAAGCTGAGAACTCTTCCCAATGTACTTTATGCTGCACTCTTCCCACCAAATTTATTTTCTTTCCCACTTCAAATACACATTACCATTTCATCACCATCCTCCCTCCTAAAACTGATCAAAGTCACAGATACAAACCTGGTTTTGATAGTTTATCATGTAAGTGAAAATCTTTTGCTCTCAAGTGTTCCCTCAAATAGGCATTTGGTTTTAAGTCTTCCATTTCTATTTGTGGAATAGATTTATTTGTTCTTCAAATAGTAATTGAGCACGTATTTTGTGTCAAGTACTATCCTGGGTATTAAGTACAAATGTGGTGAACAAGGCCAATATGGTCATTCCCTTCATGAAGCTTACAATATAGTAGTTGAGACTGACATTTATCAAATAAGCAAACAAATATATAATTACTAATTATAAATACTAGGAGAAAAAAATGCTGTTGAGGACGGAGTATCTCCTGGGAACTGCAGTGAAATTTATAGACCTAAAGAATGCAAAGAACCCACCAGGAGAATAGTTGCGGAGGAGCCTTTCTGGTAGAGGAGTCAGCAGTGATATCTCAAAATAGAGAATGGCCTTGATGTACTTGAGGAACTGGGTGAATAGGGAATGAAGAGAAGTGAAGCCAGGAGACTGGCAGGGGCTAGAACACATAGTCTTTTGTAGGCCGTGTTAACAATTTTGGATTTTAATTAAAGAGCAGTGGGAATCCCCTGAAAGTTTTAAGCAGGGGAATGGCATCATTTAATTTAGATCACAAAGAGATTGTTGTGGATGTTGAATGGATAATTATTGGCAGTAGGCAAGAATAAAAGCAAAGAGAATGTGCATTATTGTAACAGTCCATATGAGAAATGGTAAGTAGACAGGCCCATCCCTTGGGTAGGATAACTAGGTTAGTTGTCCTGGGCTCCGAGCTGAGGGGAGAAGGCATGGTTCGTTCTACACTAACTTCTCTTTTCCGAACAGCACTAAAATTCATTTTTCAAATTTATCTTTAACAATGTCCCAAAGGTTTATGAAAGATGACCACAGTGCAGCCTTTTTTTAAGTGTGATTATCTTGGGCAGTCCACACTGGTTGAGTGGTGTCAGGTCCCACATTCTTCCAGGGTCTTCCCTCTATCTTGGACTAAGTTGGTGAAAGTGAAGGTAAAGTAGACAGAGTCCAGCTATATTTGAAGACCAATAAGACTTGCAAGTGGATTGGATCTGTGGGGTAAGGGAGAGGAAGGAACCAGGAGGACTCCCAGTGATGGCTGTGCCATTCACCAAGATGGAAATAAGTGGGAGAGTACAGAATAGGCTTGGGTGAAGAGGTTTCCATTTTGGACTTGTTAAATTGAAGGTACCAATGAATTACCAAGCTGAGATGTCAAGTAGGCAGGTGGATATACCAGCACAGAGTTCAGCAGTGTTCACCAGGCTGAATAATTCATTTGGGAGTATTATTGTTATATAAAAGCTACATGATAGATGAGAACACCTAGGAGAAACTATGGAGAAAGAAGATCAAGCCCTGTGGAATGCCACATATAGAAGTCAGGTCAAAGAAGAGAAATCTGCAAGGTAACCTGAGAAGGAACTGCTAGATAGGATAAAACGCAGGAAATGGGGTGTTATGGAAGCCAAGAATCCATTTTGTTTCCAGGAGGGAATAGTTGGCTGTGTGAAATGTGGTAAGATAAAGTATTACCATATTACCATGAATACATAGAGATGTCCTCTGAATTTGACAGCATCAAAGACATTGGTGACATTGACAAGAGCATCTTCACTGGGGTGGTTTGGGGAAAGGGCAGGTGGGAGAAGCCAGTTTGGACTGAGAGGTCTTTCTGGTTTCAGCCAATGAGCCTGGGGGAATCGTTGGACAAAGGGGCTACAAAAATACCAGCAGGCCCACCTGGTTGATTTAATCTTTCTGGGATTTGTCTCTGCTATTTCTAATTCTACTTAGAACCTCTCAGACAGGAAGGGTGCTGTGGAGCACGTCTTCCTCAGCAACAACCTCACAAACGAACATGATCACGCACTTTAGCCAGTGCCGAGGTTCAAAAATAAAAATAAAATTAAAAAACAAGGTCTGAAGGAACCAGAATTAAATTTGGTTAATTTTTCTGATTATTGCAAGTAAAGATTTCATAAAAATTTGAGTTTGAAATGCTATAGAAGGGCTCTTCCTATTCACGACAATTGGTGAATTCCTGTCACCTTGATGGGGCAGGTAATAGGACAGGGTGGGGAAGAGGGCTACCTGGTAAAGAGGCACTTGGTGCTTTAGGGGCTTTTCAAGTTCCTGCCTCACTCAGACACCACATGTCTGGTATTATACTGGACAATTCCCTGCCAGAAAAGTGGAAAATATTAAACCACACATATAAATATCCATCTTTTAAACATTTTACTTTATGATCTAGTTAATTTTAATTTCTGATTAATATTCTTATCAGCAGTGGCTTGGAACATTTTAGCTTTTAGTTTCTACTGTTAAGTATTTAATAATCTATAAACAAGCTCTTGAGAAATCTTTTTATAGTAAGAATCCTTTTGTACTTATGAATAATTTCACCTTCCAGTTTATCATTGTAAGTAGATGTTCACAAGCAAATGCTAAGTATTCTGTTCAAGGGTGAAATCCACTCCCTGTTGATCAACAGTGGCCACGAAGCACTTCCATTTCACATGCTTTGGTCCTCTCTGCAAGACGACATCTTAGGACAATTTTCTCAGCAAGCAAAAAGAGCAAAGCAACCCAAAATTTCATTCCTGGCCAGCCCATTTTATAATCTTGGTCAAGTTACTTAACCTCTCTCTGCTTCAATTCCTCCTTCAGGAAATGGTGTGAATAATATCAACCTTCTCCTTGTATCCCAGAAGTAATTTGAGGCCAGCTAATTGACTCTACCATATGTGATGTAATGGTGGGGAAAAGAGCTATTAAAATGTGAGATATCATTACCATGGTCCAAGTCAGAGATTACCGTTGCACAAACTACCCTCTAGTTATAAGGTAGGCCTTTTGAAGACCACTTTAACTATTTCCGACAATATCTTCCTGTATTAGCGGAGCTGTCACAGTCTATCACTTATTAGTTTGATTTTAATGCTTTAACCCAGCCAACATATTCCAGTAGAACATATTGCAATTGTCATGGAAGACATTTTTATTTGAAGATTTCAGAATATTCCTTAGGAAACCAAGGATACCCGAGGTATAGCAAAACCACAGTTGGGAATCACAGCATGTGTGAATGAATGACTTATTATTGTACTTATTCAAAACCTTACCTGCAAGTGTGCTAGTTAATATGGCTTCCAGGGGAACCCAGCCCATAAGCAGGCAGTCACTGGAGCACCTGAGAAAAATCTGACTCAGCAGGTTGCAAATAATCATCATAACTCTCCCACTGTAGGGAGCTTTTCCCTTAGAAGGTGATTTCCCTTATCTCACCTCTGTGAGGTAGATGCTTTACCCTTGTCTTATAAAGGGGGAAATTAAGGTTCAGAGAAATCAAGTGGTTGGTCCAAGATCACACGGCTGGTATATGCTAGTGGCAGAATTCCAGTCCAGGACTCTGGATACCTTTTCTAGGATTTTCTCACTCACTCTGTAAAAATAGCGGACATCAGTCTACAGGAAGAAGAAAGAGGCATTGTGCCTTAAATACTCCATTCAAATTTCATATCAAATCCTTTTTTATAACACTGATTTGATATGCTAAAGGTGGCCAGCATCATTGGAACTGTCAACCCACTGCCCTCTTCTGCCTTTTATCTCTTTATAAATCATTATCAAAGGTACATTATAAGAATTCTCAACTTTAAAACAAAGGAAGCCTTTGGATTCATGGATTGAGTATACACAAGGACCTCTGAGGGTCTCTGACACACAATATTACAAAGACAAGAATTTGAATCACTGCACTGAGGCTGGTGTATGAGACCAAATCTCTTAGCTAGTGAGGGAGCCTCGCCTGCCACCCAGCATTCAGATATCAGTGTGGCTTCATGTTCCTCGCTCATGACCATATACCAATTCTATGGAGCAAAACTGCACCCTAGAATGGTATTCCAAAACCTGGGGATTCCCAAAGGTCTTGGGACATATTCCTCACAAATATCAAGGGTCCACTGTATTGGATTTCCCTGTTTTAATTTTGCCTTAGCAGCCAGAAAGTCAAGAATAATTTCAGTGCTCAGTAGTAGTAACTAGCTCATCTCAGATTCCTAACACATCTCTCCTCCTTCTATTTGGCTCCTGATCAGTGGTTGCTTTAAAAAAACTTTTTTTTTTTCATTTCTCATTTTTATCATTGTTTTATATGTGTTTTGATGTTATAAATTGCCTCAAATCCTTTTGGAAGTAGAAAGCTTAAATCCTAAATAAATGTGGAAACTGGGCTTCCTAGAAAGAATCATTTATCTTAGTCCCAGGGCCTTGCACAATGTTAGAACTACTAAAAAGAATCAAGGACAATGATTTGTAAAAGACAACAGTGATCATTTTACATGGGTTTATCCATATTCAGAGATTATCTGGCGGTAGCTAAGAATTATGCTTTGAGTGACACCTAATGGTTGAGAAAGTCACTCCCCCGACTTTGAGAAGATCCAAACCAGTGTTTCTCAAAAGCTTGGTTCTCTTTTTCAAAATCAGTTGGCTGCCTATTTAAAATGCAGAAAAATTCCTGGCCCCCATCCCATCGGAATCTCAGGGCCTAATCCCCTGGGAATCTGGATTTTTCACAACCACCCAGGTGATTCCGCTGAATACTCAAGTTTGAGAATCACTGATCTAAGTGCTGACAAGTCCGATGTTCATAAGAAATCAGACCTGATGACAAAGCCACGGAGTTAGAAGGGGTCAAAGCAGCGAGATTAGGCTAGGGTTTTGCAATGACCTGGGTGGGGGGAGAAAGGGAAGGGGGGTGCGCACAATCCCCGGGGATGCCGCTGGCTGCCCTCTTGGCAGTGAGGGTGGAGGTGGCAGTGCCTTGGGACCCTCAAAAGCAGTCGCCCCCTGGCTGCCTGCCCTGGTACTTGGCGTAGAGAGAAGTCGCGGGAGTGTGGAAACCTTGCGCGGCGCCACGCCTAACGCCTGTGCTTCGTGTTCCACAGACGAACCCACCTCCTGGAGTTCTCCCGCTGCAGCCTCCCCAGATCTGCCGGAAGTAGGCGTCTCCCTCGAAGACGTCCTCTCGCCATTCTCTCCATCACATCCAGCCCTACCCTCCGACCCTTCCCACCAGATAAGCCCAGACCCATCTTGGGATATCAAAAGGGAACACGACGTTAGGAAACCAAAGGAGCTTTCAGCCGGCGGCCAGAAGAAGCAGCGCCTTGGGGAGCAGAGCGAGCGCTCGGCCAGTCCGCAGAGGGCCGCGCGGCCGATGCTCGAGGAGGCGCCTGGCGGCCAGGGGCGGCCCGAGGCCGGCAGGCCCGCCTCGGAGGACGCGGCGGACGCGGCGCGGCCCGGCGGGAAGGAAGGCGTCCGTGCAGCGGCCGGCCCCGAGCTCGGCCGGCGCGACGGCCCGGGTGCTGCGTTCGCGTTCGCGGGCCCAGGCGGCGGCGGTGGCGCGCGGGAGGTCGAGGGAAGGGCGGGCGCGCGCGCGGGCCCTCGGCAGGGCGCGCGGCCTCCAGGGGGCGCCCCGGCGCGCAAGGCCACCGTCGCGCCGGGGCCGTGGAAGGTCCCCGGCTCCGACAAGCTGCCGGGAGTCCTCAAACCCGGCGCCTCCACCGCCAGCAGATGAGCCGCGCGGCCTGCGCTTACGCGCCTCGACGCAGGCCTCTCTGCTTAGATTCCGTCTCATGGCGTTTTAATTTATTTTCATTGTCACACGCATAGATCCACGAGGCACCAAGGCCTAGAAGCATCGATGTGAAGTCCCACGTGTCCATGGGTGGCACAGCGTCCACACGCAGACCTAAACTGATCCTAAAGCCCCCGGTTCCATTTTGGGGGCTTTGGCAGCTACGGAAGAACCAAAATACGTGAAGAACATCATAGGGAAACAGTGCAGTGTAGCTTTAGAAAAAAAGAAAAAAAAAAATCCCCCCACTGCATGAAGGATTTGGATATCATCCAAACTTTATATCAAGAAACTGAACAAGTTAAGAGCAATCACAAACTGGAATATCGCCTTAAAAATCAAACTGCACGGAGCAAGCTGAAACTGAGACAAGATTATATCTTTTAATTGATCTAAAGCATTGTAAATAAATTGTTCTTGACCTATCTAGACAGGGGTTAAAGGGTTTCTTTGAAACATTTAGAACTGTTCGCCCATGACATGTTTCCATGGCTCACCCTTGGCATCCATCACTGGTATTAGTTCCGTTCCTGCATACTGCAGGAGGAGTTAGAAAGCTAGTGAATTCATTGGTGTGATGCCAATTTTACTGCCATTTCTGTGATCAAATCATATTTCTGTACATTTTCAGTGATAGAAAAAAAAGGTTTTAAAAATTGTATCCTAGGGAACGGTTTGTCGTAAGTCAGAATTTTGCTATTTAGCTCATAGATCTTAATTGGTTTTCGTCTAAAATATGAATTTTACAGTTGAAAGACCACAATTATTAAATCAAGATTGGCAACGCTGCAGTTCCTTTACGGAAAGGCTTTCCTGTTGTCCCAGAGGAAACCCTGGTGATGTAGTGGTTAAGTGCTATGGCTGCTAACCAAAGGGTCTGCCAGGCGCTCCTTGGAAACGCTATGGGGGCAGTTCTACTCTGTCCTATAGGGTCGCTATGAGTCGGAATCGACTCGACGGCACTGGGTTTGGCTTTTTTGGTTTTTATTGTCCCAGACTAAAAGAGGTAAATAGCTTTGTCAGCAACTTTATATTTCACTTGCTGTCTTTTTTTTAAACCCTCTTTCCAGTCTTCATATTCGTTTTGACAGAGCAGCGGCAAAAGATATCTCCTATATTTTCTTAAATTATGACTCCCTAATATTGAAATTATTATAACCAGTTTATTTTCATTAAAGAACATCAGTCTTTTTAGCATTCCTTTCTGCTTATCTTTCTTTCCTTATTCTTTCTCCTTCTGTTCCCATTTAGTTTGCTTTTTTTGTCTTGTACTCTTTGCCTTTTTTTTTTTTTTAATTAAAAACCTCTAGATATTTCTTTTTATCTTCATGGATCAAGTGGTTGATCCCCAAGTAAAATTCTAAAGCCCAACTTTTTTTCTTATTTTAGTATTTCTTTTTAAAATGTTAAATAAAAAAAAAAACCTCAGTTAATTATCCATTGCTACTTAGGTGTAGCTACACCTGTTAAAAGGCAAGATGTTTCCGAAGGCAATTTCCCTTTAATTTGCCCTGAATGAATGAGGCTTCATTTCAGTATTTCAATGACATCCTCCCATATCCTGCCCCTTACAGGTATTTGAATACAAATAAGCCTCACCTCCCGCACTTGCAGTCAGATAAATAAAACTAGGAGATCAGGTCTGTCGAGCAAGATCACACATAATAGCCTCCCTTTCCCTCTCTCTATAATTGCAGTATCCTGAGCTAACCCTGAGCTAGTGCCGTTTGAATTCCATCAAAAACATGGGAGTCGTTTAGTCATTTGACAAGATGAGAATATGGTTGAAAGCCTCAAGTGAAGGGTCTTGCAGCTCGCAAAACCAATTTCCAAAAATGAAACCCATTCATCATAAACAAAAGCACAAACACGTAGCAGTTTACAGTACTTTTGATTTAATCTCAATTAGTCTTTCTCCCCTGGACTAGAAATCCAGTATAGTTTGCCATTAATTTATTGAATCTGGTTTGGACAATGCTTCTGTAGTGTAGCTGCACGACCCGGTACTGTATCCTCTGACCTTTATTTTCCATGTGTTACAAAAGGAAAAAAAAAATTGAGATTACGCTTGCATAAACTCTAATTTGCACAGTTCACAGCTACTACTTGTGCAGCAATTGCTTTATGCGGTTGTAATCCATAACCTGTGAAGATAGCACACCATCTAAATCCCATTCCAAATAATATCTCTGTGTAGTGTTAGCTGTGAATTTACCCTGTACAGCTGTATCTCTATAAATATAATTCCATGTATTAATAGTCACAGAAAAGACTGTAAGTGAGCAACTATTTTTATGAAACGCACCACTATGGATAAATTAACTTTTACAGAAATCTTGTTTACTGTATGATATTCTAAAACACTGTCAAATAAAATATATATCCAAAAATCTTTTCTTTTTCCAACTATATACGCTGTGTGTTAATTTGAAGTAGATCATTAAAAAAAGATCATTACTGGGGATTAATTTAACTTTTAAAAACAGCAGTTATCACAGATTGTAAAAATATAAGTCTAACCCCAAACAGGGCTTCTTTGAAACTTGAATCTAAATGCAGTGGCATTACACATGAAAAATTGTTGACTTTTCCATCCAAAGTAAATTGAGTTTCCTCGTAGACAGTCTAGTTAGTACTTGACTGTCAGCTTACTACATCATTTATGAATGAGCAGCATGTACCTGTGTCTTGCTACATGGATTGATACTGCCTTTTATTTCAAGAAGGACTTACGGTATCAATCAATAGTGAGTTCCATCACCTATTTTCCTTTTAATGCTGAATTTTTCTTTTTTTCATGCAGAATTCCAAGGAGTTTGTATAAAAGCCAGCCTTGAATAAGCAGCAGCAGTGTATAGGTCCAAAATGAATGGGGTTGAACATACCTTTTGGGATGTGGTAACCAGCACTCGGGAGAGTTCTCCATGGTGATAGGGTGATGACAACCCCGTTAGGAAAACCCAGGAGTTGATAATCCAAAGAGTCAGTTCTCAACCCTCATCCTGTCATAGGTCTTCCAATGATGTCAATAAGCCAGTCTTCAAACAGTTCATTCTAATTCACGGCAATCCCATGCGTGTCAGAATAGACCTGTGTTCCATGTGGTTTCCGGTGGTTGATTTTTCAAAATAGATCACCAGGCCTTTCTTCTGAGCTGCCTCTGGATGGACTCAAACCACCAACTTTTCAGTTGACAGCCAAATACCAAAATTCCTAAGCTGCCCATCTTTTACTCCAATGAAATTTTTTAAAAAACTTAAATATAGCATCTATCACTTTTAGAAAAGAGAATAAGGTGACATGAAGTACAAAATCAAACACAAACATTAAGATATTTGTAAACAAATATGTGTAGTTCTTTTATGAAAAATCTGAGAATGGCCCAGTGCAAGCTGAATAAGCAAAAGACCTACAAAACAATGTAGTTGACAACATGGGGTGTAAATATCAATAATATACAACTAATTACCATTTCAAATGAGAAAATTAAGTTGTTCTGACACTAAAAAGAGAAAAAATCAGAGACCAAAGGGATTAGTCTAGAGGCAGGGGCAGGACTGGGGTGAGGCAAGGAAGGCACCTGGCCTGGACATGGACAAGGGCCTTATTATGAATTCATACGCCTCCAATGTCAGGAAAAAATGAAACTGTGAAGGGGGCCAGGTGGGGACTGGGGCTGAGGGACAAGCATGGCCCTCCTCTAAAACTGCCACTTTGTCAAATCTAGTGTGGACAGAAATTCCAGCTTCTCACAAAAGGGGCAGGAGAAAGATCTTTATTTGAAATTTTTTGGGTTTTTTTGATGGAGCCCTGGTGGCACACAGTGGCTAAATGTTCAGCTGCTAACCAAAAAGTCAGTAGTTCAAATCCACCAGCCGCTCCTTGGAAACCCTATGGGACAGTTCTACTCTGTCCTATAGGGTCACTGGTCAGAATCGACTCGACACCAACTTTTTTTTTTTTTTTTTTTTAACTTTGATAAGTAATTCTTTTTTTAAGAAACACTAAAGGGAGGGGGCGAGGGGAACCTACCACATCAAGCCATCTGCCGGCCAGATCTGGCCCACAGCCCACCAATTTGCGCCTCTGTCCTGGAACAACAGCCGGGCTTTCGGCAGAGAACCCTTTGCTTTCAGCAGGGTGTGATTCACCTTCTAAGCAGTGGATGGCAGAGACCCCGGAGATCCTAATACATATCACTATTGAGATACATACATGCTTGGAATGGCTTCAGATGTTTATTTTAAGCGTGAGGCACACAGCCAGAAACCTGATCCTTGACTGTTTCCACAGTAGAGATGTATTTGCTCGTAAACTAAAGAAACTGAAACTGGCACACGCCCTGAAGCTAACTTGAAATTTTATATTCTCTTTCTTAGTGAGTTTCCCCAAAATTGTGTAGGCTTAGGGCTCTCCAAAGCTCTATCTGCCCCTGTACTCTTGATAAGGTTTTTCAGATCAAACTCACAGCATAATCAAGTGACTCAATTGCTGAAGGAATTTGTATTTAACAGAGGTTTTTTTTTTTTTCAGTCAACCACACTGCCAGACAAGATGCTTGTAAAATCACATTAAGTGCTTTCCAAGTCTTAAAATAGGGTTCTATGTCTAATGATAAGTTCTGCACCATGTCTAGTTGGTTTAGAGATTATGCTTATCAGTGGTAATAATAGCTATGGTTGTAAACATTTGTGTATAAACAGTGGAGCAACACTCTAGAATTAAACCAAACCCTTGCTGGGCATCTGGTACCATATCAGCCAGGCAACTTAGTGACCAGGGATTTCATAAAAGCTTCTTTCCCACCACCTTGGGGGAGGGTAACTGGCAACCACGTACGAGAACCTTATCTTTGTTCGAGGGCTCCAGGAGTTTGCTGGGGTCTTTTCTTCTGATGAAACTGCCTCTTGGAGAGGGATTTCACCTGGAGGAGCCTGGAAATCTGTGAAGCTCTGCTCATAGTTTCTAAAACAAAATGGCCTTTGACCCTCTTTTTTAGATAGAAGGTAAATTTATCTCCTATGTTCTAAAACCCTAACAAGGTGTATCTGTGTCAAAGGACATAAAACTCCCTCTGTGATTTTGTCCGAGATCAGTTGGCTTCACACTGAGGAACATGCATCTCTGGGGGTACACACAGGGGGTACGCAGGCAGGGACAGCTTAAAGGGGATCCATTTCCAGGAACTCAACTTCCATTTTTATGCATTTTAAGACTGTGGTCTGCCAGTTCTGTGCTTCTACCTGCCCTTTACATTAAAAAAAAAAAAAGACAGATCTACCACCTACCCGGAGCCCTGGTGATGTAATGATTAAGAGCTCAACGGCTAACCAAAGGTTGGAAGTTCGAATCCACCAGCCAGCTCCTTGGAAACCTTATGGGGTAGTTCTACTCTGTCCTATAAGGTCACAATGAGTTGGAATCAACTTGACAGCAACCGGTTTTTTTTTTTTTAATCACCTATCTGGACGATGGCACAGTGACTAAGAAGTAGGCTGCTAACTAAAAGGTCAGCAGTTCAAATCCACCAGCTGCTCCTTGCAAACCCTATGGGGAAGTTCTACTCTGCTCTGTAAGGTCACTATGAGTCCGAATACACTTGATGGCAATGAGTTTGTTTTTTGTTTTTTGGTGTATCACCTACCCTGAATTTTACCCTGGTATGTTGGGAGTCCCTGGGTGGTACAAACGATGCTCGGCTACTGACCAAAATGTTGATGGTTCAAAATCATCCAGAGGGGCCTTGGAAGAAAGGTCCGGTGATCTGCTTCTGAAACGTCACAGCCATGAAACGCTATGGAGCAAAGTTCCTTTCTTAGTCATCTAGTGCTGCCATAACAGAAATACCACAAGTGGATGGCTTTAAGAAAGAGAAATTTATTTCTCACAGTCTACTAGGGTACAAGTCCAAATTCAGGGCGTCACCTCCAGGGGAAGGCTTTCTTTCTCTGTCGGCCTTCTCATCAATATTCCCCCGGACAAGGAGCTTCTTCACACAGGGACCCCAGGTCTAAAGGATGTGCTCTGCTTCTGGTCCTTCTTTCTTGGTGGTATAAGGTCCCCAACTCTCTGCTTGCTTCCCTTTCCTTTTATCTCTTGAGAGAGAAAGGGTGGCGCAGGCCACATCCCAGGGAAACTACCTTTATCTTCGATCAGGGAGGTGACCTGAGTGAGGGTGGTGTTACAATCTCACCTTAATCCTCTTGACATAAAATTACAATCACAAAATGGAGGACAACCAGACAATACTGGGAATCATGGCCTAACCAAGTTGATATACACATTTTCGGGGGGATATAATTCAATCCATGACAGTTCTATTCTGAAACACATTTTTTAGGGTTTTTTTTTTTTTATGTTGGGAGTCCCTGAGTGGTGCAAAGGGTTAACACTTGGCTGCTAACCAAAAGGTTGATGGCTGGACTCCACCCAGAGGTGCTTCGGAAGGAAAAAAAGGCCTGGCAATCTATTGCTGAAAAATCAGCCAAGGAAACATTATGGAGCACAGTTCTACTCTGACACACATGGGGTTGGGACTCTAGGCCAGTTGATTACATTACCTAAAAAAAATCCTCTCAGGCCTTAAACAAAGAGACAGTTGCGGAATGCAGCCCACCCTGAGCAGATCAGAGAGCACCAGAAAGAAATATTTTTTTTTTTCCTTTATCCAGGAGCCTCTCCTTCA
Organism: Elephas maximus indicus; assembly: GCF_024166365.1. Taxonomy (NCBI): domain Eukaryota; kingdom Metazoa; phylum Chordata; class Mammalia; order Proboscidea; family Elephantidae; genus Elephas; species Elephas maximus. The sequence goes on along the minus strand of NC_064826.1, from coordinate 47,682,403 downwards.
TCCAGGAGCCCTGACAGAGAGAATCCACATGTATTCAAATTCTAACATCAAGTTAGACCTTTTCTGATTGAAAGTGTGATTTGACTAATTGGCTTGACCACGATTAGCCAATTAGGTTATATGGCAAGTATTTTCTTTCCATAACTTAAAAGCATTCAATCTACAGCTGCAAGATTTAATGGAAATATACTTAAAAACATGTACACAAGAGAAAATACACCCTTTGCAATATTTAAATTTATGATGGAAAAAAAGTCAGATGTCAACTTAAAAAATGAAATTGGGTCTAGAGTTTTATAAATTAATTTGTAAGGCTATGTGAGCTAAAAAAAAAAAAAGCATTACTTAATTTAGTTTAATAGAATTTTTAAAATAGCTATTGAGTACTATATATTAAACATTACAAATGAAAAGAACACAGTGCCTGTTCTGAAGACACCTACAATCTAGTTAGGAGACCAAGGCAATTAATACAAGACTCAATGTGGTAAGTGCCACAGTAGGGATATAGGATTCTGTAGGGTAGAGAAATGGTTGGAGGCAGTTAGAAGTTGTCCTGATTAAGTGGCATTTCCATTCAGTTTTGAAGGACAGATAGGATTTCAAGAGGCAAATGTAAGGGAGAGAAAGACAACACTGTGAGCAAAGTCAGAGTTAGGAAATTTGGAGCTATGTTAGGGGAATATGAACTATTTATTTTGACAAAGAGTGTATGAGAGAGAGACAAAAGGGAAATTAAAGGAACAGATGTGTTAAAGCAGATTTTAAAAATGCCATTAGAGAGCACTGGAGAGTCATTGAAGGTTTCTGAGCAGAGAAAACACAAAATTAGCACTTGGCTCTGGAAGATCGTGCTCTCAGTCTTGTCCAGAATGGAGTGGAGGTGGGGAAAGCCCTGTCAGATAGTTACATCAGTGCAGGCAGGAGATCAGGGACCTGAGCATCCTAAGCGGAAGGGAGCAATGGAGAACAAGCAGACCTCAGACTTGATGAATGCAGGGTGAAAGGGACAATCACAGGTTTCAACCCTGAGTGAAAAGGAGTAAATGGGAGGAAGACCAGATCTACAAGGGGCATCACTAAATGTTTTTTTACATGTTAAGTATGAGATGTTCTCAGGTCACCCAGGAATATTGGGGGGTGTGGTCTGGGCATCAGTATTTTTTTTTTAAAGCTCTTCAAGGAGCCTGTTATGAATTGAATGGTATTCCCTGCCCCCCGCCAAAAAAGATATTTTGAAGGCCTAACCCCTCCATGGAGCCTTGATGGCACAGAGGCACAGAAGTTTGGCAGTTTAAGTCTACCAGCTGGTCCTTAGAAACCCCATGGGTAGCTCTACTCTGCCCTGTAGGGTTGTTATGCATCAGGATGGACTCAATGGTAACAGGTTTTGGAACTCCTGCATTGGTGAATGTGACTTTGTTTGGGGAAATAGGGTTTATCTTTGCAGGTGCTACCAGTTAAGTTAATGAAGTAATACTAGAGTAGGGTAGGTCCTTATTCTAATCCTTTATGAGTGGCATTTTATAAAAGAGAAGGCTAGACACAGGGGAAGACAGCACATGAGGGTCTGTCTACAAGCAAGCCAGGAAATACCCAGGGCTACAGAACCTGAAGAAGACAAGACAATATCTTTCCCTAGAGCCAACAGAGCGAGAGAACAGAGCCCTGCCTACACCATGCATTCAGACTACCAGCCCCCAGAACTGTGAGAAAATAAATTTCTGTTTTTTAAAACCACACACTTTGTGGTATTTTGTTACTGTTGTCCTAGGAAACTAAGACAGAGCTTCAAGGGTGGAGCAGCCAAGACTGAGAACCACTATCTAGAGGTAAAAGTTGATGTGGCCTTCAAGGCAGAGAGGGAGCAAAAAGAAGAGGGACAAGACCTGTACTGGGGAAGTGGATTCAGAAAGATAGGCCAAGGAAAGAGTCGTTAGAGTTTGGATACTGCAGGGCCATGAAATTGAAGCGAGGAAAGGATTTCAACAAATATGGAGTTGTCAATGTATACAAAACTATCACTTAGGATGAGGACTAAGAATGGATCATTTATTTTGATTATTGAAGGTTGAAGAAATCTTTTATTAGAATGGTTAAGTATAGGTTACCCAATGTATGAGGAGTGAGGAAACAGGCTATGTGGAGCAAGAGGATGGACAGCTCACAGGAGGGGCAGAATAGAGGGTGGTCAGTGGTTGGTTGGCTGGCTGGCTCATGGGTTGGTTGGTTCGTTAGTTGGTTCTTACTCTGAAAATGACTGCCTGCTTTCAGGCCAAAGGGAAGGACTGGTAGAAAGGAGAGAAACTGACAGTGGGGGGCAGGGTGATAGAGTGTAAGAAGTCATGGAGGAAATTGAGGTAGGGAAAGAATACAGAACACACATGAGGGGGTGGAGACAGACTTGGGAGGAGGACACTTTTTCCAAGATGGCAAAAGACATTTACGTAGAAGATAAAGATTTGGAGAAACATTGAGATTAAGAGGCAAGTTATGCAAGTCCATATCAAATGCCTTTCGTCTTTTCAGTTAACAGAAAATTTGCTTGAATTTATAGAATGCAGAGGTAACACTAGGCATATGAAAAGAATGAAAAAGATTCCCTGGGAGATTCCACAAGGCATGAAGAAGAGAAATATAAGAGAATGGCTGAAGGTCTTTCTGCAATCACTCAGTGGCAGATCCAGAATTCAAATCCAGGTCTGTCTTAATACAAAGTATGGTATTTAGTAAGTACTCAATAAATAATTGTTGAATAAGTGAATACTCCTTCCAGTACACTGTCCTGAGGGCAGATGACAAATTTGAGCTTCTCTTTTTACCTGCAAATGTTTCTGACACAGAGCAAGCTCTTTTTAGGACTGACTGGGGTATCTACTCACCTGACCCAGGGCACCTATGTACAGACTGATCCAGTAACACTGAGACAGCTGGCCTCATTCCAGGGCCAAGAGCCAACAACATGACAGTGAGCGTTACCTAGGACTAGAATGGCAGAATTATTACTCAGGGTATATATAGCAATTGATCATATTCAAAAGGATAGCATAAATATTTCCATTACATCCTCACAACTATGTAAGATGGGAATGGAAAGAATTACCCGTCCAGAGATGAAGAAGCAGTATGTCTTTAAGAGTTGGTTGCCCAAGATCGCACAGCTACTAAGCAGCCCAGACAGCACTCAGCTTCTGAATCCCAGTCTGGGGACCTTGCCACTACACAAGATTGAGTGGTGTGGTCAGATAGGGTACAGCAGGAGGCCCGATCTGCTTGCCTGCTTTCATCACTTTAATCCCCTAAAACAGTTTCAGGAACATTGTTAAGTGCTCCGTAAACACTTGCTGAATGAGAGACTAGGCAGGTGAATAGATGTATAGATGAGTAAAGGGATAGGTAGAAGGACGAAGGGAGTGAGGGATAAGGAGGGAGGGAGGGAGGGAGGGAGGGAGGGAGGGAGGGAGGGAGGGAGGATGGATGGATGGATGGATGGATGGATGGATGGATGGATGGATGGATGGATGGATGGATGGATGGATGGATGGATGGATGGAGTGAATCAGATCTTCTCTTTTAGAGAATCTGAATACAAACCTGAGAGAGAGAGAGTAGCAACTCAAATGTCACCCTCTAAGAGGGGCCTTCCCTGGCCACCCTCTCTAAAATTGTAACCTCCCTGTGGCATATTGTGGTGCAGTGGATTACTAAATATGGCCCTCCTAGCCATGGTCTTTGTGACTCCCATTCAACAATTGGGCGGGACCATGCAAATAAGATGCTTGTGGCCCACCAACGGAATTGAACAGCTTGCTGCTAATGCAGATAATGTGTATGGAAACTACAATGGTTAAGATTATGTGTCAACTTGGCATGGACATGATTTTCAGTGGTTTAGCAGTTATGTAATGATATAATTTGGCAGTTAAGTAATGATGTAGTCATCCCCCATTTTGTGGTCCAATGCAATTGTCCTCCATTTTGTGGTCCAATGCAATTGTTTTCCATTTTGTGATCTGATGTAATTATTCTGCATTTTGTGATGTGTTTTAAATCCAAGCCTCTATGCCTGTGGTTATGGTCCCTTTTGGGAGTGAGTTGTCTGTTATGTTAATGAGGCAGGATTAGGATGGGATGTATCTTGAGTCACCACCTTACTACAGAGCGTGACTCATCCTCCACCCCTACCCCAGTACCACCTTTACCATCCTTATTCAAGTCTCACCCTTGTACACCTAAAAAAAAAAAATGGGGTTTCCTTGTGGGTATGGTCTGCCTTCAATACATATATGCTCTGGCAAAGCTCTTGCTCTTCCTTGGGTTTCTGCAACCAGTTCAACATCATCTGACCTCCGGTTCTTGAAATTTGAGCCAACAACCTATCCTCTGACCTGATTTGTCAGCTTACATAGCTTTGTGAGCCAACAGCCTGTCCTCTGATCTGCTGATTTAAGTTGTTCACCCCTGCAAACATGTGAATCAGGAGAAGCCTCCAGCCTGAAGCCTGACCCATGGACTTGGGACTTGCCAGCCTCCACAACCAGTGAACCATTTCTGACTGTCCCCTGGGCATGTTCCAGCACCAACTCTGTGTTCTGTCATCTCCACACAGCTACATGGAACAGAAGCCACCCAACATTTGGCCTGTCGTCTTCCTGGAGGAGAGCTACATCTTCAAGGACTCTGTCACCACAGACAGAAACAATTTCCTGGCCCTTGGCGCGTGTTACAGCAGATACAGCAGGCTGGTGTGTATGAGGGCCCGGAATGCAGTTTATTCTACTCCGAGATTTTGCCTCCCTTATGTCTAAGACAACATTGATACCTTCCCACAGAAAGTTTGGCAAGAAGTGGAGAAGAGGAAAGCTCTGGCCAAGATGCTCTGTGGCAAGCACAGTTCTTGGACCTGAGGAGAGCCCCTGCATGGATCTTTCTGGCCAACCGGGAGTCCGCAGCCTGGGCCAGCTTGCCACTGAGCTGGAGGCCACTGTGCCCATCATCATCCCTGGGCTGTGTCTGCAGCCTGGGGGAGGTGGAGATCCAGGACAAACACCTTGCCAGCGCCGGGCCAGGCCGCTGCAGGGCTCCTCTAGAGCCTAGGATCCTGGAGCGCCAGGCGTATTAGGCCCTCAGGCCCAGAGAAGATGGTGCAGTAGGTGCCCAGAAAGGGAAACCCGGACCGGCCTGCCGGCCCTCCCCCTCCACCTGGAGCTGGGGGTTGAGGCCTTGCTTCTAGGCCCTCTAGGCCATCTGTTGCTGACACACGCATGGCCCGGAGGCCCCTTGATCCCTTCATGCTCACTCAGCTAATATGCCGTTGCTCTGGTGTCCTTGCTGTGCTGGCTAGAGGAAGAAGCTGTGGGGCCTAGTCAGTCTGGTGTGGGAGACCTCGAGGGCCCTAGTCAGTCTGGTGTGTGAGACCTCGAGTGGTGGTGGGGTAGTGTGGGGAAGGAGACCTCCTGTGAGGTACCTGAGTTAGAGGAAGGTCTCACCAAGAAGGAGCCTGTAGGAGCTGGTGGGGCCAGAGAGCCACAGGACAAGAGCTATCCTGTGATGCTCTCCCTTTTTCAGGAAAATCTGACAGGCTGCCTCCCAAGTGAGACTGAGAGGTCTGAAAAAGAAGGGTAGAATTTTTACTTCACCTTCTTGTGGAGTGCTCAGAAGATGCTGATAAGATTATATGATTCAGTTGTGAATGTTGATTGATAACAGGGCTAATTGTGATTGTAAAAACTGTAATTGTAGAAGCAGTAGCTATGAAAGAGTAGATTAAGGGGGAGGCACTGCTGGACTGGAGTACAGTGCCTGAACCTAAAGTCACTAAAAGGTTTTGCTATGCTGCTACCTCATGAGACTCAGAGCAAGGGAATAATTTTCTCTCAGTTAAATTTTATCAGACACCAGAAAGGGTGAAGCCAGGAAGACTTTTGGAGAGCCTGAGCAGATCAGATGGACACCCACAGCAGACCTGAATGGCTGGTACCTGAGTAACCTCACCCTGAGGATTCCTTTGCCTTGTTGTTAGTGTTGTTAGGTGCCGTTGAGTCGGTTCAACTCATAGCGACCCTATGCATAACAGAACGAAACACTGCCCGGTCCTGCGCCATCCTTACAATTGCTGCTATGCTTGAGGTCATTGTTGCAGCCACTGTGTCAGTCCAACTCATTGAGGGCCTTCCTCTTTTCCGCTGACCCTGTACCTTGCCAAGCACGATGTCCTTCTCCAGGGACTGATCCCTCCTGACAACATGTTCAAAGTATGTAAGACGCAGTCTCACCATCCTTGCTTCTAAGGAGCATTCTGGCTGCACTTCTTCCAAGACAGATTTGTTCATTCTTTTGGCAGTCCATGGTATATTCAATATTCTCCACCAACACCACAGTTCAAAGGCATCAACTCTTCTTCGGTCTTCCTTACTCATTGTCAAGCTTTCACATGTATACGATGTGATTGAAAACACCATGGCTTCGGTCAGGTGCACCTTAGTCTTCAAGGTGACATTTTTGCTTTTTAACTCTCTGAGAGGTCCTTTGCAGCAGATTTACCCAATGTAACGCGTCATTTGATTTCTTGACTGCTGCTTCCGTGGCTGTTGATTGTGGATCCAAGTAAAATGAAATCCTTAACAACTTCAATCTTCTCTCCATTTATTGTGATGTTGCTCATTGGTCCAGTTGTGAGGATTTTTGTTTTCTTTATGTTGAGGTGCAATCCATACTGAAGGCTGTGGTCTCTGATTTTCATGAGTAAATCCTTCAAGTGCTCTTCACTTTCAGCAAGCAAGGTTGTGTCATCTGCATAATGCAGGTTGTTAATGAGTCTTCCTCCAATCCTGATGCCCCTTTCTTCTTCATATAGTCCAGCTCCTCGGATTACTTGCTCAGCATACAGATTGAATAGGTATGGTGAAAGAATACAACCCTGACGCACACCTTTGCTGACTTTAAACCAATCAGTATTCCCTTGTTCTGTCTGAACAACTGCCTCTTGATCTATGTAAAGATTCCTCATGAGCACAATTAAGTGTTCTGGAATTCCCATTCTTCACAGTGTTATCCATAATTTGTTATGATCCACACAGTCGAATGTCTTTGCATAGTCCATAAAACACAGGTAAACATCCTTCTGGCATTCTCTGCTTTCAGCCAGGATCCATCTGACATCAGCAATGATATCCCAGGTTCCACGTCCTCTTCTGAAACCGGCCTGAATTTCTGGCAGTTCCCTGTCGATATACTGCTGCAGCGGCTTTTTAAAGGTCTTCAGCAAAATTTTGCTTGCTTGTGATATTAATGATATTGTTCTATAATTTCCACATTTGGTTGGATCACCTTTCTTGGGAATAGGCATAAATATGGATCTCTTCCAGTCAGTTGGCCAGGAAGCTGTCTTCCATATTTCTTGACATAGATGAGTGAGCACCTCCAACACTGCATCCATTTGTTGAAACATCTCAGTTGATATTCTGGCAATTCCTGGAGCTTTGTTTTTCACCAATGCCTTCAGAGCAGCTTGGACTTCTTCCTTCAGTACCATCGGTTCCTGATCATATGCTACCTCTTGAAAAGGTTGAACATCAACTTTTTGGTGTAATGACTCTGTGTATTCTTTCCATCTTCTTTTGATGCTTCCTGCGTCATTTAATATTTTCCCCATGGAATCCTTCACTATTGCAACTTGAGGCTTGAATTTTTTCTTCAGTTCTTTCAGCTTGAGAAATGCTGAGCGTGTTCTTCCCTTTTGGTTTTCTATCTCCAGCTCTTTGCACATGTCATAATACTTTGTCTTCTCAAGCTGCCCTTTGAAATCTTCTGTTAAGTTCTTTTACTTCATCATTTCTTCCTTTTGCTTTAGCTGCTCGACGTTCATGAGCAAGTTTCAGAGTCTGCTCTGACATCCATCTTGGTCTCTTCTTTGTCTCCTGTCTTTTCAGTGACCTTTCGCTTTCTTCATGTATGATGTCCTTGATGTCATTCCTTGATGCCCTACTGAAGGACTAATTGTTAATGACTGTTTTTGACTAGTAAAATGACTGTAAGGAGGAAGTTAATTCTTCAAGTATAAAAGGGCCAATGGCTAGAAGAGCCAGGAAATGGCCTTTGGTACAGTGAATTACTTAACATGGCCCTCATAGTCTTCGTGACTGAGGGAAGGACGAATAGCTGATGTTAGAGTTGATGGAGTAGTACAGCAGTTTGGAATATTTGCATATTTGGGACATCTTTTACCTTTGCCTCATAGGGACCAGCTTTGTGCTGATCCTTCTAAAAGAAATTATTCATTCACACATCTACCCTAAGGTGGCCCCCCATGAACCACATCCTTGTATAATTCCCTCCCTTTCAGTGTAGATGGGACCTGTGACTTGCTTCTAACCAATGAAATATGGCAAAGTCGATGGGCTATATCTCCCTTGATTTGTTGCTGTTGTTGTTAGGTACCATCGAGTCAGTTCCAACTCACAGTGACTCTATGTACCACAGAATGAAACACTGCTTGGTCCTACCCCATCCTTACAATCATTGTTATGCTTGAGCCCATTGTTGCAGCCTGGGGGGCTCATCTTCTGGCACTATATCAGACAATGTTCTGCTGCTATTCGTAAGGTTTCCACTGGCTAATTCTTTTCAGAAGTAGGCTACTGGTCCTTCTTCCCAGTCTTAGTCTGGAAGCTCAACTGAAACCTGTCCGACATGGGTGACCCTGCTGGTATCTGAATACCGGTGACATAGCTTCCAGCATCACAGCAGTGCGCAAGCCCCCACAATACGATAAACTGACAGACACAGCTTGATTAGGCTACATTATATAAGGCTCCATTTCAGCTGACTATAGTGAGATTCTCCGTGCTGACTTGAAGAAGTAAGCTGCCATGTTGTGAGAGGACCAGTGGAGAGGCGAGCAGCCTCTAGAAACTAAGGACATCCTCCAGCCAACAGCCAGCCAGAAAAAAGTCAGGGCCCTCAGTCATACAGCCACAAGGCAATAAATCCTGCCAACAACCTGAATAAGCTTGGAAAAGGATTCTTCTCCACTTGAGCCTCCAGATGAGAATGCATCCCAGCTGGTGCTTGATTGCAGCCTTATAAGACCCTGAAGAGAGAACCCAGTCAAGCCGCACCCAGACTCCTGACCCACAGAAACTGTGAGATAATAAATATACGTGTTGTTATAACTTGCTAAACTGTGGTGATTTGTTATGAGGAAATAGAAAACTAGTATACCCCTAGTACTCCCTGTTACCCTTTCCTGTTTATTTTTCTCTTTAGCATTTAAAACCATTCAACATATTTTAAATTTTAGTTTTTACATTGCAAGTCTGTGCTACCTCTAAAGCCTCCAGATATAAACTCCAAGGCAGAGATTTTTGTCTGAGGTCCCTCTTCCCCCACCCCACTCTTATACTCTTAAAGCCTTGAACAGTCTCAATAAATGTTTGTTGAATAAATGAATGAATGCTAAATCTTGTTACCTGAGCAGGGGAATTCATTAAGCTTGAAGATATATCGAGGTAAGACATAAGAGGGGAAGGGTTTGTTCTTTAACTTTTTATTATGGAAATTTTCAAGCATAAACAAAAGTAGAGACAAGAGTGTAATCCCCATGTGACCATCACTCAGCTTCAATAATGGGTATTTGCTGTTCTTATTTGAACTCTTTATACCAACAGATTTTTTTTTGCTGGAGTATTTTAAAGCAAATACCAGAGTTCATGTTATTTCACCTGTAAATACTTCAATATGTATCTCTTATAGGAAAATTTTTACAAAACACATCCTACCTAAATTAGCAATGATCTTCATATCGTATTCAACTCTTTCCAATTCAAACCAAGACTCAAGGAAGAGTCACATATTGACTCTGATCAATACTTTTGTCATTTAAATCTTATAACATTTCCCCCTCCTTCGTCCCCAACATACTTGATTGTTTGTTTTCCTCTATGCTGTTCATGTGGTGAGCAAGATGTAGGGCAGAAATGTTTTAAAGGAAACAAAAGAGAAATGCAATCTCTAAGCCATCTGACCTAGGAAAAGAATCACAGTGAACAGGGATTTAACATGGTCCACAGGAAAAGTGAGAGAAATGGAGGCCAAAAGGGAGAAGAGAGCCAAGAAGCACAGGAAGAAACATCTTAGATGAAGTTCACTTCCAATTTCGTTTTGAGTTCCCCTTCTTTAGCCTGGCACCTTGGCCCTCAGGCAGAATGCTGGGAACAGAGGCTTCTGGGAAGTAAGATGTCAGGAACATTTTCCACCCTTTGGTTGTACTGCTGAGCTAAAACTTAATAGGGGATTTTTTTTTTCCACTGTCTTGAAGCACATGCTTAAAAAGGGACAAATACACTTAAAATCAAATCCTTTTGAAGGGGGCAGCATCTTTATCATCTACCATCCTTTGGTAATCATTTCACATCCAAATAAATAGAAAACTACTTACAAAGGTAAATTAGACCCAGATTTACCTGGAGATGGTATTTCATGCCATAACTTAATGGCACTTCATCAACATCGGCTTTTCTGGGCTCCCTGATTACTTCACACTACATGAAAAGTGCTTTGCCATAATTTTTCATTAGCTTCACGAGTTATGCCATTTGGAGCCATGTAAGGTGGCTAATGTTTTTTAAGACATTACAATCAGAAATTCAAGGGCCAGAGGCTGGTGACTCAGGGACCATTTAGACATCTCAAACATGACCATGATTAAAGGTTACTTGGAGCACTTATTTGGATATATAGAGGCTTTGAACATATGAACACTCATACAAACTAATGATGATGAGCTTAGCCCCTTGGTATTCCTCTGGCTCAGCTGCAAGCAGAGATGGGGGCGACTCTCAATTCAGGCACACTCATTGTAAAGCACTTCAGTTTTCACAGAAAAATGCCAGCTCTCCCTCCCATATCTTCTGTCTGCTAAGGCAGATGATTCTGCTTTCCATGCAGCACAGAAGAGGTTTTGTCGCCATACTCACCAGGAAGAACAATGCCAAACCCAGAGCAATCCACAGTCTTGACTGAGAGAGAGTCATCTTCATGGAGAGTTGCTTGGAGGATTTCCCTAAGACCTAGCAATGGGTCTCATCCAGTCTTGTATTATTATTATTAAATGCAATGGAATGGAATAAAATAGAATGGAAACTATCAGAGTATGTAATAAGGATAAGACCTATTTTGTGAAAATTTTGTTTTAATTATGTGTATGTGTATGTGTATATACTGGAATATAATGTGAAATGGATTTTTTGCTGCATGTCAAGTCAAAAAGGCTTGAAGAATACTGCTCTAAGAACTCTATAATTTACCCCTGGAATAAGCCAGACTAGTAAGGAGCTATTACTTGGACTACCTCAAGTTGACACCTCCTTGGAACTGTGTTAAGCAAAATACACTTTTGGCAAGAAGTTTTCAGCCTTCAGAGAAGGGCCCTACTGGAAATAGATGGTGACTCTAAAAAAGAGTTTACTCTAAGGACATTGCTGACATTTACAAAATCTCATTGCTCCTTTAAACAAGCCCTTAGGATAGAATTCTTTCTTGACTTTGCTTAGGAGAAACTCTACAGTTTCTCGCCAGATGAAAATTATCTGTTCAAATTTTTCTTTTCACAAGATCTGCTAGAAGCTTAGAGACAAATCTGTGTGATATCTGCACTCCTGATTCTAATATGTCCCTCTCCTTTGTGTTCCTTTCTCTTTTTCATCTAGTCATTTTGTTTTATATGCAACCGTAAGAAGTGGTTTGTTGGTGAATGTTCCACAACTGACTCTGAAAAAAAAATACATATGTGTGTGTACGTGTATATGTATAATAAACCTTACCAATATAAATGATATATAGCTCACAATTTGCAAATGATAATAAAAATACAATATTCTTTACTGTAAATTCTACAGACAGTAAATTAAGAGGGATCCCTACATAGACGTGTTGTACTAAAACTGCAAAACACCAAAGACAAATGATCCCAAAAACAGCCAGAGAAGAAAGACAGCTTGTTTACAAGTAATGACAATTAGACCACTAGCCAACTGACCTACAGCTACAAAGGAAGCCACTGAAGAATGAAGAAATGTCTTCAGAGAGAAAATAATTGTCACCATAGACTTATGTACCCAGAAAATTGTCTTTCAGGAAGACAGGAAAAATAACCAAGCTGTCAGAGCTTACCACCAACAGGGCCTGCACTAAAGGAAGGATATACTTGAGAAGAAAAGACAAGTCTGAGATGAAAGGGCTGTGAGTAAACAACCTGGTAAACATGGAAGTAAGTGTAAACAAACACTAACTGTATAAAATAAAAATTTAACTATTATGGTTTAAAAAGATGTTAAAATACTCAGTAATAGAAGTAAAGAGAGGAGAACCTGACTTAAAGTGGTCTAATGCCCTTCCATTGATAGGAAAGATATTGAGTTTATACTTTGATAAGTATGAAGTTAAAATTTCAAAAGACAACATTTAAAACATTTAAAAAACTTCCCAACGAGTAAAAAGGGGGACCGGAACAAGAGAACAAACAAAGGCTATCAATTCAAAAGAAGAGAAGGTAAGAAAAAGAGCTGTGAGTTTAAATGGTGAAATTGAAGATAGTGACTGGGAGGCACAGGATGCGGTAATGTTTGTTCTGTTATATGCCACCAGGGTTTCCGTTATGGTCGCCATAAACTGGAGCTGACTCAACAGCAACTAACAGCACCAGTAACCAGGAGTGTTATGGATTGAACTGTGTCCCCCCAAAAATTGTACATCAACTTGGCTAGGCCATGATTCCCAGAATTATGTGATTGTCCACCATTTTGTCATCTGATGTGATTTTCCTATGTGTTGTAAATCCTACCTGTACGATGTTAATGGGAAACCCAGGTGGTGTAGTGGTTGAGAGCCACAGCTGCAAATGAAAAGATCAGCAGTTTGAATCCACCAGACACTCCTTGGAAACCCTATGGGGCAGTTCTATTCTGTCCTATAGGGTCACTATGAGTCAGAATTGACTGGACAGCAATGGGTTTGGTTTTGTTTTTTATGTTAATAAGGTGGGATTATCAGCAGTTGTGTTAATGAGGCAAAACTCAATCTATAAGACTGGGTTGTATCTTCAGTCAATCTCTTTTGAAATATAAAAGAGAGAAGGAGATGCAGGACCAAGATGGCTGACTAGATAGAAGCTTCCGCTTATCCCTCTTGCAACAAAGACTGGAAAAAACAAGTGAATTGATTACATACAGGACAATCTATGAACCCTGACCATCAAACACAGAACTAAGGAGTTGACCTGAGTGACAGGGGAGCGAAAAGCCACATGCTGAAGCAGTTACCGCTTCTGGAGCCAGTGTGCCGTGCTGCAGCCTTGAGCCTTCGCAGTTCCCTGGTGCCAGAGTGGTGGGGCTGATTGTGGCTTACTGAGATAGGGCAAGCACGGACGCAAGCCTAACCCCCGGGACCAACCTTGGAGGGAACCCAGCCAGCGCACGCAGGCTGCACACCGACACAGCTGACAGGCAAAAGAAAAACCACGGGGAAGAAGTGGCTGGTTTTGGAGCCTGGAGTGCAGTATCCCAGACAGGAAGCCTTGGTGCTGGGCTTTGGACTAAGCGTGGAGGAGCTGATTGTGGCTTCCTGAGACAGCGCAAGCACAGGATGCAGCCCTAACCCTCTGCAGCAGTCTCAGCAGGGATCCAGTCAGCCCACACAACTTACACACCCCTCTGGAATCTCAGAAAAAACAATCCTCACCAAACAAGATAAGTAACTTTGTCTATCATGCTGCACTACTCTCTCCTATCTATATCATCCCTCCCCTCCCTGCCCCAGCCGGCTTCATTAACATTGGAATTCCCTGGGCCAGAGAGTGAAGTGCACTGCTGGGTTTTTTTTTTCCTTCTTTCTTTTCTAACCCATTCTCCTGGCCTGAGAAAAGCAACATTTAACAATCAAAGGAAAAATTCTTCCCTGACTTCCCTAAACTGGAATAACAATACAGAACCAACTCCATCCAGGCATAAGAGACCCACAGTCTTTGGCTTTCATCCCTACAGGGAACCAGGTGGCTATTATAATGCAAAGGTAATTCTGATAGAGATTTGACTGTAATTGTTTTAGCTGAGCAGTGGAAAGGCAAGTTTTAGAGGACAGATACCTCTCTACCTATTAAACAGAGCCCTCACTGATCCACACCAGGGAACTGAGGGCTGAGGCTCCACCCACACCACCTAGCCACCTGCTAAAGAGGCCTGAGGACAGCGACACCTACCAATCTATAGAGGTAAAAGCATTGGATGCCTAAGGTACAGCTGAAGAGCCCACCCGCCAGAGCGCTCTAGAGAATAGAGCCACTCCTACCTCACTGACATCTGGGGGAAGGCTGTCAGCATCCTGCCCTCCTCAGAGCGTGACCCCCTGCCGCTACTAGAAACTGGCCCATACAACCATCACCACTACTCCTCTAAGTTAATAGGTGAGAGCCTACACCACACACTAGGTGAGCCATTATCAGGACGCCTGAGCTGATTCTATTCAAAAATAGTGAACGGACTTATAGGCTCATATACCTGGTAACAGCTCAGACCAGCTGGTAACAGGACATAAGTGATTCAAAAGCTACAGCAATCAAGATAGCGCAATCTAGTAGCCCATCTGGGTGTATGTATTGCAACAAAACAAAACAAGAAGATAAGACTCAGTGAGCAAATATAAAACATTACAATATTTTATAGATGGCTCAGAGACAGCAGTCGATATCAAATCACATAAAGAAGCAGACCATGATTGCTTCTACAAATCCCCACATCAAAGAATCAAAATCATTCCCAAATGTAGATACATTCCTGGAATTGCCAGATGTAGAATATAAAAAACCAATATACAGAATGCTTCAAGACATCAGGGATGAACTCAGAAATGAAATAAGGCAATCTACAGAAAAAGGCAAGAAACACACAGATAAAGCAGTTGAACAAATCAAAAAGATTATTCAAGAACACAGTGAAAAATTTAATAAGCTGCAAGAATCCATAGAGAGACAGCATTCAGAAATTCAAAAGATTAAAAATAAAATTACAGAATTAGACAACTCAATAGGAAGTCAGAGGAGCAGAATAGAGGAATTGAAATGCAGAGTGGGGGAGATGGAGGATAAGGCAAATGATACCAATACATTTGAAGAAAAATCAGATAAAAGAATTTAAAAAGAACGAAGAAACCCTAAGAATCATGTGGGACTCTATCAAGAATGACTTGCATGTGATTGGAGTTCCAGAACAGGGAGGGATAACAGAAAATACAGACAGAATAGTTGAAGATCTGTTGGCAGAAAATTTCCCTGGCATCATGAAAAATGAAAGGATACCTATCCAAGATGCTCATCAAACCTCATACAAGATAGATCCCAAAAGAAAATCACCAAGACATATTATTATCAAACTTGCCAAAGCCAAACATAATGAGAAAATTTTAAAAGCAGCCAAGGATAAATGAAAAGTCACCTACAAAGGAGAATCAATAAGAATGAGTTCAGACTACTTGGCAGAAACCACGCAGGCAAGAAGGCAATGGGATGACATATATAGAGAACTGAAAGAGAAAAACTGCCAGCCAAGAATCATATATCCAGCAAAACTCTCTCTCAAATATGAAGGTGAAGACATCTACAGATAAATATGAGCTTCGAGAATTTGCAAAAACCGAACCAAAACTACAAGAATTAGTAAAGGAAATTCTTTGGTCAGAAAATCAATAATATCAGACGCCAGCACAACACAAGGTCATGGAACAAAACATCCTGTTACCAACTCAGATAGGGAAACCACAAAAACAAAATAAGATTAATTAAAAAAAAAAAAATCACTCAAAACAGGGAATCATTGATGTCATTATGTAAAAGATTACAATAATAAAAAAAGAGGGACAGGAGGCATAGATCTTACATATGGAGAGGAAACCAAGGTGATGTAGGATGATACAAGTTAGGTTTTTACTTAGTCAAATAGGGGTAAATATTAAGGTAACCACAAAGAGGTCTACCAATTCCATACATCAAAATAAAAACCAAGATAAACATAACAACTCAGCAAAAATAAATTCAACTGCTATGAAAAGGAGGAACACACAATTTACAAAGAAAAACTTCTCAGCACAAAAAAGTAAGTGGAAAAATGAAATTGTCAACAACACACCAAAAAAGGCATCAAAATGACAGCAGTAAACCCATACTTATCTATAATTACCCCGAATGTAAATGGACTAAATGCACCAATAAAGAGAAAGAGAGTGGCAGACTGGATAAAAAAAAACACGATCCATCTATATGCTGCCTACAAGAGACACACCTTAGACTTGAAGACACAAATAAACTAAAACTCAAAGGATGGAAAAAAATACATCAAGCAAATAATCAAAAAAGAGCAGGAGTGGCAATATTAATTTCTGACAAAATAGACTTTAAAGTTAAATCCGCCATAAAGGATAAAGAAGGACACTACATAATGATTAAAGGGACAATTTACCAGGAAGATATAACCATATGAAATATTTATGCACCAAACGATAGGGCTGCAAGATTCATAAAATGAACTTTAACAGAATTGAAAAGTGAGATAGACACCTCCACAATTATAGTAGGAGACTTCAACACACCACTTTCAGTGAAGGATAGGACATCCAGTAAAAAGCTCAATAGAAGCTATAATCACACAACTTGACCTCATAGACTTACACAGAACACTCCACCCAACAGATGCAAAATATACTTTCTTTTCTAGTCCACATGGAACATTCTCTAGAATAGATCATATATTAGGTCAAAAAACAAGCCTTTGCAGAATCCAAAACATCAAAATATTACAAAGCATCTTCTCAGACCATAGGACCATAAAAGTAAAAATCAATAACAGAAAAACCAGGGAAAAGAAATCAAATACTTGGAAACTGAACAATATCCTGCCCAAAAAAGAGTGGATTATAGAAGACATTAAGGAGGGAATAAAGAAATTCATAGAATTCAACGAGACTGAAAACACTTCCTATCAAAACCGTTGGGACACAGTGAAAGCAGTGCTCAGAGGTCAATTTATATCAATAAATGCACACATATATAAAGAAGAAAGAGCCGAAATCGAAGAACTGTCCCTACAACTTGAACAAATAGAGAGCAACAAAAGAAACCCTCAGGCACTAGAAGAAAACAAATAATAAAAATTAGAGCAGAATTAAATGAATTAGAGAACAGAAAAACAATTGAAAGAGTTAACAAGGCCAAAAGCTGGTTCTTTGAAAAAATTAACAAAATTGATAAACCATTGGCCAGACTGACTAAAGAAATACAGGAAAAGAAACAAATAAGAAATGAGATAGGCCAAATCACAACAGATCCAACTGAAATTAAAAGAATCATATCAGATTACTATGAAAAATTGTACTCTAACAAATTTGAAAACCTACAAGAAATGGATGAATTCCTAGACACACACTACCTACCTAAACTAACACAAACAAAAGTAGAACAACTAAATAGGCCCATAATAAAAAAAGAGGTTGAAAAGGTAATCAAGAAACTCCCAACAAAAAAAAACCCTGGACCTGACGGCTTCACTGCAGAGTTCCAGCAAACTTTCAGGGAAGAGTTAACACCACTACTACTGAAGGTATTTCAAAGCATAGAAAAGGACGGAATACTACCTAACTCATTCTATTAAGCCAGCATAATCCTGATACCAAAACCAGCTAAAGACAGCACAAAAAAAAATTACAGACCTATACCCCTCATGAACATAGACGTAAAAATCCTCAACAAAATTCTAGCCAATAGAACTCAACAACATGTCAAAAAAATAATCTACCATGACCAAGTGGGATTTATACCAGGTATGGGTGGCCCCCCCACCCATGCAAGTGCGGTTCAATATTAGAAAAACAATTAATGTAATCCACCACATAAATAAAACAAAAGAGAAGAACCACGTGGTTTTATCAATTGATGCAGAAAAGGCATTTGACAAAGTCCAACACCCATTCATGATAAAAACTCTCAGCAAAACAGGAATAGAAGGAAAATTCCTCAACATAACAAAGGGCATTTACACAAAGCCAACAGCCAACATCATCCTAAATGGAGACAGCCTGAAACCACTTCCCTCGAGAATGGGAACCAGACAATGATGCCCTTTATCATCACTCTTATTCAACATTGTGCTGGAGGTCCTAGCCACAGCAATTAGGCTAGACAAAGAAATAAACCACATCCAGATTGGCAAGGAAGAAGTAAAATTATCTCTATTTGCAGACGACATGATCTTATACACAGAAAACCCTAAAGAATCCTCAAGAAAACTACTGAAACTAACAGAAGAGTGCAGCAGAGTATCAGGTTACAAGATAAACATACAAAAATCAGTTGGATTCTTCTACATCAACAAAAAGAACATCAAAGAGGAAATCGCCAAATCAATACCATTCACAGTAGCCCCCAAGAAGATAAAATACTTAGGAATAAATCTTACCAGACATGTAAAAGACTTATACAAAGAAAACTACAAGGTACTACTGCAAGAATTCAAAAGGGACCTACATAAGTGGAAAAACATACCTTGCTCATGGATAGGAAGGCTTAACATTGTAAAAATATCTATTCTACCAAAAGCCATCTGTATATACAATGCACTTCTGATCCAAATTCCAATGACATTTTTTAATGAGATGGAGAAACAAATCACCAACTTCATATGGAAGGGAAAGAAGCCCTGGATAAGTAAAGGATTACTAAAAAAGAAGAGCAAAGTGGGAGGACTCACTCTACCTGATTTTAGAACTTATTACGCTGCCACAGTAGTCAAAACAGCCTGGTACTGGTACAACAACAGGCACATAGACCAATGGAACAGAATTGAGAATCCAGATATAAATCCATCCACATATGAGCAGCTGATATTTGACAAAGGCCCAGTGTCAGTTAATAGGGAAAAAGATAGTCTTTTTAACAAATGCTGCTGGCATAACTGGATATCCATCTGCAAAAAAAAGGAAACATGACCCATACCACACACCATGCACAAAAACTAACTTCAAATGGATCAAAGACCTAAACATAAAATCTAAAACGATAAAGATCATGGAAGAAAAAATAGGGACAACATTAGGAGCCCTAATACATGGCATAAACAGGATGCAAAACATTACTAAAAATGCCAAACAGAAACCAGATAACTGGGAGCTCCTAAAAATCAAACACCTATGCTCATCCAAAGACTTCACCAAAAGAGTAAAAAAAACCACCTACAGACTGGGAAAATATTTTCAGCTACAACATCTCCGACCAGTGCCTGATCTCTAAAATCTACATGACTCTGCTAAAACTCAACCACAAAAAGACAAACAACCCAATTAAAAAATGGGCAAAGCATATGAACAGGCACTTCACTAAAGAAGACATTCAGGTGGCTAACAGATACATGAGGAAATGCTCACGATCATTAGCCATCAGAGAAATGCAAAGCAAAGCTACAATGAGATTCCATCTCCCTCCAACAAGGCTGGCATTAATCCAAAAAACACAAAAGAATAAATGTTGGAGAGGCTGTGGAGAGATTGGAACACTTATTGTCTGCTGGTGGGAATGTCAAATGGTACAACCACTTTGGAAATCGATTTGGTGCTTCCTTAAAAAGCTAAAAATAGAACTACCATATGACCCAGCAATCCCACTCCTCAGAATATACCCTAGAGAAATAAGAGCTTTTACACGAACAGATATACTCACACCCATGTTTCTTGCAGCACTGTTTACAATAGCAAAAAGATGGAAGCAACCAAGGTGTCCATCAACGGATGAATGGATAAATAAATTACAGTATATTCACACAATGGAATACTGTGCATCAATAAAGAACAGTGAGGAATCTGTGAAACATTTCATAACATGGAGAAATCTGGAAGGCATTATGCTGAGTGAAATTAGTCAGTTGCAAAAGGACAAATATTGTATAAGACCACTATTATAAGATCTTGAGAAATAGTTTAAACCGCGAAGAACACACTCATTTGTGGTTATGAGAGGGGGGAAGGAGGGAGAGTGGGAGAGGGGTATTTACTGAATAGATAGTAGACAAGAACTACTTTCGGTGAAGGGAAGGATAACACTCAACACAGTGGAGGTCTTCACAACTGGACTTAACCAAAGCAAAGTAGTTTCCTGAATAAACTGAATGGTTTGAAAGTCAGCGAAGCAGGGGCAGGGGTTTGGGGACCATGGTTTCAGAGGACATCTAAGTCAATTGGCATAATAAAATCTATTAAGAAAACATTTTGCATCCCACTTTGAAGAGTGGCGTCTGGGGTCTTAAATGCTAGCAAGTGGCAGTCTAAGATGCATCAATGAGTCTCAACCCACCTGGATCAAAGCAGAATGAAGAACACTAAGAACACAAGATAATAATTAACACAAGAGACAGAAAGGGCTACATGGACCAGAGACTACATCAGCCTGAGACCAGAAGAACTAGATCGTGCCCAGCCACAACCGATGACTGCCCTGACAGGAAACACAACAAAGAACCCCTGAGGGAGCAGAAGAACAGTGATATGCAGGCCCCAAATTCTCATGAAAAGACCAGACTTAATGGTCTGACTGAGACTAGAAGGACCCCGGTGATCATGGCCCCCAGACCTTCTGTTGGCCCATGACAGGAAGCATCTCCGAACCCAACTCGTCAGACATGGATTGGACTGGACAATGGGTTGGAGAGGGATGCTGGTGAGGAGTGAGCTACTTGGTTCAGGTGGACACTTGAGACTATGTTGGCATCTCCTGCCTAGAGGGGAGATGGGAGGATAGAGGGGCTTAGAAGCTAGCAAAATGGTCATGAAAAGAGAGAGTGGAAGGAGGGAGCGGGCTGTCTCATGGGGGGGGAGAGTAATTGGGAATATATAGCAAGGTATATATATTTTTTTTATATATAAGTTTTTACATGAGAGACTGACTTGATTTGTAAACTTTCACTTAAAGCACAATAAAAATTATTATTAAAAAAAAAAGAGAGAGAGAGAGAGAGAAGGAAGCACAGAGACATAGAAACCTCATACCACCAAGAAAGTAGTGCCAGGAGCAAAGCGTGTCCTTTGAATCCAATGTCCCTGCACTGAGAAGCTTCTAGACCAAGGGAAGTTTGATGACAAGAGTCTTCCTCCAGAGTCGACACAGAAAGCCTTCCCCTAGAGCTAGTGCCCTGAATTTGGACTTCTAGCCTACTAGACTGTGAGAGAATAAACTTGTTTGTTAAAGCCATCCACTTGTGGTATTTCTGTTATAGCAACAGTAGATAACTAAGACAGAGAGAGAAGCACTGATTTGGGCTATCTGGAAGAGGAGTACTCCTTCTCTTGAGTCATACCCATCCCAATCCTCAGCCCCTTGAACCAATCTGTCTCCAGGTTCAGTAGGCCCTGGTATGTGGGTGAACAGGTAGGAACAAGGGGGTGGGCAGGCACAGAGTGGGGAGGCTCTGCTCTTTGGGTTCCAACCCACAGCATTTTACAGCTGTTCTGAGAATCTCTGGCTCTATCCAACTCCTCCCCACCCCCAGCTACCTCCTCAGCAACGAAAAAAACCACTAGTTGCTGTGACCCCGTGTGTCAGAGCAGAACTGTGCTTCATAGGAGTCGAGCCTCCAACCTTTCAGTGAGCACCCAAGCACATTAACCATTTGCACCACCCAGGGACTGGAAAATACCTCTAATGTCTATTAAGAGTTAAGGCACTATAGCAGAATAATGAGGAAGTGGGCAGGGACAGGGAGTAGAGTGGCCAGAGTTCTAATCCCTGCCCCACCCTCTTTGGACTGTGTAAACTCAGGACCTCTGCTTTATTCTCTGTATTCCTTGCATTTCTTTTCCTCCTCTGTGTCATGAGGAGCTTGAACCAGATCATCAGCTCTAATATCCCTTGATTATGCTCTTCATTAAATATGCATCAGATACTTTCAATCGTAAGCTTTATTTTCCTAGAATATTAAACTCTGCTGTTGTGTGCTTAGCTCCTGTAACTTGCTGCTTATATAACATGTCCACTTGCTCACAAAACAAAGTAGGAATATTTTCTCTAATAGTCTTGTCATTCAGGTTTTGCCTTTCTCACTACCACTTTTCTAAGGCCTCAAGTGAGGAATTAAAAAAAAAAAAAAAAAGCTTTAGCTGACTCTCCTTAGCCGCTTTGATGTATCTCCTGCTTTTCTCGTGGATTCCAGTGCGTCAGCCTGTCAAGTTGGCTCAGATCTTAAGTCTTCCACTCCAGGGACCTAAAGAACCTTCATCTGTTTAGATTTAGAAGCCACGTCCTACTGACAGCACTCTATTAAGGGTTTCAAATGACCTTTAAGTAGCTAAATTGAATGGCTGTTGTCCACTGTGATCCTACTTGATTTACATGATGCTTCTGATGTGATTAATCACAGGGAATTGCTTCACTAGCTGTCCTCATTAAACATTCAAGGTTCTGGACTCCAGTCTCTGGTGTGTTTATTCCTGTCCATACCTTCCCCTCAGACAGGTTTAGTGCCCATCATTCTCATGCAGAGGGCACCCCAATGCCCACTCTTCCAGTTATCCTCCTTATGTATTACCTTGCAGGCTCAAATGCATCTACCTCTCTCACTAGAATGACACTGGAGAAATGGAGCAGACCTCTCCTTGACCTGACCACCAACTCCCCGCCCAGTCCTCTGCCTGTCTTGGGGGTTTACTTCAGTCTGACCACTGGCACCCTGTGTCATCCTGGTCAAACCACTCACGTTCTGTGTCTTAGGCTGTGTTCTCTAGAGAAGCAAAACCAGTAAAAAGCCTAAATATACATACAGAGAGAGATTTATAACAAGGCAATGACTGACATGGTTGTAGAGGCTAGAACATTCCAAGTCTGTGGGTCAGGATAAAGGCTTCTCCAGATGTACACAGCCACAGGAACTGGTGGATCCAAGATCAGCAAGTCAGAGAGCCCTGCTCTTGCTCGCAAGCTGTGAAGATCAAGGAATCCCAAAGATCAGCAGGCAAGACTGGAGGTAAACTGCTTGCTCAAATCCCAAGAACTGGAGGTCGGATGAACAGGAGACATCTGCAGGATCCAGAACAAGCAAAAGCCCACTAGCCTTGCCAGAATATCCCCTTATATTCAATGCAGGCCACATGCCCAAGGAAACTCACTTTCAACTTATTGGCTACTCACAGCAGATCCCATCATGGAGGTGATCACATAATATCAAATCTCATCATGGAAGTGATTACACCATCACACGACTATCAAACCACTGAGAATCATGGCCCAGCCAAGTTGACACACAACCTTAACCATCACACTGTATGCACCCAGAATCAGGATGATAACCCCAGAAATCTTGTGTTATTGTGCCAAGCATGTTATCTCATTTAATTCTTGTAATGGCCCCAAATGACCAAAAAAAAAGCAGTTTCCATTGAGTCCATTCCACCTCATAGTGACTCCATGTGTTTAGGAGTAGAACTGCACTCCATAAGGTTTTCAAGGCTGTGACCTTTTGGAAACAGATTTCCAGGCCTTTCATCTGAGGCACCTGTCAGTGGGTTTGAACTTCCAACCTTGGTTAGTAGTTGAGAGCTTAGCCATTTCCGCAAATAGCCCAAGAGGGCTTCTATTTGGCCACTTGGCACCTGTCAGTTCTAATGAGCGATTTATAGCCCATGTCCATTCTGATCGATCTGTCTCTATGTCATACCAGTTTGAAATGTATTAAATATATCCTGGAGGTAGGTACTACCTGGTTTATAAATGAGGAGGCTGATGTTCTGAGTTATGTAGGAAGAGGAGTAGGTCACAGGCATCTGTTGCTGGTTTAGACCATGGCAGAAGTGGGGTACTCCTGGAATCAGAGAGGTGCAGCAGCTTCCTGAGCATGGGAGAGACAGCAGCTCCCTTGGCAGCCCCAGTCTATAATGTGATCCAAAGGATTGCTACTGGAAGGTCGGCCTGGAGTCTATTACTTCAAATCCTCCTTCAAAAGTCTATTCCTCCTGCAAATTATTTGCCTTAATAAACTCCTTTGTGCATAAATTAGCTAAGATGGATTCTATTATCTGCAACTAAAAACCCTGACCAATGTATATAGTCAAGGCTATCCTTTAGGTGTCGGAATTAAATTACAACCCAGAGATGTGCAAAATCCTCAACAAAATACTAGCAAACCAAATCCAGCAATACATACAAAAAGTGTTATGCACCATAATTAAGTGGAATTTTTCCCAAGAATGAAAGATGAGTTTAACATCTGAAAAATCAATTAACATAATAGATACACCATATCAGTAGAATAAAGGAGAAGACCCGTACAATCATCTCAAAAGACACAGAAAAAGTAGTTGACAAATTCAACACTCCTTCATGATAAAAACACTAAACAAACTAGGAATGGAGGGGAACTTCCTCAACCTGATTAAAAAAAAAAACCCACTGCTGTCGAGTCAATTTCGACTGATAGTGACCCCATAAGACAAAGTAGAGCTGCCCCATAGTGTTTCCAAGGCTGTAATGTTTACAGAAGCAGACTACCACATCTTTCTCTCATGGAGCAACTCATACGTTCGAACCACCTACCTTTTGGTTAGCAGCTGAGCTCTTAACCACTGCTCCACGAGGGTTCCAACTTGATAAAGAGCATCTACAACAAAACCATAAGTAGTATCATATGTAATGGTAAATGAATATGTTCCTTCTAAGATCAAGTACAAGTCAAGGGTGTCCATCTTTGCTACTTATATTTGAAATTGTTCTGGAGGTTCTAGCTGGAGTAATTAGGCTACAAATACGGAAAAAAAAAAAGGAATCTAGATTGGAAAGGAAGAAGTAAAACTATTTCTACTTACAGATTACATGATCCTATATTTAGAAAATTCAAACAGGCTCACTTTAAAACTATTAGAACTAATAAACAAATTCAGCAAGGTTGCAGAATACAAGATCAATATACAAAAATCAATTGTATTCTAGCAGTAGTAATGAACAACCCAAAAATGAAATTAAGAAAACAATTTTGGTTACAATAGCATCAAAAAGAATAAAATACTTAGGAATAAGTTTAACAATTAAGCACGAAACTATACTCTGAGAACTACAGAGCAATTGTTGAAGAAATTAAAGACATAAATAAATGGAAAGTTACCCCAGTGTGGATCAGAAGACTTAATATTGTTAGATGGCAACACTGCCCACATTGATCTATACATCCAATGTAATCCCTATCTGAAACTCAGCTAACTTATTTGCACAAATTGACAAGCTGATTTTTAATTTATATGGAATTGCAAGGGACCCAGAATAGCCAAAACAATCTTGAAAAAGAACAAAGTTGGAGGACTCATGCTTCCCAATTTCAAGGCTTGCCACACAGTTACAGTAATTTAGAAGTGGGGTACTCACATAAGGATAAACAGATAAATAAATGGAATAGCACTGAGTTCAGAAATAAACCCCCACACTTACAGTCAATTGATTTTCGACAAGGGTTCCAAGACAATTCAATGGAGAAAGAACAGCCTTTTCAACAAATACTACTGAAACAACTGAATACCCACAGGTAAAAAAATGAGATTGGATCCCCTACATCACATCGTATACAAAAATTAACTCAAAATGGATCAAAGACCTAAATATAAGAGTGAAAACTATAAAACCCTTAGAAGAAAACACAGATGTAAATCTTCAAGACCTTGTTTGTGACAATGCTTTCTTAGATATAACACCAAAAACACAAGCAACAAGAGAAAAAATAAATTGGAAATCGCTGAATTATTACTGGACAGGCCTTTGACGAAAGTTCTTTTGATGGCATGGGGGGGTGAAAGGTGATAAAAGTTGAATATAGAAGTGGCAATGGGGATAAAGAGAAAGCAACAGGCATGGCAAGTAATGAATCATCAAGACTTGGCGAGAGATAAGATATTGTAGTACAAGGAAGAATGAAAACCCAGATATGACGTACATAGCTAATTAACAAAAATGCTTTTTATTCTAAACTGGTTTAACAAGTGTACAACTTCTCTTCTTGTTATTGATAGATGCCGTCAAGTGGGTTCCAACTCACAGCAATCCTGAGTACAACAGAACAAAACACTGCCCAGTTCTGTGACATCCTCACAATCATTGCCATGTTTGAGCCCATTGTTGCAGCCACTGTGCCAATCCATCTTGTTGAGGGTCTTCCTTTCTTTCGATGACCCTCTACTTTACTAAGCATGACGTCCTTCTCCAGGGACTGGTCGCTCCTGATAACATGTCCAAAGTATGTGAGATGAAGTCTCACCATCCTTGCTTCTAAGGAGTATTCTCGCTATGCTTCTTCCAAGATAGATTTTTTTTGTTCTTCTGGCAGTCCATAGTATAGTCAGTGTTCTTTGCCCTGGAAATAAAAAGTTGTATACAAGCCTATGCTTTATTAATACATGTGTCAAACCAAAACCGAAACCCACTGCTGTTGAGTCAGTTCCAAATCATAATGACCCCATGTGTTACAGAGTAGAACTGCTCCACAGAGTTTTCTTGGCTCTAATTTTTATGGAAGCAAATCACAAGGCCTTTCTTGTGCTGTGCTGTGCTGTGCTGTGCTGGTGGGTGGATTGGAACCACCAACCTTTAGGTTAACAGCCAAGTGCAAACCACTTGCCCCACCCAGGAACCTTTAATAAATGTGTACTGTAAAAAAATATATACAGACTCCAATTTGGTTTATACACACACACATGCATATGCATAGAAATAAGATAGAACACAAAGAACTTTTTTCAGGGTTTCTTTTTGATTGGTGGGATTATAGACAATTTTTATTTCTTCTTTATATTTTTAAAGCAGAAAAAAAATTTTTTTTAAGAAAATAAATTTAAAGAGCTGTTCAAATTCCATAACATACAATGATCCAACCAATTGGAAAAGGTTACCTTTTTCTCTCCTATCACCTTCTCTCACCCCCTACTCTGACCAGGTCCTTTCTTTGCTGAGAAGTAGTACGTAAACTGAACTTCCAGAGGCAAAGCCATTTCTACACTTTTCCAGGAAAGTTTAAGCCTTGGACACTCAATAAGAAGGGTGTTGATCCCACACTTTTGACAGCAAAGTAGAATTGTGTATGGTTAAGGGCATGCTTGGGGTTCCTGACAAGGCCCTGCACCTTACATACAAGTGACCGAGGGCAAAAAGGAGCCCTGGTGGCACGGTGGTTAAGTGCTTGGTTGCTAACCAAAAGGTTGGCAGTTTGAATCCACCAGCTGCTCCTTGAAAACCCTGTGGGGAAGTTTTACTCTGTCGTATAGGATTGCTATGAGTCAGACATGACAGCAGCAGTTTTTTTTTTTTTTTTTTTTTTTTTTTGGTTAAGTGCTCAGCTGTCCATGCCACAGAAGAAAGATGTGGCAATCTGCTTCAGTAAAGATTTACAATCTTGGCAACCCTGTGGGGCAGTTCTACCCTATCCTCAGTCGGAGTCAACTCGATGGCAACAGGTTTGGTTTTTTTCTAGGGCACATGATGTAATTTTTTTTAATTCTGTTTCCTCTTGGATGAAATGGACTAATTTTATAGGGATCTTTTGATGATTAAATGAGATAATACCTGCAGAAGGCTTAGTGTAGTACCTGGCACAGAATAAAAACTGGCTGGAATCACTGTTAGTAGTGTTATCTGCATAAGATTTGAGTCTGACAGGTTTCAAAGGGCAGTGGAAATCTCTGAATGTTAGAGTAGCTGTGTCCACCAGAAAAGTAGCAGATTTTAGGGATTTAACAGTGTCTGTACCTGGCCTGACCCTATCTATAGAAGGCTAATAGAGCACTTCAAATGTAACTCCCAGGCAGCTTTCCCCCTAAGGTTCACATGCCCTTAATTATACAGCCTAGTAGGTTTTTTTAGTAGGAGACTTGACGATCAAAGGTATGAGAAAGGCTAGCGAGCTGAAATCACAGAAGTACAGCCTCTGAGATGACTTGGAACTTTAAGCTTTGCTGTTAAAAAGAAAACTATTCAAACTATTCAAATTCAAGCAATCTAAAGAAACAAAAAAGGGATGAGACTTTTAATATGAGAAAAAAAAAAACCATTGCCATTGAGTCAATTCCAACTCATAGAGACCCTATAGGACAGAGTAGAACTGCCCCATAGAGCTTCCAAGGAGCGCCTCGTGGATTCGAACTACCAACCTTTTGGTTAGCAGCCGTAGCCGGTAAGCACTACTTCACCAGGGTTTCTTAATGTTATCAAGGGAGCTTAGAAAAAGATAGCCTGTTGACCTGCAAATCCCATGCCAAATAAGACACCAGGGGCTCCCCCATGGAAATGACAAATGCAGAGCAGACTAACGCATGCCAGGAAGGTCCATCAGGGATGAGAAGCCCAACACCTTCATTTGACAGAGAAACAGGGTCACCTTAAATTCTTGGTGCAGGGCCTTTCTGCACCACAGCTTTTTTCCATCGGTGACTGACACTGAAGAGCAGCATTAGGTTTGCCGTGTGGGCAGAGAGCTGATACTCTGTTCTGGAAATCTCCTCTCAGAAGCCTCCTGGCTTCTCAGACTCCCCAGGGCCCTAAGGCAAAAGTTTTAAGGCTATAGCAGGACGCCAGGAAGAAAGAGAATACAACAGTGAGGCCTAAACCCCTCAGGTTGGAAGGGACTCAGAATACAACTGGGTAAGACCTGCCTCCTCAAAGTGGAGTCAACCTTAATGACATAGATAGAGTAAAGCTTTCAGGACTTTCATTTGCTGACATGGCACGACTCAAAATGAGAAGAAACAGCTGCAAATATCCATTAATAATCGGAACCTGGAATGTACAAAGTGTGAATCTAGGAAAACTGGAAATCGTCAAAAATGAAATGGAACACAATATCCTAGGCATTAGTGAGCTGAAATGGACTGGTATTGGCCATTTTGAATCAGACAATCATATAGTCTACTATGCTGGCAGTGACAGCTTGAAGAGGAATGGTGTTGCATTCATCATCAAAAAGACTGTTTCAAGTTCTATCCTGAATTACAATGCTGTCAGTGATAGGATAATATCCATATGCCTACAAGGACCAGTTAATACAACTATTATTCAAATTTACACACCAACCACTAGGGCCAAAGATGAAGAAATAGATTTTTATCAGCTGCTGCAGTCTGAAATTGATCAAACATGCAATCGAGATGCATTGATAATTACCAGTGATTGGAATGCAAAAGTTGGAAACAAAGAAGAAGGATCAGTAGTTGGAAAATATGGCCTTGGTGATAGAAACAATGCTGGAGATCAAATGAGAGAATTTTGCAAGACCAATGACTTCTTCATTGCAAATACCTTCTTTCACCAACATAAACACCAACTATATTCATGGACCTCGCCAGATGGAACAGACAGAAATCAAACTGACTATGTCTGTGGAAAGAGATGATGGAAAAGCTCAATATCACCAGTCAGAACAAGGCCAGGGGCCAACTGTGGAACAGACCATCAATTGCTCATATGCAAGTTCAAGCTGAAACTGAAGAAAATCAGAGCAAGTCCACGAGAGCCAAAATATGACCTCAGTGCATCCCACCTGAATTTAGAAACCATCTGAAGAATAGATGTGATGCATTGAACACTAGTGACCGAAGACCAAACAAGTTGTGGAATGACATCAAGGACATCATACATGAGGAAAGCAAAAGGTCATTGAAAAGACAGGAAAGAAAGAAAAGACCAAGACGGATGTCAGAGGAGACTCTGAAACTTGCTCACGAACGTCGAGCAGCTAAAGAAAAAGGATGAAACGATGAAGTAAAAGAACTGAGCAGATTTCAAAGGGCCTCTCGAGAAGACAAAGTAAAGTATTATAATGACATGTGCAAAGAGCTGGAGATGGGAAACAAAAAGGGAAGAACACGCTCGGCGTTTCTCAAGCTGAAAGAACTGAAGAAAAAATTCAAGTCTTGAGTTGCACTAGTGAAGGATTCTATGGGGGAGAATATTAAATGATGCAGGAAGCATCAAAAGAAGATGGAAGGAATACACAGAGTCATTATACCAAAAAGAATTAGTTGATGTTCAACCATATGGAAGGAATACACAGAGTCATTATACCAAAAAGAATTAGTTGATGTTCAACCATTTCAAGAGGTGGCATATGATCAGGAACCCACTGTACTGAAGGAAGAAGTCCAAGCTGCTCTGAAGGCACTGGTGAAAAACAAGGCTCCAGAAATTGATGGAATATCAATTGAGATGTTTCAAGAAACAGATGCAACGCTGGAGGTGCTCACCTGTCTATGCCAAGAAATATGGAAGACCACTTCCTGGCCAACCGACTGGAAGAAATCCATATTTATGCCTATTCCCAAGAAAGGTGATCCAACCAAATGTGGAAATTATAGAACAATATCATTAATATCACAAGCAAGCAAAATTTTGCTGACGATCATTCAAAAACAGCTGCAGCAGTACATTGACAAGGAACTGCCAGAAATTCAGGCCAGTTTCAGAAGATGACATGGAACCAGGGATATCATTGCTGATGTCAGATGGATCTTGGCTGAAAGCAGAGAATACCAGAAGGATGTTTACCTGTGTTTCATTGACTATGCAAAGACATTCGACTGTGTGGACCCTAACAAATTATGGTTAACACTGCGAAGAATGGGAATTCCAGAACACTTAATTGTGCTCATGAGGAACCTTTACACAGATTAAGAGGGAGTTTTTCGGACACAACAAGGGGATACTGATTGGCTTAAAGTCAGGAAAGGTGTGTGTCAGGGTTGTATTCTTTCACCATACCTATTCATACTGTATGCTGAGCAAATAATCCAAGAAGCTAGACTATATGAAGAAGAACGGGGCATCAGGATTGGAGGAAGACTCATTAACAACCTGCGTTATGCAGATGACACAACCTTGTTTGCTGAAAGTGAAGAGGACTTGAAGCACTAATGAAGATCAAAGACCACAGCCTTCAGTATGGACTGCACCTCAACATAAAGAAAACAAAAATCCTCACAACTGGACCAACGAGCAACATCATGACAAATGGAGAAAAGATTGAAGTTGTTAAGGATTTCATTTTACTTGGATCCACAATCAACAGCCATGGAAGCAGCAGTCAAGAAATCAAAGGACGCATTGCATTGGGCAAATCTGCTGCAAAGGACCTCTTTAAAGTGTCGAAGAGCAAAGATGTCACCTTGAGGATTAAGGTGCACCTGACCCAAGCCATAGTATTTTCAATCACCTCATATGCCTGTGAAAGCTGGACAGTGAATAAGGAAGACCGAAGAAGAATTGACCCCTTTGAATTGTGGTGTTGGCGAAGACTATTGAATATACCATGGACTGCCAAAAGAATGAACAAATCTGTCTTAGAAGAAGTACAACCAGAATGCTCCTTAGAAGCAAGGATGGTGAGACTGCATCTTACATACTTTGGACATGTTGTCAGGAGGGATCAGTCCCTGGAGAAGGACATCATGCTTGGCAGAGTACAAGGTCAGCAGAAAAGAGGAAGACCCTCAATGAGGTGGATTGACACAGTGGCTGCAACAATGAGCTCAAGCATAACAAGAATTGTAAGGATGGCTCAAGACTGGGCAGTGTTTTGTTGTGTTGTGCATAGGGTCGGTATGAGTTGGAACCAAATCGATGGCACCTAACAACAACAACAATAAGGTGTGCATCAGGGTTTTATCCTTTCACCATAATTATTCCATCTATATGCTGAGCAAATAATCCAAAAAGCTGGACAATATGAAGAAGAACGTGGCATCAGGATTGGAAGAAGATTCATTAAAAACCTTCTATAGGCAGATGACACAAGCTTCCTTGCTGCAAGTGAAGAGGACTTGAAGAACATACTGATGAAGATCAAAGACTATAGCTTTCAATATGGATTACACTTCAACATAAAGAAAACAAAAATCCTCACAACTGGATCAATAAGCAACATCATGATAAACGGAGAAAAGACTGAAGTTGTCAGGGATTTCATTTTACTTGGATCCACAATCAATGCCCATGGAAGCAGCAGTCAAGAAATCAACCTATTGCATTAGGCAAATCTGCTACAAAAGACCTCTTTAAATTGTTAAAAAGCAAAGATGTCACTTTAATGACTAAGATGTGCCTGAACCAAGCCATGGTATTTTCAATTGCCTCATATGCATGCAAAACTGGACAATGAATAAGGAAGGCCAAAGAAGAATGGATGCCTTTGAATTACAGTGTTGGTGAAAAATATTGAATACACCATGGACTTCCAGAAGAACAAACAAGTCTGTCTTGGAAAAAGTATAGCCAGAGTGCTCCTTGGAAGCAAGGATGGCATGACTTTGTCTCACATATTTGGAAATGTTATCAGGAGTTACCAGTCCCTGGAGAAGGAGATCAAGCTTGGTGAGGTAGAGGGTCAGGGAAAAAGAGGAAACCCTCAAAATGGGTTGACACAGTAGCTATAACAATGGGCTTAAACATAGCAACGACCATGAGGATGGCTAGGACCGGGTAGTGTTTTGTTCTGTTGTACATAGGGTCGCTATGAGTTAGAACTGATTTCACAGCACCTAACAACAATACTTTGCTTACACATAATTCAAAGATTGATTTTATTTCAGTTCTTTATATGTGCCTACTAGTCATTATGCCCTCTGGAAATGGCCCTCCATGTATACTAAGTCTAAAGCTCTATTAGGAGCTGCCCCAGGGGAGAAAAGACCTGTTGATCTGCTCCTGTAAAGATTATAGCCTAAGAAACCCTATGGGACAGTTCTACTCAATCCTATAGGGTCTCTATGGGTCAGAATCAACTCAATGGTACACAACGATAACAACAAAGCTCTGTTAAAGGTTTGTAGTGTGTGTGTGCATGGAAACCCTGGTGGCATAGTGGTTAAGTTCTACGGCTGCTAACCAAAAGGTCAGCAGTTCAAATCCACGAGGTGCTCCTTGGAAACTCTATGGGGCCGTTCTACTCTGTCCTATAGGGTCACTATGAGTCAGAATCGACTCTACGGCAGTGGGTTTGGTTTTATTTTTTGGTGTGTGTTTAACGTCATTTTCTTAAACCTACACAGTGGTAGAATTGGTTTGAGTGATTACTGCATGGTGTGGTCAACTTATTAGGACAACATGCACTCTAGTGGAGAGTGCGGGCAAGACAGGGATGAGAGGTTGAAATACCAGAATATAAGATCTCCTTTGAGCCAACAAAGTCTCTAATTGCAAAGGGGATGGCCTTACTGAGAGATTAACTGGCATGTTCCCTTAGATGCCAGGAACAATATTTCCTGGTGCCTGAATAAGCACGATTTAAAACAAGAAAGAAAGAAATCCATTTTTTATGTAAAGTAGGACAGTCTCTATGACTGGGCGGGAGCGGGGGGGATCTCAATGATTAAGAAATAAGCATTGGACCCCCCACCCCCCAGCCTGCAGGCCAAGGAAAAGGCTTCTTCCTCCTGTCTCTCAACCTCCCAGGTGGCCTCCTATCATGTTTGGTGTAATATTATGCTGTCAGAGTTTCCTGCGTCTCTGTGGAAGTAGAGATAAACCATATGGAGCTTAGATAAAACTTGATTTTTAAAATAGCATTTAATTACATGTCCAGGATATTAGGAGGCTTTGTGGACAGACGGGAGGGAGAGTTAGAGGAAAGAAACAGATGGGTCAGACTTATGGAGTAGGGGCCCTTGGAGAGCAGGGCTCCTGTTGGAGAGCCTTCTGGCAGCAGGTCAGGACACTAAACAGCACCACTTCTTGGCTACCTCTTTGCTTTGGCCCTTATCTCTGGCTTTAAAGAACACCTAGCATCCCTCAGGGCGTGCCCTTGACAGGGATCAGGGAGCCAGAGCTTTTGGTGTCAAACTGCAGAAACTAGTGGAGAGTGAAGAGGTTTAATGAAAAGTGGTGGGAAGCCTGGGACACCAGGCTCAGAGAGTGGGCAAGAACAAAGGGAGGGCTAGACAGCAAGGACACAGCCAGACCGATCCCAGAACTATCTGGTCAGAACCCTGCCATGGGATGCTAGATGATGTATTGCTCCATGCTCACCTCTGCTGCTGAGGCCACCTTAGAAAACTCTAACTCTTCCTGTGTGTCTTTGTATCAACAGCTCTGGTTGGTCAAATCCTGGCATATGTCCACGTCCCGGCTGCCAGACAGTACCTGCAGCAATCTTCCACCTATTTTGGGGTTGTCCCTGTCTTAGGCTGGGTTCTTCAGAGAAGCAAGACCAGTAAAGGATATAAATATACATAGAGAGAGATTTATAGCTAGGAAATGGCCCACGCAATTGTAGAGGGTGGGACATCTCAAGTCCGTGGATCATGATAGAGGTTTCTCCTGATTCACATAGCTGCAGGGGCTGGTGAACCCAAAACTGGCAGGTCAGGAAGCAGAGCTATTGCTCAGAGGCTGTGAAGATAGACAAATTCCAAGATAAGCAGGTAAGCTGCTAGCTGAAGGCCCAAGAACTGGAGGTCAGACGAACAGGAGACAGTTGTAGGAAGCAGAGCAGGCAAAGCCAGAACGTCCACTTATATTCAGATGCAGGCCACACACCCAAGGAAAATCCCTTTCAACTGATTGGCTAATCACAGCAGATCCCATCATGGGGGCCATCACATGTAAACACTGAGAATCATGACCTATAATCTTAACCTTCGCAGTCCCCAAATAGAAAGAGGATTTGGCTACTGAGCAACAAAGACAAGAATCTCAGGGACCACTTTGCGAGGTCCAGCCTGAGGTCTTGTACCAGTCTGAAGCCAGAAATCCTTGGCATCAGGGCACAGTTACTCAGCCCAAACCTCCTTCCAAGGGAAGTTGACCAGCCAGGGCTCTTCTTGCTGCTCAGTGATGACCTCTGGCTAGACCACAGCATCGTTAATGAAAGGGGGCTTAGATGAAGAAACTGAGGTTGCCCAAGAACAAGCCCATTCCGTGAAAAGCAGAGCCAAAAGTGCATGCACCTCAGTTGGAGTGCACACCCTGGCTTTAACTCACGTGGTCATTGGCTATGACTCAGTCTGAACTCAAATGCATTAAAACGTAATGGTTTTACTATCCCTAAAATAGAAACTCTATTTCTCTCCTGACACTTTCCGTCTACCATTCCCCTTGTGGAGTTTTTCTTGGCCTTCTGCTAGGGGAGTCTCTTGCTGAAAAAATTCTGCCAGTTACACTCCTGAAGAATATGCCACCACTTCACGGGGTAAACTGATTAATATTAGCCTAAATCCAGAAGCCTTCTGTGACTGCTTCTGAAAAACAGATGTGGTATTATCCCAAGGATTTGTTAGGAGCGAGAGCTCAAGAAAGTACGTAGGTGTAAGACAATATGACATTTCCGTTTACAAATCCTTTGAACACATTGAGACCCAGCCACTCCTCCTGGTGATGTCTGTCTTGATCTGCCTGATGACTTACCCTTTGTTTCATTTAATCAATTCAAGAAACACAAACTAGCTTCATTTCATTAATGCTTAAGATACCATTAACAGTAGGGCATTCAGTGGTGAATGGTTGCATTTTTGTTGTATAATTTGGGACATCTATCTTAATTGTGATTAATACGCTCGAACAAGCCAATTAATGTCTTTAAGTATCAATGGGTGTGGGGAGACACAAAGGATGTTAAAATGAGCTCACGCAACATATAAGGATATACCATCTTTCATTTTTTTCTCATATAAATCTTCCAGTCAATGATAACTCAAAGTCTAATTGCCAGTTCTTTTTCTTTCTTAGTGATATATAGAATAATGATGCATTTTACAATAGAGTGCTGTAGATTCAATAGAACTGTATGGCAAGCTACTTGTTCATTATTGACGATTTACAATTTGAGGAACATAAATAGACTGTAGCCATTTCCTTATTCTAATATTTATATCTGGAAAACAAGGTTATCCCTAGTGTGTATGATGTTGTGAAAATGCCAAGGATTGTACTTCGCTTCATTCCACTGTGGCCCGCTTCACATTTAAAGTCTGGTGTTCCAAGGCTTCCCTTATCTCTAACATATTTTACACAATTAGAGAAACAGAGTAGTTTGGTTACCATGTCTTTTTCACAGGTGGTCTTATTAAACAGAGAAAAGTAAAATTTGAAAGTTAACCTAGTTATAGAAAAAGATACAAAAAATTAAGGCCCTAACCTCCACCACAGGATCAATAGGCTCTTATTATTATTATTATTAATTTAAAAACACCCTGATACATTTTAATTTCAACACTGGTAATGATACTTTACCCCATAATTAACACTTCCTGTGATTAAACCAGAAATTCTGGTGGTGTAGTGGTTAAGTGCCATGGCTGCTAACCAAAAGGTCGGCAGTTCGAATCCACCAGGCGCTCCTTGGACACCATATGAGGCAGTTCTACTCTGTTATATAGGGTCACTATGAGTTGGAATCAACTTGACGGCAACGGGTTTGGTTTTTTGGTTATGACTAAACCTGCTCAGTCTCCAAAGGTGATACAAGTCAGCCTAGAATCGAAAAGATGGATGCAAAGTCATTTACAGCTTGTGTGTTGTAGCTGAAGCATGATAAAGACAATCTAGAGCTGCCTCAGAACTGAGCAACTAATGGTTTCTGGTCTCACTAACAGGCTTCAAAGGAAACTTAAGGGTAAAGAACACGTTTTGAGTCTGATAGAAAGGGGGGGAGACTTAAATTACTTTGTATAAGATGATTTAGCATATAATTTTAATGACAACCATCATTTGTTGCCCCCACATGACTGTCAGTTTGTCGTACTGTGGGGGCTTATGCATTGCTGTGATGCTGGAAGCTATGCCACCAGTGTTCAAGTACCAGCATGGTCACCCATTGTGGACAGGTTTCAGCTGAGCTTCCAGACTAAGACAGGCTAGGAAGAAGGACCCGGCAGTCCACTTCTGAAAAAGATTAGCCAGTGAAAACCTTATGAACAGCAGTGGAATAGTGTCTAATACAGTGCCAGAAGATGAGCCCCTCAGATTGGAAGGCATTCAAAATACAACTGGGGAAGAGCTGCCTCCTCAAAGCAGAGTCGATCTTAACGACATGGATGGAGTCAAGCTTTAGGGACCTTCATTTGCTGATGTGGCACAACTCAAAATGAGAAGAAACAGGTGCAAACATCCATTAATAATCAGAACTTGGAATGTACAAAGTATGAATCTAGGAAAATTGGAAATCATCAAAAATGAAATGGAATGCATAAAGATCAATAACCTAGGCATTAGTGAGCTGAAAGGGACTGGTATTCGTCATTTTGAATTGGACAATCACATGGTCTACTATGCCAGGAATGACAACTTGAAGAGGAATGGCATATTCATCATCAAAAAGAACATTTCAAGAGCTATCCTGAAGTACAATGCTGCCAGGGATAGGATAATATACAAATGCCTAATACGACTATTATTCAAATTTACACACCAACCACTAAGGCCAAACATGAATAAATTGAAAATTTTTACCAGCTTTCACAATGTGAAATTGATTGAACATGAAACCAGGATGCGCAGATAATTACTGGTGATTGGAATTAGAAAGTTGGAAAAGAAGAAGGCTCCGTAGTTGAAAAATATAGCCTTGGTGATAGAAACAATGCTGGAGATCGCATGATAGAATTTTGCAAGACCACGGACCTCCTCATTGCAAATACCTTTTTTCACCAACATAAATGGCAACTATACACGTGGACCACGACAGATGGCATACAGAGGAATCAAATGGACTACATTTGTGGAAGGAGATGATGGAAGACCTCAATATCATCAGTCGGAACAAGGCCATGAACTGACTGCGGATCAGACCAGCAATTACCCCTATGTAAGTTCAGGTTGAAACTGAAGAAAAATAGAACAAGTCCACAAGAGCCAAAGTATGACCTTGCCTCAAGAATAGATTTGACACACTGAACACTGATGACGGAAGACTAGACAAGTAGTGGAATGACATCAAGGACATCATACATGAAGAAAGCAAGAGGTCATTAAAAAGACAAGAAGAAAAGGAAAGACCTAAATGGATGTCAGAAGAGACTCTGAACCTTGCTCTTGAACACCAAGTAGCTAATGCAAAAGGAAAAAATGATGAAGTAAAAGAGTTGAACAGATGATTTCGAAAGGCAACTCAAGAAGACAAAGTATTTGATGACATCTGCAAAGACTTGGAGATAGAAAACCAAAAGGGAAGAACACGCTCAGCACTTCTCAAGCTGAAAGAACTGAAGAAAAAATTCAAGCCTTGAGTTGCAATGCTGAAGGATTCTACAGGGAAAATATTAAACGATGCAGGAAGCATCAAAAGAAGATAGAAGGAATACACGGAGTCACTATATCAAAAAGAATTGGTCAACGTTCAGCCATTTCAAGAGGTAACATACGATCAGGAACCAATGGTACTGAAGGAAGAAGTCCAAGCTGCACTGAAGACACTGGTGAAAAAAATGGCTCTGGGAATTGACAGAATACTAATGGAGATGTTTCAACAAACAGATGCAGTACTGGAAGTGCTCACTCGTCTATGACAAGAAACTTGGAAGATAGGTACTTTGCCAACCCACTGGAAGAGATCTATATTTATGCCTATTCCCAAGAAAGGTGATCCAACCGAATGTGGAAATTATTGAACAATATCATTAATATCACGTGCAAGCAAAATTTTGCTGAAGATCATTCAGAAGTGGCTGCAGCAATATATCAACAGGGAACTGTCAGAAATTCAAGCCCAATTTAGAAGAGGACATGGAACCAGGGATATCATTGCTGATGTCAGATGGATCTTGGCTGAAAGCAGAGAATACCAGGAAGATGTTTACCTGTGTTTTATTGACTATGCAAAGGCATTTGACTGTGTGGATCATAACAAATTATGGATAACATTGCAAAGAATGGGAATTCCAGAATATTTAATTGTGCTTATGCGGAATCTGTACATGGATCAAGAGGCAGTCATTCAAACAGAACAAGGGGATACTGATTGGTTTAAAGTCAGGAAAGGTGTACGTTAGGGTTGTATCCTTTCACCATACCTATTCAATCTGTATGCTGAGCAAATAATCTGAGAAGCTGGACTATATGAAGAAGAACAGGGCATCAGGATTGAAGGAAGACTCACTAACAACCTGCATTATGCAGATGACACAACCTTGCTTGCTGAAAGGGAAGAGGACTTGAAGCACTTACTAATGAAGATCAAAGACAACAGCCTTCAGTATGGATTATACCTCAACATAAAGAAAACAAAAGTCCTCACAACTGGAACAATGAGCAAAATCATGATAAACAGAGAAAAGATCGAAGTTGTTAAGGATTTCATTTTGCTTGGATCCACAATCGACAGCCATGGAAGCCGCAGTCAAGAAATCAAAAGACGCATTGCATTGGGTGAAACCCTGGTGCTGTAGTGGTTAAGTGCCACGGTTGCTAGCCAAAGGGTCAGCAGTTCAAATTCACCAGGAGCTCCTTAGAAACTCTATGGGGCAGGTCTACTCTGCCCTATAGGGTCGCTATGAATCAGAATCGACTCGATGGCAGCAGGTTTGGTTTTTTGGTAATTGCATTTGGCAAATAGGCTGCAAGAGATTTCTTTAAAGTGTTAAAAAGCAAAGATGTCACCTTGAGGGTTAAGGTATGCCTGAAACAAGCCATGGTATTTTCAATTGCATCATATGCATGTGGAAGCTGGACAACGAATAAGGAAGATCAAAGAATTGACACCTTTCAATTGTGGTGTTGGCGAAGAATATTGAATATACCATGGACTGCCAAAAGTATGAACAAATCTGTCCTGGAAGAAGTACAACCAGAATGCTCCTTAGGAGCAAGGATGGAGAGGCTATGTCTCACATACTTTGGACATGTTATCAGGAGAGATCAATCCCTGGAGAAGGACATCATGCTTCGTAAAGTAGAGGGTAAGTGAAAAAGAGGAAGACCCTCAACTAGATGGATTGACACAGTAGCTCCGACAATGGGCTCAAACATAGTCAACAATTGTGAGGATGGCACAGGACTGGGTAGTGTTTTGTTCTGTTGTGCATAGGCTTGCTATGAGTTGGAACTGACTTAATGGCACCTAATATCAACCTTTGTTGAGCAATTTCTATTGCCACATTTCACCCCCATTTTATTTCCAGTAACCTTTCTAGTAAACTACACATTTCTAGACATGAGGAGCCCTTGCATGGTACAATGGTAACATGCTGGAAAGGTCAGAGGTTCAAGTCCACCCAGAGTGGCCTCAGAAGAAAGGCCTGGTGATCCACTTCCAAAAAATCAGCAATTGAGAACCTTATGGAACACAGTTATACTCTGACACACTTGTTTTCTATACATGAGGAAATTAAGGCTCAGAGAGGAGAAGTGGCTCAGATGATCTCACTGCTTCCAAGTGAGAGCCAGGACTCTGACTAGGTCTAACCCCAAGGCCCAGCCATGCTCTTAACCAGGACCTGATGCTACTTTCGGGTGGTCACAGTTCTTTTTAGGCTTCTAATTATGACTTTGTTCTTGAATAAGCAAACAGTGCACTATGGATCAGAAAAAGTAGCTGCCCAGAAGCTGCGTCAGAGAAGAGCTGAATGCTACCACACTGCACAGTCTCAAAAGCACTCTTCATCTCTGTCCTGGTAGACCCTATTTGAAGAGGTGCCGGCGTTAGATACCAAGTTAGCACCCAAGAGGGCTCAACTGGAGTCACACTGTGGACAAACCTGACATCTGAGCTTGCAGGGGTGTCACGGATTCAATTGTGTCCCCTCAAAATACATGTCAACTTTACTAGGCCATGACTCCCAGTATTGTGTGGTTGTCCTCCATCTGCTGTAATTATCCTATGTGTCGTAAAGCCTAACCTCTATGATGTTAAGGAGGCAGGATTAGAGGCAGTTACATTAATGAGGCAGAACACAATCTACAGGATTAGGTTAAATCTTTAGTCAAGCTCTTTTGAGATATAAAAGAGAGAACTGAACTACCAGAGAAGTGAATGACCTCATTAACACCAAGGAAGAAGCGTACAGAGTGGAACTCGTCCTTTGGACCTGGGGTCCCTACACTGAGAAGCTCCTAAACCAGGGGAAGATTGATGACAAAGACCTTCCCCCAGAGCCGACAGGGAGAGAAGGCCTTCCCTGGAGCTAGCGCTCTAAATTCGGACTTCTAGCCTCCTATAATAAATTGCTGTCTGTTAAAGCCATCTACTTGTGGTATTTCTGTTTTAGCAGCACTAGATAACTAAAACAGAGGGTTTGTAAGAAATGAGGCTTATGGTGAGTAGAGACTAGATGAATGTTGAGGAGAGGGCTCAACCTGCCTTTCATCTCCCAGAGTTAGGGGAAAGTCTCTTCTTTATGACTGAGTCAGAAAACTTGGAAACTGGAAACCTGAATTTAGCCGAGTCCTCTCTGGGTTTGTCCTAAGAGGCTTTACGGTGCTCATACAGACTCTCTGTGACACCAGTGGCACAGCAGAAGGTCCTGATGTGGGCACACAAATCAGACACCATCGAGACCTTCTCCGCAGGGTCATGGCAGAGTCAGTGTCGTGAACGGGGTTCAAGACAAGGGATTTTCTGGGTGTCAGTCAATTTTATTCAGTAGCTGTTTCTTGCTTAAACATAATTTAGTGTGCACCAAAAACTTTCACAATTCAGTATTAATTTTATTGTCAAGTGCCATCAAATCGGTTCTGACTCATAGTGACCCTATGTACAACAGAATGAAACACTTCCTGGTCCTGCGCCATCCTCATAATCGTAGTTTGAACCCACTGTTGCAGCCACTGTGTCCATCGATCTAGTTGAAGGTATTCCTCTCTTTCCATCTTTCCATGACCCTCTAACCTTACCAAGCATGATGTCCTTCTCCAGGGACCGGTCCCTTCCGATAACATTCCCAAAGTACGTCAGACCAAGTCTCGCCACTCTTGCTTCTAAGGAGCATTGTGGTTGTACTTCTTCCAAGATAGATTTGTTTGTTCTTCTGGCAGTCCATTGTATATTCAATATTCTTTGCCAACACCATAATTCAAAGGCATCAATTTTTCTTCTGTCCTCTGTATTCATTTTCCAGCTTTTGCATGCATATGAGATGACTGAAAATACCACGACTTGGGTCCAGGACACCTTAGTCTTCAAAGTAACATCTTTACCTTTTAACACTTCAGTTCAGCATAGACATGAATTTTATTTTATTTTTTTTGTAGAATTATGTGCTCATTCCAGAAGTTTGAAAAGTAGATAAGAAGAGACAAACTATAATCACACATGTTTTCATCTCCAGAGATAACTTCTGCTAGTGTTTTAGCTTATTTCTTTCCACCAGTCCACTCTTTTAACGGCACATAACAAGTGAGCCCCACGTTCTTGTCTCTTCCAAGACTGTGAGCCTTAGCTGGACCCATGGAATGTCAAGGGTCTTACATTATTTTTTTTAAGTTTTTGGTTCATATGTATTATATTTATTAAATGGAAGATGCCTATTCATTTAGCACCTACATGTAATGTACTGTGCGAAGTGAACTAGGGATACAAAAAAGTTTACAATACAGACTGAGGACTCAAGTAGCTTTGAAGCTCCTTATGAAGATATAACACAACAAAACAACATTAACAATAACAAAACAAAAACAAAATCAGAGAAAAATGGAACTTTTGGACCTTGAGTGGACCAACTAAACATCCAGCATCGAATGCTGTTGTTTGTTGTTAGCTGCTGTTGAGTCGGTTCCCACTCATCACGACCCTATGCACAACAGAATGAAACACTGCCTGGTCCTGCGCCATCCTTAAAATTGGTGTTATGCTTGAGCCCACTGTTGCAGCCACTGTGTCAAAACATTTTGTTAAGGGTCTTCCTCTTTTCCACTGACCCTGTACTTTACTAGGCATGATGTCCTCTTCCAGGGACTGATCCCTCCTGACAACATGTCCAAAGTATATAAGACACAGTCTCACCATCCTTGCCTCTAAGGAGCATTCTGGTTGTACTTCTTCCAAGAGAGATTTGTTCGTTCTTTTGGCAGTACATGGTATATTCAATATTCTTTGCAAATGCCACAATTCAAAGGTGTCAATTCTGCTTTGGTCTTCCTTATTCATTGTCCAGCTTTCACATGCATATGATGTGATTGAAAACACCATGACTTGGGTCAGGCACACCTTAGTCTTCAAGGTGACTTCTTTGCTTTTCAACACTTTAAAGAGGTCCTTTGAAGCAGATTTGCCCAATGCAATGCTTCGTTTGATTTCTTGACTGCTGCTTCCATGGCTGTTGATTGTGGATCCAAGTAAAATGAAATCCTTAACAACTTCAATCTTCTCTCCGTTTATCATGATGTTGTTTATTGGTCCAGTTGTGAGGACTTTTGTTTTCTTTATGTTGAGGTGTAGTCCATACTGAAGGCTGTTGTCTTTGATCTTCATCAGTAAGTGCTTCAAGTCCTCTTCACTTTCAGCAAGCAAGGCTGTGTCATCTGCATAATGCAGGTTGTTAGTGAGTCTTCCTCCAATCCCAATGTCCAGTTCTTCTTCATATAGTCCAGCTTCTCAGATTATTTGCTCAGCATACAGATTGAATAGGTACGGTGAAAGGATACAACCCTGATGCACACCTTTCCTAACTTTAAACCAATCAGTATCCCCTTGTTCTGTCCAAACAACTGCCTCTTGATCTATGTACAGATTCCTCATGAGCACAGTTAACTGTTCTGGAATTCCCATTCTTCGCAATGTTATCCATAATTTGTTATGATCCACACAGTTGAATGCCTTTGCATAGTCAATAAAACACAGGTAAACATCCTTCTGGTATTCTCTGTTTTCAGCCAAGGTCCATCTGACATCAGCAATGATATCCCTGGTGCCACGTCCTCTTCTGAAATCGGCCTGAATTTCTGGCAGTACCTTGTTGTTATACTGCTGCAGCCACTTTTGAATGATCTTCAGCAAAATTTTGCTTGCGTGTGATATTAATGATGTTGTTCTATAATTTCCACATTTGGTTGGATCACCTTTCTTGGGAATAGGCATAAATATGGATTTCTTCCAGTCGGTTGGCCAGGAAGCGGTCTTCCATATTTCTTGGCATAGACAGGTGAGCACCTCCAGTGCTGCATCCATTTGTTGAAACATCTCAATTGATATTCTGTCAATTCCTGGAGCCTTGTTTTTTGCCAATGCCTTCACTGCAGCTTGGACTTCTTTCAGTACTATCGGTTCCTGATCACATGCTACCTTTTGAAATGTTTGAATTGACCAGTTCTTTTTGGTATAAGGACTCTGTATATTCCTTCCATCTTCTTTTGATGCTTCCTGCATCTCTTAATATTTTCCCCATAGAATTCTTTAGTATTGCAACTTGAGGCTTGAATTTTTTTCTTCAGTTCTTTCAGCTTGAGAAATGCTGAATGTGTTCTTCCCTCTTGGTTTTCTATCTCCAGCTCTTTGCACATGTCATTATAATACTTTACTTTGTCTTCTTGAGCCGCCCTTTGAAATCTTCTGTTCAGTTCTTTTACTTCATCATTTCTTCCTTTTGCTTTAGCTGCTCGATGTTTGAGAGCAAGCTTCAGAGTCTCTTCTGACATCCACCTTGGTCTTTTCTTTCTTTCCTGCCTTTTCAATGACCTCTTGCTTTCTTCATGGATGATGTCCTTGATGTCATTCCACAACTTGTCTGGTCTTTGGTTAGTGTTCAACACATCAAATCTATTCTTGAGATGGTCTCTAAATTCAGG
The DNA here is from genome assembly GCF_024166365.1 of Elephas maximus indicus. NCBI lineage: Eukaryota > Metazoa > Chordata > Mammalia > Proboscidea > Elephantidae > Elephas > Elephas maximus. Next base: position 47,637,654 of record NC_064826.1, on the reverse strand, counting down.
TGGGATATACTCAAGGTCATATTTTGGCTCTCGTGAACTTTTTTTTTCTTGGACTTGCTCTGATTTTCTATCAATACAATTTTGTAGCAGTACAAAATTGAAACAGCAATTCAAGGGAAAACTGTTGAATCAGTCAGGCTCAAATGAAAAAAGAATGGCCCAAATAATAATTGTTCATTTGTATATAGTACGTACCTGTAGAAATATCTGAGGGTGAGAGCCTCCTTTCATTATGCTACAAATCCTACCCTTTCTTCTAAGTCAAACCCTGGTCCTAAACCTCTCTGAGGTTTTCCGCCATGGCTCTGTGCTCAAAGGGTCTTACTTTTTTTTTTTTCTAATAAATATTTTATTGTGTTTTAGGTGAAAATTTACATAGCAAATAAGGTTCCGTATAATAATTTTATATATATTGTTCTATGACATTGGTTACAATTTTCACAATATGTCTGCATTCTTGCTATTTCCATCCTGTTTTTTCTGTTACCATTGATCTAGCTTCCTTAAGGGCCTTACATTTTAACTCCAGATACAAACTTCTTTGCTTGAATATTCTAAAATATAATAACCACCTGGCATGTCGCCTTCTTAGTTTGATAGTATCATTCTAAATATAACATGGGGTGTGAAACTACATTATGAAAATATGACTGCAGTTACATGATAGATCTTATTTTTTCTGTGTAAACAGATTCAGGCTCCATATCCTTTTTTTTCAGTCCTTTTGGACAAAAGGAGAAAAAACAGGAAGGAGATTCAAAAGTGGATTCGTGCAGTGAGGTTTTTACTAGAGGCCACTATTCAAGGACAGCAGCATACATCTTGCATACTAAGTATTTCTGGTGCAGTGAATAAATCCTTCACCTGTGTATTTACTTTACCTTGCCTTCCCAAAGACGCTGGGCATGATCACTCAACTAAGAATTAAATGTGATGAGAACTCCATATCAAGAGCTGATTGTCTTTGCTTTTTTTTTTTTTTTTTATTGATTTGTAGTCTTTTCCTATCAGCTCTGACTCCACATCTCTGTTGTACATCGGGGTTAAAGAAAAGATTCAGGTAAAAATGACTGACTTGAAAGGAAGCATGGCTGTTTTGGCAGGAATTGGGATCACTGACTGGGAATGCTGTGTGCAGCTGACTTTATTCTTGACATAACAAAAATTGGTAAAAGGCCTCTGAGCAAAAAATGAAATCTAAACCATGCAGATGAAATACCTGAAATGCAATAGAAAAAGATTAAACTGTTCCTGAGAAAGGGATCAAGGAACTCAGAAGAAAATGTCAAACTCCCAACAATGCTATAATAGCCACATGGTTACATTTCTTTTTAAAATCTTAAAAATGTAACAGGAATAGTTTGCTTCACTTCACAACACCTCAAGGGTGGAAGTTGCAGTCTGCTCATCACCTCTCTGCCCACGAGCTGCCCCAGTCACATTCCAAGAGATTCTGGTGGGACTGCCAATCCTAATGCCTCTTCCACTCCCTGCTTCAGGAGAGGGCATATGACTCAGCTTGGCCAATCTTTGTACTCCATGGAATGGGCTAACATCTGGTTCAGTGGGTGGGCATATGACCAAGTAAGGCCAGTGAGAAAGTCTCCAAGGGACTGAGCCTGTGGACCTCTAGGACAGACCACATTTCTGTTTCCACCCATGTGCTCACAGGCTTAAAGGTCAATATGAGCTTAGAGCCTCTGGGAGCTATTTTATAGTTTTATGGGGAAAACCCAACCAAGAACAAAGCAAATACAGCTAGGCAGAAGGGAGTGGGCAGGAAAAGGGAAAGAATAGAAGAAAAGAGATAATAAGAAAGAAAGGTCACAATGACACTGTTCGAACCCCTGGATTGAATTATGCCAGAGGCAGTACCAGCCTAGCTTGCAGCAGTACATCGACAGGGAAGTGTCAGAAATTCAGTCAGATTCAGAAGAGGACGTAGAACAAGAGATATCATTGCTGACGTCAGGTGGATCTTGGCTGAAAGCAGAGAATACCAGAAAGATATTTGAATGTGTTTTACTGAAGATACAAAGGCGTTTGATTCTGTGGATCATAACAAATTATGAATATAACATTATGAAGAATGGGAATTTCTTTTTATTTTTTTTATTTTAATTGTGCTCCTGGGGAAACTGTACATGAATCAAGAGGCAGTTGCTTAAACAGAACAAGGGGATACTAAATGGTTTGAAAATGGAGCGAGGTGTGCGGCAGGGTTGTACACTTTCACCTTACTTGTTCAATCCGTATGCTGAACAAATAATCCAGAAATTGGACTTGTATAAGAGAATTTAAAACCCAGGTGCCTGGTAAAATCTGAAATGACTGGCTTGAGGTTTGGGCCTGACCCCATTTATGATTCCTGTTTTTTTTTTTTTTTCATATCAAGAGTTAACCTTTATACAAGACTTAAACATGAAGCTGAGGAAAGGTTTTTTTCAAGTTAAAGTTGTAGAAACAATGTCTTTGAGAGGAAACCTTGGCACAGACCCCTATCTACATCTCCTATGCAAATACCCACAGGAAAATCTTCCCTGGAGTAGGCTGTTTCTAAAGAAAGAATGTCCTGTAATTATGCTATAACCTCCCTTTTTGTCACCTAGCTTTGCAATTAGCAAGTTGTAACCAATCTAAGAAAGACACATATGTACTTTAAACCAATTTCTTTCAAATCCCCGCTTCAAGTAAGCCCAACTTACATCGGTATAAGTTTGTAACTTCTAATCAAAATAGTGCACCTTAAGTTCTTTGTCTTCACCCTATAAACATCTTTCTGCAGCTTCACCATTTTGGATTCGCTAGTTTCAATCTGAGACAGAGTATAGTCCCCCGTTTGACCTTGTCTTTACTTTCAATAAATCTCTTCGTTTTTACTTTAACAGAGTACAAGTTTGTACTCTTAGACAGACTATAGGAAGAAGAAAGTGGCAAAAACATATTGTTTTGGTTAAAGTATATGAAGAAAGTTCAGGCTTGCACAAATGACTGGAAAAAGTAGGAATATTTTATTAGTCTTCCCTGAAAATTGTACATATTTTTCTTTGACACTACACCAAAACTTGAAACATGGTAGTTACTTAAAGGTTAAGTCACAAAGTAGACTCTGAAGCCACATGATACACTTCTACAGTGTCAAGTTAAAATCCATTGGTCCATTTTGAACTTTGATAGATCTCTTACACATATATGATATTGAACTTACAGATCCCCTGAAAGAGTCTCAAGGACTCCCAGAACTCTCTCAAACTCGCTTTAACAACTGCTGATTTCGATTAATCAAAAGCTTTTTAGGCTCTCTCTTCTATGATTCAACTGTAGACAACTCTTGTGGCTGAGGTGACCAATAAGTATCTGTGACAAATAAAGTGAGAAGGATAGGATTTGTGCTGATTCAAGGCCTAGATGTGGTTGGTGGGTAGTTTGGATCAGTTTCTGCAACAAATCACTATTCTTTTTAAATACCTTCTTGAAGCACAAGTTCCTACAAGGCCAGATGAGCAGTCAGGGGTTAAATGTCATGACATCACTCCTGTGACATATTCTATCTGAGCACATCATCTATCTTTAAGCCCTTAAGACAGAAACAGTATTATTCACATGTACTGTCAGCATGTAACAAGAATCAATAGGGTCTCTGAATATTAGAGGTGTCAAAAACTAAAAAAAAAAAAAAAAGAAGAAGAACGCTGCTACGCTATTTACAGTATAAAACTGAAGTGGTCAAGTAAAGAGGAGGTGGGGCCAAAAGGCAGAGTAGCCAAATGCTTCCAGCGATCCCTCTTACAACAAAGACCCAAAAAATCAAGTGAAGCAATTATATTTGTGATAAGCTAGGAGCCCTGAACATCAAAGGCAGTTAGAAAATGGACTGAGCAACAAGGGGTGGGAGAGACAGTTCAGAAGTGGAAGGGAGTTGCCGGAACTGAATTGCCAGGATCCCTCAGGCACCATTCCCAGGAGCGGCTGCAGTGGGCTGGTGGTAGCTTTCGGGCTGCAGTTTCCTCAGGGAGAAACAGAAAGCCACACAGCCTACTCACACTTCCGGAACCAGAGAAGAACAGCGCTCTCAGTAAAAGTTAAGTACTTGTGTATATTTTACCACGCCCCCTGACTCCAAGCTGGCTTCAGTGGCTTTTGACTTCCCTGGGCCTGTGATAGGCCCTATTGGCCACCTGGAGCCATTCTCCCCACCTTGGAGAAGGAAAAAATTCACAACTGGGGGAAAGATAATTTGCCAGATACACTAACCTGGGGAGCTCAGGACAGAAGCGGCTCCTGTCTAGGCATAAATGGTCCATGGACTTTGAATAACTTTCCCCCCTGCATGGGCCTGTGTGGGACTATTTCAGGAGAATAGGCCCTTGTTGGCAGACTGCAACTCTTTCAGCTGTGTAGTGGAGAGGTAGATGTTTGATGTTTGACACCACCTTGCCTATTGAACAGGGTCTTCACCTACCCACATCAGGGGCCTAAGGACCGGTGGCTCCACTCAGGTCACCCAGCCACCCACAACAGAGGTCCAAGGATAACTGGTACCTCCCAGTCCTTACAAACAAAAGCATCAGGTGCCCACAATCTGTCTGCAGAACCCACCCAGCTGTATGCTCTAGGGAACAGGGACACGCTTTCCTCACAGACACTCAGGGGATGGTTGTCAGCCACCTGCCTTGTTCAGAGAGTTACCCCCGCTGCAACCAGGTACCTGTACCTACACCAATCACTGCTGCCCCTCTAAGACTGTCAGACAGAGCCTGTACCACACACTTCATGACCAGCTACCTGGACACCTGAGCTGAGTCCATATAAGAAAAGTGAATGGACTCCTAGGCTGATATACCTGAAAACAGCTCTAGCCAACTGGTGACAGGACGTTAGAGCTTCAAAGGTGAAAATAATCAAGCTAGCTCACTCAAGCAACCTATTTGGCCATATCATAACAAAACAAAGCAAGAAGCTAGGATACAGTAAGCAAACATAAACTAATACAACAAAGTATAGATGGCTTAGAGACAACAGTCAATATCAAATCACGTAAAGAAGGAGACCATACAAAGAAAACTACAAGACACTACTGCAAGAAACCAAAAGAGACCTACATAAGTGGAAAAACATACCTTGCTCATGGATAGGAAGACTTAACATTGTAAAAAATGTTTATTCTACCAGGAGCGATCTATAGATACAATGCAATTCCGATCCAAATTCCAATGACATTTTTTAATGAGATGGAGAAACAAATCACTAATTTCATATGAAAGTGAAAGAGGTGCCAGATAAGTAAAGCGTTACTGAAAAAGAAGAACAAAATGGGAGGCCTCACTCTACTGGATTTTAGAACCTATTATACAGCCACAGTAGTCAAAAGAGCTTGGTTCTGGTACAAAAACAGATACATAGACCAATGGAACAGAATTGAGAATCCGGACATAAATCTATCCACCTATGAGCAGCTAATATTTGACAAAGGCCCAAAGTCAGTTAAATGGGGAAAAGACAGTCTGTTTAACAAATGGTGGTGGCATAACTGGATATCTATCTGCAAAAAAATGAAACAAGACCCATACCTCACGCCATGCAAAAAAATGAACTCAAAATGGATCAACAACCTAAATATAAAATCTAAAATGATAAAGATCATGGAAGAAAAAATAGGGACAATGCTAGGAGCCCTAATATATGGCATAAACAGTATATAAAACATTACTAACAATGCAGAAGAGCTAGGGGCTCCTGAAAATCTAACACCTATGCTCATCCACAGACTTCACCAAAAGAGTAAAAAGATTACCTACAGACTGGGAAAAAGTTTTTAGCTATGACATTTCTGATCTACATGATACTGCAAAAACTCAACTACAAAGAGACAAATAACCCAATTAAAAAATGGGTAAAGGATATAACAGGTACTTCATTAAAGAAGACATTCGCAAATCAAAACTACACTGAGATTCCATCTCACGCCAACAAGGCTGGCATTAATCCAAAAAACACAAAATAATAAATGCTGGAGAGGTTGTGGAGAGACTGGAGCACTTATACACTGCTGGTGGGAATGTCAAATGGTACAACCACTTTGGAAATCAATTTGGCACTTTCTTAAAAAAAACTAGAAATAGAACTACCTTACGATCCAGCAATCCCACTCCTTGAAATATATCCTAGAGAAATAAGAGTCTTTACATGAACAGATATATGCACACCCGTGCTCAATGCAGCACCGTTTAAAACAGCAAAAAGATGGAAGCAACCAAGGTGCCCATCAAAGGAAGAATGGATAAATAAATTATGGTATATTCATACAATGGAATAGTACACATGAATAAAGAACAGTGATGAATCCATGAAACATTTCATAACATGGAGGAATCTGAAAGGCATCATGCTGAGTGAAATCAGTCAGTTACAGAAGGACAAATATTGTATGAGACCACTATTATAAGAACTCAAGAAATAGTTTAAACTGAGAAGAAAATATTCTTTGACAGTTAAGAGAGTGTAGAGCGAGGGAGGGAGGGAGGGAGAGGGGTTTTCACTAATTAGACAGTAGACAAGAACTATTTTAGGTGAAGGGAAAGACAACACACAGTACAGAAGAGGTCAGCACAACTGGACTAAACCAAAAGAAAAAAGGTTCCTCAGTAAACTGAGCACTTCGAAGGCCAGCATAGCAGGGGCAGGGGTTTGGGGACCACAGTTTCGGGGGACATCTAAGTCAAATGGTGTAATAAAATCTATTAAGAAAACGTTCTGATCCCACTTTGGAGGGTGGCATCTTGGGTCTTAAACACTAGCAAGCGGTCATCTAAGGTGCATCAACTGGTCTCAACCCACCTGGAGCAAAGGAGAATGAAGAACACCAAAGATACAAGGTAATTATGAGCCCAAGCGACAGAAAGGGCCACATAAACCAGAGACTACATCAGCCTGAGACCAGAAGAACTAGATGGTGCCCAGCTACAATGAATGACTGCCTTGACAGGGAACACAACAAAGAACCCCTGTGGGAACAGGAGAGCAGTGGGATGCAGACCCCAGATTCTCATAAAAAGTTCAGACTTAAATGGTCTGACTGAAACTGGAAGGACCCCGGAGGTCATGGTCCCCAGACCTTCTGTTAGCCCAAGACAGGAACCATTTCCAAAGCCAACTCTTCAGACAGAGATTGGACTGGACTATGGGATAGAAAATTATACTGGTAAAGAATGAGTTTCTTGGATCAAGTAGACACATGAGACTATGTGGGCAGCTCCTGTCTGGAGGGGAAATGAGAGGGCAGAGGGGATCAGAAGCTGGCCAAATGGACATGAAAATAGGGAGTGAAGGGAAGGAGTATCCTGTCTTATTAGGGGGAGAGCAACTAGGAGTATATAGCAAGGTGTATATAAGTTTTTTGTATGAGAGTCTAACTTGATTTGTAAACTTTCCCTTAAAACACAATGAAAATTAAAAAAACAAAAACTGAAGTTGTCGACATAGCAGATATATTTGTTCTTGCCTCCTCAATGATCACACTCACTGACAATGTCTTCATTACATCTAGATGTTTTTGATAATGTAGACCATATTCTGATAATGATAATCCTGACTCCTGAAAAATAACTTGGGGAGCTTAAAAAACTCTCCTGTCAGACAAACTGAACTAGACTCTCTGGGGATAGGGCAGGGGTGCAGCATTTTTCTATTTTTTTTTTTTATAAGTACCCAGTTCATTCTAACAGGCAGACAGCCAGGATTGAGTTCATCATGAAGATATCACACTCTCAGTTAAGCTTTGGTCTCTCTCTGCTGACCTCCCTTTATCCTCTCCTTGGTGAGCACCTATGTTCCAAGACCTACATTACATGTTTTGGAACATAGAAAAATCGTAAGACTTTGACTTTGTCTTTAAAGTGCATCTTATAACCTAGCTACACAGACATTTGGGAGTCCCGGGGTAGTGCAAACGGTTAATGAACTTAGCTGCTATCTGAAAGATTGGAGGTTCAAGTTCACCCAGAGCGACCTTGGAAAAGGCCTGGTGATTTAATTCCGAAAAATCAAATGTTGGGACCTAATGGTGCACACTTCTACCTGACAAACACAGGGTCACCATGAGGTAGAATTGACTCAACAGAACTGATTACTGGTATATACATGTTATGAACTATTAAAAGGTAGAGTTAGGTTAGCTTAAATTACACATCTACTTAACCTTTTAATAGGAGCCCTAGTGGCACTACAGTTAAGCACTTGGCTGCTAACAGAAATGTTGGTGGTTTGAACCTGCCAAGCATCTCCACAAGAGAAAGTCCTGTCAATCTACTCCTATGAAGATTAAAAAAAAAAAAAAAAAATTTTTTTTTTTTTAAAGATTACAGCCTAGAAAATCTGATGAGGCTGTTCTACTCTGTTACATTTGGTCATTATGAGTCAAAACACAACTCAGTGGCCCCCCTCATGGATTCAATTGTGTCCCCTCAAAATATGTGTCAACGTGGCTACCATGATACCCAGTATTGTGTGGTTGTCGTCCATTTTGTGATGTGATGTAATACTACTGTGTGCTGTAAATCTTAATCTCTGCCTGTGGTTAATGAGGCTAGACTAGTTTACGTTAAAGAGGGTTAGGGTAGGATGCAACACCCTTACTCAGGTTACAGTCCTGATCTGATGTAAGGGGAATTTCCTTTGGGTATGGCCTGCATCACCTTTTATCTTACAAGAGATAAAAGGAGAGGGAATGGAGCAGAGAGAGAGAGACCTTACTGCCACCAAAAAAGAAGAGCTGGGAGTGGAATGTGTCCTTTGGACCTGGCGTCCCTGCACTGAGAACCTCCTAGATCCAGGGGAAGACTGATGCCAAGACACATGGACATCTCCAAGAAATGCTGGGCCCACAGATGTTGAAAGGAGACAAGGGTCTTCCCCCAAAGCAGAGAGATGGAGAAGGCCTTCCGCTGGAGCTAGCGCCCTGAATTCAGACTTCTAGCCTCCTAAACTGTGAGAGAATAAGTTTCTATTTTTTAAAGCCATCCACTTGTGGTATTTCTGTTATAGCAGCACTAGATGAGTAAGATAGTACCTAGCAACAACAACTTTCAATAAGATGTTTACAGAAGATAGAAAAAGTAAGTTGGAAGCAAGAGGTCAAACTAAACAATACACAAAGACCCAAGTGCAGAGGTTCTGTCACTATTCCTGGTAGGGACTCGAGCACTGAGGGGAGAATCAAACAGAAACCAGTCAAGGATTCTGTCTCACAATCCCAGGACTCATCTACTTAGAATAAGGCAAGCCCTTAGAGAATAAGAATGGAATTGCCACCAAAAGTTACAATTTAGATATGGGTGGGAGATCAATGGGAGAAGAGACTTCTGTTCCTGGACTTTGAAAATAAAGGCCTACTAATGAGATTCGGTCTGATTAACTCCATTGTCAGATGGTGAAATGGCTGAATTAAGACACACTGAATTCAAGGAATCAGGGAAATCTGAAACTGAAGTGTCTTACCTGGGTACCAAGCTCTGTTTAAAAATGTGATTGCTTAATCTTACCCACCCAAAACAAACAAAAACTCACTGGGGAACAGTGAAAGGCCCAATTTGCTAAGGAGGTGGTCCAAGGTAAGAAACAGAAGCGTCTGTTCTAAATTACCTGTCTTACAAAAAATAAAATAGGTTCCCTCAAATTAGGAGAAGTGATTAAAACAGATATTCTTAGAATAGTGTAGCAGCTAAATTCCTCCACAAGAAAATCTTTCAATTTCCTTTTAGAAACTAGATGCTTGTAAATTAAGTATTTACATTAGGAAATTACAACCACAGTCTGCTTTCTAAGAATAAAAGTATTCTTAATTCTACTGCTCATTAGTAGTAGAGAAAGAAAATGTGAAAAAAAAGTATCAGAATGTTGAAGTTGAATGGAAACAAATTAAGTAATTCTTATTCAATCCTCTCTTTATTCAAATAGAAGTTAAGCGACTACACAGGGTCACCCAGGAAATCAATCTGAAAGCAAGGACACAAACCGAGGTCCCTGATACTTAGAGCAGACCCTTCCTTCTCTGCATACCTCATTGCCTATTCAATCAAGATGAAGAAAATACACCATCACAGAGGAGAAAATACAATATTCGGGATCACTCACTAAGTGACAAGAGCATAATGTGCTAGCAAGCCTCTAAAATGGAAGCATTTGACATAATAAAATGACTAACATGAGGTCTGAACCAAAACTCCATTTTGTTGAAGTCTAATGCTTCTGCATTCCTGAGACTGTAACCTTGATTTCTCCCCATTTGTATCTATATGGCCTCAGGCCTCTGGCTGGATGGGATCAGAAGACCTTGGCTCCCTATCAACCATCTTGTTTAATTGGCGACTCTTGCCCCAAGACGACTCATGTCAAATAAGGATGGGGGTCAGGAATGCAGTTTGGCAGCTCTTAGTAAATAAGGGGAAGGGTCAGGAATGCGATTGTAAGAAAACATGTTTACTCAAGATGTTCTAGGAAGAAAGTAGTTGCTGATGACCTACATACCTTGTGACCATGTGACCATCATGTACTTCCCTTAACCATCTTTAGTGTAAAAAGCACACTTCTCCTTCCATGCTTAAGAGCATGTGGTAGATTCTCCTCTGCCTTGCTTCCCCAATTTGCAAAATGTATTACCCTCAATAAATCTCTTTGGTTTTACTTTAACAGAGTGAGTGTTCTTATTTTTGGACAATATGTAGAATCATAATATTAAGTAGGACCCCAATACATCTGAGAAACTGTTTTAATTCTCCTGGAATCCAGATTTCTGGGTCTATGGAGTTGGGGTGGCCCAACCAGGCCATTTGCTGTTGGGTGTCCTTTTGAACTTTTAGCCTTCATGGAACTGTTTTCCTAAAGTCATCTTCAAGTCAAAGAATAGCCTAGTAAGCAGTTTAGCAGAGATTGTTTTGCCTTAGGCATTGGGCACCTTTGGCAAATTACAATGACCCTCAGGAGGTTACCCTGCTTAGACCCCACCTATCCCCTTTTCCGAACGCCTCCCCGATACCTTAGGGTCGACACTGTACGATTCGAATCATATCTACTCACAGTAAATATATTCTGTTATACTAATTTTTGGTGTTTTCTCTGAGCATTTAGGTTTTTGACACATCAACTAAAACAGTCCTTGTTTCCAAACAAAACCAAACCAGTTGCCATTGGGTCGGTTCTGACTCATAGCAACCCTATAGGACAGAGTATAATTGCCGCATGGGGTTTCCAAGGAGCGGCTGATAGATTCGAATTGCTGACATTTTGGTTAGCAGCCAAGCTCTTACCCACTGCGCCACCAAGTGACCTCCAATCCAAAACTGCCTAAGGCATTGAGTTTAGAGAATCCACAACTTATATTATCACTGTGTGTTTGATAGTTGTTGTTGTTTTTTCTTTTTTTTTTTGCAACTGGCCAAAATCTCACAATGTAGTTTAAGTTACTACGTGTTGCTTTAAATCCTGGGGTTGAAGAACAGCTGATCAGGTCTTTGCTGTAAGCTTTCACATACTTAAAGGCAAATGCAGGCCTTCCTTTTTTTTTTCAATTTCCATATTGAGTAATTTAAGTGCATCTTCCCAAAGTCTTGTCCATCCCTTTAACGATTTAGAGTTCTTTCTTTAGACAGCTTCATTTTCTTCAGTTCAATTTCAAGTTGGATAATTTAATTTACTGAGATCACTTTGAATCCTTGTCTATTGTCCAAAAGGAATGTCAATATGAACAATACTATGAAAGCTAACAATTATTGTAGGGTTACCACATGCCAGGCACTGAACTAATGAACACTTTACCTAAGTGGTAGGATAATCTGAGATATGTGCTGTTTGTTGTTGTTGTTGTTAGGTGCAGTTGAGTAGGTTTTGACTCGATAGTGGCCCTATGTACAACAGAACACAACACTGCCTGGTCCTGCACCATTCTCACAATCGTTGTTATCCTTGAGCCCATTGGTGTGGCCCCATGTCAATGCATCTCTTTGAGGGTCTCCTTTTTTTTCTGCTGACCGTCTACTTTACCAAGCATAATGCCCTTCTCCAGGGACTGATCCCTTCTGTTAACATGTCCAAAGTATGTGAAACTAAGACTTGTCATCCTTGCTTCTAAACAGTATTCTGGCTGTACTTCTTCCAATACAGATTTGTTCATTCTTCTCACCTTGTATGCATGTGAAAGCTGGGCAATGAATAAGACCGAAGAACTGACAGCTTTGAATTACAATATTGGCTAAGAATATTGAAATATACCATGGACTGCAAAAAGAAGGAATAAATTTGCTGTTGGGGGAAATCAAAAGAATAAGTGGTGTCTTTTCCTTCCTCATTCCAAGAAGATAATCAAACAATCCTATTTTGAACTTGAATTCCCTCACCTCCAAGAGTATTATTTCCTTTGGAGTTTCTGGGCTGAAAACAAAACTGTTAAGTCCCAGAAGACAACTCCCCAGTCAAGTTTTGGTTTGGGAGTCTGGTGGGTTGAGAGCAGCTATGAGAGACTGAGGAGGTGGAAGTTGCTGGGAGAAAGGGTCTTCTCCAAGGCAGTGTGCAGGCTGTGTCCAATGGAGAAGCCAGTGGGGTATGTGTGCAGGGAGACGGGCACTGAGAGCTGAAGCCTGGAAGACAAGGCTAGAATTCTGAGGCTGGAACTGTCATCAGTAGGGAAGACCTCTGTGGGGAACATCTTTGAGCTAACTGGAACATCCATGCCCAGCAAACACAGAATTCAGCCTGAAGGGAGGAACAGGTACCAGGCTGCTTTCTCATTTTACCAGGCACTGACTACAGCCCCTTTGTTTTTTGTATTAACCTAGGGAAGAGGGGCTCCTCAAAACACAGTGGATTGAATTCTCAATAATTTCTGGGTAGGTGCTCAAAACCACATTTAACTTGATTCAGAACAAATAAATAGATGTTGTATTGCACAGGAATGTTGTGGAGCAAATCCATGCCCATTACACAGACCTTCTCTAATATTAACATGAACCCCATGAGGCTCTACCATTAGGTGCTTTCATTTTACAGATAAGTATTAGAGAGGTTAAAGTAAGTTGCCCAAGGTTATACACGTGCCCCAAGAGAATCTCAGCTCTCCTAATTCTATAGCCCGTGATCTTTATCACAGTACAGATGACTCAGGCTATTCTGTAACTAAAAAGAATTTTTAAAAATCCTCTTTGCAAAGGCTTATGAGCTCCATCATCCAAACGTCCACAAAGACACTGAGTCCAATTTAATTACATATACCTTTGAACACAAAATTTGTGTGATGTCAGTTTTAAAAATTATATAAAAGTTCTAGCACAGAGGAGATCGAGTTCTGACAGGACACTCCCCAGTGAAACTAGTGAAAATTGTCAAAGAAACAAACAAACCAAAAAACCCACAACCACTTAAAGCCTCTGGAAATGGTCATACAGGCTGTCATGGTTTGAATTATGTCCCCCCAAAAATATGTGCATCAATTTGGCTGGGCCATGATTCCCACTATTATGTGGTTGTCTTCCATTTTGTGATTGTAATTTTATGTTAAAGAGGATTAGGGTGGGAATGTAACACCTTTACCCAGGTCACATTCCTGATTCAATGTAAAGGGAGTTTCCCTGGGATGTGGCCTGCACCACATTTTATCTTACAAGAGATAAAAGGAAAGGGAAGCAAGCAGAGAGTTGGGGACCTCATACCACCAAGAAAGCAATGCTGGGAGGAGAGCATGTCCTTTGGACCTGGGGTCCCTTCACAGAGAAGCTCCTAGTCCAGGGGAAGATTAATGAGAAAGCTGACAGAGAGAGAAAGCCATCCTCTGGAGCTGATGCCCAGAATTTGGATTTTTGGCCTACTTTTTACTGTGAAGAAATAAATTTGTCTTTGTTCAAGCCACCTCTTGTGGTATTTCTGTTAAAGCAGCACTGGATACCTAAGACATGGGCATACAGCAAATGTAGAAACACCTATCCAAGAAAATCAACAACAGAAAAGGCATTTGACAAAATTCAACACCTTTTCATGATGAAAACACTCAGCAAACTAGGAATAGAAGGGAAATTCCTCAACATGATAAAGGGCATTTATGAAAAACTCACAGCTGATATCATATTCAATGGTGAAAAACAGAAAGCTTTATCCCAAAGAGGCTGACATTCACCACTGCTATTCAACATCGAACTGGAAGTTCTAGCCAGAGCAATTAGGCAAGAGAGAAAAAAAAAGAAATAAAAGTGTTGAATTGGCAAATGTTGTGTTATATATACATTTTTACAATTGAATTTTTTTTAAAAAAGGCATCCAGATCAGAGAGGAAGAAGTAAAACTATGTTTGCCAATGTCATGATCCTATTTATAGAAAATCCCAAAGAATACAGGAGAAAGCTACTAGAGCTAATAAATGAATTCAGCAAGGTTGCAAGGTATAAGACGCCCACACAAAAATCAGTTGTGTTTCTGAAAAGGAAATAAAGCCATTCCATTTACCATAGCATTTAAAAGAATATCTAGAATAAAATTAACCAGTGGGTTGAAAGGCATGTACACTGAAAATTATAAAATATAGCAGAAAGAAATTAAAAAACTTAAATAAATGGAAAGACATCCCGTGATCATGAATTGGAAGACTTAGTATTGTTAAGATGTCAGTATTACCCTAAAGATTCAGTGCAATCTCTATCAAAATTCTAAAAGTCTTTTTTTTTTTTTTCCCAGAAATAAAAAAGCTCGTTCTCAAATTTATTTGGAATTGCAAGGGGCCCCAAATAACCAAAACAATTTTTAAAAAGAACAAAGTAGGAGGACATGTATTTCCAATTTCAAAACATTCTATAAAGCTACAGCAATCAAAACAGTCCAGTACTAGTATGGGGACAGGCACGTAGACCAATGGAATAGAATTGAGAGTTCAGAAATAAATCCACACATCTATGGCCAATTAATTTTTGACAAGAGTGCCAAGTCCATTCAGTGAGTAAAGAATGGTCTCTTCAGTAAACAGTGCTGGGACAAGCGGATCTCCACATGCAAAAGGATAAAGCTGGATCCATACCTTACAGCATAAAAGAAAATTAACTCAAAATGGATGAATGACCAAACATAAAAGCTAAAACCATAAAACTCTTAGAAGAAAACATAGGGGTATTGTGGTATTATACATCTCTCTGAATGCATTAAAACCATTGAACTGTACACTTTAAATGGGTGAATTGTATGGTATGTGAATATCTCAACAGAGCTGTTAAAGAAAAAGTTCTAACAGAGAGAGAGAGCTCTTAACACACGCTAAAGAAAGTTTAAAAATTCTGTCTTGAGTTGTTTACCTTTAAGCATCCTAGTGAAGAATGTGACACCTCAGTTTAACACACATCGAGTGACTATTACAGGCCAGGCACTGTGCTCAGCAGTCCTAATATTTAGGGATAAAATTTAAATTCTTTGGCTCCACAAAGTCATCTCTCAGCTTCAGCTTCCACTCATTGCCTATAAAAAAAAAAACCCAGTGCTGTTGAGTCGATACTCATTCTTTTATCTGGCCATACTAAACGTTGGCATGTGTCAACTACTGTACAGCACACACCCTCCACAAACTTGTTTGCATGACAGTATCACCTCCTAGAACGCAAGTTAAATGAAAGAAGGGACTATATCTTAATTTCTGTATCTCTAGCCTCTAGCTCAGTGCCTGAAAAAGATTTGTGGAATGAATGAAAGAAAAACTGAATATAGTTGGAATTTTAAACATACTTGGCTGGTTTCTCATATTTTCTTCACATTTCCTAGGCTGACCCTAACACCTTCCCCCAAATGGCAGAATTCATGTTATGATAATCTTTCAGCACCACTAACCTCATCCAGCAATTCTGGCTATCAAAGAAAAAAAAAAAGGAGGGGGGGATAAATAGAAAGAAGAATGGCTGCTGGCTTGAACTCTGCATTTCCAGGCACAAACAAATAAACACATTTGCCAACACTGGCTATAAATCTCAAGGGATGCAAACTGAGTCTATTTCGCCTTGAAGCATGCCTTTCAGTACCAAGGTTGAGAAAATCATAAATTCCCACAAATAAATGATTGATTAAAACTTGAAAAGGAGAATTTGACGAAGATCAAAATACAACTCCAAACTCCTGAAAAACCTGTCAGGGAGAGTATTAAATAACTACAAAAGGCTAATGATTAACCTTGACAGTAAGAGTTGGATTTAGCTTAAAAAAAAAAAAAAAAAGCCACTAAGTTAAATTTCAGATTATTTGTTGAATACACAGAATTGAATAACATTGTAAAAAGGAAGAAACAAGCAAAACACTTAGCACTGAGAGTGGTAATTCTTGTAGACTCAGGAGACCTGAACATGTTGAAAGAGAAGATAGGGTAGATAGTCAAGTACTAACTACACTGAAATAAATACAAGCATAAATATACAGATGGTGTAAATGGTTAATGCATTGAGCTGCTAACCAAGAGGTTGGGGGTTTGAGCCTACCCACAGGCATCTTGGAAGAAAGGTTTGGTGACATTCTTCCCCAAAATCATCCATTGAAAAACTTATGGAGTCAGAATCTACTCAATGGCAACTGGAAAAAAAGGGAGGGACAGCCCATTAGAGAAGAAAAATGGCTTAAGTCTGAATAGCCAATTTGTGTGCAGTTTTGTTTAAGTTGACAAAGTCATCTTTTGGTAACTTTCATAAGGATAAATGGGGCCATCTGGTATCACTATTCAGATGGTGGTACCACAGTCTAAGACCAGCTCTAACGATCCAGTGGCCAAGTTAGCACTCAGTTTCTCTTTCTCTACCAGTTTTGGATGGTATGTTAGCTTCTTCCCCCTCTGCACTATCGCTACTTTCTGTCTACCTTATGGCTTTGCTTAATTCATGGCTTCCTCTGAGCTTCTGCTTTTCTTGCTACTCTGTTGACAGAACCCAAACTTGTTGTAAAAGAGAATCTGACTGGGTCAGCAAGTCACTGGCAAGGATAGAGTGCTTCTGTTGGGCAAAGCTCTCATGCTAGTTGATCCCATAGGCTACTCGTAGGCCCATAAAATGACTGCTTTAGGGCTGCTTTTGCTCTGCTCTGGATCCTGCATTCAGCTCATTAGCATCTGACCTCCAGTTCTTGACACTTAGGGGAGCAGCCTGCCATCTTACTGGCCAATCTTGGATTCGTCAGCCTTCCTAGCAGTAATCCAGCAGCCTTCTGGCTGACCTGTAGATCTTGGATACGTCAGCCCCTGCAGCTATGTAAGTCCAGAGAAGCCCAACGACTAAAGCCTGACCTACAAGTTTGGGACTTATCAGCCTCTACAAACCCATGAGCCATTTCTTTGGGATAAATCTCTCTCTCTGTCACACGTCTGTCAGTTTGTCGTACTGTGGGGGCTTGTGTGTTGCTGTGATGCTGGAAGCTATGCCACCGGTATTCAAATACCAGCACCGTCACCCATGGAGGACAGGTTTCAGCTGAGCTTCCAGACTAAGACAGACTAGGAAGAAGGACCTGGCAGTCTACTTCTGAAAACAATTAGCCAGTGAAAACCTTATGACTAGCAGCATAACATTGTCTGATATAGTGCTGGAAGATGAGCCCCTCAGGTTGGAAAGCATTCAAAATACGACTGGGGAAGAGTCGCCTCCTCAAAGTAGAGATGACCTTAACGATGCTGATGGAGTCCAGCTTTCGGGACCTTCATTTGCTGATGTGTCAGGGCTCAAAATGAGAAGAAACAGCTGCAAATATCCATTAATATACCTGGACTATACAAAGTATGAATCTAGGAAAATTGGAAGTCATCAGAAATGAAATGGACCACATAAAGATAGATATCTTAGGCATTAGTGAGCTGAAATGGACTGGTATTGGTCATTTTGAATCAGACAATCATATGGTCTCCTATGCTGGGAATGACAACTTGAAGAGGAATGGTGTTGCATTCATAGTAAAAAAAGAACATTTCAAGAGCAAAAAGAACATTTCAAGATATATCTTGAAGTACAACACCGTCAGTGATAGGATAATACCCATATGCCTACAAGGAAGCCCAGTTAATACAAACATTATTCAAATTTATGCACCAACCATTAAGGCCAAAGATGAAGTAATTGAAGATTTTTACCAACTTCTGCAGTCTGAAATTGATCAAACATGCCATCAGAATGCACTGATAATTACTAGTGATTGGAACGCGGAAGTTGGAAACAAAGAAGAAGGATATGTAGCTGGAAAATATGGCCTTGGTGATGGAAACAATGCCGGAAATCACATGATTGAATTTCGCAAGACCAACGACTTCAATACAAACACCTTTTTTCACCAGCATAAATGGAAGAGATTCGTTTGTATGCCTATTCCCAAGAAAGGTGATCCAACCTAATGTGGAAATTCTCAAATATTCTCATTAACATCACATGCAAGCAAAATTTTGCTGAAGATCATTCAAAAGCGGCTGCAATCTAAGATGCATCAATTGGTCTCAACCCACCTGGATCAAAGGAGAATGAAGAACACCAAGGTCACACGATAACTATGAGCCCAAGAGACAGAAAGGGCCACATGAACCAGAGACTTACATCATCCTGAGACCAGAAGAACTAGATGGTGCCTGACCACAACCGATGACTGCCCTGACAGGGAGCACAACAGAGAACCCCTGAGGGAGCAGGAGAATAGTGGGATGCAGACCCCAAATTCTCATAAAAAGACCAGACTTAATGGTCTGACTGAGACTAGAAGAATCCCGGCGGTCATGGTCCCCAAATCTTCTGTTGGCCCAGGACAGGAACCATTCCTGAAGACAACTCATCAGACATGGAAGGGACTGGACAATGGGTTGGAGAGAGATGCTGATGAAGAGTGAGCTACTTGTATCAGGTGGACACTTGAGACTGTGTTGGCATCTCTTGTCTGGAGGGGAGCTAGGAGGGTAGAGAGGGTTAGAAACTGGCAAAATTGTCATGAAAGGAGAGACTGGAAGGGCTGACTCATTAGGAGGAGAGTAAGTGGGAGTATGGACTAAGGTGTATATAAGCTTATATGTGACAGACTGACTTGATTTGTAAACGTTCACTTAAAGCTCAATAAAAATTATTAAAAAAAAAAAAAAACGGCTGCAGTAGTAAAGCAACAGGAAACTGCCAGATATTCAAGCCTGATTTAGAAGCACACGTAGAACCAGGGATATCATTGCTGATGTCAGGTGGATCCCGGCTGAAAGCAGAGAACACCACAAAGATGTTTACCTGTGTTTTATTGACTATGCTAAGACATTTGACTGTGTGAATCATAACAAATTACAGATAACATTGTGGAGAATGGGAATTCTGGAACATCTAATTGTACTCGTGAGGAATCTATACATGGATCAAAAGGGAGTCATTCGAACAGAACAACGGGACACTGCGTAATTTGAAGTCAGGAAACCTGTGCATCAGAGTTGTATCCTTTCACCATACCTACTCAATCTGTATGCTGAGCAAATAATCTGAGAAGCTGGACTATATGAAGAAGAATGGGGCATCAGGATTGGAGGAGGGCTCATTGATAACTTGCATTTCGCTGATGACACAACCTTGCTTGCTGAAAGGGAAGAGTACTTGAAGCACTTACTCATGAAGATTAAAGCCTTCAGTATGGATTACACTTCAATATAAAGAAAATAAAAGTCCTCACAAATGGACCAATAAGCAACGTCATGATAAACAGAGAAAAGATTGAAGTTGTCAAGGATTTCATTTTGCTTGGATCCACAAACAACATTTGTGGAAGCAGCAGTCAAGAAATCAAAAGACACATTGCATTGGGCCAATAGGCTGCAAGTGAGCTCTTAAAAAGCAAAGATGTCACCTTGAGGAGTAAGGTGCACCTGACCCAAGCCATGGTGTTTTCAGTCGCCTCATACACGTGCGAAAGTTAGACAATGAATAAGGGAGACTGAAGAAGAATCGATGCCTTTGAATTGTGGTGTTGGTGAAGAATATTGAATATACCATGGCCTGTCAAAAGAACGAACAAATCTGCCTTGGAAGAAATACAACCAGGATGCTCCTTAGAAGCAAGGATGGCGAGACTACATCTCACATACTTTGGATATGTTATCAGGAGGGACCAGTCCCTGGAGAAGGACATCATGGTTGGTAAAGTATAGGATCAGTGAAAAGATGGAAGACCCTCAACAAGATGGGTTGCCACAGTGGCTATAACAATGGGCTCAAGCATAGCAACAATTGTGAGGATGGCAAAGGACCAGGCAGTGTTTCTTTCTGTTGTGCATAGGGTTGCTATGAGTGGGAACCAACTCGATGGCACCTAACAACAACAACAGGGCTGGGCACCAATTTATGACCCATTCAACCCTGGCTGAGAGGAGTGATAGAGTCTAACAAAGTTTGGTGAACATGCAGAAACAACACCCTGCTTTGTTCAGATGAGGGCTGAGGGTGTGGCAAGCTCTCCAAGTGCCATCTAGTACACCACTGTTCTATCTAACCTGAAAATCTTTAACAGTTCTCTCATACTATGGATCCAAGCACTTCTCGTTGAAATCTAAATGGTTCATAACACAAAATCAGAAAAGAAAAAGATTAAAGAAGATGGAAGGGGAAAGTGAGGAAGCGTGATATAGGTGGGCAGGGATAGAACCCTGGGAACTGATGGAGTTGGCCTCAGTAGCAACATCTCTTCTAGAGCTGAAGGGAGAAGATGGTAGAATTCAGGCTTGATGATTTTTATCTTTTCTGTAAAGTTATAGGAAAAAAGAAAATATTGATAGTTACAGGATAAGAGAGATTAGGAGTTTGAGGATGATAAAGGAGGTTTAGAAGAGCCATTGTAGGAAACATAAGTGGACAAGACGTTGATTAAAAAAAAAAAAAAAAGGATTGCCAAAAAGGGCTTAAGGGTTCCAGTAACTTGTTTTGTTTTAATTTGGCTTCAGGTGAAAGTTTACGGCTCAAGTTAATTTCTCATATAAAAATTTATACATATATTGTTATGTGGCACTAGTTGCAATCCCTATAATGTGACAGCACACTTTCCCTTTTCGCCCCAGGTTTTCTGTGTTCTTCCAATCAGCTCCTGTCCCTTTCTGCCTTCTCATGCTGCCTCCAGACAGTAGCCACCCATTTAGTCTCATGTATCTGCTTTTTTTTCTTTTTATCTGCTTAAACTAAGAAGTATACTCTTCATGAGTCTAATCTTAAACTAAGAAGTATACTCTTCATGAGTCTAATCTTTGAAGAGCTGGCTTCGGAAATAGTTTTAATTCTGGGTTAAAAGAGTGTCCAGGGACCATGTCTTTGAGGGTTCCTCTAGTCTCAGACCATTTTTACTATAATTTGAGTTCTGCACCACACTTTTCTTCTGCTCCCTCAGGGACTCTCTGTTGTGTTCCCTGTCAGGGCAATCGGTGGTAGCCAGGCACCATCTAGTTCTGGTCTTAGGCCAATGGGGTCTCTGGTTTATGTGGCCCATTTTGTCTCTTGGGCTAATATTTTCCCTATGTCTTTGGTGTTCTTCATTCTTGTATGTTCCAGGTGGGATAGGACCAATTGATGCATCTTGGATGGCTGCTTACAAGCTTTTAAGACCCCAGATGCCACTCACCAGAGTGGGATGCAGAACATTTTCTTAAAAAATTTTATTATGCCAATTTACCTAGACCTTCCCCAAAACCATGGTCCCCAGATCCCCGCCTCTGCCCTAGTGTTTGGTTGTGTTCAGGAAACTTCTTAGCTTTTGGTTTAGTCCAGTTGTGTTGAATTCCCCTGTATTGTATGTTGCCCTTCCCTTCACCTAAGATAATTCTTGTCTACTATCTAGTTAGTGAATTCCCCTCTCCCTCCCCACCCTTGTAACTATCAAAGAATGTTTTCTGCTGTGTTTAAACCTTTTCTTGAGTTCTTATAATAGTGGTCTCATACAATAGTTATTCTTTTGTGACTAACTTCACTCACCATAATGCCTTCCAGATTCATCCACATTGTGAGATGCTTCGCAGATTCATTGTTTTTCTCTATTGTTGCGTAGTATTCCATTGTGTGAATATACCCTAATTTGTTTATCCATTCATCCGTTGATGGGCACTTAGGTTGTTCCCATCTTTTTGCTATTATGAACAGTGCTGCAATGAACATGGGTGTGCCTATATCTATTTGTGTGATGGCTCTTACTTGTCTAGGATATATTCCAAGGACTGGGATTGGTACTTCTACTTCCAGCTTTTTAAGGAAGCACCAAATCGATTTCCAAAGTGACTGTACCATTTTACATTCCCACCAGCAGTGTATAAGTATTCTAGTCTCTCCACAACCTCTCCAACATTTATTATTTTGTGTTTTTTGGATTAATGCTAGCCTTGTTGCGGTGAGATGGTATCTCATTGTAGTTTTGATATGCATTTCTCTAATGTCTAATGATTGTGAGCATTTCCTCATGTATCCATTAGCCACCTGAACGTCTTCTTTGGTGAAGTGTCTGTTCATACCCTTGGCCCATTTTTTAATTGGGTTGTGTTTTTGTTGTTGAGGTTTGGCAGTATCTTGTAGATTTTAGAGATTTGACCCTATCAGATATATCATAGCCAATTTTTGTTTTTCCAGTCTGCTGTTGTTGTTAGGTGCCGTCAAGTCAGCTCTGACTCAGCGACTTCACCTACCACAGAAGGAAACACTGCCGGTCCTGCGCCATCCTCACAATTGTTCTTATGCTTGAGCCCACAGCTGCAGCCACTGTGTCAATCCATCTTGATGAGGGTCTTCATCATTTCTGCTGACCCTGTACTTTACCAAGCATGACGTCCTTCTCCAGGGACTGATCCCTCCTGACAACATACCCAAAGTATGCAAGATGCAGTCTGGCCATCCTTGCTTCTAAGGAGCATTCTGGTTGTACTTCTTCTAAGGCAGATTTGTTTGTTCTTTTGGCAGTCCATGGTATATTCAATATTCTTCACCAACACCACAATTCAAAGGAGTCAATTCTTCTTTGGTCTTCCTTATTCATTGTCTAGATTTCTCATGCACATGAGACTGAAAACACCATGGCTTGGGTCAGGTGCACCTTAGTCCACAAGGTGACATCTTTGCTTTTTAAACACTTTAAAGAGCTCTCTTGCAGCCTATTTGCCCAATGCAATGTGTCTTTTGATTTCTTGAATGCTGCTTCCATGAATGTCGATTGTGGATCCAAGTAAAATGAAATCCTTGACAACTTCAATCTTTTCTCTGTTTATCATGATGTTGCTTATTGGTCCACTTGTGAGGACTTTTATTTTCTTTATGTTGAGGTGTAATCCATACTGAAGGCTTCGATCTTCATCAGTAAGTGCTTCAAGTCCTCTTCCCTTTCTGCAAGCAAGGTTGTGTCATCAGCGTAATGCAGGTTGAGTCTTCTTCCAATCCTGATGCCCCATTCTTCTTCACATAGTCCAGCTTCTTGGATTATTTGCTCAGCATACAGATTGAATAGGTATGGTGAAAGGATACAACCCTGACGCACATGTTTCCTGACTTTAAACTATGCCGTGTCACCTTGTTCTGTTCGAATGACTCCCTTTTGATCCATGTACAGATTCCTCATGAGCACAATTAGATGTTCCAGAATTCCCATTCTCCACAATGTTATCCATAATTTGTTATGATCCACGTAGTCTAATGTCTTTGCATAGGTATAATATGTAGGCCTACAAAAGAATAAGAAAATTTTCTATTTTTGATCATGCCTGCTTAAAAGGAAAAGGAATCAAGTAGATGTTGACCTGTGGTAAAAGAATTCTTCATGTACAATAGTTCATATGAAGAATGATTCTTAATTTATGTCTCACATTTGACAGGGATACACATGATACCTTATGTAATATAATGGTTTCCCTGGCAATTTTTCTTGATTGTCCTACGCCACTACTTATTTTTCTTGTTGGGAAAAGGGAAGAGAACAAACCTTTCTGTACAACCAGTACACGTCAGCTTCTGTGCTGCTCATTTTATATATGCCATATAGTTAATCCTAACAGCACTGTAGGATAGGTCTTACTGTTAGTAAATTACAGGTGAGAAAACCAAAGCTCACAGAGGTTAAATATTTTGCCCAAGATTGTAAAACAAGTCTGACTCCAAAGCACATGTTCTTTTCAATAGGCCTGTCTTAATTTCCTAGGACTGCCATAGCAAAATACCACAGCACTGTTGGCTTTAAAGAACAGAAACTCACTGCCTCACAGTTCTGGAGGCTAGAAGTTTGAATTCAGGACGTTGGCAGGGCTATGCTCTCAGTTGGCTCTATGGGAAGATCTTTCCTTGTCTCTTTCAGCTTTTGGTGGCCTTGAGCATTTCTCAGCATGCCTGGGCTTATAGAAGGATCTTCACGTGGTGTCTTCCCCTTGTATGACTTCCCCGTCCTCCCATTTTATAAGACACCACTGAAAAGGGATTACGGCCCAGCCTACTCTCCAAAGAAAACCCCTATTTCTTCAAGCTAGGTCACACTCACAAGTACAGGAGTTAGGGCTTTAACCTATGTTTTTGGAGGACACAATTCAATCCATAAGAAGGCCACACCCGAGAATAGCTGAATAGAGAAATGTCAAGATAAATTCTAATTTATTCCCATTGCCGAAGTTTACTAGTTATATACTACTTCACTACAAATATGAACAAATAATTTATCAATATCTGTTCTGCCTAAAATATTTTCCCTAGGATCAAGTATTTTGATCAGTCAAGAGGTGTCAGATGTCAAATACTTATACAAAGATACACAATATGCCTTCAAAACAAATAAGAAGAGTTTGGGTTCTATCATTAACTACTTGTGCCACCTTGGGCAAACTGCTTAACCCGTTTTGTGGCTTTTTTTTTTTTTTAATCTGGTAAAATGAGGACTTTGGTGGTTACGAGCTTGGTTGCTAATCAAAAAGATGGCAGTTCTTCCGGCCGACACAGCACCATAGACAGAAGCACCACGCTGTCCCTCCACAGCAAAGACCCAAAAAACTAAGTAAAACAGAGGCAAACATCATTCCTGGAACCTGAAGTATCAAATGAAGAGATAAAGAACTCAGCCAAACACTGAACGGAATAAGAAGCTGACAGAGGACAGAGAATGAGAAGAGTTTTGTGCGGAGGGCCCCTATCAGCTAACGCAGCACGGATCCACCAACATGGACTCCTGTCGGGGATCAGCGGACAGGGAGCACAAAAAAGCAGCTTCATGGAGCTCTCAGCAGGAGACAGAGTACCCAGTAACCACCGATACATGCGTTCCCACCTCCCATCCTCTCCTCGCTGCTCTACCTCCAACCGGGAAGTGCAGCGTCTATGCCACTTGGATTCACCCCACCCACATCGGAGATCAGCGAGCGGACAGGGAGTATGGGAAAACAGCTTCACGAAGTTCCCATCAGGAGACAGAGTACCTGGTAACGAGCGATACGCTTTCCTAACCCACACACTTCTCCTCCTCCCTTTGGCCTCCTCTGCTTTCCGCCAGCCAGTCTCTTGACCGGGAGGCACTTGGATTCACCCTGCCCACACTGGCCAGCCCCTTGAGCTGGTGTTGCTTCTTTCTGTTTCTTTTGGATTCTCCCGTGCCTCCCACCACCTCCCCCTCCTTTCTCTTGAACAACTGGCTCCGCGTGCCGTCTTTGCTTCTTTTTGAAAGGCTGTGAAGCCCCGCTCGACTATAGAAGTGCTCCCCCGGCCCTCGACACCATGCTGCTGGGATCCCTAGGACTTTTTTTTTTGCTTGTTTTGTTTTGCTTTGTTGTGTTTTGTTAATTTTTTCCTTTTGTGGCTTGGGAGCCCCTTCTAGCCAGGCAACACTGCACAATTTAGGGGCCACTCCACAGATCTGCACAGCCGTGTAGGTGGGATTCCTGGGGACATTTCTATTTTTCCTTCTTTTCTCTTTTTTGCTTTCTTCATTTCTAAGTTCTCATCTCTCTACACTTACCTTCTTTTCCTGTCTCCTGGATACCTGGTGCTGTGTTCCACCTATACCCATTCTAGCCAGCCTACACTGCACAGCAAGGGAGCAACTTCCCTGGTCTTCACGGCTCCATCGGTGGGACTCCTGGGGGCTTTTCTTTTTTTCTTTTCCGAAGTTTTATCTAGTTACATTCCCCGCCCCCCCCCCCCCCTTTTTTTCCTTTTTGCTCTTCTCCATTCTTTGGTTTCTCATCTCTCCATTCCAATGCCAAGCTTCCTTGGTATTCTTTTTTTTCCCTTTGTTTCTGGCTACTGCTTCTATCTCCTCTCGCTTCTCTTTCCTGTAACCCTATTAGCTCCATACATCACAACCTCCCCCCTCTTTCCTGCCTACCTGCATCGTGTGCTAAACATCACACCCTCGAGCAGCACAGGCACAGCCTATTGGAACCTGCCCAGCACTGATTCTTGGCCCACCCTGTCAGCCCTAGTACCTGTCACAAACAACTCATCCAAAACCCTCCCCTTCAGCTGGACCTGCCCTGCTGAACCATAGCTGAATGACTAGCCCTGCCCATTGGACAAGGAGGTGAAAAGTATCGTGACTACAGACCAGCAAATAACAAAGAATGCACAGACCGCCTGCTCAGACATAACCAAATAAAACAAAAAATCAGGACAAAACAAACAAATCTACAATCAAGAAATGAAGAAAATAACTACTGAATTTCCTGAAGACAGCAGACAATATCAAAACATATAAAAAAAAACAGGACAGGATGGGTCCAGTAGGCATCCAAAATAAAACACCAAATGACTTTCCAATAGAAGAAAAGGCACTATAACTACCTGACAGGGAATTCGAATCTCTAATATTCAGAGCAATCCAAGAGTTGAAGCAAAAAGCAGACAAAAATGAAGGATAAAATAGACAAATTTTTGGAAAAGGCAGACAAATTTATGGAAAATATGGACCAAAAAATGGAACAATTCAGGAAAGTAATTCAGGAACAAAAAGCCAAAATAAATTCACAAAGAGAAATCACACGAGACAACAGTTAGAAATCCAAAAGATAAACAATAAGATTTCAGAAATGGACAGTGTCATAAAACGGCTGAGGAGCAGATCTGAAATGACAGAAGACAGAATCAGTGAGATGGAAGGCAAACACTTGGCTACAACTCTGAGGAAAAATCAGAAAAAAGAATGAAGAAAAATGAAGAAACCCCAAGAATTATGTGGGATACAATCAAAAGTAAAATTTTCAAGTGATCGGAGTTCCAGAACAGGGAGAGAAAATGGAAAACACACAGAGGATGATTGGAGAATTGCTGACAGAAAACTTCCCTAATATCATGAATGATGAAAAGCTGATCATCCAAGAAGCTCAACGAACCCCATATAGGATAGACTCCAAAAGAAAAACACCAAGGCATATCATAATCACATTCACTAAAACCAAAGCAATGAAAACATCCTGAGAGCAGCTCGAGAAAAAAAAAAATGTCACATACAGAGGAGAAACAATAAGACTAAACTCTGATTATTCAGCAGAAGCCATGCAGGCAAGAAGGCAATGGGATGACATATATAAAACCTTGAAAGAAAAATACTGCCAACAAAGAATAATACATCCTGCAAAACTTTCATTCAAATATGATGGTGAAATTAGGACATTTCCAGATAAACAGAAATTAAAGGAATACATAAAAACCAAACCAAAGTTACAAGAATTATTAAAGGGAGTCCTTCGGTCAGAGAACAAACATCATCAGACCACAGCCTGAATCTAGGATGCAAGATTGTACCAGTCAGATACGAACCTAGGAAATGAATTCTCAAGGACTATCCAAAACAAAAAGAATTGGAACAGGGAACCAGAGAGGATAATCTGTAAATGACAACAACGTCAGAACAAGAAAAGAGGGAATAAACGGTACAGGTACAGAACTTTCTAATGGAGAGGAAGGCAAGGCTTTACCAAGTAATAATAGACTGGTTCAAACCTAGGAAGATAAGGGCAAATTTCAAGGTAATCACAAAGAAAGTTAACAAACCTACTCATCACAATGAAAAAGAAAAACATACAGTCTCAATAAAAACAAAATCTACCAAAACAAAAGAAATGAAAAAGATATTCACAAACAAAAGGAACTCAGCACAGGACATCATGCTGAGTGAAATAAGTCAACCACAAAAGGACAAATATTGTATTAGACCACTACTGTAAAAACTCATGAAAAGGTTTACATACAAAAAGAAACAATATTTGACGGTTATGGTAGGGGTGGGGATGGCAAAACACTTAATAGACAAAAGATAAGCAGTAACTTTGGTGAAGGGTAAGACAGTACACAATATTGGGGAAGCCAGCACAACCTGCACAAGGCAAGGCTGTGGTAGCTCCATAGATACATCCAAACTCCGCAAGGGACCAAACTGCTGGGCTGGGGGCTGTGGTCCTCGGACACCCTTTCAGCCCAGTAATAAGTCCACTCCTGAGGTTCACCCTTCAGTCGAAGATTGAACAGGACCATGCAACAACACAAGACTAAAGGGGCGCACCAACCCTGGGGCAGGGACCGGAAGGCAGGAGGGAACAGGAAAACTGGTAATAGGGAATGCAGGGTTGAGAAGGGAGAGTGTTGACATGTCACTGGGTTGTTAATCAGTGTCATACAACAATATGTATACTAGCTGATTGATGAGAAACTAGTTTGTGCTGTAAACATTCATCTAAAGTTCAATTAAAAAAAAAAAAAAAGAGGGTAAAGAAAGGTCGGTAGTTCGAAACTACCAGCCACTCCCTGGCAACCGTATGGGGCAGTTCTACTCTATCCTATAGGGTCTCTAGAGTTGGAATCAACTCGATGGCAATGGGTATGTGTGTGTGAAGGTCTTATTTGGCTCTATTCATTCATTTGGTAAATAAATTGAGATTCTTCTATGTATGAGGTACTGTTTTAAGTGCTGGGAAAATTAAGATTTCTTGGAATTTATATTCTGTAAAATTCCTTGATCTTAAAACAGTAATTCTCAAAGTATGAGGAATAGCAGGTGGGAGAAATTTTCCAAATCACTTGGGAAATAATTTCTTGAAAGAATATCCATAGCCCCCTTCTACACTCCCAGCTTCCCCTCCCCAAAGAGGTAAGTACTACAGGGAACCATTGCTATCAATAAGCGTATGTGGTATCCTTTATATAGAAAAGAGGTTGAGAATTAATGTTCCTAATGAAATACATATGGAAAAGGTGCAAATCACCTTGCCAAATTCTGAAGTCTGAAGAGAGATTCATTAGAAGAACCAATTTTAAGTTGAAACTAAGTTTGAAAGTGATAGTCCCTGATTAATTTAAGCCATATGAACACTTTTAACAATCAGATAATAGAAATATTAGAATACTTAACCATCCTATTGTTGGCTATGATGTCTCATGCTAAATAGTTTTGGCAAAATAGTTTAAAATTCACCGTTTATTCTTCTGAGTTTTAATATGCCAGGCCACAGAAAGCTTTCTGTATTCAAAAACAAACATACGTTAATGGCGTCACAGCAGTTTGGTGATCAAAGAGTCCTGAGTTTGTTTTACTGTTTTTTCATGTTCTAAGAATCATAACAAAATCTGAAATGTTCGCAAGTTGTAAAAAGTTTATTTCCACCCTCCCCAAATCTAACAGTTATAAAGTTTATGTTACAGTAAACACAAATTACCATAGAAATGTGTATATGACTTAAAAATTACCAAAAGAAAACAAAAAAAAAATCCTCTAGTTTAACACTGTCAGTTATAGAATGTTTTATTTGAAACTCGTGTTCAAACTTTCAGATATAACATGTGCCAAAGAGACAGTTAACACACAATATCTGTTACAATTCTTTGAACTGCCTTTTTTGTATTATGCAATATGTTACAATTTCTTACATTCATGATATTCTTAAAGGCAGCAATGTCAGTTTTTCTGCTTTGAAAACAGTTCCACCATTAATGTTCTAAAACTGCTTAAAATGACAAACTTTCCTTTAGTATTCCACTGCTGCCCACCTTAGTGACACAATTCAACGTATTATTAATGAGTTGTTGAGAGGTATTTTGTACTTAATAAATCAACTCCCAACTTTAAAATGAATATCTAAAACATTTTCTTAAATCAGTATACTCAACTACTTTTCTCAAAAATACTTCCATTCTGAAATAAGTTTTTTTTTTTTTTTGTGAGATACAATAGTTTCATCTTTTATTCCTAACAGAACTCATGCTGTACTTTTTTTCTCAAAATATATTCAGTATATTCTGTGCAAAATGTTCAGTTCTGTATAGGTATGTACCTTATTTTGAAAAAAGCTTATAAAATAGAATTCCTAAAAACAACCTCAACATTAGACAATAGAGGAAGAAGAAACATATTACACAAAGCCTAATTTTTCACATGAGAAAATATGTTCTTAAAGCTCCCGTAATACATTCCTTGAAAAAACTCAGAATGCACTTTGGTCATTATTAAACATATTTGAACCCAAGCAAATAAAACAAAATGCTTTTTTGTTGTTTTCTATAGAAAAGAAACACACTACACAATGAGGCTGAATTGAGGCAGATCAAAAGGAATGGTAAGAGCAAAGTGGTATGACTTGGCTCTGTTTGCCACACATTCCTGATCTGAAAATTATGATTTGGGGATTAGAACTGCACCAATCAAATCAATCATCTACAGCTAATTGTTTTCAATTCCCTAATACATTGTAAAAAATGTGAGGATATTCAACATGATACACTTTGCACCAAGAAAATTCTGGATTGTTTCAAATAAATTCTTTGTTTTAGAAATCTGATGCCCAGTTTAAAAAAAAAAAAAATCTCAAAACCAGTTCATGTTTCATGGAATTCCTAAAACACTCTTGATTGTACAAATATAACAACTTAAAATCAAGGTCCAATGTCAGATACTGTCATATTTGCCCATTTACCTAGCATGCCGACATGATAAATACTCAGACACTTGACGAAGTGTTGGAAGGGGTTAATTTTCTAGGTGAAAAGCATCTAAAATAGCCCTTATATAACGGGGGGTGGGGGGAGATGCACCAGATTAAGTTTAGAGGAAAGAATTTGTAAGCTAAAGTGGTCTTTTCTGAAAAACTGGAAATAGTTTTAAAACTAGAAAATCAGAATAATATTTTATTGGTTCTTACCCTTAAACTTAAGGTATCCATTTGAACATGATCTGAACAGCATACACTATAGTGTACCATGGGGAGAAAATTATTTTACTTGAGTAAACGTAATATACTTTAATAATATCAATAGGCACTTCACTTGTGAGATGAGTATATACCTCACTCAGAAGGATACCATATCATGCCCTAGTACACTATAACATATCCCATACAAAGATGTACATTAAAAGGAACAATTTTAAAAAGTGCACATTTTGAGCATGCACAGTTGGAGCTGTGCAAACAGCCCAGTGTTTCAAATAAATACAATTATTACTAGTTAATTTTTATCAAAAAATCTTACAGTATGGTAACCATTTACAATTATTGCTCTATTAAGAGTTTTATCATCAAAGAGCACTTGTTGACCTGTTATGTAACACCATATATATTAATACTGAAGGGTGCTTAAACTGCAGCTTCATCAATATAGATCCTGGCATTGTTCCAAAATAATTCAAGAAAAATCCTGACTGGATCTTGATTTACTGAAGAAAATGCTATATTTGCTTAGCTGAGTCCAAAGCAATTCGAGAATTTTTCCTCAAGTAAGGCAAGTTCACGGCATTGATGGAGAAACAGTGCTTAGCAATGGCTTCTGTTTTCAGAATTTGTAATTTTATCAATTACTTATGAGCAATTACCAGGATCTCAAGTAACTGGATATCATTTTTATCACCCTTTCAACAACTACGTATACATCAATGCTTAAAAATAATACATAAAGACTAAAATAAATGTAAAAAACAGTGGACAAGTAAAATAAATATAAGAATTGCACAAGACAGTCTGATGTAAACACTTCAATTTCCCAGCTGAGACTCCTGAAGCAAAGAACCAGTAACTGCTTTCAGGCAGCTTAGTCGGTACTCTTATTCTGGAAAAGTGGCTACATCTTTTCTCTGAATTGTCATGATTTGATCTTCCACAGCTAGAGAAAATATAAAAGACCATTAGAGACAGTTTTAATATCCTAATTTATAAAATTATACCACATAGTACTATTTCTTAAATTTCATTCATAAACAAGTATAAGTTCTCATATTTAACTCTTTTATCCATTCATTCTGAAGAAGAATTCATCTTAAAAAAGTGAAAATCGATTTCTCCTTTCTTTTACTGGGAAATGACAATACACACTATTTGTTTAATGTGATTATCACTTACTCACAGTTAGTTATACATATGATAGAGGAGTATATGTATTGTTATATAGATATGTAATACAACCTTTTGCCAAAAAAAAGAAATAGGGCTTTTCTTTTTTGTCATCTAAATTAGATTCCGGTTATATGAGCAAAAATAAATACTTATCCTACACAAGAGTCCTATTTGTAATGAACACTGTTCCATATTAGGAGTTACGTAAGCATTATGAGCCAAGAATATTTATTATTCTTTGAAATTAAATGTGAAATTATTTTCACTAACTCTATATACAATTATCAAAACGACTCCATTACTGTGCATGTGAGATCTCAAAAGAGTGCTAGAGCAAAATAAATGTCACAAAAATACAACAGAGTACTAAGAAATAATGCTTGCAAGCTCTTACCTTTAAATTAAATCCAAGCAAGTCACTGATAACACCAGAAACAGCTGACAGGATGACCACCTGGGTAATGTTATAAAGCAGCGGATTCATTGTAAGCCCATATAATCTAAAGGGACTATCCAATTCCTAGAAGAGAGGGAAGACAAAAATTTAGGAGCCCCAGATTCACTAGGAATTATCAGTTAAATTATATGAAAACACACAACTAAGATTTTAAAAAATGTTTCAAAAAATAAAGTTACAAATTAAGGGTACTTTTAGAAAGAATAAACTTGGTTACAGTTGAAATAAGAAAACGGACTTTTAATTTTATGTGAATGTGATCAAATACAAATTTGGAAACAATCTGAATAATCACTAAAACCAAATACAAGGTATGATCCACAAGATACAATGTCAGAACAGCATTTTATTGTATTCCATATTTAACTGTCTTACCTTTAGTAGTTTGGTAGCCAGTTTTAAAACATTATTCACTAGTGTCAGTTCCTCTTTCTTGTTAGGCTTCTTCTCCATTTTCAAGTAGAGGTTTATCTTTTATAAAAAGAGAGTAAACAATTAAAATTCTACAGATTTTTAAAAATTTGGAAGATATTCATTAAAATAATAATAGTGGCTCTCTGGGTGTTTAGATTACAGGTTATTTTAATATTATCCTTTATACTTTACTGTGCATTCCAAGTTTCCTCAAATAAACTTATAATAAGAAAAACAGTTATTAAAACACCTTTCAAATGTAATTAAAAGCAAAAACAAAACAAAAAAGCTGGATGGCATTACATAATGGTGATATACTTTAGTCCTGGAGCCAAATCAATTTAAATAATAATAAAATAATTAGACTAAAACTAAATCAATTGATTTGTGACTTATCTTAAAAGTAACTTCAGCAGATGTGAAATCTCTGGGTATCTTTATCCACTCTAACAGAAAATTTAGAGGTGCCTCGCCTGTCCACAGTTATCTTCTTTGAAAAATCCTCTAATTCAGCCCATAGAGGGGGCAGACTTGGGCAACTGTGCTTTTTCCACTTGACACTACCATCCCATCCTCACTCTGGAAGCCACAGCTAATTTGGCTGGGGTGTAATCCCACATCAAAGACAGTCAATACACTGGCTGGTGGGACTAACCCACTATTTGTCATATAATGTAGGAGCATGAGCTGAAAAGTTAGTAAAGTGTAGAATCATTTTGGCTGAGGCAAGTCAAAACCATGTGTAAACCAAAATTATAGAGAGTAGCAAGTATATAGAGAGGTAAATGGAACAAAGGTATAGAAAGTAACAGAAATGAGAAACAATACAGCTCAGAGCAAGACAGAGGAAATGGCTGCTTTTGTCCAATTCCCAAGAGGCCAAAAAAAAAAAAAAAACTCATTGCCGTCAAGTCGATTTTGACTCATAGCAACCCTATAGGACAGAGCAGAATTGCCCCATACAGTTTCCAACGAGTGGCTGGTGAATTTGAACTGTGTACCTTTTGGTTAGTAGCCGAGCTCTCAACCACTGCGCCACCAAGGCTCCCCCATGAGGCCCAACTATATTTCCTTGGAATTTCTCATTGTTGATCGCTTTCTTCTTTCCCTTTAATTGAATTCATTTGACCAGCTTACCTGTTCCTCATTTGAATTTGTTGTTGTTAGATGCTGTTGAGTTGATTCTGACTCATAGCAACCCCAAGTGACTAAGTAGAACTGCCCCCGTAAAGTCTTGGGTGTAATCTTTAAGGAAGCAGATCGACGGGTCTTTCTCCCATGGAGCCACTGGGTGGATTCAAACCTTGAACCTTTGGTTAGCAGCCAAGTTCTTAACTGTTGCGCAACCAAGGCTCCTCTGAAATCAAGCTATCCCTCACTAAAATATTCTACAAGTTCTTTGGCAGTAAGTTTCTTTTTATAATCTCTATGAAATAGTGAGAGGAACATATTTAACAAATTCATACCAAACACAGATAATCATCATAATTACTATGCTTTATTCTTCCATCCCAACGGAAACCCTGGTGGCGTAGAGGTTAAGAGATATATCTGCTAACCTAAAGGTCGGCAGTTCGAATTCACCAGGCACTCCTTGGAAACGCTATGGGGCAGTTCTACTCTGTCCTATAGAGTTGCTATGAGTTGGAATCGACTTGATGGTAGCAGGTTTGGTTTTCTTGGTTTTCCATTCAAATAAAAATTTATACTTATTCAAATATGTCTTTGCAATATTGTGAAATAAACATCGCATTAATGATTTAAAATCCATAATTTCTATAAATGGTACTTCCTTCTTGCTGAATGAAAATGGAACACGAAAAGAGTAGATTAAATTTGAAATCTGAGACAAAGCAGAAACACTGAAGAATGGCTTGAGTTCTATCAAATTTTGATTTTTGCTTTGTAACACAAAGGGCTTTATTCTAATAAAACATGTTCCTGAAAAACAGGAAGTAAATGAAAACATTTTAGTTTACAGACATTAATTTATAACATATTAACCATGCATTCATACCTGCTCAGTAAGTAATATTGAGGTATTGCTATATTTTTTACTTGTTTCTGATCCAAGGGTAACAAATCTTAGGAGAAAAAGTGTTAATGAGATGCACCAGATTACCAATTCCCAATTGTAGTGACAATCAAGGAAGATTTCATGCACATGAAGCAGCTAAAAGGTTAAAAAAAAAAAAGGAAACAGGAAAAAGCAATGTGATTCAATTTTTTTGAAAGAAAAAAACATTTTACTGCATACAAATTAATCATAAATGTAGTATTACATTTGAAAATCATTCTACATATATTATGAAATATCTCAAGGATACCAAAAGTAAAATGTAATCAACACCCATGAGGACTCACCCAATTTTGTCAACTCTTAACATTTTGTAATACTTCTTTCAGATTTTTGAAAAATAAGATTATAGATTTAGCTGAAGTCTCTTTAAGTTTTCCTTGATCCTCATTCCTCTTCTTCCCCCCACACCCCTAGGTGTAATGAATTTTGTGTTTATCTTTTTATAGTTTAGCAATATGTACATCCTTAAACTAGATTGTTTTATATATTTTAAAAAATTTATATAAATGTTATCACCTTGTTCACATCATTCTTCAATATGCTTTTTAATCCCCTGAACAATTTTTCCAAGATTTACACATGTTGATATACCTAAGCTCTAAGTTCACTCATTCTAACTCCTATAAGGTAATTACAGCAAAAGTATTAACTGAATCAACCACAATTACTGGCCTAAATCTACTGATCAACATTTATATTGTTTCCAATTTTCCCTATTACAAACTATGCTGCAATAGACATTTTTACATGCGCCTCCTTGTGTACGCATGAAAAATTTCTCTAGAAGTTAATATCTAGGAGTAATATTGCTGGGTCCTTGGAAATCCACATCTTCAGCTTTATTCCCAGACCCAGTGCCTAGATACTGCAGATTTGTCTCTAAAACTGTTGTACCAATTTATACTCCCAGCAGTGTATCAGAGCTCCCTTATCTTCATCTGTGTCCACACTTGATACAATTCAACCTCTTAACATCTGCCAACCTCAGGGGTGTGAAATATTCTCTCGTTGCTTTAATTTTACCTTTCTTGATGACTTCGGAAGTTAAATATGTTTCATATGCTTATTGGTCACTGGGTTTCCTCTTCTATAATCTACCTTCTAATAGTCAATATCTACTCTTTTTCTACTGGGTTGTCTGTTTTTTCTTACTGATTTATAGAAGTTACTTATATATTCTGTACAACAATTCTATTTAAGTCATGTTTTGCCAATATTTTCTTCCAGTCTCTGGCTTTTCTTTTACATTATCTTTTGTAGTACAAATAAATGTTTTAATTTTTACTTGCAATCAAATTAAAATTTTTGTTTTTCACATTTAGGTCTTTAATCTACCTGGGGTTTATCTTTATGTATGAGGTGAAGTAAGACTCCAATTTTATTCTTTTCCATTAAGTAAAGCCTTCCTGCATTGACTTATAATGCCATCTTATCAAAATCAGGTTCCTATATATGTGTGCATCTGTAGCACTGTTTCATCCAATTGGTCATTCTATACTTATACTGAAACCAGGAGTTTCTTTCTATAACTTTAAAATAAGTCTATATTTCTGGTAAGGCAACTTGTTCTTCAAAATTATATGAGCTCTTCTTGGCTCTTTGTGCTTCCAGATGAATTTTAGAAAACTTGACAGGCTCTATCAATGTATTGGAATCATATTAGAATTTATAAATTTATAAATTAACCTGGGGAGAACTGATACAAAACTGAGTATTTCTGTCCGTTAACATTATGTAGCTTCTTTCATAACTTTCAGTAAAGTTTCATATTTCCCCTTACAGTCCTACACATCTTTTGTTAGAGTTATTCTTATTGAGAATGACATCTCTTATGGTTTGTAATTATTTTTTCCTGTGTATGGCAAGAATCAACAAATTCTGGTCCATGGGCCAGATGTGGCCTGAGGCCTGTTTTTGTTCAGCCCTGGAGCTAAGAATGACTTTTACATTTTTTAAAGGGTTCTTAACAAGAAGACATGACGGAGACTGTACATGTAACAGAATGTCTAAAATATTTAACATCTGGCCTTTTACAGAAAAAGTTTGCTCATCTCTGGCTTACAGGTACAAAATTGATTTTTTTATGTTGATCTTGTACCTGGCAACCTTGCTAAACTCGCATTTTTTTATAATTTGTAAAGTCACTTGGATGTTTTATATAGACAATCATAGTCTATGACTTCTTTTTTCCCTTTCCAATTTTTATATAATTTATTTCTTTTTCCTGTCTTACTTAGCTGGTTAATAATCTCCATCAAAATGCTGACTAGAAGTGGGAGTAAAGGTATGTTTGTCTTGTTCCTGATTTTAAAGGAAATACCTCTAAGGTAACACTATGTACAATGTCTGCTCCAAGTGCTGAAAGATATTCCTTTAACAGACTGAGGGTATACTTTCTATTCCTTGTTTTGTGAATCATCATTGAATATTACCAATTTGTTTTCTGCATTTATTGAGGTGATCACGTTTTCTCTTTTATCCACTAAAGAAGCTAAAACTACATTTATATTTTTTAATGTTGAAAAGTTCTGCATTTTGTGGAACAGAACTTCAAATTCTTAAAGAATCCAGACCTACTGAGGAAGGAGGAGCCCTCATGACTATGGCCCTGAGTTACTCTTCAAACCTTGAATTGAAACTATCACCTTAAGTCACCTTTAAACTAAAGTAACAGGTCAAAAAGTGATGACTGTCACCTTTGAGTATTGTGTCCTTAAAAAAAAAAAAAAATTATATAAAGACCAAAAGGTCAACAACTATTTTAAAACATAGATGAGAAGACTGGAAGGCAGGAAGTTTAAGTTAACGGGAGTGAGACAACTAGAACAGAAATAATGTGAATATTGTCACAATGTGAAGAGCATAACCAATGTCACTGATTTATCTCTAGAAACTGTGAAAATGGGAATAGGTTCTGATGTGTGTATTTTCATCAAAAGTAAAACATTAAAAAAAAATCTCTGCATTTCAGGGATAAACTATCTTGGTCAGAGTGTATTTATCCTCATTACATTGCTGGCTTCAGTTTGCTAGTATTTTTGTTGAGGAATTTTGCATCTAAGTAAGTGAAATTAGCTCACATTTTCATACTGTTTTTCTGGTGTTGCTATCAAGGTTACATTGTTGTTGCTGCTAGGTGCTGTCAAGTCGGTTCCGACTCATAGTACACCAGAACGAAACACTGTCTGGTCCTTTGCAATCCTCACAGTCATTGTTATCCTTGAGTCCACTGTTGCAGCCACTGTGTCAATCTATCTCATTAAGCATCTTCTACTTCAAGATTATATCAGCCTAGTAAAATGAGTTGGGGAATATTCCCCTCTTTCTAGTCTTTATATCTTCTATGTAAGATTAGGATTATCTGTTTATTTGAATATTTGGCAGAATTCCCCTGTAAAACCACATGGGTCTGGAAGGTTTTTACTAGTGGTAGATTACTGAAATCAAGTACTACATTATGATTATAGGTCTTCTCTGGTTTTCCTTTTTTTTTTTTAATTCAGTTCTAATAAATTATGTATTCCTACAAAATTGTTCACCTAAGCTTTCAACTTCAATGGCAGAATGTAATTCATACTAGTATCCTTTAAAAATTTTTCAATTATGTCATTATTTACAGTTTAATATTCTTTATCTTTTAAAAATTTATTTAAAAGTGTTTAAAAATTCCAAATGTATGACCTTTGTTGCTACTGGTTTCTAACTTGACTGCATTACAGCTAGATCAAATGGCCTGTATGATGTCAGACATTCGGTATTAGTTGAGATTAGTTTGTAGCCCAGTACATGGGCAATTTTTATAAACTGTCCTTGTGTTTAAAAAGAATATGTATTCTTCAATTTTAGCATATGTATTCTTCAACTGTTTGGCGTTTTAAGACAGAAGAGTTTTCAGGTTATCTAGAACGTCTTACTAGTTAAAATGGAAGTTCGCATTCTATTCTATAGTGTATTACATATCCTAAGACACTTTGGTGCTTCCTGATTAATCTTCGTCACTGAGAACTCTTTTTCACAGCTTATGGCAGTCCAGTCATAGTGACAATTCCGAGATATGACATTAAAAGAATATTAAACTTGAATAAATCAGAGATTCAGAGAAAATCTGAAACAATGGCATAACTCTAGACACTCATAAGCTTGGTTTTGAAAATAAGGAAAATTAGATGGTCTGTAGATAAAAATCATTACTGTATGTTCATTCAACAGACATCTGATTATATGCTAGCCACTGTTCATGGCATAGAGATGAATAAGATGCACTTATTTTGTCTACTGAAAAAAATAAATTACAAAAGATGAATTTCAAAACTTTGGCTTACTTTGATTACTAATTATTAGAAAGCTTTCTCAAG
Source organism: Elephas maximus indicus (assembly GCF_024166365.1). Classification (NCBI taxonomy): domain Eukaryota; kingdom Metazoa; phylum Chordata; class Mammalia; order Proboscidea; family Elephantidae; genus Elephas; species Elephas maximus. The sequence continues at coordinate 47,598,049 of NC_064826.1, read as the reverse complement.
CTTAGTATTTATATATTTGATTGTGTAATTTCTACACGGAACAACTCACCTGGGCACAACAGATAAATACAACTGAGATAGTCAACAAGAAAGCAGATGAAACTATTACATCAACTGATCGTTGAGGACCTCGACGCTGAAAAAAGCGGAAACATTTTAAGATATATTTACTAATTTACAGCTAATTTTCGCTAAGAGTTGATCATAGCTTACAAATTGAAAATATACCTAATTTGCCAGATGATTTTAACTATAAAGTGTTAATATTTGCTAAGGATTTGCAACATAGGGAAAATGGTATCTATACAGCATAGAATTCTTAGCATAACTTCAACTATTTTGTATTTTCAAACACTAATCACTTATTCAACAAGTATTTCTTGAGCACTGGCTCAGAACTAGGTACTGTGCTAGGTGCTAAAAATATAGCTGAGAACAAAACAGACGTGCTCCTACCCATAACTTACCACATATATCTGTCAAGCTCACAATCACAGATATATGTGGTAAGTTATGACGAATGCTATGAAGGAAAGGTATAAGATGCTTTGCCATAACTGGCCAGGGAGGCCTAATTCAGATTTGAGCGTCAGAAGTGTGAGCCTGGAAGATCTCCCTGTGGAAGTGGTATGTACAACAAACTAAGGGGCATAATGGCATATGACAGTGTTCTAAGCAGAAGGAAGAGCACATACAGGAACACAGAGCAGGAAGGAATATAATGCATTCAAAGAACTGAAGTAGTCCAGTCTGGCAGGGAGGAAAGTATTTCAAGATGAGGTTAGAGAGGTAGATACGGCAAGAGCTAGATCACGAAGGGTTTTATAAGCCCTGTTAAGATTTTGTTCTTTATCCTAAGAGCAATAGGAAATCTCCAAATAGTTTTTAATATTATATGATTAACTCTATATTTTTAGAAGACCAAGACCAAGACTGATGACTGATGGCTTTAATTAGGGTAGTGGAAATGGAAACAAAGAGAAGTAAATGGATTCAAGATATATTTTGGAAGCAGAAAGGATAGGAATTGGTGATAAATTATATATTGGAAATATGAGAGAGGGAAGAAAGTGGCAAGGATGATTTCCAGGTCTGGGGTTACATTTTTCTTTCACTGGAATGTAAGCTCCTAAGGGGAGGGACTGTCCCTTTTATCTCATCCATAGTGAATGGCACGTGATTAACACTGAACAACCAGTTACTAAATAATCAGCCTATAAAAGAATGCAATAACTACTTAGGTTTGATAAGGAGGGGAAATTGTGGATGGATTCTCACTGAGTCAGAAAATAAAAATTCATAATCATCCCTCCATACAACAGAAATGTCAGTGAGAAAAAATATTCTATGTAAGCTTTTAGCATTTCCTGATGGAGACTGTATGAGTTAAATTTAATTTTAAAGTAATAAATAGAGGAATAAATTTTAAAATACAAAGGTAGACAAACAGTGCAAATTTTTTTTTACTTCTTTAATTGTCAACTTGAAAATAAAAAGGTCTAGGTGTGTCAGAGGATATTTGGTCTTTGGGTCAACTTTCAGTAAACTTTTAGTAAAGATCCAGATAGTGTTTTGAATAAGCAGCATTTGAACTTGCATGATTATTCCATATATAATGAAATTCACTGCTACCTAATGCAACAAAGAACCAATGCTCAGGAAAAAAGTGTCTCCTCAAAGTAACTCAGATGTTTTCCTCTTCCCCCTAGATTTTTTTTTATTTTACCTCCATAATCAGGAAAATTATTAAAAAAGTTAAAGAAAAAGAATGGTATAAAAAATATTTTAGAACAGTAATAGGCCATTGATTACAGACTTTCTGATTATTTCACTTCTTTTTTAAGTAGTGGGCTCCCTCTGCTGGCTTGTGATAACCATTCTATGAAGAACCAAGATCCTTAATCCAACTTTTAAATAAGTAGAAGTTGGTAGGATTTATGAACAAAGATAAATTTGGAAAAATCTGACCTTGAATCATCTACCGAAAACGCATTTCTGCCTTTCAGACTCCAAATGACTTACTATAAAGTACCAGTTAAACATTTATCTTGGATTTCTGAATGCGGAATGAAAAGAACACTAGGTATGGCCACTCAGCACCTTGTCAGTGCATATGACTATACGCCTGGGCATGCATACATATTGATAAAGAAACAGGACCTATCAGAGGGAGCTGGTACGTAAGGTTACTTTTATCACTGCCATTCTACCTTAAGATAGGAACGGAGAGATAGCCACATTTTTATATTCTGTACTTTCTTCAACCGGAAATGAGGAACTTCAGATTTTCGAGCCCTCCTTGCAGATGTTAAATGTCCAAAGAGTTTTGCAAAAAGTAGTCGCTGAAAAAGGTTAAGATGAGGATTCATTTTCAAGTAGATTACCACAGAAAAACAAAAGTCAACAAAATAAGAGTTGTCATATTTTGTTAACTAATATAAAAAAAAACTGGAAAATAAAAAAGCAGATCATCAAAATGATTTAACAAAATACTAAAATGCTTTATGAATATTTTGAAAATTATGAAAAGGATGAAAATTTTCTACTCAGAATATTACTATACCAACCTGTTTGTAAGTTCTTTCTGCTACACAGAGCAAAAAAAAGAAAATCCAAACAAGAGACACACGAACCACAAAACTTATTATAACCATAGAAAAAACTATGACATCTTCATTAGAACCAAATGCAATCACGTAAAGTTCTGAAGCAGAATGTGTTGTGAGTTGTTCCAAGTCAGTAGCCTGGGAAAGTCGGAAAACAAATGGAGTTAAACCCAGGATTAGAGAGATTGCATTCCCAAAAATCTGGTATCCTATTCCTGGTATATGGCTGTTGACCTTTACAAAAAGAAAGAGAGAGATAAGAAAGAAAAGAAAATTTATTAGAAATTTTATCTATAGTAAAATGAACTCCTATTAAACATTACTTTATAGCTGACATGATTTTGTTAAAATATATTTAATACATCAATAATGAAATTTTAAATTTATTCAAGTTTAAGAGCTTATTGCATACAATATGTAGGTCACTTTCTTCAGTTTTTAAAAACAATTCATTATCAGATTGTTAATTCACAAATAAATGCAAAAGGATTGACTATCTCAGTCTTGTCCAGATCTTGGCAAAAAAAAAAAAAAAATTCTATATATTGCATTATCTCAAAAGTTAAAAATATTCATAAATGTTGCAATATTAAAGAGAATGAGGTGAGGTCATGTTCATCTAAGTTCAATTCATTAAAGGTAAAATCTAGGATTATACTGATTTATAATGCTCTTTTTCATTAAAGAGCTCAATATACAAATAAATACCTCCTTAAATTCTAAAATCATTTTAGAAGAGAAAGTTTGAGAGGGGGAACAAATGAAAGGAAAAAAAGGGGGGGGAATAAAAAAAGAGAATTTGAAATTAAATAATGGGAAAATATAACAGTATCCAATATATTAGACTGGTAGGACTGTTTTTTTTTTTATATATAATGTATAATACAACTTTTAAAAATCATATTCTAAATTAGGCAAATGAGACTTCTTGAAGTAATCTGCTAGTTCACAGGTAGGACGTTACAGAGCACCAAGCAGATCCAAGTCTCCAGAGACTCCTAATAAACAGTTTTAATTGCTCACATTGAGATATGTTATAACCAAACCAAAAATCCAGTGCCGTCAAGTTGATTCCGACTCATAGTGGTCCTACAGGACAGAGTAGAACTGCCCCATAGAGTTTCCAAGGAGTGCCTGGCAGATTCGAACTGCCGACCCTTTGGTTAGCAGCCGTAGCACTTAACCACTGCGCCACCAGGGTTTCTGAGATATGTCATACGGAGCATATTAATTTCTAGACCTATTTATTTTAATTCCTGTACTACATAAAGTATAAACAATAGTTCTACTATAACAATGTACCAGAGAAATTTAGAGCTGCAAATGAGATCATGCCTAATTGTTCAGAGAAATCAGGTAAAATCTACAAAGAGTAATGACCTGAAAAAGGAAACAATTTAACGGACACAAAAATTAAAATCCATAGTATTTGTCCTTTACTTCTTCAAACTACTCAAGATTTTTATCACTAGCTAAATCTATATATTTAAGTAGACAAGCAAGTATGGATACAAATTTTTAGCATGATTTTTTTCTTTCATGTTTTGGGTAATAATTAATAAGCCTATAAGAATGATGCAGAAAAATCAGTCTGCATCAACACTCATTTGTATCTAGCATTTCTTCAATTTGATCCACTGAAAGCAAAAGAAAGAATAACCTAAGAGTACAGTTTAGGTCGTATCTTCTATACTTGGGCAGAGGAATGTAAACACTAAAAGGTAAGAATGGTTTGGTGACAAACCACTGTTGAAATTATATACTTAGCGAAATACACCCAAATAACTTCTTTAAGTTTGAAGAAATGAGATAAGTAGGTTATAAGTATAACATTCCAGTAATTATTTAATATATTAATAATTACCAAGTCTTACCCCTGAACTAAAAGAATAAGTTTTAAATACTCACTCTGTTCATTATCATTCCACTGATTTCAAGCACAGACATGTCTGCTTTCTTGCAGTCATTGCCTTCCCATACTATAGCACTTATTTTCTCTAACCCCGGATGGGAGCTATGGAGCCAGGGCAAATGACTCTATAAAAAATAAACAGGTTTGGTGAATACATTTATGATGTTTCATAAATATATCTCATGTATATATAAAGTTGTGTGTGTATACATGTATACATACACATACATATGCGTGCATAGACACAATTTTAACTGCCAAAATATAGAAACTGGTGAATCATTTTTTTATAAACAGAACATAAATTTTCTATTTTATAAATAGAAATATATCTGTAATATCTGTATCTATACACACACTGTTTCAGTGATACTAAAATTCTATATTAAAACTAGCTAGCATATACATTAAATATAAAATATATGACATAAGAAATTGTACAAGAACTTTCCATAACAGATATTAGATAACCTATTGTTCAAAAATACACTAAAATGTGTTGGCAAAAGGGCTTAGTTTTCAATCTGTCTACATAGCTACTAATATAATATTATTAAACGACAAATGGACATAAAGTTGTTCATACTACTGGTTTTCTAACTTAAGACCATTCAATACAAAAGAATACAACAGCTAAGATTTGAACCTTTTTGAAAGACCAGGTAGTGATATAATCTCTTCCTAAATGAGTTTCTTCTTCACAAAATCCACCCTTAATATTTTACTTAGCTACTTTACTGATATTTTAATTTAGCGTATCTCCAAAAGATAGCTTTTTTCCCCCCCTAGATAGAGCAAATATTGCAAACTGAAGCACACAGAATTACAGATCTTTCACAAGGAGATAAACCCTCTTTCAATGTTTCAAACAGAAAAAGGCATAAAATACAAATTGAAGGTTTTAGTACAAAGAGTCAGATGCTTAAGTTTGGAATTTTTTCTTGTGAGATTTATAATTAAAAGAATAGAACTTCAGAAGAGGATAGTGAGGTTGGGTTAAAGATAGCAACAAATTAATGAAACACCAACCTTTAGATTATCAGACATTTACGGGAGAAGTAACACTAAAAAATTAGATCCGGAATGGAATGAATTTGTTTACAATAAGATACTTCTAACTTACAATGTTTTATAGATGGACATACTTTCTTCATTTTATATAAAATGATAGATTTGGCATTAACAGCAACCTCAGGAAAAACAAATGGATCTTTGACATTCTAGCATTCAAATTTTACATTATATTTAATTAGAATATCTTCTAACAATGAACAGAAGAAGCTACTCCAGTTATATTTATTTTTTCAGGACAAAAATGTGATTGAAGTATGGTAAAGATTCCATAAACTGAAGAAATACAGCATTTTCCTCTAGCGGGAGTAGAGATGTATTGATTCACTTCCACTGAAACTATAAAATAATAATGAAATAATATTTAAGAAAACAGAGATAGAAATTAATAATAATAATTCTTTGACCTCACGCACTACTTTTCTTTACATAAGGCTATATCATGTTTACTATAAACAGAATAAAAACTAATGAGTAATTATAGGCCAACCATAATACCAGTAGTCATGCTAATGACAAAGCTCTTTTTCACATTTAATTATTTGGGTAGGAAGGGGTTTCATTTAAAATTTTTTAATCACTTCCAATTACAAAAAAAAAAAAAAAAAAAAAAACCAAACCCAGTACTGTCGAGTCAATTTCAACTCATAGCATCCCTATAGGGTTTCCAATGATAGAGAATTTTAATATATATTAACTTCATAGTATATATTTCACTATTGAAGGGTCTTAAGAGCTATAAGATACTAGTTATCAACAATCAACTTAATTCCTCAAATGACACTTTATAATTTATTCCCAAACAAAATATTCTAGTTCAGGATTGAAATCATTTGTGAGAAAATGGGTATCAGACTCTTTCCCGGAAATTTAATAATTCTGAAACATAATGGAACCAAAACGGTAGACACAAGAGGTGTGAGAAGCTAAAATAAAAAGTGTTAAGCCTGAGAGGCAACAGATTTCAACCACTGATTTACAGGCTTTTTTTTTTTTTACTGCTGCCGCCCTTTTTTTTTTTTTAAACTCTCAGTGAATTAAAGGTCTTTCCAATTATATGAAGAAAGGTATATCAATACCAAGAAGATTAACCTAAAGACAGGTATAAAAAATCAAAAAGCTCTTCAATGTCCTTCCAAAAGAGCATAACAAAAAATTTTGCTCAACTACTCTAACCAGGATTTGATGTCATTTTGTTATTTCTAGAAACCCAAAGGCAGAAGACAGCAATTAGAAACTGGTGAATTTAAAGAGTCATTTTTTTAAAAAACTCTTTATCTGCATGTTTGTCAAATGTATAAGCAAAGACAGTCTTGTTGAAACATGTACCAGTCAGTACGCGGAGAGCAGCATCACATGGAACACTTTAAAGGCCCAGGGAGAACATCGGCATGAACAATTCCAATTTATCACATAGGTTCTTCTTGGTATGTTTTTCAAACTAAAATTTGGGACTCTTTTAATCTTTGTTCTTAATCCTATCTAAAATCTGAACTGCTTTGTTTCTAGTTCATTCAAAACTACCTGAAAAGCTTAATGCTTAAATGGTGGCATGTTTTACTTCCATAAAATTCACCATGACAATCACTTTACTGGTGTTTCCAACTGTGGGAACTAGCCATTAAAATCTGGATTCATGTGCTAAAAATGAATTTCACTTGAATACGACTTTATATTTTATTATATATTCAGTCATGATTAGGGGAAAAATTTTTCTCCTGTGGAAATTTTTCAGCCACATTTTACAAAGAAAATCAAACAAACAATACAAATCTGGTAACATTCTGACTAGGACACATTGATTCAAATGCTCTGTGATGACTACGGGGGATTTTCCTATCTTAATGGTACGCGCAGAAAAGGATCCTCTGGACCTAACACAGACTTTTTTTTGTTAAACAAGAAAATACTGATAGTTTTTTATTAAAGCAAGCTAATTTCCATTTCTTGGCTACTACTAAAGCTGAAAATGTAAACTTATTTTTTTAGAAGCCTGAGAATAAAAAATGTGTGTAAAACCAAGTCTTTAATGCAAAATCAAAACCAATGTATGCTTAGAATACTAAGGATATGCAGAACAGAATATTTTAAGAAAATCAATTTATTAAAAAAGGAGCAAGAATGGTGTGATAGACTTGTTGTATCGTCAGGTGCCATTGAGTTGGTTCTAACTCATAGTGACCCTATACACAAAAGAATGAAATGCCGCCTGGTCCTCCACCATCCCCACAATCATCGCTATGTTTGAGCCCATTGCTGCACTCACTGTGTCAATCCATTTCATCGAGGGTCTTCCTCTTTTTCAGTGACCCTCTGTTTTACCAAGTGTGATGTCCTTCTCTAGGGACCGGTCCCTTCAGATAACATGTCCAAAGTACCTAAGATGAAGTCTCACCATCCTTGCGTCTAAGAAGCATTTTGGCTGTACTTCCAAGACAGATTTGTTCATTCTTCTGGCACTTCATGGTATATTCAATATTCTTCACCAACACCATAATTCAAAGGCGTCAATTCTTCTTTGGTCTTCCTTACTCATTGTCCAGCTTTCTCATGTGTATGAGGCAATTGAAAATATTATGGGTTGGACCAGGCGCACCCATAGTCCTCCAGGTGGCATCTTTGCTTTTGAACACTTTAAAGAGGTCTTTTGCAACAGATTTGTCTGATGCAATGCATCGTTTGATTTGACTGCTGTTTCCATGGGCACTAATTGTGGGTCCAAGTAAAACAAATCCTTGATATCCTCAATATTTTCTCCATTTATCATGACATTGCTTATTGGTCCAGTTGTGAGGACTTCTGTTTTATGTTGAGGTGTAATCCATACTGAAGGATGTAGTCCTGATCTTCCTCAGTAAGTGCTTCAAGTCCTCTTCACATGTTACAGGTTCTTAATGAGTCTTCCTCCAATCCTGATGCCGTGTTCTTCTTCATACAGTCCAGCTTCTTGGATTATTTGTTCAGCGTACAGATCAAATGAGTATGATGAAAGGATGCAACCCTGACACACAACTTTCCTGATTTTGAACCACGCAGTATCCCCTTGTTCTGTTTGAACGACTGCCTCTTGGTCAATGTACAGGTTCCTCATGAGCAAAATTAAGTGTTCTGAAATTCCCATTCTTCGCAATGTTATCCATAATTTGTTATAATCCACACAGTTAAATGCCTTTGTGTAGTCAATAAAACAAAGGTAAAGATTTATCTGGTATTCTCTGCTATCAGACAAGATCCATCTGACATCAGCAATGATATCCCTCATTCCACATCGTCTTCTGAATCTGGCTTAAATTTCTGACGGTTCCCTTTTTGATGTACAGCTGCAATCGCTTTTGAATTATCATCAGCAAAATTTTACTTGCATGTGATATTGATACTATTCAATAATTTCCACATCTGTTGTATTGTCTTTCTTTGGAATGGACACAAATATATCTTTTCCACTCAGTTGGCCAGGTAGCTGTCTTCAAAATTTCTTGGCATAGATGTGTGAGCACTTACGACATTGCAAGATGTTTATTGAAACATCTCATTTGGTATCCTGTCAATTCCTGGAGGCTTGTTTTTTGCTAATGCTTTCAGTGCACCTTGAACTTCTTCCTCAGTACCCTCGGTTCTTGAAGTTAATGCTCTGATAGTTAATGTGTTGCAAATACATTCTCTTAGTTTGTGGCTTGTCTTTATCAATATTTATGGTTTAAATTGTAGCCTGAAGTTTTAAATTTTAAGACATTCAGGTTTTTCATACCCCAATCTTTTGTTTGTGCTTCTTGTATCTTGTTTAAAAAATTCATCTCTATTCAAAAGTACCAAAGAGTTTCTTCTATGTGTCCTAAATGTTCTAGTTTTGCTTTTCATTTGGGAACTATCTGGAATAAATTTTAGTATATGGATAATCATTTGACCCAGAACCATATACTGAACAGTCCATTCTTTTCTGATTTATAATGTCACTTATGTCACATACTGGGGATCTATACTGGCCTTTCTATCCTGTTCTGTTGGTCTATTTGTTTATCTCTATCCCGTACTATCCTAATTACTATACCTTTAAAATAAATTTTTCATATCCAATAGGAAAAGTCCCTAACCTTGTTGCACTTTAAAGTTACATTTGCTATTCTTGACATTTTCCTCCTTAATGTGAACTTTACATCAGTCTAAGTTCAACCAAAAACAGACAGTCAGACAAACATGCTGTTAGGATTTTGAGAGAAAAAGCAGTGATAATGGGCATTTTTGTCTTGTTCCTGCCTTTAACAGAAATGTTTCTAAAATTCACCATTAAATATGCCAGATTTTCAGAAGGTTCTTTGATAGCTACCTGTTATCAGATTAAGGAAGTGCCCTTCCATCTCTAGTTCTAGGAGTTTACTTGTTTGTTTTACTGACAGGATTTGATGGGGAGGTGGATAAGAAAGAGAGAAGAATGTGAGGAGAGTGAGGACTCTAAAATGACCACCAAGTTTCTGGATTGGTGAGTGGGTGGATAGAGATGCCATTCACCAAGATTTTGAATGTAAGAGGAAAAAGAGATTTAGGAGAGACAATGGAGTTTGGTTACATTTGAGGTACTCCTGGGACATTTAAGTAAAGATATCCTACAGACCTGTGCTGTCCAATATGGTAGCCACTATTCACATGTGGCTGACTACTGAGCATTTGAAATGTGGTTAGTGTAAAATGAGATGTGCTCTAAGTGTTCAGATTTCAAAGGCCTATTATAAAAAAAAAGGTAAAATATTTCATTAATGTTAGTTACATGCTGAAGTGATAATACTTTGAATATACTGTGTTAAATAAAATGCATTAAAATTAATTTAACTTTTTAAATGTGGCTACCAGTAAATTTAAAATTACATGTTACTCCCATTATATTTGTACTGGGTAGCATTACTACAGGTGCTAGGAGGTAAACCTGATATTCATGAGATGTAAATTTGCAAATCATGACCCTACAGGTGATAATTCAGGCCACAGGTATACATGAATCGGACCAGTAAATGTGTTGAGAAAGGGATTAATGCATCTAAACAAAACTGCATTTACCAAGTTCTCAGGAACACGTTTGCAAGGCAAGAGACATAACCCTAATATAAATACTGAGATTCTATGTTCTAATGAAGTCAGACCACAGTTCATAGAAAAAGAAAAAACAGGAATATTATTTTAAATGAATGCAAGCTTTTTCTTCACTTTGTAAAATTTGTATATATATTCAAAGGAGCTTGACTGATAGCCCCACACAGTCCAACACTGTAAACCAACCTGATGAAAAGGGTCATCTCTATATTCTTTTTTCACACAGGGATTAATCTGAGGATTTTCCACATCTGTCTCACTGGTACAAGATGAACGGCACTCTGCACAATGTAACAAGTCTTCCCATAATACATCTTCCGTTTCAGATTCTGGCCTTGTGCTCTCAGAATCCTGTCTGGAACTTGAACAGCGAGAGCTGCAACTAGTACCCGATTTAGGGGCATCCTGAAATCAAGATATTCTTTGACATTAATACAATTTATGTACCCTTTGCAACTCAAAGGATTCTATCAGAACTATAAAAAAAACCCATTCGGAACTACATATTGTTACTATTTGCTACAACAAATATACTGTCAAAGGGCAGTGAAATAGATAACAAAACTAAAAAAAATACATGTTAGGTTTTAAGGGGTAACAAAATATCCTCACATCGAAATTTACTTAACGTCTCAGCTAGTGTTACTTGTCTACAATGTAAAGGTTGTGCTTGTTTTCTCTTAAATTTCATATCAAGTTCAGCCTAAATTTACATGGACTGCACAGTGAAAAATAACTGATTTTAATTGATGTGTTTATTGGTGTTATTTTCTTACTCTAGCCTTTTTTTAGCAACACTTTCATCTATCTACTGTTTTTGTTTCTCAAATAGAAGCTCAATAAATTGACATTAAAATTAACAAATAATCTAGACCAAGCAGACAACTGTCATTTATATTTCTGAGATAATCTATGGAATAGAAGTAAAAAACTAAAAGGTCCAAGTTAAATAATTTTTTAAATAATTCATTTTTTCCTAGGAGTTTTTAATGTACAAAATATAGCAAAATTTTTATTTTTTGAAAATCTAATTTTATAAATTAATTCAAAAGAACTTGCACTAAATGAAAATGGCAATAGCCATCCTTATAGTCAAGAATGCTCAGATTTTTTGGATTGGTTTTTTGCTGTCCTCTGTCACCAAGATTTGTGAATTCTACCTTTAAAACGTTTTATATTTAGCTTTTTCTCTTTCCCACGCTACCACCAGAGTTCAGACTTTATCATCTATACTGTGACTGCTGTAAAAGCCTAATTGGCCCCTACCTGAAAGCCCTTCCCCCTCTTTCCAGATTAACTTTCCTAAGGTACAGCTGCTCTTTCACTCTTCCAACCAAAATTCTTCTGTGGCTTCCCACTGCTCTCCTGGATAAAGTTATAGTTCCTTCACTGAGCATGTTCATTTTCCCACAACGTGCTACTTTTTGACTTTGTCTTCTACTTCTCCACACAGCCTTCTTCCCAGTGATATCAGGCCACTCCGTAGCCCCTCAACACGGCTTGTTCTTTGCCATTCTTGCCTTTGATTATGTTCCTACCTCTTATCATCTACCTGGTTCTCTACTAAATCCTATTCAACAAAGTGGCAGGAAAATACCATCGCCACCCCTTACTAGCTGGCTTACCTTATTTCTGAGCCTCAGTTTCTTCATTTACCAGTAAGGAATAAAACCACCCACCTTAAAGATGTGTTGAGATAGAATGAGCTACCATGGCTTTCAATACAAATGTGGCACAAAGCAGGGGTTCAATAAATGTTAATTTAAAGCCTTCTACCTAGAGTAATTACTTTGTCCCTAAACTGAGTTATTATTATTTATATTCACTTGACAATGTTATGCGTTGTTTTTCAGCATTTATAATATTGTCTGTGTTATCTAAATGTTCGTGTATTTCATATTCTCAAATAGATCCTAAGTCTCAAACACACGAAACACTAAGTCCACAAAGGACAGAAACCACTTATTTTTTGCCATCTTCACCACAGGTAACAAAAATATTTTGAATGAATGAGGTACATTGTTGATGACTGTTGGTATTAGACTGGGATACTAGTTTGTTGACAGAGTACTTTGGGAGGAGAATTACTTATTTGGGGGAAAGTGATAGTAAAAGAAAAAAATTTTAAGAGCTGAGAAGAAAAATTATTAAGACAGAAAAAATACAGAAAGGAAAAAAAGGGGCAAAAATCAGTCTGCTTTGTTCCATTAAAAAAACAAAACCAAACCCACTGCTATCAAGTTGATTCTGACTCATAGCGACCTTACAGGACACAGCAGATGGGATGTCCAAGGAGCAGCTGGTAGATTTGAACTGCTGACCTTTTGGTTAGCAGCCAATCTCTTAAGTACTGCACCACCAGGGTTTCTGTTTTATAAAAAACACTATTGTTTTCATTAGATAGCAAGGCATATACATATTCAATAGTTGCTAATTTAAAATTTTTTTAAAGCTAACTTTTTTTTTGTTTCTGTTTTATAAAAAACACTATTGTTTTCATTAGATAGCAAGGCATATACATATTCAATAGTTGCTAATTTAAAATTTTTTGAAAGCTAACTTAGGTATCACTAATTTTTGATGCAGACCTGATAAGCAGAAATAAGTGCCATGACTAAAGGCCTAATGACTATTTAACTGAAGTGAACGGGCAATTTCAGGGCTAAGGAAATATCTGTAATTCTTTGTAAGTATATTTTGCCAAATACTGATTAAGAGGGTCATTTTACAACTGTTAAAATATAAAAATTATTGCCTATAAATGCTTATAATTTAAACAGAATTTTACATACAATATGAGATGATTAATGGCCATTGTGAATTTCACTACAAATTGCTGAATGAAAGTTAAAAACATGAAATTTTAGAATTAATGAAAAAGAGTTCTAGTTTACCACATTTAATTTGGTTTGCTCTGTTCATTTCAAATCTTTAGACAGATAGCTAAAACTGAACATATAACCAAATTAAGAGGAGACAGATTCTTTCTTTGAATAGAATAAGCATTTACAAAATAAATGCTTTGTGCCATGCAATTTGTACAGAATCTTATTTAATCCTAACAATCTGCTGAGGCTGGTCTTATCATTTACAGATGCAGAAATTAAACACAGGTAAGTTAAATAATTTTCCTAAAATCACTTAAATAGTGTGACTCCAAGCCCATGGTTTTATCATTATGCTTCCTATCAAATGCCACCTTCACTAGATAAAAAGCTTGTCTACAAAAGGGAATAAAAATTGAAAAATGTCTGGGGAATTAAAAAAGGCAGGACAGAACAGAAAACAGGACAAAGGCTTAAAAGGAGCTGTCAGATCCTCAGGACATGTCCTCCATCCCAGATAATCAAGTAATTCTCCTACCATCTACCCAACAAGAAACTGGAGGAAGCGAACCAGATATAGTAAATAGAAGAAGGCAAAAGAACCATGGGGTATTAAATGAAAGTCTATATATTGAATGGCAAGATCCCCACCTTGCCCCCAGCCCCCTTGGCACCAAAAACCATGGCAGCCTAGTATAATATCTACCATCCTCATCCTACCAGAAGACTGAATGGTTCTTCCTGAAAAATTAAATGTCCATAAAGAGTATATCTATAAATACCAGCATTTGGGAGGTTTACCACAATGGCTGGGTAGCTGCCTGGTCATCCTACAATGAAGCCCATCACTCTTGCCTAGGCACAAAGTACTTTCCCAAACAATTTTTTAATGCCTCACTTGTAAATATAAAACATCACTAGTAATCTGAAGACAGTATAGTCATTTATGCTATAAATAATAATGTAAAGGAACACTATTCATCTTCTGTTTTAATTTTACTTAAAAGAGGGTTTTTTTTTGTTTTTGCTTTTTTTTTTTAAATGCCATTTGAAGTTGATGTGAATTAAGAGGGTCAAATATTTCTGAAACTGAATGCAGTCTTAAATATCTTCTAGTTATAGGTGAAGAATTCGAAGACCAGATTTTATTTTTATGTAATCTTTCAAATCACTGAAAGATTTAAAACAATCAAGGTCTATTAGCTAATTACCAGCCTTAGACAGCTTGAAAACTAGAAAATTTTAAGCAATATATTTACTTGAAAGTTAAGAAAGTGTTCTGCCCTTCAAGAATCTCAGTAGTTCAAAATATAGCTGCAAATCAAGAAAAGCAAAGGTCATAGAGTGAAAAAACTACCTCTATGGCAAAGAATTTATCTTTAGGAGAGCAGTGAAAAAGCCCCCTGGCTCCCTTCTAGCACCAACTAACTTCTAATCGTACAGAGAGCAGGACTGAGACTTTCACAAGGTTGGCTATCTGGTTTAAGAACATGAAACAGTTTATCAGATGATGTAAGTGAGGAGGCAACCAGTAAACACACTGGTATTTACATCTATTTTTTTTTTTTATTGGCAGTCACTGAGAGAGGAAACACAAATACAGTCACCAGAAAGATTAACTAGAGATACTATTACAGAGAAGAGTGTACAAAGAACAATAATTCTTTGACTCTTAATAGCCTGAAAACCAGAAAACCCAGTGCCATCAAGTAGGCATTCATATTTCAGCACAGCAAAACCATTGATTTTTCAGAAGATTACCTCTAAATTATCAGAGAAAAAAATAATAATAATGTAGTTCAAGAAGAGTGGAAGGTAATATTTATCAAAAAGTTACATAAAGAATAATCCGTTTGCCTTGAAGCCAGATAATGGAATGTGCTGTCCTTAGAATAAAAAGTGAAAATACAACTCAATTAAATTCTTTTTTTCATTTAAATAGTTTTAAGTTTAAGATACGTGACAGAGTTGGAAAAGAGTTTAGAGAAGAATAAAAATCAACAAAGAAAAACAAAATCACAAAAGAAAAAAAAACTGAACTTAACTGGTGACAGTAGTGTGAAGGAAGTCACTTAGAATAATGAGATTGCAATATTCATGACGTAATAAAGCCTTTCAAATTGTGGAAAAAACTAACAAAGAGTGCATAGATTGCCTCTTCAGGATGGTCTTGTTTAAAAATAAACAGTGAACTGAATGTATGAGTCTTCAGAGATAATGTATGAAATGAGTGCAAATGTGTGGCTATTTATCAATATGTGTGCAGTACATGGACCTGAAACTGTTTACAATATAAAACCAGGCCATATAACAATAAAAAATATTGATACTGATGGGAAATGTTTGAACAATAATTTCAATTGTTGAAAGAAGCTGTAATTAACATCATATGAGATATATATGTATGTACGTATATATGTAAGGCCAAAGTGTATACCTCATTAGGGTAATGTTTCTTATAATGGTGTGACTTTCTGTTCCGAAGAATGCTTTCAGAAGTCCTGTCTCCATGACGGCGTAATGGGTATCCTGTTTCAGGACCTTCCTCGCTGGAGACTTCATCAGAGACATTTGTTATTATCCTTTGAGTATCCTAAATTGGGAGTACAGAAAGAAGATTATACATAATTTCTGACAAAACCTGTAGCTTTAATACTGCAAAATTTAAAATTATACACACATATACGCCAAGCCTGTTGCCACTGAGTTGATTCCGACTCATAGTGATCCTATAGGACACAAAAGAACTGTGTCGTGGGGTATTGGATCCGACCTTCCGATGTTTTGGTTAGCAGCCATAGTTCCTAACTACCGCACCATACCACACAGACACTACTTCAAAATACCTTTAAATGCCTCAAAATGATTTATTAGTACTCTCTGATTTTCTGAAAATATGTCATCAATCAGTGATTATACTGTTACTTTCATTTTAAACGGAATAAAGTTATTCAACAACCTTTTGTCAAATATTGTCCTATAACATTTCTTTTCATAAAAGGACTTTAAACAACTTACAAGATTAAGAAATATAAAATAGGATAAAAGAAGAACAGAGGCCATTTAAAAAAGCTGAGAAAAAAAGCTAACCAGGTATTGTGGCGAACTAATTATAATATTTTCTCAATTAGAAGATGCCATCAATTATACGACCTACCGCTGAATTCATAATGATTTAAAAGGCAGGGAGAGGTAAATGACAAGACTACATATATGCACATATCGGACAGACATTTTGTATACATCTATTTGTAAAAGACATCCAGATTTCAGCAATTCTAAATTGAGAGACTCCAGAACATAGGTTTTATTGGTATCTTCAAGTTTCTCTCATATACCTTTTGGTAAATAATACATACCTGAACATGTGTTTGAAAACTGTATGTTTACAAGCTTAACAAAAGACATATGTTGAGTGGTGACAGTGATGTGTAGTTCACATTATCAGAGAGCTAAATGCCTGAATCATCTAATATCAGAGTAGGTGATGATACATTTCACAGAAGCCCATGCTGTTCTACAGCTAGCAGTATTGAAAATATACGTACCGTCCGGTAGTCACACATATTTAATGTAAGACTAGAAAATCTTGTTCTTTTTATTTTCCTCAACACAAAATGTTAATCCTCCACATTCTTAAATATAACAAAGGTAACATCTTTAAAGTTGACCATATTTTTTTTATTGTAACAGTTATAAAAATGAACTGTTTAATCAGAAAAGTTCAGCAAAACAAAGAGATAAAAAACATTAGGATTTGTTAAAATAAACCCATGACCTCTTCAACTGTTCTTTTGGAAAAGTAAACATATTACTGTCATCCTTAACAAACACATCTTTAATAAGGATTGATTTCAGGTTAAAAAACAAACCAAAACAGATGTGCTGACACAAACATAGGAAAAAAAGATGTAATATTTCCAATAGAGAATATGAATGGTACACTAGGTTCCTAGTACAGCTTCTCGACCACTCACCTGTCAGTTTATTATACTATGGTGGCTTGCGTACTGCTGTGGCGCTGGAAGCTAAGCCACTGGTATTTCAAATACCAGTAGGTTCAAACACAGTGGACAGATTACAGCAGAGCTTGCAAACTAAGACAGAGAAGGAGGAGGACCTGGTGATCTACTTGGCCAGTGAAAATCTTATGAATACCAGCAGAACATTGTCTGATACAATGCCAGATGATAAGCCCCTCAGATTGGAAGGCACTCAAAACACAACTGGGGAAGACCTGCCTCCTCAAAGTAGAGTCGACCTTAATGATGAAGATGGAATAAAGCTTTCAGGACCTTCCTTTGCTGATGTGACATGATTCAAAATGAGAAGAAAAGCTATAGACATTCATTAATAATTGGAACGTGGAATGCACAAAGTGTGAATCTAGAAAAAATTGGAAGTCATCAAAAATGAAATGGAACACATAAAGATTAATATCCTAGGCATTAGTGAGCTGAAATGGACTTGTAAAGGCCATTTTGAATAGGAAAATCATATGGTCTACTACGCCAGAAACGAAAAATTGAAGAGGAAAAGCATCTCATTCATCGTGAAAAAGAACATTTCAAGATCTATTCTGAAGTACAAGGCTGTCAGTGATAGGATAATATCCAAAATCTACAAGTAAGACCTATTAATATAACTATTCTTCAAATTTACACACCAACCACTAATGCCAAAGGTGAAGAAATTGAAGATTTTTCCAACTTCTACAGTCTCATATTGATCAAAAATGAAATGGAGATGCATTGATAATTACTGGTGATTAGAATGCAAAAGGTGGAAACAAAGGAAGGATTGGTAGTTGGAAAATACGGCCTTGGTGACAGAAATGACACCAGAGATTGCATGACAGAATTTTGCCAGCACAATGGCTTCTTCATTGCAAATACCGTTTTTTCAACAACATAAACGGCGACTATACACATGGACCTCGCCAGAGGGAATAAACAGGAATCTAATCGAATATAGCTGTGGAAAAAGATAATGCAGAAGCTCAATATCATCATTCAGAACAAGGCTAGGGTCCAACTGTGGAAGAGACCATCAATTACTCATTTGTAAGTTCAATGTGAAGCTCAAGAAAATTAAAACAAGACCACAAGGACCAAAGTATGACCTTGAGTGTATTCCACCTGAATTTAGAGACCATCTCAAGAATAGATTTGATACACTGAACACTAATGACTGAAGAGCAGGCGAGTTGTGGGATGACATCAAAGACAACATACACGAAGAAAGCAAAAGGTCATTAAAAAGACAGGAAAGAAAGAAAAGACCAAAATGGAAGCCGCAAGAGACTCTGAAACTTGCTCTTAAACATAAATTAGCTAAAGCAAAAGAAATGATGAAGTAAAAGAGCTGAAGAAAAGATTTCAAAAGATGGCTCGAGAAGACAAAGTAAAGTATTATAGTGAAATGTGCAAAAGCCTGGAGTTAGAAAACCAAAACAGAAGAACACCTTTGGCATTTTTCAAGCTGAAAGAACTGAAGAAAACATTCAATGCCTCAAATTGCAATACTGAAGGATTCTATGAGTAAAATACTGAATGATGCAGAATGCATCAAAGGAAGATTGAGGAAATACACAGTATTACTGTACCAAAAAGAATTGGTTGATGTTCAACCATTTCAGGAGGTAGCACATGATCAAGAACTGATGGTAAGGAAGGAAGAAATCCAAGCTGCACTGAAGGCATTAGTGAAAAACAAGGCTCCAGGAATTGACAGAACACCAATTGAGACATTTCAACAAATGGATGCAACACTGGGAGTGCTCATACATCGATACAGAGAAATTTGGAAGACAGCTACTTGGCCAAGTGACTAGAAGAGATCCATATTTGTGCCCATTCCAAAGAAAGGTGACCCAACAGAATGCAGAATGATATTAATATCTCATGCAAGTAAAATCACCTGAAGATAATTTAAAAACAGTTTCAGCACTGTATCAACAGGGAACTACCAGAAATTCAAGCTAGACTCAGAAGATGACGTGGAATGAATGACATCACTGCTGATGTCAGATGGATCTTGGCTGAAAGCAGAGTATACCAGAAAGATGTTTACCTGTGTTTTACTGACTATGCAAAGGCATTTGACTGTGTGGATCGTAATATACGGATAACAATGGGAATTCCAAAACACTTAATTATGCTCATGAGGAACCTATACATAGACCAACAAGCAGTCTTTTAACAGAATAAGGGGATGATGCATGGTTTAAAATCAGGAAAGGTGTGTGTCAGTGTTGTATCCTTTCACCACCTCTATTCAATCTGTATGCTGAGTAAATAATCCAAGAAGCCAGACTATATGAAGAACTCAGCATCAGGATTGGAGGAAGGCTTATTAACAACCTGTGATATGCAGATGAGACAACCTTGCTTGCTGAAAGCAAAGGGGACTTAAAGTACTTACTGACGAAGATTAGACACTACAGTCTTCACTACAAATTACACCTCAACATAAAGAAAACAAAATCCTCACAACTGGACCAATAAGCAATTATCATGATAAAGAAAATATTGAAGTTGTCAAGAATTTCATTCTACTCCGATCCACAATCAACAGCCATGGAAGCAGCAGTCAAGAAATCAAATGACATATCGCATTGGGCAAATCAGCAAAAGACCTCTTTAAAGTGTTGAAAAGCAAAGATGTCACTTTGAGGACTAAGATCTGCCTGACCCAAGCCATGGTATTTTCAATCGCCTCATATTCATGTGGAAGCTGAACAGTGAATAAGAAGACTGAAGAAGAATTGATGCCTTCGAATTATGGTGCTGATGAAGAATACTGAATATACCATGGACTACCAGATGAACGAACAAATCTGTCTTGGAAGAAGTACAGCCAGAATGCTCCTTAGAAGCAAGGATGGTGATACCAGTACTTTGGACATGCTATTCAGAGGGACCAGTCCCTGGAGAAGGATATCACACTTGGTGAAGTAAAGGATCAGTGAAAAAGAAGACGACACTCAATGAGATGGATCAACACAGTGGCTACAACAACGGGCTCAAACATAGCAATGATTGTGAAGGTGATGCAAGACGGGGCAGTGTTTCGTTCTGTTGTACACAGGGTCATTATAAGTCAGAACCAATTCAGTGGCGCATAGCAATAACAACAAGTACAGCTTCTAAAATATTTTGGATGGTTCATTTAATGCAGATTCTTGCATACATGTGGAAATGGGGAAAGAAAAGGTAAGGTTTAACAAACACCAGTTAGAAATTCTAATGTGCTTTAACATTTTGGAAAAATCAGAGATATCGAGTAATTCAGAAGGAGCCAGGTTACACTGGCAATCAAGTTTAATCATAATACTTTACCTTACATGATCTATAAAGACTCACAGAATAAATTCTGTAGAAAATATACAATTCAAAGGTAACTACTATATCTAAGTCACTTCACATTAGCTCATGTAAAATCACACAATTTTTAAATACCACACTTACTTTGCTGGGAAAGTTCCTCAGTGTTCCTGTGTTCCAGGCTGTTTCTTCTGATCGAATGGTTTCACACTGAGGTTCATAGTTTTGTACTCCAGCTTCACTGCTTTTAATGGTCTTCTTCCCATCAAGGGATACATAGCCATTGTCAGTCTCAGTTGATTTATCAATTGAATTCTTTGCTTTCTTTGATCTAAAAACGAAAATATGCAGAAGCATGTTATATGAACATAGCTTATTTTGGATGCGTTACTGATAGAAATTATGATCCATCACTAATTCAATCAGGTAGTTATTTCTCAGAATTTTAATGGCTACTCTTGTTTTTACCACAAATAATTTAGAAATAAAATATCAGATAAACATGTATGTTAATGTTCTACTTAAACTTATAGGTTTTGAAGTCTTGCAAATAGCAATTCTAAAAGGCATGACCTAACTTATCAAATGATTCTTAATCAAAATCACCTGGTCTTTGAGCAAATTCTAGGATCAAATTTTGCTCATTTTATTATGGTTAATAATATATTTTTAAGTTTTATTTTAAAGAGCTATTTTAGTAATTATCAGGTTAAGAAGCAATTAGTGGTTTAGTTTAAATTCCCTAGTTCACTTGAAGACTTTACCATAAGTATATATGAATATATAAATAGATCGGACATATTCACTTTAATATACAATAGAGACATAAGACCTTTTGTAATATAAAAATATATGAAGAAAAGAAAAACCTGACATACGATTCTAAAGAATGGAAGAAGTAGAGATGAAGCACACAATGAAAATAAAGAAGTGCCCACTTTCACCCACTGAAAGACTGCCTGGAAAAATATTAGTAATCATGCAGCTCATAAATACCTAAAAGGCTAGAGTTAAGGATGTTCATTTATAAAAATTAGATTTTTCTCACTATACAAAATACAACATGAGAAATAATGAACAGGACATATTTTGATTAATAGGCAAATGTTTGAGAACTCCTCTTTGGAGACTACAGTGGGTGAAAGAATGGTTATCCAAACGAAATAGTTAGTAGAAATATAACATTTAGGTCCCAAACAAAATTAAAATGTGCTCAATGCAGATTAAGTCTACCATAAAACATTATTAAAAAGCAATTGTATTTAATTATATTTAAATAATTTCTCTTGAACTCTCCCCAGAGCATCAGTTTTGCAAGAAAGGACAAATAAAACTAGTATATTGCTTTCATGTAAGTGGCAAAAAACAAAAGTAGAATACACAGAAGTAAACCTTACTGAACATCTATTCTAGACATGGGTTTTTTTTTTAATGCACAGGAAAACATCTTTAACACTACAGTTAATCAGTTCAATTAGAATCTGTCTTTTAGAAGTGGAATGGGCCTTAGAACACATCTTTTTTTTCTGAATGCTATTTTTGGAAACAAGGAATCTGAAGCACAAGGATATCTAGGTAACTTTTTTAAGGTGACACGGTCAGGTAGAGGTAATGCTGACACCAGAATACAGACTTGACTATGTATTTTTATGGTCCATTAATGGTCTGACTGAGACTGGAGGGACCCCAGAGGTCATGGCCCCCGGACCTTCTGTTAACCCAAGACTGGAACCATTCCCCAAGTCAACTCTCCAGACAGGGATTGGACAGGAATATAAGACAGAAATGATGTTGGTGAGGAGGGAGATTCTCAGCTCAAGTAGACCCATGAGACTATGTGGGCAGCTCCAATCTGGAGGAGAGATGAGAAGGCAGAGGGGGACAGGGAGTGGCTGAATGGACACAGGCAATACAGGGTGGAGAGAAGGAGTGTGCTGTCTCATTGAGGGGAGAGTAACTAGGAGTACACAGTAAGGTGTATGTAATTTTTTGTATGAGAGACTGACTTGATTTGCAAACTTTCACTTAAGGCACAATAAAAAAAAACGATAATAATAAGAAATTTTATGGTCCCACACTACCTCCAACTCCCCACTCTTTGGGAAACTGCCTGCTAGGATTTCTTCGTAACACACTCATCAAAGCCTAGAAAGTTTCCATCGTGTGCAAATAGGCCTCCCCTTCTTGACCTTCTCCAGCAAAGTTCCTAAATGAAAAAGACAGACCATACTTCCCACATGTGCTACAGGGCTTTGATGCTTTTTTTTTTTTTTTTTTAATTCATTCAGAACATGTCTCCATGAAGTTCCAAGACTCAGGAGCTCAATCTTATGAACTTTTATTTTCTATACGATACTCAGAGGCATGAAGAGTCTAAGAAAGGAATGAGCCATAGAACAAAGATAACTTAGGACTGGAGGGGAAAGGTAGGAAAGTGGAGAGACAGGCAAAAATAGAAAAAAAAAAAAAAAAAAGCAAGAAAAAACTTGTGACGATCTCTGCATGAGAAAAACAGTGATAGAAACATGAGTCATTAATGGTTCCCTACTGTTGTTGTTGGGTACTGTCCAGTTGGTTCCAACTCATGGCGACCCTAAGTTCAACAGAACACTGTGTGCCATCCTCACAATCGTTGTTATGCTTCAGCCCACTGTGTCAATCCATCTTGTTGAGGGTCTTCCTCTTTTTTGCTGACTCTCTACTTTGCCAAGCATGATGTCCTTCTCTAGGGACTGTAATTTCAGGATAACATGTCCAAAGTACTTGAGACAAAGTCTCGCCATCCTTGCTTCTAGGGAGCATTCTGGCTGTACTTTTTCCAAGACAGATTTGTTTGTTCTTTTGGCCCCCGGACCTTCTGTTAACCCAAGACTGGAACCATTCCCAAAGTCAACTCTTCAGACAGGGATTGGACAGGAATATAAGACACCAACACCATAATTCAAAGGTATCAATTCTTTTTCAGTCTTCCTTATTAATTGTTCAGGTTTTGCATGCATATGGGGTGATTGAAAATACCATGGCTTGGGTCAGACCCACCTTAATCCTCAAAGTGACATCTTTGCTTTTCAACACTTTAAAGAGGTCTTTTGCTGCACATTTGCCCATTGCAATATGTTGTTTGATTTGACTGCTGCTTTCATGGGCACTGATTATTGATACAAATAAAATGCAATCCTAGACAACTTCAGTATTTTCTCTGTTTATCTTGATGTTTCTTATTGGTCCAGTTGTGAGGATTTTTGTTTTCTTTATGTTAAGGTACAATCATACTGAAGGGTGTAGTCTTTGATAAGTGTTTTGACAAGTGGTAACTGCTTGAAATGCTTCAAGTCCTCTTCGCTCTCCACAAGCAAAGTTGTGTCATCTGCATATTTCAGGTTGTTAATGAGTCTTCCTCCAATCCCGATGCCACATTCTTCTTCATACAGTCTAGCTTCTCGATTATTTGCTCAGCATACAGATTGAATAAGCATGGTGAAAGGATACAACCCTGACACACACCTTTCCTGACTTTAAACCATGCAGGATCCCCTTGTTGTATTCCAACAACTGCCTCTTAGCCTATATACAGGTTCCTCATGAGCACAATTAAGTGTTCTGGAATTCCCACTCTTCGCAATGTTATCCATAATTTGTTATGATCTATGCAGTCGAATGCCTTTGCACAGTCAATAAAACACAAGTAAACATCTTTCTGGTACTCTCTGCTTTCAGCCAAGATCCACCTGACATCAGCAGTGATATTCCTCATTCCACATCCTTTTCTGAATCCAGCTTCAATTTCTGACAGTTCCCTGTTGATGTACTACTGCGACTGCTTTTGAGTGATCTTCAGTAAAATTTTACTTGCATGTGATATTAACGATATTGTTCGATAATTCACGCATTCCATTGGATTGCCTTTCTTTGGAATGGGCACAAGTATGGATCTTGTCCACTTGGTTGGCTAGCTAGCTGTCTTCCAAGTTTCTTGGCATAAATGAGTCAGCACGTCTAGCACTGCATCTGTTTGTTGAAACATCTCAATTGGTATTCCATCAATTCCTGAAGCCTTGTTTTTTGTTAATGCCTTCAGTGCAGACTGGACTTCTTCCTTCAGTACCATCGATTCTTGATCATATGCTACCTCCTGAGATGGTAGACTGTTGACCAAATTAGTTATTAATTGTGTGTATTCCTTCCATCTTCTTTTGATGCTTCCAGTGTCGTCTTTGTTCCCTACACTCCTTTAAACATTGTGCAACATGTAGGTGTAGAAAAAGACCAAAGAAAGTTAACTTACTTGATATACTGAAAATGTCGGAAACTCAAAGAGAAGAGGGAGTTGGCAGGAGAGGTATTTATGAAGGTGTATGGAAAGGGCACGGTAATAAATTAGACTTGATTAGGAAGAGAGGGGAGAAAGGGGATGAATGAGGTGAATGAAGAATTGGTAGAACAATTAATCTGATAGGAGATGCAAGAAGAGGAATTAATTTGGGAAGAAAGATGAAAATCTTGGACCTAAAGTGCCCAGGGAACATCCTGAGAAAGATCAGCAGGCAGTAGGAAACATGGGCTTGGAGGCCAGTAGTCAAAGTAAAAACAGTGCCTGAAATATTGGGCAAACATACAAAATTAACCAGAATGGCTTAGTGAAAGGGGCTTAGAATCAGTAAAAACCACTGCTTTAAGGAGTAAAGGCAGGGTAAAGGCGATGCTAAGTCAGGGGAAAGAGTTCTAATAGCACTCATTCCATACGATAGGTTTCAGGTATCTTTCTCTTTCTTCCTTCCTTATTTCTGCTTTGTTCCAGTCTTCTCTGGGCTGTCTCTCCCCATCATCCCTTCAAAGTATATATAACATTATCATTAGAAAAGAACAGTAACTGACTAAGCTATAGTAGCTATCTGATGCTTCTCATGAACTAAAAGCAAATAAAAGAAAATACCACCCTCAGAGTTTACAAAGTATTTTAAAATACAAACAGGAAGCTGGACAGTGGCTGGTAATAACAGCACTTATAGGAACATCACTGGAATGAGACCACGGGGGCAGCCCATGAACAGCCAATACTGGTGGTCCGTGTGAGAATAGCATTAGAGCAGGTTGCCA
The DNA here is from genome assembly GCF_024166365.1 of Elephas maximus indicus. Lineage (NCBI taxonomy): Eukaryota > Metazoa > Chordata > Mammalia > Proboscidea > Elephantidae > Elephas > Elephas maximus. The sequence goes on along the minus strand of NC_064826.1, from coordinate 47,572,131 downwards.
GTTGGATCAAGAGATGGGCTACATACAAAGGATTAATCAAATACATAAATATATAGAGGACAGTTAAGAATCAGGTTTTTCACTATAAAGAAGACATGAATACAGAAAGGGCCAAAGATAGAATGGCTCTTGTGATACTGTATCTGAATTGGAGCGATCAGTCCAAATTCATGGTTTACAAATATATCTAGATGTTGTTGTTGTTAGGTGCCATCAACTTGGTTCTGACTCAGAGCAACCCTATGCACAACAGAACAAAACACTGCCCAGTCCTATGCCATCCTCACAATCATTTTGCTTAAGCCCACTGTTATAGCCACTGTGTGAATCCATCTCATTGACGGTCTTCCTCTTTTTTGGTGACCCTGTACTTTACCTAGCATGATGTCCTTCTCCAGGAACTGATTCTTCCTGACAACATGTCCAAAGTATGTGAGATGTAGCCTCGCCATCCTTGCTTCTAAGGAGCATTCTGGTTATACTTCTTCCAAGACAGATTTCTTCATTCTTTTGGCAGTCCATGGTATGCTCAATATTCTTCGCCAACACCACGATTCAAAGGTGTCAATTCTTCTTAGTCTTCCTTATTCACCCTTCAGCTTTCACATGCATAGGAGGTGACTGAAAACTTCATGGCTTGGGTCAGGTGCACCTTAGTCTCCAAGGTGACATCTTTGCTTTTCAACACTTTAAAGAGGTTTTTTGCAGTAGATTTGCCCAGTGCAATGTGTCTTTTGATTTCTTGACTGTTGCTTCCATGGCTGTTGACTGTGGATCCAAGTAAAGTGAAATCCTTGACAACTTCAATCTTTTCCCCATTTATCATGATGTTGGTTATCGGTTTAGTTGTGAGGATTTTTGTTTTCTTTATGTTGAGGTGTAATCCATACTGATGGCTGTGGTCTTTCACCTTCATCAGTAAGTGCTTCAAGTCCTCTAGATATATACAGAAATAAAAGTAAATGTAAACGGACACACACACAGAGCCTAGTTCTGCCTACCAGGAGGGAATGGAGGTAGCAACAGCCCAATAGCAATGATCACATCTAGTGCCCAGATCTTGGTTTCTATATACCTCTTCAATTGAAAAAATGGCTGATTCCAGGGCTGGGGCAGGGGAAGCACAAGTTGAACCTGGAGCATTTTAGTGGGTGATTGTGCCAGAATGTAAAGAAGTGATCGAAGAATGATAGGGACTTGTCAGAAGACACAGAAACTGTTTTTGCTTCCCTAGCCAAATCTAGATCAATTTAATCATCAAAATAAGTACCAGTAATAAATTAAATAAAACAGAACTTCAAGAGTCAATCAATGAATAAAACCCAAACCGACCAAACCCACTGCTGTGGAGTTGAGTCCAACTCACAGGGACCCTACAGAACAGAGCAAAACTCCTGGGTACCAAAGCTGCACATCTTTACAGAAGCAGACTGCCATATCTTTCTCCCTCAGAGTGGCTGGTGGGTTTGAACTGCCAACCCTGTGGTAAGTAGCCGAGCACTTAACCACTGTGCCACCAGTGCTCCTAATCAATGAATAAATAATGTACAAATAACGGAAAGTTTTTGTATTTGGCAACTGGCATGAATTGAATTGTGTCCCCCCAAAATACCTGTCAACTTGGCTGGGCCATGATTCCCAGTATTGTGTGACTGTCCATCATTTTGTTATCTAATGTGATTTCCTATGTGTTGATGAGATGCGATTAGCGGCTGTTATGTTAATGAGGTAGGACTCAATCTACATGATTGGGTTGTGTCTTGAGCCAATGCCTTTTGAGATATAAAAGAGAGAAGGGAGCAGAGACATGGGGAACTCATACCACCAAGAAATAAGAGCTAGGAGAATCGCATGTCCTTTGGACCTAGGGTCCCTAGACCAAAGAAAATTGATGACAAGGACCTTCCCCTAGAGATGACAAAGAGAAAAGGGCTTCTCCTGAAGCTGGTACCCTGAGTTCAGACTTCTAGCCTCCTAGACTGTGACAGAATAAATTTGTCTTTGTTAAAGCCATTCACTGTGGTATTTCTGTTATAACAGAACTAGATGACTAAGACAGCAACCATCATAGTAATAACTCAAGCAAGAATCATCAACAGATGCTAAAACTAGAAGGTGACAGTGCAATGAGGAATGGGATATATTCACAGTCTTAAAGTATCTCCATACAGGATATTTGTTGCTTATAAAAGAAAATACAAATAAATTTACAATGGTGCAATTTGGCAGACACCATCTTAATGAAGTGATTAATGTAAACATTAGTAATGGGAAAAATCAACATTGTGTGTCACCTGATAGGATGCAATGAGAAGAACAAAGTATCATGTCTGTGATATTCTGCCAAAAATGTGTAACTTGGATTTAATCACGAAGAAATATCAGACAGCTCTCCAAAAAAACCAAAAAAAAAAGGCCCTTGGTTTGCTGATTTCCATGGTGTAAATACCCCAACATAGCCAATTTCTAGTGCTAACTGTAACTGATATCATGGAAAACTGAATTGGGAAGAGAGATGCATACTGAGTCCTCAGAAATCAGTTGGAGAAAGATACAGCACACCATTGCCACAAAACCAAAGTGACTGCCCTGTAGTCTTAAAAAATGTGAAGGGCAAGAGATTGAGGAATTTTCCATATGGAAGAAAACCAGGGAGACATGACTACTGGGTATGGCATGTGATCCTGGATTAGATCACTTTGCTACGAAGGGCATCAATATAGAGGCAATTAGCAAAACTTGAACTGGGTATCTGGGTAAAGGACATATGGGAGTTCTTAGAGCTGTTCTCACAACTTTTCGGTTTAAGTTTAAAACGAAGTTATACATTTAAAAAGTACAAACTGATCTGTAACTTGACTAGGGTATTCTTTGGAGCACAGAGAAAATGCTGAAAGAAAGGAGAAACAGCAGAGGGGGACAGGAGCTGGCTAAATGGACAGGGGAATACAGGGTGGAGAGGAAGAGTGTGCTGTCACATTGGGTGAGTGGAGCAGCTAGGGTTACATAGCAAGGTATGTATAAGTTTTTGTATGAGAGACTGACTTGAGTTGTAAACTTTCACTTAAAACACACACACGCACAAAAAGCATGCCACACCAAAAAAAAAAAAAAAAAAAAAGGAAAGAAAGGGGAAATGGCGTGGTAGCATTTACCTCCAATTCTTGCAGGTTAAGAAGGTCAAAAACTGCGGCTGTTCTAGGTAGCGTTTAGTTTTACTACTGATTGCTGGGTGTCTCATAAGCCATTAATAAATGAAGGAGGCTCAAAGAATAATATTGATTTCCCAAAAGGAAACAGGCAAGATAAACAGCATTTTTATTTTAAAATAAATAGACGTATCAAATCACCATTCCCCATCAAAAATGGAAAGCAGGATAGGAAGAAGCTGGTATTAGAGATTAAAACGCTACAGTATAAAAGGAAATGATACTTTTTAATATTATCCACAAAAAACAAAAACCAAAAAAAAGAAAGACAAAAACTACCTTCTGATAGCTACACTCAAACATAAAATACATTTACTTAGTAAAACCAGAGTTAACAATATTTTTGTAGACCAACCCAAGCACCATGAGTCACAGGCATCTGGGCAGTGACGTGAATAGTATCTTGGAAACAGAAGTCACACAACTCTACACTTGTTTCACTTATTCCATGACAGAAACAGTATTTCCTATATTGGATTTTGAATACAAAATATTTGCAAAAACAATGTGCAACTTTATTACTATGGCCAAGCCTATAGGTTTTTAACTAGCCTTCACTTTAATCTTTGCAAGATATGACCTATATAGAATTTTCTTAAAGTACTATGCTTGACATTCAAGAAGAATTAGTAGTTCTATGTTAAAGCTACTTTTGGGAGAAAATGACCTTTAGAAATACATGCAGTATAATTACTTTAGTTCATTTGTAAGATAACTGATGACTTGGTCTTATCTGAAAGATGCAAATAAATGTGCAACCTACACCATAAATAAATCATAAAACTGGATGCATTTTTCACATGAAAACTTGAACCAAAAAGTTAACATAACTTTTAAAGGATTTGCTTAGCTCATAAAATCTCAAATCTAGTGTATCACACATGAAGACTGCCGTGTTTCTATGTTTAAAAAAGATTCTGTACTCCATACTGCCATAGAAAAAATACACGTTGGAATTATTCGTTCGTAGTCTCGACGATATTCAGAGGCATATAAACAGATCCAGGACCGAAGATGATCCTTTCAGTATTAACAGCCATTAAAAAGTTGCACGGTGGGGGCGGGGGGGGGGGGTGTGGGTGGGTAGTTAACAATGGTGGATAACTCTTGCTTTAGAATATGGTATGCAATTTCGAGTCTTGCTCTCACTTCCACAAGGAATGAAGTGGGAAAGGGAGGGGCTGAAAGACAGAATGAATAAAAATTCACATACAAGAAAATGACACAGGAGCCTGCATATGACATCACCGTTTTCTGGAGCTATGTATACATCCTGATCACATACTAACAGCCTTTTCAAAGACCTCTGGGCCCCTACGTTTCCCTGGGTGTCCTCTACAACACATGACATTTAAGAAAAATGTACCAAATTAGATACATTTATGGCACCTGTAATCTTTCCAGGATCAGTTGAACTCCAAAATTCAGTGAGTTATCTAGCTGTAGCCTGTGAGGTACTTTTAAAGATCTGGGGTATACTGGCATTTAAATCCTTTTTATTTTTCTATCCTCGTCTATGGAAGACAGACAACAGAGCTTTAATCAGTTTATAGCTTAAATGACTGAACTATTTAAACTAACATACTACAGTGAGTAAAAGTCCAATTTTAATCCTTATATAAAAATGTTCTGGCGGGACTACATACTACTTTAAACTTCTATTATGCAGTGTACTCTATTCTGTGAAGAATATCAATTTACTGAATCTCTAACTTTCAGATTAGTACAAAGAACCTCAAACACTGAGGCTAAATGGGCTAGAAATTTTAAAGGTAGTTAATCAAGCATACGAGTTAACATGTAACCTGGTTTTATAATGGTATCTGCCTCCACGTCAACAAGTCAATTTATGTAAGTTAATTTCTCTACTCAAAAACAGAGAATGATTTATGTTTGCTATATGTTTTCCAGCGATACTGTGATGGTTAAACAAATTTTAAAGAACATGAAAGAAAACTTAAGATAGTATTTATCTGAATTCTGAAATGGGTAATATTCCAAAGAAACATACAATCAAGATATAATCCTTCCTATGAGTCGGAATCGACTCGACGGCACTGGGCTTTTTTTTTTTTTTTTTTACTTAACCTTTTCAGTAAAAACTGTAATTAGGCTATTTTAAGACAAATAATTCATTGAAATTAAAGTACTAAATCTTTAGGAAATACAATCGATTTTTATATCTTTTCAAATTGATTCTTTGGCTTTATTTTCTCAGGTTCATACAGTTCTTTCACAATAATTCCTAATTTTTTCAAATGAGAAATATTACAACTTGCACTAAAAAGAACAGTACTGTATATTATCTTGAAAATGAAATGCGCTTAGAGATGATAAATAGGATCTTCCCAACTTATAAATACAGGATTTAAAATAGTAGTTTTTCATCCTAATATCTAGAAAAACATCAAGACACCATACACAAAGCTTAGTTATTTGTGTGGTTATACATTTATTTACCCACCAGTTATGTTGATTCAGATACCTTAATGGAAATACCCAGCTTTTCAACTTATCACCAGAAACAACTCTGTTAAACACGTCTTACAAAGTGTCAGTTTAAGCCCTTCCTGACATACCAAAGCCTGAAAGAATATGATTTTATCAGGATTTCAGAACTCAGATTAAAAATTCTAAAATTAGCATTGTCCTTAAGATCTTTTTGAAGCTAACGTTTAAAACAATCTCATTCATGTGCTGGTAAGCCAGCTCTAAAATGTGACAGTTGTGTGCCCTGTTAAAAACATTTAGATAAATAATTTTCAATATTACAAAGAATAAATCTAGAGTGTTAGCCACTATAATATCAATGACTGGTAGTCATGGTCTTGCTGCAGCCAAAGAGAGGAAAATTAAAGTCTGGATCTCATCTGAGTAGAGAAACATGGTAGACTGCCAAAGGCACCCATCTACTAGTTGGATGGATTGTGAATACTATGTAATACAATATCAATTTGGGACAACGAACGCAACTAAATAATTGCCAGAAAGGAAAACATATCCACTATGCTATTTATAACTGCTTATCTGAAAGTCTCAAGAAATGTTTCAGAAACTTACTTTATTTTTTAACATACTAATGTTAGAAAGGACAGCAAATTTTAAAAAAGACAAAAGAAGGGACAGTAAGGACAGAATCAAACCCAAGATAAAAAATATATATAAAACTTATACCTTTACTGGAGAAAGAAATTAAGTGGTTGGAATAGTCAGGGAATCTAATTAGTCAATGCCATGAAACTGCCAACTGTTAAATACTTAGAAATCTTTTCAAAATATTACAACCAATGAAAATATACCCAGGATATGACTGCATAATTATATAATGCATGATAAACTTTATCATTAGAGCACAATCACAAATTGATGAAAAAACGATATTAGTAAAAGAGTTAACAAAAGCGACAGAGAATAGTTATTTGCAGTATCCCTTTCCTTGATTTTTTAATTTAGCAACTTTTAACAGTTATGACCACAGCTTTTTAACTTTTTTTCAAATAAATTATGATATGTAAACTATATATAAGCTAGTAACATAACCCTTAAATGTTTTGAATTAAGTATTCGAAAAATCAACAAGATTGAGGTAGGTTTAATTTATTTTTTAAGTTTTCTGTAATTATATTTCTCTATCTGCTAAATCTTCATTGATGGTACAAACTATACAAAAAGCCCAATGTACAAAAGTAGAATTTCATATTACTATATATATTTTATTCTTTAAAATAACAATGCCTATATGCTTAATTCTGGATAACTGAGCAGGTACTTATAAGAAAAAACTTCTTACAACCCATATTACATACTAATAAAGCCAATTTTGACCTATAATGCCAATAAAAATAAATTAATCAATTAACAAATGAAATCTAGTACTCGAGAAATCATGAAAGAAACCAAAATCAAGAAATTGTAAGTACATATCCTTCTATGGTGTATGTTAATTCTCGTACAGATATATTTATACATATCCCAAAGTAAACATGGTCTCTAACTTTTCCGTTATCTATAGCACTATAATTTATCAAAACAAAATTCATAATGTCATCATATTTAAAGTCATGAATATTCATTAACTGAGACTGAAATGCCAAATAAAGCCTTGAATAAATACAAACCCTGATAAAAAGAAAGCAGCATGCCAGAGATCTCTGAAGACAGCGCCAACACTGTAAGAGGTGCTTGTACCGTGGCTCTGAACTGCTCCTTCCTGTGTGTTATCTGTGGTACTAGAACCATCTCCTTCCCTATGTACTTCCAAATGGGCTGCTTTTCTTAATTTCCTTTATCAGAAGAGATTAAGAGTGGAAGGTAGCTTTAAAATTTCAACAACCAATTTTTCCGTAGTGTATCCAAAATTTTGGTAAATATAAATACAGGAACTTTAACACATAATAAAATTCAGGTTTATTAGATAAAATTTACTCCAAATATTATGGTACATATTCAAGACCAATTTTTATAAACATTAAGATATTGTTGCTTGCTCATACTGACAGGTCAGTGGACATTAGGTTGCAAGGATTGCATTGGACAGATATTTACAAAAGCATTTCTTCCCTATTTGAATGCCACTTATCTGCAGATGAAGAAAGAAGAAAAATTAGAGAGAATTATAATCTAATTGATCAGCGGTGCTATTTTTTTTTTTTTACTATTTATCTAACATAGGTATTATATTTTTATAAATGAGAAGGCTTATACGCTAAAATCTCAACACTTAAAAACTGCAAAAGTTGCAATCTCTTAGCAACAATACTCAAAATAATATTTAAAATGCTCCAAAAGACCCTTAAAAACAGAATTTTATTGTGCTGAGCGGCCAGTAAGACTTGCTATATTTAGTTAATCAAAAAGCAATATAAAACACCATCAAACAGCATGTAATAAATAAGGTTTAGCTAAAATTTCTTTTTGGCTGTTTTCCCCAAAACATCTTGGAAATTCAACATTTTTTCAGTAGTGGGAATTACTAGCAACTCCAGCTAACATATTCCCTACACTGATATTAGGTTACTAGAAACGAGCTTCAAGAAATAAATAAACAACAGGTATGTGATCTCAAAATGGTCTCAAAGCAAACACAGAAACTAATTCATTTGGTAGCTGATTCTGGAGCTTAGTACTTTACTTTGAAAGTGCAACTTTACAAGATAACGTCTTATTCTATAGTAAAATAGACAAGAACAATCCTGGATTCAAACTACAGAGATTTACAAAAAGATCACTGTTAAACAGACAGTACCTTCTTCTTTTACCCCCTGTACTTAGAGGGGGTTTGGGCGTTCTTGTTGAAACAATTTGGCAATGCACAGTTCCCAGGAGCAGCATCAGCCATATTGGCCCAATCACTTCTGTCAGAGGTATGCTATGTGGGCTAGAAGCGGAACAGAATAATACTATTGCTGCAACTACAAAAAGGGAAAGAAAACAGGTTTAATTATACATGTGACAGTCAGTTCTTTAAAACTTTTAAAATTATTCTTATATTGAATCTTGCCAGATCATTTTTTCTAAATGAGTTTAAAATGTTACTATAGACAAACTCTTTCAGACTATTTTTATTGTTCCTACAGTATAACCATGCCACTCAGTAATAAATTTCTTCAACAAGATAATATCCAATATAATCTCTAAAGTACACACCTCAACACTGTAATCACAATTAGATGCATACGAATCTAAGGGCATTCTTGGTAAAATCACAGACTATCAAAAGAGCCACACTAACCTCAAGTACACTTATTTCTTTGTTTTACAAATAAGGAAGTGGTTAAGTGCTACAGCTGCTCCTGCTAACCAAAAGGTCCGCAGTTTGAATCCACCAGGTGCTCCTTGGAAACTCTATGGAGCAATTCTACTCTGTCCTCTAGGGTCACTATGAGTCGGAATCGACTTGACGGCAACAGGTTTTAAAATTTTTTTTTATTGCAAGTGTCATGGATTGAATTGTCTCCCCCAAAATGTGAGTATCAACTTGTTTAGGTCATGATTCCCAGTGTCCTGTGGTTGTCCTCCGTTTTGTGATTGTAATTTTATGTTAAAGAGGACTAGGTGCGATTATAACACCCTTTATCAGGTCACATCCCTGATCCAATGTAAAGGGAGCTTCCCTGGGGTGTAGCCTGCACCATCTTTTCTCTCTCAAGAGATAAAAGGAAAGGGAAGAGCCTGGCTACAACAGATGACTGCCCTGATAGAGAATACAACAGAGAACTCCTGAGGGAACACAACAGAGAACCCCTGAGGGAGCAGGAGAGCAGTGGGATGTAGACCTCCAATTCTCATAAAAAGACCAGACTTAATGGTCTGACTGAGACTAGAAGGACCCCGGAGGTCATGGTCCCCAGACCTTCTGTTGGCCCAAGACAGGAACCATTCCCAAAGCCAACTCTTCAGATAAGGATTGGGCTAGACTAAGGGACAGAAAATGATACTGGTGAAGGATGAGCTTCTTGGATCAAGTAGACACAGGAGACTATGTGGGCAGCTCCTGTCTGGAGGGGAGATGATAGGGCAGAGCGGGTCAGAATGGACTGGCTGAATGGACATGAAAATAGAGAGTGGAGGGAAGGGGTATGCTTTCTCATTAGGCGTAGAGCAACTAGGAATATATAAAGCAAAGTGTATATAAATTTTTGTATGAGAGACTGACTTGATTTGTAAACTTTGACTTAAAGCACAATAAAAATTAAAAAAAAAAAAAAAAAGGAAAGGAAAGGGAAGAGAGCACAGAGTAGGGACTTCATACCACCAAGAAAGCAGCACCAAGCGCAAAGTCTGTCCTTTGGACCCGGGGTCTCTGCACCTGAGAAGCTCCTTAACCAGGTAAGATTGAGGACAAGGACCTCCCTCTAGAGCCGACAGAGAGAGAAAGTCTTCCCCTGAAGCCAATGCCCTGAATTTGGACTTTTAGCCTACTTTACTGTGAGGAAACAAATTTCTCTTTGTTAATGCCATCCACTTGTGGTATTTCTGTTACAGCAGCACTAGATGACTATGACAACAAGTGTAGGTCTCTGGGTGGTATACCTGATTGCTAACCAAAAGGTTGGTGGTTCAAACTCACCCAGTGGCACCCTGAAAGAAAGGCCTGGAGATCTACTTCCATAAGATTGTTGTTGTTGTTAGCACTGTAAGCTTACAGCTATTGAAAACCCTATGGAGCACGTACTACTCTGAAACACGTGAGGTCATCATGAGTCAGAAGTGACTCAATGGTAACTTTTTTTTTTGAATGATAAGTGTGGAGTCCTTGGGTGGTAAAAATGGTTAAACACACAAGGCTGGTAACTGGAAGTTCGAGTCCACCCAGAGGCACCTTGAAAGGCCTGGTGATCTACTTCCAAAAAACCAGCCACTGAAAATTTCACACAGCACAGTTTTACTCTGACACACATGGGGTCGCCATGAGTCGGAGTCAAGTCTGGGGTATTTGGGATCTGGTTATGATAAGTGTGTAAAAAGGCTATAAAGAACTTCTTATCAAAAGAAATCTATCTACTTAAAATTAAAAATGCAAATTTATTTAGGCATAGTCTCCAGGGAAACCACTAAGCACAGATCAATGCGTAAGATTACCACATGAAGAGAAAATCTTGTTTTTGCCTGCTCACCATCACTTAGACTCTCTGGACACTGTCTCCTTTATGTGTTAATCAAATGTTCTTAACTCTCCAATCTCAGGGATGCAGATGTAATCTAGGCTTGCTGTGGCCTTAATAACTCTGGGCATAATGGTTAATAAAAGAATGAATATGTGACCTAAGCAGGGCCAATCAGTCCTTTTCAGGGATTAAGATAGGTGTTCGAAGAAGGCCTTTCTCCTAGATCACCAACACTAAGGACTACAGAATATGAAATTGTTAGGGGCCACTGCAGTCATGACCCAGAAAGAGCCCATCTGGGAATTCAACCAGCACAAGGAAAGCAGAGTCAACCATATAAAAAGTGAAGACCTCATCTGAACCTCTAGCTCCAGTGATGCATCCAAGGCCTAAGAATACCTAATTCTGTTTTGGAACATTTGGATAATTTGAATAATACATGATTACTGTCCATTTTGTTAGGTGCGATAATTGTAATATACTTATGCAACGTGCATATTTTGAAGAGATGCATACTGATATATTCAAGGGTTAAATGTCATGATGTATATAATTTACTTTAACAAAACAGAAGATTAAGCAAATATGCCAAAATATTAATAACTGCTAATCCAAACAGGTAGATGGGGGTTTAGGGTAACTTTTTTTTTTTTTATATAATTTGTCATCTAAACCAGGGCAACTATTGAGAATGAAAATGGAGCTATTAATAAAAGCCCTAGGACAACACAAGTAAACTTGGACAGTCTCAGGGCAAACTGAGACATACAGTCACCCCAGTTTTTGTACTATTCTATCCAGTTTCCTGTATTTTTTAAACCTTTCTGCCAAAGCTAGTTTGCATTTGGTTTCTACCACCTGCAACTTAAAAGAGCATTGGTTTAACACACCGAAACTTAAGATACTACTTAACCGCCTAATATGCTTAGAGTATTGTGAAAACAAATCCCAGTTTTATATTTTTCTGAGAAATAATATTCCTTAAAAAGAAAAAAGACTTAACTTTTTCAAAAACATCAATCATCTTTATGAATTACCCTGGAATTTGGCACAAACTTTATAATGCTTTCATAACCGAGTCTGGAATTTTGAAAAGTACAGCTATTGTTTTTAACATGAACTCCAATGTGGCCTTTATCAAGTTTCTTAATTGTTTTGAGCCTTGGTTTATTATTCTGTACAATAAAACATTATACAGGTACTTTAGTGTTTATATGAGGTAATACAAGTAAAATGCTTTGAAAAGCTCCTTACACAATGTGTACTTAACATTGGTAAGTGATAACATTAATTTTTTTAAAAAGGGCGGGGAGGGGGGCAAATGCTACAGAAAAAGCTCAGAGTTTCAGACACAAAGGGGAGCATCTTTTAGAACTTCAGATTCTGTATTGATTATTTGTTATTTATCTGTTCTCTCTAGGCCCTACAAAACTCTTTTCTGTAATGCTAGGGCTGGGTGTCTACATGCTATATTTTCTATATCTTAATGGGAAGTTGTTAAATTCTGCCAAGAGGAGGCATTAGAAAAAGGACAGGGGAAGCCACTTTATTCCTCTCTCTCTCTCTTTCCTTCCCCCTTCTGGCTGTGTCTCTCCTACTGGTCATGCCTCTTCCATGGTCTCAGCTCCTAAGGAGCTCCTCCTCCATGGCTCTGGTATCACCTCTTCCCTTTTGTTCTCACTTCTAGTGCAGGTTTAGAAGATGTAAAGAAAAAACATTCACTTCTCTTACATAATGTTGTTACACTTTTTGATCATTTAATGAAGTTTTATAAACTAAACAGTACTGCTAGAGAGTTCTTCTAGAGATTACAGACACAGCTCAACTAAGACAGGATGTTATTTATAGGGCACATGTGGCTCCAGGGCAGGACCTCACATACAGGCCAAGCAGAACTCTTTGAATTATGGTGTTGGAGGAAAATATTGAATACACCATGGACGGCCAGAAGAATAAACAGGTCTGTTTTGGAAGAAATAAGGCCAGAGTGCTCCTTGGAAGCAAGGATGGCAAGACTTCATCTCACATACTTTAGGCATGTTACCAGGAGGGACCAATCCCTGGTGAAGAACATAATGCTTGGTAAAGTATCGGGGCAACCATTAGGAATATAAAATATCTAAAATTCAATTTTTAGGCCTATTAATCTTTAAGATTTAGTGGCAGGTGTTAGGCACTGAGGATAAAAAGACAAATGAGATACAATCCCTGTCCCCCAATCCTCTCTGGTTTAGAGGAAAAGAGGTACACATACAGACACACACACAAAACTATTAAAATGCTCTATATAAAGTGTTATGTAATACATATGTCTTAGTCATCTACTGCTGTTATAACAGAAATACCACAAGTGGATGCCTGTAACAAAGAGAAGTTAATTTTCTCACAGGAAAGTAGGCTAAAAGTCCAAACTCAGGGTGTCAGCTCTAGGGGAAAGCTTTCTCTCTCTGTCAGCTCTGGAAGAAGGTCTTTCTTGTCAACCTTCCTCTGGACTAGGAGCTTCTCTGCCCAGGATCCCTGGGTCTAAAGGACACATTCTGCTGCCGGTGCTTCCTTCTTGGTGGTATGAGGTTCCCCTGTCTCTCCGCTTGCTTCTATCTTTTATATCTCAAGAGATTGCCTCAAAACAATCTAATCCTGTAGATTGAGTCCTCCCTCACTAACACAACTGTGGCCCATCTTCCCTCATTAACATCACAGAGGCAGGATTTACAACATATAGGAAAATCACACAGTACTGGGAATCACGGTCCAGCCCAAATGATACACACATTTTTGGGGGCACATAATTCAATCCATGACAACATACAAGAAAAACATGTAACTAAAGTGGGGGTTATGAAAGGATTCTCAAGGAAGGTGATGTCTAAGTTTGAAAAAACAAGCAGGAGCTGACCAGGTAAGTAAGAGGGAAAAGTGTTACCCAGGCAAAGGAAATTGCATGTGGAAAGGCATATAGGCAAAAAAGCAAAGAATGTTTAAAAAACAGCAAGGAGCTTGTTTAGCCTGGCTAAAGTGCAGGAAAGAGGGAAAGGGCTTATCTCATGATTGAAAAAAGTTGGCTTTTGATCTCGAAGGCAATGATAACTAGTGAAGAAATTCAGGCCTTAAGGGATTGGTTTGGATTTGTAATGTAAAAGGTAAATGGACAGAAGGTAGAAGAAGATATAAGGACTCTTAGCAGTAATCTGGGCAAACACATGATATAAGCAAGAAGTGATATAGATGCGAAGATGCAATTGTGGTATTTAAAAAGCATGCAAGCAAAAAAAAAAAAACCCTATTCATTGTTATATAAGAGCAAATGTGACTATATTTGATTCCTTCTACCTTTCGGGAGATGAGAGTGGGATAGAGAATGAGGACATAACTCATAACACTGCACTCTATTTTTATATGCAAGGAGATGGAGTCACAGGGGTTTCTAAAGGCACAGAGCAGACTTGCCTAGTGTAATATCATATATGTCACTGGCTGTGTGATTTTGAGCAGGTTAACTTGCTTCTTAGTAGGAGAATGTTGAGGGCTCATCATAAGTGCCTTATGATGTTCAACTTTGGTTTTAAACTGAACAATATCTCATTTTCATGCCTGATCTAACTCGTGTTCCCTATTTAACTTAGGCAAGCCACTAGCGAATTTCAGACACAACAAAATTGTACAATGTCAGTAAAAATTTAGTTACATTGGGAACATGTTTGCCTCCAAATACCATTATGTTGTTAGGTGCTGTCGAGTAGGTTTGGACTCACAGCAACCCTAGGTACAACAGAACAAAACACAGTGTGGTCCTGCACCATCCTCACAGTCCTTGCTATGCTTGAACCCGCTGTTGCAGTCACCGCATCAATCTACCTTGTTGAGAGTCTTCCTCTTTTTCGCTGACCCTCTACTTGACCAAGCATTATGTCCTTCACCAGGGATTGGTCCCTCCTGATAACATGTCCAAAGTATGTGAGACAAAGTCTTGCCATCCTCACTTCCAAGGAGCACTCTGGCTGTATTTTTTCCAAACAGACTTGTTCATTCTTCTGGCAGTCCATAGTATATTCAATATTCTTCAACAATATCACAATTCAAAGGCATCAATTCTTCTTCAGTCTTCCTTATTCACTGTCCACCTTTCGCATGCATACAAGGCAACTGAAAATCTCATGGCTTGGGTCAGGCACAGCTTAGTCCTCAAAGTGACGTCTTTGCTTTTTAACTTTAATGAGGTTTTTTGCAGCAGATTTGTCAAGTGTAATACATCATTTCATTTCTAGACTGCTGTTTCCATGGGCACTGACTGTGCATCCAAGTAAAATGAAATCCTTGAGGACTTCAATATCTTCTTCGTTTATCATGATGTTGCTTATTGGTGCAGTTGTGAGGATTTTTGTTTTCTTTATGTTGAGGTGTAATCCCTATTGAAGGCTGTAGTCTCTGATCTTCATCAGTAAGTGCTCCAAGTCCTCTTTGCTTTCAGCAGGCAAGGTTGTGTCATCTGCATATTGCAGGTTGTTAATGAGTCCTCCTCCAATCCTGACGCTGAATTCTTCATATAGCCCAGATTCTCAGATTATTTGCACAGCATACAGACTGAATAAGTATGGTGAAAGGACACAACCCTGGAGCACACCTTTCCTGATTTTAAACCACACAGTGTCCTCTTGTTCTGTTCAAATGGCTGCTTATTGGTCTACGTACAGGTTCCTCATGAGCACAATTAAGCGTTCAAGAAGTTCCATTCTTTGCAATATTATCCATAATTTGTTACGACCCACACAGTCAAATGCCTTTGCAGAGTTCCAGATGCTGCAACGTTCTGCTGCTATTCACAAGGTTTTCACTGGTCAAATTTTTTAGCAGTAGATTGTCAGGCCCTTCTTCCAAGTCTTTCTTAGTCTAAAAGCTCTGCTGAAACCTATCCACCATCAGTAACCCTGCTGATATTTGAAATACCAGTGGCATAGCTTCCAGCATCATAGCAACACACAAGCCACCACAGTATGACAGACTGACAGACGAATGGTGGCTCCAAATACTAGGAAGCAACATTATTAGAAATGCACAATCTACAGTGGTGTACAATCAGTGGTACTGACTATTACGCTAGCAAGCAAAGGAAATTGCATGTGGAAAGGCATATAGGCATTTAGGTAAGCTAGAAAGCATTTGAGCATAAATATACTTGCGATTAAGTGCTCTTAAACCCCTTTGAGAAAAAAATAAACACGAGAAAATAACTCAATAAAAGTTAAGGTAACTATGCCTAAAAAACATTTGATTAAAAAAAAAAATTGAGGAACTGTCATGTAATAGCATTAACTAACAACAATAGAGGTCATCTTCTTAAAAAACAATTAGAAAACACGTATGAAGACCCTTGGAAATGTTGTAACATTTAATTTCAGGCATCTAGGAATCGTCATAAGAAAATTATTCCAAAATAATGATACATGAATATGTATCATTTATTTAATCATAAAAATACAAAAAATAAAACCCACTCTCTGTTAACAACAATCACAAAACCCTCAGAGTCCACTCCCTTTCACGTATGTAAGATATACCTTGGCTTACAAGAAATAACTTTGCCTAAATAAGAGTTTGTAGTTTTTATTATATTTATCATTTACTTCAGAGATATTACCTTTTACTTAGAGCTCTACTGATAAGCATATTTAAATAATCATTTGGGACTGCAATATTAAAAGAAAAAAGGTAACACATTAAAATGACTGGAAGAGTATTGATCAAATTAAAATAGTCGCTTTGTTAGAGTAATGTAATGTGAGTTGTTTCCTCTTTAGTCTCCACACACTCTATAGTGTTATATACTGCTGTTATGACCGTGCATTAGAATGGTGCTGTGTTCAGAGGCAGCATAACAGAGTTGTTAAGTGTGTCGCTCTAGTGTCAGACTGCTGAGACCTGAATCTGGGCTCTACCACACCTCATGGCTGTTTTGACTTTGGCCCGC
This sequence comes from Elephas maximus indicus, assembly GCF_024166365.1. Lineage (NCBI taxonomy): Eukaryota > Metazoa > Chordata > Mammalia > Proboscidea > Elephantidae > Elephas > Elephas maximus. Next base: position 47,555,350 of record NC_064826.1, on the reverse strand, counting down.
AGCTCCTTCTGATCCCATATCTGTAAGCTAGATATAATAATAGTTCTTATACTTCACTGCAGAGGAGCCCTGGTGGCTGCATGGTTAAATGCTTGGCTGCTAACTGAAAGGTCAGCAGTTTGAACCCACCAGCCACTCTGTGGAAGAAAAGACCTGGTGATCTGCTCCCATAAAGATTACGGCCTAGGAAACTCCATGGGCAATTCTATCCAATAGGGTTGCTACAAGTCGGAATCAATTTGTTGGCATACAACAACACACTTCATTACATTGTTTTGAGAATTAAATGGGAATCTGTGAAAGATTTTAGAACTGTATAGTATATAGAATTTCAGTTTGGAATGAGGACAATCTCAGACTGCAGAGATGTGAAGTACAGAAAAAACAAACCACGTCAGAGCCAGGGAAAATGAACTTGCACAGGTTCCGTAAAAGAAGACTGGTGTATGTATGTGTGTGGAGTGCATTTTGAAGGGCCTTTCCTTCTATTATTTATTTTTAATCCTCTCAATTTCTATTTTTCTTTAGCTATCCATAAATTCAAATTTTCATAAAATTATGTTAGAAAACAACTGCTTTGTCTTCTTAAACATTTATAACACCATTTTTATGTCTTATTAAACCAAATATCACTGTAAATGTATTACATCATATTCAGTGCTCATATATGTTTAAAAAACTTCCTTAGTAAAAATATAACATCCTGAGAGTTAAAAGCAAAATGCATTTCCATTACTTAATTATACCTTGGAGAAGATAAAGTACAAGAAGCCAGAAAAAGATGACCTTTGACGTTACTTGTAACCACCATCGGAAGAAAAAGGGAAAAAATACAACTCGAACGATTCCCTTTCTAGTCAAAGAAGTCCAAGGACTTTCGGGTTTTGCCTTAGCAAATGCAGACCCTGAAAAAAGGAAAGTAAAATGACAAAGTACTTTTATTATTACATAATTTTCTTTAGGGAAAAAAAAATTCAATGTTTGAAGAACAGCACCACACATGTAATTTTACTTCGTACTATACTATGAGTGAGAAATGTTCAATATTGGGTAGTATACAGTCTCAAAAACATTTTTCATGTTATCATATCAACTCAGGTACTTTGAAAAAAATATTTTAATTGAAATAACAGTAGAATTTCTCCCATATATCTTATTATGTCAAGGTTCAAATGTTAGTTCCAGTTAGGAATTACAAATGACTTTAATTTTTATAACCAAGACCTATAGTTTGCTAAGCAAACACAAGTTTTCATTCTTTTATACTTATTATTTCTTAGAATAATCTTTAGTGGGAAGAAAAATCAGTCAATGGTATTAAAATACTTCCATTTTCTCTTTTTTAACCCATGTGCATTTTAATACTATTCCTGCCTTCTTTTAAGCTTTTAATTTTACGAACATATATATCTAACCCATTTTGAATTCTGTTTCTTTAAGGTCAGTTTCTAGCTGCATTAAGCATTCATTTACCCAAGACTCACCTCTTACAAGATCAACATCTATGAGGTCTGGTTTCACATGTGCTGTTTTCTTTGGTTTATTCCTTAATCCCTATATTAAAAGTAGTATCAAAGTTCAACATACATATTTTAAATCCAAAATAGCAGAAAAGAATCAACTTATAAAGATTTCAATTAGAAATAAAACCTTTAAGTAATAACTGGACAAATAAGTAACATGTTATATATGATAAATGAAACAAATTACTATCATAATAAATTCTATTACTTTCTAAAAGGATAAATTTAGAGATGTGTGCAACATGAGAGGCCTGCTTATTACTAAGAATAGAATTTCAATACAAAGTCTATACTACTAAGCAAATTTGAGTGTACAGCCTGAGGCATCCAGGAGACTGTGCTGGCCCCACCAGATGGGCACAGGAGAGCAGTTGAGGCTGGCTGGGAGAGCAGTGGGCCCAAAGGGCCCTCAAGGTGTGATGAGAAAGCATTGCTGCAGAAAGCAGTGGATCACAGAGCTGAAGGCAAGAGAGGGGTGAAGATTTCTCAGCAGATGCTGGCATGTAGGGGTGGTATCGGCTGAGACCCAGAGAGGATGATGCACATCCCAGGGTGCCACTACATTCACATGCCAACCATCACCTGACAACTGTCCCTAACCACAATGCCACCTAAGCACCTCAGAACTTAGATGCCATGCCCAGGAGGTGGAGAAGGCGGAACTATGAACTAAATTAGTTTATAAAGTTAAAATTATTGGACACTGATTAAGTTTCTGCTATCGGTATACAGAGTAGAACTGGGAGTGGAGACCAAAATTATTGAAAAAATTATAGAAAAATAAGTTACATTTTATGACTTAAAAACCGTGGGGGTAATACAGAATGAGGATGTTAGAATTGAAAGAGCTTAGGCTAAGCTTCTCAGGAGCCAAGTGCTGAAAGGTGACAAAGGTGTTTAAATGATTTGTTCATTGTTTATTCAATTAACCAAGCAGCTGTGCAATCTTTCCTCTTGTCCTAATCCAAATAACAATGTCCCCTAAAGTAAAAACTTGATTAAGTACTGTTTACATCTAAAACAAAGAGGACAGCATACAAACTCAGAACAAACTGAGATGTCTAACTAAAAATGTACCTTAAAATCAAGATGCGATAACCTCTTTGAAAAGCCTGACAACTTGAAGTTGCAAACCACCCAGAGATATAAAAGCAAATGCAAAGGAGAAAGAATGAGTCAAGGGTAAAGATATGGCCATGGTAATTTTATATCTCTCTACGTTTTCCCCATTTTAATGTTACTACAGAGCAGCTGATGGACTATAAATTCATTTCTAAGATTTTGCGAGTTGGAAAGGTGAGTCTAACTACATACTTTTAACAGAATTTCATTAGTACAACTCTAAATTTCAGATGAACTTTCTTACAATGAGACTTTACCTTTATTACTGTCAGTAAATTTAAAACCAGTAACATATTTAATTTTCTCTTTTATACATTCTTTTTATAACAATTTGAAAATAACCTTATTGCCAATGTTTTATGACAAACTGGAAGCCTGATTTACTGCTGTATACCTAAAATTTTTATCAAGATTTTTTAAGTACGAGAAACAGCACATTGCCTTAATTTATACAACTATGGTATTTCTCAACATGCTCATTTTACTTGACCTTGTGTATATGTGGTTCATTTTCCTATTTTATATTTTATTAAAACATACTTGAGCTATATTATAGAAGCACATTTTAACTGCCAGTCTTGATAAAACTTCCCCTCCAAGCTAGTCTATCAGAAAATGTAAAGGGTTTTAAAAAAGAAAAACAAATATTTCACTGACAAAATTTCTAATCTTAATGATGTCATTCAAAAAACAGAAGATAATGGGTAAAGTACATGAACAGACACTTCACCAAAGAGGGTATTCAAGTGGTCAACCAACAAATGAAAAGAAGCTCATCATTAGCCATTAGAGAGATGCAAATCAAAATTACACTTAGGGGGAATGTAAAATGGTACATCTGTTGTAGAAAACGGTATGGTGATTCCTCAAATAATTAAAAATAGAATTCCCATATGACCCAGCAATTCCACTCCTAGGTATACACCCTAGGGATATAAAAGTAGCTACACGATCAGACATATGTAAACCTATGTTCACTGCAGCAGTATTCACAATAGCAAAAAGGTGAAAACAACCTAGTGCTCATCAACAGATGAATGGGTAAACAAAATGTGGTACATACATACAATGGAATACTAATTAAACCAAAAAACCAAACCCACTGCCATCAAGTCTGTTCTGACGTACAACGACCCTGTAGGACAGAGTAGAACTGCCCCACAAGGTTTCCAAGGCTATAATCTCTATGGAAGCAGACTGCCACATCTTTCGCCAGCAGAGTGGCTGGTGGGTTCGAACTACTGGCCTTTTGGTGAGCAGCCAAGCGCTTAACCACTGCACCACCAGGGCCTCTTAATGGAATACTACTCAGCCATAAGAAGAAATGAAATCCTGATACATGTTACAACATGGATGAACCTAGAAGACATTATGCTAAGTGAAATAAGTCAATTACAAAAGGACAAATATTGTGTGAACTCACTTATATGAAATGACAAAAGGAAATAAATAAATAGAGACCAATGATTATTAATGGTTTCCAGGGATGGAAGGAGGGTGGGATAGAGGGAATCTATCTCTGGGAAGTAGTGAGTTTTTATCTGTGGTGATGGGAAAATTGACATCAATTAAGGGCAATAGTTACACACCTTGATTAATGTAACTGGTACTACTTTTAAAAAGTACACCAAAAAAAAAAAAAAAAGGGTAAAATGGTAAAAGTTGCATTATATATAATTTTACAGTAACAATAACAAAAAGAGTGCAGCTGTTGATACTACTTCCCCAAAATCAAACCCACTGTCCTTGAGTTGATGCTGACTCACAGTGACTCTATAGGACACAGTAACTGTCCCATAGGGTTTCAAGGCTATAAATCTTTGTGGAAGCAAACTGCCACATTTTTGCGGAGCGGCTGGTGGGTTCGAACCACCGACCTTTAACCACTGCGCCAGCAAGGCTCCTGATACTACTTACGTACGACCAAGCACTTCATGGGATTAGGTTTATTAGTTTGATGGCGTAAGGTCATGGTTTCATGGGGCAATTGAGTCAACTGGCCTAATATTGTTTTTAGAGTTTAGGTTCTGCCTCGTAGTTCAATGAAGAGTGCCTAGATTCTGAAACGCTTGCCAGCAGCCATCCAAGATACAGCAACTGGTCTGTATTTGCCTGGAGCAGCAAAGCAAGAAGACTCAGGAACTCGAGAAGGAACTGGTCTGCAGATCTAATTGCCTCCATGAATTACTGCCTCCTTTGCCATGAGACAAGAAGAAATGGGAGGTTTCCGGCTACCATTACTGAACATTTTGATCAAGGACTCAACAGATGGATTCTGATTAAAAAGGGAAAAAATGTGGAACAGAATTTCAAATTCCTATGGAAGCCAGACTTACTAGGCCCATTGAGACTGAAGAACCACCAAACCTACTGTCCTGAGATAATCTTTAAACTCTAAACCGAAACTATCCCCTGAACTCATCTTTAAACCAAACAACAGTTTAGCTCAATTAGTAAAAAATGCTTGCCTTGAGTAGTACACTCTTTTGAAGAATTATATATATGAGATCAAATTGACAATAGTAAGTCTAAAGCAGAGATAAGAAGATTATGGGGCAGTGAGTCTAAGTTAATGGTGGTGAAATAATTTGGGTAGAGATAGCAAGAATGATGACACAACATGAAGAATGTAACCATATAGAAATTGTTGAATGGGTGTATGTTTTGCTGTGTATATATTTTCACCAAAAATAAAATAAATATAAAAAAGAAAGATATTAGCACCAAGATGTGAGCATTCATAAATCCTATTTTAATTAAGTAGATATTTTAAGTTGGAAAAATTTAAACTGGTTTGTGGTAAAATACATTCACACAAAAATAGCATAACTTTCAACACTAACTATAACCATGGACCTTCAAAAAGTTTTCATAAAAAAAAAAAAATGAGATTAAAAAAACAACAAAACTACTGAATTGTGCATAGAATTAGAAAGCAGCAACAATCAAGCACTGTACCAAAACCAAAGCAAACCCACTGCCTTCAAGTTGATTCTAACTCAAAGCGATCCCATAGGACAGAGTAGAACTGCCCCATAGAGTTTCCAAGGAGTGGCTGGTGGATTTGAACTGCTGACTTTTTTTTGGTTAGCAGCCAAGCTCTTAACCACTGCGCCACCAGGGCTCCACATATTTGGGACAGTGTCATCTAAATAATAGGTACGGTATTTCTGCCTTAAATAAATATCAACAGTAATACATCATAGTTATATACTTCTTTGCCTTGCTAAGAATAAATACAAAGTTATTTCCCCCTCTAAATAATTCAACTACACTAGAATATCTAGCAAGAATGGTATGTGCTTTCAAGCTTGCCAACAAATTGACCCTGTTTATTCAAAATAATAGAGTTTTAATACAGTTTTCAATTTACTCAATTACTATTACAAAGTATTATCTTTAAAGGGAGATATATTTTAGAAGTCACAGGTCCTAGCCTTCCCTAAGTTCATCCTGTCAACATCACCAAGTAGCAGCTACCTAATATAATCCTTCCTTACCCTAGGCTATATTAGGATTAATACAGTTCTTTTAACAAAAAGGTAGTTATATAACTAACGTAATTTGTGATGAGTGGCTTCCAAAGACTAAAAATTTATTTATGTATATAGTTTTTGAGGTTTTAAGTTTCAAAAAACATCCTATGTGCCAACTGGCAACATAACCTGTCAAGGTACTTAATGCTCCCTGTTGAACAAGTGAAAGACTTTCTAGCTGTCAAAGAGAATAAAAGGTTTTAAGTCATCTCACTAGATGCTGCCTCTTCTGGCCTTTATTTGCTTGACTATTCTGACCCTCCTTGATACTCTCTCCAGGCTGTTTTTCTCATGGATCTCTTCTGATTTTTCTTTCCTCCTTCAAGTGCATCTCTTTCTTTGGCCTCCTGTTAAATGTTGGTGTTGCCCAATGTTCTGTTCCCAGGCTTTTTCTCTCATCATTTAATGTACACCCACTCACTGTTATGGCTATTTCTATATAATATATATAACACACACAGACACACATTTTATATATTGAGGACTCCCAAATCTCTCTCCTGAACAGCAAATCTGTTATTTCCACCTGCTTACTAGAAATTTCCACCTGGATATTTTTAAAACAGAATTCTAAATCTGTTCCTCTTCTAGTATTTCCCATCACAGAGTGCTTGTGGAACTGGGTGAATCTGTTAAAATATAAATCTGATCAGGTTATATTTTCTGCTTAAAACTCTTCAATTTCTCCCCCAATATTTTCCAGATTACATCTAAACTCTTGGGTAAGGCATTCAAGCCATGATCTGACTTCCATCTACCTTTCTAATTTTACTCTTAACCACCCTAATCTCCTTATCCCACCCAATCTATTACCAAATCAAATTCCTTGAGGGTTCCTAAAACAGTCATGCTCCTTCCTTCATTTACGTATTTTTAAATGCTCTTAACATTCTGTCTGGAATGTCTTCCCCATTCTTGTCCCCAAATTGTCTGTTAAACTCAGCTCATGAGTCACTTCCTCTGTGAAGACTTCCCTAACCTCTCCAGAGCTGCATCCCCTTGCATATCTTATAGAGACTTGCACATGCCTCTTATTGAATTTATCTCATTTGTAATTATGTATTTCACTTAGAAAACTATAATCTATTTCACTCTTCTGTCCCCATGACTCAATCTTATATTTAACACATGGTAAGTGCTTACCACAACTTTGTTAAGTGCATTAATCCTTCGTAAAAACAACTGAAAGATTAAAATTCACAAATGAAAAAAGAATCTTGTTCTTTATTATAGCTAAGTTGTCTAAATGCTGACAGATTTTGGTACATTTTTAAATACCTGGAGATAATAGTTTTCAGTCTAAACCTTTGTGTATGAAACAGAAAATGTCAAGCAACTAAATTAACATTCTCTGGGCCTAGGTTATATTTAGCTCGTGCAGGAACACACTGATTAGTAGTATCTATGCAAATGAAAAATATAAATAATTGCTAAGAAACAGAACAAACTTAGTCAGAAAATAGTTTTCATGCTGGCAAGGTAGCCTATGAGAATGTCTTAACAGCATAAGACAGGTGATTACATGTTCAAGAAGAAACTGCCTTCTACAAAAACACACTGTAATTAATCTTTACCTCCCTGAACTCTTTAAAAAAGAACTGACCAACTTTTCAGCGACTCTTTTTGCGTCCGAGTCATTCTGTTAGTATCACCAAAAAGCAGATCTCAATTAAGCAGAGTAGCATTTGCAGAGTCACTCAGGCGGGAAAAATCCTGAAACACTTACCAGTTTAATAAACTGTACAGAGCAATGACAGCATCAAAAGGGAGGAAAAGCAAACTAGAAGTATAAGGTGACAAGTGAAAGGGGAAAAAAGCTGACAAAAAAATAATCATTAGAAATAAAATTTAAAAAAAACTGAAAGATGCTAGAAGGCAAAAAAAAAAAAAAAAGATCAGAGGTAAAGACACATGACTACACTATCACAAAGAAGTTTACCTCTTTATTTAAAAGTCTGGATAAAATGAATAATATTAATTAATACCTTAAAATTACATGAAAAAATATTAAATAAAAATGTGATTAATAATATATACAACTATGCTTCACAATATATAAAATGAAATAAATTTGTTACCTTGATTTCTCTTTGTTCAACAGATTTTTCCCATATTTGTTGATCATATGCTCCAATCTATGGAAAACAAAGATAAAGCTACATTAAATGACCACTGTTGGTACTCAACAAATTCGAACGACTTGGCATTAATTTAGCACAGATTAGATTCAGCTCTGTCATACTTCTGTGATAAATACTGTATTGCAGTAGTTCTCAAAGTATGGTAGCCATCAGCATCATCTTGGGACACGTCGGAAATGCAAATTCTCAGGCCTAGTCCCATAGCTAGTGAAACAGAGATCTAGGTGTTAGGCAAAATAATCTGTGTTTTAAAAATCCCTCCAGGTGATTCTGATGCATTATTAAAGCTTGAAATCCACTGTCTTAGGTAATCCTTTGTTTTAAATAACACAATTGCTACAGCTCTGGCACATTTAACAAAAAGCTCCCAAGTGATAAATTCTTTATGGAGTTATTTTTAAAGAAAAACACGATTTTCTACAGTAAAAATTAACAAACATGCAGATCACAATTACCACTTAAATTAAGTTTTAAGTTGGTAAAGCAACTACAGACACAAGAAAAGCAACAAGAAGTAAAATTCCTTATGGCTTCTATGCCTACTACTCTTAGGCATTGGAAAGTTTTCTGAACTATACCTTGACCTAGGCAGGTTGAACAAGCCATTCTTTACTGTTCATCCCCAAGTTCTCTGCTGTTAGCTTCTAGTGTCGTCAGTTTCCGCTTTATTTTCAATATCCAATAGCACACTGAAATGGGTCAATGGCCTATAGTTACGATGGGAGATTTTCATTATTGTTTAATTGAAAATTCAAATTTTTAGGAATATAAAAATATTTCAGATAATTACAATTAAAAGACTAGAGACAGACAGAGATAGGTAGGGATATTATAAAGAAACTCAGGAAAGACTATTTTCTGACTCACAATATCATTCCACCCGAAAGTCCTTCTTATCTACAAATTATTTTTTAATCTTGTTTCAAAAAACAAAAAAACTGAGAAAATCAGGCTCTCCTTAGAATGATTTAAAGATAGACATGAAGAAGGTAGGCTAAAAGAATTTATTTAATGATTCCTTAAGAGCCCTTCATTTCTATTTATTTTGTACATTATCTTATTCATACTAATTCCTTTGGTCCTGCAAATCCTCTTCTCTTTTGTACAGCTCTTTTATTTTTAAAAATCATCTTATAATACTCCCTGAAAATTAAAATCTTCTAACACTTAGACCAAGCCACATGGACCAAACAACTCACTTACATGTATCTAAAACTGCCATTAGTCTCTATAAAGCAAGGTTACGAAGTTCTAGGTAAGCAACAAACTGTTAGGTTAGTCCTAAAGGTAGAGCTGCCTTAAAGTAACTAGTTGTCCCTTGCCCTCTTAAATTCTGAATTCAATTGAATAATCACCTTCCTTAAAAATGAGAAAAAGTAGACTTCCAGTCAACGTGACGCCATAGACAGGGGCACCAAGCCACCCCTCCACAACAAAGACCCCAAAACTAAGGAAAACAGAGACAAACATCATTCTTGGAATCTGAAGTCTCAAATGAAGAGAAAAAAAGAACTCAGCCAACCATCGAATGGAATCAGAAACTGATGGGACAGAGAGGGAGGAAAGATACATGCGGAGGGCCCTATCAGCTAACTCAGCACGGATCTGCAATCTTGGACTCCTGTCGGGGATCAGTAGACAGGGAGCATGGGAAAGCAGCTTTGCAGAACTCCCAGCAGGAGACAGAGCACGTGGTAACTAGCAATACATGCTTTCCCACCCCCTTCTCTCTCCGCTATGCTACCTCTGAGCTTCCTGGCTGGCTGCAGTGGCTTGGATGGCCAGGAGGTGCAGTGTCTGTGCTGCTTGGATTCATTCACCCCACCCACATTGGAGATCGGTGGACAGGGAGTATGGGAAAACAGTTTCACAAAGTTCTCACCAGGAGACAGAGCACCGGTGATATACTCTTTCCTAACCCTTACCTATCCCCCGCTCCCCACCCTGCCTTTGGCCTCCTCTGCTTCCCACCAACTGCTGTGTCTTGGCCAGGAGGCATCTGGTTTGGCCTTAGGCTGCTTGGATTTACCCTGCCCACACTGGCTGGGTCCCCGAGCTGGTGTTGGTTCTTTTCATCTCTACTGGTTTCTTCTGTGTCTCCTACCACGCCCCACTCCTTTCTCCGGAAAGCCTGGCTCTATGTGCCATCTTTGCTTCTTCTTAAAATATTAAAAGGCTGTGAAGTCATCCTCAACTGGGGAACCACTCCCCTGGCCTGCAACACCATGCTGGTAGGATCCCTGGGGCATTTGATCTTTCCTTGTTTTGCTTTGTTTGTTTTCTTCTTCTTTTCTCACCTTGGGAGCCCTTTCTAGTGGGCTGCACAGCATGGCTTAGGAGCCACTCCCCCAATCTGCACAGCCTTGTAGATGAGATCTCTGGGGGCATTTCTTTTTTCTTTTTCCCTTTCTGTCTTTCTTCATTTCTCTGTTTTCATCTCTCTACAAGTATCTTCTTCTCCTGTCTCCTGAATACCTGATGCTGTGTAATATGCTATACTGTGTGGTCTGGGAGCCACTTACCTGGTCTTAGAAGCCCCACCAGTGGGCTGCCGGGATTCCTGGGGGCTTTTCTTTTCTCTGTCAAATTTTTATCTAGTTATTTTTTTCTTTCTTTTTCTTCCTTTTTGCTTTTCTCCATTTCTCAGTTTCTCATCTCTCTACTCCAATGGCAAGGTTTTTTTTCTTTGTTTGCTTGGTTTTTTTTGGCCCCTGTTTTTCTCTCCTCTTTTTCATTCCCTAGTAGCTCCACACATCACAACCGTCTCCCTCTTTCATGCCTACCTGCACCATGCACTGAACATCACACCCCCCAGCAGCACAGGCACAGCCTACTGGAACCTGCCTAGCACTGATTCCTGGCCCGTACCATTGGCCCTAGTAAATGCCACAAACAACCCATCCCAGCCACTCCCCTTCAGCTGGACCTGCCCTGCTGCACCATAGCTGACCCACTGGCCCTGCCCATGGGACAAGGAGGTGAAAAGTATCGTGACTACGGATGAGCAAACAACAAAGAACACACAGACTGCCTGCTCAGACATAACCAAATAAAACAAAAAAGACAAAAAAACAAATCTACAATCAAGATGAAGAAAATAACTTCTGAATGTCCCGAAGACAGCAAACAATATCGAAGCATATAAAAAAACAGGATAGGCATGGTACAGTAGGCACCGAAAATAAAACACCAGATGACTTTCAAGTAGACGAAAAGGCACTGAAACTTCCTGACAGTGAATTCAAACCTCTAATATTTAGAGCAATCCAAGAGTTGAAGCAAAAAGCAGACAAAAATGAGGAATAAATAGACAATTTTTTGCAAAAGGCAAACAAATTCATGGAAAATACAGACAAAAAAATGGAACAACTCAGGAAAGTAATACAGGAACAAAATGCCAAAATAAATTCACAACTAGAAATCATACAAAAACAACAATCAGAAATCCAAAAGATAAACAACAAGATTTCAGAATGGACAGTGCCATAGAGGGGCTGAGGAGCAGGTGCGAAACGATGGAAGACAGAATCAGTGAAATTGAGGATAAAACCTGGACACAACTTTGTTTAGGGAAAATTCAGAAAAAAGAATGGAGAAAAATGAAGAAACCCTCAGAATTATGTGGGATATAATCAAAAGCAAAAATTTGCGAGTGATCAGAGTTCCAGAACAGGGAGAGAAAATGGAAAACAAAGAGAGGATCATTGAAGAACTGCTGATGGAAACCTTCCCTAACATCATGAATGATGAAAAGCTGACGATCTAAGAAGCTCAATGAACCCCATATAGGATAGACCCCAAAAGAAAAACACCAAGGCATACAATAATCACACTCACTAAAACCAAAGACAAAGAAAACATTCTGTGAGCAGCTCAAGAAAAACGAAAAGTCACGTACAGAGGAGAAACAATAAGACTAAGCTCTGATTATTCGGCAGAAACCATGCAGGCAAGAAGGCAATGCAATGACATATATAAAACCTTGACAGAAAAAAATTGCCAATCAAGAATAATATATCCTGCAAAACGTTCATTCAAATATGATGGTGAAATTAGGATATTTCTAGATAAACAGAAATTAAGAGAATATGTAAAAGCCAAGCCAAATTTACAAGAGTTATTAAAGGGAGTCCTTCCATCTGAGAACAAACAACATGACCACACGCTGAATCTAGGAGGCAAGATTGTACCAGCCAGATACCAACCTGGGAAATGAACTCTCAAGGGCTATCCAAAACCAAAACAACCGCAACAGGGAACAAGAGAAGTTAATCTGCAAAGGACAACAATGTCAGAACAATAAAAAAGGGAATAAAATGGTATAGAACTTTCTAATGCAGAGGAAGGCAAGGCAATACCAAGCAATAATACACTGGTTCAAACCTAGGAAGATATGGGTAAATTTCAAGGCAACCACAAAGACAGTTAACAAACTTACTCATCAAAATAAAGAAGAAAAACAAAGTCTCAATAAAAACAAAATCAACAAAAAACAAAAGAAATCCACAAACAAAAGAAACTCAGCGCAGGGGAGTAAGAGGAACAAAGAAAATGTTAGCACAACAAAAAAAAGCACTACAAAATGACAGCAATAAACTCACACCTATCAATAATTACACTGAATGTAAATGGCCTAAATGCACCCATAAAGAGACATAGAGTGGCAGAATGGATTAAAAAAAAAAAAAAACAGGATCCATCAATATGCTGTCTATAAGAGACACACTTTAGAAACAAAGACGTGTATTTACTAAAAATCAAAGGATGGAAAAAAATATATCAAGCAAATAACTACCATAAAAGAGCAGGAGCAACAATACTAATCTCAGATAAGAAGGACTTCAAAACAAAATCCACCATAAAAGACAAAGAAGGGTACTATATAATGATTAAAGGAACGATCCATCATGAAGACGTAACCATAACAAACATCTATGGACCCAATGACAGGGCTCCAAAATGAGTAAAACGAACTCTAACAGAACTGAAAACAGAAATTGACAGTTTTGCAATAATAGTAGGAGACTGCAATACACCACTCTCAGTAAGAGGACAGAACATCTAGAAAGAAACTCAACAAAGATACAGAATCGCTAAAGAGCACAACCAGCCAACTTGACCTCATAGATATTTTAGAACACTCCACCCAACAGCTGCAAAGTACACATTCTTTTCCAATGCACATGGAATGTTCTCCAGAACAGACCACATCCTAAGCCTTAGAGCAACCCTCAACAAAATCCAAAACACTGAGATAATACAAAGTATCTTCTCTGACCACAATGCCATCAAAACAGAAATTAACAACAGGAAGAGTAAGGGAAAAAATCAGTTACATGGAAACTGAAAAACATCCTGCTTAAAAACTACTGGGTAGTAGAAGAAATCAAAGATAGAATCAAACAAGAATGAAAACACATCATACTAAAACCTTTGGAACACAGCAAAGGCAGTACTCAGACATCAACTTACAGCACTAGATGTACACATCAAAAAAGGAACAAAATCAAAACATTACACAACTTGAACAAACAGAAAGAGAACAGCAAAAGAAGCCCACAGCCAAGAGAAGAAAGGAAACAATGAAGATCAGAGCAGAAATAAATGAAATAGAGAATAGAAAAACAATAGAAAGAATCAACAAACACAAAAGTTGGTTCTTTGGAAGGATTGACAAAATCAACAAACCACAGGCCAAATTGAAAAAAGAAGAACAGGAGAGAACACAAATAACCCAAATAAGAAATGAAATGGGGTGCATTACAGCAGACCCAATTGAAACAAAAACGATCATAACAGAGTAGTATGAAAAACTATACTCCAACAAATTTGAAAACCTAGAGGAAATGGACAAATTTCTAGAGACATACTACCTACCCAAATTAACACAAAATGATGCTGAAAATCTGAACAGACCCATAACAAGAGAAGACACTGAAAAGGCAATAAAAAAAAAAACTCCCAACAAAGAAAAGCCCTGGCCCAGATGGCTTCACTGGAGAATTCTTCAAAACATTCAGTGAAGAGTTTACACCAGTACTACTCAAACTATTTCAGAACACAGAAAAGGAAGCGATACTTCCACATTCATTCTATGAAGCCAGCATAACCCTGATACCAAAACTAGGCAAAGACACCACAAAAAAAGAAAATTACAAATCAATATCTCTCACAAATATAGACGCAAAAATTCTTAACCACATTCAAGCCCATAGAATTCAGCATCGTATCAAAAAAATAATACACCAAGACCAAGTAGGATTCATACCAGGTATGCAAGGATGGTTCAACATTAGAAAATCAATCAATGTAATCCACCACAAAAATAAAAGAAAAAAATCACATGATTATCTCAATCAATGCAGAAAAGTCTTTTGACAAAGTCCAACACCCATTCCTGATAAAAACTCTCAATAAAATAGGTATAAAAGGGAAATTTCTCAACATAATAAAGGGAATCTATGCAAAACCAACGGCCAACATACTTCTCAATGTAGAGAGGCTGAAAACATTCCCCTTGAGAACAGGAACAAGACAAGGATGTCCTTTATTACCACTCCTATTTAACACTGTGTTGGAAGTCTTAGCTAGAACAATAAGGCAAGAAACAGAAATAATGGGCATCCAAATCGGTAATGAAGAAGTACAACTGTCCCTATTTGCGGATGATATGATACTAAGGAAATCCAAAAGACTCCATAAGAAAACTACTGGAACTAATAGAAAGATTCAGCAGAGTGGCAGGATACAATATAAACATACAAAAATCAGTTGGATACTATACACCAATAAAGAGAATGATGAAAAGGAAATCAGGAAAACAATACCATTAATAATAGCCCCTAAAAAAAAAAAGCAAACTTGGGAATAAATTTAACCAGGGATGTAAAAGACCTATACAAAGAAAACTACAAAACACTACCGCAAGAAACCAAAAGAGATCATATAAATAGAAAAATATACCATGTTCATGGATAGGTAGACTCAACATTGTGAAAATGACGATTCTACCCAAAGCAATTTACAAATACCAACAACAGTCTTTAAAGAGATTAAAAACTTGTCGTTAACTTTATATGGAAAGGGAAGAGACCTGGATAAGTAAAGCACTATTGAAGAAGAAGAATAAAATAGTAGGACTTGCACTACCTGACCTTAGAACCTACTATACAGCTACAGTACTCAAAACAGCCCGATGCTGGTACAACAACAGATACACTGACCAATGGAACAGAATTGAGAACCCAGATGTAAATTCATCCATCTATAGCCAGCTGATCTTCAATAAGGGCCCAAAGTCCACCAAGTGGGGAAAAGGCAGTCTTTTTAACTAATGGTGCTGGCAAAACTGGGTGTCTATCTGCAAAAAAATGAAACAGGACCCATACCTCACACCATATACAAAAACTAACTCAACGTGGATCAAAGACCTAAATATAAAGCCGAAAACTATGACGTTCATAGAAGAAAAAATAGGATCAATGCTAGAGACCCTAATACACAGCATTAACAGGACACAAATCACAACCAACAACACACAAGCTCCAGAGGATAAGCTAGATAACTGGGATCTTCTAAAAAATAAACACTCATGCTCATCAAAAGACTTCACCAAAAGAGGAAAAAGAGAGCCTACACACTGGGAAAAAATTTTTGGCTATTACAAATCAGATAAAGTTCCAATCCCTAAAATCTACAAGAAAATCTGACACCTCCACAACAAAAAAGACAAACAATCCAAATAAAAAATGGGCAAAGGAAATGAACAGACACTTCACCAAAGAAGACATTCAAATGGCCAACAGACACATGAGGAAACGCTCAGCATCTCTAGCCATCAGAGAAAAGCAAATCAAAACCACAATGAGGTACTGTCTCACGCTGGCATTACTGGCACTAATTGATACAAAAGAAAATAACAAAGATTGGAAAGGCTGCAGGGAGATCGGAACTCTTATGCACTGCTGGTTGGAATGCAAAATGATACAACTGTTTTAGAAAACGATATGGCACTTCCTTAGAAAGCTAGAAATAGAAATACCATATGATCCAGCAATCCCACTCCTGGGTATATATCCTGGAGAAATAAGAGTCATCACACAAATAGATATATGTACACCCATGTTCACTGCAGCATTGTTCACAATAGCAAAAAGATGGAAACAACCTAGATGCCCATGAACAGATGAATGGATAAACAAACTGTGGTACGTACACACAATGGAATGTTACGCAATGATAAAGGGCAATGATGAATCTATAAAGCATCTCACAACACAGATGCATCTGGAGGACATTATGCTGAGTGAGTTAAGTGAATCATAAAAGGATAAATATTGTATGAGACCACTACTGTAAAAACTCATGAAAAGGTCTACATACAAAAAGAAACAATATTTGATGGTCAGGAGGGCAGGGAAGGTGGGAATGGAAAAACACTTAATAGACAATAGATAAGCAGTAACTTTGGTGAAGGGTAAGACAGCACACAAGGCCATGGTAGCTCCATAGACACATCCAAACTCCCTGTGGACCAAATTGCTGGGCTCAGGGTTGTGGGGACCATGGTCTCAGGGAACGTCTAGTTCAACTGGCATAACAGACTTTATAAAGAAACAGTTTATAAAGAAAATGTTCTACATTCTACTTTGGTGAGTAGCATCTGGGGTCTTAAAAGCCTGTTAGCAGCCATCTAGGATACTCCACTGGTCTCACCCCTTCAGGAGCAAGGAAGAATGAAGAAAACTAAAGACACAAGGGAAAGATTAGTTCAAACGACGAATGGACCACATCTACCATGGCCTCCACCAGACTGAATCCAGTACAACTAGATGGCGCCCAGCTATCACCACTGACTGCTCTGACAGGGATCACAACGGAGGGTCCCTGACAGAGCCTGAGAAAAATATAAAACAAATTCTTAACTCAAAAATAAAGACCAGACTCACTGGCCTGAAAGAGACTAGAGAAACCCTATGAAAATGGCCCCCAGGAACCCTTTCAGCTCAGTAATCAGGCCACTCCTGAGGTTCACTCTTCAGCCAAAGATTGAACAGGCCCATGGAACAAAACAAGACTAAAGGGGTGCACCAGCCCTGGGGCAGGGACTATAAGGTAGGAGGGAACAGGAAAGCTGGTAATAGGAAACCCAAGGTTGAGAAGGGAGAGTGTTGACATGTCACAGGGTTGTTAACGAATGTCATACAACAATGTGTGTACTAACTAATGAGAAACTAGGTTTGTTCTATAAACCTTCACCTACAGTTCAAAAAAAAAAAATCAGAAAAAGTATGGGAACATAGATTCAATAGGAGTAATTCTGCTCTACATCGATAATTCAAAATAACCAGGCTTAATTCAATCAAAATTTATTTTAAAAATCTATAACCATCTGATGTACTTGTACTTTTTAGTTATCTTGATTCTCATTAATACCCAAAGCTAACAAGAAACAGGTAATTAATATGTTTTAATGATTTTTATAAATTAGCAGTATTTTGTATTCATGTACAAAATAATGTACTTAACTCCCTTTAAAAGAACAGTGTTTTTAAATAAATGCCTTATTTATTTCAAGGAGACTCAAGAATATGGACATGGAGATAACATGTCCCACAATTCTAAATTTAGGGAAAATAATGTCTATGTGATACACTTAATCAGAAATGCATGTCAACACTTGGCATAACTAGGTTTAGTGCAACCCAGCATTTAGTACTCAATAGCCTCAGGTTTAAAATGGGGTAGAAAGTCTAATAAACTCTGCAGTGAAGCAGTGGGCAAAAGTGAAAAAAATTTTCTGAAAACTAAGGTACTTAGTTATGTCCTACTTCTACAAGCCAGGATTCTAACTCAAGTTTCGTGGGAATCATATACTTCCTCCTACTATCATTCCAATTTTTTTTTTTTTTTCCTTTTTGTACGTCTGACAAACAAAATGGGGAAGGGGAAGAGGAGAAATGAGGAAAGGAAATGGGCAAGTGAGAGTGAGGACTGGTAAGTAGAGAAAATGACTATCTTCGTCTAGATATCCACCAGGGTCAGCTGTGACTCCTAAGATAAAAATTTTGTAATGAATATCATGGTTATCAAGGGTACAAATGTTAAAACCCATATAATTGAACGGTGAAATGGGAAACATGTATCACTCAGGAATTCTAGAAAAGAAGTATCTCTGAAAAACAATTTGAAAAGCTACTCGTAGGAGATCAGATTACCACTGAGGTCATCATTCACAATAGTAGTGGTTCAGGTATCAGAGGCTAAAAAGAAAGTGTCTTAGTTTAAAAAGGCTGTTACCAATAGTTTAATTAGATTAAGTGCCTAATAAAAGACTAAAAGTTCACAAATAAACATAAGGAGGGCAAAGGAAAGCCCAGATTGAAAACATTTTAAGCATCTAGCTTCGTTAACTAGTAAACAGACCTACCATTTTTGTCAAAGTTCCAATTTTTCCCACCACTATCATGCTCAGCTTCATTTTCAGAATCTCATTTAAGAAACTCCGAAAAGCAAGATACTGCTTCACACAAACATGAAATGTCACATAAAAAGATAACACAGAGCTCAAATCCCTTCCTAACCTGACCCACACAAGGAATATCAGAGGCCAAACATGTGCCAGGACAAATGTAGTCTCACTTTGTAATCATGAGTGTGTCTGTTAAACAAAATGAAGTACATACATACAATGGACTACTCTCAGCCATAAAGAGAAGTGAAGGCCTGATACATGCTATAATATGGATGACCCTGGAAAATACTATGCAGAGTAAAATAAGTCAATCACAAAAGGACAAATATTGTACGATCTCACTTATATAAAATGAAAAGAACAGGCAAATGTATAGAGACCAAACTTTATTAGTAGTTACCAGGGGCAGGAGGGAGGGAGAGAGGAAGCTGTTATTTGGGAAGCAAAGAGTTTCTATTTATGGTGATGGGAAATTCCTATCAATTAAGGGTAATGGTTGCACAACGTGATTAATGTAATTGATATCAATGTATACCTAAAAAGGTTGAACTGACAAATGTTGTGTTACAAATATTTTTAAAACAAAAAGAGCAGCTGCTGATGCTGCTTATGTACAAATACTTCATGGGATTTGTTTTCTTGTTTTAGAGATTTAGGGACATGGCTTCATGGTACAGCCCAGTCAACAGGCCTAATATTGTTTTCAGTGTTTCTTCTGTTCTCCCTACTAGTTCCCAGCGCCTAAGGTCTTAAAAGCCTGCGAGAGGTCTCCATTTGCCTGCAGCAGCAGAGAAGGAGAATCAGGACTCAGAGGAGGAACTGGAATGCATGTCTAACTGCCTCTGTGAACAAATACCTCCTTTGCCATGAAACCAGAAGAGGTGGATGGTACCTGGCCACCATTACTGAACATTTTGATCAAAAAGATTCTATAGAAGAATCCTGATGAAAGGGGGTCGGGGGCGGGGGGAGGACAAGAACTTTAAGTTTTCTTGAAATCCAGACTTTCTGGAGCCATTGAGGCTGCATGAACACTGAAACTATTGCCCTGAGATAACCTTTAAACCTTAAACTGAAATGATTCCCTACACTTGTCTTTAAAGCAAACAATAGCTTAATTAGAAAAGAATGTTTGCCTTGAGCATTGTGCTCTTTTAAAGAATTAACTATATGGTCAAATCAACAACTCTAAAAACTGGAGAAGACACTTAAGATGATAGTGAGTTTATGTTAACAGCAGTGGAATAATTTGGAAACAGACAGCGAAAATGGTTGCATGAATAGAATTTTGCAAGACTAAAGATCTATTCATTGCAAATAACTTTTTTCAATATCAACGGTGACCATACAGGTGGACTTTGCCCGATGGAATACAAAGGAATCAAATCAACTACATCTGTGGAAAGAGAAGACAGAGAATCTCAATAGCATCAGTCAGAACAAGGCTAGGGGGCCAACTGCAAAACAGACCATCA
Organism: Elephas maximus indicus; assembly: GCF_024166365.1. Lineage (NCBI taxonomy): Eukaryota > Metazoa > Chordata > Mammalia > Proboscidea > Elephantidae > Elephas > Elephas maximus. Next base: position 47,535,079 of record NC_064826.1, on the reverse strand, counting down.
ATCAAATGCAAGTTCAAATTGAAAATGAAAATTAGAACAAGTCCATGAGAGCAAAAGTACGACCTTGAGTATGTCCGTCCTGAATTTAGAGACCATCTCAAGAATAGATCAGATGCATTAAACATTAATGACCAAAGATGAGTTGTAGAATGACATCAAGGACATCATAGAAGAAAGCAACGGGTCATTAAAAAGACAGGAAAGAAAGAAAAGATGAAAATGGATGTCAGAAGAGACTCTGAAATTTGCGCTTGAAGGCAAAGTAGCTAAAACGAAGGGAAGAAATGATAAAGTAAAAGAGCTGAACAGAAGATTTCAAAGGGTGCCCTGAAGAGACAAAGTATTATAATGAAATGTGCAAAGACCTGGAGTTAGAAAACCAAAAGGCAAGAACATGCTCGGCATTTCTCAATCTAAAAAAACTGAAGAAAAAATTCAAGCCTCGAGCTGCAATTCTGAAGCATTCTATTTACAAAATATTAAACAACGCAGGAAGCATCAAAAGAAGATGGGAAGAATACAGTCAATGTACCAGGAAGCACTGGTTGATATTCAACCATTCCCCCCCCAAAAAAGCCAACCCGTTGCCATCAAATCGATTCTGACTCACAGCAACCCTATAAGGCAGAGCAGAACTGCCCCATAGGGTTTCTAAGGGGCAGCTGATGGATTGGAACTGCCAGTCTTCTGGTTAGCAGCCAAGCTCTTAACCACTGCACCACCAGGGCTCCATTCCAGGAGGTAGTATATGATTAAGAACTGAAGTTACTAAGGGAAGAAGTCCAAACTGCACTGAATATATTGGCAAAAAACAAGGCTCCAAGAAGTAAGTGCAGGAATACCAACTGGGATGTTTCAACAAATGGATTCAAGTGCTCACTCATTTATGCCAAGAAACCTGAAGACAACCACCTGGCCAACTGACTGGAAGAGATCCATATTTGTGACCACTCCAAAGAAGGATGATCCAACAGAATGCTGAAATTACCTCCACAATACCATTAATATCACACGCAAGTAAAATTTTGCTGAAGATCATTTAGAAACAGTTGCAGCAGTACATCAACAGAGAACTGCCAGAAATTCAAATGTGTTTCAGAAGAAGAGGTGGAAGGAGGGAAATCACTGCTGATGTCAGATGGATCTTGGCTAAAAGCAGAGAATACCAGGTAGATTTCTACCTCTGTTTTATTGACTAGGGCATTGGACTGTGTGGATCATAACAAATTATGGATAACACGGCAAAGAATGGAAATTGCAGGACACTTAATTGTGCTCATGAAGAACCTGTACATAGACAAAAAGGAAGTCATTCGAACAAAATAAGGGGATGCTGTGTGGTTTAAAATCAGGGAAGGTGTGTGTCAGGGTTGTATCCTTCTTATTCAATCTGTATGCTGAGCAAATAATCCAAGAAGCTGGACTATATGAAGAAGAATGCAGCATCAGGACTGGTGGAAGATTCATTAACAACCTGTGATATGCAGAGGACACAAGCTTGTTGAAAGCGAAGAGGACTTGAAGCACTTACTGATGAAAATCAAAGACTACAGCCTTCACTATGGATTACACCACAGCATAAAACAAAAATCCTTACAACCGGACAGATAAGCAACATCATGATAAACGGAGAAGATACTGAAATTGTTAAGGATTTCACTCTACTTGGATTCACAATCTATACCCATGGAAGCAGCAGTCAAGAAATCAAAGGACGTGTTGCACTGGGCAAATATGCTGTAAAAGACCTCTTTAAAGTGTTCAAAAGCAAAGATGTCACCTTGAAAACTAAGGTGTGCCATGATATTTTCATGACCTCATATGCATGCAAAAGCTGGACAATATGAATAAGAAAGATCAAAGAAGAACTGATGCCTCTGAATTATGGTGTTGTTGAAGAATACTGAATATACCACAGACTGCCAGAAGAACAGACAAATCTGTTCTTGAAGAAATACAGTCAGAATGCTCCTTAGAAGTGAGGATGATGAGACTTCGTCTCACATACTTTGGATATGTTATCAGGAAGGACCAATTCCTGGAGAAGGTTATCATGCTTGGTAAAGTAAAGGGCCAGCAAAAAAGAGGAAGATCCTCAATGAGATGAACTGACACAGTGGCTGCAGCAATAGGCTCAAATAAAGCAAGAATTGTGAGGATGGCACAGGACCAGGCAGTGTTTTGTTCTACTGTACACAGCGTTGCTATGAGTTGGAACCAACTTTGACCTTACCTAACAACAACAACAGAACTGCCCCATAGGGGTTCCAAGGCTGTAATCTTTATGGAAGCAGACTGCCACATCTTTCTCCCTTAGAGTGGTTGATGGGTTCGAACCGCCGACCCTTCTGTTAGGCTTTTCGGTCAGCAGTCAAGCGCATAACCACCATGTCACAAGGACTCCTATAACAAACATTTCTTTTTTCCCCAGAAACATTTACGGTCACGCAAAACCATTAGCATTATTGCTAGCCTTCAGATAAATCCTCACCTAATTAGAAACCAATTCTTTTTTTTTTTTACCATTTAATTTCAAAACAAAAGTTCTCAATACTGTAAACATCAAACAGATTTTCACTTTTTTTTTTTCTTTCTTTTTGGTCATAAGTACTGACTCTCAAATGAATTTGTCTACTGAATGCCTACGAATAGCTCTGAGTTCTTATAACTACTATTAAAAAGCCTTGTTTGTAACCTGCTACCTTAAATAGCAAGATCCTTAAGTGGCTCAAACGGTTTGTGCTTTACTATTATCCTACAGGTTGGTGGTTTGAACCCTCCACCTATACTGTGGAAGAAAGGCCTGGTGATGTGTTTCCATTAACGTTATAGCAAAGAAAACCCTATGGAGCAATTCTACTCTGTAACACATGGTGTCATCATGAGTTGGAATTGTCTTGACAGCAACCAGTTTGGTTTTTTTTTTTGGTATCTTAAGTAGCAGAAGGGCAGTGGTGGTTCAGCAGTAGAATTCTCACCAACCACGGGGGAGATCTAGGTTCGATTCCTGGCCAATGTACCTCAAGCGCAGCCACCACTTGTCTGTCAGGGGAGGCATGGATGTTGCTGTGATGATGAACAGGTTTCAGTGGAGCTTCCAGATTATGACAGATTAGGAAGAAAGGCCTGACTATCTACTTCCAAAAATTAGCAAAGTAAAACCCTATGGATTACACAATGGTCTGATCCCACTGTGCACGGAGCGAACATGAGTCGCTGGCCAACTCAACAGCAGCTAACAACAACATCTTAAATAACAACTCCCATCATTTCTCCATTTATATGCTAATCTAGTCCATTCTTTTGTTTTTTCACATCTTATTTTAATCAGCATATTATCCAATGACTCTGGTTGTCAGTTACACATATGTACAGGCGCACACTCCTGTGTAAGTTTGTAAAAGTCGGAACTCATGTGACTTTAACTGCTACAGATCAAGTAACGAAGATGAATCATTTACTTGCTGGATGTAAACTCTGCAGAACGACGATGGCAGACAAAAAAGTGTGGTCTGATAACACACCAAGAGCTAGTAATTCTTTAGAAAGCTGAACAATAACCCAATTATTCTGCGAAAACTTTAAGTCTTCTAAAGCAATCTTTTCTTGGAACGCTAAAAAACATGAGATGCCAAACCATAGAAGACCTTTAATGCAATCACTAAAAATATTCCCTTATAATTCTAGTGTTATTTGGAGGGTGCCTGAAACAGGTTTAAGTATTCAAACTTAAAATATTCCAATTGGGGAAAGAAGTGTAATCTTGGAATTAAAAAACAAAAAACAAACCCAGTGACGTCGAGTCAATTCCAACTCATAGCGACCCTACAGGACAGAGCAGAACTGCCCCATAGAGCTTCCAAGGAGCACCTGGCGGATTCGAACTGCCGACCCTTTGATTAGCAGCCTTAGCACTTAACCACTACGCCACCAGGGTTTCCTAAATCTTGGAATACACGTTATTAATTATATGCAAAAAAAACCCTTCTTTGCTTCAATCGTCATTTATTTCTTTTGCTATCAATCATTATCAGAATCATACAACTAATTATCAGAATCATACAACTAAAAAATATTACTATAGGAAAAAAATGCTTGAATTGAAGGCAAATTAAAAAAAAACACGTTTAAGAAGATTTAAAATTTTTGGCAGGGGAAGATAAATGTGACTTTTCATGGAAGAACACATTTCTAGAATTCAATATATTTTAAAATATATATCTAGCTACCCTCTGACATTTGGGTTTTAATACAAAAGTATGAAAACACATTTTCATTTTCAGAGACTAAAATCTAGCTAATTATCAACAATTCCATTCATCATAATTAAAGCCACTTAAAATCTTCCCATATATTCTGTGAGATTATGAATCATCTAAAACTACACCCTTACCTGCATTAGCCCCCAAAACAGTGTATTACAGGTCAGACATATGTAACCAAATTATGAATTATGACCAAGTTTCTATTGCCTAGGGAAAGCCTGCTAATAATACAGTAAAACACTAAAACTCAAGTTAAGAAAAAAGTCTTTTTCTTTTTTTATTGTGCTTTAGATGAAGGTTTATAGAGCAAAGCAGTTTCTCATTAAACAATACACATGTTGTTTTGTGACACTGGTTGCGAATCCCACATGTCAACACTCTACACTTCTAGACCTTGGGTTCCCCATTACCAGCTTTCCTGTCCCCTCCTGCCTTCTCGCCCTTGCCCCTGGGTTGGTGTGCTCATTTAGTCTCATTTTGTTTAATGGCCTGAATAATCTTTGGCTGAAGGGCGAACCTCAGGGGTGACTTCACTACTAAGTTAAAAGGGTGTCAAGGGGCCATACTCTTGGGGTTTTTTCAGTCTCTGTCAGACCAGCAAGCCTGTCTTTTTTTGTGAGTTGGAACTTTGTTCTACATTTATCTCCAGCTCTGTCCGGGACTCTCTATCGTGATCCCTGTCAGAGCAGTCAGTGGTGGTAGCCAGATTCCAACAGTCTGGTGGAGGTTGTGGTAGTTGTATTCCATCAGTCCTTTGGACTAATCTCGCTTGGGTCTTTGGTTTTCGTCATTCTCTCTTGCTCCAGACAGGGTGGGACCAATAGAGTATCTTAGATGGCTGCTCACAAGCTTTTAAGACTCCAGATGTTACTCACTGAGTAAGACTGTAGAACATTTTCTTTATAAACTATGTTACGCCAACTGAGCTAGATGTCCCCTGAGACCATGGTCCCCAGCACTCAGCCCAGTAATTTGGACCTCGAGGAGTTTGGATGTGTCTATGAAGCTCCCATGACCTTGCCTTGGTCAAGCTGTGCTGGCTTCCCAGTATTGTGTACAGTCTTACCCTTCACCAAAGTTACCACTTACCTATTGTCTAGTTAGTGTTTTTCCTTCCCATCCCTCCCCTCCCTCATAACCATCAAAGATTGTTTTTTTTGTGTGTAAATCTTTTCATGAGTTTTTACAATAGTGGTGTCATACAATATTCGTCCTTTTGTGACTGACTTATTTCTCTCGGTATGATGCACTCCAGATTCATACATGTTGTGAGATGTTTCACAGATTCATTATTGTTCCTTATCACTGCATGGCATTCCATTGTGTGTATGTATCATAATTTGTTTATCCATTCATCTGTTGATGGGTATTTAGGTTGTTTCCATCTTTTTGCTATTGTGAATAATGCTGCAATGAACATGGGTGTGCATACGTCTACCCATGAGACAACTCTTATTTCTCTAGGATATATTCCTAGGAGTGGGATTGCTGGATTGTATACTGTTTCTATTTCTAGCTTTTTAAGGAAGCACCATATTGTTTTCCAAAATGGTTGCACGATTATACATTCCCAACAGCAGTGCATAAGAGTTCCAATCTCCTCGGAGCCTCTCCAACATTTCTTATTCTCTGTTTTTGATTTGTGCTGGTAATGTCACGGTCAGATGGTATACCTGATTGTAGTTTCGATTTGCATTTCTCTAATGGCTAGCGATCATGAGCATTTCCTCATGTGTCAGCCACTTGAATGTCTTCTTTGAAGTGTCTGTTCATATCCTTTGCCCATTTTTTAATTGAATTATTTGTCTTTTTGTTGTAGAGATGTTGGATTTTCTTATAGATTTTAGAGATTAGATTTTGTCTGATTTATAATAGCTGTTTTTTTTTTTCCCCCAGTCTGTAGGTTCTCTTTTTACTTTTTTGGTCAAGTCTTTTGATGAGCATAACTGCTTAATATTTAGAAGATCCCAGCTATCTAGCTTATCTTCTTTTGTTTGTGTATTGTTAGTTATGGCTTGATCCTGTTTATGCTGTGCATTAGGGTCTCTACAGTTGACCCTACTTTTTCTTCTGTGATTTTTAGAATCTTTGGTTTTACATTTAGGTCTTTGATCCATTTTGAATTAGTTTGTGTATGGAGTGAGGTATGAGTCCTAACTCATTTTTTTGCAGAAGGACATTTAGTTTTGCCAGCGCCATTTGTTACAAAGACTGTCTTTTCCCCACTTGGTGGACTCTGGGCCTTTGTTGAAGCTCAGGTGACTGCAGGTGGATGGATTTACATCTGCATTCTCAATTCTGTTCCACCGGTCAATGTGTCTGTAGTACCAATACCAGGCTGTTTTGAATATCATAGCTGTACAGTAAGTTCTAGGGTCAAGTATTGCGAGCTCTCATACTTTATTCTTCTTCAATGGTGCTTTATTTATCCAGGGCCTCTTCCCTTTCCATGTAAAGTTAATGATTAGTTTTTCTATTTCGTTAAAGGCTATTGGTATTTGGATCGGGATTGCACTGTATTTGTAGATTGCTTTGGGCAGAATATTGGAAACCCTGGTGGTGTAGTGCTTAAGTGCTACAGCTGCTAATCAGAGGGTCGGCAGTTTGAGTCCGCCAAGTGCTCCTTGGAAACTCTATGGGGCAGTTCTACTCTGTCCTATAGGGTCGCTATGAGTCGGGATCAACTCGACGGCAACGGGTTTTGGGCAGAATTGACATTTTCACAATGTTGAGTCTACCTATCCATGAGCATGGTATGTTTTTCCATTTGTGTAGGTTTTGTTTGGTTTCTTGCAGTAGTGTTTTGTAGTTTCCATTGTGCAGATCTTTTACATCTCTGGTTAGATTTATTCCTAAGGCTATTTTTTTTTGGGGGGGGAGGTTTATAAATGATATTGTTTTCCTGATTTCTTTTTCGTTATTCTCTTTATTTATGTACAGGAATCCAACTGATTTTTGTATGTTTGTCTTGTATCTTGCTACTCTGCTGAATCTATTAGTTCCAGTAGTTTTTCTTGTGAGTCTTTTGGTTTCTCTACGTATAGTATCACATCATCTACAAATAGGGACAGTTTTACTTCTTCCTTACCAATTTAGATGCCCTTTACTTCTTTTTCTTGCCTTAATGCTCTGCCTAGGACTTCCAGCAAAATGTTAAATAGGAGTGATGATAAAGGGCATCTTTGTCTTGTTCTTGTTCTCAAGGGGACTATTTTCAGCCTCTCTCCATTAAGGATGATGTTGGCTGTTGGTTTTGTATCAAAAAAACCAAACCCAGTGCCGTCGAGTCAATTCCGACTCACAGTGACCCTAAAGGACAGAGTAGAACTGCCCCATAGAGTTTCCAAGAAGCACCTGGCGGATCTGAACTGCCGACACTTTGGTTAGCAGCTGTAGCACTTAACCACTACACCAGGGTTTCCTGGTTTTGTATAGATGCCCTTTATTACGTTGAGGAATTTCCCTTCTATACTTATTTTATTTAGTTTTTATCAGGAATGGGTGTTGGACTTTGCTGAATGCCTTTTCTGCGTTGAATAAGATGATCATGTGATAACTTTATTTATGTGGTAGATTACGTTGATTGATTTCCTAATGTTGAACCATTCTTGCATACCTGGTATGAATCCCACTTGGTCATGGTGTATTTTTTTTTTGATATGATGAATTCTATTGGCTAGAATTTTGAGAACTTTTACATTTATATTCATGAGAAATGTTTGTCTGTAATTTTCTTTTTTTGTTGTGTCTTTGCCTGGTTTTGTATCAGGTTTAAGCTGGCTTTGTAGGATGAATTTGGAAATATCCCTTCTTTTTCTATATTCTGAAACAGCTTGAGTAGTATCGGTGCAAACTCTTCTCAGAATGTTTGGTAGAATTTTCCAGGCCAGGGCTTTTTTTTGTTGGGACTTTTTTTTATTACCTTTTCAATCTCCTTTGTTGTTATGGGCTTGTTCAGATTTTTGACTTCAGTTTGTGTTAGTTTAGGCAGGTAGTGTGTTTCTAGAAATTTGTCATTGCCTCTAGGTTTTCAAATTCATTACAGTATAGTTTCTCATAGCACTCTGTGATAATCGTTTTTGTTTCAGTTGGGTCTCTTGTAATGTCCCCTACTTCATTTCTTATTTGGGTTATCTGTGTTTTCTCGTTTTTCTTTAGTCAGTTTGGCCAGTGGTTTGTCAATTTTGTTGATTGTTTCAAAAACCAACTTTCAGTTTTGTTGATTCTTTCTATAGTTTTTCTATTCTCTATTTCATTTATTTCTACTCTGATCCTTATTATTTCCTTTCTTCTGGTGGCTGTGGGCTTCTTTTGTGTAGCTAATATTTTGATTTTGTCCCTTTCTTCTTTTTTGATGTCTGCATCTATTGCTATTAATTGACCTCAGAGCACTGCCTTTGTTGTGTCCCAAAGGTTATGGCATGATGTGTTTTCATTCACGTTTGATTCTAGGAATTTTTTCATTCTATCTTTGATTTCTTCTCTTACTTGATGGTTTTTAAGCAGGGTGTTATTCAGTTTCCATGTGTTCGATTTTTTCCTTGCTCTTCCTGTTACTAATTTCTACATTCTTGGGGTTGTGATCAGAGAAGATGTTTTGTATTAACTCAACATTTTGGATTTTGTTGAGAGGGTTGCTTTGTGGCCCAAGATGTGGTCTATTCTGGAAAACATTCCATGTGCAATGGAAAAGAATGTGTACTCTGCTGCTGTTGGGTAGAGTGGTGTTCTATATATGTCTGTGAGGTCAAGCTGGCTCATTGTGGCCTTTAGATCTTCTGTATCTTTGCTGAGTTTTGTTCTACATGTCTTGTCTTTTACCGAGAGTACTGTGTTGAAGTCTCCTACTAATATTGTGGACCTGTCAATTTCTTTTTCCAGTGCTTTTAGAGTTTGTTTTATGTATTTTGGAGCCCTGTCATTGGATGCATAGATATTATGGTTATGGCCTCATGGTGCATTGTCCCTCTAATCATTATATAATATCCTTCCTTGTCATTTATGGTGGATTTTGTTTTAAAGTCTATTTTATCTGAGATGAGTACTGCCACTTCTGCTCTTTTTTGGTTGCTGTTTGCTTGATGTTTTTTCCATCCTTTGATTTTTAATACAGTTATCTCTTTGCTTCTAAGGTGTGTCTCTTGTAGACAGCATATTGATGGACCCTGCTTTGTTAATCCATTCTGCCACTCTTTGTCTACGGGTGCATTTAAGCCATTTACGTTCAGTGCGATCATTGACAGGTGTGAGTTTATTGCTGTCATTCCATAGTGCTTTTATTGTTTTTGCTTTTGTGGTGCAGAAGTTTTCTTTGTTCCTCTTACTCTCCTGTGCTGAATTCCTTTTGTCTGTTTTTTTTTTTTTTCCGTTTCTTTCGTTTCTGTAGATTTTCCATTTACTGAGACTTTGTTTTCCTTCTTTATTTTCATGAGAAAGTAAACTTTCTTTGCAGTTACCTTGAAATTTACCCCTATCTTCCTAAATTTAAACCAGCCTTTTATTACTTGATATTGCCTTGATTTCCCCTCCATTTGAAAGTTCTATACCTATACCACTTATTCCCTCTTTTATTGTTCTAATGTTATTATTTACAGACTGACCTCTGTGGTTTCCTGATATAAATCTTTTAGTTTTGCTTTATCCTTGAGAGTTCACTACCTACGTTGGTATCTGGCTGATGTTGTCTTACGTGCTAGATTCAGGTTGTTGTCTGGTGGTTTTGGTTCTCTAACTGAAGGACTTCCTTTAATAATTCTTATAAGTTTGGTTTGGATTTTACATACTCCTTTTTGTTTATCTGAAAATGTCCAAATTTCACCGTCACATATGAGTGAGAGTTTTGCAGGATATATTATTCTTGGTTGGCAATTTTTTTCCTTCAAGGTGTTATATATGTTACCCCATTGCCTTCTTGCCTTCATGGTTTCTGCCAAGTAATCAGAGCTTAGTCTTACTGTTTTCCCTTTTTATGTGAATTTTCATTTTTCTTGAGCTGCTCTCAGGATTCTCTTTGTCTTTGGTTTTAGCAAGTGTGATTATGATATGTCTTGCTGTTTTTCTTTTGGGGTCTATCCTATATGGGTTCACTGAGCTTCTTGGATGGTCAGCTTTTCATTGTTTGTGATATTAGGGAAATTTTCTGCCAGCAAATCTTTGCTTTTGATTGCATCCCATATCATTCTTAGCGTTTCTTCATTTTTCTTCATTCTTTTTCTCTGACTTTTCCTCAAAGTGGCATCCAAGGATTTGTTTTCAATTTCACTGATCCTGTCTTCCATTGTTTCAAATTTACTCCTAAAACCTTCTATTGCACTCAACTGTGCATTTCTGAAATCTTGTTTACTTTTGGATTTCTAATTGCAGTTTTGTATGATTTCTAGTTATTTATTTTGACATTTTGTTCTTGTATTATTTTCCGGAATTCTTCCATTGTTTTGTCTGTCTTTTCCATGATTTTGTCTATTTTTTCCTTATTTTTGCCTCCATTTTCCTTCATCTTTTGAAGAGTCCTAAATAGTAGAGTTATGAATTCCCTATCTGGTAGTTCCAGTGCTTTTTCTTCTACTGGAAGGTCACCTGGTGTTTTATATTGGATGCTTTCTGGAGCAATCCTGTCCTGTTTTTTTATGTTTTGATATTGTCTGCTGTCTTTGGCACATTCAGGAATTATTTTCTTCATTTACTGACTTTAGATTTGTTTGTTTTATCCTGCTTTTTTGTTTTATTTGGTTCTGTCTGGGCAGGTAGGCTGGACTTGTTTTGTTGCTTGGTCATCTGTGGGCACAATACTTCTCACCACCTTGTCTAGGTGGTCAGGGCCAGTCACTCAGCTATGGCGCAGCAGGGCAGGTCCAGTGGAGGGGAGGGGTGGGAATGGGTCATTTGTGGCATGTACTGGGGCTGACAGAGCTGGACCGGAGGCAGGGGGCAGTGCAGGGCAGGTTCTTGTGATCACACCTGTGCTGCTTGGGGGTGCAGCACCTGGTGCAGACAGGCAGGAGGGAAGGGAGATGATGTGATATGTGCAACGGGTGCTCTGTCTTCTGTTAGGAGCTCTATGAAATTGCCTTCCCGTACTTCCTGTTTGCCTTTCTTGGTGGCTGAGGTCCAAGATGGCAAGTTCACGCTGCATTAGCTGGCAGGGTACCTCCACTCTGTAGCTCTCCTCGTTTTCTGTTCTTTGCCCATTTCTTATCTCATTTGGTGCTTGGTTGAGTGTTTTACGCCTTCATTTGATGCTTAGGGTTTCAGGACTGACGTTTGTATCTATTTTGCTTAGCTTTTCGGGTCTTTGCTGTAGAGGTTCAGCATGGTGCTTCTGTCTATACTGCATTGTTGGCTCTGCCTCCAAGAAAAATTCTTGAAGAGAATTCTTTAATTCAACAAAAAGATGAGTATAGCAGGGATCTGCCTCTAAGAAGTTGCAAATGCTAAGAAAAACATTAAAAAAGCTAGTCATAATTCACGGCAGAATGAAATAAGCATTATTGTTCTGTACATCAGTAAGAGATGGTCTGAAAAGGAGGGAGAATGTACAATAGGAAACTAACTGGATATGGAGGTACTGAAAAGAGACAAGGATGCCAATTTCTGGCTTAAGTACCTGGGGTAGCACCGGTACCATTAACCATGATATGCAATAAAAGCAGGAATTATGGCTAGCATTGACAAGTATTGGGAAGGTACGAAATTTGGAACTCAGCAGATTAACAAGGTATTTGGAAGTCAATGTTATCATCTAAGGAAACAGAATAACTTAAGAAGACCACGAATAAAATACTAAGAAGGATAAATATTCAAGTGGTGAGGAACGGAAGCAGTCAGGTAAGGAAACTTAGAATAATTGGTCAGGCAGGTAGGAAGAGAACTGGAACAATAAAGTATAATAAAAGCTAAATGAGAGAAAAGTTTCAAGACAGAAGGTAAAGTAAGGAGAGATAAAATCTGGGGAAAAATTGAGGTGATTAGGCAGTTAAACATGTTCGTAGCAAAGTCAACAGCTGAGATTTGGAAGCTGAGGAATTTGGGGAAATAAAGGACAATAAAGAAGGTAAGAAAACCACTCAGACAGAATAAAGTATCAACTAAAGTGATTAGGGATATCAGGAAGAGCAGACTCAGCTAAGCTGGTATTAGAAACAGTGTGTGTTTTTTGTTTTGCCACCAAGGCTCAAGATTCCAGGATCGGGAGTGGAAGAACTGAGTATTCAAAACCCTGCCCTCCCCCACCAATTCACTAAAAACCAACAATAAGCCAGGCATGATGCTATGCACTTTGCAAGATCACCAGGTTTATCTTAAAAACCGTATAGCTTCCATGTGAGGTCTTCAAAGCTTATAAGTGGTCATCTAAGATACTTCACTGGTCTCACCCCATTGGGAGCAAGGGAAAATGAAGAAAACCAGGGACACGGGGGAGAGACTGGTCCAGGGGACTGTGGACCACAACCACTGCAGCCTCCACCAGACTAAGTCCGGCATGGCTGGATGGTGCCTGGCTGCCATCACTGACTGCTTTGATGGGGATTACAGTGGAGGGCCCCGGACAGAGCTGGAGAAAAATACAGAACTCACAAAAAAAAGACCAGACTTACTGACAGAACTGGAGAAACCCTGAGAATATGGCCCCCGGACACCCTTTTAGCTCAGTAGTGAAGTGACTCCTGGGGTTTGCCCTTCAGCCAGAGATTAGATGGGTCCATAGAACAAAACAAGACTAAAGGGGCACACCAACCCAAGGACTAGAAGTCAAGAGCAGACAGGAAAGCTGGTAACAGGAAACCCAAGGTTGAGAAGGGAGAGTATTGACATGTTGTGGGGTGGTAACCAACATCACAAAATAATATGTGTATTGTTTAATGAGAAGCTAGTTTGTTCTGTAACCCTCCATGTAAAGTACAATTAAAAAAAAAAATACAGCTTCCTTTCCTCTTTCCCCCACTTCCCTCTCTTGAACAATTCAGTCCTAAAGAATGAGACACAGACATGAGGGCCCTGAGCAGGGTGCCTGAACCACAGTGGGGTAAGCCAAGATGATGTCCACACAAGAGCGTAACCAGGTGTAGAATATCAGCCCAAGTGGGGTGTGGAGGGGGACCTTGTGGGGTACAGGCAGCATGGCATGAGAAATCAGAGCCTGAACAGAGTAGGGTGGTGACCACATGTGGATGTGACCCAGCATAGGATGTCAAAGCCCAAGTAAGGTGAAGAGGATATTCACTTGGAGAACAGCCAGGCATGGGGTGTTGGAGCCCAAGAAAGGGGAAGACAGTTTTCATGTAGTGGGAAAAAGTGGCCTAGAATCCCTGGGAGCTAGATCTTGAAAGGGACAAGGAGGGTATATGCATAGGGGATGGGATTGTAGCTGAGAAGGGAGACTGGTTACCGTAAACAGGGATTGATGTTACAAAAGCCTGAAAATGTTACTCTTATTTATTCAGAAATCTCTATCTATAAAGCTATGAAAGAAATATCAGTTCAAAGACTAAATGTTATTTGTAAAGAGGGGAATAGTTTAATAAATAAATTATGGCACATTTATGCAACAGAACTGTATAGTCACAATCACCACTGCTCAAAATCAATTTAATGAAGTCTCATTATGAAAACAAATGAGGTTTTTCCTATGAGATACACAACAGAAACTTTCAGCTAGTAAGTCATATTTTAACAACAAAACTGTCAGAAACTTTGTTACTACAAAAGGGCAGATAAATAGATTGATTCATCAATCATTCAATCAGTCCTAGTATACCAAAAATCAAAAACCAAACCCATTGCCTTTGAGTCGATTCCAACTCATAGCAACCCTACAGGACAGAGTAGAACTGCCCCACAAGGTTTCCAAGGAGAAACTGGTGGATTTGAACTGCTGACCTTTTGGTTAGCAGCTGAACTATTATCCACAGTGCCACCAGGGCTCCAATCCTAGTATAGCATAAAAAAATGGATTATAAGAACTAAAATGCTAAAATACTCCAATAATCCAAGAAAACAACAATGTTCCATACAGGACTCTTATGGCAGAAGGAAGATGTTATATTATGTTAGGTGGCGAAGGAAGGAATTCAACTGGTTCACACAGGAAGGGAGGGAGCCTGGCAAAGAGCTCCTGGTAGAACTGGGAGAACTCCAAGTTCTGGAAGAAACCCACGAGAGAAGGCCATCATCAGCTCTTTTGGCCTCTGTAGCAACCAGCAAGGGTTGGCTATATTAGAGGATTAAGAAGCCCCTGACTGTCTCTACTGACTTCTTCCCTCTGCTCTCCTTCAGTCCTCAAAAATGTTAAACTTCACAGCTAGTAAGCATTTTTAGATATAGTATGATTTCAGAGATCCCTCAAACCCCCGCAAGTGCCAAACCCTATCTTTAATAAGTAAATCTTCCATTTAAGAATTAAAAAGCAAGCATGTAGTTGATTCGATGCCCATCTCTCAGTCAGGCTTAAGTGAAATCAGTAAATAAATCACCAAGCATTAAGGACTGAAATCCTGCTATACTCTGAGGGGGGGCTTCTGGGGTCATGTCATACAATCGAACCCTGACCTCTCCCTGGCCATAGCTGAATGATAAAAAACTAGACATGTGACTCAAACTGAGGCAACTGCACCCTTTCTCCATTCCAAATGAAGATGAACAGAAGAAACAGACAGATGGATGGCTAATATAGCCGAATAAAATTAACAACAGAGCTCTAGAGAAAAGTTTCTAGAACTTCTGCTGCTTAGGGGCCCAACACAGACCTGGTTTGCCTTTCCTTCTCAAGTCTTGGCTGTCTGTTGTCTGCACAGTTTACACGTGTACTGAAAAGTAGAAGCAGAACACAGTGGCCTTTTTTCCTGGCCCAACTGTAATGAGAACATCGCTGTTAGCAAACCAATACCACTCTGCATAATTTATGAAGGCTGTTTATTTTCCAATTTGCTGGTACATGACAGTATGTTCTCAATGGATTTATTAATAAAGGTATTGCTTGATTAATAACCTTTCCCAAAAAAACCTCTTGGCAAAGATAATTTAACTTCTGTTCTCTATTTAACCTAATCTTGGGTCATGAATTGTTACTTTTAACAGTCATATGAAAATAAATGTACCTTACTTTAGCAATCAAACAGAAACTCAAAGATACTTAGGGTAAATACTAAAGTTCCATTTAACAAACCCATAACATTACTTCCCAAATGTTACAGCTATGAAAATTAAACATCATAAATTTTAACAATTATTTGGATTTTTTGATAAACATGATTTCAACCATTATAGAGTAGAAAGTATTTTCAAAGCTATTTATTACTTAAGTGTGATGAGGGCACAGAACTAAATTCCTGGATTTAAATCACAGTAAATTCCACATATTAACTCTATGATGTCAATCAAATTTCTTTGACCTTTCTGGCTTTTCTTGTTTATTACAGTGCAAAGAGATTTCTTAAGAAAATTATCACTTTTTAGAGATGTCACCCCAATTCTTCTGCTCAGTGAATCATGTGATAACAATGTTTGGATCAGGAGTTTTGTTTGAGAAATAATATGTATAAAAATTATGGGTAACTTGAAAGTAAAAAAGTGTTGCTACGGGGTAATATTTATTTAAAAAAAATTTTTAAGTTACCCAAGATGACAACAGGAGAGCTGTCTATCAGGGCAACACTCTAAAATAAGTTCAAGACCACTACTGCATGGACTGAGTGGGCCCCCCAACATTGGAGGAAAAGTCCAAACCCTAGAATTGAAAAATACTAGGGTCTCTGGGTTCTACTCCTTTGCAAGTTGAGGTAGTTTAATAATAACAACAATAATAATAATAATAAATAGCATCTATTATTTATCATGTGCCAAACACTTTATATGTATTAAATCACATAATCCTCACAATACCACAAAGTTGATATTACTGCTATCCCTGTGTTAGAGTTGTGAAAACTGAGGTTGTACAAATTTAAACAGTAAGTGGCAGAATACAGGAATTTAAATCCAGACAGGCTCCACAGCTGGAACCTTTACTCACTAATACTATTCACATCCTTATATAAAAGCTACCCTATGCTCCTCTGCCTTGGCTCTCATCACTAAGGGTAACTGTGAAGGGTGGCATTTAACCCCTAATCATCACTACTTCTGCCTCTGTTGACACTCCATGGGCTGCCTTGTCAGCCAGGAAGCTGTCAGGGTCTGTTAAGAAAGCAAATGAAAATATACAAAATTCTTAGTGAGTCAAACTCACTCATCCCTAAAAGTATGTAAAATAGTTAACATCAATAACCACAGGGTTAGTATAAGGATTAAATGTGCTAATACCTATTGAGCTAACCACACTACAGGCACATAAGAGCTCGATAAGCATTAGCTATTGTGTCATCTCCGTGAGTTCCTAATGCTTCCTTTTCCTTCATACTGCTAAATGAGGCAAGGAATGAATATATATGCATTACTTAAATTTTTTTAGTATTCATCATAGGATACACTCTGGTTTATTATTCCAAAACATAACTCTGACTAAGCCATGTGTACGTGAGTCAAGACTACCGTACCTTCCTTGTTTACATATTTCTAACAGTTTAATATAAATAGCACAAAAAGCTTATCATATTTTTAAAGCAATTTAAATTGAACTTATCTGGGCTATTTAAATACCACTGCATTTTTAAAAATACATAGAATATTATTGATGCTCATGCAATCATCTGAGATAAAAAACGAGACCATGAAGCAGATCTGAATTATTCAAAATCAAATACATTAACTTGTTTGGCTTCCTTCCACGTACCCACATATTGGTGTTGTTGTTAGGTGCTGCTGAGTCACTTCTGACTCAGAGCAACCCTATAGGACAGAGTAGAACTGCACCATAGGGTTTCCAAGGAGCAGCTGGTGGGTTTGAACTGCTGACCTCCTGGTTAGCAGCTGAGCTCTTAACCACTACACCAGCAGGGCTCCCTTACCTACACAGGGTAATATTAAAATGGGAAGAAGTTGAGATAAATTGCTCCTGGGTGCTTAGTAGAGATTTCCCAGAATCAGAATCTAAGGAGTCTGAACTACTGTCATCAAGAAAAGGTTTGCTGTAATTGCAAGGGTCCAAGGGGATCCAGAACTGCTATTAAAGATGACCAAAGGTAGGGTGAGAGAAGTTGTATATTTAATCTTCACTTGGCAGGATCAAGAAAAACTATGCAGAGGAAGAGATCAAATATTTACTTGTAATAATAGTTAAGTGTCGCTGAGTCAATTCCGACTCACAGCGACACTAAAGGACAGAGTAGAACTGCCCCATAGGGTTTCCAAGGCTATAATCTCTACAGAAGACTAGTGGGTTCAAACTGCTGACCTTTCGGTTAAGAGCTGTGCGCTTAACCGCTGTGCGCTTAACCACTGTGCCACCGGATCTCCTTAACAGGTAAGTAACAAGGTCAAATTTTGTTTACGATAAGTCACTGTGGTGGCTACGAGAAGAAAAGATTTTCACTGGAACCAGAATGAAGGAGCAATGAAAGCAGATCAGGGAGGATGTGAAAAATATTTAGAAGATAACAGCAATAAGAGAATGATGACTGGAGGAACAAATTTGGAGGGAACTTCATGTGAGTTCCCATAGCGCTTTAAAGATGATTCTACTACAACACTTACCATAAGTACTATGGTTATTTGTTTACATTTTGGCTCCTCCGTGATGCAGAGTTGCCTGAAGATAAGTACTCAGTACCTTATACATAGTAGGCCCACCATAAATGTACTTAAATGTATATGGTTGCAAATTCTACCAGCTCATTATTTTTTTTAGAGAGGGAGAAAGTCTTGGTAATAAAAATCTTTAATCTTACAAGTCAACCAGTACTGTACAACTAAACGTATTGAGTTTTCCCTATATGAAGTCAATGTAATGAGGGAGAAAGTCTTGCTAATAAAAAGCCTTTAATCTTAAATGTCAACCAGCATTGGTAAAACTAAATGTATTGAATTTTTCCTATATGAAGTCAATGTAATGAAGCTACACCTAGTTATCATTTGCCTCTAGTTTTCTACCAGTCAATAAAAACAAGCTACATGCCAAAGTGTCACACTGAACAAACAAGCAATAATTTAAAATATATACTGCTGACTATCATTTTGAAGCCCTGATGGCATAGTGGTTAAGAACTCAGCTGATAACCAAAAGTTCAGCTGTTTGAATCCACCAGCCCATCTTTGGAAACCCTATGGGGCAGTTCTACTCTGTCCTATAGGGTAGCTACGAGTTGGAATGGACTCCAAGGCAATAGGTTTGGTTTTGAGTTTTGGCCTATCATTTTGAGACTGCAGAACTAAAGAACTTATTTGATTCCCCAAAGCTCTAGAAAAATTAAATAAGGCCACCTTACTAACTTGCTCTTTCTATACTTTTACCTGTTTAGAGCTATGCAGCAGTCTCCTTTTGCATAAACCAGGTAAACCAGAACTCTTTATGTAATTCTAACCCCATCACAGGCGGTGGGCACAAGACACCCAAAACAGAAAGCAAACTAGAGCAAGATTTCATTTTTAAACGGCCAATTAAAATGTAATAAGGATATTAATTCTGGGCAAAAGTTTGGGTGGAAAACATTTTAGGTTATATACCTTTCTCCCTGGTGGTACAAATGGTTAAGTGCTCAGCTACTAACCAATAGGCTGTTGGTTTAAACCCACTCAGAGGTGTCTCAGAAGAAAGGCCTGGTGATGTTTCTGAAAGGTCACAGCCTTGAAAACCCTGTGGAGTACCAGTCCACTCTGACACGCAGGGGGTTGCCATCAGTCAGAGTCAACTCGACAGTAACTGTTTTTCTTTTTTTAAATACCTTTGTCCAGCATGTTCTTCTCTGTGAATCAATCCTTGGTATTGAATTAACAGCTTTCATTTGAATAAACTCTACGGGCCATTCGACAAAGAGCAATTTAGCTTCTAAGTTACTCTGTTAAACAGCATTTATAAATGTCATTCTGTGTAGAACTATAAACATAGCGCAGGTTAATAACAACAGTGTTTTAGACACTCTCAGGTCTTTCAGAGGTGGTACGTTTGCCTAATTTTAGGCTGCCAGTGGCAACCTAACAACTTATTTCACCACTATGTTCGTTACCATGGTTAAATATAAACTGACTACAAGGTATCTGGAATATAACTGGCAAGATTATATCCTTGACTAACATCTCTATTTTAAACCTATTCATCAGAGAATGAAAAAGGTTACAGCCTAGTTTTCTTGTATGTCATAAAATATTTTTCTTCCCAAATCCCAGTAAGTATAAGTAGCTTTATTCATTAAATAAACTTCATCTCTGTTCAAATAACGTTGCTTCTTGGATCTCCTTATACCTGTGTAAACAAAAACTTTAATTTTTAGGCATCATATCTGGCAACTGCTATAGGCAAATTAATGTTTCCTTTTAATGGAATATCTATTCCATTTACACAAATAAAGAAGTCAATAAACAAATGAGTAAATGTAGTATTTCAAAGAAGTTACGTACTACTGCAGGCAAATAAGTATTTCCTTTTAATGGAGTAACTATTTCATTTACCTAAATAAGGAAGTCAATAAACAAATAAATACAGTATTTCAAAGTAGTTACGTACTATGTAGAAGTTCCTAGTTCTGACATACCAAAGTATTTGCAAAACAAAAACAACCTATTACCAAATACTCAACTTCTAAAGAGGACAAATATATAATAAATACTAGGCATTTGGGTGTTCATGTAATCTTAGTGCCTGAACGTGATGAAAAAGATCTTTCAAAAGCCTTAAAAATAAAGAATTTTCTACTGATTTTTTTGAGAATTTAGTACTTTTATACTCAGGAGTACTGCATATAGATCCCCTTGGCATTTATAAATATTACTTGTACAGCAGCCCAGAAGGCTATTGCTAGGGAATGATGCAACGTATTTTTTTCTATTTTTCCATTTTCTCTACCCATGGGAGTTGAATCTGCCATCGCTATTAAGCAAAGGTACTGCTAGTTCAAAAAGTGAAATTCTATGACTCCTGGTACAGTTGACAAGATCTCTAAACTAGGTAAAAAAAAAAAAAAAAACAACCTTATCTCTTAGTGTCTCAGTTTCATCTGTAAAATAAAGATCTGTTGCTGTTGTTACTGTTAGTTGCCATCAAGTCAATTCCAACTCATGGCAACCCTACTGTGCAAAGTAGAACTGCTCCAAAGGGTTTTGAAGGCTGTGGCCTTTCAGCAGTAGATGACTAGGCCTGTCTTCCAAGGTCCACCTGGGTGGGTTTCAACTGCCAACCTTTTGGCTAGTAGTATAGTACCACCCAGGACTCCCAAAATAAAGATCTTGAAAGGTTAATTTCTAAGGTACCTTTCCTGCTCTGGAGCCCTGGTGGTGCAGTGGTTAAGAGCTCAGCAGTTCAAATCCACCAGCCACTCCTTGGAAACCGTATAGGGCAGCTCTACTCTGTACTATAGGGTCGTTAAGAGTTGGAATCAATTCCAACTTGGTTTCCCTCTCTACATTTCTATGATTTCTGTGAAATAAGTGAGATACTAGCACAAACCAAACCCACTGCTGTGAGATACCCAGAGAATCCATGTTTAGAATCCATGAAATAAAGTACTCTGATAGGTTTGGGAAAGTAATAATAATAAACACAGAAATAGCTATTATTTATTAAAGCCTTACTCTGTGTGCAGAAGCCCTGGTGGCAATGTGGTTAAGCACTGGGCCGTTAACCAAGAGGCTGGCAGCTGGAAACCACCAGCCACTCTGCAGTAGAAAGAAGTGGCAGTCTGCTTTCGTAAAGATTTACAGCCTTGGAAACCCTACAGGGAAATTCCACTCTGTCCTATAGGGTTGCTGTAAGTCAGAATCGACTCGATGGCAATGGGTTTGGTTTTTGGTTTTACTCTGTGTGGAGTATAATGGTAACACTTGCCATATATCAAGTCAGTTAATATAATAAATATAAAAGATGATACTATAATTCTATTATACATATGAAGAAAGTAAAATTTAGAGAAATAACTTGTCCAAAATCATACAGACTTTCAAGAACAAGGATTCAAATTCTTGTTTTCCAACCAAAAAATCTTGTGTTCTTGTTAACCACTGAGATACACCGTCTCATACAGTAGTTATCCTTGGTGGGGGGGAGCGGAATCGGATGGGTTGTGATTGAAAGAAAGCATGAAGGTTTTTGGAGAACTGGTAACATTCTTGATCTGAGTCTTGGTATACACAAGTGTTCAGTTTGTAAAAATTCCTTAGACTGAACACTTATAATCCATATAATTGTCTGAATATATACTGTACTTCAATAAAAATTAAATACATAAATATATACACACACACTCACATATACATATATATACACATACATATGTATATACGCTGCCTCCATGCATTTGTCAGAGCTCGCTCTTTGCATGTAAAAAATTCATTTCAAACTAGCTTCAGCAAAATTAAAAAAAAATAGGGGAAATGTAATACTGACATGGCTAAACCACTGAAAAATCAAGAATGAAGCTAATTTCTGGGTGGACTGAATTCAGGGATCAGGGATGTTTTTTGTTTTGTTTCTTCCCATTCCTGGCCCTCTCTGGTGCTGTCTGATTGTCTTCTTTTATCCACAACTTTCTCCATGTTGTGGTAACAACATCTCCATGTTGTGGCTGCTCCAGGCTTACATCACTTACACCAGCAAAAGTCTTTTCCACCAGTTCCAATTTTTTAAAAGTTTGTGGAAGGACAGCTTGGGTTATCTGGATATACCTGGTCCAATCACTGCGGCCAAGAGGCCAACGTACCATCTCTGGCTGCCTTAGTCACATACTTACTTCTTTGTTTAGATGGAAGGAGTACGTGCAGCACAGATATGGTCATTAGGGAAGCTGCTGGGTATCGGAAACCACTTTAATTTCTCACTTATTATGTTGTAAGATCCTTATTTTTATTAAACAATTCATAAACCGCTATAAAAAAAACTCTTAAAAATCATATTTAAGGATGACTTACTTCCTCACAACTCTGTGAGGTATATAAAAACCTAAAAAAAAAAAAGAAAGAAAACCCAAACCCACTGCCATCTAGTCAATTTCAACTCATAGCAGCCCTACAGGACAGAGAACAACTCTCCCACAGGGTTTCCAAGGCTGTAAATCTTTCTGGAAACAGACTACCACATCTTTCTCCTATGGACAGCTGCTGAGTTCAAACCACTGACCTTTCAGTTAGCAGCCAAGTAGTATAACCACTGCGCCATGAGGGCTCCTTGGTGAGGTACAAAGGCAAAGCGTTATTAGCCTCAGTTTCCAGAAGAAGAAACTGAGGTTCAGAGAGACTTAAGTAACATGTTGGAAATTACAAGCTGGCAAACGTCACAAATGCAGGTCTTGACTTCAAGCGCTGTACACTTTCAAGCACACCATATTATAAAACACAGTACTTAAATATTATGTTAAAATTTAATAGTGCATATGAGAATATGGTTCAAGAAGAAAAAAAACAGAGAAAATGTAATAAGCCCATTTATTTATCTATGGCTTAATATTTCTATTTTGGTAGATCTTAATCTTCTATCTACTACTATATCCCTGGTGGCATAGTGATTAAGTGCTATGGCTGCTAGCCAAAAGGTCAGCAGTTCAAATCTGCCAGGCGCTCCTTGGAAACTCTATGGGGCAGTTCTACTCTGTCCTATAGGGTCGCTATGAGTTGGAATCGACTCGACAGCAGTGGGTTTGGTTTTTGGTGCTATATCCAACCAGAGGCAACTTCAGATGACTTAAAAAATAAGAGGATCTAGTACCTCACACAACAAGTGCCAGAGTAAGACATTTCCAGTGTTGATAAATTCTGTGACTCAAAAAGTCCTGAAAAACTCAAGTTCTTTCCATCTTTCAACTCTGCCATGCTCATGTTAGCAAGCTCCCCTCATGGAAGCCAGCTGACTACAACTGCTTCAGGCAGCAGAGCCTTCACCACCAATATGCAAAGACAGGAAAACAGATGGCATTTGTGGGAAGGAATCAGTGGAAAACAGATCCTCTATTTCATTTATCTACTTAAACTAAATTATAATTTTAAAATGCCTGGCACATAATAAACAGTATGTAAGTTGTTATTACTATTATTGGGTCTCTTTTTAAGAGATGGGAAACTTATCCCTGAATCCTTTCATGCCTCACTGGCCAGAACTGGAATACAAGTCCCTTTCTAAGTCAATCACTGGCAAGGGAAACAGAATCCCATGATTGACTGAAACTAATCAGGAATCACTCCAGCTGGGACTTCAGATACATATTCCCTGGCCATAGGGCTCTGTAGAGGAGAATGAATTTCCTAACAAAATAGAGTCTCTTCTAACTAGGAAAAAGTTCAGAAATAGATTTGGGTATGAAATCTATACAGCCATCTATACATCCTTTCTTCTCATGCTGCTAAAAGAACAGGAAGGAGTCTGGTGGTAGCTCATGGCATAATTCTACAACATGGAGAAAGCTGTTTGTGGTAGGAACATGTAGCCAACTCTAGAAAAGAGGGAAAGAAAAAGCGGCAGACATATCTGATGGTGCTCTGGTCTTGGAAATTGGTCAACCCTGAGATAAGCTTCACCATGCATCTTCCCAAGGTTTAACTGTGAAAGCCAATACATTTCCTTTCTTTTGCTAAAGCTAGTTTGAGTTGGATTTGTCTTGCAAAAGAATCCTGACTGATGTAGCAAGGACAATCTTAAAGGTAAATAACACCACAGGTTTTCAGAGTTGAAAGCTGAGGCTTAATCCCGGTTAACTAGGTTAACTATCTGCGTGACCTGGGGCAAGTCACTTCTTTGAAATACTGAGGTGAGTAGCTTCCACAGACCTCATGACCCTCAAAGCCTAAATATTTACGATCTGGCCCTTTACAGAAAAAGTCTGCCAACTCTGGTTTAGAGCACTGAATTACATTTAGTACCCCTGAATCCTTCCCACAATGCCAGTATTTACCCAAAAGTAATATGAAAACCCAAACTTTACCTCCCATACTTCCAACCTTTGCCCTCGAAATCCCCACAAAGGATGAGGGGTGATAGAGCTTTGGTATGAGAATCACTGAACTATAAATAATTTAAGGATTGTCTCTGATGAACAGAACTAAAAGGCTGGGTAAGAATAGAAAGAGTAGTACTAAGTGCTAGGGGCTGCTATTTTTTGCAAGCCTAAATAATCTTTTAAATTATTCAAAAAAAAAAACAAATAAAAGCAAAATACAGGGCAAATCAGATCTGGTTAATGGTTCTGGCAACTCCTCTAAGATAAAAAATAGAATTACATTTGCTACGTTTTGTGACTTCAGTTATGACTGCTCAGGATAATTTTTTGGTTGCGCATATCCAAAGGTGCTAGGTAAATGACCCTCAGATAAGAGAGGTGGTCACTATGCTAAGAGAATGTGAGTACAATATTTCAAACACTCCCCTATCCCAAGAAAAGTCAGTTAACCCAGTATGTTCTGTAAATGCTCTTCAGTGAAGTTTGAAATGTTTAACATAAAAAGCCAATATAGAAAACATTTAATAACCATTACTAACTCCTTTAAAGTACAAAACAGGAAAGAGAAAAACTTTCAAAGATCTACGTGAAAAAAAAAAAATTTTTTTTTTTTTAATTCAGAGCTTTCTTTAGCTAAGCAGACTGGTTTTTAAGTTGATTATAAGTTAAAAAAATAAAGATAACAATACAGAACCACAAAAGATGGAATTAATGGGATTGTCAGCAACAATATCCAACTGAATACTTTCTATGAAAAATGTGATGGTGTGTATGTGACATATTCTACCCAGAAGACAAATAACAGATGGAAAGACCAACTGTATTCTTAGATTTGACTAACCTTTAAAATGTTTCAATTACCATTTACTTCCAATTTGACCAAATTTTAAAACTGTCTGGTTTTCCCCCACATAGAAAAAGCCTTAAATATATAATTTAATTTTGTTAACAGAGACCTCAAGAGTAAAGCATTAAAATGTTTTAAAATGGGAAAACAAACGTAACTCACTACACACACTAAAAATGTAAGATACTATATATAACAACATACATTTTAGAGAATGTAAACAACACTCTTCCCAAGTAAAGAATTTACTGTATTTAAAAAAAAAGACATTTATTCTATGGACTTAATAAAGGAAAACATTACATTGCTAAAGTTTATTTTTAAATATATAGGATGACATAGCTAGTTAAGTAGTTATGAAAACTAATCCTAAAACATCAAAATAAACATTTTTATTTTCAGCTTGGAAAATATAAATAGTTCCTTTTTTACTGAGAAGTTTGAGCTGTTGAATTACAACTTATAAGAAACAGGAAAAACTGTAATATAGTTATAAAATTATAACAGAAATTAAAGCAAGAAAATTTTTAATACTTTTACAAGATGCTAATTATATCCATAATCCTGGAGATTTGGTTTATTTATAACTGCTAATAACCAATCTAGCTATTTTGACAATGTAAGAATAAAAAGTATAGAATATATTTTTAAACATTACCTTTCTAATTTATTCAGAAGTAAAGTTAGCACAAGAAAAACAAAAATAATTTTAGCTTTCTATTCAAAAGATCCTAAAATTTATCTTGTCATTATTTTAGTTAATATTTGATATAAATCTATAGCACAAAATAAATATGCATTTTTGGAATAAAAACATCTTTAAAGTTAAAAGCTTTGGCTATCAACTTACCTTCTTTTGATACCAGACTATAGCATCTGTGACTTTGGACGCCATTTATTCCACCGAAATCACACATTTGTCATTTTAGGCTGTACAAGAAATAAAAGCATACAAACAACTTTACTTCCACCTTCCAAAAGGAAACTGAACAACATGCATACACAGTACTCTGCTTACTTGCAGAGCAAGGGGTGTATGACTATACTTATATTACACTCTTCCTCATTACTATTTTAGTAACAAGTTCTCTTAAGTAAACAAAAATCAGTTGCCATAATAAAAGAAGGTTCTTTCTGCACGAATATAACACTTGACTTTTCTTACAAAATAGGTTGTTTTAAAAAACAAGACTTTAAAATAAATTCCAGAATTTCCTAGTTTATACTGGAAGTTTTTTCATGTAGAAAACCACATGTACTAGAAATCCACTCATTCACTCAGTAATACATTGGTTTTTACTGTATTTTCTATCTAGGAACAATTACTATCAATTATTATTCCTAAAGGATTGTTTAACGAAGATGCCAAAATTTATAATCACATCAAATTTTTCCCTGATATTCAGTACACATAAAATTGAACAAAAATCAAGTAACTGGAGAAGCCTAACTAATTTATGCTAAAATTTTTTTTTTTTTACCAAGCTAATATTAGAATTAATTTTACAGGAATCATTAATATTAAGAGCTTCCCAGATATCAAAGTTTACTTATATTTAGAAATTTGTCACAAACCATTTCATAACCATCTTTCTTGTGTTTGTCAAAAACAGTGCTGATTACTAAATTTGATGATTCCTTAGCCCTAGACAGAATCCGAGAAATTAACTCTGAAATACTTCACTGGTCATAACATGACACTGGCACAGAGGGCACCTCTGGTACTGTGTTAAGGATGAGCCTAAAACCAATTCAAATGCAATACTGGCCCTAGAAGTCATTACAAACCACAATCATTCAAGGCCACATGGGAGGCCGCTCATGGAAATCCTGGTAGTAAAGCACGTGCTGAGCACACACAGATCTGCAACTGCAGAAGTACTGCCACTATGGGGTTTGCCAAGGGAAAACAAGACACCAGAGGCTTTACATACCATTCTTGCGAACATATATGCTTCTTGAGCATACGAGGATTCACATATAAAGAAAATTATCATCAGCAAGTTCAAATGTTCAGATGATCAATCTCTAAAAATTTAAAGGGGAATTTACGTAACGTCTGTACTTTTGATAGTGTTCGAAAAAATCCATTGAGTCGATTCTGATTCATAGCAACCCTACGTACGGGACAGAGTAGAACTGCTCCAAAGGGTTTCCGAGGCTTGCCTGTTGGATTCGAGCTGCTGACCTTTTGGTTAGCAGCTAAAAACTCTTAACCACTATGTCACCAGGGTTTCCTTGATAATGTTATAGAACAGGTTATTTTATTACCTTTCCTGACCAAAATAAAAACCAAACCCATTGCTGTTGACTTGATTCCAACTCAAAGAGTAGAACTGCCCCACAGAGTTTCCAAGGAGCACCTGGTAGATTCAAACTGCTGACCTTTTGGTTAGCAGCCCTAGCACTTAACCACTACACCACCAGGGTTTCCATACCTTTCCTAGGATATTAATAATTCCAACTTTAGATGACGAAATTCAAGCAAACTGTTTTGAAATTTCTGAGAAAAATTCTGGCATAATGGAAAGAGCAGCATTACAGTCAAAAGACTTGGATTCAAACACTAGCTCTACCCAGTACCCAGTGCCATTGAGTCGATTCCGACTCAGCAACCCTAAAGGACAGAGTAGAACTCCTCCGTAGAGTTTCCAAGGAGAGCCTGGTGGATTTGAACTGCCAACCTTTGGTTAGCAGCCATAGCACTTAACTAATACTAGCTCTATTATGTGCAATATTGAATAAATCACTTAATCTCTCTGGACCTCACAGGATCACTAGGAGTCAGAATCGACTCAACCATAACAGGTTTGGGGTTTTTGGTTTATAGGAATCCATTTGCTAAGGAGCTATGGTGGTGCAGTGGTTAAAGCACTGGGCTGCTAACCAAAAGGTCAGCAGTTCTAATCCACCTGCCACTCCTCAGAAGAAAGATGTAGCAATCCGCTTATGTAAAGATTAAAAAAAAAAAAAAACCACTGCCATAAGTCTGACTCACAGTGACCCTACAGGACAGAGCAGAACTGCCCCATACAGTTTCCAAGGCTGTAAATCTTTACAGAAACAGACTGCCACATCTTTCTCGCGCAGAGCAGCTGGTGGGTTTGAACTGCCGACTTTCTGACTGGCAGCCAAGTGCACCACCAGGGCTTCTTAGGTTAAAGTTACAGCTTTGAAGAACCTATGGGGCAGTTCTACTCTCTCCCATAGGGTCGCTATGTGTCAAAATCCACTTGATAGCACACAACAAAAACACCACCACCCATTCGCTATATGGCTTTTTTTTTAATGACAGATAAGTAAAATTATATACACAAAATGCCTACTGCAGTCCAGGACACACAGCAGATGATCAATTATAATTATTTTTAATATTAATTTTTATATAAAAAATAAGTTCCCCAATCCAAGAACTAGGAAGCATTTATACTTCCTTTTTTTAAATGTGACAAATAGTTTAGGGAAGGAATACATGTAATCAGCTTCTGTTAACATTTAAATATAAATAGCTACCTGATTACCTTAAGAGGGCAATGTCAATTCTCAACTATACACACAAGGATTTTTTTAGAGATTTCAAAGTTCACCTCCACTGAAGCTTCTCCATGAGGTGTAGTTACCTTCATTTCTCTCACCAAGTTTTTTTGGGGAAGCTTTTCCTTTACTGACTTTAAAAAAATCTCCTGTTTCGGTTTTTCCATCCTAGAGGTCTCTGGGGTGATTCATTAATTTTTAACTATACTTCATCCTAGACGTTTTCTCCATAGATTCCACCAGGGGACTATCCATTAGACATTTACACTTTCATTATATTTGTTTGTCAAGACAATTGGGTATGTTTTCCAAACTGATTATAGTCCTTTCCCCTCTCAAAAAATACAAAGCATGAAAAATGCTAAAAATATGAGAATATCTAAATTTTTCACTTTACCTCCTGACTCAAAAAAGGCCTTTGCAACCTTTCTTGTTATTTGATTTCTCTGTCATTCGGTTAATGGTATTTATTGACAAAAATTCTAGATTATCTACTAAGACAAAGATCCTCTCCCCAGAGTATAATACACATTTCATATACAAAATATGAAAGGATTTTTTATTCACCCACTCTATTAAACATATGAGATATTTAATATATTTAGAAAATATTTAAATGGTCACAGTGATTTTCAAAATAGTCTTCAATGAAAGTAAGGAAAAGATTGCCTGTTTCAAAATAAAATGATCTGACAAATAGTTTTTTATATACTTCAGTTTACCTATCTACATTTAGTAATAAATTTCTAAAATCAACTACAGCAGTAAGCTAGGTACATAAAATATTCTAAATGTCTTTAATTATGTCTATTTGAAATAAAAACACCTTTCTCCAGTAATGGAAAGATTTGCTCTGCAAATTCATTTAATAGTTTTTCCATTGTGTCAACAACTCTTCAGTGACACTAAATGGCTCATACCTATTTTTAAAACAGGTTTTACAGCATGCTGAGATAGATTTCTGCATAAGGCATCAGACAAAGCACACTCAAACATAACCAAATTTCACATGAGTATAAGCAGCAAGAATATACTAACAAAGGATTTCATGAATAATAAAGATTTTTTCAAAAGTCTTTCCAACTCCTTTGATTCCATGACAGTTCAGGTAGATTTACAGGTTCTGTGTTTATGATGGAAACCCTGGTGGCGTAGTGGTTAAGTGCTACGGCTGCTAACCAAAAAGGTAGGCAGTTCCAATCCACCAGGCACTCCTTGGAAACTCTATGGGGCAGTTCTACTCTGTCCTATAGGGTCACCATGAGTCGAAACTGACTTGATAGCAACGGATTTTTTGGTATGGTTACAATGGAGCCGTAGTGGAGCAATGGTTAAGAGCTAGGCTGCTTTGAATTCACCAGCCGCTCCCTGGAGACCCTATGGAGCAACTCTACTCTGTCTCATAGGGTCGCTTGAGTCGGAACTGACTTGACGGCAATGGGTACAATATGGTTATGATAGTTCATGTTAAATAATTGTCTTAATGTTGAATTATGGCACTCGGGTCACTTTTAAGAAAAAAGTAGCATAAAAAACTTATTGGGTACTATGAACAGAGGATCTTAATCTTTTTGATCAACCAATAGAAGGGTATCATGATATAGAAATAATCCGATCCTAAAACCACAAGGCTAACTGCAGGTTTAACATTTAAATTTCACTATAGACACTCCAAATTAATTCTCTCTTGTAGTTTCAACCATCATACCTTTTTTTTTTTACGTTTGCAAAACATCTGAAATTATTCTTTACTATGTCAGGTTTCACACAAAATGCATTTATGATGCCAAAGACCAGGGACGAAAAGATGATTACAGAAAAGCTTTGTAGACCCTCACTATCAAGTATAGTAATGACCAAAAAGTATTCTTTACAGATTTATTCACAGAAAATCTAACATTTTTTAACCATTCCCTATGTTAGAAAAATAATAGTCTATCAATACTCCACGTTACAATGTGCTTCTCTCATTATTCTAAGAAAAAGATTTTTTCTCTGTTTCAGCATGACAAATGCTCTTACTGTGCCAAAAAACAATTTATGCCCACCCCTGACACTTTGCTTGCACTGCTATTTCCATTCCATCCTTTTCTCTGCTTAGCCATCCTTCTAAGTTAGTTCAAAACCTACTTCCTTACCATACGATCCAGCAATCCCACTCCTTGGTATACACCCTAGAGAAAAAAGAGCTGTCACACGAATAGATATATGCACACCTACGTTCACTGCAGCATCATTCACAATAGAAAAAGATAGAAACAACCTAGGTCCCCATCAACATATGAATGGATAAACAAATTATGGTATGTTCACACAATGGAATACTACGCAATGATAAAGAACAATGATGAATCTGCAAAGCATCTCATAATATGGATGAATCTGGAAGGCATTAGGCTGAGTGAAATTAGTCAGTTGCAAAAAGACAATATTGTATGAGACCACTATTATAAAAACTCAAGAAAAGGTTTAAACACAGAAGAAAACATTCTTTGATGGTTTTGAGGGTGGGAAGGGAGGGAGAGGAGTATTTACTAACTAGATAGTAGACAAGAATCATCTTAAATGAAGGGAAGGACAACACACAATACATAGGAAATTAAGCACAACTGGACTAAACCAAAAGCTAAGAAGTTTCCTGAATACAACCAAACACTTCAACAGAGTAGCAGGGGCGGGAGTCTGGGGACCATGGTTTCAGGGGACGTCTAGGTCAACTGGCATAACAAAGTTTATTAAGAAAATGTTCTGCATCCCACTTTGGTGAGTGGCATCTGGGGTTTTAAAAGCTAGCGAGTGGCCATCTAAGAAGTATCAATTGGTCCCAACCTACCTGGAACAAAGGAAGATGAAGAACAGCAAGGACACAAGGAAAATATTAGCCCAAAAGACACAAAGGGCCACATAAACCAGAGACTCCATCACCCTGAGACCAGAAGAATTAGCTGGTGCCCAGCTACCAGAAATGACTGCCCTGACAGGGAACACAACAGAGAGTTCCTGACAGAGCAGGAGAAAAGTGGGGTACAAAACTCAAATTCTAGTAAAAAGACCAGACTTAATGGTCTGACGGAGACTGGAGAAACCCTGGAAGACATGGCCCCCAGACTCTGTTTACCCAGAACTAAAACCATCCCTGAAGCCAACTCTTTAGACAAAGATTAGACTGGACTATAAGACATAAAAGAATACTCATGAAGAGTGTGCTTCTTAGTTCAAGTAGACACATGAGACTAAATGGGCAGCTCCTGTCCGGAGGCAAGATGAGAAGGCAGAAAGGGACAGGAGCTGGTTAAGTGAACACAGGAAATTGGGGGGGGTGGGGGGAGGGATGAGGTGTGCCCTCACATTACAGAGAGAGCAACTAGGGTCACATAACAATGTGTATATAAATTTTTGTATGAGAAACTAACTTGAGCTATAAGCTTTCACTTACAGCACAATAAAAGAAAAAAAAAATCCTACTTCCTGCAAGGTGAAGCTTCTTACAAGTGCTCTTTTGGATTAAAAAATGTTGAAGCTTGATCTCTCCCTTCCAGCATGATCTGTACTCATAAACAAAGCACTTAAATAAAAATGCGAGGCAATATAACCCCCCTGGTCACTTGGTCATATGTAAACACTCTTGAGGAAAAAAGAGGCGGAATTCTTCCTTTGTGCCTCCCTAAATACCAGTATAGTGTAACATGCGGTAGAGGGAGCATTGCAAAGAAAAAGCAATGCCTTTAAACATCAGAAGGATTAGGTGCTAGACCCAGGTCTGACACTAAGAGTTGCATGCTCTTAAATAAGTTACTGAGCTGTCTGGGTCTCAGTTTCTCACCAATGCCGTCTACCCAAACATTCCACAGCTCTTTAAAAAAAGGTTAAACCTAAATAACAACTCCAATAATCTATAGGAGGTCCTTGGAATTCCTTTACTAACACAGCTGAAAATGTTAGTATTAGTTAAATCAACGTTACACACATGGAACTTAACATAGTAGAAACTTTCAGACAAAATGGAAAACGTGTTATTTTTAAAAGGTAGTTATGCTAACCTCCTCAAGCTCTGATCTTGTTAGTACCTTGTTCAGCAATCCTCTATCACTCCCTACTGCTTACAGAATAAAATCCATAACCCTTATATTTAGACCCTCTACAACCTGGTCCCTTATCTACTTGCCCAACATGATTGCTCATCAGTTTTCCAATATATCTTACGTTCAACTATACCATACTTCCTACACTTTTCTACCTCTGTGCCAAAATTAACACTGCTTCTCTCTTTCCAAAACAAGATTTTGATAAAGCCTCCAAATCCCACTTTATCAACAAGTTTCTCCCAAATTCTCCCATTCAGAATTTCTCATCTGCCCTGTGCCCCCACTATACTGAATATATCCTATTTTTTATAGATTTTTGTGTACTCATCTGTACGTGCCCCTGTCCCTATCCATAAGTTCTTTAAGAGCAGGCCAGTGTCTTTACTAGTTCTGAACTCTCCTATAGCTTTTGGTCTATATTTTGCACAAACGTTTACAACCCAAATTACTAAGTTTCCAACCAAAGTGTCATCACAAATTAATGACTCTAAGAGCCAGAGTTGAAAATTCTGCCTGTCTGACTCCTGTACTACCCCAACACAACCCAAATAAACACACAAACATACTCTTTCCTAACATTAAAAGGTACTAACACATTGTGAAGAACCATTGACATGACTAATTATACTTACTGGTATGTCATTCAATTAACCAATATATAACTATTTGCAGAACTAAAATGTCCAATGAAAATGAGTTAAATTCAAACCTAACAAGTCTAGTCCAACTCCATTCCTAAATGCTCAAGTTAAATATAACTCAGCGCTTCCTCCACAGCTAAAACAAACAATTCTTAGACCTCAGACTCTGGGAACAAATCTGCTCTACCCTTAAGAGGGTAATAGATGCTGAGGTTCAAATCAAACTTCTAATACTGATATGAAAGTTCTGAAAAAAAAAAAGTGAAACTCTGGTAGAAAGAACACGGCACAGGCAGGAGGCCTTCTACTTTCAGGGTTGCTACTTTCAAATCCTGTGACCTATAAACTGTCACAATCTCTTGGAAAGGTTTAAATTCTTCAGCTGAAATGAGGATAATATTTTTTGGAATTGTGAGGTGTAAACACCATACACTGTATGTTCCAAGTTGTTTTCAAAGTTAGGATAGAAAAATGAAAAGCAAAATGAGGTCTAATAAATAGAGCTATACATTTTCCATTATACCAATTCATAATAAGGATATCTGTAATTTCTGTTTTCTTAATTGGAACCATTGCTTAGTATATTTCAGGCAAGAGGATATACACAGTCTAAGAAAAAATTTAGGTTAGTAAGTTCTCTCCAAACCTGTACTACTAGAAATGATTTGCACTACTGTCAAATATAAGAGAATCCTTTAAAGCAACTTTTTAAATTTCAGGGTTCTTTAACTTTAGCATGTGTTCACAAAAACTTTACTATCCCTTGAGCATTCTTTCTAATGTTTAAAAGGTCCTTTAAAAATCTAATTGATAGTGTACTGGGTTAGTGTTTCTTGTTTTATTTTATTGTTGTGCCACCTGGAAAAATAAATAATGATTCACTTGAAAAGTTTTACTTCCTCACTTGTTCACAATATAGTTTTACCATCAACCAATCAGGCTCTACTCAAATAAGGATATGCTATTACCGGCCTCAGAGTCCTTGGGTGGTGCAAACAGTTAATATGTTTGCCTACTAACTAAAAGGTTGGAGGTTTCAGTCCACCCAGAGGCACCTCTGAAGAAATGTCTGGCAATCTGCTTATCAAAAACATCAGCCATTGAAAACCCTATGAGCCACAGTTTTATTTTGACATACCTGGGATCACCGAGAGTCAGAGTTGACTCTATGGCAACTGGTTTTTTTATTACTGGCCTCCAGTAGAAACATTAACCAAATCAATGCTCCAGCTACTCTTTGTCAAAATAGTGATGTACTACACAAACAAACAAACAAACAAACAAAAAACCCAAACCCATTGCGTTTGAGTCAATTTCAACTCATAGCGATCTCATAGAACACAGAAGAACTGGCCCACAGGATTTCCAAGGCTGGAAATCTTCACGGAAACAGACTACCACATCTTTTTCCTGCAGAGTGGCTGGTGAGTTTGGACCGTTGGCTTTTTGGTTAGTAGCCAAGTACTTAACCACTGCACCACCAGGGCTCCTTAGTAAGGAACTAAATGATACCCAAACGGCTTAGAGTTAGTAGATTTTCAAAATGATTTAATTTAAAGACAGAATTGCTAACTATATCTCATCATCAAAGATGCTATTGAGTAAAATTAGAAAAACATTAACATATTTTTACTCAAATAACGTGTCTTCTATGCTTGCCAACTGCTCCCTCTCCCTGTGAGGTATTTCTGTAACAGTGCTACGCTTTTTTTTTTTTTTTTTTTAATTAGGAGCCATTCAATAAATATGAAGGAATATATTAATATACTATATTGGTGATACCTATGAAACATGTCCCATACAACCCCTCTATGGTTCAACTACCACAATCCTGGTGCAAGCCCACATGATCCATTACTAAGACTACTCTAATAGTCTGTTATTGTTTCTTCGCTTTCACCATTTAGCTTTCTAAAATACCAATGTCATCACTTTCCTTGTCTGCTTACAAATCTCTAATGATTTCTAACTGCCTAAGAGTTTAATCAGCACAGTGTACAAGACCCCTTCTTTTACAACCTGACCACAGACTGGCTACATTTACAGTCATTAGCATCCATCATCTCTACCTTCTTTTTCATGAAGGACCTCTCATCTAACCGATTTCACCTCCCATCTGTATACATAACCTACAGTCTAGCCACTTGGGTTTCCAAATATACATGTTCATGCTACAAGGAAGACCAGTTAATACGACTATTACTCAAATTTACGCACCAACCACTAAGGCCAATAATGAAGAAATTGACGACTTTTACCAACTTTTGCAGTATGAAATTGATCAAACATGCAATTAAGATGCACTGATAATTAGGGGTGACTGGAATGCAAAAGTTGGAAACATAAAGTAAGCATCAGTAATTAGAAAATATGCTCATAGTGACAGAAAGAATGCAGAGAATCACATGACAGAATTCTGCAAAACCAACAACTTATTCACTGGAAATGCCTTTTTTCAATAACATAAATGACGACTATGTATGTGGACCTCACCGGGCAGCATAGACAGGAATCAAATGGACTTCATCTGTGGAAAGAGAGAACAGAGAATCTCAACATCATCAGTCAAGACAAGGCCTGGGCCCAACTGTGGCACAGACCACCAACTGCTCATGTGCAAGCTCAGGTTGAAAATGAAGAAAATTAAAACAAGTCCGTGACAGCCAAAGTATGATCTAGGGTATATCTCACCTGAACACAGAGGTCATCTCGAGAATAGATTTGATGCACTGAACACTAATGATAGAATACAAGAAGAGTTGTAGAATGACATCCAGGACATCATACATGAAGAAAATAAAAGGTCATTAAAAAGACTGGAAAGAAAGAAAAGACCTAAACGGATGTCAGAAGAGACTCTGAAACTTGCTCTTGAATGAACAGTACCTAAAGCAAATGGAAGAAATGATGAAGTAAAAGAATTGAACATAAGATTTCAAAGGGCACTGGAAGGACCCCGGAGTGGTCATGGCCCCCAAACCTTCTATTGGCCCAGGACTGGAACCATTCCCAAAGCCATTTCTTCAGACAGGGATTGGGCTGGACCATGGGTTGGAGAGAGATGCTGGTGAGGAGTGAGCTTCTTGGATCAGGTGGACACTTGAGACTATGTTCGCATCTCCTCCCTGGAGGGGAGATGAGAGGGTAGAGGGGGTAAGAAGCTGGAGAAATGGACAGAAAAAGAGAGAGTGGAGGAAGGGATCAGGCTGTCTCATTAGGGGGAGAGCAATTGGGAGTATGTAGCAAGGTGTGTATAAGTTTGTGTGAGAGACTGACTTGATTTGTAAAATTCCACTTAAAGCACAATAAAAATTAAGAAAAAAAATATTTCAAAGGGCAGCTAAATGAGATAAAATATTACTGTCTTAGGCTGGGTTCTCTAGAGAACCAAAACCAGTAAAGCATGTAAATATATATAAAAGAGAGAGATTTATATCAAGAAAACGGCTCATGTAGTTGTAGAGGCTGTAACATCCCAAGTCCATGGGTCAGGAAAGAGATTTCTCCTGATTCACGTAGCCACAAGGGCTGGCAAACTCAACACTGGCAGGCCGGAGAGCAGGGCTGTTGTTCACAGGCTGTGAAGATCAACAAATCCCAAGACTGGCAGGCAAGACCACAGGTAAGCTGCTAGCTCAAGTCCGAAGGACCGGAGGTCAGGCAAACAGGAAACAGTTGCAGAATTCTGAACAAGCAAAATCCCCCAAGCCTTGCCTGACTGTCCACCCACACCTGATGCAGGCCACATGCCCAAGGAAACTCCCCTTCAACTGATTGTTACTCATAGCAGATCCCATCATGGAAGTGATCACACATCGAATCTCAACAGGGATGTAATCACAACATTTTACAACTGCCAAAACACTGAGAATCATGGCCCAGCCAAGGCGACACACAATCTTAACCATCACAATAAGGAAATGTGCAAAGACCTGGAGTTAGAAAACCAAAAGGGAAGAACATACTCAGCATTTTTCAACCTGAAAGGACTGAAGAAAAAATCCAAGACTCAAGTTGCAATACTGAAGGATTCTATGGGCAAAAAATTCAGTGACACAGGAAGTGTCCAAAAAAAAAGAAGGAATACACACAGTCACTGTACCAAAAAGAACTGGCTGACATTCAACCATTTCAGGAGGTAGCATATGATCAAGAACTGATGGTACTGAAAAGTACAAGCTACACTGAAGGCATAGATGAAATACAAGGCTCCAGGAATTGACACCACCAATAGAGATGCTTCGATAAAAGGATTCAACACTGGAAGCGCTTGCTCACCTATGCCAAGAAATTTGGAAGACAGCCACCTGGCCAACTAAATGGAAGAAATCCAAATACATGCCCATTCCAGAGAAAGGTGATACAGCAGAATGTGGAATTTATGGAACAATATCAATAATATCACAAGAAAGCAAAATTTTGCTGAAAACAATTCAAATATGGCTGAAGCTGTACAATGTCAGGGAACTGTCAGAAATTCCAGCTGGATTCAGAAGGCATTACAGAATGAGGAACAACACTGTTTATGTCAGATGAATCTTGGTTGAAAGCAGAAAACACCAGGAAGATGTTCACCTGTTTTACTCACTACACAAAGGCATTCAACTGTGTGGGTCTTAACAAATCAGGAGTAACACTGCAAAGAATGGGAATTCCAGAACAATTAATTGTGCTCATCCAGGTACAATCATTTGAATAGAACAAGGGGATACTGTGTGGTTTAAAATCAGAAAAGGTGTGTGTCAGGGTTGTATCCTTTAGCCATCTAAGTGCTGAGCAAATAATCCAAGAAGCTGGACTATTATGAAGAATAGTGTGCGTGCTAGTTAAGGTTGTATGTCAAACTTGGCTGGGCCATGATTCTCAGTGGTTTGGCAGTAATGAAAGGGAGTATCCTGGGGTGTGGCCTACATCAAATATATATGAAATTTCTGGCAAAGCTCACTAGCTTTGGCTTGCCCTGGATCCTGCATCCGGTTCGTCATCATTTGACTTCCAGTTCTTGGGACATGAGCCAGGAGCCTGCCACTTGACCTGCCAATTTTGGGTTCACCAGCCCCCATAGCTAACTGAATCAGGAGAAGCCTCCGGCCTCATGCCTGACCCATGGACTTGGGACTTTGCAGCCTCTACAAGTGTGACAGCCATTTCCTTGATATAAATCTGTCTACACACACACACACACACACACACACACACACACACACACACACCCCTACCCCACTAGTTTTGCTTCTCTCAAGAACCCAGCCTAAGACAACATGACGTCAGGATTGAAGGAAGACACATTAACAACCTGTGATATGCAGATGGCACAACCTTGCTTGGTGAAAGTGAAGAGGACTTGAAGCACTTACTGATGAAGATCAAAAACTACATCCTTCACTGTGGATTACACCTCAACATAAAGAAAACAAAAATCTTAACAAAAACCAACACCATGATAAATGGAGAAAATAATGAAGTTGTCAAGGATTTCATTTTACTTGGATCCACGATCAATGCCCATGGCAGCAGCAGTCAAGAAATCAAAGCAGAAGAGGATGGGCCAAGATGGCAGAATACCCAGATGCTTCTGACGATCCCTCTTACAACAAAGACCTAAAAAAACAAGTGAAACCATTATATTTATAACAAGCTAGGAGCCCCAAACATCAAAGGCTAAGTTAGAAAATGGACTGAGCAGCAGGGGGAGGGACAGACAATTCAGAAACGGAGAGAAGAGCTGGACCTGAATCGCTGGGATTCCTCAGGCACCATTCCTGAGAGTGGCTGCAGCGGGCTGGTGGTAGTGTTCGGCCGCAGTTTCCTCAGGCAGAAGCAGCCAGCCACACAGCCTACTCAACCTTCGGAACCAGAGAAGAAAGGCACTCTCAACAAAAGCTAAGTTTTTGTGTATATTTTACCACGTCCCACACCACCAAGCCAGCTTCAGAGGGTGTTGGTTTTCCCGGGCCTGAGATAGGCCCTATTGAGCACCTGGAGCCATTCTCTCGGCCATAGAGAAGTAATAAATTTGCAGTTGAGGGAAAAGATAATTTGCCAGCTCCACTAGCCTGGGGAGCTCTGGACAGAAGCGGCTCCTGTCCAGGAATAAACGGTCTGTGGACTTTGAATACCTTTCCGCCCTGCATGGACCTGTGTGGGCCTATTTCATGAGAATAGGCCTTGTTGGCAGACTGCAACTGTTTCAGCTGTGTGGTGGAGAGGTGGGTGTTTGACGACTGACATCACACTGCCTATTAAACAGGGTCCTCACCTACCCACATCAGGGGCCTAAGGACTGGTGGTTCCACTCAGGTCACCCAACCACCCACAACAGGGGTCCAAGGATAACTGGTACCTCCCAGTCCTTATAATCAAAAGCATTGGGTACTCATGGTTCGTCTCCAGAACCCACCCACTTGTATGCTGTAGGGAAGAGGGACAGGCATTCCTCAGAGTCACCTGGGGGATGATTCTCAGCCCCTTGCCTTGTTCAAAGCGTGACTCCCTGTTGCAATCAGATACCGGTACCTACACAAATAAGCCCTGCCCCTCTAAGACTGTGGGACACAGCCTGTACCACACACGTGATAACCAGCTACCTGGACACCTGAGCTGAATCCATACAAGAAAAGTAAATGCATTCCTAGACTGATATACCCAATAACAGCTCTAACCATCTAGTGACAGGACGTTAGAGCTTCAAAGGAGAAAATAATCAAGCTAGCTCACTCAAGCAACCCATTTGGGCATATCAAAACAAAACAAAGCAAGAAGCTAGGATGAGTAAACAAAACAAAACTAATACAGTAACTTATAGATGGCACAGAGACAACGGTCAAAATCAAATCACATAAAGAAACAGACCATGATCACTATAACAAGCTCTCAAAACAATGAATCAAGGGATCTTCTAGATGCAAGAGCCCTACAGGAATTACCAGATGCAGAATACAAAAGATTAATATACAGAACCCTTCAAGACATCAGGAAGGAGGTCAGGCAATATGCAGAACAAGCCAAGGAATACACAGATAAAACAGTTGAAGAAATTAAAAAGGTTACTCAAGAACATAATGAAAAATTTAATAAGCTGCAAGCATCTATAGAGAGACAGCAGTCAGGAATTCAGAAGATTAACAATAAAATTACAGAATTAGACAAGTCAATAGAAAGTCAAAGGAGCAGAATCGAGCAAGTGGAAGGCAGAATTGGTGAGCCTGAAGATAAAGCACCTGGCACCAATGTATTCAAAGAAAAATCAGATAAAAGAATTTTAAAAAATGAAGAACACTTAAGAGTCACGTGGGACTCTATCAAGAGAAATAACCTACAAGTGATTGGAGTACCAGAACAGAGAGGGATAACAGAAAATACAGCGAGAACGTTGAAGATTTGTTGGTAGAAAACTTGCCCGATATAGTAAAAGATGAGAAGATATCGAAGATGCTCATCAAACTCCACATAAAGTAGATTTTAAAAGAAAGTCACCAAAACATATTATAATCGAACTTGCCAAAACCAAAGATAATTTTAAGAGCAGCTAGGGATAAACGAAAAGTCACCTACAAAGGAGAGTCAATAAGAATAAGCTCAGACTACTCAGCAGAAACCACGCAGACAAGAAGGCAATGGGATGACTTATATAAAGCACTGAAGGACAAAAACTGCCAGCCAAAAATCATATATCCAGCAAAACTCTCTCTCAAAATATGAAGGTGAAATTAGGACATTTCCAGATAAACAGAAGGTTAGAGAATTCGCAAGAACCAAACCGAAACTCCAAGAGATACTAAAGGGAGTTCTTTGCTTAGAAAAACAATAATATCAGGTATCAACCCAAGACTAGAATGCTGGACAGAGCAATCATAGGTCAACCCAGACAGGGAAATTGCAAAAATAAATCAAGATAAAGAAACGCTCAAAACAGTCTCCATATATTTAAGAAGGTAGAAGAAAGCATGAGCATGTGTTACGGATTGAATTGTGTCCCCCAAAAATGTGTGCCAACTTGGCTAGGCCATGATTCCAAGTATTGTGTGATCATCCACCATTTTGTCATCTGATGTGATTTTCCTATGTGTTATAAATCCTGCCTCTATGATATTAATGAGGTGGGATTAGCGGCAGTTATGTTAATGAGGTAGGACTCAATCTACAAGATTAGATTTTGTCAAAAGTCAATCTCTTTTGAGATATAGAAGAGAGAAGCAAGCAGAGAAAGAGGGGGGCCTCATACCACCAAGAAACAGAAGTCAGGAGAATAGCGTGTCCTTTGGACCCAAGGTTGCTGTGATGAGAAGCTCCTTGACCAAGGGAAGACTGATGACAAAGACCTTCCTCCAGAGCCAAGAGAGAGAGAAAGCCTGGAGCTGATGCCCTGAATTTGGCCTTGTAGCCTACCAGACTGTGAGAGAATAAATTTCTCTTTGTTAAAGCTATCCCCTTGAGATATTTCTGCTATAGCAGCACTAGATAACTAAGACAGCATGTTAAGGAAAGACATGGAAGTTCTAAACATAATTCCAATCAAACTTACAGAGATAAAAAATATAATATCTCACAATAAAAATATACTGGATAAGATTAATAACAGGTGAGAAATACCAAAAAGGTTAGTGAACTTGAAGACATATTAATAGAAATTAATCAAAATTTAACACGAGAAAAAAAGACTGGGGGAAAAAAAAGGCCAACAGACCATCAGTTAGCTGTGTGACAATATCAAGTAGCCTAATATACGTGTAACTGGAGTACCATAAAGAGAGGTTACAGAAAGGAGGCACGACAAAAATGTTTGAATAATGGGCAAGATTTTTCTAAATCTGATGAAAATAATAAATTCACAGATCCAAGAAACTCAACAAACTCCAAGCACAAGAAACATGAGGAAAACTCCACCAAGGCACATCATAATATAAGTGCTTAAAACCATTCATAAGAGGTAATCTTAAAAATAGTTAAATGAAAGAAGACATTTTATTTATACAGAGGAGCCCTGGTGGCACAGTGATTAAAGTGCTCAGCTGCTAACTGAAAGGTCAGTGGTTCCAACCCACCAGCAGTTCCACGGGAAAAAGATGTGGCAGTCTGTAAAGATTACAGCCTTGGAAGCCCTATGGGGCAGTTCTACTCTGTCCTATAC
Source organism: Elephas maximus indicus (assembly GCF_024166365.1). Taxonomy (NCBI): domain Eukaryota; kingdom Metazoa; phylum Chordata; class Mammalia; order Proboscidea; family Elephantidae; genus Elephas; species Elephas maximus. The sequence continues at coordinate 47,492,571 of NC_064826.1, read as the reverse complement.
GGTCACTATGAGTCAGAACAAACTCAATGGCAATGGGTTTTTCATGTATATAGGGGTAAAGTTAAAAATCACAGATTTCTTGTCAGAAAGAATGCAAATGTGAAGCTAATGGAACAACATCTTTAAAGTACCAGAAAAACAAACAAAAACCTGTCAAACTAGAATTCTATACTCAGCAAAAATATATTTAAAAAATGAAGTAGTATATATATATAGAAACATTTTTTTTCCAGATATACAAAAGCTGAAAGAATGCATCAACGGCAGTCCAGTAGTACCATATATGTTAAAGAAAGCCCTTCAGGCAGAAGGAAAATGATACCAAATGGAAATCTGGATCCACCCAAAGGAATGAAGGGGCACTAGAAATAGTAAGCATGTGGGTAAATACATGAGTGTTTTCCCCCTTATTTTCAAATCTCTTTAAAACTGTTCAAAACAAACAAAAACCAATATATTGTGGGATTTATAACATACGTAGAAGTAAAATATATAACAATAGCACAAAGGCAAGAGAGGGGAAATGGAAGTACGCTGTTGTTAGCTGCCATTGAATCAGCTCTGAGTGATGGCGACCTTATGTATCTTATGTATGGCAGAATGAAGTGTTGCCTGGTACTGCACCATCTTCATGATCACTGGTACACCAAAGTCCATCGTTACAGTTATCGTGCCAATCCATCACACTGAGGATTTCCCTCATTTTTGTTGGCCTTCTTCTTTACCAACATGATGTCCTTTTCCAGGCACTGGTCTTTACTCATAACATATCCAAAGTAAGCAAGCTGAAGTCCCACCATCCTCATGTGTAAGGAATACTCTGGTTGTATTTCTTCTAAGACTGATTTGTTCATTCTTTTGGCGGTCCATGGTACATTCAATAACGAGCCCTGATGGCACAATGGTTAAAGCACTCTGCTGTTAACAAAAGGTCAGCAGTTCAATCCTACCAGCAGCTCGGCAGGAGAAAAGACCTAACAATCTGCTCCTGTAAAGATTACAGCCTAGGAAACGCTACGGGGCAGTTTACTCTATCCTTTATAGTCACTGTGAGTTGGAATCAACTCGATGGCACACAAGTATATTCAACATTCTTTGCCAACACCAGAGTTCGAATGTATCAATTGTTCTTCTGCCTTCCTTTTTCACTACCCAACTTTTGCAGGCATATGAGGCGACTGATAAGACCATGGCTTGGGTCAGGCACACCTTAGTCATCAATGTGACATCTTTGCTTTTTAATCCTTTGAAGAGGTCTTTTGCAGCAGATTTGCCCGATGCAATATGTCATCTGATTTTCTGACTGCTGTTTCCATGGTTGTTGACTGTTGACCTAAGTAGTATGAAATCATTGACTACTTGGATATTTTCCTGTATTTATCATGATGTTGTTTATTGGTCCAATTCTGAGGATTTTTTTTTATGTTGAGGTGTAATCCATAATGAAGGCTGTAGTCTTTGACCATCATCACTAAGTGCTTCAAGTTGTCTTCATTTTCAGCAAGGAAGGTTGTGTCGTCTGCATATCGCAGGTTGTTAGAGTCCTTCTCCAATCCGGATGCCGCTCTCTTCTTTATACGGTCCAGCTTCTCTGAATGTATGTTCAGCTATAGATTGAATAAGTAAGGTGAAAGGATACAATTCGGCCATACACGTATTCCAATTCTGATGCAAAGTATACTATTATAAGGTTCTTATACTATATATGAAGTGCTATAAGAAAACACACAGTGATTAGTTAAAGATGTATACTTACCATTAAAAAACAACCAGAAAAAAAAAAAAAACTATTAGATAATAAGCCAAGAGAGAATACAAAATAGAATCACAGAAAAATACTCCAAATAATCCAAAAGAAGGCAAAGAACACAAAGAGGTGGAACAAATATAAAACAAATAGCAAGATAGTAGCTTTAAACTCAACCACAGCAATAATCATATTAAATGCAAATGTGATTATACCCTCAATTAAATAGCTTCAAATAAAACAGTAGATTATTAGGAGACTGGATAAAAAAGCAAGACCTAACTATACGCTGTCTATATAGAAAAAAAAAATTTTTTTTTTTTATAGAAGCTCATTTTAAATATAAAGACACAAACAGGTAAAAAGAAAAGAACAGAAAAATATATACCATACTAATACTAATACTAATACTAATACTAATACTAATACTAATACTAATACTAATACTAATACTAATACTAATCAAAAGAAAGCCAGAAGAGCTATATAGCCAAAGTAGATTTCAGAGCAAAGCATATTATTAACAGATACAAAGAGGGACATTTCATAATGATAAAGGGATCCAATTCATCAAGAGATCATAACAATCCTTAATATGTATGCACCTAATAACACAACTTCAAAATACATGTAACAAAAACCGATAGAACAATATTAGTTTCTGAAAGAAAAAATATACAAATCCACAACTCTAGTCAGACGTTTCAACACCCATCTCTCAAAAACTGGTAGAATAAGTAGACAGAAAACCATTAAGGATATATATAGAAGATCTGAATAATTCTACCAATCAACTTAGCCTGATTGACATTTATAGAATACTCCACCCAACCTTTTTTCAAGCAAACATGGAACATTTTACAAACGCTGACTATAATTAAGGCCATAAAACGAGTCTCCAATAAATTTAAAATGATTCAAGTCATACAACTGTTTGTTCTTTCACTACAGTGATATTAAATTAGAAATAACTGAAAAATAACTAGAACGCCGACCCCTCCCCAAATATTTGAAAACTAGACTACATACTTCTAAATAACCTATGGTGTCAAGGAAGAAATCAAACAACACACACAAAATTAGCAAGAATCTTGAACTAAATGAAAATAAAAACACAATATACCAAAATTTGGGGGATGCAGCTAAAGCATTATTTACAGGGGAATTTTATAGTATGAAACACTTAGTATTAGAAGAGAAAAAAGTCTTCAAATTAATGAGCTAAGCCTCAAGATTCCAGCAAATCAAGAGCAAGTAAGACTCAAAGTTAGCAGTAGAAAGGAAACAATAAAGAATAGCAGTGAAATTGAGAACAGAAAATTAAGACAGAAAACCACAAACTGGTTCTTTGAGATCAATAAAACACATAAACCTGTACCCAGACTAATCAGGAAAAAAGAGAAAAAACACAAATTACCAGTATCGAGAACAAGAAAACACCACTACTGATCTTACAGACATTAAAAATAAGGGAATATTATAAACAACTTTACACCAATGAATTTAACAACTCAAACAGACAAATCCCTTAAAAGACACAAACTACCAATGCTCATTCAAGAAGAAATAGGTCAACAGAATATTCTCCTGTTTATTAAAGAAATTAAATTTGTAGTTAAAATTCTTTATTCAAAGAAAAGTCCAGGCCTGGATATACAAGTACATAGAATTGTCTGAAGCTTAAGGTATCATGGAAGTATTAAATATTTATTAACTATCATGTGCAAGTACTAAGGATATAATTTTTATAAGGATATGATTATGGTTATGACTAAGGATATAATTTAGATATGATTATGTTAGTGGAGCCCTGGTGCGCAGTGGTTAAGAGCTTGGCTGCTAACCAAAAGGTCCGCAGTTTGAACCCATCAGCTGCTCCCTGGAAGCCCTACAGGGTAGTTCTAATCTGTCCTATAGGGTCACTATGAGTCAGAATTGACTCATCGGCAGTTTTTGTTTCTTTTTCCAATGTTAGCATTTTGGCAAAATTATTCTAGAACGTAGCTATGCAGATAATTGATTAATATGAGACTAGATTACAATCTAGAAGAGAAATGATAAAGATCTAAGTCAGTAGCAATGGAGATTTTTTAAAAATTGGGGGTGCTTGGGTGGGTATTGGGACAGGGAATGATTGAAAGATTGAACGACCAGATGTAATGACTGACTGGACACAGAAGATGTGGAAAGGAAAATAAATTAAGGATGCTCCATGATGCCTGGCTTGAACACTAGAGGAACTATTCTTTTGGAAAGGGAATACACGACAAAAAACAATTTTGAGAAAAAGAAGATGTGTTTATTTTTGGACATATGGTACATTCACACATTTAGAACCCAAAAGATATACAGCAGGAAATGGAATATATGGAATCAACCCTGAGGAAATCTATGTTACAAAATTAATCTGCTCTATCTCCCAGATTACTTGCAATTAAAGCCTTTTCTAGAATTGTATAATTAATGGCTTTTCTCTGTTAAAAGAACATTAGGAATAAATAAGAAGGTGGTTAGGAGATTTGAGAAAACTAGAGGTCCGACTCGACAGCAGTGGGTTTTGGTTTTTCTAGAGGTCCCTATGTGTACACTTAATTCACAGCACTGAGACCCTATTTCAGTGATGCACTTATGACTTCATCTAAAATAGCAAAATTCTATTTACTCTGGATCCCTGGGTGAGACAAATGGTTTACACTCCACTACTAACCTAAAGGTTGGGGGTTCGAACCCACCCCCAGCACTGTGGAAGAAAGGCCTGGTGATCAGCATCTGTAAGGATTACAGACAAGAAAACCCTATGGAGCAGTTCTAGAAAACTCACGGGGTTGCCATGAGTCAAATGGCAATGAGTTTGCTTTTTGGTTATTTACTCTACCTGGTTAAGGTCAGCAGTTCAAATCCACTAGCTGCTCCTCGGAAACCCTACAGGACAGTTCTACTTTGTCCAATAGGGTCACTATTGGGTCGGAACCGGCTAGACAGCACCTAACAACAACAACAACAACAACCTGGTTTAATGAGTCTGAATCTAACTTCCTAAAAAAAAAAACTTGCAAATGTAAAGCTCTCTCGGGGTCTTTTCCCTTCTTCTGTATGTGGCACCAATGATTCTTCACTCAACTCTTCCTGTTACCTATTTAACATCCTGTTGTCTCCTTTTAAGGTTTTGTTTGTCATTTTCTATTTCTACCTACATTACCTAGGAACTGTCACTTAAAAAAAATACATACACACACATATACACATAACTTATTCAAAAAGGTCACCAACCATTTTTTAAGTATTATAAGCCAGGTAATCTGTTAGGTACTTTACATACATTATCTCCTTTAATTCTTAAAACCTTGTAAAGTAGGTATTATCACCATTTTATGAATAAGCAAAAGTAAACCTCAAAAAGGTTACATAATAAGCCCCAAATCACACAACTGGTGGATGGCAGAAATTGGGGTTTGAAACAAGGTCTACGGAGTACCAAAACTTATGCCACATAAATTTCACAAGTGTTTTGCTATCTGTATTATTTTTTATCAAAAATTTTATGAAGGTGCTTCATTCAACAATTACATGAATGCCTACTACATACCCTCGAAATTCCTGTAGATATACTACTAGCAGCTCCTTTTGCCTACTGTTTCTGAAATTGCAAAGATGCATAATGAGCACTTTTTTTCCCTTACTTCCCCTCATTAAATGTGAAATTTAATCATGTTATGATTATCAGGTAGTAGTTCAGCCACAGCCATTTCCTGTCCCAGTTCCTGTTCACTACTCAGAATGAAGTCCAGTATATTTTCTTTCTTAGTGCTGTACCTACTCTAGGAAGTAATCATCTTTTCCTCTGAAAACTCACCTCTGTATCTTGTGTCATTTTAGCAATTTATATGAGGCTGATAAGCTGGGCTAAAAATGTAGCTTTCCTACATGTCATTTAACCTCTTCAACTTAGTCATATGATTCTGGTCATCAAGTGATGTTCCACATTTACAAATTCAATGTATTTATGTTTCTTTACTAACCTGAGAGGAAGGTATAAACATGGGACTTTGTTTCAGATTTTTAAGGACAGCACTGATTTAAAACATTCTGTCCCATCGTCAAATCTAAAGTTTAGTTTCAGAAAAGACAGTCAACGTACGTAAAGGGTAGCTTGCAAAACTGACTCTATGAGAACACGGGGTAGGTAAAGGGGTTAAGGGGAGGCCAAATAAGCAACAGTCACATTAAGGTTCTTCTTTTTTAAATAATTCCCCCAGTAGTCCACAAATTAGGTGCAAATACCTCTAGCAGTGTTAGTCTTCATTTACAACTTACAATATCCATCTGAATGAAATAATAAATAGTTGCCTAGCCCTACATGTTGGAAAAGAGAGTTTTAATTGGCACAACGGGAATATGTGTTAGAAGGTAAATATTAAATAACAATGTCACAATGTACAAACTGTTGAGATTTTCCTATAATTTTATTTTCTAAGTATGCCATTTCCAACCACTAAAATTAGGTAGCACTCACTTGGGCCAGACATATTTATATACAATTACCGTTTATAATTGGCCTTCACAACTACTTTCTACAATTACTTGCCATTCCCTCAACAATCCATATTCCTTTCTGAGACCCTGTCTCCTGTTATGCTACATCCTCGTAGAATGTCCCTATCCCCCATCTTGGGAAACTACTACTCATCCTTTAAAGCTCCAATAGCATCGCTCCTCGAACCTCCCAACCCCTTTTTCACTCTCTCTTAAGCAAAATTATTCTTTCTTTCTTCTGTATTGAAGGCTTACATATGCCAGTACTTTACCTATTATTTCATGTTCAATACAACTTTTTGCAGTATTATTTTCTCCACCTAACAGATAAGGAAACCGAAGCTGAGATTTGGTATCATGTCCATGGTCACAAAACAGAACAGGAATTCAAACTCTAGTCTGTACAAACTTTACATGAATTCTCTCTCCATGAAAGCACTCTCTTATGGTATACGTGGTATTATCAACATTTGTTCAAATCTTTCCCTCCTATTAAACAGATGCTCCTCAAAGACAGAGAATGTGACTCCATCCCTACATCCCTCAACACAGTGCCCATTATACAATGATCTCAATATGTTATCGAATACATACAACATTCAACCTCCTATTCAGTTTATGGCTTTGCTGCATCATTTTCCATGGATTAGTATCCTTCTAACAAGTATCTAAGAAGCCAATTTTACTGTGGTGGTAAAACATAATGACCTGGAATAATAGGTTTAAGAATCAGATTGCTTGGGTGTGAGTTCCACCTCTACCAACTTCCTAGCTGAGAAATCTTGCACAAATAAGTTAGCCTAACTCATCTGTAAAATAGGGAGGACAGTCATCACAGTATCTGTCTTAGTTATCTAATGCTGCTGTGACAGAAATACCACAAGTGGATGGCTTTAACTAAGAGAAGTTTATTTTCTCACAGTAAAGTAGGCTAAAAGTCAAAATTCAGGGCGTCAGCTCCAGGGGAAGGCTTTCTGTCAGCTCTGGAGGAACATCTTTCTTGTCAATGTTCCCCTAGACTAGGAGCTTCTCTATGCAGGAACCTCGGGTTTAAAGGAGGCATTCTGCTCCAGGTGCTTCTTTCTTGGTGGTGTGAGGTCCCTACTCTCTGCTTGCTTCCCTCTCCTTTTATCTCTCAAGAGATAAAAGGTGGTAGGCCATACCCCAGGGAAACTTCCTTTACACTGGATCAGGGAGGTGACCTGAGTAAGGGTGGTGTTACAATCCCACCCTAATCCTCTGAACATAAAATTACAATCACAAAATGGAGGATAATCATACAACACTGGTACTCATGGCCTAACCAAGCTGATACAAACATTTTTTGGGGGGACATTACTCAATCCATGACAGTATCTATCTCCTATGATTATAACAATTAAATGAGATAATACACAAGCAATGCAATTCTTTTTGATCCTCATTTTTTCCACATGCCGCCCTGAAGTCCCTTTGGCTCAGTCTAGTGAGGCTTTTTCAGTAAAGGAACTAGCCAAAAGGTCTGTGGTTTAAAATTTGTTCAACCATTCCTGAAGCTAACTCTTCAGACAGGGATTGGATTGGGCTATAAGACGGTAAATGATACTGGTGAGGAGTAAGCTTCTTGGCTCAAGGAGACACGTGAGACTATGTGGGCAGCTCCTGACTGGAGGTAACATGAGAAGGCAGAGGGGGCAGGAGCTCACTAAATGGACACGGGCAATACAGGGTGGAGAATACATGCTGTCTCATTAGGGGGAGAGCAGCCAGGAGGACGTAGCAAGGTGTGTATGAGTTCTTGTATGAGAGACTGGCTTGATTTGTAAACTTTCACTTAAAGCACAATAAATAATAATGATAAAAAAATTGTTCAAGCCACCTTCATTTCTAGACTCAACTGTTCAGTGCCAGTTTGGACTCAAAAGAAGTCTACCTTTGGAGGATTGACTATCCAAGTATGTCTCTATTGTACACTGTGCTTGATTTGCTTACCACATTTTTGTGCTCTATTGTAAAGTGGTGAAAATTACAACACAACATTTCCAATCCTGCTAATACCTAGCGTAATGCTGTCTGATGCATGCAGACTACCAACCTGTGTGGGAAGCAGCCTATTTCCTGAACAAGAAATTTTCCTGGAAACACCTCGTTTCTAGTCCCAGACACGGCTCATTCTCCCCAGACCTCCAGATTTCTTCCCTCTGGAATGTGGAGGCTAGGCCACCACAACTCACAGGGGATGCCCATTTCCTTCGCAAAAACTTAGCAACTCTTACTGCAAAATGTCAGAATTTCGAATTGCTATTACAATTCTTTAGGCTAAAACGCATAGTTTCCAAATTCTCAGAATTCTCCCTTCCAACATTAAAACTGTTACAATGAAGTCCACGGTTTTGGAGAAAACAAATTAAAAAAAATACATAACCCCCACAATGATGATCAAATACTAAGTCTACAACCATAGTCTTGGGGGAAAAATTTTTTTTTTCTTTTAAATGTCTGAAAGTTGGCCCTCCTTGGAAATCCTATAGGGCAGTTCTACTCCGTCCTATAGCGTCACTATGAGTCGGAATCGACTCAATGGCAACACGTTCGGGTTTTTTTTGGGGGGGGGGGCTTAGTTGGCTAATGCTAACCAAAAATTATAAAACCAAAGCACCACATATAACAAAATAATCTCGAAGTAAGCAGGATGTACAGGAACAAGTGTAAATTACAAAACATTCAATACATTCGCCATGAATTTAAAAAACTGCTCGGTATGTATATACTGAGATTGATAAATGGGTCCAGATTCTGTACTTTCCTAGTCCAAAAAAACAAGCCAAACCCAGACTCATAGCGACACTACTGGGCAGAGAAGAACTGCCCCACAGTTTCCAATGAGCGCCTGGTGGATTCGAACTGACCTTTTGGTTAGCAGTCGTATCTCTTAAACACTACGCCACCGGCGTTTCCCTTCCCTAGTCAGTATATGTTAATATAAAGCAGTTCTTTGTTGTTGCCAGGCTAAAAATAGATATATTAGTGACAAAATGATCACCGAAGTTATACAGGGAGGTGTTGAGTTAGAAAGCCATGACTCAATAGGAACAATACCAGAACGCTGGCTGTCACTAACCCAACAAACAGGCAGGCAAAATACAAGAAAAGATGAAGAAGCAGGCTGACGGACCGCGATATTTTTCCAGACTACAAATATTGCTTAAGGCCGGTGCGTAAGATTTCAGCACCCGCTCGGCAGTCAGCGTTGGAATCAGAAAACTGAACTGTTGCCTACTCCGCGGTGCAGCGCAGCGACCCTCCCAGCCTGCGTCCGGCGCGCGGGGCCGCCCCCTCCTCCCGAGCCCGCTGCTCCGGCCGCTAGCTGACCTCTCCCCCGCCCACCCAAGCTCGGCCGCCCGATCGTCTGCACTCCCTCCTGGGCCCCGACGCCCCCCGACACAATGCCAAGAGAAGGAAAAGAAGGAGAAGGGCCGAGGGAGGGGGCCGAGGGGCGGCGTCTGCGCTGGGCTTCGGCCAGTCAACCTCAAGGCTTGAGGACAGCGCGGGCTCGGGAGGAGGAAGGCTGAGCCTTCGCGGCCGGCCGAAAGATGGCAGGGGGACGCGCCTGACCCCCGCCCCTGCCCGCAGGTGCCGATGGCTGCCGGGGAAGTCACCAGAGGCGGAGGGCGATGCGTTGGCCCCGGAGCTCCCACCTTAATCCCGTCGGCTGTTCTCTTCCCTCGTCCTGTCCATCCTAGGGATTCTGTCAGAGCCTAACGACCTCCACACGGCCCACCCAAGCGCGGAGGTGATGCCGCTCCTACCGTAAGAGCGGGCGCCTTGCCGCTAGGAGGCGGCCAGGGTGCGCGCAGAAGACACCGTAGCGATCGCCGCCGCCGCGGGAGCCGGAGGAGCCACACAACGCTGCCGGCAGACGCGCTGCCTCCAGAGCCGTCGCCCCACCTCCTCTCCCGCAGGATTTTGCGCCGGAGCCTGCAGTGCCACCCCTCCCGCCCCCTCCACTGGAGCGTAGGGCGAGAGGCGAGGCCGTGAGCCCCACGGGGGGTGGAGCCGAGTGTGGCTGGTCTTATTGGCATCTAGGGGCCCAATAAGACCACGAAATATCAAGACTGCGTTTAGACTGACTTTCCTCCTAACCAATGGATGTAGAGAGGCGGGTCTGGGGGCGGGAGGTCTTTCAATGCCGCCGTTTCGTCGAACCCGAATGTGAGGAAAGGTTGGTTGGTTTGCACTGGCGACCAAACGGCCCAATTACCGCGGGAAAAGGGCCTCTGAACCCAGATTGGCGTCTTTTCTGCCTATAGGGTAGGCCTGGGGGGCGGTGAGAATTTGCCCCGGATGTGGGCGCGGCCCTGAGGTAGAACTGAGAGAGCGTCCGCCGTGGTCGTTTGGCGAGGCGGAACTGAGTCTTTTTTTTTAAGTTACAATGTGATGGGTTCTGGGTTTAATGGGGGAAAAAGTGTGGAAAAGGCCAAGGATCCGAACTGGCGGGTTTCCTGATCTTCGCGCCCCTCTCCGCTCTCCGGTCAGCGGCTCTGTTAGGTGAGTCCGGGGCTTCGACGGGCCAGCAACCCCCGAAGTGCACTCTCCCCCAGAGACCCGGCGCTGGCCTTCCGCTGCTCCCGCGGGCTGTGCCGCCACCCCTCACCTCTTCATACTCCGGGCCTCAGGCGCGTACACACGCCTGCTTGGCCACAGGGCTTCTGTGTGCATGGTGGATCGTATCGTCCACGAACCGCACTCAGCTCCAAAAATGTGCCGGGCCCACAGCTCAGAATGGGGGGAGTCCGGACAGGGCATCGCGAGCGGACGATCTGCGTTTGCAGACGAAGGACAAGAACAGTTCAGGAGCGTCCTGAAGTCCTAGGAACCAGTAGGCCCGAATCGGATAGGTTGTCAGCAAAACGGTGTTCTCGTGAAGGATGCTTAAGTTGGGGAAGGCTGTTGCAGTACGGGCCTTTTGAAAGGGCTTCACAGTGAAAAGGAGTATTGTGTTGTGGGCTTATTAAGTAAAACTCTGGAATGAGGCGAGTTCACTTGGAAGAGTACCGGCCTTAGCGATAGAAGGGACATGCGGGTTGCGTGGGAAGCAGAGTAGATAAATTCATGAGTCAACTCAAAGCTGATACCTAGATGCAGGTGATGTGGGTAGGGTCCTCTAGATTTTCACATGAGGGCGATTTTGAAACATGCGAAGGAACACTTACCTGTCTTCCAGACACAAGAAATAACCACCTCAAAAGAGGAATATTTTAGTTGAGCTAATTTTTGTTTTGGAGTTTGCAGCCCCTTGAGACGAGTAGAAGGAGGAGATAAATAGGATTGCTTAAATTAGTGAAGATACAAATATAAAATTGGGGTCTTAAATGTCTTCATTGTAGCTCAGCATCCGCTCTCCCAAGTGTCATTCAAATGTCAGCAGAGTGCTCCCTTGAGAACATTTTGGTGTCTTACATGCATACAGAACTTTGTTGCATCTTACATTATAAAGTTTGTAGTCACAATAAGACTGTTCTTTGCATCTTTTCACCACCCATCCTACGTAACCGTGGTGAATGCAGCCACCCTTTCTATGACCACTTGCCACTGCTCTCCTAGATGAGAAAAAATGCTTGACTCATTTGATGCTAGATGGAAAGGTTATATTTAAGCAAGTGTATTATCATAAGCCTTTTTTTTTTAAAGGTTCACAAAAACAAGGCCAGATAGATTGGCAATCAGGACTGAACAAACTTAATTTACAGGTAAAATCCATTTGTAGTTATTATTCAGCACACACCCCTACACCGCTCCTTCCCAATTCAGCTCCAAATTCATTATGTCAGCCTTCCGAGTAAATCTCTGAAACATGTCCCTGGCCAGGAAGGGAGAAGCAGCATGGCAAATGCCTTCCTAGGAGCAAAAGCACTGCAGTGTGCAGCATCTGCCAACTAGGTGAATAAACAGTGCAAGTAGATGGGTATAAGAGGGGAAAAGGGAGTTATAGGATTCTCATTTAGTCTATGGACTCATACATAAGTATTGAAATAAAACATGTATAGTCTTGCAACATTAAATGGTAGTCACCAACTATGTAAAGTAGTAGAGATGTAGCAGAGAACATCAAAGTTAATTCTAAACTATAATCAATTGAGCACTAGTCTTGTAATTTGGTTTACCTGGTCATTGGCAGAGGAGCCCTGCTGGTGCATTGTTTAAAGCCCTTGGCTGCTAACCAAAAGGTAAGCAGTTGGAACCTACCAGCCTCTCTGTGGAGAAAGACGTGGCAGTCTGCTTCCATAAAGGTTACAGCTGTGGAAACACTGTGGGGCAGCTCTGCCCTGTTCTGTAGGGTTTCTATGAGTTGGAATTAACTCGACTATGACGGTTTAGTCCTTTTCATGTTATTGCCAGTTTCTTCACCTTTTCTGTCTTATACTGCATCTTTACTCCTATGCCAAAGGATAACCCCCTCCACCTGTGCTTTTGTTCCCATCTCCCACCTTCTGTTCTTTTCCTTTTTCCATCAAGTATCTTCTTATTTGCAGTTTATCACTCCCCAGTGGCTTATTTCTCTAAATTTATTATACTTCTCTTCCTCCCTTCCTGAATATTCCTTCTCTTGTTCCTTTCCCAACCTCGTGTCTATCTTTTGTCTTCTCTTCTCCAAATGCCTCAAGAGTGTAACATGTTCTCAACAGTTTCCATTTCTTTATCTTCTGTTAACTCCTCACTCAACTATATGCCCTCTGTCTTCTCATTTCCTTTTCTACTTGTTCTTTTTCTAAAGGGCCACAAGGTTGGTATAAAAAACTCGAGTATGTGTAGAAACAGACTGTAAATCTATTATGTGAATATTAACTATAATAAATGTTTATACCTAAGTAAATTTTAGATTTAATGCATTCCCAATGAAAATTTCAGGTTTAAAAAAGAATTAGCAATTTTAGCATTAAGAAAATGAAAGGGCAAAAAGAGTAGAAAATGTTCTGGAAAAGAAAAGAGTGAGTGTAGGCACTAGGCCTTCCAGATACTACAGTATATACTAGAGCAACAATAGCAGTCATATAGTACTAGTACAAAACAGAAATATAAATCAGTAAAACAGAAATAGGCATATAAGAAATAGGTCTGATTGTAGAACAGTTCTTGGAAACCCTGGTGGCATGGTGGTTAAGAGCTATGGCTGCTAACCAAAAGGTCAGCAGTTCAGATCCACCAGGCACTCCTTGGAAACTCTATGGGGCAGTTCTCCTCTGTCCTATAGGGTCGCTATGAGTTGGAATCAAGGGGAACAAGTTTGGTTTGGTTTTTTTTATAGAATAATTCACTATCAAATAATCACAAAACAACATCAAAAGTGGTCTTGATTATTGGTAATATGATACATACCACAAACCAAAATAATAAAATGAGAGGATACCTGTTAAAAGAAAGAAACCTTAGATGAAGAAAATAGATATTTATGAGAACTTTAGTGGGATAATGAGAATTTAATTAAGAAAGCAAGACCCATAGTATGTGAAAATCCAATGTTATCAATGCCATTTATATTAGTACAGTTACAGTTAAAACTCTCCTCTCCTGGCTTGATACCACCTCCTCTTCTTTCACTACTTCCATTTTGAATGGTTTTTCTTAGTACTCCCTGAAATTGAGTGGAATATCATATGTGCAAATGTGCAGGGAGATAAATTAAGAGCATCCTGAGGTGCAGAAATAAAGTCAATGTGTGCTTGGACTTGAAGGATAGCAGTGGAAAGGAACAGATTGTTCTTGAATAGAGCTTATACCCAGTAGGTATATTAAAAATTTTGTTGTATTTTGTCATGGGTTGTAAGAGAATTATGGATAGAATGTTGTCAAAGAGAGAAGGCTATAAGTTTTAGAGCTTATGAAAGGAAGAATGGTAGAGTGTTTTCAAAATTAGGAAATCTGAGAGTGGGAAAGAGCCAGCTTTGTTCAGTAATGATTTTTTTTTTCTTTTTTCTGGTATCAAAACTATTTTGACTTTTTTTCCCCTTTCTTAGGGTATATATCCTTTTTTTGGACTCTGCAACAGCCTTTTTAAACTGTTTAAATGAGAATGTCCTTGGCTCAGAGAGTACTACTCACCTGGCTTTTCACATTACTCTTCTTGATCATGTTGGTGTTGAAACTGGACGAGAAGGCACCTTGGAACTGGTTCCTCATATTTATTCCAGTCTGGATATTTGATACTATCCTTCTTGTCATGCTGATTGTGAAAATGGCTGGACGGTGTAAGTCTGGCTTTGACCCTCGACATGGATCACACAATATTAAAAAAAAAGCCTGGTACCTCATTGCAATGTTACTTAAATTAGCCTTCTGCCTTGCACTCTGTGCTAAACTGGAACAATTTACTACCATGAATCTGTCCTATGTCTTCATTCCTTTATGGGCCTTACTGGCTGGGGCTTTGACAGAACTTGGATATAACGTCTTTTTTGTGAGAGACTGAATTCTAAATACATCATCTCATTTTTATTGCCGTTCAACAAGCTATCATTAAAGTGTTCTGAATCTTTGCAAGCTTCAAGAGTGCTAGAGAACTGAGAAAAAATACTAAATGTAGTTTTATACTGCTTCCCTAAGATAGACTTGGTGAATAAATCATGGACTTCTAATTAACCCAAAATTTAATTATTCAGTATTCAAGTCATTAATGTTCTTATTACCCATATGTAAATAAAGTTTGTTTTGGATCTCATCTTTCTACCTGACTCCTGAATAATCTGTTGTAGGTGGTATTTAAAGTAAGTAAATAAAACCTTTAATCTACATACGTGAGCTTAATGTATCATGGTCCCATTATGACCAAAGTAAATGGCCATATGTGCTTCTAATTTATGAAGGGAAAAAACACTACCAGTAGTTACTGAAATAGTTACAGATGTCATATCATGTTTATGGTTCAGAAAGAATCGGAGAGTTTGACAGCTTTTTATCAGCCTAAGTTCATTATTACCTCTGCCTTCTGTTTGGGACAGATGAGTTGGAAGTGGCATATTGAAACAGAGAAGCACATTCTTCCTAAAGTTATGGGAACCATACATCCAGGTTTGGTCAGGACAGGCCTACTTTATGCCTGTTGTCCCAGCATCCCAGGGAGTTAGTGCCCCCTTTCACTCTTAGAAAGGAGCCCTGGTGGTGCAGTGGTTAAGCCTTCAGCTGCTAACTGAAAGGTCAGCAGTTTAATACACAAGCTGCTCCACGGGTGAAAAATGCGGCAATCTGCTTCCATAAAGATTACAGCCTTAGAAACCCTATGGGGTAGTTCTGCACCATTCTGTAGGTTTGCTATGAGTCAGAATTAATGGCAACAGGTTTGGTTTTTCACTTTTAGAAGTGTCCTTGATTGAAAAATTAAATAATCATCCTACTAGGGTACTTATAAACTCCAAAGAAGCAGAGGTGGCAGTACTTACAAGAATTCTAAAGTGGTTCATATGGCTTATAAGCCTAAAGCAGGATGATTGGTCCTGCCCTATACAGCTCTCACTTTTAACTCTGGGAAGAATGTAAAATAGTAGTTTGTTCTGTTTTTAAAATATCTAACAAGAAAGTGATTGCTCAATGCTAATACTTTGAGGAGTTACTTGAATATAGCATTTTGGTCTAGTTCTCCCTTGTGAAGATAACTAACATGGCAAAGTTTCTACCAAAATACCACAAATCAATACAGTTTAATTGTTAGGCATTTGAAGCTATAAAGCTAGGCTAAATAAATAAAAATTGATCAACTGCAAATATTTGTCTGTCTTTTAATTGGTATAAGTATATTGGGTATATAAAAATATGATTGAGAAGGATAGTTAATATGGGGAACTGAATGCTCCAGGCTTGATCAACTATTCCTAATTTGACTGAGAGATCCAAACTACTTGGTGTCTGTAATCTATCATTAGATAGATTCAAAGTAAGAGAAAGTTTTCATCTCTGAGAAACCAGCCAGGAGGATCTAAATTGTGACTGTTTCGTAGTTCAGGAAAAGCTGTATTCATGCAAGTATTATCTAAGTATAATCTCCTTTTTCTTCAGGAAAAGGAAAAAAAGGGACTGCACCATGTGCAAAAAATCAGCTAGGCCAGGAGTCAGCAGAATTTTTCTGTAAAGGGTTTACACAGTTCATACATTGCAGGCCATGTCATCTCTGTTGCAACCACTCAACTTAGCCATTGTAGCAAGAAAGCAGCCATAGACAATATGTAAACAAATGATCATGATTATGTTTTGATGAAACTTTATGGACAGTGAATTTCATATAATTTTCACATGTTACAAAATATTACTCTCGATTTTTGTTTCAACCATTGAAACTATAAAAATTCTTAGCACATAGGCCATACAAAAATAGGCAGTGGGCTTGTAATGGCCTATGTCTGGTAGTTTGCTGACCTCTGAACTAGACCATGAAACAAGCAAAAGCAGAAATTCTGTGTGAGAGTGCTAAGGGGAAAGGCAAAGTAGTTTTTTCCTTCAAGGAATGGAGAGAGAAATGGATAGAACTATAGGTAAAGGGCAACACAATAACCAACCTTTACACATGAAGATCAATCAATTTTAATAGCATGTGAAAGATTTCCAGAAAATAGAACTCTTTCCCTGTTTCACTTAGCATGCTGCCACACTAAACACTTGAAAGCAGCACAATAAGTTACCATTAACCTGTGCGTCCATGATTGGAACATATTTAAAACATTAAGTAATCAAAGACAAAGATAGAAATTAGGCTCCCAGGTGCAAAAGGCAAAACAAATAGAATAATACCTTCCTAGGTTTTCTTTTAGTTATTGGATGCTTCCTTTATAATAACAGAGATGTTTACTAGTGGTATTTTTGAAAAGAATTAACACTGTTCCAAGAAAGAAGTTTAAACATCCAAAGCTCTTAGTAAGCCATTATTTCCTAGGTCAGCATAGGCAAGTAACTTAATCTAATTTGGGCAAAAGATTTGTTATCAAAATTTTTAAGGAAAAGCAACTTGCAAATGAAATAATGTTTTATAAGGCTTGAAAATATGGTAAGTAGAAAATAGATGTGCAGGGGTCTGCAACTTGTCCAGTAATATTTCATGAACATAGAGTTCAGATACAGCTGCATCAGCAGCATATAAAATATGAACACAAATCCACCAATGGAGAGTTTTTAAACACCAAAAAAAAAAAAAAAAAAAAATGCACAAAGCTACAAGAAGTAGAGAGCCATTTTGGGCTAAAGCTTAGCTTTAATTAATGATTATTAGCCTTATAAATTTGGTCACCTGGTTTCCACTTTGCTTTTTCACAGTAGAACAGCTAAGTAAAGAGGAATTGATCTTGGTTGATGAACAGAATCACATGATTATCTCAAATGATGTAGAAAAGGCATTTGATAAAATCCAACACACTTTCCTGACTTAAAAAAAAATTCTCAGCAAAATAGAAAGGAAATGCCTCAACACAAATTAAGGGCATATATAAAAACCAACAGCCAACATTATTCTCAGTGGAGAGAGACTGAAAACCATTCCCCTTCTGAATGGGAATGAGACAAGGATGTCCACTATCACCTCTCTTACTCAATACTGGAAATCCTAGCTAGAGCAATAAGACTGGAAAGGAAAATAAAGGGCATCCAAATTGGTAAAGAAGAAGTAAAACTATCTCTATTCACAGATGACATGATCCTATACACAGAAAATCCCAGAGATTCCACGAAAAAATTACTGGAACTAATAGAAAGTTTCAGCAAAGTGTCATGGTAGTACAAGATCAACATACAAAAATCAGTTGGATTCCTCTACACAAATAAGGAGAATTCCAAAAAGGAATTCAAGAAAATAATAGCATTTACAATAGCCCCCAAAAGGATAAAATACTTAGGAATAAATCTGACCAGGGGTGTAAGAGACTTTTATACAAGGAAAACCACAAAACACTACTGCAAGAAACCAAAAGAGACCTACATAAATGGAAAAACATACCATGCTTATGGATTGAAGACTTAACACTGTGAAAATGTCAGTACTATCCAAAGTAGATCTATAGATATAATGTAATTCTGAACCAAATCCCAACAACATTCTTTAATGAAATGGAAAAGCTTATCTCCAACTTTATATGGAAGGGAAAGAGGCCCCTAATAGGTAAAGCATTATTGAAGAAGAACACAGAACTTACTATACAGCTATGGTAATCAAAACAGTCTGGTACTGGTACAATGACAGACACACAGACCAATGGAAAATAATTGAGAACCCAGAAGTGAATCCATCCATCTGCAGACAGATGATCTTCAAGAAAGGGTCAGCGTTCACTCAATGGGAAAGAGATTGTCTCTTTAACAAATGGTGCTGGCAAAACTGGATATCCATTTGCAGAAAAATGAAATAGGATCCATACCTCACACCATACACAAAAACCAACCCCAAATGGATCAAAGTTCTAAATGTTAAGCCTAAAACTATAAAGTTCCTAGAAGATAACATAGGGACAAAGCTAGGGGTCCTAATTTATGGCATAAATACACTATCAAGCATAACTAAAAATGCACAAACAGAAGATAAACTACATAACTGAGATTGTCTAAAAATTAAATAGTTAAGCTCATCAAAAGACTTTAGCAAAAGAGTATAATGATAACTTACAGGCTTGGAAAAACATTTGGCAACAACATATCTGACAAGGGTATAATCTCTAAAATACATGGAAAACTTCAAAAACTCATCAACAAAAAGACAATCCAATCAAAAAGTGGGCAAAGGACATGAACAGACACTTCACCAAACAAGACACTCAGGTGGCTAACAAACATATAAAAAGATGCTTGTGATCATTAGCCATTAGAGGGATATGAATCAAAACTATAATGAGATACCATCTCACCCCTGCAAAAAATGGCACTGATCAAAAAGACAGGAAACAACAAATGCCGGCGAGGTCTTCAGGAGACAGGAACTCTTACACACTGCTGGTGGGATTGTAAAATGGTATAACAACTATGGAAAATGGGATGAGATTCCTCAAAAAGCTAGAAATAGAAATACCATATGATCCTGCAGATGGTATTTCCTAGAGAAATAAGCAGTGACAAAAATAGACAGATGCACACCCATGTTCATTGCAGCATTATTCACAATAGCAAAAAAGATGGAAACCAACCTAAATGCCCATCAACTGATGAATGGATAAACAAAATATGGTATATACATACAGTGGAATACTACACAAAAGAAGAATAATGAGTCCGTGAAACATACTATGATCTGGAGGACATTATGCTGAGTGAAATAAGTCAATCAAAAAGGACAAAGATATGGTATCACTTATAAAAAAGTCAATAGGTTTACACACAGAAAGCAACATTCTTTGATGGTTACCAAGGAGAGGGAGGGAGAATCACTAGATAGTAGACGCATGTTAATTCTAGTGAAGGGAAAGGCAGTACACAATATGGGGCAAGTCAGCATAATGTGACCAAGGTAAAAGAATACACGAAGAGGTACACAGGAATAAAGGGCAACTACAGTAAATGCTATAACATACACAGTTCTGCAACAACAGTAATAACCAAAAATTTGTGAGTGGTTATGTGGGTAGAGGAAACCCTGGTGGCATAGTGGTTAAGTGCTACGGCTGCTAGCCAAAAGGTCGGCAGTTTGCATTTGCCAGGCGCTCCTTGGAAACTCTCTGGGGCAGCTCTATTCTGTCCTGTAGGGTTGCTATGAGTTGGAATCAACTCGACGGCATTGGGTTTCAGTTGGTTTGTTATGTAGGCAGATACATAGGCTGTATAGGTGTGAGAGGGCATATAGGAGTACATGTGTGTACATCTATAGGTATAATTGTGGGCATTTGTATATACATATTTGTATGTGCTGCATATATATTCATATATATAACAGAGTACATAGGCATAATTATGGAAACTTCCTAGACATATCCAAACATCTCGTGGGATTGAGTTACTGGGTTTGAAGGCTCAGGACCAGTCTTGGGGGACATCTAGGTCAATTGGCATAGATTAATTCATATAGATAATGTTCGACATCCTGGTGCGGTAAGTAGTGTTTGGTATCTTAAAAGCTTATGAGTGCTTAATGGTCTAACTGAGACTAGAAAGACCCTGGTGGTCATGGCCCCAAGACCTTCTGTTGGCCTAGGACAGGAACCATTCCCGAAGCTAACTCTTAAGACATGGATTGGACTGGACAATGGGTTGGAGAGGGATGCTGGTGAGGAGTGAGCTTCTTGGATCAGGTGGACACTTGAGACTATGTTGGTATCTCCTGCCTGGAGGGGAGATGAGAGGGTAAAGAGGGTTAGAAGCTAGCGAAATGGATACGAAAAGAGAGAGTGGAGGGAGGGAGCAAGCTGTATCATTAGCAGGAGAGTGGGAGCATGCAGCAAGGTGTATATAAGTTTTTATGTGAGAGACTGACTTAATTTGTAAACTTTCACTTAAAGCACAATAAAAATTATAAAAAAAAAAAAGCTTATGAGCGGCCATCAAAGATACAACTATTAGTCTCCTTCCATCTGGAGCAAAGGAGAGTGAAGGAAACCAAAGACTCAAGGAAATAATCCACAGGACTAATGGCCCACATGAACCACAGCCTCCTCTAGCCTGAGACCAGAACAAGATAAGGCCCAGCTACCACTACCGACCACTCTGACCAGGGACACAATAGAAGGTCCTGGTTAAAATGGAATGAAAATGTAGAACAAAACTCAAATTCATGGAAAAGACCACACTTACTGGACTGCCAGAGATTGGAAGAACCCCCAAGAATATCACCCTAAGACACCCTTTTAATATGGAACTAAAGCCACTCCCAGAGGTCACCATGCAGCCAAATAGATTGGCCTATAACACCCATGAGGAATGTACTCCTTAGAACAATCAACTATACGAGACCAAATGGGCAACATTTGCCCAAAAGCAAAGATGAGAGGCAAGGAGGGGCAGAGAAACTAGATGGATGGAAAGGGGAAGGCAGGGTGGATATGGGGAGAGTGCTGACACATTTGCGGGGATAGCAACCAATGTCACAGAACAATTTGTATGAATGGGAATCTAGTTTGCTGTGTTTTCACCTAAAACAATAAAATGTTCAAAAAAAATCTAAATATGCAACTAGCATATGAACCAGTAGAATGAAAAGAAGTTGAGATGAAGATCACCAGAAAACTCACTGAAAAATAAATGAGAAAATATAGCAAGAGGTAAAGGATGATGTAAAGTAGGTCTTTTTAGTTTTATATATACCAGAAGAGATATGAACATGTTGAAAAGTGCATAAAAATGTTCCTATTGGAAGGGAGAGGGTGAAAAAAGAAAGGATTCTGTAAGCTTCCCAGTATGGGTAAATGGAATGGAGTCCAAAGTCCGAATGAAAGAACTAGGCTTTGATCATGGAAAGGATACTCTACTAAAACGATAGGAGCTTAAGAGGTATGTATGTTGATAGCTTAAAAGAAGTAGAAAAATGGAATTTCGAGGGGAGTGGAGGTTTCAAAAACTAGTGAGTTGACTAGAAAATCAGCAGGATTGCCAGACAATGTTGAGAGCCCAAGTGAGGTTAGAGATCATAAATCTCCCCTGTAATGTGACATTATATGTTGCCTGGACTTAAGCATGGAATTTTGGCAAACTGGAACAAGGAAAGGACAGTAGACCAAAGGAGTTTAGGCCTATTGAAATGATGGACTGTAAAAGCAAACCTGCAGAAGTGAAATGAAGAAAAGGATAAGAACTCACTAAGGTAGAAACAGTCATGTCCAGAGAACTTGGAAAACAAAAGGAATGCGTGAATTTACAGGTGAGGTCAAAGCAGAATATATTTCTATACTTAAGACTACAAATCTATAGCGTAAAATATGCTGCAAGAAGGAATCTGCAAAAATAACCCATAAAAAAAATTTTTTTTTATTGGTATGCTTGTGCTTTGTGACATAAATATTGAAGAATTACAGAATGTTAGAACCAAAAAAAAAAAAAAACCTAAAAAATAAAAATCTTCATAATGGAGAAACTAAAGCCCAGATGAATGAAATGAAATTATCCGACGGTGACTAATAAATCAAGGAGCTTGTCTGGATCCAAATGCTGTTTCCACAAATAGGTCTCCTACTGAGGAAAAAAAAAAAACCATCAATGGAAGGTGCTGTTATTAAATGCTAGGTAAAGATAAGGAGTTACCGCTGAAATGTTGGTAATTTGAACTCATCCATAGATGCCTCTGAAGACAAGCCTGGCAATCTGCTTCCTTGAAAACCCTATGGAGCAGTTAGTTCTACTCTACACATATGGGGTTGCCATGAGTTGGAACTGACTCCATGGAAACTAACAAGTAAAAATAATATTGTGTTAAAAGCTTCTATTAAAGGGATTTACTTTACACTTTAAAATCAGGAAAGGTGTGCATCAGGGTTGTTATCCTTTAACCATACCTATTCAATCTGTACGTTGAGCAAATAATTCAAGAGGCTGGACTATATCGAGAAGAACAGGGCATCATGATTGGAAGAAGACTCATTAACAACCTGCATTATGCAGATGACACCATCTTGCCTGCTGAAAGTGAAGAAGACTTAAAGCACTTACTGATGAAGATCAAAGACCACAGCCTTCAGTATGGATTGCACCTCAACAAAAAGAAAACAAAAATCCACACAACTGGACCAATAAGCCACATTATGATACATGGAGAAAAGACTGAAGTCAAGGATTTCATTTTACTTGGATCCACAATCAACACCCATGGAAGCAGCAATCAAGAAATCAAAAGATGCACTGCATTGGGCAAACCTGCTGCACAGGACCTCTTTAAAGTGTTGAAAAGCAAAGATGTCACCTTGAAGACTAAGGTGCACCTGACCCAAGCCATGGTATTTTCAATCACATCATATGAGTGTGAAAGCCAGACAATGAATAAGGAAGACCAAAGAATTGATGCCTTTGAATTGTGGTGTTGGTGAAGAATATTGAATATACTGTGGACTGCCAAAAGAACGAACAAATCTGTCTTGGAAGAATTACAACCAGAATGCTCCTTAGAAGCAAGGATGGCAAGACTGTGTCTCACATACTTTGGGATGTTGTCAGGACAGATCAGTCCCTGGTGAAGGACATCATGCTTGGTAAAGTATAGGGTCAGCAGAAAAGAAGACAATCCTCAACGAGATGAACTGACACAGTGGCTTCAACAATGGGCTCAAGCATAACGATTGTAAGGATAGTGCAGGACCGGGCAGTGTTTCATTCTGTGCTACGTAGGGTTGTTCTTAGTTGGAACCGACTCAATGGCACCTAACAACAACCTTATACTTTAATGTTTATTCCCATTTTGCTTGCCCTGTAATCAAGTCGGCCAATCATACTCTATTGACCACTATCTTATACCACAAAGCAAATGTAGTACCACTATCATTTATACCCTACAAAAATTTATAATTCAATTATATCAGGAATAAGCAGTCTGAGATATGATTTTGAATTGCCAGCAGTGGACAAAAGGGTGAACCAGGAAGAAGCTTGTTTTTGATATCCACCTACCTGTACCATACCTTGCCTAGACCCCCTCATAAAACTTTTTCCTCCTCCCAGATGCCTATCCTCTGCACAAAATTACAGAGGAATACATAGTCAAGAAAATTAGTGAGGAAGGCATGAGAGGATAGTGGTGACCAACTGGCACACAGTTCTTCTATTCTTTTATTATGTTAATTCTAGGAGCAGAAGTTAACATCTGCAGAGTGTTAACATAATTTGGTTTCCTCGCCCCCAACAAAGATACAACTTATTCTTCTGAATGTTTATTGAACACAAAGTATACTCTGTTAGATGATGGAGATACAAAAGTGATAAAAGAAAATTTCAACTTCTAGCTCATGGTTGAGCTAGAGGAGTCCAATATGTACTTCACTAATATATACGTTAAAGGGTGTAAACAAAGGGGCCCAGGAGGCAGAAGAATTGATTCTGCTGCAGTAAGGGTATAATTAGACAGATGAGATCAGTAAAGTCTATACAAAGGAGATGATGCTTAACTGAAGTACGATTTCACTGTGCTATACTCAAAACAGAGATGTTCCCAGCAAAGGCAAAAAAGTTTACAAGTACATGGAGGAAATGGTAAGTACTACCACCTGGTAAAGTTGAAAAATGGGTACATCAAATGGAAGAGATTGTGGTAGATAATTCTGGAAAGGAAGAGCCATATTATGAAGGTTCTTCAGTGCTAGGTTAAGGATTTGGCTTTACACTTTAGGAAAGGAGGAGCCATGGAATTTTCTAAGCAAAAGAATAACAGTCATATCTGTGTTAGAAAGGTTAAACTGGTGATTACAAAGAACAGATGGGAATAATGGCAGGTGCAGAAGACTGCAGACAGCCTAGAGTATTTTAGGCTATTTTTAAGAGTCCAGGTTAAATAAACATCTACTATGACTGTGAAATGACGAGTAGATTGACTATATACATTTCTAGGGTCAGGTCAAGAAAACTTGATGACAAAATTGGACATGCTTAAAGGAAAAGACAGAGAAATCAGATTACTATGACTGTAGAGAGATGGTGATGCCAGTAACAAATTAAGGGGGAGAGGAGCGATATAAAGTGGAGGTGCCCTGCCAGTTAAAAAGGCAGGGTGTTGCCATCTTGGAGCACAGCCAGCAATGACCCTAGACAGGGAGTACCAACCAAAACCCACTGCCGTCGAGTCGATTCCAACTCATAGCTACCCTATAGGACAGAGTAGAACTACCCCATAGGAGCCTGGCAGATTCAAACTGCCGACCTCTTGGTTAGCAGCGATAGTACTGAACCACTACGCCACCAGGGTTTCCGGACAGGGAGTACAGGAAGGCAAATTCATGGAGCTCCCAACAGGAGATAGAGCACTCACCCCATATACCAGCCCTTTATCCCAGTGACCCTCAATGTGTCACTGTAGCCAGAGCATCCCCGCTCAGGCCCACTGCTGCACCAGGCTGCACTGATGCTCTCCTCCCACCACTTGACCAGCTGTTGAACAGAGGGAAGCAAGCCCATATCACTCCCTGTCCCATCCAACACCCCCACCTAACTGGCGAGGGGCTGTGAAGGCTCCTACTTTGCTGGATCGACATCAGGAAGAAGACAGCACTCGTCCTATCTGCTGCTGCCCTTGCCCACCGGGCCAAGGTGAAGCAGCAAAGCTCGCCTGGCTCGCCTGCCCACACATATCAAAACAAAACGAAGAAGCAGGACAAAACATATATAGTCAATAAATAAAACCGTAAAGCCTCAGAAACACCAGACAATATCAAAACACATTAAAAAGCAGGACAAGATGGCTCTAGCAAATGACCAAAATAAAAGAATCAGATGACCTTCAAATACAAGGCAGTGGAACTACCTGGTAGGGAATCCAAAAGAATAATATTCAGGGCTCTCCAAGAAATTAGGAAAGAGATCAAGGAAAACGCAGACAAAATCATGGAAAACAGATAAAACCAACCAAAACATAGCCATAATCAAGGAAAACAAAGCAACAGAAGAATTTAGAAAAACAATACAGAACAAAACATCAAAATAATTAGAAATCTTACAAAAACCACAACTAGAAATCCTAGAGATAAACAACAAAACTTCAGAAATGGACAACTCAGAATGAAATTGTAGTAAGTAAAGGAATGGAAGATGAAAAAGTGAAGCAAGACAGAAATCAACAACTCTGTCAGTCAAGAACAGAAATGGAACAAGAGCCTGAGCAAAAATCAGACTCAAGAAAACAGTTTTTTAAAGAAGACTTGAGATTTTTTACACAAGATCTGGCTCACTAAAAAACAAATTTCAAGAAAAGAAGAAACATAAGGGAGGGTGAGTCAAACTATCCACCCAAATAAATGTTTTAACATGGTATTAAGCAAAGTATTTGCTACTATCTTGACTTGCCTCTGAGTCTGCACACTTAATAATCTTCATTTTTACAAGAGCCAGGAACTTCATATGAAAGCATATTTAACATTTTTAAAATAGATGAATAAATTCTAAATTTCAAAATGAGTACAAGGATCCAGAATTCTCGTATTTTAAGAGTACAGTTCTTGGTGGGCAGATTATAGTAATGAAATGTTCAACTAGTAAATTTTAATTTCCAGTTAACATAAATTCTACTTGCCCATAGTTTGGTCTCAGATCACCACACTCCCTGATTGGGTATGAAGTCCAGGAATAGCTGAAGATAACCTCAATCACATGCAATGTTTTCTCCTTTCCCTGCTCTCCCAGTAAAGATGTGTCATATGATGATTGTAAGCTTATAGGAAAGACATCTCTGCTTTTAGCCTCCTTGTGTTTGACATTCTAAAAAGTGATTACTACCATCTGCAATATGCAGTGGATTACAGAAAAGCTGGGATAGAGAAACTAAAGGGATTTATAGCTCCCCCAAGTTGTCCTCTTAATTATCTTATATGAAGTGTACGGTCAAGGCCAAACATATCAAATATAACTCAGAGAATAGAGTTCATTCTAAAACCAGAAAATTTTGTTTACATATCAAACTAATTGTATCAAGTGGGGGAAAGATTAAGAGCTATTCAACCGCTCTGAAGATCTAAAACACATTGTCGCTTTTTAACAGCCTGAAAGTATTTTTAAAAGAATAGCACTTTTGTCCTCCCCTCTTTGGAAAAAAATAGTTATGTCTAGCAGAAACAGGGGGCATGACTTTTACCATGCCATCACAGCACCCATCCCTAAGTAGTTTAACCTTCTTTATGGCAATCGTCAATATTCTTTCTCCCAGTTGGTGTGAGTAAATTTTTGATAATTAGTTTTTAAGAAGAAGAAAAAAAAGATCTTCAGATTGGAATCATTTTCAAGATCTTAGAGTTTCTGATGAAGACAGAAAAACAAGAACTTATTTTAAAGATGACGAGATTAAAACAAAATGTTAAATGTAAGGAAATAATTACAAAACAAAGGTAAAAAGATTATGGTTGTCAATTTTAGTATTTATTGAAAGGTGGAAGACAAGGAAAATTCCTCTCAAAAACAAATCTTGCACCTTTGTTAAATGTAAAATGAATTTTGAGATATTTGCTTTACATGACAATGAACTTGTCCCAAAAATAAACGAATGCAAATTTACCAAAAACAGTGCTAATTTATTATTTACAAAAATGATCTTACCTTTCATAACTATTGGGAAAAAAAAAACTGTTTTGCACTCAGAAGCACTAATAAAATACCTTAAACATAAAATCCAAGAAATAAAATCTTTCCTACCCTCCACAATCCTCCCAAAAGTTATAGAGTGGATTAAAAATGAATGTATATGGACACAAACATATTTTTCCAACAAACTAACTTACATACAGATACATACACACACACACACACACACACACACAGTGTTATGCTAAATCAACCTAATCTTTAAGGCCAATAGCCTTAGTGACAACAAAGATAATGAATATGGCTTTAGTAAAGTTTTCAACTAAATATCACAAATACTTAATTCATTTGCTAGCTAACCAGCTAACCTGAGTACGGAATATATGTTACTTTGCTAAAAGGGCATGAACAAAAGCAATTAAAAAAAAAAAAAGTATTATAGCAGACACCACTAAGGTACCTTAGTTTTTTTCCAAAGTTCTATATATGAATTTAATAATTTACATGACAATTGATTCTATATTTTATATGGCCATGTCAGAAAATGTTCTTTAGTGTTCTGGTCTAAGAAATTGAAAATGAAAGTAAAAAATTTGCTGTGTTCAGATAAAGAACTGGAATGTACTAACTAGAAAACCATTAATATAATGCAGTATTAAAATAGAAATTATTTGTGTGTAACAAAGGTAGTCAACAAGTTCTCAGATTACATAGAAGAGGGTTTTAAAATTATAACCCATAAAACAAGGAAAGTAAGCATTCAAGGCAATAACAAAGCTGTATCTTGAAATCTAAGCCCATGATTCATAGTTCACCTCCAAAGAGATGTATGCATTTTAAAAAACAAAATTTCAAATTATGGAGAAGTTTATGTATAGATTATATATGAAACTATACCTAAAAGCAATCATTCTGATTGTTTTAGATATGCCTTCCTTTAAGTGTAAGGCTCACGTATTTTGGAGGGGTACCTTAAGACATTACAGTATGATCTCATGCATTTATGTATATGCTACTGGAAAACTAAAAGCAAAACTAAATATGTCACTTTCAATTAAAAACAAACATTTTAAACACATTCTCTACTTCCAAATACTGATTTGTTATAAACTTTTGTCTCCCAAAAAAGTAGGGCATATCTATAAATTTAGCTAATAGAAGACTGAACAGGTGGGGAGGATAAGACAGTGACATATAAAAAAAATTAAACCCATATTTACATTAACATGATTTATACCTTTCGTAGCCCATAAAATTTCCTATGTTGAACTTATATTAATTTCCTACGAAGCATCCAGATTTCCTACAATATTTGCCTACCTTTTTATTAACCTGGGAGCTTAAAACTGTCATCGTTGCTGCAGTTAATTTTTTTTTGTTCTGGTGAAAAACCTTCTAAGTGACTTCTCCCTAACCAGAAAGATGAGTAATTTTGATGGGTACCACAAATGAGGCTAGAGCACAGACCACTGAAATGGGGATAGCAACATTAGCCTAAAAGGCAGCACAAAGAACCCCAGATAAAAGTCATCGACCAAAGTATGAACCCAAAATAACACCAAAGACAGATAAAACAGATTCACAATGTATGGAGTTTCTTGCATTAAAGCATACATCAAAGACATTTATCTTTTAATTGCAGTAGTGGAAGAAGTCTAAATTAATGCAAAAGTTCATCATTACAGACATCTGTTTCGCTCATTATCTTTAGCTAGGCACTAGCAATCCCATTTCCTGCCTCAATTTTATATTGTAGAGCTTCTTTTTGAAAAGGAAGTACTCCAAGTTGTTTGCTTTGCGGGGGGGGGGGGGGGGGTCCTGAGAAAGGTGAGTTACTACATCTTACTTTGTCACTTTTATCTCTGTATATGGCAGCTGAGGTATTGCTGTTATTTTACAACTTTGTATTTGCCAAATTTTCCTTCCATTTTACATGAAAATGTAAAAGATCTTAATCATTCCCAATTAAACTTTTTGTAACTAAAGACTTTTACTCTGTTATAATTAAGTGCAATGCAAGCGCTGATCAGTAAGCAAATTTCTCCAATTTTTATCATTCTATTCACTACAAGAAAAATTTTAGGGCTATGTAATCTGGCCACACAATTTCACTAGTTAGAAGGGTTAGATATCAGTAACAGACCTTGTTTCTCCTAACTTTCTAAAATTGTTTCTATTACCTAAACCGTTTTCTTAATGTTTAACATAAATATTTTAAAATGTGTTCCAGGGAGTAGGGCTAAGAATTTTCACATATTCATCTTATTCAGTAACTTCAGAAATTATGCAAAATATGATATACATATATACATTCCCATACATACACACGCACACATACATATGCTTTCATAACTGAATCTTCATTTTTAAAAATGCTTGCACAGTGTGGGAAATTTAAATATTCACTACATTTGAATACTTACATTTGCACTCCATTACCACTCTAAAGGGACACACCAGCAGAGATAAACAACATATTTCAAATAAATGATTTAACTGAATTGTCAGTTTGTCTTTTTGCAGACCCAACAGAAAACATATTTGTTATGAACCTTTATTAAGTGGCTCACGTTTCAGTATAAATCACACTAAAAAGATTTTTAAAAAGCTATTTACACTACAGTGCTGACACATTTAAAATTAAAAAAAAAAAAAAAAATTGGTATAAATAAATTCTATGGAAAAGCCTTAAACTGTCAAAGAATTCTGGCTCATATTACAAAATATATATATATGTGTGTATATATATGTATATATATGTTAATGTCAGCTCTATTCTAAAACCTACAACTCAAATGATCTAAAGGCTATGTTTAAACCTGCAATGTTTACAGTGCATCTGGCCCTAAGTGCTTTGATACTTCACAGTTATGGACAGGCACTGAGGAATGTTACAAAGCTACATAAACTATTTTTTTGTAACAGACTTGAGAGCAAGTCCTTGGCTTGCTTTCAGAATTCATGAATCTTTATTACATTATTAACTTTAAAAAAAAAAAAAAAAGAATTTTAAGTGGTATGTACAAATTTAGCACAAAATGTCATCATCTTTTCTATCTTGATTTAAATGGGTTGAACTATGTTGCCGTGTATCAACTAGACTTATACGACTTCCAGCGCACAATTCTTCCTTTAAATCTTTGTTGCTGTTTTCAAATTTAGAGTCCACGTCTGTAAAATGAACATGATCCAATTTTCCTTTAATATTCTTGCTATCCATATTATTAGATGCTCTAGTCTTTTCAGAAATACTAACATTCACGGGTTCTTCCTTGATTCTTACAGATGCAATAGGTTCATGTTTAATTCTCTGTAATTCATATTTAGAATGAAGTTTGTCTGAAAAAACAGAATCCAAGGAGGTTTTGCTAACAGCACAAATCACGTTGTCAGTGTGAGGTCCAAGGACTGATGACGTAGCATCTGAGGAGGTGCTTGTTTCATGATCAGCTGTATTCTGAGAAGTGTCGTCCTCTGAGTGATATAACTTAAGACGAACATGCCATGCTAAGCTGCATACAGCTGAAACTGTCTTGAACTGATGCACAACATTCCTCGGAATAAAATAAATGTCATTATCATACAGCTGAATCCTGGCATAGCGGATGCCTTCCCGCCTCAGTTGATTAAGTTTTGCATCATCAACCCACTGGACACACTAAAAGAAGAAAACAAGGAATACAAATAAGTATTTTCCACAATAAAAATTAAACTAATGACAAAACATAGCCATTTAAAATATACCTGGGACAGTGGAGGTTCATGTAAATCTAACTGCATTCGTTGAACTACTTCTAAGAAATCTTCAGCATGAAAACAAATTACATCTTTGGTTATTCGGGGTTGATCAGGCCTAAAATGGAAAATGAGATAAGAACCTGCCATTTATGTTTCTCTCTAAGTCCATATTAAAAACAAAAACAGTTTATGGTCAAAACTAAAGTACTGTTTTAAAAAAGGTAAATTAAAACTGAAATATCATTTTACATAAACAAAGCAATGATACCATAAACACAGATCAAAAACAACTCACCATTTATTATAGCTATTTATTATCAGATTTTGAAAACTAAGATGATTTGAATTGGTAAATTATGCAAATAAAGAAAGCTAAATGTTTTGGTTTAAAGTTAAGGTCAATATTTCCAAAAATTAACTGTTAAAGTTGAAAATATTCCATAAAAATTAGAGGTAAACATGAGGGGAAAAGTGAATACTTTCCTATTGATATGTATCTTCAATAGAAGATACATGTAACTGCACTGGCACATAAAACCCCTAATAACTCTTAATAAGTTAAGAAGCATTCATTAGGAAAGTACCAACATAATAAAATGCTGACATCTGCTGGGATTAATAGTGTTTTTAAATACAATTCTTAAAAATTCCCAAACTGTTCAATTAATCATGATTATACAAATATATTTTTATAGAAGATGCTCAAAAATGGATTTCAGAATAAAATCCCAAGCAACATAAACACAAAGAGCACCACACCAATGCAAATAATAAAACAAAATTTATAAAAACTACTGAAAAAGAAAATAATCTAAAAATCATGTATTACATTATATACAGGGGAAGACAGATAATTATTATTACAGACTTTTCATCAGAAACAATACAAGCCAGAAGGGAATGAAATATTTTTAAAATATTGAATGAAAAAAATCAATCTAGAATTCAATACCCACCAAAAATATCCTTCAAAAGCACGAAGTAAAAACATTTTCAGACAAAGAAAAGCTGAGAGACTGCCTATGGATCTACACAAAGGAATGCAGAGCACTAATGACAGTTAATATGAAATATGAAAAATATTTTATTCTCATTTTTTAATCTTTTTAAAAGATAATTGTTTAAAGCAACTTTCCCCAAGAAACTGTAGGGTTTAAAGGTAAGGTAATATGTATGACAAAGGCCAGAAAGGTTAAAAAAAAACAGAAAGGTGGAAGGGATTAAATGGAAGTATACTGTTCAACAGTTCTTACACATTACATGAAGAGGCTTATTATTTGATGGTAGACTGTGGTAAGTTTGGAGCCAGCCAACTAAATAAATAAAACTCAGAGGCATACTAGTAAGCAAATAAAACAAATAGTGGAGGTAAAATGGAATCCTGAAAAAAATAAGAAGGAAAAAGCAACAAAGAACAGAAGAAGCCAGTGGGAAAAGGCAAGATGGTAAATTTAAATCCAAACTTACTGATAATTAAATTGACTGTAAATGGTCTAAATACAACAACTAAAAAAGCTGTCACACTGGATAGAAAAAGCAAGACCAAACTATATGATTTCTACATGAAACAATAATATAGACATACAAATAGGTTAAAAGAAAAAGAACGGGAAAATATGTAACAAGCAGATTCTATTAACAGAGCCTCAAAATGCATGGAACAACCGTGAAAATAGCCAATCCCAAGAGATCACATATATAATTCCATTTATATGAAACATCCAAAACAGACAAATTATAGAGATACAAAAAGTAGATTTATAGTTTTAGGGCTGGGGCACATGGTGGTAATAGCCAAAGGGTACAAAGTTTCTTTCTATAATTGACAGTGGTGATGGCTGCACAAACTCTGTAAATACAGTAAAGACCACTGAATTGTACACTTTAAGTGGGTGAATCGTATGAACTATGGCTCAAAAGTTGTTACAGAAGAAAAAGAATACATGGGACAAAAACTAGCAAAACTGAAAAGAGAAACAGACAAATTCAGGATTAAATTTGGAGATTAACAAGTAAGACAGAAATCAGTAAGAATACAGAAGATGTGAACCACACTATCAATGAAATTTCTCTAACTGGCATTTACAGGTTCCACAAATCATTTGTACTGAACTACTAATCCAAAAGTTGGCTATTCAAATCTACCCAGTGGCACCGCAGAAGAAAGGCCCTGGTGATCTACTTCCATAAGAACACAGCCATTGAAAACCCTACAGAGTACAGTTCTACTCTGACACACATGGGATTGCCATGAGTTGGAACTGACTTGATGGCAGTAGGTTATACCCAACAATGCAGTCCCTAGGTGGTACAAATGGTTAACATGCTTGACTGGTAACCAAAAGTTTGGAGGATTGAGTCCACCCAGAGATGCCACAGAAGAAAGGCCTGGCAATCTAAAAAATTAGCCATTGAAAATCTAATGAAGCATAGTTCCACACAAGGGGTCACCATGCTTAGGAATCAACTCAATGGCAACTACGGGTAGTGGTGGATACCCACCAAGAGCAGAGTGTATATTCTTTTCAGTGCACAAAGAACATTCATCAAGATGATTCATAAAGCAAATTAAAAAGGACTGAAATCATACAGAGTATGTTCTCTAACCACAAGAGAATTAAGTTAAAAAAAATCTGGAAAAAATTCTCAAAATATTGGAAATTAAACAACACTCTTCTAAATAACCAATGGGTTAAAAAAGAAATCAAAAGGGAAATTCGAAATATTCTGAACTGAATAATAATTAAAACAATATAAATCTTTGGTATGATACAGAAGAGGTCAACACAACTGGACTAAACCAAAAGCAAAGAGGTCTCCTGAATAAACTGAACGCTTCGAAGGCCAGTGTAACAGGGTTGGGGGTTTGGGGACCATGGTTTCAGAGGATATCTAAGTCAACTAGCATAATAAAATCTAAGAAAACATTCTGCATCCCACTTTGGAGAGTGGTGTCTGGGGGTCTTAAATGCTCACAAGCAGCCATCTAAGATGCATCAGTTGGTCTCAACCCACCTGGAGCAAAGAAAAATGAACACCAAAGACACAAGGTAATCATGAGCCTAAGAGACAGAAAGGAGCACATAAACCAGAGACTACATCAGCCTGAGACCAGAAGAACTAGATGGTGCCTGGCCACAACCGATGACTGCCCTGACAGGGAACACAGCAGAGAACCCCTGAGGGAGCAGGAGAGTAGTAGGACGCAGGCCCCGAATTCTCGTAAAAAGACCAGACTTAATGGTCAGACTGGGACTAGAAGGACCCCGGAGGCCATGGTGCCCAGACCTTCTGTTAGCCCAAGACAGGAACCATTCCCAAAGCCAACTCTTCAGACAGGGATTGGACTGGAATATGGGATGGAAAATGATACTGGTGAAGAACGAGCTTCTTGAATCAAGTAGACACATGAGACTATGTTGGCATCTCTAGTCTGGAGGGGAGATTAGAGGGCAGAAGGGGCCAGAAGTTGCTCGAATGGACACAAGGAGAGAGAGTGGAGGGAAGGACTGTGCTGTCTCATTAGGGGGAAAGCAATTAGGAGTGTATAGCAAGGTATGTAAATTTTTGTATGAGAGACTAACCTGATTTGTAAACTTTCACTTAAAGCACAATAAACATTAAAAAAAAAAAAAAAACTGTGGTATGTAGCTAAAACAGTGCTTAGAAATGTATAGCTTTAAATACTTAAAAAAAGAAAGGTCTTTTAATCATCTAAGCTTCCAATTTAAGCTAGAAAAAGAAGAAAATTCTCTTAAGAATAATAAAGAGCAGAAACAATAGAAAACACCAATGTTTGTGAGTTTTTGAAAAGATCAATAAAATTGATAAACTTCTAGCAACTTATTAACTTAAACACAAAAATCCTTAACAATATTAGCAAATTAAATCCAGCACTATATCTAATGTATTATCACATACTATCATATGTATTATCAGACATATATACCATATATAATCATCTACATATATATTTATATATATCCCACTTGTGATATACATGTATTATCATATATGTATAAAATCAGGTATATATATGATAATACAAAATAACCAAAAGAGGTTTTTAATCTCAGGATTAGAAATGGAATTATAAAATTACAAGGTCTTAGGGTAATTTAATGTTTAATTTTATAAAAAACAACAAAAGTCTTTTCCACAGTTTCCACTATGAAATTTCTGGTTGGTCCACATCCTCACTAACATTTGATACTATTATTATTATTTAGCTATTTTAGTGGATGTGTGGCGTGATCTCACTGTGGTTTTAACTTGCATTTCCCTTACGGTGCAATTTTACTGAACAGCTTTTAATGTGCTTCTTGGCCATTTGTATATCTTCTTTTCTGAAACGTGTCAAATCTTTTGCCCAGTTTTAACTGGGTTTTCATATATATATATATATATATATGAATTGAAAATATCTTCTCCCAGTTTGCCTTTTCATTATCTTAACTATCATTTGAAAAGCAGAAAGTTTTCACTGGGACAAAGTCCAATTTAACCAATTTTTCTTTTATGTTTCATGAAATTGTTGCCTAATGCAAAAATTCCTCCTATGTTTTCTTCTAGAAGTTTTATAGTTTTAAGGATTACATTTAGTTCTATTATCTATTTTAATTTTTTTGTACGGGATAAGAATCAAGGTTTGTTTTTCTTTGTTTAATATGGATACCTAGTTGTTCCAGCACTTCTTGAAAAGACTCCTTTCCTCACTGAGTTACCTTGGCACCTTTGCTGAAAATCAAAGATGGTTTATTTCTGTTCCTTTGATCTTGAAGTCTATCTTTATACCAAGACCATATGTATTCTTAATTACTGTAGCTTCACATTAAGCCTTGAAGTGACAGGTAGTATAAGTCATCCAACATTTTTCCCCCAAGGTTATTTTGCCTACACTAGGTTCTTTGCATTTCTACAGAAAGACCTAGTAGAATTTTGATTGCTATTGAGTGATTTATAGATCATTCTGGGAAGAGCTCACATATTAGCCATATTAAATCTTTGAGTTCAAGAGGTATAACTCTACATTATATAAGCCTTTTATTTTTCTCAGCACTGTATTATAGTTTCCAGTATACAGGTCTTGCCAATGCTTTTTTAAATTTATCTCTAAGTATTTTTCTGATTTTTTAATGCTATTTTATTATATGGTATTTTTCCCTCAAATGTTCATTGCTAGTATAGAAATACATATTTTTGTATATTGACTTCTTATCCTGTGATCTTGATAAATTCACTTGTTAAATCCACTACTTCTTTTGTAGACTTAGAATTAACTCTGTACACAATTACTTTGCCCTAGCCCTACCCTAAAAAAAAAAAAAATTTTTTTTTTTTTTTTAGGGTAGGGCTAGGGCAAAATAATTGTGTACAGAGATAATTCTAAGTCTACAAAAGAAGTGGACCCTGTAATTCTACTTCTACGTACTTACTGATGTTCACACAAAGAATTGTAAGTGAATGTTCACAACAGCTTCACTCATAAAAGCCTCAAACTGGAAACAACTCAAATGTTCATCATACGGTGAAAGGATAAACTAACTGTGATATACATACAATGAAATATTATTCAGCAATAAAAGGAACAAATTACTAATACACATAGCAAATAGATAAATCTCGAAAACGTTATGCTAAGTAAAAGAAGTCAGGTACAAAAGAGCACATACTTTTATATGATTCTATTTACATGAGATTCTTAACTAAGCAACACTAACCTATGAAGACAGAAAGCAGATTAACACGTATCTGGAGCTAATGGAAGGATGGGGGAGACTAACAGCCAAGGGGTATGAGGGAAATCAAATGTTTGATATCTTAGTTGTATAAGATATGATGACATAAACAACATGGTTGTATAAATTTGCCAAAACACATCAAACTGTACAGTACACTTAAAATGAGTGTTTTATTGAATGTAAATTACACTTTAATAAAGCTGATTTTTTAAAAGCTTGATTTCAAAGAAGCAATTCATAGGCATACTTCATTTTACTGCACTTTGCAGATACTGCATTTTATACAAATTAAAGGTTTGTGGTAACCCTGTGTCAAACAAGAATATCGGTGCCATTTTTCCAACAGCATGTGCTCACTTCATGTCTCTGTGTCACGTTTTGGCAATTCTCACAGTATTTCAAACTTTCTCATTATTATTGTATCTGTTATGGTAATCTGTGATCTTTGATATTACTATTGTAATTGTATGGGCACCATGAACCATGCCCATATAAGACAGTAAACTCAATCGATAAATGTTACGTGTGTTCTCAGTGCTTAACTGACCAGCCGTTCCCCCATCTCTCTCCTTCTCCTAGGGCCTACCTATTCCCTAAGACAAAACAATATTGAAATTAGGCCAGTTAATAACCCTACAATGGCCTCTAACTGTTCAAGTAAAAGGAAGAGTTGCACATCTTTCACTTTAGATCAAAAGCTAGAAATGATTAGGTTTAGTGAAGAAAGCATGTCAAATGCCAAGATAGGCCAAAAGGTAGGCCTCCTGCACCAAACAGTTAGCCAAGTTGTGAATACAAACAAAAAATTCTTGAAGGAAATTAAAAGTGCTACTCTAATGAACACACAAATGATGAGAAAACCAAATACCCTTATTGCTGATATGGAGAAAGTTTTAGTGGTCTGGATAGAAGATCAAACCAGCCACAGCATTCCCTTAAGCCAAAACCTAATCCAGAGCAAGGCCCTAACTCCTCAATTCTATGAAAGCTGAGACAGGTGAGGAAGCTGCAGAAGAAAGCTTGAAGCTAGCAGAGGTTGGTTCATGAGGTTTAAGGAAAGACACCACCTCCATACCATAAAAGTGCAAGGTGAAACACAGAGTGTTGAGGTAGAAGCTACAGCAAGTTATCCAGAAGATCTAGCTAGAATAACTGATGAAGGTGGCTACACGAAGTAACAGATTTTTAATGTAGGCAAAACAGCCTTACACTGGAAGAAGATGCTGTCTTAGTTATCTAGTGCTGCTGTAATAGAAACACCACAAGTGGATGGTTTTAACAAAGAGAAATTTATTCTCTCACAGTTTAGGAGGCTAGAAGTCCAAATTCAGGGTGCCAGCTCCAGGAGAAGGCTTTCTCTCTCTGTTGGCTCTGGAGGAAGGTCCTTGTTATCAATCTTCCCATGGTCTAGAAGCGTCCCAGCAAAGAGACCCTGGGTCCAAAGGACATGCTCCCCTCCTGGTTCTTTGTCTTGGTGGTAGGAGGTCCATCTCTCTGCTCATTTCTCTCTTTTATATCTCAAAAGACACTGACTCAAGACACAGCCTAATCTTGTACCCTGATTCCTGCCTCATTAATATAACTGCCTCTAATCCTGCCTCACTAATGTCATAGGTAAGATTTACAACACACAGGAAAATTACATCAGATGACAAAACAGTGGGCCATCACACAATACTTGGAATCATGGCCTAGCCAAGATGACACACATTTTTAGAGGACATAATTCAATCCATAGCAGATGCTATCTAGGACTTTCATAGCTAGAGAGAAGTCAATGCCTGGCTTCAAAGCTTCAAAGGACAGGCTGACTCTCCTGTTAGGGGCTAATGCAGCTGGTGACTTTAGGATGAGCACTTTAAGTGCTCATTTACCATTCCGAAAATCCTAGGGCCCTTAAGAATTATGCTAAATCTACTCTGCCTACGCTCTAAAACCGAACAAGAAAGCCTGCATGACAGCACATCTGCTTACAACATGGCTTACTTAATATTTTAAGCTCACTGTTGAGATCTGTTGCTCAGAAAAAAAGGTTCATTTCAAAATTATTACTGCTCATTGACAATGCACCTGATCACACAAGAGCTCTGATGGAGATGTACAAGGAGATTAATGTTTTCATGCCTGTGAACACAATATACATTCTGCAGCCCGTGGATCAAGGAGTAATTTCAACTTTTGAGTCTTATTTAAGAAATGGAAACCCTAGTGGCTTAGTGGTTAAGAGCTACGGCTGCTAACCATAAAGGTGAGCAGTTCAAATCCACCAGGCACTTCTTAGAAATTCTATGGGGCAGCTCTACTCTGTCCTATAGGGTCTCTATGAAGCAGAATCAACTTGATGGCAATGGGTTTGGTTTTTTTTTTTTTGGTATTTAAGAAATATATTTTCCAAGGCTATAACTGCCATAGATTGTGATTCCTCTGATGGATCTGGGCAAAGTAAATTGAAAACCGTCTGGAAAGGATTCATCATTCCAGATGGCATTAAGAACATTTGTGATTCATGAAAGGAGGTCAAAATATCAAAATTAACAGGAGTATGGAAGAAGTTGATTCCAACCCTCATGGATAACTTTAAGGGGTTCAAGACCTCAGTGGAGGAAGTAACTGCAGATGTGGTGGAAATAGCAAGACAGCTAGAATCAGAAGTGGAGCCTGACGATGTCACTAAATTGCTGCAATCTCATGACAGAATTTTAATGGATGAGGAGTTGTTTCTTATGGGTGAGGAAAGAAAGTGTTCTCTTGAGATGGAATCTACTCTTGGTAAAGATGCTGTGAACATTGTTGACATGACAATAAAGGAATTAGATTACATAAACTTAGTTGATAGCTTGAGAGGACTGACTCCAATTTTGAAAGAAGTTCTG
Organism: Elephas maximus indicus; assembly: GCF_024166365.1. Taxonomy (NCBI): domain Eukaryota; kingdom Metazoa; phylum Chordata; class Mammalia; order Proboscidea; family Elephantidae; genus Elephas; species Elephas maximus. Next base: position 47,452,807 of record NC_064826.1, on the reverse strand, counting down.
CTATGGGTAAAATGCTATCAAACAGCATCATCTGCTATAAAGAAATCTTTTGTGAAAGGAAGAGTCAATCGATGTGGCAAACTTCATTGTCGACTTATTTTAAGAAACTGCCACAGCTAGCTACCTCAACCTTCAGCAAACACCACCCTGATCAGTCAGCAGCCATCAACATCGAGGCAAGATCCTCCACCAGCAAAGAGATACATATGACTCATTGAAGGCTCAGAACATTGGTTAGCATTTTTAGCAATAAAAGTATTTAATTAAGGTATGTACTTTTTTTTTTAAGACATAATGCTACCATACAGTTAAAAGACTATAGTATAGTGTAAACATAACTTTTATATGCACCAGAAACCAAAAAATTCATGTGACCTGCTTTATTGTGATATTCACTTTATTGCAGTGGTCTGGAACTGAACCCGCAATATCTCTGAGGTATGCCTGTATTCAAACTCAACCAAACCCATTGCTATCAAGTGGATTCCAACTCATAGCAAACCTGTATTTCCAAGGAACAGCTGGTGGATTTGAACTGCCACCCTTTTGGTTGGCAGCAGAGCTCTTAACCACTGCACCACTGGGGTTCCTATGCCTATATAAATCTATCTAAGTACTGTCTCCATAATTTTGAAATAAATATACAATTTGATCAAATAATTCACAAGCTTCATCCCTATTTAACTAGAAACTTCCTTGTAGTTTAAATCAATCTCTAGCTTTTATTTCAAGTTACTGTGAGTCCTGGCTCTAAGATGAAGTCAAGAATCTAATATTCTAATACCTAATATCTTCTTGAGAAAAAGAGCAGAACTCAAAAAACTAAGATAAGGGAAAAAAGAAAGGCAACAACTTCCTTGGTTTAGCATAATTTAGTAGCAAAGAATAATAAAAAAGGGATCACAGACCATGTTTGCATCACAAGTATGAAGACCTTCCAACAGCTATAACAAAATTATTTTCTTGCCATCTTTAATACTAAGAGATGAAAGAAGCATCTGGATAGGAATCAAATTCTGTTTTAGAAGAGCAAAAAAACTCACGGTTAGCAATATCTCATTTCAAAGCCAGTCCCAAGCATATTCTTAAACCTGGCCATCTGATATATTAATAGTTTGGCAATAGTCCTTTTCACTGTGGAATTGCCAGCCACAAAAGTAGTTTATGCAATAAATATTTTGGGGGCACAGTTGCCGTTCCAATGGGCCTCGAAGGTGGAGCTGAAGCCCAGGGCTGAGGGACCTTCACTCAGAATCCAGAGAGTATGGCCAATACATACAGTCTGGAGGGCAGGTCCATTGGCTAAACAGTCTCAGAGAACAGAGGATTATTTTCAAGGCTTGAGGGCTAATGTAACATGTTCTGCTTACTTGCTTGGTGCCTTTTATCGCTTCTTTCCCTCTGGTTTCTCCCATCTGTAATGGAAATGTCTAGTTTGTGCCTGTTGCACCACTGCACTTTGGAAGCAAGTAACTTTGTATTCTAGATTTCACGGATGAAGAGGAATTTTTGGATTTTGGACCTGGAGTTTATGACTTTTGCTATGATATGATGGAGTGAATATGTTTTACATGTGGCAAGGACATTATGTTTTAGGGGACCCCGTACCACTAATAAACAAGAGCCAGGAGAACAGCACGTCATTTGCATTCGGGGTCCTTGAGCTGAGACGCTCCTCGACCAGGGAAAGAATGATGACAAGGACCTTCCTCCAGAGTCAGCAGAGAGAAAGCCCTCCCTTGGAGCTGATGCCCTGAATTTGGACTTAAAGCCTACTAGGCTGTGAGGGAATAATTTTGTCTTTGTTAAAGCCATCCGCTTGAGGTATTTCTGTTATAGCAGCACTAGATGACCAAGACAAGCAACTATGGTGGTCCTGCGAAAGGACAGGACACAATCTCTACCCTCAAGTTGAATCTAAAATGGAGGAGACAGCATATACCAACAACAATTTAAAGGATTTTAAGTGAGATCTGGTGGCATAGTGGTTAAAGCACTCAGCTGCTAACTGAAAGGTCAGTGGTTTGAACCCACTAGCCACTCCACGGGAGAAAGACGTGGCAGTTGACTTCAATAAAAATTATAGCCTTGGAAACCCTATGCGGAAGTTCTGCTCTGTCTACGGGGTCACTATGAGTCAAACTGACTCAACAGCAAAAGCTTTTAAGAGAGCTCTAAACAATGGCTAAAGCTGTTCTGAGGCATGAATATTTACTTACAAAAGAAATTATATATAGCTGACTTTATTGAACACCATAAACCAGATTTCATCCTAAGTAAATCTTGGTGCAATTCTTAAATCTTTTATACAAAACATCCAGGAAAAACCTCATTAATTTGAAGCAGGGGTTTGTAATGATTTCCACAGAGATAAATTTGACTTTACTCTCTGACAAAATTAAAATTATAAACCAGATTATAGGAAAAGCATAGAAACTGCATGAGAACAAACACAGGTATTTGAAAACTACCATTTAACTTAAACAATTCAATTATAAACTATTAAAATTCTTTTACTAAGGGCCTTACTAAAAGTATACTACTTGTATACATGAAATTGATAAAGCCTCATTTATTTTAAGAAGGTCCATTTACACTGGCCTTTTTTTCACTCAGTATTAATTTATAATTAGTTGTAAGTATTAATTTATAAAATATTACTATAAATATCCCTTTTTTAAACAAGGGTCAATCTTTAGTAGCACTAAAATTTAAGTTTCCTTACACGGAAAAAAGAGGTTATATTTTTCATAAAACTTTATAAAACTATGCAATGATATTAACATTTTATTTTTCAGAATTAAAGATGGTTTCTTTTTACATAGCAGTTTCTTGCATATTTCACATCCAAGTCAACTGTGTTCATAAGCAAAATATTATATCCCAACTCATGTTTTTTCACCCAAATAATACTCAAAGTGAAAAACAAAAATCTAACAAAGCCAGCTTATCTTACAGTATAAATATAGCTTTGCTATATGTGTTTTATCAGTGTAATAAAAGGAAGTTTCTTAATGCATGGCATGATACTTTTAAGTATATTAAGGAAAATTATCCATTTTTTCCTACTAAAATATTAAAAATGAAAATTATAAGCAAAACTGGAGATAATAAATACAGAAAGACAAATACATAAGATACAAATACCAAACCTCAGAAAGGGGCGGCAAGATAGAACAATAGAAAGAGAAAATACGAGTCTGGAGTCAGACAGATCTGGAATCAATCTCAGCTCTGCCACTTACTATATATATGACTGGGGTAGAGCTATTTGACAGCCCAGAGCCTTGATTTCTTTGCATAATAAATATGGGCCAAAGAGTAGCTGAAAAGATTAAACAAGGTGACATTTGTAAACTGGCGACAGTTAAGTACCAGGTGAACCTTAGTTTTCCTTTAAGCTTGTATCTCTTAATTTTTTTCACCTCTTGTCACTTAGAAAATATTATTTCAGTCAAACACCAAATGACAAACTAGATTCTAGCCATTTAAAATCTTCTTTAGTACAATTATACAATTAGGAAAAAACTATTTTTCCACAGTAAGGGGAAATTACTGAGAAGCTTTCCAAGAAAAATTTTAAAAGCCAAGAAAAATCTTCCATTAATATAGAAGTAGTCAATATATACCACTCTCCACAGTGAACAGCCTTCAGCACTCCAACAGCAGCTGTAGTCTGTCGTTCAAAACCTTGTCCTATATGATCTGCATGGGCTCTTGTCCTGTCTTCAAAGAGCATTTCACGGGGCTCACTGGTTCGAGGTAGGTACTGCAGGTTTTTTATTTCATTGGTAGTTCTGTTTAAAAAAAAAAAAAAAAAATTTTTTTTTTTTTTAATATATATACCCACAAAATAGATTAACCCTAACTATCATATGTATCCAGGCTTAACTGCCATCAGATATTTGGTAATCACATAATTCAAACAAAGGAAATTTTAAATCACCTGCTTCCAAATCAAGTTCTATTTTTAAAACGATCAAATACAAACATGAACAAGAACACATATACAATCCCCTTTTTCCAAGACACTCCTCACCAAATGGCAGTTGTAAGGACATACATACTTGGATTAATTACAGATGGTGTGGTTTACCCAGTTTTCCCTGTACCCTGAATCTTTACCTAGGGTTTGGGTCTAATCTGTGGGACCATGCATCTGCTCAGATCACATGGCTAACACAGGATATATATCTGGAACAAACAAGTAACTTTTTAATTCAGTATTTATAGAATATCTACTATAGTCCAAGTACTATCTAGGCACTGAGGCTAGTGAATGAGACAGCAATGAATAAAAGAAGTATAAAAAATAAATAAATTAGCAGGAAAACATCAGACAATAAGTTCTTCCACAAAACATGCATGGCTTATGAGAGGTAAAAGGAAAGCCTGTCTTGGCTAAATAGTCATCTCCCACTGATCGTCTCCCTCCATGGCTCACTTTCTAGAATCTACATATGCAGACAGAAGCTGCTGCCTACTCTTAGCCTCACTTATTGCAGAAACTCTCTCCAATTTTGCTGCAGAAGGGGTAAAGGGTGAGAAGACTTTCTTTTGCTGGGAGTCATCATCTTACTGATCTTCCTTTTTGGTTTTCCTATTGCTTCCAGAGGTAACTGGATTTCCCCCATCATTTCCTCCTATCCTCCCAGACTATCCTCCTAGGGTCTCTCTACCTTATTAGGTAGAGCCTAAATTACTAGTCCTCTGATTTCTTATCCTCAATTCCTACTGCTTATTTACTTCTCTTTGTGCATTCCTGTATTACAATCTCCCTTCCCTCGCGCACAGACACATACACACAAATGATGCTATATGTAACATACTTTTTTGTTTTTTTGTGAATAATGTTCTGCATATGTTAGAAAACCAATTGATGTTGTTGCTTCCAGTGGAATGCTAACAGGCTTTCAAACCCACAAATTTGGTCTCATTACACTACATTCTAATGAATTAAGACACATAAAGCACATAGCACTGTGCCTGATATAGAGTTGCTATTAGTTGGTCAGAATACTACGTGATGTGAAATCATCAGATATACTATAGGTTATAGACTCTGAGGTCCACAGACATTCTTCAAGGGGCTGACGGGCCTCCTTAAATTATATGTACAAGTTTGTATACATCTGCATTTTTCTGGGGATAGGCTTTCAGGTTCTTAAAATTATCCATAAATCCAGAAAAAAAGTTAAGAGCCACTGAAAAACATACCAATTCTACCATTTACTACCAACTTATAAATTATAAACATTTATTCATCCAATAAATTTTATTAAGCACTAGGTACTTCGTTAGGTGCTAGAGACATATTTTTAGCCCAACATAGTCCTTGCCCTCATGCAACTAACGGATTACTCAATAATCTTTGTTTCCCTATTGTTGTTGTTGCTTTTAATTAATATTCACTGTAACCAGTGAAACCATCTTTGGGTGTCTAAAGAAAAAGCTATGATCTCCCCCAGCATTACCCCTTCTATTCCCACCAATGTTAGCCTAGTGTGCATTTACACACCTTCCTCTGTGCTCAAGTATACACCTACACATGTGTTATTTCTACTCATAAAAACAATCATATTAGACACATTACATTTTGCTCTTTTCAACTGTCATGGACATCTTTCCAGATCAATGGACACAAATAACTCATTTATTTTAATTGTGTCACTGTATTTTTTAATAGAAATATATCAAAATGTAGTCAACCATTCCCCTGTTGATGGTCATTCAAATCATTTTTTATTTTTTGCCATCACAAACAATACTGCAATCAACATTCTTATATACTTACCTTTAATGCTTTTATTTCTTGGATTAGACTCCCAAAAATAGGGGGGCTGGATCAAAATGTATATTAATGTTAAATTTCATGAGCTACTGCCACGTTACTTTCACAAAACGATTATAGCAATTTATCCTTCTACCAGAAACCCTGGGCGTAGTAGTTAAGAGCTACGCCTGCTAACGAAAAGGTCGGCAGTTAGAACCCACTAGGCGCTCCTTGGAAACCCAATGGGGCAGTTCTACTCTGTCCTATAGGGTCACTATGAGTCAGAATCGACTCAGTGACAACGGGTTTAGTTTTGGTTGTTTATCCTACTACCAACAATATATAAAAGACTCTGCTTTCTAACACACTTATCAGCTTGTAATATCATTGCTCCAATAACAATTTTTGTCAGTGTAATGGGTAAAAACAGTATCTCAAATTGTTTTAATATATACTTTTCTTAACTGCTTGAGGACTATTTTTCCATTTGGTCATTTACATATTCTTGTTAATTTGGGAACGTTCTTTGTATATTAAGGATATAAACTTTAGTCTGTCACATGTTACAAGTGTTTTAGCCCAGTCTCTCATAGCTGTGGAGTCCCTAGATGATACAAATGGTTAACATACTCAGCAACTAACTGAAAGGCTGGAGGCTGGAGTTCACCCAGAGGCACCTTGGAAGAAAGGCCTAGTGATTTACTTCTGAAAAATCAGCCACTGAAAATTCTATGAAGCACAGTTGTACTCTGACACACACGGAATTGCCATGAGTCAGAACTGACCTGCTGGCAACTGGCTTTAGTATCATGGTTTTGAACTTTATTTCTGATGTCTTTTTTCACGCAAATAGTACTGCCACTATATTTTTTATCTTGTTTAGGACAGGATTAAAAATTTTCTTCTAATATTTTTGCTTTATTATGTTTATATTTCTAACTTACTTATTGTATGAGGTAGGGGTTCTGGCTTTGTTTTCTTTCAGATGGACTGCTAGTTATGCTAACACTACTCATTAAAGGGTCCTTTCTTTTCCCATCTATCTCATATACTAAGTTCCCAACATATTTAGACCTATTTCTGGATGCTATCCTATTTTAATCATCTATTGTAATAGTAATTTTTAATATCTGGTAAGTAAGCTCTCCCTCACTTATCTTCTGTTTCACAGTTTTCTTTTGGCTATTTGCTGACATTATTCTTCCTTATAGACTTTAAAATCATTTTTTCCAGTGCTGGAGTGTGAGTCTGATTGGAATGCAGAAAAGTTTAAAGGATTATCATTTTTATCCAATCCAGAACATAATAAGGCTTTCCATTTGTTCAGATCTCATTTTATATCCTCCATATTTTAGTTACTATAGTCAGTCCCCAGATTACGAACAAAATACATTTATAACTGTGTCTTTAAGAATTTGTAGGTAAGTCAGAACAGGTGCATAGAATTCTTATTTAGCCTTACTTTAATGTAAAAAAAAGGTGGAAGCTTTTTCAACGATTTAAAAGCTGCACCTGCAGCCAGTGAAGGTGATTGCGATGAATTTCTTGCAAACAGGAGTTGGTTCAATAGTTTCAAAGTGAGGGCAAATTTACATAACATTAAAGGGCAAGTAGGAGTTGCCGGTTAAGTTGAACATTCATAACCCAGGGACTGCCCGTATAGGTTCCAAATACTTGTTAAATTTATTCTTAAATTTTTTATAATTGTCTCTGTTGTGAATGACATTTTTTTCATTCCCAACTATAATTTATTGTTATTTGTCTATATTTCTCATATTTATATTTGATGTTTTATAAAAAATTTTTTCAGTATGTATACTAGCCATTTTTGAATTTACATTCAAATTATGTCCTAAACCTTCCTCTTTCCTCCAATTTTCAACTACCACATACAGCAACATATAAACACCTATCTCCAGCAATAAAAATTTGAATCCAACATACCTTTTCCTTTTGAAAGGTGACTTTGGCATATCAGCCACAGGGATCATTTGTTCTCCTGGACGTACCCACATGATAGGACCATCATCACTGTCTTTTCGACTCTCTAATTTCAGGCTAGATAATGTTCCCCATGGAAGCGTACACTAGAAAGAAATAATTACACAGACATCAATTATTTTCTCTAAATGTGTCTTTAAACATACATTAAAGAACATTATCGCCTCACAGACACTTTCATGTAAACCTTTATTGTTATACATTCAAAATATCTAACTATAACAAATATATAGCTATATATTCATATAATTTCCTTCAAATAATTCTAACATGCTAAGCAAATAAACATGGTTGGATGGTTCCTGACCCCCACACCCTGCCAGGTGCATGATTCAGTGTTCACTGTTTGTTATTCTTCCTTCTACTAAATATATGGTCATATGATATTAATAAGTTGGCAAAATAAGCAAGTATTCCCCATGAGAACCTATAAACAATTAAGTATGAGTTTAAAAAATGGGTATCTTTTTGATTAGTGATAACCAAAAACTAACAAAACGAAAACCAAACCAAAATCAAAATTTACTTCCATTTAGTAGTTTCTTGAAGAGGTTGATGGCCTAAACCAGAGGTTAAAATCTTCTAAAAGTGAAAAAGACATGTCCGAGGGCCACTGTCTTGCACTATCCCCTTTCAAAAACAGGAGGATTGGCAAATTAAATTTCTCTAGAAATAGTACACTAACCTCATTTGTTTTTAAAATTAAAAATTGAAACAGAACTATTTAAATAATATTCAGCAATATTTTAAAATAGTATTCAATAATAATACAAACTCCATAATATGACTAGTTGGGAGAAACAGAAAAGAAGAAAAGGTTTTGAAGGAATAAAGAAGGAAAAGGAAGGGAAATGAGATGGAGTGAAAAGAAAGAAAAAGACACACGGGGTGGATGATCAAGCAAAGAAATGTGAAGAAAAAAGACGCCTTCAACAGATTATGCAGTGAATATTAGAATAAACTGATCTTGTTATATCTTGCTACTTACTTGGACTCTAAATTTCAGGGTAGGTTTACATTGACCCTTATCTTATATTGCTGATTAAACAATTAACCTAATTATATAGTTCAGAGATTTCTCTCTCAATGGGATAGTCTCAGCAGTTCAGAAGAACAAACATTTTCTGGAAGGCAGAAAAAAAAGGATCTTATATTTTGGAAGGGGTCTTAAAACTACCTAGCCTACATGCCTTATATTTTAGATGAAGAAACTAAAACCCAGGAAGTTGAAATGGCTTACCCAATCCAGCTAGGTGTAGCCATGACTGAAATACTGATGTACGATTCCCCAAGTCAGTTTTTCTTCTTCTATGTCTTAAATCTTTTGGTACTAATCTTATAAAGAGCTGATAAACAGATGGAAGCTAGTTACTTAAAGTGGCAGTTAACAGTGGCATTTCCTGGTCACTTGTTCTTATAATTAGCACCTGAGAGGTTATAGGCTCACACTATACAAGAATGACTTGGTTTTCCATCTTTCCTTCCCCTCTCTCCAATTCAAGTGAAATCAAACATTTTCAGATCCTGAAAGAGTCATTATTTGTATCCTCCACAGCATGAAAGTAACACACACAATTTAGACTGCTGATACTGTTTTCCCTTACTTTTAAAAACGGTGAATCTTCCAACATGTCAAGGAACTCAGGGAAGTAATCTCCCACTTCTTCATCAACTGCTCCCACCAAGCTAATCTGTCGCATTGGGCCAGCTCTGTAAGTACCATGAGAATATGTTCTTTTTACCTAAAGGACATAAATTTAGTTAAAAGTTACACAAAATACAATGCTTTTTAAAATCATGGTGTAACAGTAACTTATATTGTTTCAGAATACCAGAACATAATGTGAGGCAAAACTAAAAAAACAAACAAACTCAGTGCCGTCGAGCCGATTCCAACTCATAGCGACCCTACAGGACAGAGTAGAGCTGCCCCATAGAGTTTCCAAGGAGCGCCTGGTGGATTTGAACTGCCGACCCTTTGGTTAGCAGCTGTAGCACTTAACCGCTACGCCACCAGGGTTTCCAAATGTGAAGCAAGCAAAACAAAATAAAAAATGCCTTTACTAACAGTAACATTAAGACATTAAAAAATATATACTCATCAAGCTATCCTACTTTCTCTAGCTCTTCCTAAACTGCTTATGAAAACACAGTTCAGGTAAACAGTATAATTCTAGAGAACTGAAAACAACATCTCTTTATAATACAGGAGTTCATTATCTGACCTATAAACCCACTGAAATTGTATTCAAAAGTCAGTATACATGCATTTTTCTAAAGCAATGGTTCATATTTTTTATCAGATTTTTCAAAGTAAATCCTCCAAAAAAAAAATTTAACCAACACTCTAATGGTAGTTTGTATGTTTCCAAGGCCAGCAAGGATGATCTTCTATTCTAGATCTTACCATATTAATTAGGTCTGCTTCTGTAAAGATTACAGCCTTAGAAACCCTATGGGGCAGTTCTACTCTGTCCTATAGGGTCACTATGAGTTGGATTGGACTTGACGGCAACCAGCAACCAGTTTGCAGTTTACTTTCCAATGATTAACTATGATGATTAAAAACCAGTTAGAAAATCAGGAATCCTAGGTCCCAAACCTACTTCTACTATCTACCAGCTATGTGACCTTCAGAATCACTTAAATTCCTTGAGCTTTAGTTTCCTTAACTGCTGGATGTTTTACCTCAGATTGCTGAAGAAAACTTATTATGTAAAGCCACTGGCCACTGTGCTACCGAACAGGTGGCATCAAAATATCAGCCAAAATAAAGCAGTCCACATCCCAAGAGTTGTAACTGGACTTTCACAAAAACCCAAAAAACCAAACCCATTGCCGTGAGTCCATTCCAACTCATAGCGACCCTACACGACAAAGCAGAACTGCCCAACGGTGTTTCCAAAGAGCAGCTGGTGGATTCGAACTGCTGACCTTTTGGTTAGCAGCAGAACGCTTAACCACTGCTGTCACATTTAAGTTCTGACAAACCTGTTTTTTCGTATCCTAACACTTCTAAACAAGTTAACTGACTTATTTAAGCAAAACAACTTCCTATCATAAACTTTAAGCAACATTCTAATCATCTTTTTCATTGAATTAGCCTTTGTAGACACTGTATCAGACAATGTTCTGCTGCTATTCGCAAGGTTTTCACTGGCTAATGCCAAGAAACATGGAAGACAGCTTCCTGGCCAACTGACTGGAAGAGATCCATATTTATGCCTATTCCCAAGAAAGGTGATCCAACCGAATGTGGAAATTATACAACAATATCATTAATATCACATGCAAGCAAAATTTTGCTGAAGATCATTCAAAAATGGCTGCAGCATTATGTCAACAGGGAACTGCCACAAATTCAAGCCGGTTTCAGAAGAGGACGTGGAACAAGGGATATCATTGCTGGTGTCAGATGGATCCTGGCTAAAAGCAGAATACCAGGAGGATGTTTACCTGTGTTTTATTGACTATGCAAAGGTATTTGACTATGTGGATCATAACAAATTATGGATTACATTGCCAAGAATGGAAATTCCAGAACACTTAATTGTGCTCATAAGGAACCTTTACATAGATCAAGAGGCAGTTGTTTGGACAGAATAAGGGAAAACTGATTGGTTTAAAGTCAGGAAAGGTATGCATCAGGGTTGTGTTCTTTCACCATACCTATTCAATCTGTATGCTGAGCAAATAATACGAGAAGCTGGACTACATGAAGAAGAACAGGGCATCAGGATTGGAGGAAGACTCATTAACAACCTGCGTTATGCAGATGACACAACCTTGCCTGTTGAAAGTGAAGAGGACTTGAAGCACTTACTGATGAAGATCAAAGACCACAGCCTTCAGTATGGATTACACCTCAACATAAAGAAAACAAAAATCCTTACAACTGGACCAATAAGCAACATCATGATAAACGGAGAAAAGACTGAGGTTGTCAAGGATTTCATTTTACTTGGATCCACAATCAACAGCCATGGAAGCAGCAGACAAGAAATCAAAAGATGCATTGTATTGGGTAAATCTGCTGCAAAGGACCTCTTTAAAGTGTTGAAGAACAAAGATGTCACCTTGAAGACTAAGGTGCGTCTGACCCAAGCCATGGTATTTTTAATCGCATCATACGCATATGAAAGCTGGACAATGAATAAGGAAGACCAAAGAAGAATTGACGCCTTTGAATTGTGGTGTTGGCGAAGAATATTGAATATACCATGGACTGTTGGTTGGGCCAAAAGAACAAACAAATCCATCTTGGAAGAAGTACAACCACAATGCTCCTTAGAAGCAAAGACGGCGAGACTGCGTCTTACATACTTTGGGCATGTTGTCAGGAGGGATCAGTCCCTGGAGAAGGATATCACGCTTGGCAGAGTGCAGGGTCAGCGGAAAAGAGGAAGACCCTCAACGAGGCAGATTGACACAGAGGCTGCGACAATGAGCTCAAGCATAACAACGACTGTAAGGATGGCTCAGGACCAGGCAGTGTTTCATTCTATTGTGCATAGGGTTGCTATGAGTCGGAACCGACTTGACGGCACCTAACAACAACAACAACACCACAGTTATTTAAATATGATCTTTTTCTCCCTTATGTCTATTTGGGCTAAAAAAAAGCTAGGACTTTTTTTGATTTTTAAGGGTGGTTCTATTAAAATTCATAAACATTTCAAAGGATTTTTGGGAGAACTTGAATTAAATGAGTAAAATAATGTAGATACTATTTATCTAAATTTAAGGTGACCAACTTGTCCTGGTTTGCCCAAGACTGTCCCAGTTTTAAATTTAAAGTCCTATACCCCACAAAAACAAGGATGGTTAATTTTTTGTCATAGTGGACACAGACTATAGAAGATATTCATGTCACAAGTCAAATCCTCACGATAGCAGCTGGTGGAGTCCTTGGGTAACGCAAAGAGTAAGCACTATACTACTAACCAAAAGGTTGGCAGTTCGAACTCACTCAGAGGCTCCTGGGAAGAAAGGCCTGGTGATCTGCTTCCAAGAAGTAACAGCCTTGAAAACTCTATGGAGCGCACTTGTTTTCTACACACATGGGATTGCCATGAGTCATGTAACAGGTTTTTTGCTTTTTAATACTGTCATCATGTAACAAAATACCGAAACCCACATATTTCCAGAAACATGACAATGAAAATTCTGGTGTATAACAGAATAATTTGACTAAGACATTAGAGAATATTATATTTTATCATAATAAAGCATTTTAAAAAAAGAAAAACCCATTGCCACCAAGTCGATTCCCACTCATAGAGACTCATGTGTTACAGAGTAGAATTGCTCCAAAGGGTTTCCTTGGCTGTAATCTTTACAGAGGCTGATCACCAGGTCTTTCTTTAACAGTGCCACTGGATGAGTTCGAATCACCAACCTTTAGGTTATTAGTCAAGGGAAAACTGTACCACCCAGAGCCTGTAAACAGTATCATCATGTAACAAAATACCTAAGCCCCAACCTATGTACTTCCAGAAACACGACAGTAAAAATTCTGGTATAATAGAATAATATGACTAAAATATCAGAGAATATTATTTTATTTTTTTATTTTATCATAATCAGCAAACCAAAAACCAAACCCACTGCTGTCAAGTCGATTCCAACTCATGGAGACCCTAAAGACCCTAGAGGACAACGAAAAACTGCCCGATAGGGTTTCCAAGACTATAAATCTTCACGGAAGCAAACTGCCACATCTTTCTCCACACTGTGGAGTGGCTGGTGGGCTCATACCACTGACCTTGAGGTTAGCAGTCGAGCACTTTAACCACTGTGTCACCAGGGCTCACTTATAACCAGCAAAACAGTATAATAATGACACATTAATCCCTTAAGTTTGTTTACCAGAATTCTAAGCTTAAGCTTTCATGAACTGTCACAAATTCACTCCTCAGAACTATAAACCATTTCTGCAAGCCCCAAATTACAAAATTAGGGATTCTGTGTCATCATTTTGTATTCACGGCCTCATTCTTTCCCATCTCTCAAGAATTTCTAGAATCTCCTACACTGGGAGAGCAAAAGTTAAAACTTGGTTCTACAAGAGATTTCATGCTCTAGATGTTTAGAAACATTAACACCGCCACAAGGAGCCCTGGTGGTGCACTGATTAAGAGCTTGGCTGCTAGTCAAAAGGTCAGCAGTTCGAATCTACCAGCCACTCCATGGAAACCCCATGGGGCAGTTCTACTCTGTCACACAGGGTCGCTGGGAGTTGGAACCAACTCAATAGCAATAGGTTTGATTTTGGAGCACTGGTGGCACAGTGGTTAAGACCATGGCTGCTAACTGAAGGTTGATTAAGACCATGGCTGCTAACTGAAGGTCAGCAGTTCAAATCCACCAGCTGCTCCTTGGAAACCCTAAGGGGCAGTTCTACTCTGTCCTGTAAGGTCGCTATGAGTTGGAATCAACTTGATTGCAATGGGATTTTTAATAGTAACACAATAAGAAAATCAGTCATCAGTACACACTTCTTTAATGAAGTCTAACAAACCTAAGGGTATCTGAACTAGAGCTAATTTACCAGAATTGATATAGCACAACAATTCTGTTAGGTAACTCCAAGTTTGTGTCCTCAGTTTTAGATCTGTAAATGACCATATGAGTTCTGAGACTCCATGGCCATTAAAGTAATATAGACTCAAAGAATCAAAGTGAAATCAAACAACTTAACACTGTAAAACACAAATTTTCTATGTCCTTTGGAAAAGTCAAGGTAAGAAGGTATTGTTTCTACTTCATACAAATAAATTTTTTGTCCCTAAGTTTCCTTTTTTGTATTTAAATTAGCCACTTACCTAAAATCACTAACCAGTTCTAACAAAGCCAGAACCAAATAAGTCCCTGCCACGTACCTCAGTTCACTCTACTATAGCACAGGGTCGACAACAATCCACTAAATAATTTGGGCAGCTTATCATGGGGTAGGTTAAGGGAAGAATTTTCAGTAAGTGAATTCTTCTAAAAAAACTAAGCACAACTCAACTCATGAGTTCTCCCACAGAAATGGGTGCTGTGAACAGACATTTAAATGTTAAAGATCAAACAGACTGATGGTCCACTGGACTTTCTTCCAAGGATATATGCTCAAGAATACACACCAAAAAAGAACGCTCATTAGAGTGAATGTTATGAGAGATTTAGTGGTCAAAGACAATCCACTACAAGGAAATGTAACTCTGAAATTATAAGAGCAATCAATTGATCCAGTAGGTAAAATGAGCTCACACCATATATGAATTTATTTCTCCAATAGTAGTTTTTTAAATTGTTTTACCCAGCTGTTGTCATGCAATTCAGACAATTGCTTCCTTTCTACAAAAAACTGCTATAACATTAAACTACAGAGAAGAGAGGATAAATTTAATAATCAGAAAACCAGAATTATTAACAAATTAAACATTCAGCCATCTTAGAATAAAATTTCTTGTGTTTAAATACTGATTACAAACATGTATCACTGAGTAAAAAACAAAACTGTATTTTTGATCATTTTTAAGAGTGGTTCTATTAAAATTCATAAATATTTCAAAGGATTTTTGGGAGAACGTGAATTTAAAGAATAAATCAAAGACTGAAGTTATATAGACTCTACTCACTGAATTATATTCCGAAATATCTTATTTGAATCTTTACAGCTAGTCCTTGCCACCTAATGGCAATATTCATACAAAAAATAAGTTATAAGAAACATTCACTTACACACATAATTTGCTATAACAAAAGTAAAGGTTTCAAAATTTCATCAAAATTTGCTAAAACTGTAAAGTAGATTCCATTTGTCCACTAAAGCAAAGGTAAATTCTACTAGAGAATATGGTCTTTACAAAAACTCTCTGTACTTAGCTATCATATTTAAAATGTAACAATAACTTCCCTCTAAAACATTTACTGTCCAAATATTAAGGACAAAACTATGATAATGCAATAAGATGAATACAAATATTTTTTAATTTAAAGGTAAAGTTTGAAAATTAAATTGAATTCATCAAAAAGTTACATTTGTAAAAGTAATTTGGATTTCAAAACATATTGTAATGTAACTTAATTATGTACCATATGGGGCCCTGATGGTACAGTGGTTAAGAGCTACAGCGCTAACCAAAAGGTTGTCAGTTTGAATCTACCAGCAGCTCCTTGGAAACCCTACAAGGCAGTTTTACTCTGTCCTATAGGGCTGCTATGAGTCGGAATCAACTCGATGGCAACTTTTTTTTGTTGTTGTTTTTTGGGATATACCATATAATACAACTTTCTAGCTTAATAACCCAATATTTCAAACTCATACTAAATCAGCTATAACCATTGACTTAATGTTTTCAAACATGGCAAATTATATATAACAATGCATTCAAATTCAAAAAGTTATATACCTCTGGATAAAATATACAGATGACACTTAAACTGTTAAAATAAAATACAAGAAAAAATTCACTGTCTTTTATAAAAATGTAAATGCTTCTTGATTTTGGTGACACTGGTTTGTTACAATAGTATACAGCAAACTCCACAATTCACTTATTACATGGAATAAAAGTAAACCTACAATAATATCATAAGAAAATAAAGCCTCAATCCTCCAAAAATCATTTATCCAGCAATTTCAACTATGCAGGACTCGAGGGAGTTGGGGAAAATGGGTTGGAAAAATCTCTGCGAATAGCCAAAATAAATGCCACAAAGACCATGGCTCACGAAAAGGTCCTCTCCTCACATGCATGTTCTTACATTAGACACAATTCTAACTAATCTCTAAGATCACAAAATCTCCAAAATCCTTGTAAGAAACCACAAATTTAGAAAGGGGAGGAGGGGCAAGAGGCAAGCATAGCCACAGCTCTCCCAGGGCATTACTATTACATTTATAACATCATAAAGACAAACCTGAACTGAAAATACAGGATTAATTTAGGTTGCATGTGCTCAGTTAAAGAGGAACTCTTCACAAAAACTGTGGTACTTAAAACTACAAGCTTCCATTATCTAGAAAAATCACTTATCCGGAAAACCTCACATCCTGATGACACAGATATGAGATTACTGTACTTGCTTCTATTCACTTCAGTAAACATTAATCAAACCATCAATTTTCTGATGCAGTTAAAAAATTAACCTAAAAAAAATCAAAACAGGTCACTACTTAAAAATGTACTATCTACTCTTCTTAAAAAGAGAAATGCACTGAGTTACAAAGACTATACATATTGCTCTTCTCAATTTAGGCACAGAACTCTCAAAAAGGACACAATAAAAGACTCCAATGATATTTATATACTTGCAAATGCTTGTACTTAAAATAGTCCCTTTTAGAACAGATTTAACATTTTTAATCTAAACGCTCATCCAAGAAAATCAGTACTATCGTGGCTGCATTTACACTTTTCTCCTCATATATTCTCTGGGTGTTAGGAAGGGAATGAAAAGAGTAGGAATTAGAAGACTTTCTATACTGACTGCCAGCAAGTATCAGCAACAAAAATCTCGGCAGCTTTGGCTAACAGAAAATGAAATGATTAATTATGTTTAAACTAATGTCCTATTCATTATTCTTTATTTAAACCCATTGCCACAGAGTCAATTCTGACTCATAGCGACCCTATTTAAAGTAACCTTAAAAAAAAAAAACAAAACACCCATGATTCTGAGGTCAAGTTGCTACAAAGAGAAAAAAGTTGCTTTCCTGGGGGAAATACATTGCCAAAAATCAAATCTATAAGACTTGGCACTGCTTTCCCTTATTTTACTTATAAAAACTGCTGCGCTGAGGGACTAAGCAAATATGCTAAGACCGATTTTAAAAAAGCATGAACAATGACTCACTTGAAATAGCTCTATTGTTTCCCAAAATGTGTTGCCAATAAGTCTGTCTCTGAAAACAGTATTTTATAGTCAATTAAAGTTTGGAAAACCTGTCCTGTTTGGGATATTCACCATGCACATTGGCTATTAAAATTTCTGAGAAGCCTTACAATAAATTAAATGCAACTTATATATATATTTTTTATTTGACCCGGCATTATACAAACTATACTAACTACAAAGCCTGTTTTTCTTATAGTTGTTTTAGTATACCTATCAACATCTCTGGCGTAGTAGTTAAGTGCTACGGTTGCTAACCAAAGGGTCTGCAGTTCAAATCCGCCAGGCGCTCCTTGGAAACTCTATGGGGCAGTTCTATTCTGTCCTATAGGGACACTATGAGTCAGAATCGACTTGATGGCACTGGGTTTCTGGGTATCAACATCTCAAGAAATTAAAAAGTTCCTTAGTATACTCTAGGTAATAACTCTAAGTAATAATAACCCAGAATAAATACAGATTATAGATGTTTCTAGCTTGAATCAATGAGGCACTGGTGTTCCCATGACAGAATTCTCACCTTCCATTCAGGAGGCCGAATCCCATGTCCCTAAAGCACCTCATGCATAGCACCACCTGTCAGTGGAGGCTTGCATGTTGCTACGATGCTGAACAGGCTTCAGTGTAGCTCCCTGGCTCCACTGGACTAGGAAGAAAGGCCTGGTGATCTACTTTTGAAAATCAGCCAATGAAAATCCTATGGGTCACGACATCTCAATCTGCAACCCATCACAGGGATGGCAGAGGACTGGGCAGTGTTTCTTTCTGTTGTGCATGGGGTCACCATTAGTCAGGGGCTGGCTCAACGGCAGTTAACAAGTTTGTATGAGCATCAATTTGAAAAAACTAAAAAAATGGGATAATTAGTTTCAAAAACTGGAGGGGAAAAAAAAGTTGCTCTTTCAATTCTGCAGTTTTTAGAGAGGAGGAAAGGGGAGTCCCTTACTCTAAAAAACTAAGGCCACCGTAAGAAAAGCAAAACAAAACAAAATAAAAAAACCTGCTGCCGTCGAGTAGACTGCAACTCACAATGACCCTATAGGACAGAGTAGAACTGCCCCACAGGGTTTTCGAGAAGCGGATGGTGGATTCGAACCACCGAGCTTTTAATTACCAGCCAAGCTCTTAAACACTGCACCACCTGGGCTCCTCCTCACTGAAAAACTCTATACGTCTGATATAAAGGAGTATGCCACAAGGGGGAGCCACTCCCCATCACATCTTGCATATACATCAAAATATAATAGGCAATAATATTTAATCAACATTTTATTTCAAAAATATCCATATAAACTTCATCAAAAATAAGAATGAAATTATCCACTTTTAAATTTAATTAACTCAATAAATAAAACGCTCCCTTTTCAGTTAGAGCATCTGGCGCCTGTCATGATAATATTTTGTATAGATTAGTTCATACGTATTTGAAGAGGCTATAGCACAACCAGACCAAAAAAAAAAAAAAATTGGTTTTGATATTTTTTTTTATAGCACAACCAGACAAAATGGTAATTTAGTACAAAGGCAGGCAATGTTTCAAAGAGGGCATATTATATTGTCTTTATTGGCCTAGCACAGTAAATGGAACTAGCATGAATTCAACAAAGGTTAGTTTTCTCCTCTCATTCTGTAAGAGAGGGTAGGACAGGGCTAACAGATCAAATCAGATTTAATAACAGTTTCATTATTAAGTACATCTTTAACACCCTGACATAGGTTACTTGACCAACAACTTAGAATGAGGATAATATTTTTTAAAAATTGGCGTCTGGGGATATGGGAAGGGTGGTTAGACAATAATTGCTCTGGTTTTCGTATTGTCACAGCTCATAGCACAGGGTTCAGAGTAAGCACTGATTAATTACTGAGTGACAAGACAGAAATCTCATCTATTCCTTGACAGAGAAAACTTCTGTCTTACTTGATTTTTTGTATCCCTAGCATCTAGAACATAGGAGTTCAGTAAATGTCTGGATGAGCATCTGAATGAAATAGAAATCACAGAAACATTAGGGTAGATGTGCTGGATTGCAAATGGCCACAAATTCTTCCTACCCTATATGTTCACACCTTTGCAATGTGACTGTGCCACTCCTATCATCGGGAAGTAGAGTCTACTTCTTTATACTATGAATATACCTTTTTTGGCCAATGAACGTTAGCAAAGAACTCACGAAGAGGCTTGTTCATTGGAGCTTTCCTTCTGTTCTTGGGAACTCTGCAACCACCACCATGTGAATGAGACCAGGCTAATCTGCTGGATGATGAGAGAAATGTGGCCATCACCCCAGTTGACACTGCATCAACCAAAAAACAGGAAAGTGAGGTCTCCCAATACCAACTGGTCCGCTAACTACTGCATATGTGAATGAGACCATCCAGCTCCAGCTGAGTTGCCAAAGACCAGAAGAACTGGCCAGCCAACCAAAGAATTGTGAGAAGTGATAAGTTTCTGTAAGCTACTACGTTTTGAGGGTTTTGTTTGTTCAATGCTGTAAAAGCTAACTTACCTAGACAAGCTACAAACGCTGGACAAAAATCCACATGTATGCTTCTGTTCTCAAACAGATTTTAATAGCACAGTTTGATTGATATTATACCACTAACCTCAGGGCCAAACATTAGAATTTGACCTGACCTATTAAAACAATGTATGATTTCACACGGTCTTCAAAACTTTCAGGTACCTGCAAAAATGTACAGGGAGATGGAAAAAAGGGTTCCAAAACCAAAGAACACGGACGTCTTGATCCTTCATCAATGTCATGTAGGTATGTGTATGTCAGCATGTGCACACATATATATACTTACTCCTTACTTATCGACTATCTCATTAGATGATATTCTGCATTTATGACAACAGTAAAAAAAATTTATCTATTTTGCTCATTACAACGTATATCTGGCAGTAATGAAAGCTGAGGTGCGAAGTGAAAGTAACGCTAGCTGTGATGTTCAAAGTTATGTGTCAGCTTGGCTGGGCCATGATTCTCAGTGGTCTGGCAGTTATGTAATGATTTAAGTTGGCAATTATGTAATGATGTAGTCATCCTCCATTTTGTGATCTTATGTGGTCACATAACAATTTTCACATAACAACCTGGTTTTTTGGAACCTAACTATGTCGGTAAGTGAGGGTGGGTCTATATATCAACCATATCTCAAAATAACAAGTATTCAAGGACAAAGCCTGAACAGGTACAAAAATAAGTATTCGTGACAACTACAGAGTAACATCAGAGAGATGCACACTATCATTACAAAGATCACAGAAACGGCTAATAATTTGTCATTACTTGTTCCAATAGAATTATTTTGGTTGCCCTGATTTTAATTAAAAATGCAAACGAACAGAAAATTACTCTCATGAGGATTCAAACTTAGCATGGCCTTTGTTCGGGTTCAGCAAGCCACTAGCAGGGCCATCTCGTTGCACAATCTAGAGGACGCCATTCACAACATCATGAATGGTTGCAGTGTGCAACTTGTGTCATTATACGCAGAAGCCCTGCTGGTGTTAATGATTCTTTGGGTCTCATCTAAACTTGGGCTTATTACAATTCAAACTAACGGGCTTTTATTCACAACATTCCAAACTTCACTCTTTGCACAGTTTACAATATTAGGATTTTAAAAAACACAAAATATACATTCTAACAATACTAAAAATACTGTTTCATTCTTAAAAAAGTGTTAATTACATAGCTATGCATTACCATTATCGTGAACTTCTTTAATGCCACAAAATGTATTTTCCAAACTAAGATAAAATAAAAAGAATAAAGGGTCAGATTCATATCCCTCTTCCCTATCAACTCCACTCTAGTATCTCTTCTCATATATTTACTGATCCTTTGAATGCTGCTTTTTGGACTGGTTTTGACTGCACCAAAGGTTTTTCAGAATGTAAAGGGTAAAGTAAATGAAAGGTTACTAAATTATAAAAAATTTTTTTAAATGAAGCCTTTCTCTATAGTTCTGCTTTCCTCTGCTCCTTAGAAAACATTATCATCTCACAACTAGTGAAGGTTCTATTGAACATTAACTACTGATATATGAAAAGTTAACAGGACCAAATCAGAAAGCTTTATTCATGAACAACCACTGGAACATGGATGTGACTTTATTATCCAGAATTTGTCTTTGCTATGGTTGATATTAAGTGATACTACATGCCAGTATTGCTACCTCCTCCCTTCCTTCCCCTAGAATACTGACAAGCATTAGCTCAATTATCATTTCAACCAATTCTTTTGGTGAAGACAAATTCACATGGTAGTTTGTTGTCTGATCCGTTTGACTCCACCAAAGTACATAGTTTCACTATATGATTCTACTAACAAGCATTCATAATTAGGAAACTGGTCTTTCCTAAATTTTTCATAGCCATAATTACTAACCTCTTAACATTCCAAGTAATTAGCATGTGCATGATAATGCCATCAAGAATGGAGATGGGAATGCTGGCAGAAAAATGGGGTATAAGATGCATTTCCAGTTTGTCAAGGTTAGTGTCAATAGCACACTCTAAGAAATGCTCAGAGGTTCCAAGCCCTCAAAAAGGGTGATTCACAAAATGAAGTCCTCAAATATCTAAAAATAAATCTAACAAAAGGTGTTCAAGACCTCTAGGCTGAAAACCAGAAAAATATTATTGAGAGAAAATACAAAGACAAATGAAGGGAAATATCATGATCACAGACTGGAAGATTCAATGCTGTAAAGACTTCAGCTCTCCTCAAACCCATCTACAGATGAAACGTAAACTCATCGATGTTCTAGCAGATTTTGCTGCAGAATTTGACAAGCTGATTCTAAAGCTTAAATGAGAATGTGAAAAGCCAAGAAAATCCTGAAGAACAACAGAACTGGTAACCTTCTTCTACCAGATATCAATATTTATTATAAAGCTACAGGAATTAAAACAAGTAAAGCAATAGTACCAGAGTCCAGAAACAGATCCACAAATATATGGGCACACACACCTGACTATGGTGACACCACAATGCAATGGCGAATGGGTATCTTTTCCATAAATGATTCTGAGTCCACTGGATACCTATATAAAAATATGAGTCTCACATTACACGCAAAAATCAGTTCCAGATGAACTGTAGATTTAAAGTGTGAATGGTCAAACAATAAAAGCACCCAGGAAAAAACTTTGGAAAATATATTCATGACTTTGGGGTAGGAGGAATACTGGGTAGCACAAATGGTTAAGCACTCAGCTACTAAGAGAAATGTTGGCAGGTTGAACCCACCGAGAGGCGGCTCGGGAGACAAGCCTGGCAATCTACTATCAAAAGGTCACACCCGTGAAAACTCTACGGAGTACTGTTTCACTTTGACACACATGGGCTTGCCAGTAGTCAGAACTGACTCAACAGCAACTAGTCTGATATATTTTCGGGAGGGACAGGTAAAAACTTCTTAAATAGGACACAAAAAACACTTATCCTAAATGGAAAAGAACTTATACATTAGATTACAATAAACTCAAGAACTTCTTTTCAACAAATGGTACCCTTAAGAGTGAAAAGGCAAATCACCCAGTGAAAGTATTTGCGTTACATATATCTGACAAAAGATTCCTATCCAAAATACATAAAGAACTCCAAAACACCATTAAAAAAAAAAAGAATGCCGATAGGAAAATGTGCAAAAAAAAAAAATAGACCAGACACTTCACAAAACAGGATATCCAAATGAATACTGGTCACATACAAAGGCATCTGACATCTTTAGCCATCAGGGAAATGCAAATTAAAACCACAACGAGACATACCACTCACAGCCACCAGAATAGAATAAAACAGATACTCATGAACAAGTGTGGCTGAGGACGTGGAGTGTAACTGGTGGAAATGGAAACTGATGAGTAACTTGAGAAAGCTATTTGCCAATATCTAGTAAAGCTGAACATTCACATTTCTTATAACCCTTAAATTCCAGTCCTAGGTATATGCTCAACAGAAACACACACACGGTCAAGGAGAGACACATGTAAGAATATTCACAGCACCCCTGTTACAGGAGTCCCGGACTGGCAACAACTCCAATGCCCATGCAGAGTGAGCAGGACAAACTGCAGTCTATCCATCCGAGGAAATCCTGCTCAGCAACGAGAACGAACAGGCCGCTGCTACACGCAGGATGGCTGGGTCTCACAAACACATGGTGAGGGGAAGAGGTCAGGACAACGATGGCACATACTATTAGAGTCTATTTGTATAAAAGTTCAAAAACAGAAAAAACTTATCTGTGGTGTTCAAGACCAGGATAGTTCCCTGGGTGTTTGTGTGTGGCGGGGGGTGAGGACAGTAGTGACAAGGAGGGGCTTGAGGAGGGCTTCTGGCTACCAGTAATGTTCTAATTTTTTAAACCAAGGGTGTGTTCACTTTGTGAAGATTCCCCAACTTATACACTTATAACTTGTGCCCTTTTCTGTATGGATATACCTCAATAGTTTATTTAAAAAAAAAAAATCAAGTCCTGGAGGGACACTATAAATTAGGTTAAGAGACAGAGATTTTACTGAAAAATTGGGTTAAGGATTAGAAATAAAACTAAGCTAGAATAAATATGTTTACTTTTCTTCTACCGTTCTTTTGGATCCCATTTAGTTTCATAAAGCAAGTGCATAAGGACAAACCCACAGCTACTTCCCAGTCTGGTCTGCGAACAACTTCCTCAGTCTCCTAAAAAAAATCTCTTAGAAAACCAAGCAAAGTCACAGTTCCATGTGGGGAAAATATTGAATTAACAGTGCAGTGCAGTTCTTCTCTAGATATTTTTCCCCACACCACAGAAATGATAAAATCTGGAGAACCTTAAAGGAATATGGACCTTGCTCAGGCAGCTTTCTGCCTGCCTTTAGTCCAAAGCTAAAAAGGCCAAAGTAGTCCTTGTAATTGACATGCCTAGGTCACCAGGCAGCAGATCACACAGGTATGGGGTCAGAGCCACAGCTGGCAACAAAGAGGATGCATCTGCCTAGAGGTTCCTCTGCAGTAAGTATTAATTACCCAAGAACCCTGAGTAGGTGGTGGCAACCAGGGTAGGTGTTTCATCAAGGACTTGAGATCCACAACCTAGCCACATGCTGGCATGATTAACAAGTCCCAACACCTTATTTAATAACAAAAGCAGTTTTCATGTTGGACTTATTTAACATACTTAAGGTGAAAATTCTTGTCATTAATATGAAATTAATGTTTCCCAACCTTACATAAAAAGCATCTTTTTAAAGAAAATGTTGAGTATTATTCATTTAAAAGATTACTGAAATAAACTCGCATGGTATAGCAGCAACAAAGTTGGTGATTTAGTGGAAACAAACGGAACTCAGAGTGAGGGAGCCCAGCATACAATAAATGATAAATGAATGATCCAGTGCAAAAGGGACTCTGGGCAAATTATTTCTTCTCTCGCTGTATCTCTATTTCCTCACTGCTAAAATTAGAATGTAACAAGGGATAAATGAGTAAATACATATAAAATACTTAGAACAGTTCTTGGCACAGTCTGTACTCAATAAACAGTAGATGCCAGTCCTGGTTCTGCCACTATTTTCAGGTGTAATCTTAAACAAGTCACTAACCTCTCTGGAATTCTATAAAATGACAGGCTAGTAACAGATGCTCTGCGGTTTCCTTTCAGCTCTAAAAATCATTTAAATTTCAGTTCTCAAATTATTTTCAGTTCAGTTACATCAGGGAACCCCCCACCCCCACCCCCATGTTAAATTATTACATTTTCTAGACTACAGTACTCTACAGAACATAACCAAACATACTGTTGGGGGAAGGGGGAATCTGGTATGTGTGGGTGTGACTGGACATCACAGTATCGTTTCTAAGTGGAGACTGTAACTTGAACATGTACCAAAGAAAAGGAATATACTCAGAGTAGGGAAAGGGTTCTGGAAGAGGATTATGGAGATTTTGTTCTACTCCTGGCACTGCTGCCAACCTTAAAAAAATAACTGATTCCTAGCTATGTTATTTGCTTATCTGTAAGCTGAGAAAGGTTGGATAGATTATCACTAAAATCTCTTTGAGACTTTACCTTTTTCTTCCTACTAAACTAGAATGTTGTCAATTACTACAGATCCTTGAAAAACAGAAGTTGTAGTACCATTAAATGTAAGAACTGAGAATTGGCTAATTTCCTTGCCTACGCAGTCCCTGATCTGGGGATGAGTGACAATGGCCCTGGCCTTTTAGATGCACTCATATTCATCTTCAAGAGCCTGTAGGCTCGGATTCTGCCTGTCTCCTAAAATACTGTATATTCTATACCACAGAGAAATGCAGGAAATAGAAATTGTCTCAATATATGCACTGATTTGCTAATTTTCTCACATAATCACACTCTAACTGGTAGGTCCTAATATAATTAACAGCCAACATTTATCAGGCACCTACTACGTGATATGGCCAGTGCTAAGCACTTTAAAGGTGTTGTTACTTCATAAAGCAAGAAGCAATTTTTAGTGATTTTTCTGTTCGAAAAAAACTGTTTTAAGGACTGCAAAATGCATGGCTAAATGCATTTCATTAGATCCAAGATAAATTTCTCAAAAAAACAACATGACATTTTATTATTTCATTAATTATCTTTAAGATGGACAACTAGAAACTAAAATTTAAACTTTGCAGTCCACATCAAGAAAGTAATGCACTCTTAATACTCTGAGAGAGTTCATTGTATTCTTACCTTTTTATTTCAGACCTACAGGAAATCAGGAACAACAGAAACTTTTCTGAATCATATAATTAAAGGTTAATTAAAAAATAATAATAAACTAAAAACCTCTTACCTGAGCATGAAAATTGGACATAGTCGTCGTCTCTATATCTTTCTTTCCCAATATCTCCATTTTCACTGGCGAATTGGGAAAATTAAACGAAAAGTAGTCTAAAAAGTCAGGTAAATAAGTAGCTGCCCCATGAACAATACCCATTACATAGAAAGCTGCAGAGGTTTCGTTTTCACTGAACACCAGTCCCACAAACTCTTCTGCAAACCTCTCCATCTCCACAGGAGATAAGTGGGAGAGTTCATTACTGTAGGCATGGATAACTGACGCACCTCCATTAGGCTGGTGCTCAATATGAATGAGCTGTTTGAACTCCAAAGTGTCCAACCTTTTGAGGTTATTCTGAACCCGTGGCTCCTTTAATGAGACAAACGGAAACTCACTGTTCTCTGGAATTTTGGAATCATAGTTCTTGGTATCCAAATTCTTTCCAATGTAATCCTTTATGTTATCATTTAGGATCCCTTTGGCTTCTTGATCTTCAACATCAGACAGCAATCCTGAACAGATGGTCTGAATAGACTTGCTATACATTTTTGGACGCTTCCGTTTTTCATTCTCTTTGTGTTTCTTTTTCTTTTTCTTCTTTACCTTCTTAATTTGCAAATCTTCTATATTTGTTTTTGGTTTCTCCTTCCCACCTGTTGGGAAAAAATTTTTTTGAAATGCCATATGTTAATTACTGAAAAAAGGAATCATGCTTTAGAAAATGTTTTGTAATAAATAAGCAAAATTTACTCAGAATTAGGTTTCTATTTCGTACTCATTTTACACAATATTGATAGTCAAGATTTAGTTAGCCAGCCCTCCCCCGCCTCCCACCAACTCAAAGAGGAAAGTTCAGGACAAAGTTATACATATGATATGTGGTATCACTCTGACATGTAGTATATATGCTTTATCGGTATTAACTGAAGTAATGAGATGAGTGACTATTTTAGAAAACAATCTTTAAATTAAAAAAAAAAAATCAGAAATAAAAAATTGAAAAAAGGTCAATATGAACAATGCCCCACAGATGTTTCCCTCTGATAGATATTGTCAATTTTACTTTATCTCAGGCATTACAAATTATATGGTCAAAGAGATGTCAAGATTTATAAAACATAAAGAAAAAAATACAAGCATGGTATAACAGCAACAAACACAGCAATTCCCTTGCTTTTGACCACGCTTCCTTTTTAGTTAACTTCTCCTGCCTCTAAAACGGGCCATTGTAGGTCCGCCACAGTTTACAGAGTTTCCAGTGAAGACCCAACAAGGTACCATTAAGAAAAGGACAAAATTAGGATCATTTCTCATGTCCTAAGCTCAAATTATATCCAGTATTAGTAAAGAGATAAATAATAAAAGAAAAACGGTACAGGGAATCAAAATATTTCTTAATGAATATCTGTAATTAAAGGCAAGTTGACTCTGCGGGCTCAGAAATTTAGAAATCCAAACGACAAAATATTAACCCAGAGGCTACTGTTCTGTGCTATCGATCCCAACTCATAGTGACCCTATAGGAAAGAGTAGAACTGCCCCATAGGGTATCCTAGACCAAAATCTTTATGGGAGCAGATCACCAGGTCTTTTCTCCTATTATAGAGCAGCTGATGGGTTCAAACTGCCAACCTTTCAGTTAACAGCCAAGCACTTAACCATTGCACACAGCTATAGAATTTAAGTGTCCATATGAATACATTACACTATCACAGTATATTCATTTCTAATAAGAAAAATAGAAAAAAGGAAACATCCTCAAAAGAAAATATTATGCTTCCTAAGAAATACAGAAAAGCCACTAAACAGTTGAGAAAGGAAGGTATTTGCTATTTTCACCAATAACCTGTCAAGAATTTAATTCTTCCAACATGCTTCCTCTTTACCTCAAATTTTTCCATCTTCTTATACCTCTTTATTCCTTTCTGTCTCCAGTGAGTGAGATTTCCCGCCTACTTTCCAAAAATAAGTCCTTTCTATCCATCCAAAAGGTCTGACCTAATATTCTTTTCTCCTCTTCTTCTGACCACCAAACTCCTCAAAATGAACCATCTATGCCAGTGTCTACCTGTTATTATCCTACCATTCTTATCCCATAAAATTTGGTTCTGCCTCCAGTCTACTCAAATTTGTTTTCCCATAATGCCTCAATACCAAATCTAATGATATTTTTTCAAATCGTTCTTCTTGATATCTTCAAGGCTTAACACAATTAGCCACCTCATCTTTGACTGCCTTTATTTCACTTCTTGATACTACTGGTAGACCCCGTCTTACGACATATTGGAATTACGAAGACCCGCACTTAGAACCCATGTTTTTTCAAAACATCGTATTGCTAGTAGTATGTGCTACATACAATGTTGCAGTGCATAATTTGCTGGTGTTATCATTCTCAGATGTTCACTGGCAGATGTTCAATGTTATGATTCATAAAGATGCTGAACATAAAAGGCAGTAATAATGAAAACTAAAAAAAAAAAAAGGTATTTGACTTAAGTCAGAACCAACTTAAGAGGGAGTAGTCAGAACAGAACCCCATCGTAAGTCGGGACTACCTATACTGGCTTAATTTTTGGTCTAACTGCCTCATGATAGTCTCTTATCCTGAATGATAGAGCCAAATTAATCTTTCTATAATTTTATTATATTGTTTTGATCATATTCACACCTTGGCTTAACTGCTTTCGAGGTTCTCAATGGCTATTAAAATAAAGTACAAACTCTTCGGTCCAAAAACAATGCCCTCAAGTATCTGATGCTCTGGTCAAAGTGTACTATTTACAATTTTTTATAAAACATACCTAGTCCTACCTTATGTTTGTATAAATGGCAAAGGCATTTCTTCTCCCTAAAAGACCCTTGTCCTGCCCAGTACTGACTAGACAACACTTACATCATTTCCTTCAATTTGCTTTCCCTCAACTCTCTAGTTAGAAATCATTTTACTTTGAATTCATATAAAATAATATAACTTATTATAATTCATATAAAAGTTATTATTTGCTTCACTGACAGAATACCTGTATGTCATATGTCCTTTAGGACATAAAGCAAGAATGAAATAACTTTTATATGAATTTAGAGTGAAGTGATACTTTTTTCCATCATGTGAAAAAAACTTAAAGGGCCTAGGTGATTAATGGAGCCCTGGTGTCAAAGTAGTTAAGAGCTCGGCTGGTAATACAAAGGTCAGCAGTTCCAATCCACCAGCTGCTCCTTGGGGCAGTTCTACTCTGTCCTATTGGGGTTGCTATGAGTCAGTATCAAGTTGATGGCCACAGGTTAGAGCTTGCCTAAACCCTAAAACTAAAAATATATATAAAATTGCACAAATTAAATAGTTTGCCAAAATAAACAGAATTTCATTTAAATGAAAATATAAGTTAATATCCTATTTACTACATTTACAACGAACACATTAACAATGTTAAAACAGAAAAGAGCTAGTCATTAAAATACATGTTACTTTGAGTTAAAACAGGCACGACAGTTAGCTTACCTATTTCCCACTCATGAGAATGGACAAGAAGTATTTTAACAGTCAGAAACTTAAAAATGAAAACTAATAAGAAAACAGGTAAAAGATTCTTATATCAATCATCAGTGAGTTAAATTCCCATGGTAAACTATAATTAAATACTAATGTGAGCACAGTATACAGAAGAGAGTTACCATAGCAGGCCTGTGATTGCTACCCTTACAATGGCCAGCTTGCAAGGTTGGTCCTTGGCTGCATCTGGGAACTTGGATTTAGGGAGGGTTCTCACAGTTCTCACTGTGCCTAAACTGCTTATGCAAACAACATGGTTTATGCTAATTGCGACTTTCTGTCTGGGAGTCCTGGATTTTGGTCCATGCTAGGCAGAGGATTCCTACATGACCAATCCCTAATAAAAAATCAGGGCACTGAGTCTCTGAGGAGGTTCCCTGGCAGAGAACATTTCACATGCATTGTCACAATTCATTGCTGGAGGAATTAAGTAAGTCTTGTGCGTAAAAACTTTTTTTGTGTGTGTGTGTGGATCTACCAGGAGAAGGCACTTGGCATCTTCTGCCTGGTGTCTTCTGGACATCATCCTGTGGCATCTTTTCCCTTTACTGATTTTGCTTTGTATTCTTTTGCTGTAATAAATTATAGTCATGAGTATGACTACATGCTGAGCCCTGTGAATCATTAAACCTGAGAATAGGCTTGAAGACACCCCATACAGTACGCATGTAAAATGCATTCTTTACCTTTAAGCCAAACTGAGGACTACCATTCACTAGATAGGTTTTAAGGATTTTATGTAATCTTTTACTCATTTTTTTCTCTACATAGGAAATATAGTATACATACACGTAGAAAATACTTTTTAAAATTCTTTAAAAGTATAAGGTTGACTGGGTAACCTTCCCCCTAGAGAACCACAGACACATACTGTACAACATGCACACATCCACAGACATAGAGCCATACACTGCCACAGACACATGCATACACAGAAGACCACAGGTATATACATGCAGAGAGAGTCAGAACAAGAGCAAGAGGGTGAGAGAAATAGAAACAGGGGGATGCCAACACACACATAGAGCCAGAAAGAGAGAGATGCTCAGAGTGACAAAAACAACTACACATGAAACAGAGACAAATATAGAAACACTATGTTCATGGCTAATTATGAAAAACCTCTTTAAAAATCACAGATTCACTGGCATTAACTTTTACCACTAACTTCAGTATATCTTTTGTGTTAACAAAGGAAAAATTAAAAGCTGCCCAGAAAAACTGATCTGATTTCAGAGCTGATATGGAGTTAATATATACAATTCAGAGCGGATACAGAGTTAATATATACAACTTCATTCACTATCATGCAGAGAAAAAAGTAGTAATGAGCTAATTTCAACCTCTGGTCTTTGCGAAAACAACTTTGCTTTTCTCCCACTGTGATATTATCACTCTTCCTGCCATGAATTACCTACCTATGACCTTTAGTAGGCTACCAATAACCTTAGACATTTGTTTCTTTTAACTCCCATTCCGCCTGCTCACTAGCAAGGTTGCAGCTCTGGTGGCACAGTGGTTAACAGTCTGGCTGCCAACCAAATGGTCAGCAGTTCAAATACACCAGCCGCTCCTTGGAAACCATATGGGACAATTCTACTCTCATCTATAGGGTCGCTGTGAGTTGTAATCGACTCGACAGTAACGGGTTTTATAATGATAAAATTTACTCTCAAAAATACTACAATCTTAACATGTATGTTTTTACAACTTACCATTAACAAACAACATAAAAATGGCTGGAACATACACATGTGCTCAGAAGTTGGTAGACATAGATATAAAAGAATAACTAAATAAACAAGTTTTAAACACATTTGCTCCTTTAAATAAGGACTTTAACAAGGCAAACAATGCTATTTTATCAGTGAAAAACAAGACTCTTCATAAAAATTTTTAGCATGTATATATATTTTTATATATATAATTGTGTATATATCTGTAGTCATACGAAATTTGACATTGTTTTTAAGGAAAACCTGGAGGAAATGAGATTGGTGTGAAATAAGAGTTAGCATCTATTTTAGACTTTCAAATGCCATCGTCAAACAATCAGTGCCTATGTGTGCCAATACCTTGCAACATTAGCATTATCAGAAGAAAATTGTAACAGGAGAAAACAAAAGTCGAAGACCATTGAGGAAAAGGGGGCACAAAGTAGTAAATAATAGTATGTTGTCCCTGCCAAATTGATTCTTTTGTTGCTCTAGGACACCACTAACAAAGAATGCTAATCCCTGATCACAAGCTCTCTTGAGATATGGCTACACAGGCAGAGAAAATTGTTTTGGGTGGAGAATAACATTTACTCAGTGCTTATATGGGGACAGGCACTGTTGTCCAGATTAATCATGTTTTTAATTTTCTATATGCTAGCCACTGAGGAGACAAGAAAGTTTTGTTGTTGTTTTTTAATCACAAGAGTAAATCTTTCATGTCTATTTAAAAGAATCATATCCACTTACTGAGTATTTGTGGGCCATGCACTATACTCAGCACCTACACCATACTTTACCTTATTTAATCTTCACAACTCGGTAAGGTAGTGACTAAACTGTATATTATCTCCATTTTACAGTAAATACATTTTCCCATGGTTATCCTAGAAATCACAAACTTCCAAATCTACCTAACTCTTTTTTCTTTACCACCTCTGGGTTTCAGTTCAGCTTGATTCAACATATCTCTTAAATTTTTCGTCTACTTCCAAGTCAAGGTCAGTATTACCCATTATTTGAAAATGTTCATTTTCAAGACTATTTTTTATTTTATTTGCACGTACATCCCCTAAATTCACATATTTCACATTAATGGCACATTACTCTAACATTCAACCCAGAACGTATGAACTTTTATAATGTATTTCTAAAATATGAGACATAGATTCTTTATCAAGTCATGGGAATTTACATTACTGTACATTCAAGTAGAGGAATAAGAAAATGTCTATTTAACTAAACCAATAGGGTAAAGTTAAGTAATAATTTCAAGCAGTAATCATTAGCTGCTACACAGCGCTAAAAAAAAAAAAAAAAAAAAAAAAAACCCATTTCCCCTGAGTTGATCCCGACTCATAGCAGCCCTAGAGAACAGAGTAGAACTACCCCATAGAGTTTCTAAGGAGTGCCTGGTAGATTTGAACTACCAGCCTTTTGGTTAGCAGCCACAGTACTTAACCATTACACCACCATGCAGCACTAGTGTTGTTAAATATGGTTCCTGCCTCAAAGGTTTACAACCTAGGCTTGGATAACACTGCTAAAGCACACTGGCAAAGGAAAGGGAACAAAAGGATCATGAAGATATTAACTACGTAGCCATCATCTTAAGCTTTGATGTGTCTCTTCAAGGTTGAAAGATTATCACGGAAAATAAAGTTCTGACATGTACAAAGTGCGCTTATATAAAGTGTCACCAAAGAACATCTGGAAACATGACAAAGAATGAAAAGGAAATAGTGTACAATACTGCTAATCTTAAATAATATAAATTAACCAGTTATTTCATTGCACATGAAGTGCTATGGCCTTTTCTCCTTTATGCAGATATAAAGGCTTATCAACACATAAATTCAACATGAAAGTAATCAAGGTCAAAGTGTTCTGATCAGTAATTGTCAGCTTGATAGGGCAGCTAATGAATTTTTAGCTGTCTAGCAACCAAAGGCCATTGATTCTTCTCATTTTGCTATTCGAGTGGATTTAAGAATGTCTACTTCTACCACAAATTCTCCCCAAGAAAAGTTCTCTTTTTTGGATATGATTTGATTATACTTATTGCGTAATAATCGTATCCAAAAAAGAGAACTTTTATTACCCAATCACCTACCCTTCAAATTTTCCTCCCTTCTCCGTGAATAAACAACTGAATATACTTGTAACAGGAAACAAAAAGAGGATATTCTTAAGCATGCAAGAAACATACAGTTAAAGAGTACCTCTTCTAGATTTAGCTCAGAGTAAAATGCTGCCCCTAAATCCTAGATTATGGTATGATTAATGTCATACACTTAAAGAATATAATTTCTTTTGCCATCCCTATCATGCTGGAAGCTGCTTTCACTGTTTATTGCAATTATCTAAATATGGATAAAGACTAATAATGCAAACAGGGGATTCGATAACCTATTTTAAAATCATTTAAGGAATCAACAGATTAATGATGCTTAACCTTTAGTTTTAATGGCTCACTAAATAAACACACTAAAGACATGTTACCACACAGATTAGAGTTTCCACTACATTTACTTTTCATTTCCTGACCATTAATGTCTATTCTCAGCACCAAATAACATTTCTTATTTTAATTATTTAGCCAATAAGTATATTGAGCAATATATTACAAGTATAATCATTGAATATATACTTACCTTTCAGCAAAATCTTTACTTCTCCATTCTCTTTCTTGATCTCATTCATTACTTTATGCTTCTTCTTTTCCCTCTCTTTTTCTTTGTCTCTCTCTTTGATTTTGTCTTTGATTTTATCTGAAAGACAAAATAAAGGGAATATGATTTAAAACTATCACAATCTTATTTTTCTCCATGAGCTGTTCTACAATTTCTGAAATTATAATAAAAAAATAAAAATGAAAAACAAATATATCTTTTTTTAACCTCTCAGGTTGTGAAGAATATTTCTAAATTTTCTTTCATATACTGAATATGGAATACATATACATAATATACACATCAGAAACTTGTCAAAATTTATTTCCGTTTACATTTCATTCTAATGATTATTCTTCACTTACTTCATGTCACCTTAAAATAACTGGCCAAGTTAAACAAGATACTAAGCTACAGTAGAAAAAGACTGAGGCTTGAAGCTGGGTACATCTGGATTTATAACGTAACACTGGAAAGCTTAATCTCATTTTCTTAATCTGTAAAAGGTGGTTAATATTTTCCTCACAGGGTAAATGTAAGGATTAAATGAAAGATCTAAAATAACTACCTAGAGCCTAGTACAAATAAGGCTAGGTGTTAGTTCCCTTACTTGTATACTTTTTAAAAGGGATATGACTGATGATATTGTAATATTAATATAAAGGGTAAGAAATCTAGGAATCACTGACCTGTATCTAAAAATTTAAACCTTGAATTTATAGAATTATTTAATGTCTTATTCATTCTCGTTTGTTTAATGAAGTTCCCACACATCCAGCAACAGACAAGTTGTAGAGGAGGGGGAAAAATGACATATTCTTTACCCTCAAAAAGGTTACTGATAACCAAGCCATGATAGAAACACAAAGAAACTGTAAAATATTCAGTAATATAATAAGAGATTATATAATGTATATGCACACTGCACAAGCTCTTAAAATCCCTCCTATTTTCTTTCTATAAATACCACCCAAATTCAGGACATAATCACCTAATAATCAGATTACTATCTAGATTACCGCTGTCCAATAAGAAATACAATGCTAGCTACCTATGTAAATTTAAATATTCTCAAAACCACATTAAAAATGCAAAAAGAAACACGTGAAATTAATTTTAATAATGTATTTTATAAAACACAATATATCCAAAACATCATCTCAACATGGAACCAATATTAAAAATTACTGTGATATTTTACTTTATTTTTTTCATATGATTTCAAAATCCAGTATATATTTTATACTTGCAGTACATCTCAATTTGAACTAGCTCCGTTTTAAGTGTTCAATGGCCACACGAGGCTAGTGGCTTCCTTATTAGACAGCACATGCCTAGACTACTTAAACAGATAATTCTCAAAAATTTAATGTTTAATAAACGCATTTAAAACTTATAAATTACATACTTAAAAAATACAAATCAAGACCCAGTTTCACCTATAAAAGTGACAAAGTGCTCTTTTTAAAGTGCTTATAATCAAAGCAGATGAGAATACAGTCAGTAATGGTTGTCATCAGCTGCTGGCTGAATCAGTCCCTGCCTCATGACAACCCTAGGCAAAATGGAATGAAACACTGCCTAGTCCTGTACCATCTGCGTGATCTGCTGCATATCGGACTGTTATGATCCATAGGGTTTCCACTGGCTAACTTTCAAAAGTATATCACCAGGCCTTTCTTCCTAGCCTATCTTACTCCAGAAGCTCTGCTGAAACCAGTTCAGAATCTTAGCAACATGTAAGCCTCTACTGACAGACAGGTGGTAGCTGCATATGAGGTGCATAGACCGGTAATCAAACTGGGGTCTCCTACAGGGAAAGTGAGAATTCTACCACTGAACCATTTCTGTCCTCCTCAGTAGGTGGTAGAAGCCCTGGTGATGAAGTGGCTAAGTATTCCACTGCTAACCAAAAGGCCAGCATTTCAAAGCCACCAACCACTCCTTGGAAACCCTATGGGGCAGTTCTTCTCTGTCCTACAGGGTTGCTATGAGTTGGACTCCACAGCAATGGTTTTTTTTTTTTTTTCAGTTGGTAGAGCAAACCAAACAGATTCATTGACTGAACAAATATGCTGTGTTGAGTATTAGAAATGGGCTACGGATGCAGAGATAAACAAACTAGATAAGGTCCTTGTCTGTTCACATACATTCTAATAGTAGATTAAATTGTTCTCACACTTCAGATTAGTTTGCTACTCTTACTTTCTGATGCTTAGATTACTTGAAATCCTGTCACAGGCTGTCTTCCAGTTATAAAATGTTACTCCAAATAGCTAGAGATACTACTTCATCCCCACTGGGATGGCCATTATCAGAACAATAAAAAATAACAAGTATTGGCAAGGATGTAAAAAAATTGGAACACTTATCTATCACTGGTGGACTGTAAAATGGTACAGCTGCTGTGAAAAATAGTGTGGCACTTTTTCGAAAAGTTAAACATAGAATTATCATATGACCCAGAAATTCCACTCATAGGTATATACCCAAAAGAACTGAAAGTAGGGACTCAAACAGATACTTGCATATTAATATTCACTGCAGTATTATTCACAATAGTCAAAAGGTGGAACCAACCCAAGTGTTCATCAATAGATGAATGGATAAACAAAATGCAGTATATCCATACAATGGGATATTATCCAGACATAAAGAGAAATGAAGTTCTGGCACATCCTATGACATAGATGAACTCTGAAAACATTATATCGAGTGAAATAAATCAGTCACAAAAGAACCAATATTGTATAATCCCCCTAATATGAAATATCTAGAATAGGAAATGCATAGAGACCAAACTTTATTAGTGACTACCAGGGGCAGGAGGAAGCAGAAGAATTGGGGGGGGGCGGGGGGGCAGGGGGAATTTATTGCTTAAGGGGTACAGAGTTTTTGATGTGATTACAAAATTGAAAATGGATAGTGATGACTGTTGCACAACAGGGTGGATGTAATTTATGTCACTGAATTATAAATATAAAAACTACTGAAATGGTAAATGTTTTGATACACAGATTTCGTCACAACAAAAAATTATTCTTAATAAATAAAAAAATAAAGGAGCAGGGAACAGTGGGGGAAGCAAATACAAATAAGCCCATGACATAGTTTGAACCTAAAGAGCCAAAAGGAATACAAGAATAGAGGAAAAGAGAAGGGATAGATGACTAAGTCGTATCAACCCGGAACAAACAATACACTGTGTACAGACTGAAGACATACCTTACATGTAAAAGTTAAGATATAAAGAAGAAATCCGATTAAAAGAATTTTAAACAAAATGTAAATGGGATTCTCATACGGCCAATTTATGATTTAGCAGTATATACCACACATACATCAGTGTAACGTGAATTTCATTCAACTAATATACTTCTACCCTGGAGCCCTGGTGGCACAGTGGTTAAGAGCTCGGCTGCTAACCAAAAGGACAGCAGTTCAAATTCACCAACTGCTCCTTGGAATTCCTAATAGGTAGTTCAACTCTGTCCTACAGGGTTGCTATGAATTAGAATCAACTAGATGGCAATGAGTTTGGTTTTTTAATACACTTCTATTGAGCACAATATGCAAAAAGATAATCATGAATTATAGTGCTTGCACTAAAGAATCTTACAATCACCGAGATAGCGCTTGATTCATTATCGGCACAACTTTAGAAAACCAGTTCTTAGTAACAAAATCATTTTTAAAATCTGATGATAAAATTCACTATACATATTTCAAATGTTTTTCTAGCCTCTGTCAGTATTAAAGTCATTATAATAGTGTACGGATGAAAATATACATACGTTTCTTTGTAATATCAGATCGAGAGCTGAAATAACAAAGTAAAACTTAAAAAAACGCATAGTGAAAGAATTCTTTTAAAGAGATTTCTTAAATAATGTAACAGATATTCATTTATCTGGTATCTTAAGAACTATTTCATAGATTATTTTTCCATATACCGGAAGCTTGCTACTTTAATTTTTACCCATTCTAATAACTTTTTAAAAAATATATACCACATACTTCTCTGCTTTCCAAAAATACAAGAAATCTAATTTAGTTTTTTCATTATGACAAAATTTTTAACTCTTAATTTAAAGGTGCTTGGGGATAATCTTTGTTTATGCTTCTTTCTCTCCCTCTGCCACGACATAGTAGGGAAGGGACCTCTTAGTCCTTAAAGCCTTCCAGGAGTAGGTCCTTGAATTTATTTCCCCTGCCGAAATGGCGTGGTTATTTTTGACAGAAAGTTGTAAGACTTAATGAAGTTGCTCCTCCATAACATTAGGGAGCGAAGATTTTTCTTGGTTAGTTTGAATGAAGACAAATAATTTTCCATAATATGACAATAAGCTAATTTTATTTCTATATAGAGCTCTTCATATATAAATATATATAAAGGACTATTAGAATTTAATACAAAAAAGACAAACACCAATATACAAAGGCTCAAAGGACATAAAACAAGCAAATTTCAAAGAATGTTAATGTTAAATAAACATGGAAAAAAGTTCAACCTTACCAGTATTAAATGAAATAAAAATTAAAATCATATGAAATCATTTTCATCAAACTGACAATTTTTTAAAAAGAATAACCAGTGCTAGCAAAGGTGAGACGAAATAGGTACTTGCACATAATTATGATGAGCGTAAACTAATAGTCTCACTGGATAGCAATTTCACAATATGCTGAAAATGCACTAAAAATGATCACTCCTTAATCTGGAAAAGGATAGGGGTAATGGTTGCATTACATGATGAACATAATCAGTGTTGCTGAATTACACATGTAAAAATTGTTGAATTTAATATAAAGGAAATATCAAGCCTGTGCAAATACATATGTACAAGGATCCTCATCCATATTATTTATAATAGGGAAAAGCTGTAAATAACTTAAATGTCTAATAATAAAAACCCAAACCAAACCCTGTGCCATCAAGTCGATTCCGACTCATAGCGACTCTACAGGACAGAGCAGAACTGCCCCATAGAGTTTCCAAGGAGCACCTGGAAGATTTGAACTGCTGACCCTTTGGTTAGCAGCTGTAGCACTTAACCACTACGCCACCAGGGTTTCCTCTAGTAATAAAAGATCGGTTAAATAAATTTGGGTATATTTTTACAATGGAAAATTGTGAAGCCATGAAAAATGTTTAAATGATTAGATGGGGAAAATGTTCATGATATATTCCAGGAAAACTGAAAGTTAAATAAATACAAATGTAAATCTATAAAAGGATCCTAAGTCTGTCATATATGTACATGTCTATACATATACATGTATGTGTACACGTGTGTGTACATAGACACATAAATACATCTTGATTACACATATACATATCTGTGATTACACATACACACATACACACAAGGTAAAACTGTTTAAAAGTTTATATAAAGAAGAGTTGAATTTCCAAGCCCTCCCACCTCCCACCCCAAGTAGTCAGGTGATCATTTCAAGCTCACCTCTTATGGCAAACACTGAATTTTGTCTGGAAAAACTGAGCAGGCTTCAAGGCTTAGGTACCCCGGCAAGACAAAAAATGGAGTTAAAAACAAGCTGACTGCATTCTCCCTAAAATGCTTAACCTAAATTGAACCAGAGAATTAAAAAAAAAAAAGAAGAAGTTAAAAATGTAACAGGAAAGCTTAATGAATCAGAAGATAAAGTTGAAGTAATCTTCCAAAAAGAAGAGCAACAAGAAAAAAGAAGCAGAAAATAAGGTGGCCTAGAGGATCTATTCAGGAGATTCACTATCAAATTAACCGAAATTTCAGAAAAAAACAGAATTGCATAGGGCAAGAAAATATCAAATAAATACAGAAGAAAATTTCCCAGAAAAGATCAGTTTCTAGACTGAAAGGTTTCACTAAGAGATGGGCACTGTGCATCCCCCACTCCCACCCCCCACACACTAGGCACACCGTCATAAAATTTCAGTTCGCTAGGGTATATCGAAAAGACCCTAAGAGCCTCCAGAGAGGGGAAAAAAATCAAAACCAAAACCAGATCACATGTAAAAGATCAGGTAACAGTATGGAACTGGACTCTTCAATGCAACTGTAGATGCTAGAAAGCAATACAGCAGTCTCTTTAGAATTATAAGTGAAAATGACTTTTTAACCTAGAATTTCAGAGTCTGACAAACTATTAATCAAGTAGGAAAAACCCACTGCCACTGAGTCGATCCTGACTCATAGCGACCCTACAGGACAGAGTAGAACTGCCCCATAGAGTTTCCAAGGAGCGCCTGGTGGATTCGAACTGCCAACCTCTTGGTTAGCAGCCATAACAATTAACCACTATGCCACCAGGGTTTCCAAATAAGAGGGAGGACATATTCAGAGAAGCCTAAGTTAAAACTATTTACCACACATGCATCCTTTCTTAGGAAGTTACTTGATGGTGTGCTCAAGTAAATTAAAGAGTAAACAAGGAAGGAAGAAAATATAAGATCCAGGAAATGGGGGACCCAGTACAAGAGAACACACAAAAATATATAAGGACAAAAGCTACTGCAACTGGTTTAGAGGGTAACCAGTTCAGGCTGAAGTGGAAGAAGAGCACTAAAAAAATGAGGTCTCCAGTTAAAAAAAAAAAAAAGGAACTGAGATTATCTCTTGTAACAAACACAGAGAAGTGGCAGAAAATGAAGCAACAGGTATATATGTAATCGAAAAAGAGAGGCAATTTTTAACTGCACAATAACCATGAAGTCTATACAGAAAAGGATTTCTGAACTGCCATTGAACAGTATTTGCAAAGTCAAAATAAGCACTGATTATTGCTTTAACTAAGATTTGTGCAATTATGTAAGAATATGAACAAAGAAGGTAGGTTAAAAAAAAGGGCTAAATTCTAAACAAGAACTCTATCTTAACAAGAACACAATATATGTCTAAAACAGATGAATAAAAAAAGGGTAAGGTAATATGATTATTTTATTCAAAATATGGAATGAAAACAGCTAAAATAACGAAAACAGTTACAGTTAGAAAGGGTTGGAGAGAGTCAGGATCATTTCAAATTATAAACCTTTCAGTATTTTTTGATTTTTTTAATTTTACTTTTAAAATTTAAAATGGCCTGTTCTTCCTCCCCAAAACCTATAACTTTAGTCTAATCCTGAAAAAAACATCAGACAAATTCCAATTGAGAGATACCCTGTAAAATACCTCACTAGTACTCCTCAAACCGGCAAGGTGATAGAAACAAAGTCTGAGAAACTGCCATAGCTAAGAACTACTAAGGCATGATGCCTAAATATAATGCTGGGTCCTAGACAGGATGCAGAAAAAGGACATTACAGGAAAACTCAGAAAAATTAACAAAGCAGAGATTTTAGTTAATA
The DNA here is from genome assembly GCF_024166365.1 of Elephas maximus indicus. Taxonomy (NCBI): domain Eukaryota; kingdom Metazoa; phylum Chordata; class Mammalia; order Proboscidea; family Elephantidae; genus Elephas; species Elephas maximus. The sequence continues at coordinate 47,411,045 of NC_064826.1, read as the reverse complement.
ACAGTTTATCAATTGGTTCATTGAGACAAATGTACTATACTAAGATTTTAAAAATTCAGGAAACTGGATATGGGGTATATGAAAACTCTCTGTACTACTTTTGCAACTTTTCTATAAATCTAAGACTACTCTAAAAATGAAAAATTCGTTTAAAACTTTATAAAAACAAAACTCATTTAATTAAAAAGACACGTGTGTGCCTGTGTCTGTGTCTAAGTTTAACAATATGTCATAGACAGAACTCCAAGACCTATTGTTAGGTACAATGAGCAAATTTATAGAAAAATGTACACAGTATATTTTGGTTTTTTAAAATAAACTATTATTTTCTGTGAGTAGGTGTTATATACATATGTACATATGTGAATTCATTGAAAAAGGTCTGCAAGGATAAACAAACACCTGATAAGATTCATACCTGGGGAAGGAAGGGAACTTTTGCCTTTTATTTCATATACTTCTAAATTATGTGAAATTTCTGTAACAAAAGGAATTCATGTATTATGTATTAAGTTGCTAGCCTAAGTCTCCCTTCTGAAAGAAGAATCAATAATTATGTTCAGACCAAAAAAAAAAAAAAGATTTAGAATCACTCAAGGGTATATTAGAAGGAAAGAAATATAAGAGAAAAAATATACTTCAAAATAAAACACTAAATTAATATGCAACACACACACACAAAAAAAATCTTACTTTTTCCAAAGGCCTTGCTTCATTAAAATTGTTCAAGTGCTGCTCTACCTCACTTTACATACAGTATCTTAGGTTATGTTGCAGTTAATCAAGAGAACAAAAGTAGAAAGTATATAATTACATATTTATTTTGAATATGTATACACACATATTACTTAATAGGTTGGACAGCTTTTGAGAAAAAGAAATCCTATATTACACTTCAGGAAACCCTGGTGGCGCAGTGGTTAAGTGCTACGACTGCTAACCAAAAGGTCAGCAGTTCGAATCTGCCAGGCACTTCTTGGAAACTCTACGGAGCAGTTCTACTCTGTTCTACAGGGTCGCTAGGAGTCGGAATCGACTCAACAACAGTGGGTTTTGGTTTTATACCATACTTCGACTCAATTAAACCAAGATTTTGCTATAAAGAAGGTGCTTTATATTTTTATTCATACAAGTATCATAAAAATCTACACTGGAGGCTCTTAAAACATGTTATGAAATTTCATATTAAAGCTTTCAACCATAATACATTCTGGCAGCACGAACCTTAAATAGGCTCCAGTGCTACCACAGTTTTGCCTGCCCTGGATATGTGTCATAATTCACACATACTAATGCAGTCCATGAAATCAGTTGTTCTGCCAAGCCAGGAATAAATATGGCTGGAAACACATCAGAGAACAGGAAAGAAACAGAAGAAAACAAGAAATGGTACAGATTATTTAAATGGGGAGGCAGAAGGGAAAGGAGAGTTACAACAAGCATAAGAACGTAAACAGAAAATAAAAGATGAAGGATACAGTAAAAAGAAAAGACTGCAGGTATACTGAATGGGGAAAGGAGGAATTTAGCTTCCTAACACAGCTACCAGAAACCCTAGTGGCATAGCGGTTAAGTACTACGGCTGCTAATCAAAGGGTCAGCAGTTCAAATCTGCCAGGCACTCCTTGGAAGCTCTATTGGGCAGTTCTACTCTGTCCTATAGGGTCGCTATGAGTCAGAATCGACTCGACAGCACTGGGTTTGGTTGGTTTTCTTGGTAACACAGCTACCTAAACAGACCCAGCTTGCTTCTGCCAACCTAAAAAAAGAAAACCCCTACAATAAGCCATTCAAGAATCTTTGTAGTCAAGGCTCATCTCATCTTTTAGCCTTTCTTCTACTACTCACCCACATGTGTACGGACACTAGATTCCAAATTGTTTATAATTCATCATTCCTCAACTGTCTTACCCCAATATTTCTGCTAATGCCAGTTAGCTAGAATGCCTTTCCTCATCCCAACTCTGTCAAAATCCTATACATTCTGCAAACAGTTGAAATTCGGCTTCTTACATTAAGCACTCTTTGGTCCCTACAACTAGAAATCATCACCTTCTCCTCAGCCTCTCTCAAGATTTGAATTCTGGTCTTTGCGTAACTGCTCTACCTGCCCTACTGGATTGTTAACTCCTCTCAGTTACCGTATCTTATTCATCTTTGTCACCTTCCATAGAATCTGGAATAGTACTCTGTATAATTGATGCTCAGTATGCCTGAAGTTTCCAGGCAGCAACAGAAGGAAAGGGTTAAAGTAAATAGAAACAAATTACTAGCGATTAGTATTTGAAGGGTTAGCAATCACAGGACACAACAAAAGCAATATGCAGAAAAAGTAAGAAACAAGATGAGCAACAATATGGAGTATCTCTTATATTGCAGCTAATTATCTCTCCAATTAAATTACAAATTCTCTGAAGGGAAAAAATATAAACAGCTTTCCTCTTTACATTCCCCTACAGTGCCAAGCACACAGCAGGCAGTTAATAAACATTAGCTGAATCCACATCAGACAGAAGCAGAGAAGAAGAAATGAGGACATAATATAAGAAAGTAAATGCTTTTCCAAGACTTCAGAAATGAACAGGGATGTAAGGGAGGTATAACAAAAGCATAGACGAGATAGTGTTGGCGTGGGACAGTTGCCAGAAAAGTGTCCACAGAATTAGAGATGTCATCTACTCCCCTCATTTTACAGAGGAAAAAGCTGGGGTCCACAGACTTTAAATTATTTTTCCATAAACTTGGACAGTTGAGATCTGACAGGCTTGAGACTGATGGTGTTTAAAACATCTGACACCTTGCTTCCTCTAGAATTGCTTGCCCATTCACACCGAGGGAAACTGATAAAGGAGTGAATGGTCCTTTTGGACATAACCGTAAAAGCAGATACATTTTAAGAATCCTGAGATTTGAAAGACTTGTGCAAATCCAGTCGACTAAGAACATAAGGACTTGTGAACTGCTGAGCCTGAGGGAGAGTTGCGGAACTTCTGTGGCTTGCTGAATCCCACACTCGTTACCTACAAATCAGGAGCGTATACTGACAGATCTCTGATCTCTTCTATCATAATATTCTTTGAGTCCATGGTTCTATTTCTTTATAAAGGAGAAAAATTTAGCACAATGACTCATATATTAACAACATCCTATGTTGTGGACAGTAATGCAAAAAATGTTTCTGTCTGAAGTTATTACGAGGAAGTTCAAATTATAAGATCTTTATGTCTTAATATTCAGAATAGGCAGACTGTTTTGGTTAACATATTCTAGACTCCGCCTACCCCCAAAAAGGAAAAGAATTTTGAACATGGGACAATTTTAAGACATCTGGGGGTTAAGAAATCCTAAATGTATTATAGTAGAAATCATTCAGGCTTTCTGGTTAAATGTATCTAAGTTCAAATTCTGGCTCTGCTACTAACTGACCAAGTGTCATAAAGTAAGTTAATTACCTGCATTGTGCCTCAGTATTCTCATCTGGTAAAGATAACAGCACCTAACTTTTAAGTTTGTTATGATTAAAGGAATATATAAATTATTTCCAACACCGTTGTTGTTGCTAGGTAGTATCAAGTCAATTCTCAACTCATAATGACTCCATGTGACAGAGTACAACTGCCCTATAGGGTTTTCCAGGCTGTTATCTTTACAGGAGCAGATCTCCAGGTCTTTCTCCCTGCAGAATCACTGGGTGGGCTCGAACCACCGCCAACCTTTCAGTTAGCAGCCCAGAACTTAACCACTGTACCACCAGGGCTCCTGACTTAACAAATGTAGCTATTACTACTAAACAACAGTAATAGAATTTTATTAGGAAAGCACCTACAAAAGTAACATACATACAGTGAATAAATATTTAACAACCAAAGCCAAACCCATTTCCGTTGAGTCAATTCCAACTCCTAGTGACTCTACAGGACAGAGTAGAACTGACCCAGAGGGTTTCCAAAGAGCAGCTGGTGAATCTGGACTGCCAACCTTTTGGTTAGCAGCCGAGCTCTTAACCACTGGGCCACCAGGGCTCCAGTACAGCAACAGTAGTCACAAAACAAACGAAAATTAAAAATAAATGAGTGAATGAATGAAAGCTAAGCCAGGTATAATATGATAAAAGTGGTCTGGGTTGGGCTCCTTTTCCTGCCATGATGTATAATTTCAGGTCAAGTTTTCCTCCCTGATCTATCAGTATGATTTGTCTATAGAACAGAAATAAAATTACCTTTTAGCTTCTCAGTATACTGTACAGTCAAGACATAAAGTCGTTGTGTGCCATCAAGTCAATTCCAGCTCACAGAAAGGTATTATACTTTATATCTAGGCTACAAAGTTAAAACACTCTAACTCACTCAGTCTTAAACAACAGCATTCATAACGAATGCAACTCTTTCACATGCAACCTGGGGCATTTTAGACCTCTAAGTTCACATTATGTAATTATATTATTCAATTCAAATTATACTGTACGATGCAAACAGTAAATCACATAGTGCTTTCTAGTTAACGATGAGCGTATGTGGGTCTATATAACTGTGGATCATTGGTCTTGTTATATATTCCTAATAATATTTTTTTACACAACCAACTGAAGTTCTAAATTTACAAACTTATGTATTCAGCTACTTTCACTAGATAATTCTATCAGTGCAGGACTGGGCAAGGTTTTGTTCTGTTGTACACGGGGTTGCACTGAGTGGGAGCTCGATGGCAGCTAATAACAACAACAACTCTCCTACAGATGCTTTATTTTTAGTTGGATTCCACAAAATTCTCTATAAACTGTATCAACTTTCAATTGGGTCTATCAACACATTTAATATTTTTTGTAAGTGAGAATAACATCGTTTTACACCGCTAAATTCTAGCATGTTTACGATAACGAAATGGTCCAAACCTCCAAAGTTAAGTCATAACAAGCTTTACTGCTCCCCCCACCAAATCTCTTGGAACACTCTTAAGAGTCCTGAGCTGCCAGGTAAAAAAAAAAAAAAAAAAAACTGTCTGGCTGAAAAGACCATGTAGAAAGACCCTGAGACGACATGAAGATGGAAAGGGGTTCAGTCTATTTTCTAGCCATCCTTAACAAAGCAACAGGCATGTGAGTAAAGTCATCCTGAACCCTACAGACCAGACCGGATCAGCGCATACCACCAAGCAACACGGGTCAACACCACATGGAGCAGAAGAATAACCCAGCAAAACCTGCTTATATTCCTGACCCACAAAATCATGAAATATAATAAAATGGTTGCTGTCTTAAGCTGTGAAATTTTAGGGAAGTCTCTTACACAGCAGTCCAGACTTCATAAAATTCTGTTATAATTAACGAAGAAGTTGTTTTTGGTTAAGTTATATATGTACAGGGAACCCCAAGGTGGGAAAAATGGTGAACACACTTAGCTGCCCGCCAAAAGGCTGGACGTTTGAGTCTACCCAGAGGTGCCTCAGATTAAACGCCTGGAGATTTACCTCAAAAAAATCAGCCATTGAAAACTCTACAAAGTATAGTTTTACTCTGATACACATGGGGTCACCATGAATCAGAGTCGAGCCAATAGCAACTGGATTTCATGTGTGTATAAGACATGCACTGACATCACCAGAGAAATGTAGAAATAGAAACTGTCTTACAAAATGCACTGAATATTTTAAAATCTAGGAGGGAAGGGCTAGAATAAAGATGCTTAGAAACATATACTGTCAGAGCTATAAACAGAATCAAACATCTGGGAATATTTCCTCCCTTAGCTTCTTCTACATTACATAACTCAGTTTTCTTAGATTCCATGAATGTTACTTTCCATCCAAGTTCCAATTTTCTTTCATATAATGCTCTACGTAAAACTCCTTCTTAATCTCTCTGTTGAAATCCTACTACTCTGCCCTTCAAAATTTCTCTCAAACATTTCTTCTCCCTGTCTTAACTTCTTTTCTTAATATCTACCTCATGTTCCTACTAATACCACCATTACTTTCCACTCGTTTTTGGTATTTAATTTACTACACTAAATGTTACAGTGTTAAGATTGTTTAAGCTATCTGAATGCATGGATTTTATTATTATGGATTTACTGTTTGATTTATCTATAATTAGTTGATTTTGCCATTTTTGTTAACACTGACCACAGCATCTAAGTATCAAAAATGTTTGTCTAGTTGAATAGTTATACTCTGCTATAACAGAGATCTTGGATTTCAAAGACAAACACAATGCTTAAAGTAACACAAAGAATCATTTTCGGAACGTCAAAGTATCTCATTACAATTTAATCTGCCCCTGATTACAACTGATAACCTTTCACTGTTACATAATTATATACTCAATTACCAAATACATGTAGAAAAACCAAGAATTTTCTTATATACCAGTAACAATCTCAAAATACATATACTGGAAAAAAATCCCAATCATGCAAATAAAGGAAAACGATCACAATTTTTATTAAATACCAAGAAATTCTTAATGGTGACATAAAAGAATATCAGAATAGGTAAAAATATACATGTAGCTTTTAAATACATAATTGATTGATAATTGTAATGAAAATACCCATGGGATTGGAGGGCTAGGATGGAGACTTTACAAAATAATTCTAAAGTTAACTGAAAAGGAAAAAAGTGTCAGGCAACCTTCAACCCACATCACAAAAAAAAATTTTCAAACTGCACTGTAGACCTAAATGTAAAATCTAATGTCTAAAAGAAAACACAGGAGAATATCTCTGGAACCCTGGGGTATATAAGACTAAAAAGCACAAACCATAATAGAAGAAAATTAAAAATGGTATTTCATCAAAATAAAAGCTTCTGTCATGTGAAAGGCAGTATTAGGAGAACGAAAAGCCACAGAATGAGAGAAAATACTTGCAAAACAGATAGCTGATACAGGAATCATATCCAGAATATGGAAAGAACTTTCACAACTCAATAATAAGAAAACAGCAAATAACAGACACTTCACTCAAGAAGAGACAAGAAAGCAGGAATAACAGGTGTTGGCCAGGATGTGAGCAAACTGGAATCCTCATCCACTGCTGGTGGAAAACTGGAGGTTCCTCAAAAAGTTAACCCAAAAACTACTACATGACCAAGCATTCCCAATCCTAGGTATATACCCCCAAAAACTGAAAGCAGTAATGCCAGCAGAAACTTGTACACCAACATTCACTGCAGCACTATTCCTAACAGCCAAAAGGTGGAAATGACCTGTGTCCATCAAAAGATGAATGGATAAATAAAACGTGGCATACACATACAATGGATATTGTTGTTGTTGTAGGTGCCACAGAGTCAGTTCTGACTCATAACGACTGTATATACAACAGAACTACGTTGCCCCATCCTGTACCATCCTCACCATCACCGCTGTGTTTGAGCCCATTGTTGCAGCCACTGTGTCAACCCATCTCATTGAGGGTCTTCCTCTTTTTCACTGACCCTCTACCAAGCATGATGTCCTTCTTTAGGGACTGGTCCCTCCTGATCACTTGTCCAAAGTATGTGTCTTGTCATCCTTGCTTCTAAGGAACATTCTGTCTATACTTCTTCCAAGATAGAGTTGTTCATTCTGCTGGCAGTCCGTGGTATATTCAATATTCTTTGCCAAGACCATAATTCAAAGGCATCACTTCTTCTTGTCTTATTCACTGTCCAGCCGTAAAGAGAAATGAAGTCCCGATACGTACTACAGCATGGGTGAACCTTAAAACATTATACTGAGTGAAATAAGTCAGGAGGCCTTAGGAGCAAATTTTTGCTCTACTACCAACTTGTAGTCCCTTAACAAAAGAAGTAAACCTGCGTCAGTCTAAGTGTCTTCGTCTATAAAATAAGAGGTTTGGACCAAATGTTGAAGGTCCTTTGTAAGTCCATTTGACATTTTATAATTGCATGATATTTTGCTAACGTAATGAAAATAGCCTCATTTATTTTACTAACTGCAAAAATATGTGCTCATTATAAAAGTTATTCAAACTGTAGTAAAGTTGTGAAGAAAAGAAAAGCATAGGAAATTACACCGTTGTTAATGTTTTGATGATTATATTTTCAGGTAGTATACACGCACATGATTTCTCATACATACACTTTTTTGCATATGTATAAATCTGTATGTGTTCTATAACCTGCTTTTTTCATTTGGCAGTGTGTTAGAAATACTGCTTCATGCCAATACACGTAACGTGTATCATCAGTTCCAACTGCTCCCTAATATTCATGTTAGGACTAAGGTGCGTCTGACCCAAGTCATGGTGTTTTCAATTACCTCATATGTATGAGAAAGCTGGACAAAGCTTAAGGAAGACCAAAAAAGAATTGATGCCTTTGAATTATGGTGTGACAAAAAATACTGAATATACCACGGGCTGCCAAAAGAACAAACAAATCTGTCTTGGAAGAGGAACAGGCAGAACACTTCTTAGAGGCAAAGACGGTGAGATTTTGCCTCACATACTTTGGACATGTGATCAGGCGGCACCAGACCCTGGAGAAGGACATCATGCTTGGTAAAGTAGAAGGTCACCGAAAGAGAGGTAGGCCCTCAACAAGATGGACTGACACAGTGGCTGCAACAATGGGCTCAAACATAGCAACAATTATGAGGATGGTGCAGGACCCGTCAGGGTTTCATTCTGTTGTACGTAGGGTCCCTATGAGTTGTAAGCAACTTGAGGGCACCTAACAACAACAATTCATGTTTCCATTACACGGATAAACCATAATTTATTTAATAAATTTCCTATCATGGCACATTAGATTGTTTCTTTTTTTTAATAAATAATGTTAAAATGTTGTTGTTGGTAGGTGCCATCGAGTCGGTTCCGACTCATAGCGACCCTATGTACAACAGAAAGAAGCACTGCCAGGTCCTGAGCCATCCTCACAAATCGTTGTTATGCTTGAGCTCCTTGTTGCAGCCACTGTGTCAATCCACCTCGTTGACAGTCTTCCTCTTTTCCGCTGACCCTGCACTCTGCCAAGCGTGATGGCCTTCTCCAGGGACTGATCCCTCCTGACAATTATTTCTAAATACAAAACTTTCTAAATATTAAAATGGAAGTTTTCTATTTAGAAATAATTTGGTATCATTCTTTAACCCCCAATGAAATTGATGACTCAGGCAGGAATCATCAATTGATACCAAAGCCCCTAGGTAAAATATAGTTGGGAAACTGGATATTTATAAAGTATCACCTCACAGATTACTACCTAAATGCAAACAGAAAAATTAATCATTATAATGGAGAGACCTAGCAGTCATCAAGGAGCCCTGGAGGCACAATGGTTAAGTGCTGGGCTGCTCACCAAAAGGTCAGTTGTCTTAAGCCCATAAGTTGTTTCATGGGAGAAAAGACCTGAGGATCTGCTCCCATAAAGATTACAGGCTAGGAAACTCCACTCTTTCCTACAGGGTCACATGACTTGGTGGCACACAATAACAACAGTCATCAGCACCTTAAGAAAGTACCAAATTTAGCATCGTTAATAAAGGAAAAATCTGAATGTCATATGCCTCCTGATGGGATATATTATGAAGTACACCTATGAAATATTCTTACCAAAACTGAATTTTAAAGATTGAGATATCTTGGGCTGGCATTTTCAAAAAGTCAGTGTCATATTAAAAAAAAAGGGGGACAGTTTAAGAGATACAACAATTAAATGTAGTGTGCTTGGGGGGCAACTGGAGAGTTGGGAATAATTAGAAGAATCTGTATATAAACTGGCTATATGATTAATGGAAACCCTGGTGGCGTAGTGGTTAAATGCTACGGCTGCTAACCAAAGGGTCAGCAGTTTGAATCCACCAGGCGCTCCTTGAAAACTCTATGGGGCAGTTCTACTCTGTCTTATAGGGTCGCTATGAGTCGGAATCAACTTGATGGCACTGGGGTTTTTATATGATTAATTTCTTAAATATGCTAAAGTATTGTGGTTATGTAGGAGAATGTCCTCATTTTTAGGAAGATGCAGGGTGAAATATGTAAGGATAAAGTGTCATGATATCTACAACTTACTTTCAAATGATTCAGCCCATATATATGATAAAATATTAACAACTGTTGAATCTAAGTGGGGAATCCACATGGATCATTATATTATTCTTTAAACTTCTGTATGCTTCAATTTTTTTATAATAAAAAGTTAGGAAAGAAGAAATAACTTAAAAACTTTTTTAAGGTTTCCTTTACTTTCTTTTTAATTGCAATCTAAAGGGAAAAAATTAACTGTAGCATTGCATGGTTAGGTTTAGACTCCAGCAGACAGGGGGTTGATCCAAATTCCTTACACACAGCTATGCAGCTATAAGCAAACTAAGAAAAATCCAAAGAGTTCTAATCTAAAATATTGAAATAATACAGTATCACATGACAAGCACTCAATAAATGTCTTTTTTCCCCCTACCAAACCCTAACATTTTATTTTCCATACTCATATGGCTGAATGTATAGACTTCACATGCATTTGCTTCTACTAGCTATTGTGTGGGGTTTTGTTTGCTTATTGGAATTATTTTTCGGGTATTAAAGAGTTAACCTAAAAAATATATAAGTAAATCAATTCCAGATGGAGATACAACAAACTGTTGACAAGTTGTTTTATTTTTGAGGGAGAGGAATTTTATGGTTTAATTTACACACATGTTGTCGAAATTTTATGGGCATATTTTTCTATAATAACAAAAATTTCAGCTCTAGCTATTTTTAGGTAAAATGACACATGTCTGGAATATGTTTTAAAATACTCAAGCATAAAAGAAAAATAAGTGGAGGAGGAGAGATGAAATATGAATTGCAAAATACTGATAATTACTAAAGCACGGTGATGCATATTATACTATTGCGGTTTCTTTAGTATTACCTAAAAACTGTCAGGATAAAAAGTTAAGTATTTTCAATTTATAAGACAAGAAAACATAAAATGTACAACATGAAGTTCAATGTACCTTTGAAAGTAAAAATGATTTGAAGTTGTAAAAAAAAAACAGATTAATTTAATTGGTAAGAATGCACTATTATGGTATCTCCCTAATGTATCTCACACAAAGGTTTTATACAAGCCACATTTCACCATAATTCTTTTTACTCTAACACAAATTATCATTATTTTTCAATATCCTATTTTAAGTAGTTTACCCATAATCTGGAAGTTTAATGTACTTGAAGATGGTGAAAAGTTAATGATATTTACTATAATCAACTTAAAACCTCTGAAATATATGAACTTTTTTTTTTTAAGTTCATACTAATACAGACTAGAAATTCCTAGAAACCAGGATACCATGAGAAAATTATATATGTTAGATCTAGCCACGAATTCAGTGAAACTGAGCTGTCTCCAATGTGTTAAATAGGAAGTAAAAGTTGGGAACTAACACTCACTGTGAATATCTACAGTATACCAAAAAAGTCAAACCAAACCGTTCACCAACAAGTCAATTCCAATTCATGGTGACCCCATGTATTATAGGGTAGAACTGAACTCCTTAAGGCTTTCTATACTGTAATTTTCATGGAAGCAGAAAGCTGGGCCTTTCTTCTGCAGTGCTGCTCGGGGAGACTGAACCGTTAAGCTTTCGGTTATGATTAGAAACTAGAGGCTTAGAAATTTGAGGAGCTGGGAAAGGCGGAGGGCAGAATACCCCCTGTACCTCCAGAAGAACAAGGTATGGGCTCTGACAAAAGTTAATCAGAGTAGCTCCAGGCTCAAGGGGCATCCCACAAAGAAGAGGGGACAGGCAAAATGTCAGAATGAAAACAGGGAAATTAAGTGAAAATTTATAAACTAAATGGTGCGACTTGTAGCTTTATTCCTCCACCTAGCACTAGAACCCTGTCATGTAAACTCAGTACCTCTGCCAGCTTCCTTCCCCCACCATTCCACTCACAATGAAAGAAAGAAAAATGAAGGATCTTCACCTGAAGGAACTGAAAGCCTTCCTACCAACTCCCAGGAAAAATAAAGATGATAACATGGGAATCCACCAGTCAGGGACCCTTGCTCATGCATGCCCAGGGTGCTTCCAATCAACTTTAGTAGCTTTCTCTTAAAAATGAAGGAACTCCTAAGGATCACATATATCTGTAGAAAGCCTCCAACACTAAGGAAAGAAACCAAAACAAACAGAAATAAAATAATAATAATAGAGGAACTAGAAACAAAGAAATTATAATTAATATCCTTGAAGAGATAACAGAGGATGCTGCACACATGTAAAAGGAATAAGATGGAATAGACGAACAAAGAACAAGAGCTCAGACAAGTTAAAAAAGAGAGAGCTGAAATTTTAAAATTCAGAGAAAGGATTAAAATCTCCCAGATAGCAGAACAAAAGACAATGTTTTAGAGATTAGATTTCTCAATGACACCCTCAAACTTTTGAGGGAAAATGATTTCCTATATAGAAATCTCTCAAAAGCCAGACAAGTGTGAGGATAAAAAAAATATATATCAAAAAATATACTTCCCATGTGCTCTTTCACAGAAGTTATTAGAGGAAACTACAATGAGGGAATAAACCAAAAGGAAGGCATGGGATCCAGAAAAAGGGGATTCAACAAAAGTGAAGGAAATTCCCAGAATATCAGCTAAGGGAAGTCCCAAGATGATAGTTACGTAGCAGGCCTAAAGAGGAAACAATCCAGACCAAAGCTGGAAGGAGGACAGCTTCAGGAGGGATGTCTACAGAAACAAATGGAACTGAGCTAAGTTTATCTGACATATTTGACCATGTGGAAAACTGCACTGAGAAATATTTTATGGCTGCTGGAGGGTATGGAAAGACTTGGCCTGAAACTCAGAGAAAGCTAAGCAAATGAAAAAATGTGCCATGAAAAAAAAAAGGTTATGTAAGAAAATGAAATAAAAGTTAAACTACCGTCTCAGCAGGGACCAATATTTACAAGCTCATAATAATGAAAACTCTGGATATGAATTTAACCTAAAATAGTGGGATAACAATAATATTATAATGATGGGAGAAAGTATAGTTCGAAAAATTCTCAAACACTTTAAAATCACTGATATTTACAAACCTCAATTTATTCAATTCTTATGCAAATATATTAAAAAAGAAAAAACCCATTGCTGTCCAGTCAATTCCAACTCATAGCAATCCTATAGGACAGAGGAGAACTGCCCTACACAGTTTCCAAGGGGTGCGTGGCAGATTCAAACTGCTGACCTTTTTGGTTGCAGCCATAGCACTTAACCACTATGCCACCAGGGTCTCCAGGCAAATGTACAGAGATCAATTTAACAGTGTTTACCAGGGGCAAGAAGGAAGCGAGAGTTACTACATTGAGGGAAGGGGCATTGAGTTTCTGTTCAAGTTGATGGGGGGGGGGGTGGGGGGGAGCGGGGACTAGAAAAAGACAGTGTGATGGTTGTAGGTTGTATAGCATAATGAATATAATTAGTGTCACTGAACTGTACATGTAAAAAATAGTGAAACAGTAAATGTTTTATTATATATAATTCTACCATATTAAAGGAAAATTATTCAATTCTAAGAGAAGTCTGTATTTTCTTTAAATTCGCTAAGTATACTTTCAAGGCAAAAATTCAGTGAAAATGCTCTGTTTTTGTCTTGGGACACTTCACAGAGACATTCTATGGGAACAAATAATAAATGCAAGGCAAAAGAAAACTAATGAAAATTTGAAAAACTATACAAATTTTACTGGTTACTGGAATCAGTTAAGGCATTTTGGTATCTAATACATTTGCTGTTTGCCATAAATATAATAATGGATACCTTCGGTACATGTCTACTCTTAATTTCCACATTCACCCATTCAATAATGTATCCAGCCTTGAAGAAAAAACGGTTGTGAACTCCTCTACAGACTATACCTCTAAAAGTAACCTGGTTATTTCCTATTTTAAAAAATCTAAACTATTTCGCACATTTTCTTTTTATGAGAAATACAATTTAACTATCACTTGATGACTCAAGCTTATTATGCAAGTCAGCTACACAACTATGTCTAGATGACTTCAAAAGTTTGAGGTGTGTAAGGCATCAACCTTTACACTAAATGGGCCCAGACTACTACAGTTTTGTAATTCTCACCCTTAACTTTCAAACCTATTGTCAATAATCCTTCCTCTATAAGGATTGACCCATCTCTTAATTTGTTATGGGGCTAAAGCAAACAAACAAAAAAAACCTATGCTTTAGAAGAAAATACCATTTACTAAATGCCCTGACAGGCCCTTTCACATACATACTTTCATTTAATCCAAACAATCGTGCTGGAACGGCCAGTATGTGAAAATAAAGCAGTATGACTAAGGGCTTAAAACAAAACAAAAAAGCAACCTACTATAAATAAATACAAAACCTTTAATAACTAAAGTTGGGGTACTGGGTCTTTTGGGTATTTTTTTTGTTTTTTGAGGGAAGGACAATCTATTTTCTCTGCTTAAGATGTCTTTATAGTTAACTTCCAGTTCTGACTCAGATTGTTCAATCAATCAGCTGCGGATAATGGAGGGGTTATTGTACTATCCTATGTACAGCCAACTTAGAACACTAAAAGCCCATAGAAATGAGAACTTTTATATTTGCAAGTACATCTATAGTCAACACATGTACACAGCACTATTTTTTTACAATTGCTTCTTAAAAATCTTCTTGATTACTAAAGAACTTCAATTCAGTTAAATATGAACTTTAGAAAAATATGAGTACTTTCCAAATTAAGAGGGAAAGATTTTAATCATAAAATTTACCACCAAAACAATGAAAAGCCATCCTTTTCTTCAATTTTTAGTTTTTCCTCAATAAAATAGCAGCATTTCTGTCAAAAAATGGAAATCTTACAATAGTGTTAATATCTAGTTACTACTTAAAAACAAACAAACAAACAAAAAACCCCACATAGGACATCAATAAATGTCTTCCCCACATAAATCCATAGATAAAGCATTTTAAATGAAAATACACCGCTTGTATTCAGAATTGACAATGTATGAAGGAGCCCTCAAAAGGGGTCTTCCAAATATAAAAGACTATAAAAATTTCTCTTAACTGCCATTTCACTTAAAGGGTCATTTGTGTACTCCATATTTTAAGTTGGAATTTCAAAGAGTGCTTATTTATTTTTAGCCATTCCAATACTGGTCTCAAGAACAATGTTATAGCCTCAAAAAGATTATGAAGCACAAATATGATGTTTACACACCACAAATAACAAGGCTGATACTGTGCTGCATATGGACAGACTTGCCGGCACCTATCACTTTTACGTTATACGTAACCATTAAAACAAAATAGCTTTGAAATACTACCACCTCATATTCCTGAGTAAAAGTAGTATAAATTCCATCCTCAAAACCACTTTCCTAGAAACCACTCTCCAAAGCTGAGAGATCATAGCTGAGAATTCGACCAGAGTATCTAATGGCTGCACTTAGATATCAAAGCTTTGCTGCAGACAAAACATCAAGAAGTAACTGTTGATACACTCGAGTGCGCTTAAAAAAAAAGAAAAAACATTCCAATTCAAACATACAGAGAATTTTCCATGATCAAAGCTACCTTTAGAGCAGCAATGCCAAAACTGCTTAATTTTCATTTCTTCTATAAAACAAAAAGCCTTTATTTGACAAAACGACGTAGCAATGTATAATTAAAGATTATGAGCTTTAAGCTTTGATCCCATAAAGATCTCATTTTCAACCAGTCTCCAAATTGTTCCACTGTCAGATCACTGTGTCTCAATTCCACCTATTTTAAAGAAATATTCTGAAAATTATGACTAACTTGAATTTGAAAACAGCTTCGTCTGAAAAAGGAAGCTTAAAGATTTGCCTTCTTCTGATGCTGAAAACATTTTTCAGCCACTTGATCTGGCCAAAATATGTCAATGCTCCTGATTTTATCATTTGCTGCAGAAAAAAGAACATGGCTGAAAATTCCTTCTAAAGGGTGTAATTCAAATTGAACCATTTAAAACACTTAAGAATACGGAGCGGAGAGGAGGGTACCTTATGAAACAGCACACTTCGGGCCCTGCACACTACCTCATTTCCCTAATAGGGATGAAAAGCTCAGGCCTCTGGTAGCTTCCAGCTGACGCCAACGTTCTCCACACCCCTTTTTTGACAGGATTTTCTGGTGGTGTTTGGGACGCAGTGTCACAAATAAGAAATCCGTGATCACGTCTAAAGGGCCTCACAATCAAGCGTCCTTTACAAGACCAAACCTTTCCCCTATTCCATCCTCCCACCTCTCTCCTTAGCCAAACACACCTCGGCGGGTCCTCCAGACCCAATCCTACAATTTCTGCAGCACATTAGCTGGCAGGCAGAAACGATACGAAAATAGTAAGAGTTTCGGCCATTCCCCTCTCGGCGACCGAAATTACAGGCTCCATTTCCTGTCCCCACGGGGACTGCAAAATCGCCTGCTGAGAGCGCGACGCCTCCCGCCCCCTCCAGGCTGGCGCCCGCGGCCCCCACGCTCCCCCTTCCCGGGCCCCGCCGGGCGCGAGGGGGCTGCGGGGAGCGCGAGGGGCGGCAGCGGGCCAGGGCGCCCTCCTCTCCCCTACCCCTCCGGCGCCGGCACCCACCTCGCTGCAGCGGCTTCACCTCCCCATTCTCCTCCCGGGCGGCGCCGACGGCCTCTCCCGCCCCGCCGAGGCCGTGCCTCCGTCTCTCCTTCTCCCGCTTCTCTTTGGGTCTGCGCGGCTTGGCGTTGGCCGAGGAGGCGGCGGCCGGCACCAGGAGATGGTGAGCCTGAGCATGCAGCAGCGTAGGAGGGACCAGCAGTTTGCGCGGCAGCGGCTGAGACGAGGAAGCGGAGGCTGAGGAGGGGGCGGCCGAGCCAGCGGAGAAAGAGAAACTGCTCCGGGAAGAGGAAGACGGGGAGGGGACAGCAGACAGAGCGGCGAAGCTCCAAGACGCGGGGCTGCCATAGCTCTGAGGCGAAGGTACCGCTGGCGGCGGCGGCTGCAGCTGCCTGCTGTTCCCACCGCTGCCTCCTTCTCCGTTCACTCTCCGCGGCGCCTTCTTCTCCTCAGTTCGGACCTTTTTGGCGGACAGGGAGCTCGGTGGGTCCCCGGGGGGGGACTGCAGCTTGCCAAACGGTTCTTTCTCCGAGACGGCGGCGACGGCGGCGGTAGCCGCGGTGCCATGCACTGGGCTTGGCGGCTCCGCCATTTTGCGCTCCTGTTGTATTTACTCTCTTCGGCTCCCGGGCTCAGGGCAGGGGCGGGCCCTCCGCGAGGGGCGGGGAGGGGGCGGGGCTGCCGGGCCACCGGCCGGGCCCCCGATTGGGCGAGCCACACTGAGGGATCGCTCTAGGAACCAAAGGTGCGAATATGGAGCCGAGGGGGCGGGATCGCCAAGAGCACCCGCTTTAGAGGTCCGCGCTCCGCGGGGCGCCGCGAGTGGCTAAGCGAGCTACAAGGGGAGGGTCTTCCAAATGTTGCCAGCTGGAATTTGGGTGCCCCGTGGGAATCCGGGAGAACCCCACTTCGGACCCAAAATCCGCCCGCCCCGGGTCGCGCTCGTCTCTGTCTCGACGATTTTGTCTTACTCGTACTTCTTTCTCTTCCTTTCTCAGGGATCCCTTTGGTCCCCTGCTGCCTGTGCTCGCTCTGAAAGCCGGATTTCCGGGATGCTCAGTTCGTAGGGGAAAATTGTGCCGGGAATTAAATCCGTCCTTCTCTTAGGCAGTGGCTGATTGAAAAAAAAAAAAGGAGGGGCTAAAAATACACTTGGTGCAGTGACAAGGAACATTATTGTTGTTAAAGTCGTCGGCGCTAATGTTTTCAGGGAGATAACGTCCTCCAAGCCTAGAACTTCTGGATTGCTTCCGAGCTTGAAGGTAAGACTTTGTTTGTGTTTGGAGAATTTTTTTTAACTATTGTAATTGCACCCTTAGGAGCACGAAGGTCTTAATATAATTATATTTAATATTGTTATAATTGTTATAACTCCAAGAAAAATCCGTCGGCGACATTTACAGGTTTTTGAAAAGCAAGACTTTTTTACAAGTTTCTCTGTTTTAGTGCGTGTTTAGTGTCCTGACTGTTCAATGTTTCGTATGCTTTGTATTTTGATTTTTAGCATGGAAAATAAGGAATCTGGGGAGATGAGTTACAGTAATATGGTTGTACCCATGGCAAGGAACATGATCTTTTTTTTTTTTTTTAGTATTTTTACTGAGATATAATTAAAGTAAATTGCGTAAGTTTAAAGTGTACAGTTTGTAAAGTTTGACATAGGTATGCACCAGTGAAACCATCAAGAAAATAAACATGAGGGAACACAATTTTAATTTAACTCAAAGTCTCACATGAAATCAGAAAGTCCAAACAAATGGATGTAAAAATAAGGTCAGGAGATAACCAGTAGGAGGATATGTTATGAATCCTAATAGGGTTGCTGTGAGCCAGATGGCAATGGGTTTGGTTTTTTTTTTAAGGAACCCCAAGTTGCTTGTAAGTTTCTGGAAACACTTAAAAGTAACCTTTTAGGAATACCCTATTCTTGAAGACTTCAAGAAGTTGAAATTCTTTATTTTGTTTTGCTGTTTTTTGTGTGTATTTTTTTAGAATTTTTTGGAGTCAAAGTGTAATATCGGTTTATAGCCTTACTTATTTTTAGGTGCCTTAAAATCTTAAAGTAGTGAAAGTACTTTCTCTAATACATAACTTTGAAAGCAAGTGAAAACTTTATAACTGGAATTTACTGGCAGCACATGTCTTCATGAAAGGTAGTACGGAAATTGTGTGCTTCTCACTAGATTTGTGACCTTAGTCAAGGTGTTTTATCTGTCAGGACCTCTGTTTTCTCGTTTGTTAAGTGCAGAGATTACATGATAACTAAGGTCCTTTCTGCCATATTCAAGAAGCTTTCCAAAAGACACACTGAAACCTTGACAGTTAAAATAGTTTCTTAATTGTTGACCTCTCCATATGATTTTTTATTTCTGTCAGATATAGAATTTATATCCATTAATGTAATACCTTAAAATACGCACCATCTGTTACCACATCTCCAACACAGAAGTCTGGAAAATCTGACTTCATTAAGGACCCAGATAAAGTGTGCTCTTCTCTTCGTGAATTTGTTATTTCTTAAACTATATTCTATTACACTATTATACACTGTTATCAGGCCCAGCCCTAAATTTGCAGAGCCTGGGCAAGAGTGTGGCTATGGAAATCCACATACCATCTGTTTAATTTTTCTTTTTTAATTGTGCTTTAGGTGAAAGTTTATAGCACAAGTTAGTTTCTTATTCAGAAATTTATACACAAATTGTTTTGTGACATTGGTTGCAATCCCTGCAATGTGTCAGGACTCCCTTTCCCTTTACATCCTAGGTTCCCCATGTTCATTTGTACAGTTTTCCTGCCACTTCCTGCCTTTTCATCTTTGCTTTTGGGCAAGTGTTGCCCATTTGGCCTCATATACTTGATTGAACTAAGAAACACATTCCTCATGTGTGTTTCTGTTAGTTTTATAGGCCTGTCTAATCTTTGGCTGCAAAGTAGACTTTAGGAGTAGCTTCAATTCTGAATTAGCAGGGTGTCCGGGGACCATAGTCTCAGGGGTATCTAAATATTTAAGTTATAAATCGTGACAACAAACTCTTATTTAAAATATTTTCTATTCTACTTCCCTCACAAATCCACTTCATAATGATCTGGAAGGCCAAGTTTAAATTTAGAATTCTCAAACCTCCTCAGAGTGTCTAGACTGATCTATTTCTGTTCTCTCCCCCAGCTTCTTGATTCACTGTGCCAAAAGGGGCCATGCATGCACCTGCAAGGACAGTCCATAAGTCCAAGCTTATGCCCACTAATCCTACTACCCTGAAAATAATTTTTGTTGTGTGCTATTGAGTTGATTCCGACTCATAGCAACCCTGTAGGGCAGAGTAGAATTGCTCCATAGGATTTTCTAGGCTGAAATCTACAGAAGCAGATCTCCAGGTCTTTTCTCATGAGAAGAAGCTGGTGGGTTCGAACCACCAACTGTTGGGTTAGCAGCTGAACGATCAACCATTCAGGCCACCAGGGCCCCTCCCCTGCAAATAAACCAAAAAAAACAAACCTGTTTCTGTCAAGTCGATTCCAACTCAGCAGCCCTATAGGACAGAGCAGAACTGCCCCTGTAGGGTTTCCAAGGAGCGCCTGGTGGATTCAAACTGTCGACCTTTTGTTTAGCAGCAGAGCTCTTAACCACTGCACCACTAGGTCTCTCCCCTGCAAATAGGGATGTGGAATCTGCAGCTCCATCTGCGCTCAGATCTGTTGTTAGTTGCTGTTGAGTTGGCTTCAACTCATGGTGACCCCGTGTACAACAGAAGAAAACATTGCCCAGTCCTATGCCATCCTCACAGTCATTGCTGTGTTTGAGCTCATTGTTGCAGCCACTGTGTCAACCCAGCTTATTGACCGTCGCCGTCTTTTTCACTGACCCTCTACTAAGCTTGATGTCCTTCTCCAGTGATTGGTCCTCCTATGACGTGTCCAAAGTAAGCAAGACAAAGTCTCGCCATCCTTGCTTCTAAGGAGCACTCTGACTGTACTTCCTCCAGGACTTATTTGTTCATTCTTCTAGCAATCCATGGTGTATTCAATGTTCTTTGCCAATACCACGATTCAAATGCATCAATTCTTCAGTCTTCTTTTTCATTGTGCAGCTTTCACATCCATATAAGGCAAGTGAAAATAATGGCTTCGGTCAAGTGCACTTTAGTTATCAAAGTGGGGGGAAGATGAGGCCCACAGATCTAGCCAGTCTAAAAGAAGAGTGCTGGCTCTGGGTAGGCATGGCCCCCTTGACCCCCTGGGCCCCTTGTTCTTACAACAGAAGGAGAGCCAGAATAGACAGGAGCCCTTACCAGGTCTAAGGGCAGTACTGTCTATTATATAATCCTCTCAATTATCTGTTTTCTCTCCGGTATGATCAACCATTCCCTTTAAACTAGGTCATTCCTAATAGCATTTAAACTAGGAGAGAATTCTCACCATTATCACCAATTCCTATTGGCTTAATCTCTTTACTGGAAGCAGCGACTTCTCTCCATGTCCATTGTCACCACCCTGTCCCAAATACCACCCCTTCTCACCTGGGGGACTGCACCAGCCTTTCTTAATCTCTCTGTGTTCTGGGCCTTTTCAGATCTGTTCTCCATTCTACAGCTAGAATGCTCCTTCAGAACCTCAGTCTGATTGCTTCAGACTTGTCAATGGCTCCCATTACTCTTAGGGTAAAGAACAAAATCCTTAAAATGGCTTATATGGCTCTTCATGATCTAGCCCCTTCTCTTCTATGCCAAAGTAATTGGTCTTTAGTTTCCAGAATGTACCATGTTCATTCAACATAGGAACATTGCGTATGTTGTTCCCTCTGCCTGGAATGCTTTTTTCCTTTACCTGATCCTTATGGATGATTCGAGAGGGAAATATCATGAATGACTCCTAGATTTCTAACCTACATAACCAGTAACATTCACTGAGCTAGGAAGATGCCAAGTTTAGCGTACTCTTTGACCTTGGGTCTGTTGAATATGAGGTGCCTTTGAGACATCATATCCTTTGCATTTCAGCTCAAGCCTCATCTCCTTAGAGAAACCTACCCTGTCTTCCCAGTCAGGATTAGGTTCCTTTGTTGTTTGTTCCTTTTCTTCTCATCCTCATTCCTTTGTTTTTTAATTGTGGTAAATGTATATGTAACAAAACATTTGCCATTTCAACATTCTTCACATGTATACTTCAGTGACATTAATTACGTTCATGTTGTCCAGCCATGATCCTTATCTGTCCCCAAATTATACCATCAGCAATTTCTTTTTGTTTTTTGTTGTTGTTGCACTTGACCCACTGATAATCTCTCTCCCACTCCTTAAATCTGTATTCTCTATAACCAGTTTCATTGAAAACATACTACCCTACACCCTGCTTCTCCACCTTTTTACCTGAAGCTTGTTTGCTCTCTGAGGACATGGTCTGCACTTTTGGCAGTCGCTCGTTCTATCAGGCGTCACAAACTTTCAAGTTATTATTTCTCTCTTTTCTTTGGTATGAGTTTCTTGCTGTGTTGCCACACTATCCTTCACTGACTTCCTGTTCATTTTACCACGTTTATTGAGGACTTTGATACTTGGCACATATTCATCCTCTCTACCCTCTGTCTGTCATTTAATGCTGACTTTGGTGTCCATGCTAATAACCCAGCCAATACTCTAGCCTCATTGTTTCTTCTTGAACCTGTGTTTCCATTCTGTTTCAGCCTCAAACTCCAGTGACCCCTCCCTGGTCCTTTTTGTTACCCACAACTCTTCCATCTCTAAAACCTTAAACTGCAGCGTTTTACTCTTCTTTCTCACTGCTCTACACCATACCCTTGCCCTTTGACTTCAGGAGAACTTCAGGCTCTCTTTTGCACCTAATTAGGATTGCCGTGTAAAATACAAGATGCCCAGTTAAATTTGAATTTCAGATAAATAATAATTTTTTATTGTAAATATGTATGCCTCATTCAGTATTTAAATTTGAAAAATTTATACCGAAAATATTATTCTTTATCTGAAATTCAAATTTAACTGGGTGCAACCCTGTTTTTCTTTTTGTTTTTTTTCTAAACCTGGCAAAAGGTGTAGACCTTTTCTTTACTTTTTCACCTATCCAGCTTAGAATCTGTTGTATATTATTTATACCAATGATTTGCCAGCACTTCAATTCCTTGCACTCTAATTCTCTTCATCACTATCTATGCTGCTGACCCCAACCTCAAGTCATTATATCTACCTGCTCTTCTGCATCAAGACTGCTGAATATTACTCCCTCTTTTCCATTTTTATTGGGCGTTCCTAGGTCTATGTCATTGCTCTTTTCTGACACTACACATTTCCACGTGATGTTGTTCATCTCAGTGTCTTCGAATATCTCCTAAGTGCTGACAGTACCTAAATCTTTCTCTTCTGCCTTGACCTTTCTCCTAATTCCTGACTCATATCCTAATATCAGGTGGACATCTCCCACCTGAGTAGCTAAGGATACCTCAAACTTTCTACCAGCTATTCCATCCTCCCAAGTGTTATTCTCTTGCATTCCATATCCGCTTTACCATTCATGCTTCAGACTTGGGAATCTTCTTTGACTCCTCTTTTTTCATCACCCTCCACACTTAGTCAATCATCACCTCCAGGCAAATTCTCTTTTCTGTTCCTACTGCCTTCAGGCCCCAAATTAGCTTGAATTTTGCCAATGATTTCCTTCCTAACTGGTCTTTCTGCCACCAGCTTCTGTATTCTAAAGTAGCCTCCATGCTGCTATAAAAAGTAGATTTCTGAAATTTAAACCTGATTTCAAACCCTTCAGTAATTTTCTCTTGCATAAAAAAAAAATTTTTTTTATGGGATATGCCATATTCTTTAGTATAGCATACAAACCATTCTTGATATAACCCAGCACTCCTCTCTCTCTCACTCTCCTGCAACTTCACTGTTTCATCTACTCTGAACTGCGTGTAATTTCCAAAA
The DNA here is from genome assembly GCF_024166365.1 of Elephas maximus indicus. Taxonomy (NCBI): domain Eukaryota; kingdom Metazoa; phylum Chordata; class Mammalia; order Proboscidea; family Elephantidae; genus Elephas; species Elephas maximus. The sequence continues at coordinate 47,387,539 of NC_064826.1, read as the reverse complement.
GAGTCGCACCCACACCCCCTCTGTACATCCTGTTTCCTCTGTATGGGATACCCTAGCAAAGTCCTGCTGATCCTTCAGGATATGGCCCAGGCATCTCCCTAGTAATGTGCTTCCTGACCTGCCAAATCAAAGTTCATTGTCCTTTTGTGCCATTATTCTGCCTATGATCATGTAACACATTGGTTTCTGCTTCTAGCCTGTGAACTCCTCAAGGGCAGGGATAATACCTTACTTATAGTTGTAGGCATAGTGTCTAGGCAATGGTAAATGCTCAATAAACAGATGTTGAAAAGAAATATATTTATAAAGTACAGGTTTCTGATCTCTATGTTATGACGAGAACCACAGGTTACAGCTTAAATGCCAAATGCTCTTGGTAGATTTTTAAAAATAAATAAGGTGTGTTGAATGTAAGATAATAGGAAGTGGTAGGGACTGTGAAAAATTGAGAATACATGTTTTACCTACAGGGTACATTTGCTACCCAGCTCCAGCTGATTGTTCCCATATGGAAATGAAGTTAGCCTACTTCCTATATATCTAGATTTTTTTTTTTAATGTGACATTTCCTAAGAAACTGCAAGTCAAACAAAACATATCTATGAGTCAGATATAACCCATAGTCTACCAGGCTGACTTCTGATACAGACAAAGAGTGGCGTACTTCGGTCAGGGTAGCTTTTAAGAGTTGGTTTTGTTGTTGTTTAATTCACAGCCCTACCTTTCTCAATGACTGAAATAGATACTAAGCAAATACACTTAAGATTCTAACATAATAGGTGTTAGCAGTACGTAGAGCTGTCTTCCGTTATCTCTTAGAAACTGGTTTTTATGTACATGATTTCCTCTTGTATTCCTGAGATGAACTGCATTTTCATTCTGCATCTACAGTATGTCCGGCCTTGTTATACATTGAATTATGTCCCCCCAAAATATGTGTTGGATTTCTGACCCCTACACCTGTGGATGTAATTCCATTTGAAATAAGGTTTTCTTTTGTCATGTTAATGAGATCATATTAGTGTAGGGTATATCTTAAACCTAATCACTTTTGAGATATATAAAGACAGATTAGACACAGAGGCAAGCAGACCAGTCACAGGGAAAAGACAGACTCTATCGGAAGATGACAAAGTCAGACAATTCTGTAAGCCTGGGAACTCCAAGGATTACCAGCTATGAGAAGTGGAAATGAAAGGACCTCCTTAGAGCCGTTCACTGAATTCAGGCTTCTAACTTTATGAACTGTGAGAAAACTTCTGTTTTTTAAAGCCTTCCACTTGTGGTATTTCTGTTATAGCAGCACTAAGAAACTAAGACAGGCCTTCTCCAGGTTTACGACCTTCTTGGATGAAGAAAACAGTTCCCTTCTCTATTTAACCTACTTATGCAACCCTGCACTAACCTTAAAGGAATTTCTCTACCCTTCTGGCATGGACATCTCAAAATTCTACCTCCACCACACTGAACTATTCATCTTTATGTATCTTTCTCATTTGAATGAATCACTGGTCAATTTTAAAGGCTAATTTCATGCTTTAGGAAAGCCTAGCCTTTTCAACTTTTGTGCGTCACTTATGCTCACTCTTTCAGAATTTTCACTCCCTTTGAGCTGCCCAACAAGTTACCACCTCCTCTCTGAGGGATGATTTTATTTCTCAGAACACGTGCAGAGCACAGATGATTTACTAATCCTAACCTCATCCAGATTATCTGACGCTACCATAGTTGGCTGTCCTTCCTCCTCCTTCCCCCCAATTCTGCCTCCCCACCCCAAGGAATGATCTGTCAGTTATATAAGGCTAAAATTTATAGACTATGTCATAAAAGTAATAGACATTTCTGTCAAGGTAAGTAAGGCGTATTGTCGTATAGTGATATACCTAGGTTTCCTGGTTCCTGGCCCCTGCCTTTAGCTACAACACATTCTTGGTGTTTTATTCAAAAGAGGGTTGTAATAAGACAAAAATTGACTTTAATCTGTGGTGTACCTTTTGTGGGGGTGGGACCATGCTAATAAGATATATGGAACCCTAACGAGGGGATTGGTCAGTTTTGCCATACCGCTAGGCTTAAAATGAGCCATCCCAGAGGTAAGAAGGAGAGGATCTCACCACCACCAAGGAAATAGAGCCAAACAGTGGCAGAGAAATGGCAACAGGGGAGACTGGCAGGAGACAAAACAGTGGGCTTCCAAGCCCATAAAGCGAGAAAGCGGAGTGCCTTTGAAGGAGGCTAGCTAGTGGAGTAGGTCCAAAGGACCCAGGATCCCTGCACTGAGAAGTTTCTGGAACCAGGAGACCAAGAGAAGGAGAGCTGTAACACTGAAGACAGCAAGAAACAGTAGCAGAGAAATGGTGGCAAGAGAGACTGGCAAGAGACAGCGCAGTGGGCTTCCTAGCCCACGGAGCGAGAAAGCTGCGTGCCTTTGTGCAGGAGGCTTGCTGCCAGAGTAGGGTGCCTCTGGGCACTTAGTGGAGCTAGGTTTGTCAACCCATGGAGCTAGAGCTTAGCGCCTTTGGCTCAAGGCTTACTGACAGAGTGAGGTTCCTTGGGGGACTTAATGGCATAGCTAAAAGAGCTTTACAGCACTTGGCCTGAGCAGGGCAGAGGCCAAGGGCCAGAGAAAGGCGCGTCTGTGGGCATAGCTGAGAAGAGGCTGTCCTGATGGAAGAACTGTGTCCTGAGCGTTCCTGAACCTGAATTGTAACCTGTTTACTTCCCTAATAAACCCTATAGCTGTGAGTATTGTCTATAGTTCTTTGTTATTTATCAAGCCCAGCAGAAAAGTAGAGTGCTGTGGGAGGAACAGTCGGTGTCAGAATTGGAAAAGATGACAGAGAGAGGAGGCACGTCAGACCTCTGCCTCATAGGAATCAGCCTGGGGCTGTTGATCGTGATTCTCCTTCCCCCTTGTGAAGTTAGAGGAGGTCAGACGACGCTACCCCCACATCATTTTTACATAACCTTTAAGAGCAAATTTTTCAGTTCCATTTAGTTCACACTCTGGTACAGGGGCCAGCAAACTTGTTCTGTAAAGAGCCAGATAGTAAACATTTAAGGCTTTGCGGGCTATATGGTCTCTGTGGTAACTACTCAACTTTGCCCTTATAGCACAAAAGTGGCCATATACAATATATAAATGAATGGGTATGGCAATGTTCCAATAAAACTTTATTTACCAAAATAGGAGGCAGGGTGGATGTGGACTGTAGAACATAATTTGCTGACCCCTGCTTTAGGATTTTTATTTCTACCTTGTTACCATGTGGAAAGTGAGTTGAACATCTCTTGCCACACCCCTTTTGCTCACTCTGCTTCAGCCACATTAGTTTTCTTTCCATTCCTTCAGCGTGCCCTTGGCTACCTCAGACCCTTTGTACAGGCTGTTTCTTTCAGAGCACTGTCATAGTTTATAGCTGTGTTACAGTTATTTGCTTTTTATTGTTTGTCTCCCTCAGTAAAACAGTAAGCCCCATGAGGACAGAGACCTTATCTTTCTTATTCACCAGTTTATCTCTAGAATCTAGCACAATGCTTTTAATACACTAAACACTCGTTAAATGTTTATTGAATGAATGGATCAGTGACTCAGTCTGAACTCTGATTAGCCAATGTAATTGTTTTCAGCAGCTGTGATGCAGTAGTTCTATACTAGTCCAAAGGTATAGCCACAGAAAAAAGTCAAAATTTTAGCTGTTTAATAAATCAAGTTATACCTACACATGCATTTCAGTAAATATCACTGTTCCTTCACGTATTACCATCCTGATACATTAAAATATGCACAACTCAGGATGCCCTCCTGAGTGGAAGAATATGAAATACCACTTTTCACACCAGCTATGTGGAAAAGCAAAGCCCTGCTGTTTACTTCTATGACACCAAACTGTAAGGATCAATCAAATCAATTCAATTCTGTTCTACTTTTTTTCTGACACCAGCTGCACATGCAGTGTTTTATCCTCTGACCCTGACCACCCGGAGTTCAGTCAGATCTTACAAGCTAAAGGGCGCAGTCCTCCAGACTGCCAAGTCTGCCCAAGACCTCAGACGCCAGCCGTAAGGTTGGGAGTCCCCATGATACCCTCATTTCTGAGCTGCTGATTACAAATTTGGAGGTCCCCCCTACCCCTTCAGGATACCAGCCACAAGCTCAGGGATCTTCAACCACCCCATTTCTGACCTGCTGGCTCCCACTACTCTATCAGGTTCAATAATTTGCTGAAATGACTCATGGAAAGCGCTATGCTTTACAGTTTTGTTACAGCAAATGAAGAGAGGCATGGGACGAGGTCTGGGAGAGTTCCCAAAGCAAAGCTTCTGTGTCCCAAAAAGGGATGTGCTACTGAATCGGCTTGATGGCACCCAGCAGCAACGACCTTCGCACGTGCATTGATGTCTTCACTAACGAGGAAGCCTGAGGAACTTCCATATCCTTTACTGGGTGCTTCATTAAAAAAAAAATTTTTTTTTTTTTGTTTTTTTGAATTGTGCTCTCCCTCCACTTCCCCCCAACCCAGGGCAGCCGATAACAGGATATCATAGTCTTTCTGGCCTGGCCAGCCTCACCTGACTCACTCACATTAGCATAAACCCTGAGGCGTGGTCTGTAACCTGTTACTGTTGCCCTCTGTCCATTCTGACTCATAGCGACCCTATAGGACAGAGTGGGACGCCCTGTAGGGTTTCCAAGGAGCAGCTGGTGGATTCAAACTGCTGACCTTTTGGTTAACAGCTATAGCACTTAAGCACTGTGCTGCCAGGGCTCCAGGAATGGTCTGTAGGCCTCATAAAAGGCACTTTAATTACTGGGGAATTTCCAAGGTTTTAGAGGTTATCTAAGGAACCAAGGACAAAGACCAAATTAAACTCCATACCTTTTATGACCCTTCTCTAAAGCTGCTGATCTGAATAAGTGAAACACCACCAAGTCTATAGCATGAGATTTTATATGGTTTCATGCCTCATACAGGGATGGTAAGGGCTATAAGAAAAACACTGACATAATCCTGTCCTTTAGGAAGAAAGTTCTGTCTGCATAATAGATAAAAGTAGTGACGAAAGGAAGAGGGTCAATTTTGATTCTCTGATAACTGTCTTCAGAACCTGGGATTTAAGCAACTCTGAATAAACTTCAAAAAAGAACTCTGTTAAACTAGAAGTAAGCATAATATCTAAGGCTGGTCTCCTTACATTCATCTGAAAACCTTCTGTACTGTTGGAGTAAAGAGCCAACACTGCAAATACCCCTTTCATCCCCACCTAACCTGTTGAAAGAACTACTGGAATTAACTATAGAAAAGGAAATTTAGACTTTAAGCTGTATAATGTTACCTTATTGCCCTTTGATCTGTGTGTGTGTGTGTGTATGTAAAACAACACATTGAACCATAGACTCATTAATTTCTCTAGCATCTACTAACCTGAGCTCTATAATAATTATATAATTACTTTTCCTCACTGCGGTATTACATCAAGTTTAGGAAGTAGAAAAGAGTCTAATTGAGGTCCCAGGCTTGAGGCAAACTATTATGTTGTAAATGGAGGTATTGCATACAGAAATAACTAAAGTAACTGGTTTAAGGAAAAAAAGGCAATTACTATGAGATTGAGTTACAGGGAAAAAAATAACAAAGTAGCCAAATAGCCTGTGTTTAGCTATACAGTATCCAGAGAAAAAAATTTAATAAGTAAACAATGGGTGGGTTTGAGACATTGGGGGACAATTTATTAAATTTAACTGCCACTGTCATTTCTTATGGGTCTCAAAAATATTTCAAACTCATTATGTCAGGTCCTTCTTCCAATATTCTGCAAACTCTTCCTCTTCTGAGTCAGTATTGAATGGTAGAGGCCCTCAAGTTTTAGTTCAAGGGCCTTTTTTCCATTTCACATTATTCTTTTCCCTAGCCAGTATTAAAAAATGCCCGTAGTTTCAGTACATTTTCTATATGTTGATAGCTCCCCACTTTGTATCTCTAAGCCTGACTGTTCCTCTGAGATCGTGACATTATTACTCAGTATTGTCCACAGATTTGTCAAAAACATCTCAAGTTCAACATGCTGTTGCAGAAGCTGCCAGCTTCCTGCCCAGTATCTGTTTTCCCCTTCCTTATTACCTGAACCCCTATTTCATTAAGGTTACAATGCGCCTAGATAAGAAGAAAAAAGAATGTTGCCCAGCCTTCCTTACTCTTAGGGATGGCCATGTGATACTATTCTGACACAATTCTTAGGGATGGCCAGTGAGATGTAAAGGATCTTTGGTTGTGCAGTGGTTAAAGCACTTGGCTCCTAACTGAAAAGTCGGTGGTTCAAACCCACCAGCCGCTCCGTGGGAGAAAGATGTGGCGGTCTGCTTCCATAAAGATTACAGGCTTGGAAACCCTGTGGGGCAGTTCTTCTTTGTCCAGTAGGGTCACTGTCTTAGTTTTCTAGTGTTGCTATAACAGAAATACCACACTGGATTGCTTTAAAAAAAAAATTATTTTCTCACAGCTTAGGAGGCTAGAAGTCCAAATTCTGAGCACCAGCCCTAGGAGAAGGCTTTCTCTCTGACAGCTGTGGAGGAAAGTCCTTGTCTCTTCAGCTTCTGTTTCCTGGAGCTCTCCGTGTGTGTTGGCATCTATTTTACCCCATGTCTTTTCTGCCCCACTTGTTTAATCTCTTTTACATCTCAAAAGAGATTGACTCAACATATACCCTACACTAATCTTGCCTCATTAATGAAACAAAGACAGCCCATTCCCAAATGGGATTATAACCAGAGGCATAAAGGTTAGGATTTATAACACGTTTTGGGGGGACATAATTCAATCCATAACAGTGACTATGAGTTGGGGTCTACTTGACGGGTTCTTGTTTTTTAAATGAGATGTGAGTGAAAGTCTTAGGGGAATGCTTTCAGGAAATCTCTTTAAAGTGAGTAGGAGCAGGAGGGAACACTCAGGCTATTTGCCCTTTTCCCTTTCTTTCCTGCTTGGAACTTGGATAAGGGAAAAAAAGAACCGTAGCCATTAAGAAAATTGTAAGCTTTCAACTCTTATTTTTCTTATTCAACATTTCAGGTAAGTAGAATTCTCACCTCTTAACCAGTAATATAATTTTACAACAAATATGGCCCAACCACTTGCTCAACTACAACCTTCTTTCCAGTATGAGTATGTACTTAAGTTCAGGAGAAGGAGAGAAAACTAGAGGAAAAAAAAAGTTGAAAATTGTAGGTTAGGAAGTGGCCACTGCTAAAAGGCTTTATTTCAGAGCCAGGAGCAACCACAAAGCAGGAAGCAGAAGGTAAAGCAAAAGGGGTAAAATAGAGTAACCAGAAACCATCCATAAGTGTCTTTTCTGGTGTTTTGATGCCTGAATTTTTATGTGGAAGAAGTAAGAACATCAGAACATTTTGATACCTATTTTAAGAGAGAGATAGGTGACTTATAAAGTTATAACAAGAGCCTTATCCAATGATGTAAATCTATATTTAAAAAAAGCTTTAGTTTTGTAGTTCTTGTCAGCGTCAGCTGTCCAGGAAGTGGGAACCATTGTAGGTAAGAACTGGTGAGTAGAGGGTGACGTGTATTACGATTTTGAAGCCTCCATGTGGCAAAGAGATGTCAAAGAAAATGCTAGACTCATTGAATCTCTGGACTGAAAACCTAACCCTGTACCCAGTTTGTAAATTTCCTTTACCACATGTCCTTTGCTTTCTTCTTGAACAGGAGAATTTCACTTCTAGGATAACTTGTACTCTGCTTCACAGTTTTAGCCACACTTCAGAGCATCTCTTGTGGCTGGGAAGATAATGTACACGGAGTGCCTCGTAGAAGCCTCATGCTTGTGGCATTTCACTTCATTGCAGGCTTTGAAAAGTTGTCGAAGATGAGCTGAAATTCCATGTTCATTCTGACTCTCAGCCAGTTTTCTTTCTAATAGGTCTTATCTCATGGGAGGAAACAGAAGGCTAAAGCACCAAAATTTTAAATCCAAACAGATTCAAAGTTTCATTTGACTAAATTGTTATATTCAGAAAATACACATTCAAAAAGCTGCAGTGTGTGTTGGGGTGCTATAGACACTCTTTTTATCTCATAGGAAAGAACAAGCTAGGAGGAAGTGAGGGTGGGGGAAGCTAGGGATAGACAGACTTACATAAACACTGGCTTGAGCTTTTACAGGCGTTGTGTAATTCACTGGCCCAGAGAAGGTCTGGATGACCTGAACATCCTGAAGCCCTGATGTAGTGAAATAACAGATTCTGGGCAGGGGTGACTCCCAGTTAGAAGACTGCTGTTGTTGTTAGGTGCCGTGGAGTCGATTCCAGCTCATAGCGACCCTATATACAACAGAACGAAACGCTGCCCGATCCTGTACCATCCTCACAGTCATGCTTAAGCCCGTTGTTGCAGCCATTTGTCAATCCATCCTGTTCAGCGTCTTCCTCTTTTTTGCTGACTCTCTGGTTTACCAAGCATGATGTTTTGTGTAAATAGCACAGATGCCATTATTGCCAGGAAATTATACAAATATAGCTATCACAAAATTATCCTTTCATTATTTTATTTTTTTCTTGTATTATATTTTGATGAGTAGGATGGTTTGTCTCCTTTGTGGTTACCTTATTATTTACCCCTATTTTTCTAGATTTAAACCTAACTTATTTCTCTGTATCGCCGTATCTTCGTCTCGATATGGAAGATCTATGATTACATTTCTTAGTTCCTCTTTATTGTTTTAATGTTCTCTTCTTTTATATAATAACATTGCTGTTACCCAGTTTTGAGCTTTTTTTCTGTTTTTAAATTTTGCTTTGTTCTTTTGATTTCTCTGTCTGGGTTGACTTCTGGTTGCTCTGCCCAGTGTTCTAGTCTTGGGTTGATACCTGATATTATTGATTTTCTAACCAAAGAACTCCCTTTGGTATTTCTTGTACTTTTGGTTTGGTTTTTATGAATTCCCTAAACTTGTTTATCTGGAAATGTCCTAATTTCACCTTCATATTTAAGAGACAATTTTGCTGGATATATGATTCTTGGCAGGTAATTTTTTTCCTTAAAATTTTTAAATATGTCATCCCATTGCCTTCTTGGCTGCTTAGTTTCTGCTGAGTAGTCCGAGCTTATTCTTATTGGCTCTCCTTTGTAGGTGACTTTTCTTTTGTCCCTAGCTGCTCTTAAAATTCTCTTTATCTTTGGTTTTGGCAAGTTTGATTATAATATGTCTTGGTGACTTTCTTTTAATAACTACCTTATGTGGAGTTCAATGAACATCTTGGATAGATATCTTCTCATCTTTCATGATATCAGGGAAGTTTTCTGCCAACAAATCTTCAACAATTCTCTCTGTATTTTCTGTTATCCCTCCCTGTTCTGGTACTCCAATCACTCGTAGGTTATTTTTCTTGATAGAGTCCCACATGATTCTTAAGTGTTCTTCATTTTTTAAAATTCTTTTATCTGATTTTTCTTCAAATATATTAGTGCCAAGTGATTTATGTTTGAGTTCAGAAATTCTGGCTTCTACTTGCTTAGTTCTCCTCCTATGACTTTTTATTGAGTTGTCTAGTTCTGTAATTTTATTTTTAATCTTCTGAATTTCTGATTGCTGTCTGTCTATGGATTTTTCTGGCTTGTTAAATTTTTTATTATGTTCCTGAATAATCTTTCTAATTTCTTCAGTTGCTTTATCTGTGTGTTCCTTAGCTTGTTCTGCATATTGCCTCATTTCCTTCCTGATGTCTTGAAGGATTCTGTATATTAATCTTTTGTATTCTGCCTCTGGTAATTCCAGGAAGGCACTTTCATCTAGAAGATCCCTGGATTCTTTATTTTGAGCGCTTGTTGAGGTGATCATGGTCTGTTTCTTTATGTGACTTGATATCGACTGTTGTCTCCGAGCCATCTATAAGTTATTGTATTAGTTTATGCTCGCTTACTGTGTTGTAGCTTCTTGCTTTGTTTTGTTTTGATATACCCATATGAGTTGCTTGAGTGAGCTAGCTTGATTATTTTTGCCTTTGGAGCTCTGACGTCCTGTCCCCAGATGGCTAGAGCCGTTATCAGGTATTATCAGTCTAGGAGTCCATTCAATTTTTTTGTATGAATTCAGCTCAGGTGTCCAGGTAGCTGATCATCAAGTGTGTGGTACAGGCTTTGTCCCACAGTCTTAGAGGGGCAGGGGTGATTGACGTATGTACCAGTATCTGATTGCAGCAAGGGGTCACGCTCTGAACAAGGCAGGGGGCTGAGAACCAACCCCCGAGTGTCTCTGAGGAAAGCGCATCCCTGTTCCCTAGAGCGTGCAGGTGGGTGGGTTCTGCAGATGGACCATGGGCACCCGAAGTTTTTGGTTATAAGGACTGGGAGGTACCAGTTATCCTTGGACCCCTTTCGCGGGTGGCTGGGTGACCTCAGTGGAGCTACCAGTCCTTAGGACCCTGATGTGGGTAGGTGAGGACCTTGTTTAATAGGCAAAGCAATGTCAAACATCAAACGCTCGCCTCTCCACCACACGGCTGAAACGGTTGGAGCCTACCAACAAGGGCCTATTCTCCTGAAATAGGCCCACGTGGGTACATGCAGAAGGAAAAGGTGCTCAAAGTCCACAGACCATTTATGCCTGGACAGAAGCCGCTTCTGTCCTGAGCTCCCCTGATTAGTGGAGCTGGCAAATTATCTTTTCCCCCATTTGCAAATTTTTTCCTTCTCCAAGGCTGGGAGGACGGCTCTAGGTGCTCAACAGGGCCTATCTCAGGCCCAGGGAATTCAGCCACTAAAGCTAGCTTGGGGGTGGGGGGGAGGGGCGCGGTAAAATATATGCAAGTACTTAGCATTTGCCGAGAGTGCCGTTCTTCTCAGGTTCCGGAGCTGTGAATAGGCTGTGTGGCTGGCTGCTTCTCCCTGAGGGAACTGCAGCCAAATGCTAGTACCAGCCCGCCGCCGCCGCCACCATTCCAGGAATGGTGCCTGAGGGCCCCCAGTGATTGAGGTCCAGTAACTCCTCTCCGCTTCTGAACCGTCTCTTCCTCCGCTGCCCCTCAGTTCATTTTCTAAGCTTGCCTTTGAAGCTCAGCACTTAGCTTGTCACAAATACCCTCGTTTCACTTGTTTTTTTTTTGGGTCTTTGTTGTAAAGAGGGCTCACCGAAGCATCTGACTATTCTGCCATCTTGGCCCTGCCCCCTCTTTCATTATTTTAGTTTTATAGATTTTACTTCCTAAAGCTTGTGTAATTTATGTACTGTGCCATGAAGTAACAATAGGATGATATCCCTGTTATGTACTTTACCTCACATTCAAGTGCTGGCTCTTGTTGGTTCCCTGCAGAGTAATAACGACATCTGTACCATTTGTATGGACAAATAGATGTATTGTGTAAACAGCTAAACTAAAGAACCATCAAAAAAGAAACCACTTTTTTAGTTAATTTTTAAAACTAATCCAAGTTATGATTAAGTCTCTTTACATGGTAATTTCTATTCTTAAGATTTTAATCCTAGTCCTTTCCCTGTTTTATCCCTATATTTGATTCATTGAGTGGAAAAACTAAGTTCTAGACTAATTTCACAGGCGTTTTTCATTTTTAGTGTAAGAGGACAGAAATAGGAGGTGTACACGGGATACCTGGAAACCTTGAATATCAAGGCGTGCAGCCTGGGGTCAAGATTTGCCAAATCTGACCTTACCAGCATAGATGGACAAGTCAAAACACAAAGCAAAGAGGCTATTCTTTCCAGAGTCTACCCTAAAGCCTTAAACTTGCCATCTGAGCTTACCAGAACTGCCACTCTGCCTTGCCATCACCTTGATCTACGTCAAGCATGTGAGTGGTGTGGACAACTAGTCTCTTCAACTTCTTTACAATGAACTGTCAGTACATAGGCACAGTAATAGAGGCACACACACAAAAACTAGAACAGTTGCCATCAAGTCAATTCCAACTCATAGTAACCCTATAGGACAGAGTAGAACTGTCTCATAAGGTTTCTAAGGAGTGGCTGATGGGTTCAAACTGCTGATCATAGAGGCACACAGGAACTCTTCAATGTTCTTTGATGATGATGCCAAGCAAAGGGCGTCCACGATTATCATGGAATAACAAGCCTAAAATAATGCAGCACCAGTATAAACTGCAGGTATGCAGCATAATTGACGTGCTATTTTTTTTTTAGTAAATGAATAACTTAGTTTGGGGGTTAAATACCACTTCTGATGCCCTGGTAGAGGCATTAAACAGAAAAACATAAAAACTCACGTTAGAAGCAAGTGATATGTTGTTTTCCAGATGTGAAGAACGTCATTATTCTTATTTCTATCAGCACTAATTAGTCTATGACTAATTAAAAGCATAAATCATATTTAGATTAACTTACATTGCCCCCCCCCCCAATAATCTGTCATGCTTATAGCAACGTGTTTAGTTTTTTGTTTTGTTTTTTTTTTTTGGCTAATCAGTACGTTATTACTTTCTACATTTTCTTTATTACTTGCTGTACTACTACTTAGCTAGAGGTCCTTCTCTTATAACCTATTTATGGATTCCCTTCTTTAGTTTATCTTCAAGTAATTATTATTTTTTTTTTCCTTATTTTCCACATACATTAAGTATTTAGTCAAAAAATTATTAAGCACCCATCTGGTGCCAGACACTAGGCTAAGTGCTAGGAATATAGCAATGGACAAGACAGACGTGGTCCCTGGCTTCATGGAGCTAACCTTACTCTTTAATCATGAAATCTATTTCTAAATAATCTTTTCACTGGTGTTTTATTGTTCAAGACTGTGGTCCCATTTTTGCTTATTTATTCATACAACAAACAATATTGAGTATCTGTAGTATAAATCACACTCTGTGACAACATATATGAGAAAATAGAAATGTCAATAGGCATGTATACTGTTACAGTACTGTGGGTTAGAATAAAACGATGGTGGTGTGAACCATGGGCAGTGAAGATACAAAAGGCAGGTCAACAGCTCTAGCTGGAGAAGCCAGGAAAAGATCTCAGGAAAGATATTATGTAAGCTGAATTTCTAAAGATTAGTAGGCAAAGAAGATAGGAAAGGACATTCTAGGCTAAGAAAAGAGCATGTGGAGAAAGATACAGAGTAATGACATGTTCAAGGTGGCATTCTCCATGAGAAGTTCATTGTAGTTCAAATATCCAAACCAAAAAACAAACCCATTACCATCGAGTCAATTCTGACTCATAGCGGCCCTATAGGACAAAGTAGAACTGCCCATAGGGTTTCCAAGGAACGGCTATTGGATTTGAACTGCCAACTTTTTGATTAGCAGCCGAGCTCTTAACCACTGTGCCAGCAGGGTTCCAGCTCAAGTATAAGGGACAGGAAAACCAAACCAAGTCCATTGCCACTGGGTCAATTACTACTCATAGCGACCCTGTAGGACAGAGTAGAACTGCTCCATAGGGCTTCCAAAGCTGAGAACCTCTGCACAAGCAGACTGCCATATATTTCTCCTGCATAAGGGACATGAAGTGTCATAAAAGCACATGAGTCTCTAAAATAGGTTAGAGCCAGATTGTGAAAGGCAATGCTTGTGACTGCTTTGGCTTGCTGAAGATCAGTGAACATTTTGTTCACTTAAGGGCTTTGATGAGGAAGCTTTGTTGACGTAACCATATTTCACTTCCTGCTAATTGCTCACAGACTTCCATTAGGTACTGGTTCCTTACTTTAACTGACCAGTTCCACTGATCACGCTGGACCAAATTTGCCTTATAACCATCCGTATTATACCTAAACATTATTTCGGTCATCATAGCTTTTCTTCAAAGTAAATAATGTTAGGAAAACTTGAAATTCTGTTATTAGATTTACCTTTGTTATTAAATAATTATTAGAATTTAAAACATCATACTCATTTTACACAAATAATCTATTTAGTATAGTAACATAAATGTTCCCACTTACGATTAGTTGTATTATTTGAAAACCATGAAGGTGTTTTTTAGCATAAAACAATGCAATTGAGAAATACTTTGACGTTGTTACAAAATGATACTTAGGTAGCTGCTTCTTCCTTTTTCTCTATTTTTAAAAATAGTGTATCTCTTGAAGAGATTTTACCACACTTACAGAAGCAAAAACAAGGAAAAATAGTTAAAAATGCTGTAAAACTAAATACACATAAAGCTAATGAAACTTTAATGGTTATTCTTATACAAGGGATCAAGTCAATGCTTGACCCCATTTTTGAAAAGGAAAAACTGAAAGTGGAATCTGTTTGTGACACTATAGCAAGCCTTTTCTCAATTTCAAGAAACTCAGTGCTTACTTTATGACAATATCCATCTTAGTTACTGAAATATAAAACTGAGTAAATCACAGCCTGTAGTCCCTATGGACTTTATCTAGTGAGATATTAAGTAAAACCACATGAAAATGCCTTGTTTTTATAGGTCAAAATGGTCAAATTACAAATATGTTAGATCAAATGGTCAAATATTAGGCTCGGCCTAATAGATATGTATGTTATCAGAAAATTATAATAATAAAGATATCAACAAGGTGCTACAGACACAGAGAAAGTGTTTCATGCAGCTTAGAGCAATCAATGAAGGCTTCGCAGAAGACATGACATTTGAACTGAGTTTTAAAAAGTGACTGGAAGTTCCTGTGCTCACAGGAAGCGAAACAATGAGGGCATTCCAGAAATAGGAAACAGCATGTGCAGAGTTGTTGAGCCAAGAAAGAGCATAGCACATGTGGGAAACTGCAAATAGTTCAGGCTAGTTGGAGTGCCAGATGTGTTGGGAGTGACAGGAGATGAGGCAGGTGAAGTAAGCAGAGGGCAGATCATGGAGGGTTGGATGTGTCAAACCTAAGAGCTTGATTTTAACCTGGAGATCGGAGAAATGTGTATAATCCAGGAGGTGTGCAAGGTAGTCAGGATTCAGAAAGAAAATATTACTACTATTACTTGTATTTACTTTTATCATTTAAAAAATTTTATCTGTATAGGAGTTACAATGTACATAATTCTTATTGAAGTATTAGATGTAAGTAATTTATAAATAAATACCAAGTACATTATTTTACAAGACCAAAAAGTCTGGAAACCCTAATTAGATGGTAGGAAGCCATTAAACGGTTGGGTTTTGCTTAGGAATCCAATTTATTTGTGTCTTTTCCTTATTTGCAATAATTTAACGTGAAGTAGTTTCTTGACTTCTCAATATTTTACTTCTTAAAGCCATTATAGTGGGAAAATAGTTTGTTCACATTTGTGTTTGGTATAGTTTACATTACAAGGAAAAAAGGAATTAGGAAATATTTGACCTTCAGCTCAAAACTGACAAGATGGTGATATGCAACAGGATTGGGAGGAAAAATTAAAACTTAAGAAAAAAGTATTATTTAACCCCATTAGGTAGCAGTAGAGCCAAAATCAGAAGCAGTGTCCTGGCAACAGAAGTCAAGTCTGTGAGCAGTGTAACAGTGAACAGTATATCCTCAGTGTGAGTAGGACCACAGGCTAAGCATGCATTATTCCAGCTATTTAATCTTCAAGTATTAAGAACAACCAGTCCTTTTTATACAAGTCATACATTAGTCATGTGCCTGAGATCTTTCAAGGCCGCAACTAACACCCTTAACTGAGATTTATGTATTTAGAGCTGTAACCTCTTCGTAGGTCAGCAAAATCCAAAAGTCAGCAATAATTTCTGCTCAATATTTTTGTGTATTATAGATCTTTGTGCATTTTATATCTTTGTGGGCCATGAGATATTCGATAATTTTTGTTTTTAATTATGCTAGTGAATCAAAGCATTTTGAAATACTACTAATTAAAAAAAAGATTCCACATGCGTTTGTTAGCAGTTTTGCCATCCTTTAGACAAACGGTTTTTAGACCTTTTAAAGTAATAGAAGGCTTGTTCTTTAAATGAAATCTTATGTCAAAGCCCAATATGCAATAACCGCATTAGGCAATTTGCCCCGTCATAGAGGACTGGCTGTTTCTTATCTCTCATTTTGAAATTTTATATATGGGTATATATATCTCTCATTTTGAGGTTCTATATTTTGCTTTGTATTTTGTAATTTGTTAGTTCAACAAAAAAGAATTTACGTGGATGGGAATAATAAACGTGCTACTGACCTGTTACTAAGTCGGGCCTGTGTTTGCAGTGGTAGAATTGGATTTATAATCATCCATCCATCCTCTTTAATTTCATCCCCTTTGCTGGCAACACAGCAATTTATGACCAATAGCCACTTGGTCAAGAATATAACATCTGCCACTCCACAGAAACAAATTTCTCACTAAGGGACTTCCCTTTCTCTCCTTTTATCACTGATCTTTTAATAATTTTTGTTTTTGCCCTACTCATTTAACTACACCTTTGCTACCTTTGGACTCTAACAGGCTCAAAAACCTGTTTGTCCAGTTTGATACATGGTTATTTTTTCTCTCACCCATGAGTTATAATCATATTACTGTAAGCTGATAAATTCTTGGCACTATGTATGCTTTTTATACACTTAGATTGTTATAAAAACTGGCATTGTATAGGGAGGTCGAGGATATCAGTGGAGTCTTTCAGAATATGGTTCATTTTTCCAAGATCAAGAAAGGTCAGGTGGCCAATCTGACTGTCCATAAATCACAGTGCAGGGACTTTTCTACCTTTTTCTAATGGTCCATATAAATAATATAAATAACAGGCCACTCATGTAATTCAGTCATCAGTGAATCTCCTTAATAAAAATATACCCTGAACCTTCATCCTTTTAGCAAATGTTTATTGAGCATACAGTGATGAACTAAATGAGCATGATCCTGCCCTTATGGGATAAAGATATTATACAACAAAACAAGTTAATATATAAAGTAAAACCTGTGAAAGCAGAACCTATGTAAGGCAGAACCTGTCAGAGAAGGAAAACACACATACTTTCCACTAATAGAGAGCAGTAGAAAAATGGTAAGACTACACCTTGTCAGAGGTGGAAAACTTGTGAGGAAAAACAAGGCAGTCCCATCAAGTTCCGGCTCTCACAGATTTCACTATATACATGTATACACACCTGTATATATCTGATACCAGTTATGAAGGAAACAAACAGGATTCTACAGCCAGAGTAAAAGAAGCTATTTTAAATAGAACAGTCAGACAATAAATGAGAAGTGAAAAGAAAAGCAGTCCAGGCAGAAGGAATAGCTTGTGCAAAGGCCCCGAGTCAGGAAAGAGCTAGGCTTGTTCATGGAACAAGACTTCAAATTCTATGAGGACAAGAATTTTCTCTTTTGTATAGAATAATGTATGTTAAATAATAGGTACTACATAAATATTTGTGTATGAACGAATGAATGCCTGTATACCTAGGATTTTATGAGTACAAGTTGAGGTTGAGGAGGTAGGCAAGGACCAGACTATGCGGAGCCCTGCTAAAAACTAGGGGGTGGAGTCTAAGTGTCCTGAGAAGCCAATGAAAGGTTTTAATGAGGGGAAAGGTGGTAAGATCTACCTTATATTTTTTTAAAGATCACTCATCACTGTGTGAGGAATTGTTTGGTGGAAAGCAAAAAATGGAAGATGGGAAGCCCAGGTAGATGGTGTGGTGGAGATGGAGACAAGTGGACCAAAAGAAATCACTAAATAACTGAATGTCAAAGCTAAGGTCAGTTGGTTTAACTTCCTGCCCATTTCAGCTCTTCGGCAACTGAGCGAGGTGACTGTCTGATTTTATCTTTGTACCCTTAGGACTCCCACCCCCACCTCAACCCACATGCCATTCTGGCAAGAAAGCAGCCTTTGGCAAAGAATTTAGTGAAGCCCTTGAAGAGTAATTTCAAAGTTTCTTCCTGGTCTTTGTGTAGTAACCAAATTAATCGAGAAAATCGAGAATATGGATTATTCTACAAGGTAAAACTGACTTGGTCTTGTAAAAAAAAAAAAAAAGTCAATGGCATTAAAAGAAAAAAAAACAGAGACTTGTTTGGTTATCTATTGCTGCGTAACAAACTATCCTCAACTTCAGGCTGTAATAAAACAACCACTTCATTGGGCTCATGGATTCTGTGAGTCACGAATTTGGACAGGGCATGGGAGGATGGCTTGCCTCTGCCTCACAGTGCCTGAGACCTCAGCTGAGAAGACTTGAATGGCTGGAGACTGAAATAGCTGGAGCAGAGGATACACTTCTAAGATGGCTTCTTCATTCAGCATGTCTGACACCCGGCCTGGGAGGACTGCAAGGCTGGAATCAGCTGCAGTTGTCAATCAGAGATCTACACGTGGCCTCTCCATGTGGCTTGGGCTTCTCACAGGTTCTTTGAGGAGCATCCTGAGAGCAAGCATTACAAGAGAACCAAACTGCATGGCTTTTTCAGCCCTAGCTTCAGAACTCACACAAGGTAACTTCACCGCATTTTATTGATTACAAGTGTCAAACTAACTTAGAGTCAAGGGGAGGAAAATTAGACTCCACCTTTTCCTGGAGGAGCTGCAAGGCCTCCCTGTAGAGGAACAAATGGGTAGGAGGATATAGTTGTGGCCATCTTCCGGAAATACAATCCACCATAGACGGGTCTAGATTAAAAGAGATTAAAGAAGCAGAACAGCCAATGCAGTGCATGGATCTTGATTAGATTCTGGTTATGGGGGAAAAAAAGAATAATAAAAGGCAGTTACAGATAATCGGAAAAATATGGTATAGATCTTAGGTGATAATAAAGAATTAGTAATTTTCTTGGGTGAGAAAATGGTATGTGGTAATATAGTGGATGTCCCTATTCTTAGGAGATGCCAGCTAAAGAATTTATGGGTTAAGTGTTATAATGTCAACAGTTTATTTTCAGTCAGTCAGTAAATATGGAAAAATACTTAATCTAGGTGGTGGTTCATTTTTTAACTTTTTTGTACATAGTTTCATAATAAAACGTTTAGGGAGTAAGAGGATTATTTGGCTAAGCAATAGGCCTGTGGGCTCAGAGACTTTCCACGTTGGTGGAGGAAGGGAAGGAAGATAAAGAAAAGCAAACATGCTGCTGAATAATGTCAAGCAGTAATTCCAGTGACAGAGAGGCATCCCTGAAGATTATGAAACAGGTTGGAAAATATTTTTCTTACCACATATCAGCTCGGACTATTCTTGTTTCTAAGAAAGAATGTTCATCCTTAGGAGGTAAGGGTGTGTGTTTGTGTATGTCTGTCTTTCTGAACGTCTCTCCAGTAGTTACCCAGGAAGTAACTGGCAAATTGTATGCACTGCAACCTGGTGGGCAGGTGGAGAGAACTTTAAAGGGGCAGGAATCTTTCTTGCTGGAGCTCCCAGCAGTGTATCTGTTGAGCATAACTAAGGTTTGGACAAATTTATTGCCATGAGATAGATTCAGAGGTGAGACCAGTTCTTACTGATGTGTAAGTAATTCCTTAAAGATGGGTACACTTTCCCCAGGGAGATTAAAGGCGGAAATGCTTTTACAAAAAAGCACAAGCTGAAAACCTAGACTGTTAGGAACTGGGAGGAGTGGAGCACAAAAAGGTTGGTTGAACAAACCATTCAATCTGTGAAGTAAATCCAAGGGAAATACCACATTTGTTGTTGTTGTTGTTGTTAGGTGCTGTCAAGTTGGTTCCAACTCATCATGACCCTATGCATAACAGAATGGAACACTGCCCAGTCCTAAGCCATCCTTACAATCCTTGTTATGCTTAAGCTCATTGTTGCAGCCACTGTGTCAATCCACCTCATTGAGGGCCTTCCTCTTTTCCACTGACCCTGTACTCTGCCAAGCATGATGTCCTTCTTCAGGGACTCATCCCTCCTGACAACACGTCCCAAGTATGTAAGACACAGTCTCGTTGTCCTTGCTTCTAAGGAGCATTCTGGCTGTACTTCTTCTAAGACAGATTTGTTTGTTCGTTTGGCAGTCCATGGTATATTCAATATTCTTCACTAACACCACAATTCAAAGGCATCAACTCTTCTTCAGTCTTCCTTATTCATTGTCCAGCTTTCACATGCATATGATGCGATTGAAAATACCATGGCTTGGGTCAGACGCACCTTAGTCTTCAAGGTGACATCTTTGCTCTTCAACACTTTAAAGAGGTCCTTTGCAGCAGATTTACCCAATGCAGTGCATCTTTTGATTTCCTGACTGCTGCTTCCATGGCTGTTGATTGTGGATCCAAGTAAAATGAAATCCTTGACAACTTCAGTCTTTTCTCCGTTTATCATGATGTTGCTCATTGGTCCAGTCATGAGGATTTTTGTTTCCTTTATGTTGAGGTGCAGTCCATACTGAAGGCTGTGGTCTTTGATCTTCATTGGTAAGTGCTTCAAGTCCTCTTCACTTTCAGCAAGCAAGGTTGTGTCATCTGCATAACGCAGGTTGTTAATGAGTCTTCCTCCAATCCTGATGCCCCGTTTTTCTTCATATAGTCCAGCTTCTCGGATTATTTGCTCAGCGTACAGATTGAATACATATGGTGAAAGAATACAACCCTGATGCATACCTTTCCTGACTTTAAACCAATCAGTATCCCCTTGTTCTGTCTGAACAACTGCCTCTTGATCTATGTAAAGGTTCCTTATGAGCACAATTAAGCGTTCTGGAATTCCCATTCTTTTGCACTGTTTTCCATAATTTGTTATGATCACATAGCCGAATGCCTTTTCATAGTCAATAAAACACAGGTAAACATCCTTCTGGTATTCTCTGCACAGTTTAAATTTTCTTCCTTGTCTACGCCACAGCAGTCTGGTACAGTTCTGTATAGTGGTGCAAATAATAAAGACATAGGACTCTAAAGGAAGTCTGGCTGCCACACCCACACCTCTGGCGCCACTGTGAGGGGAGAGAATCTTCTCTTGGGGACTTGTCCTGTTGTTCTAGGCACTGACCAGCAGGGCTGCAAGCCGAAGGACTGTCAGATGTCTGTGACCCTAAGGAGCAATTGCCGTGTGGGTAACTCAGAGGGAGATTAAGACAAAATTCTGCTTTCCCAACATATGCTGTCCTAAAAAATAACTTTGGCTGGAGCTGGGAGGCTGACAGCTGTTTTATAATATAGATTAGCACATAGATTCTCAATGAATAGGGATTTACTACCTCACAGGGTAGCCTGTTCACGTTTGTATTGCCCTAATTATTAGAAAGTTATTTCTTTTACTAAGACAGAATTGCACCCCACCCCCTCTTACTCCCACCCATTCTAATTTTACTCTCTAGAACCTCAGCAAATTAAGGCTAACCCCTTTTATTGGAATTTTAAGATTTAATTTGTTTGGAATGGCTGCCTGGACAGCTTTTAATCTATTGCCAGGGAAGATGAAGGAGTGCTAAGAGTTATACTTATCAGATAGAGTAGATAAGGTGCCCCATGAAGCTAAGTTTTGTCTTAAGATTTGCCGGTCACTGCTGCCTTTGTAGGAGCCCTGGTTAAGCACTCGCCTGCTAACCAAAAGATCAGTGGTTCGAGCTTACCAGCCGCAATGCAGGAAAAAGATGTGGCAGCCTACTTCCGTAAAGATATTTACAACCTTGAAGACCATGTGGGGCACTTCCAGTCAGTCCTATAGGGTCGCTATGAGTCGGAATCAACTTGACAGCACTGGGTTTGGTTTTGGTTTGGGGTTGCCTTTTTAATGAGACAACTCAGTCTGCCCTGAATAACTGCCCCAATAATTCGCCCAGATCTTCAAGAAGCCCTGGATTCAAGGAGTATAGACTCTGCTGGAATACTAATAACCAAGTAATTAAAAACCAGATCCTGCCCTATTTACCACTCGTTCCTAAACCACTTTACATAACTGGTAGAATAGTATCATCTTTTCTTTGTGCTCCATGATACCTTTCCTCTCAGTATGTCAGTCCTGGTGCCTCCCTGTCCTGAGATGTTCCCAGGTTCTACAGAAAGAACATGCTGCCCCTGAGCTGCACTCTTCCTTGCTGCATAATCTGGACCACACTTCCTCCTGCCCTCTTTCTTTACAACTCCTCCTCCTCCAGTTTTCCTTCTTCCAGAAATGTTCTCTCTTAGCCATGGATGGCACTCTCCCATTCTCTTCATTGCTGTGCTTTTATACCTTTTTAAAAATTTCTTTGTTATTTTAATGAGGTCTCAAGGGGAAGAAGAGATAAATATGCATGGTCAATCAGCCAACATGAACCAGAAACATCAGTTCCAAAGAAAGTATAGTCAATTAGTACATTAAAGAAATTTGGGAACTAGAGAAAAGAAGTAAAAATCTATGATTGTACCACATAACATAAATCCATTCATCCATTTATTTATCCACTGAAACCTGTGAGAACCAGAACTCAAAGGGAATGCCTTGGTTTTCTGGGTCTTGCAAGTTTTTCGCTTTTGACAGTGTGCATTCTTACCACTTTTCTATTGCTCATTTTAGTGGAAAATAGTTTTCCTTCTCTGACAGGTTTCTGCCTTATAGTTTCTGGCTTCACAGGTTTTACTTACCTTTATTTATTCATTGAAGTCATCAGACATTTACTAAATATGGTCTAAGTACCATGCCTTCCAGGGACTTAAAGTTTAGTAAGGGGTTGTTGCCATGTAGAAATAACCTCTAATCATATTTTGGTACATTTCCTTTGAATCCTAAAACTACTGTTTTTTTCTACATACCTTGAAATTACACTGTTTATCCAGTCTTAGATCTTTTATTTTATTTTTAGAGTGGAGGTGACAAGAGAGGGTCAAAGTTGTTTATTACAGACTCTTGAAATAAGATTATGTTATTTTTAACCTGAGTCTGGTGTAGACTAATGTTCTATAATTCATATAGCAGACTATGAATTGTTCTGTTTCACAGAGTCTTTCTCTAGCTGGACTGTTTCTTCACCTTCCAAATGGATTATCAGCTGTGAGTAGATACTCCTCACTGTTCAACAAGGGTGCTGATAGAGCCCCTACTTACTAAAATGGAAGCCAGGGCAGAATGGGCATCAGTCAGGGAGAGGAACAGACCTTGTGCCCTGGTCTAGTGACTTCAGTCCCTTTCAGCTCGGCCTGCACAGTGGATGACAGAGGTCTCACAGCCCAGGCCATAAGAGAGTGATTCTGGATGTTTTCTCGTTTCCTAACTCATCTCTTCTCCCTTCATTTTCCACAGTCCTTCTTTTCCCCCACCCCCTCCCAGAATTCTGATTTCCACACAACCTTTCTTGATTTTCTCTGAAATGCCACCCCTCACTACAAAAAAGGTAAAATGCCATTCTGTTTGATCTCTTCTATATCTTAGGGTCGCCGTGAGTTGGAATTGACCAGACAGCAGTGGGTAGTTTAGTAGCAGTAGTGTCTTAGAAATTTTACAGCCTCAGGCATCTATTGGTGGTCTTTGGTTTTTATCCCTTACCTGGTTTCTATTCTCTTTGTAGTTACAATCATATTTTAATGTGACAAAATCATACTTCCACATTTTTTTTTACAATCAGTGGGTTTTAGTATATTCAGAGTTGTACAGCCGTTACCACAATCTGATTTTAGAACATTTTGTCACCCCAAAAATAAACCCCATACTTACTAGCAATCACTCCCATCCCCCTCCCCAGCCCTAGGCAACCGACCACTAATCTACTTTCTGTCTCCATTTTTTTAAAAAAAAAAGTTGCTGTCCAGTCGGTTCTGACTCATAGTGACCTTATAGGACAGAGTAGAACTGCTGCCCCACAGGGTTTCTAAGACTGTAATCTTTACAAGGAAGCTGACGCCACATCTTTCTCATGCAGAGCTGCTGGGTAGGTTCAAATGGCCAACCTTTGTATTAGCATCCAGGCACTTCAATATTGTGCCACCAGGGCTCCATAGATTTGCCATTACTGCTCCGTTTATAAAGGGGAATGGTGCAGGTGGGGAGAAAGGTGAGCTCTGATCCTGTGGATTAGCAAGGGTGGAATGCAGAAAGCACATGGGGGACTAAGAGTGGGAGCCTTCTACTTCTGGCTGCTGCTTGTCTGCCATCCACCAAATACTCAGTTAAAACATTTTGCCCCTTTGAAAGTTAATTTTCTTCTGAAGATTCCCATCTGGTTTCCAAGAGATATTCACATATGATACATTACACACACATATTTAAATTTGATCGTATTTCATAAGTTTGATCTTCTTTCTTGTGAGTGAGTAACCCTAGGCTTAATATGTTGAGAGCTTTGACCCTGTTGCCCTCCCATTGCCGTGGGTTTGTCCTTATTGGCTAAACTGACAGTGAAGAGCACCATGCCTCAAACACATTCCCCTAACTCCCTAATTCCTAGGTTTTCAGTTCAGGGTGCTATACAGATTTCTTGCTGACATCCAGAATGCTGGGTAATTGGCACAGGGTGGGAGGCACCAGAATAAACCATAGAATGGAGATAACTTTGGAGAATGACTTGAAGGAATCACCCCTCTCTGCCATATGCCCCACCAGAATTCAGATGGGGAGATGAAGAAAGGTGGCAGATCATTTTGGGAAGGCTCTTTAAAAGGTACTGAGGAAGCACCCTCTTTCTGCAACCAGAGCATCTTGGCCTCCCCAGCATCCCTACCCCCCAGGGCAGTGTCAAGAACAGAGCTTTGTGAGGTTTAAGCACCCCAAGGCTACGAGGAGTGCCTTGCTGACCAAACAAAGCTAAAGGGGTTGGCTCATCATTGTTCTGGAGGTAGGTATATATAGGGAGGACAGGACTCCCCTGGTGTAGACAACTAGGAAGCTTCAACATGGCCAGTGTGACCAGGAAATCACAGGGGCCTAGTGTACTTAGGAGACCGCGAACCACGGGCACCAAAAGGTGGAAGAAGAGGAAGACTCCCTCTCAACCCAGGTCAAGAGGCAGTGGCAAGGTCAGATGATTCTACACAAGTGCCTCTTTTTCCCATTCACACCACTTTCCCCACCCCCGCATCTGCATTTGCCTGGCACAAGCCCCCTCCCCAACCCCACCTTTCCATCCAGCCCCCATTTTTTCCCCACAGGGTGACCTTCTGGATTCACCTTGTGCCTTACCAGGTGCTGAAGACACAAAAGAGGGTAAAAAGACTGCTTCACACAAGGTCAAGAAAAAAAAGCTACAACTACTTACAAAGCTACAACTGCTTCAAGGCACAAGAGTGTGAGAACAGCCAGTCGGTTTCAGCCATAACCATAGACTGAGCCAAAAGCAGCCAGACCAGGCCCAGCAGACCCTATAGAACCACAGCACTGCAAGATAAGACCTGTGGATTCCTGGCTGTGAGAAGTGGCCAACCACATTGAGTCTGACTCAGATACCAGTGTGGCATGGAAGGTAGATGGATGATGATTAATGTAAAATCAACAAGAAGTGAGAAGCCCTTCAAAAAAATAAAATGGAATTAGGCACCGTTTGTGGAAACAAATCATGTTTCACTAGCACTTGAGAGGGCCCCTCAAAATGAGGGAGAATCATAGAGGTTCAGCATCTTTGTCGCAGAGCAAGTCTTAGGTCCCTCTCACACCCACCTGAGGAAAGAATGTGCACGCAGCCTACAAGGGTGGAAAGAGCCTTGTTAGAACAGCATTCCCCACTCAGGAGTGAAGTCATCAGGACAGCAATGCCCATGTATATTCTAGTCGGCTTAAAGGCAGTGAGAAGGAAAGAGGGGAGAAAGGGAAGATGCTAGGGAAGGCTGGGGCCTTCCTCAGTCGTGGTGCGTAATTGAGCTGCTGAGGTCACTTGAGAGTAATTCAGGTTAGAAGTTGAAGGCCCCTGGGCTTCGTTGGCTCCCTGATCCTCTGCCTACCTTGTGGTGAGTTGTAACAAACATTAGAACCAAATTAGGCAGAGAAGCACAATAGGCCCAGCAACCAAGAGAGGAGGATTATGTGGCCAAATTAAGCAGAGGCCTCACTTAATACTCAGCTCTGGTCTGACTGCCCAGCTTCCCCGCTCTCACCCTCCCCATCAAAACAGCCCTCCCCTTTAAAGCCCAGAATGGACTTCTCACTCAAAGGTACCCTTCCGTCTCAGGCAGAAGTGGTTGACGTTTGTATATTTGTGGGTTACAAAGAGAGCCTCAAAAATTATTTTTGTGCCTCCCCAAAAGAATTTTGAAAAAACTATGTACTCTCTCATAAAGTATATATTAACATTCAGACTTTTTATCATGAGTTGAAATATCTGGTAAGGAAGTAATTTCTGATTATTTTAAATACTGGTAATTTACAATAAAACTGTTACATCAGCCTTTAAAAAAAAAAGTTTCAGTCTGACTTATATTTTTGTCCAGATAAATTCCAGCCCACTTTGCTGTGGAATTGGACTCGAGAGGTGCTACCAGACTGGGTTATTATTTGGCCTGTATTTATCTCACAAACCTTTGAATCTGAGCAAGTATTTGAATAAGCATTTAGTTGTAAGGGAGCGTTTGCCATCCCATGTAAATGAGATGATTTGTTATGCTCATTTTTAATGGCTGATTTTACCAGCTATTGACCTGAACCATGAAGAGAAGTGTAGGTATAGCTCTTGTGCAGTATGAGTACCTGCAGATGTGTTTGCTGCAGAAAAATACACCCCCAAGCAGTGAAGTGACTGAACCTACTGGATGTGGTCGTTCAGTGTTACTTAAGAATCAGATGTCCAGTGTCACATAGCATATTTGAGAACTTGCCCTCACAGTATATTTTGCTAGAGAAAAACATGTGATACATATACATTTGCTGAAATTTAAAATGCTTGTGGCATAACAGTGAAAACAGTCTCTCCCGTATCAACTTTTTTTTGAGTCTGTTCGTACATTTTTACTAAATTTAAAACAAGTTCCTCCGTCTTTGAAAAGATGGATAGGGAACGGATAGGAATCATTGCCTCTGAGAAGAACAGCTGGTAGCTGGGGAGAAGTGTGGGAGGGAAACTTGTATATCCTTTTGTATCTATTGAATTTTAAGTCATGTGAATGCATTACATATTCAAATGTAACCTGCAGTTTTAAAAATGAGAGTTAACTAGTTAATTATATAATAACTTTTTGAAGAAGACTTTGCTTACAAGAATTGTAATAAAATGTGTTTGGTTTTCAATCAGTGAAAAACTTCTCTGTTTCCTGAAGATTTATCTAATATATCCAATAACCATACACTGTAGTAATAATGTAATAGTGACAAGAAACTTACTATCAAAAAGGTATAATGAAGCAAGTTAGCAAGAAGGAGCACAAACAAGAAACCAAGAGTCAGAGATTACATTTTTCTCCCAACTTTTCGTTTCGTAAAATTTTAAACTTTCAGAAAATTTGAAAGATTAGTGCAATAAATACCCATAGTAGTACTCTTCATCTAGATTTACCAATTATAAAATGTGTTACAAATGCCACATATGCTTTAATATTGTAATCTGTTTTGGCCTTCCACATGCCTGAAAGGCTGGAATGCTGTCTGGAACTTTGATCTTGTTAACAACTTCATCAGAATGTGGTACCAGGACTTTGCTCTGTGAAAGCCCGTGACATTATTCTCTCAGCATAAGCTGCTGGTATGGTAATCCTCAAAGATATTGCAGGTGGTTCCCACTTTTACAACTTGCATCTGGGCTTTTTTATGGTATATGAAAACCACGAGAACTCAGCATTAACTGGACTAATCATTAACTCTCATTAGGTGTGTTTTGGGAGGTGCTGTGGAACTGGAGTAAGGGAAGGGAAGAATTAGAGCTCGTAGGAGGAAGCAAAGCGGTGGACCAGTCCTAGGGAATGATGAGGGGAGAGCTAATGGAGTTAAATAGGCACATGATGTCCTTCCACAGTCTGGAGGATTTAGAGAAGAAATTCACATTATAGTGGGATATATACATAACATCTCAAGACCAGGTGGGGAAAAGGGAGGAAGCTGAAGGGAAAAAAAGAAGCAGTATGTTAAGTAAATAGATTCAGGGTTCAACTGCCAAGCGTATACCAAAACCAAACCCACTGCTGTCTAGTTGATTCCCACTCGTGACCCTATAGGAAAGGATACTTCCCCATAGGGTTTCCAAGGAGCAGCTCGTGGATTTGAACTGCCCATCTTTTGGTTAGCAGCCAAGCTCTTAACCACCACGCCACCAGGGCTCCATAGAGGGGACTAGGACACTAAAATGAGATTACTATTAGAATATCCAAGTTAAGAACATGTTATAAGGCTAATAGAACAACTTTAAAGTAAAAGGAGATGATACCGACTTTGTGGTTTCATCTCTTTCTTTTTGCATGTAAAAGAGGTAGAGTATAAACTGGAGAATAGATATTTCTGTCTACATGCTTTGCCCAACAAAGTCTCTGAAAAACACGAGATACTTAAGAGAGGGAAATGTTTCCACTGGATGGAGGGAAAGAATAACTGTTCAGGACCATTCTGGTCCTGGGGAATCCTTAAATAGGAATATACCCCAATAGGCCAGGTCCCTTTTTACATACACAAAGGAGCTACTCTTATTCAGGAGCCAAGAGACAATACCAGAGCTTCTCTCAGTTCTCCCTAACCTGGGTCCCAGAAAGGGCCCAAGAATATACCATTTTTTCTTGAAAACATTCTTCACACTTGATCTGTTGATTTTTACTTGTTAAATGTAATCCATCAAAAGATGTTTCTATTTTATAAATCATTTAAGTATAAAATTGAATTTAATTGTTTTAATAATAGCATATGCAACACCAAATTATAGCTGTATTCATCGATTTCTTAAGAGCGTTTATAGCTTAAGATTTTTACAATATTTAATGTTTTAACTTCCATTGCAGTGTTATTTATTTTTGAATTTTCTTCTCCTCTTAATCCCACTATTTAACTTTTTGTTCTCAGTTACTAAGAATAATAACCTAAACCTCAAAATTGGAAACCATCTCTTCACATAGTTGCAGTTAATTATTCATCATGCCTGAATATCTTGCATTTGACTGAACATGCCCAGTTCTTTTAACAATTTCTCCTAGGTCTAATTTCACGAACCTTTAATCAGTTGCTCTTCTCCTCTGAACACTCTCCAATTTTTTTTTTCTCTTTATACAGCATGGCATGTAAAATTAAATGTAGTTTGTTCCAGCTGAAGCCTGCCCAGTGCCAAATAAAGCAAAATAATTGCTTCCCTTCATTTTCACACGTATGTCTTAATACAGTCCAATAGAGTTGCTGTCTCATATTTCAACACAGAGAGGACTCATCCAACCTAACACCAGCCATAAATGGTGGATCTCACTTGGCTTTATCTGGGGCTCTCTTAAGCTTGTATTTCTACGTGTTTGTTGCAA
The DNA here is from genome assembly GCF_024166365.1 of Elephas maximus indicus. Lineage (NCBI taxonomy): Eukaryota > Metazoa > Chordata > Mammalia > Proboscidea > Elephantidae > Elephas > Elephas maximus. Next base: position 47,358,325 of record NC_064826.1, on the reverse strand, counting down.
TTCAGTGGCATATTAAAAGCTAAATGTTAAATCCATAAAAAGGTTTCCTCCACACATTTTTCTGTCAGAGATTGTCCCATTAACAATTGGTATAAATGTGGATTTAGGGCTTGAGGGTCTCAAAAACTAAGGTTTGAGTGATTCAGAGTATTTTTGTGATGGAAACTGGAAAGAAAGATTCAGATGGAGAGATACCAGGAGAGATTGCCAAAGACTGGAAGCAGCAGGCTGCCTTTGTTTTCTTCCTGCCTGGTCCTGAAACCCATCTTCCCAGTGGCCCTCCCTGTCCAGCCCTTCTTCCCAACCATCTGGGCCTCCCAGTAGGCTATTTATTATAGAAATTGTATTCATTTGCTTTATAATGAAAATAAATTTACAAAAGTATATTGATAAGCATTTTTATACCAGCACATGAAGATCCAACTTGCTTTGGGGGAAACATGGTAGTCTTCATATAACGACTGGATGGCTTGTGTGTACTTTGATTTTTGTAACTTGTAATCTTTTGTTTACCATGAGGGGTTTTGTGTAACGTGTTTTAATTTAGAATACTTTGGTAGCAATAGAAACTTTGGGCGCATTTTTGTATGGTACATGTGACATATATAGAATTAGTACTTTATTTTTAAAAGCTAAAGCATTATGGTAAGAGGAAAGTAGGGTGAGTTTCCAAAATACCTTTTTAATATTAAAAAATAAAATTAAAGATTTGAGAAAAAAAATAGAAAGTTCTTTGATTGTAAGCAATGGAACCCAATTTCAGCAAAGAGAATTTATTGGGAAGATACCAGGATTTTGAGAAGGCTGAAGAACCATGTGTAGAAACTGGCAAACACCAAGGAAGTTCCAAAGAAGAAGAAGATTAGCATCCACTCGTCAGGAGTGTTCTTTGGTCCTTCCCTAGTCATTTCAGAGTTAAACTCTGGCACTGGGTGTTACGCATTGTGGGGAATACCAAAACCTGTAAGACGCAACCACTGTCCTTCAGGACATTGTCGCCTAGGAAGGAACCAAACCAAAAACAAAACACATTGCCGTCAAGTCAATTCCGACTCACAGCGACCCTATAGGACAGAGTAGAACTGCCCCATAGAGTTTTCAAGGAGCAGCTGGCAGATTCAAACTGCCGACCCTTTGGTTAGCAGCCGTAGCACTTAACCACTATGCCACCAGGGTTTCCGCAGGAGGGAAAGAGATACACAAATAATGAAACATAAAACCAGGTGGCTGCCAGAAAAGTGAAATGTATTGAAAGTTGATTTCCCAATTATCCTCTCATTCACACTCTTTACTCAGATTCATGATATTTCCAGTTTGGTAAGTGGCAAAACAAAAAGGACCTGTAACTTTAGAAACACCCTGGGGTTTACAAAAGTGCCCTTAGTATTTATGTTTTACTCTTACTCCAGAAAATTCTTGCTTTCAGAGGATAACGTATCTACATAATTTTCTTGGACACCCTATAACACTCAAAAGCCAGCTAGTTGTCTTAACTTTGTTTAGTAATGGCTTTGAATGCGTGGATATTGTATTTGGAATGAAGCACTTGAATTCACTCATTCATTCAGGAAATACTTACTGAGTACCTATGTGCCAGGCGGTATGGGGGTAAACTGCCCCTGTCCTCGTCGAACAGTCAACAAATTAACAAACATCTAATTCATGCTTTGAGCTCATTTCCCCAAATATGACATCCTGACTTCATCAAGTGAGATTCTAATTTGAGGAACTGCTACTTTAAAAAAAAAAAAAAAACTTTCAATAGCACAGATCATTTGAGAGGAAGAGGAATCAGTGATGTATTTTCTCTTTAACCATTAATCTGTAAAAGGGAGACAGGGAATTATGAGGATAAAGATAAAAGGTGCTACAGACTTCTTGCCGGATTTCAGATTGAGTCTCTCGTTCTAACTGATGCCATTTACGCTCCTTATTTATAGATCTGTCCCTAGACCTTCCCCAGCATGTTACACTTTAGGACTATAGACTGAGCTACATTTGAATGTATTTTATGGCATTTGGAAGCCCTCCAGTGGCCAAATACTATACCTGAAAAAAAAAAAAACCCTTTTGTTATGCTGAAGTGTTTGGGTGTGAAGTGTACTCAAGTTTACAACTTACTTTGAAATTTATCAAAAAATAAGATGTATTGATGGATGAATAGATGGATAGATATAAGATAAAGCAAATGTAAACACATTAATTGCAGAATCCAGATGATGGTATATGGGTCACTGTACAGTTCTTTCCATTTTTGAACATTTATATAATTAAACACTGAATAAAAATCTTTTGGTTAGACTCTGAAGATTTATGCAGTATTCTTAATTTATGCCTTCACTGGTTCACATTATTAAAGTTTTGTTAAGACATTTAAATTACATTTCAATAAAATCGTGTTCATTAATGAACATGGATCAATTTTTCTTAACATGGATTAAATTTTAGCTGTTTAAAAAGAACTTAAGTTTCTTTTTAGAAGGTTTCAACAATGGGAATGTGAAATAGCTATATGATTTCTGTATTTTTTTTTTAAGCAAGCTTTTTTTCCTAGAGTGCCTATTTTATAAACTCAGGAAATTGTTAACAGGTTAAATGAATTCTGACAATTCTTTTTCTTAGAAGAGATGTCTTGGTCACGGTTCAGATGCGGAGAACAAAATATACTCAACTAATTTCAGCAGAAAGGAATTTATTACTGCTGCTCACGGCATGATCAGGAAGCCACTCACTCCTACAGGCACTGGCTCCCGAGCACATCACTGTGATACACCACATCAAGAAAGATGTCTCATGGCTGCCTCTACCCCACTCATTTCTGAATTCTTCATTATACATAAGTACCTCTGGTTGATGGAATCCAAATCACATCTGCAAGTCAGTCTGAGAAATACATTTTTAGCCTTCCAGACACTGAAGTCTAGGAAGGCATGTTAAAAGGATAATGACATTAGATGAAAGGCTATTGGGAACTTTTAAAGAACAAATCAGCTAACAACAGTACCTGAACACACTAACCAATATGACCACCGAGACCAGTAGACATCATGAACCCCCTGATGGGTCAAATAGGAAGTACGTCTATAAAGCATTCTTGCCAAAAACATCAAACTTGAATCTGAGGAGGCCTGTAGATCTAACTAGCAAGTTTGCAAGAAATAGAGGGCTAGAGGTACATGTTAATACCATCATGATCGGCAAAATCTAGAGTGTGGGAAACTCTACAGGACAAGCAGCACAGTTTCTTCAACAAATGATCCAGCAAGACCCACTTTTTTCAAGGAAAATTATGGCATTCTGCCTAAGTGGTGAAGTGGTAATTAGTTGATAGAAGGGATGACTGACTAGCTCCCCTGGGGAACTACAGCCCCAGTGGAGTTGAGCTGTCTACCTGCAGTGAGCTTATTAAATGGTAATTGCTCATCTGCCACTAAACTTTGTGCTTTGTAAACAACTGTTTAGAGCTGGCATCTCGCACTTCTAGGTTCCCATCCACCCCTACTCTTGCTTATGTGGAATTCCTATATCATTTTCTGACTTGAAGACGTGAGGTTGCCAGAAATGTCATCTTTACTTGTGTCTAAAGTTTAAGTAATAGGAATCAAGTCTGGAAAAGGTGCCATCATCAGCCTGCCAAACGCCACCTCCACTCAGATGATTTAATTCCAAATAATGTGCTTGTGAGCCCATACAGTTCACAGAAAATTGGGTTAGGCATTCAAGGAGCTTGCAAGCTAATGTGGATGATATATTTTATAAAAGCTAATTTGAAATGATGGGGGGGAAAAAAACTGCATAGAATACAAGCATTAAGGAGGCTTGGTGGAAGGAGCAATTGTTTCTGCCAGAGGTCGAGGGAGTGATAGAGAAGTAGGAAGGCTTTATGAAGAAAATACTGCGGAAGTTACTAAAGGTAAGTAACTCGACTTTGATATTTGGAGGAAGTGGTGAGGGTGTCCTATTCAGGAGGCAGTGCTGGGAACAAATGATCAAAGCACAAAAGTATAAAAATCCAGGGTGTATCCAGGGGTTAAGGTATAGTCTCATCTAGCTGAAGGGTAAGTTGGAGGAGGTGGTGGTGGCAAATAAGACTAGAAAGATTGGAGCCACATCATGGATCTCAAATGACATCCTAAGGCCTCCCTGCCCTCATAGTTATTTGAGAACTATTTGAGTGGAGCTGTTTTTTGACTATATAATACCACTGAACTCCATTTCTGCCTCCTCCCCACATCCTTCATCCAGCATTGAGGGATCAGAATTTCCCTGCATTGTAACCTCGGACAAGGAACTTAACCTTCGCTGTACTTTTATTTCCTCATCTATAAAATGAAGGTTAAAGATCGTGCCTATTTCATTGGTACCATAAAAATATTTGTTATATAAGTAACTAAACAATGGATATAGCATTATTTATCTGAAATCCTCAAGTAATTGTTTTGAGGCATAAAAAAAGGAAGGATTTTAGATCTGTGCTAGTTTCCAACCATGGGCTTTAAGACTTTTCACAATAAAAGTTGTTATGCATATTATTATAGTCAGAATATAATTGCTAAAAGGACTACTGGTATTCCTTTTATTTTGGAGCTCTTCCAGACCAGAAGTTTCTTACAAAGTTTTAAGAAACAAGTAGGTACATTCTAATTACTTAAGGTTTGACTGAAGACTTCGGAAAATTCCTTGGCTTTTGGCTACAGCCTTTTGACATTTTCTCTGTTTGGCATTACCAACTCTATGTTGTGGAAAGGAAAAGAGAACACATACCCATTGTCATCGAGTTGATTCTGACTCATAGTGACACCCCGTGTGTTACAGAGTGGAACTGAACTCCATAGAATTTTCTTGGCTGTAATCTTTACGGAAGCAGATCACCGGGCTTCTTCCATAGAGCCATTGGGTGGGTTTGAACCACCAACCTTTCAATTAATAGCCTAGTGCAAGCCGTTTGCGCCACCCCGGGGCCTGAAAGAACACATAGGGCCCTTTTTATACCTATCAACAGTTTAGAAAAGTAGTAGTAGATAGGAAACAAGTGGAATCTATGTTAAATATTTGTAGATTTAATTATGATGTTTTCTGTTCTCCTTTACTGCTTCAGTTATACATTGCTCCATAATAAACTACTGCAGAACATAATGGCTTAAAACGACACTTTTTAATAATTTCTCACAATTTTGGGAGTTAAGGGACTCAGCCAGATGATTCTCCTCCATATAAAGGGCCTCTGTGTAGCTGGGCCTCTCTCTCTGCATGGTCTCTCATCATTGAGTGATTTAGCCTGAGCTTCTTGGTGCAAACGTTATCGCACTTGGCTGCTAAACAAAAGGCTGGAGGTTTGAGTTCACCCAGAGTCTCTTCGGAAGAAAGTCCTGGCGATCTACTTCCGAAAAGTCAGCCATTGAAAACCCTACAGAGCACAGTTCCCTGACACACACGGAGTTGCAATGAGTTGGAATCCACTCAAGAGCAACTTTTTTTTTTTTTTCACTTTACATGCCAGCAGGATACCAAGAGACTAAAGCAGCTGGGTCTCTTAAGGCCTAGACCCAAAATCAGCCGAGAATGATATCTGCTGCATTTTATTGGGCAAACAAGGCCAACCAGATACAAAGAGAGGAGCTGCAAAATAATAAATAAATAAATAAATAAGTGATAAGTGGTGGTGATTTCCAACCTACCACAGTACCACAGCCGTTGATCAAGTTGACTGTAAAATTGAAGTTGACCAAATTGGTAAAAATCTCAGATTCTCACATCTGCCTCCACACAATGGGTATCACATTTTACTCTGAATTACCCTACTGCAGGATTGAAGTTGACAGAGTGAGGAAAGGTGTGCAGATAGGCTTCATCAGTTTTTAATCTGTGTATTTTCAAGCCTATGAAGGAAACCCTGGTGGCATAGTGGTTAAGAGCTACGGCTGGTAATCAGAAGGTTGGCAGTTCAGATCCACCAGGTGCTCCTTGGAAACCCTATGGGGTAGTTATACTCTGTCCAACAGGGTCACTATGAGTCGGAATCAACTCGATGGCAATGGTTTTTTTTGGGTTTTATGAGTGCCATTGAAACCCAAAGGTCGGCAGTTTGAATCCATCAGGCGCTCCTTGGAAACTCTGTGGGGCAGTTCGACTCCATCCTATAGAGTTGCTATGAGACAGAATTGACTGGGCAGCAATGGGTTTGGTTTGGTTCGGTTTTGGTTTATGAGCACCATTTGACTTAAGTAACCAGTCCCTTTTCTAGGCAGTTAACTAGCACACATGGGTTTCTTTCTCCATAAAGCCTACACTCCTAGATCCTCTGAATTATAGAGGCATATAATAGGGTCAGTGGTTAAGAGAAAGTGTTTTCAAGTAAGAACTAGGTTTAAATTCTGGCTTTGCCACTTGCTTTGTGTGACTTTAGGTAAATTACCTAAAGTTTCTATTCCTCAATTCATCCTATAGAAGAGGAATATTATCTACCTCACTTTTTTTTGTGAAGAGTAAATAATATGTATACAAATTAATAGAGCGCCTGACACATGGTAAGCATTCAGCAAGGTTAATTTTTATTAGGCATGAGTCTGCATGAAGGCACATGATGCTTTTAAGATTTGCTCATTACCGTGCCATGAGGGACTTCAAAAATACTTTCAGACAACTGAAACTGCCTAAAAATGCGTCAGGGCTATTTGTTTTCTTAATTTTCTTGAGTGCTTTTCCTGGTTTTCTTGATCTATGAATTTTCCTCTTGGTTTGTTTGCTGCCCCCTTCTGGTGGAATGGGGGAAAAACTAGTTGATATTCCAGCCCTTTAAAAAAAAAAAAAAACCTGTAGCGTTAGAGTCTCTTAGTGACCGCGCGGAACTGTCCCATAGGGTTTCCAAGCAGTGGCTGGTGGATTCCAACTGCTGAGCTTTTGATTAGCAGCTGAAGCTCTCAACCACTGCACCACCGGGGCTTCTTCCAACCCTTACAGCCACTCAAACTGCTAATATCAATGCGTTGAATCCTTAGCCAAAGAATCCAACTCAAAAATTTTCGATCCTGATTTCAGACGAATCCAAATGAAAACAAAGTCTAAATGTAAAACTTTTACATATGAATTGAAGCTTCACACTTCTAGTACATGGAAGTAGACATTGTTAGATGGAATGATTAATATTAAATAGACATCTGATGTTGAAAAGATGGTAAGGATAATTTGTTATTCTGAATGGCAATAGAAAACTCCCTATAATCTGTTTTTTATGAAACAATGAAATGTATATATAGAATTTTCATTCTTAAAAAAATTTCCTAATTTTAATCTCGGCAAATCTCTACACCTATCAAATTATAACACATATAGAGTATCCCTAGGTTGCCATTCATAAGGTTTTTACTGGCTAATGCTTTTCAGAAGTAGACCGCTGGGTCCTTCTTCCTGGATCGTAACAAACTATGGATAACATTGCGAAGAATGGGAATTCCAGAACACTTAATTGTGCTCATGAGGAAACTTTACATAGATCAAGAGGCAGCTAGCTGTTCTGACAGAACAAGGGGATACTGACTGGTTTAAAGTCAGGAAAGGTGTGCGTCAGGGTTGTATTCTTTCGCCATACCTATTCAATCTGTGTACTGAACAAATAATATGAGAAGCTGGACTATATGAAGAAAAACGGGGCATCAGGATTGGAGGAAGACTCATTAACAACCTGCGTTATGCAGATGACACAACCTTGCTTGCTGAAAGTGAAGAGGACTTGAAGCACTTACCAATGAAGATCAAAGACCACAGCCTTCAGTATGGACTGCACCTCAACATAAAGGAAACAAAAATCCTCATGACTGGACCAATGAGCAACATCAAGATAAACGGAGAAAAGATTGAAGTTGTCAAGAATTTCATTTTACTTGGATCCACAATCAACAGCCATGGAAACAGCAGTCAGGAAATCAAAAGACGCATTCCATTAGGTAAATCTGCTGCAAAGGACCTCTTCAAAGTGTTGAAGAGCAAAGATGTCACCCTGAAGACTAAGGTGCACCTGACCCAAGCCATGGTATTTTCAGTCGCATCATATGCATGTGAAAGCCGGACAATGAATAAGGAAGACTGAAGAAGAGTTGATGCCTTTGAATCGTGGTGTTTGGACTGCCAAAAAAACGAACAAATCTGTCTTGGAGTAAGTGTGGCCAGAATGCTCCTTAGAGGCAATGATGGTGAGACTGCGTCTTACATCCTTTGGACATGTTGTCGGGGGGATGATTCCCTGGAGAAGGACATCATGCTTGGCAGAGTACAGGGTCAGCGGAAAAGAGGAAGACCCTCAACAAGGTGGATTGACACAGTGGCTGCAACAATGAGCTCAAGCATAACAACGATGGTAAGGATGGCATAGGACCTGGCAGTGTTTCGTTCTGTTGTGCATAGGGTCGCTATGAGTCGGAACCGACTCGACGGCACCTAACAACAACAGGTTGGTATTTTAAAATTTTGCATAGAAGGTGCATGCAAAATGTTATTTTTGTGTGCTGACTTTAAATACAATGAGAAACGCCAAGTACTTAGGTTCTATATTTAATACAGTAAATTATTTAAATGCTTTTTTACATTTTAGTTTTAGAATGTGTTACAAATATTCTAAAAGATTATATGTATATAGAAGGTAAAATTTAGAAGGCACCATACTTTAAAAAATTATACATACATAGATAATCTGAACATTTGTGTATTTGTTAAACTGTTAATTCTACTGAAGAATTTTTCAATCAGGAAAACAATGTCTGAAGGAGAAATTTAGAACTATTTTTGTTTATTTAATGCTTAGTTATTTGATTATACATCTGTAGAAGCTAAAGAATATATTCTTTCTGAAATAGTGGCAAGAATTCTTAAGTCACAAATGCTATTACATTAAATCATCATTAACAGTACATATGCCATGTTATCTCTAAAAAATGGCTGGAATCTTTGGAATTCCCTTCCCCAACTAATTCAACAAAGCCCAGATTTGTTGAAGCTTGGAACACATCCTTGAATCCCATTTCCTTGAGATACCCAAGCATTACTGCTTTCTACCGGTTAAATTTCTGAAAAACTAAATATTGAGCATTTTCATATTTTGCAAGATTTGTGCACTTTGAAGACAAATAGCACAGGCAACAGGTTGCAGCAAAGAAAATAGTTTATATTCAAAACTAGATCTACTTTGCACATTTAGCAGAATATGCAATGGCTGCTTATTGACTGGATATGTGCCAAAATCTTCTTTAAAGACTTTGCAATTCTCCATCTGCCAGAATGAAAACATGAGCTTCTGGCCTGTAAGAGCTGTGTACCAAAGATCCAAAATTAGAGAACACAGTATTTAAAAATTGAAATGAATTCACATCTCATTTAGAAAGCTAATAATCTGAATTTTGGTATCTAAAATAACATCGCCAAAAGCAGGCAATTAGGAGATGTCTGTGTAAAAAACAAAAGCAACAAGAAGTTTCCCAAATCTAGCACAATTATTTAATCTAATCCTGTATTTAGGATTACGCTACAATGACCTCATGGATTGCAATCAGGATTATCATTTCCTTTTGATGAATTACAATAAAACTATTAAAATCAGAGCACATTTAAAGTCTAACCATAATTAGATTTCATTCTTCACTTGAATTTCTTTCAAAAGCTTCAGACTGCAAAATGCATTAGTTCCTTTTATTGCCCCCTCTTCACATTAAGTAAAAAATTGTCTTCTTTTAGTTTATAATATGAAATGATTAATATATACACATAGATATCTTTAGACCAGAGCCATACATACAGTTTGGAAACTGTGGATATATTCCAGGCAAAGTACTCACAGTTAGTGGATGATGTATTTGACTACTCTGTGCTTATAAGCCAACTCCAGGAGCAGCGACAAGTATATAAACAACCTATGTTAAGTTTCACTGCATGAGTGTATCTTGGCACATTAAATCATATATCGAGAGGTATTAAATGAAAAATACAAAGACTTAATCCAAGGGTGGTTGGGAATATAAGTCAAAACTAGGTTATGTAATAGCTACCTTAACATAGGCTAGCTACGGTCTTGGATTCATCTACTCAACAGACTTTTATTTTCTACTCTATCAGGACAATATTTACAAAAATTATATATTCAATTGAGCACACTGTAGCTGCTTGTTGAATATATAGATATGCCAACATTTTCACTAAATTTCATTGTCATTTCTCTCAAAGCAGAATAGCTGAGTAGGACAGAAAGTCTAAAAAGAAATTAAGTACAAGTATAAATGAATAAGGTATAGTATAGGCACAAGGAGGCAATGGTTGACTGATTTGGTGGGAGGCAGGACAAAATGAGGGGGTTAACAGGAAATAACAGATGAGTAGGCCTCAAAACAACAAGGACAAGAAAAGACAATCATGGCTGAGGGTGTAGTTCGACTAAGGTATGGTAAAAAAACCGACTGCCATCGAGTCATGGTAGGTTCAGAAAAACTAAGTAGTTCATTCTGGCTGGAGCACAGGTGTAAATGGAGAAAAAGCTAGAAAGGTAATCAGGAGACAGATCTTGGGGATAGGGTACGGAGTCTTACATGCTCTAAGGAGTTTGGAATTGATCTTTTATGCCTAGTTCTTTAACTTCACTATGTATCTTCTATGATGCTGGTCTAAAATACAAATTCCTTAGCCCCATTTTAATTCAGGTCCAGACTAGGGCCCTGGAACCCAAATTTCAAGGTGGCATACATTTTTTTTTTTAATTGTACTTTAGATGAAGGTTTACAGAACTAGTTTCTCATTAAGCAGTTAGTACACACTATTGTTTTATGACACTGTTTAATAACCCACATGTCAACCTTCTCCCTTCTCAACCTTGGATTCCCTATTACCAGCTTTCCTGTTCCCTCATGCCTTTTAGTCCTTGCCCTTGGGCTGGTGTGCCACTTTAGTCTTGTTTTGTTTTATTTTATGGGCCTGTCCAATCTTTGGCTGAAGGGTGAACCTCAGGAGTGGCTTCAGTACTGAGCTGAAAGGGTATCCAGGGGCCATACTCTCAGGGTTTCTCCAGTCTGTCAGTCCAGCAAGTCTAGTCTTTCTTTTTGAGTTAGAATTTTGTTGTACATTTTTCTCCAGCTCTGTCTGGGACCCTCTATTGCGATCCCTGTCGGAGCAGTTGGTGGTGGTGGTAGTCGGGCACCATCTAGTTGTACTGGACTCAGTCTGGTGGAGGCCATGGTATATGTGGTCCATTCGTCCTTTGGACTAATCTTTCCCTTGTATCTGTAGTTTTCTTCATTCTTCCTTGCTCCTGAAGGGGTGAGACCAGTGGAGTATCCTAGAGGGCCGCTCACAGGCTTTTAAGACCCAAGACACTACTCACCAAAGTAGAATGTAGAACATTTTCTTTATAAACTATGTTATGCCAATCGAGCTAGATGTTCCCCAAGACCATAGTCCCCACAGCCATCAGCCCAACAATTCAGTCCATCTGGAGTTAGGATATGTCTATGGAGCTTCTATGACCTTGAAAGGTGGAATACATTTTTAAGAAACATTACCGTTAGCAATGAAGAACTGTTAAAGATTTTCAGTGAGATCTGTGGTGGTAATGCGGAGGATGGATTGAAAAGATCTAAACCTGAAAGCACAGGATGAATCAGATGTCTGGCCAGGGTGATGGGGGAAAGGTGATGCCATTCACCAAGATAGGAGATACAGTGTCTATGTTTAACCTATATCATATTTTAACAAACAAATGTAAAGATTTATTGTATAAATGTGAAAATTCACCTTAATATCAAATAGTTTATTTATTCTCCCTGGAGTTTTTGTGTAAACTGAATTTCAATCATGCCTATATCACTGCTCTAATCTTGATCTCCAGCCCAGATTATAAGTTAAGTATACATTCAGTTTTAGTAGATACTGCCAAACAGTACCTACTTGAGACTTGAACAGGCAGTTCACAAAATAGGATCTTCACATGACCAGAAACACATGAAAAGGTGTTCAACTATAGTCAGGTAACTACCACTGTGATTTAGAATAGCTAAAATGAGAACTACTGGTAATACCAAGTGTTGACAAGGATATGAACAATTAGAACAACCCCTTTGGAAAAAGGTTTGGCAGTATCTACTAAAGCTGAATATATGCACATACCCTATGAACTAAAATCCTAATCCTTGGTATATATCCAATAGAAAATATACATGTGTACACCAAAAGACACATTCAAAAATATTCACTACAGCATAACTGGTAATGTTTGAAAATGAAAAAACAACCCCAATATATATTAATAACAAAATGGGCAAATTATGGTATATCCATTCAATGCAAAACTTCACAGCAATGAAAAATGAACAAATGATTACTACACATATAATAACGGAGTCCCAGAAGCACAGGGGGAAGTTTCTCAGGAGCTGGTAACGTTCATTGCTTTAATCTAGGCAGTGGTTATATTCACATATGTATACTTTGTGATGATTAATACTATTTTTCACCCTTCTGAGTACATGTTATACTTCAGTGAAGGTGTTCCAAGCAACAAATTCCCAACCAAAAAATCTTTATAAAAATGATTTTAGTCCCATATTATACAAATCATCAAGTTTGTGAAAGGACTAGATTTTTATTTAAATTTTACTAGGAAAATGATATGTTATTAGGGTGTGTCTTGTGAATGTTAAGGGACCACTGTATTCTCACTTCCTTATTAAGATCAAGATATATGAGAAAATTTTGAAATTATAAGGTTATCAACACGAAGACCATTTAGCTTAAAAAATTGATTTAAAATTATAGTATAGTTTTCTCCTTCACAGCTATCCCCCTTCTACTCACTTTAACTAATTTCTTCACTGTTTGTATACAGAGGGAAAATACTGATAGAGTAAAATTCCATCAGTCAATCAGTGGTGTCAAAATTCAGACTTGGTATTTATAAAACCTGTGTTCTAGATGTGGGATGGGAAGAAATCAATCCTCCTTTCCCAACCTGACCTCTGCTTGGTGTGTTCACTAGGACTTCGGTAGGCTAATAATGGTTTTTTTTTTTTTTTACTAATGGATAATGGTAAGAAGAATGCCTAAGGCTGACTCACAGATAAAGTATTCAGAATTGCAGAGCCATAAGGAAGAAGGTGCTCCCTATTCCTTAATTAAGAGATTAAGTCCCACTCGTGCCAGAAGCTTAAAAATAAAACTAAACCAGCAGGAAGACTGACATTAAGTCTAATTTCCTAAAAATGAAGAATGAAAACCCAAGACAACAGGTAGGCACTGTAAAATTGTTTCTGTTTTTTTAATGGCAGGTCAAATATCCTGAAACATACATTTATTTTGATAGTCTTCTAACCTCAGTTGACTTCAAATATTAAAAGTAACACACACAAGCTAAGAGAATTCAATATTGTTCCAAGGCACTTACTGAATCTCCATGACTAGATGAAAACAAAGACAATTAGGATGGACAATTAGACAGTATATAATATAAAAATAACCTTTTGCTTACAATTTACAAAATGTATTATTATTACAATCTTTGATCTCCGATAACCTGCAATGCTGGCTGCATGAATCCAGCAATTTTTAAATTGAGAAACTATTTTCTAAAACTTCAGGGCAAATAATTTACAAATAAGGTACACAAAGATTTAGACCATGCAGAAATTTCTTACATCTTCTGTTAATAATATTTTATGACTGCAACTTTATCAAATTATATACCTACTTGCCCTGTACAAATACAAAACAATGCATACATGATAAAACATTAGCAAAAGAGTAGTCCTTAAACTCAATTTATCATAAAAGTATTACTATATTAACATGTCTACAAGCAGCGTGTAACAGGGTTAAGAGACATTAAGGCAATAATACTTGAAGTTACAAAATAAACCATATGTAATACTTTTTCCTAAGTGTAGTATAAGCAGGTAGACCATCCCAGCAAAAAAATTTAAGGTAACGATCTACACTGCTGTTAGTCCCACATTTTTAGATGGAATACTAATCTGGCTTTCAGTGGCACTTGAATTTTCCAGTATAATTTAAAGTGTCTTTTAACTCCCTGAATCATGTCCATTCTGAAGGTGGATCTCTTGGTCCTTTGGGTTTTCCACAGCGATTACCAAAACCTATAGTCAAAACACCAGAATAATCCATCAGTGTTCAGCATATTTTTAAGCTACCAAACTCACACCCAAACATCCTCATTTTCTGAAACAAATAAATTTTGACGTGGAAACTTAGGATTTAAATCAAACAAAACTCAAACCATTTTTAGCTAAAGGGCCAACGTAAATTTGTTTGGGAGAATTGAAAATAATAGTTTCTTTTAAAAATACTATGCTAATTCTATCACAATGTAAGAAAAAAATCTAAGATATTTTATAGTCTAACACAAAACTGTATTACAGTTTTTTTAGATTTTAGTTTTCAACAGCAATTAACACCAGCAAGTTTTTAATCTCAGAGTACAACAGAATAAACTATTTCATTTATTCCATGATTAATTCTAAGTAACTCTGATCATAGATATTTTATTCTTGGCAAATGTCATTTCAGAACCTGAATAAATCAAAGAACAAAATCTGATAAACTCTGCTCCAAGGAAATCCTGGAACAATGGCAAAGAATGACCTTTTCTCATTCTTGTCAGCATTAACTACGTAATGTTTTTAAATTATGTATTAAAAATATTACCAATATCTGTGGCTTCTGTCGGACTTAGTATTTGATCTTTCTTGTTACTGAAAGTAAGTGGACAGTCTATGTAAGTCTTTGTGTGAACACCTCCTGCTGGATGATCTAAATTGTAAAACAAAGCTCTTGTTAATAATCATCATTTGTAGAATATACTGTTTCCCAGCATCATACATAGAACACTTTGTTTTAATGTGGGCGATGACTTAAAGGGCATGAATTTTAGAGGCCCAGGTAAATATAAATACAAGAGCAGTGAGCACAGGAATCACGTTAGGTGCTCTTGAGGGCACCTAGAAACCTGCAGTGAGTAGTTCTGCAACGTGAAGAACCTTGTTATGCCCTTACCTTTATATAAGAAACCTGGATCTTGGAATATTGTAGTTTCTTAAGTAGTCATACTATATACATGTGTTCTAAGGTAATCAGTGCAACTGAAATGTCTTTATGTGGAAATCAGTGGCAAACAATTCATAGTTAATTATTGGCCCCTACATGTAGTATCGTTAAGAGTTTATGTCCATGCCTAAGGAGCTCTGGTGGCACCGAGGTTAAGAGGTTCGTTGCTAACTAAAAGGTCTCTGCAGGAGAAAAGATGTAGCAGTCTGGTCCCATAAAGATTACATACAGCCTTGGAAACTCTATGGGGCAGTTCTTCTCTACCCCTGTGGAGTCGCTGTGAGTTGGAATTAACTCAAGGGCAACAGATTCGGTTTGGTTTTTATCCATTCCTAGCACTGCTGATGGAGCCCTGGTAGCACAGTGGTTAAGAGCTTGGCTGCTAATCAAAAAGGTCGGTAGTTCGAATCCACCAGCCACTCCTTGGAAACCCTACGGGGCAGTTCTACTTTGCCCTATAGGGTTGCTATGAGTCGGAATCCACTGGATGGCAACGGGTCTTGTTCTTTTTTTGGTGTTTAGAACTACTGATAAGTTTTTATATTTGAAAATGGAATCAAATCATTATTGGTCTACTAAAGTTAGTGTTAAAATGATAAATTTTGTAATGGAAAAATTCTAAGAAGTTACCTACTATGATCCATGCATTCTTTCACAATCTTTATCAAGTCCTCTACACCTCTGTATAGAACCTTCCTGGACACTTGGAATACAAGTCAAATAAAACACAGTCCCTGTCCTCCAGGTGCTTATAGTCTAGTCAAGGATATCAGCAAACTTTTTCTATAAAGGGCTAAAACAAGCAAACAAAAACCATTACCATCAAGTCAATTGTGTTACCCTAGAAGACAGCAGAACTTCCTCACAGGGGTTCTAAGGCTGCAATCTTTACAAGAGCAAACTGCCACATTTTTCGCTGGCAGAGAGGCTGGTGAGTTTGCACCGCCGACCACCAGGGCTCCAGCAGCTATAAAGGGCTAGAGATTAAATATTTTAGGCTTTGCAGTCCACATATAGGCTCTGTCCCATAATCTTGGATTTTTGTTTGTTTCCAACAACTCTTCAAAAATGTGAAAAACCATTCTTAGGTCAAGGGCCAAACAAAAACAAGCCAAGGGTAAGATTTGGCCTGTGGACTACAGTTTACCAGTGTCTGGTCTAAAAGGGGAAACAGACAGCCACATTAATTAATACAGTAGTGTGATTAAGTTTTATAATAAAATTATGCCTAGCATACAATGGGGAGTCAGAGGAGGGGCATTAAGATTAAACTAGAGGTAGTGAGGTATTCAAGGCCAGCTTCTAAGAAGTAATGAAGATCTGGTCTAAAGGCCTCAATTTTCTCAGTGAAATACAGGTTATCTACTGACCAAGAGTTAGTGGGACTGATGAATTTTGAAGAAAATTATGGTTTGGAAAGCTCAGGGGAAATAGAAAGGGTACCAACTAGAACATATAAGATTTCTAGCAATGCATAGGACCTCACTTTGGATAAAGACCCATAATTGTAGGTTCAATCTACGAAACTGAGAGATGTTCCCCAGCTGCACTCAGCAATCCCAAAGAATAAAATGGTATGGAAGATCCAGGGTGTGATCGTGGAATAGATCAGTTGAAGCAAAACGGAGGATGAGGGCAGAGAGAAAAGATGAATTGAAGAACTGTATAGGCTGTTTGATGAGCTGCTTACATGGCCACTGATTTATAAAAATTAATAATAACTTGACCTATTTTGGAAACTCTGGTGACGTAGTGGTTAAGTGCTACAGCTGCTAACCAAGAGGTTGGCAGTTTGAATCCACCAGGTGCTCCTTGGCAACTCTATGGGGCAGTGCTAGTCTGTCCTACAGGGTTGCTATGAGTCGGAATTGACCCGACAGTAGTGGGTTTTTTGATTTTGAACTATTTTACTATGATAGAAATAGTAATGTGGTAGAAAAACTTTTTAACTTGGCATTGTAACACTAATTATAACTACATAATCTTATCAGTCTTCAGAAATAAATGTGATGGTTCTCAAAGGACTTTGACTTCCAAAACAATTCATTATTATGTGCCCAATTCAATCAATATGGGACATTTATTCAAATAGCTACCCACTGTCAGGATCTAGCTCACGTTTTTATAACAACAGTAAAAGGCAAGAAAATATTTAAAAAATAATTTCTTTCCCATTAGCTGGACAAATGCTCCCGTTATTTTCCAAATCAATAATAATATCTGATAGTACTAATTTGGGGGAATTATACTACATACTTCACCTTTTAAAATAATTGTCCTACATATTTCACCTACAGAGATAACCAGAGAGCATGTACCATGAGGCATGTAATTTTATAGAAATTAATCTATATTCTATAGCAAAAAGAAAATCTTTAATCACTTACCACATTTTTCATTTCCAGAGTTTATTAAGCCCTGTAAGAAAGACATTTAATAGCTATTACAATACACTCCTGCTCTTCTATACAAATAATACAAAACTTAAGTTTGGATATATATCCATACTGGGTTATGGATATACATTCCAAGAAATCAAGGCAGGTGTATCAAGATTCTCAGTGTAAGAGGGAAAGAAAACAATGATGTTTTCAATTAGTCTTAAAATTTTTAAATGTTATGCTGATTTATACTGTGAAAGGAACAGGGGAATTCTTTTCCCCCTAAATGGAAACCGAAAAACCGGGAACCACTGTACCAAGGAACATACACACGGTAGCATTTTGCCAGCCATCTACCATATTTCATCAAATTATGATACCATTGATGATAAGATATACCATTATTTTAAACTACCACTATTTTATATATCAATTAAACTATATCACAATGTGTTATCATCAACTATAAGATGTACCCCAATTTTAGAGATATTAAAATGTGGGGAAAAACATGAAAAAATGTTAATGCTGAGGAAAAATGGTATTTCCCATGGCCAAATATTTAGCTACCAAATGGACGAAAACCTCAGATAGCCAGAATAACCAAAAGGAGGAACTTTGTGCCTAGTATTATAATGAGTGGAACAAAACCTAGGAAAATACTATGACCTTAAAAATAGTAACTCCTGTTCCATTCATATCTCCAAAATAATTTGGAACATGGCATAATTTACAAATTTCAAAAGCAGCTCTTCAGGTTACCCTTATTAAAAATTTCAGATTCTCTATTTTACATAGGTTTTCCATTTCAAATATTAATACCAGAAACACTGATCAAAAATTATAAGCTATAAATTAAGAAAACTAAAGACACAAGGGAAGATTAGTCCAGAGGACTAATGGACCACAACTACCACAGCCTCTACCACAACTAGATGGCGCCCGGCTACCACCAACAACTGCTCTGACAGGGATCACGAGAGGGTCCCAGAGCTGGAGAAAAAGTAGAACAAAATTCTAACTTATAAAAAAAGGATCAGACTTAATAGTCTGACAGAGACTGAAGAAACCTCGAGAGTATGGCCCCCAGATACCCTTCTAACTCAGTGCTAAAGTAAGTCTTGAGGTTCACTCTTCAGCCAAAGATTAGAAAGGCTCGTAAAACAAACGAGACTAAATGGGCACACCAGCCCAAGGGCAAGGACTAAAAGGAAGGAGGGGACAGGAAAGCTGGTAATAGGGAACCCAAGGTCGAGAAGGGAGAGTGTTAACACGTCCTGGGGGTTGGTAACCGATGTCACAAAACAATATGCAGATGATACAACCTTGCTTGTTGACAGCAAAGAGCACTTCAGGCACTTACTGATGAAGATCAAAGGGTACAGCCTTTCCGTATGGATTATAATCCAACATAAAACAAAAATCCTCACAACTGCACCAATAAGCGACATCATGATAAACAGAGAAAAGACTGAAGTTGTCAAGTATTTCACTTTACTTGGATCCACAATCAATGCCTGTGGAAGCAACGGTCAAGAAATTAAACCATGACTACCACCACCGACTATTCTGACAGGGATCACAATAGAGAATCTCAAACAGAGCGGGAGAAAAATGTAGAGCAAAATTCTAACTGACAAAAAAAAACCAGACTTACTGGTCTGACAGAGACTAGAGAAACCCCGAGAGTATGGCCCCTGGATACCCTATTAACTCAGTACTGAAGTCATTACTGAGGTTTACCTTTCAGCCAAGATTAGATAGGCCCATAAAACAAAACGAGACTAAATGGGCACACCGGCTCATGGGCAACGAGAAGACAGGAAAGCTGGTAATGGGGAACCCAAAGTCAAGAAGGGGAGAGTACTGACATGTCGTGGGGTTGGCAACAAATGTCACAAAACAATATGTGTATTAATTGTGTAATGAGAAACTAACTTGCTCTGAAACTTTCATCTAAAGTACAATTTAAAAAAAATGAAAATATTTATAAACTATATGTAATGGTCTTAAGATAATAGTTACTGTAATAAACAACTGTAGGATAACAAAAGAGCAAAAATATTAACTTATTGTTGTTCCAATCCCAAAAGGACTCACTTCAGATTTTTTTTGTTCACACTGTTCCTGACTTTGAAGTTCACTCCATTCCGATCTTACAAATGTATCTGAGAAAAACGAAATTTTATAATTATAATTAATGTCTTTAATTCCTGAAATTTTTTGCATTAAAATAATATACAAAAACTGACCCTATAGCTTTCTAGAAACTAGTACTTTCATAAAAGTTTTTCTAGTTTTTATTATTTCAAGAAAATTCCTTTAAATCTCCTTTCTTAAAATTTAACTAAATTAATACAGTCATCAGGGCTTTTAATTGTTCATTGTAATCTACAGATGGGACATGATCTATAGATTTTAACATTCTTAAAATCAATCAAAATTAATAAACTATTGGTGAAATGTAACAAAGATTAGAAAAGTAAATCTTTTTAAAGAAGCTAAAAATAAACTGTAGTAATACTAGCTAAAAACATATGCAAAGTCCTCATCCCGGATGGGGACTCACTCAGCGGGTGCCCACACTGGGCAGGAGACACTGCAGATGCATTAAAGCTGTTTCTGTACTCTCTTTGAGGTGTGGGGTGGGGAGGATTCTCTTATCAGTGCTTTGAATTATGATCACTTTCTCCCAGTTCTCCCTGATACTCTAGTGACCATTTAATACCACTCAAGTGATGCCCACACATAACCCAACTAAAAGTTTTACTTCCCTAAACTGGCACCAAGTGAAGTAATTACTATCTTTCCATAAATATGTGCTACTTTTAATGACTTGAAAGACATCAAATTGCAAATACATTTATAACGGCACTGAACTGGATTCTAGTACCTAACAAACGCAGCAGCCATCTTACAAATCTTATCAAATAAAAAATACCCTTTTAAAGTATTTTTTTGTACAAGGCATTAGAAACATTTGTCAATACCAATTCAAACTTGTTTTTTAATTTAATTATGCAACTTAATAGCTACTGGATTAAAATCAGCCACGTTTTTCAGAGTTTATTATTAGGAAAAAAAAAAAAAAACCCAGTGTCATCGAGTCGATTTATTATTAGAGTAGGAAGTAAATATGAAAGCAGATGAGATACTCACTGTCTTCACTTGCTAATACAAAAGATTCAGGAGTTCTTTCAGGTAGGGGAGGAGGTGAAGCTTCACTAATACCAACATCTAAATAAAATACATAAAATTTAGACAAATTACTAAAAATGAGAGCTTTTTTGTCATTCTAAAAATCCTTGTCACAAGTATCTGAGACCCAGTTTTAAAAATGTAAAAAAAATAAATAAACAAGAAACCCCTGTGATCAAGAAATATTATGGAGCTCATTGAACAAAGAAGAATGAACATCATTACTACTACATAGTGAAAATGACTCTCATGTGGTAGCCTCCAGTATTGACCAGACTATCCTCAGGACAGTCTTCAGTAGAGAAGGCAGCAGGCCAAGTGACTGACTATGCCTGCTGATGATGTTTTGAATCCATAAATGAAAGCTTTGGTCATTTGACTTAAGCCCGTGTTTCCCAAAATGAACTTAATTGCTTAACTCCTTCATGATTTTTGACATAGTATGTATACTGTATTTCCTATAAACATTGATATTTTAAATCCCACTCATTTTCAATTTAACTATATACTTCAAGTTTTAACACTAAAAACTGTGAAATAAGATTTGAAATGCTAGCTATCTTTCTAATACACATAAAAATATAATTATTAAAAAATTTAATGTTCTCTTGTTTATTGCTTAAAATCTTGTGAACATTAGCATGCTTTGATAATACTAACCTAAGTCATATAAAAATTTTTCATTAGTAAAAACAAGATTAGCTCTTGGAAACAAAATACATTAAGTAAGCCTCATCAGTTAGCTTTATTATGGTTTAAGTTGTGTGAGTTTATCAAATCTTTTCACTAGCGTTTTCAACTGGGATAAAAGAAAACATACCGATACAATTCTGTGTGTGGACTCTTAAACATTAGGGAGGATGGGGTAAAGAAGGGGAAAATATGTGAGTCCTAGGTTATTTTGTCAGGACCTTGCCAACTGTTTTCTTTAAAACATGAACAAAAATAAACAATCTTGCCATAATGCTCTGTCACTTCACCACATCTCATAGACTACACATTAAAGAGAGACTAAAAATCAAGTAAAGCCTTTTCAATTTTCGACAAGCATGAACCATGCGTGATTGCTCTTGCCTTCCTACATTCATTTAGCTAGAGACACAAGAAAATACAACCTCTGAGTCCTGCTGAGAGAAGAGTTCCAGCCCTATACTTTTTATACCTACCAACATTACTGGAACCCTCTCTTGCATATAAAAAAATTAAGCCACCGAAGAACTAAGAGCAGTGGCAGTCTGATCCATCAGCATACTTCTTGCTCTGGTTTCTAACAGCTCATAGTGAAGAGATGGTTACTGGAAACAAGGGACCCATAATCTTGGCCCTGTGATACCATTTCCTAATTCAGTGTACCAATCAACAAGGACAGTCTTGCTTATTTACATTAAGTATTTATCAAGTATCTTTTGGAAACCCTGTACCTCTACTCTCTATATTTTCGAACTATGGTCCCCTTGCTTTTCAACTGATTGTTTCCCCTTGGATCTCTAGATGGCCTTAACTATGTTGTATACTTCTGTTTTAGAAGTTATCCCATCAGAGATGGCGCAATTTACATAGGCTTTTACATATCATATACCTAGTAGGGGCCTATGGTAGCCAAATTTGGGAAATCTTTCAGGAGACCTGAATAGAGATTAAAATCTGAATTTGCAACCAGGAATATTTGTCAGGTGATACCTTGTACAAAGGAGCCTTGGTGGCGCAGTGGTGAAAGTGTTCAGCTGCCAAATGAAAGGTCAGCTGTTTAAACCCACCAGCTGCTCCACGGGAGAAAGATGTGGCAGTCTGCTTCTGTAAAGATTACAGCCTTAGAAATCCTATGGGGCAGTTTTACTCTGTCCTATAGGGCCGCTATGGGTCAGAATCAACTCAATGGCAATGAGTACCTTACGCAAAAGTTGTTTTAGGTATCAATACAAAATTACTCAGTTAACCCACTACCAAGTTTTAAAGAAAAAAAAAAACCCTGTAATTCTTGTGCTCATGATTTATTTACATGGTAAATAATTATCAACATATTAAAAATAGGACTGCTTGTAGTTATAGTGCAGAAAAGAACACATGCACAGAAAAATCTTCAGCTAATGCCAAATTCATTTAGCATAGTTAGGGTAGGGTGAAAAGAAACCAGAAATCACAGCAACAACTAGCTTTGCTTTGAAATACAAATAAAATAAGAGAACGGAAGCAAACTAATTCCTGTATAGTATGTCCTATTTTAAAGGAATTTTATGGTATCACCAAAAGACTGGTCTTGTGACAATAACTTTCAAAGAGCATATCATCATGCATCTTTCCTGCCCTCACCAAATTCTACTTCTAGTAAAGGTTAAAAAAAATTTCATAGGTACAGACATACGATCGATATAACTAAAAAAACCCAAAATGAAAATTTCTTCTCTACACATTTTCAAGAAAATGTTACAGCTGGTGAGACTTTTTAAACTTTGAAGTTGAGGCAGAAAAACATATTAACAATTTAAAATTATGTTAAACTAATAAAGTAATACTTCTGGTGGTAACTACATTCTGAAGATTCTTTAAATAAAACACAGAAGAATTAATAAAACATAGAATTTTGTAAATTTAAGATATTAGCTTATGCTCCATCTACTCCACTGGATACATTTTTAAGATAAAAAATACAGTATTGTGAGCTGGAGAAAATAAAGGCACTATGGTATGGGTGGTATTATATTGAACCAGAAGTAGAAAAAGAAAGTCATCTTTCAGGTTCACAGTGTTTATTTTGCTGTATCTTAAAAATAAATGCCACTCTGTGTCAATGTCAAAGTTCACTGACAGGTAAATGACCACTGATAACCATATCAAGTGCACACATTATTTTGAAGTACTAAGACTGGCACAAACTAAAAATATTTAAGCATTAGATATTATTATTATTACCTTTATCAGCACCTGAATGTATCGTTCCTGCTATATCATGTCTAGCAATGGACATCGGCAATACTTTCCTAGTAGAAATGCTTTCAGTACCAGTGGCAGCAGAAACTGTGGTACTTGCTGTGGAAATATTAGTTTTATTCTTGGGAACAGCACCATCAGAGTTCCTTTCATCTGAGTCTGAGTCATCAGAGTGAAGAGGATTAGTAAAACAGAGGGGTGCTCTGAATAGAGGTGAACTGTTACGATGATCCACAAGATCATGGGGTTCAACTTGTGTTGTAGGGCTTGGTGTTAAACTCACAGTTTTAACAGTTTGACTGTCAATATCAGAGGATTTGCCTTCAGAGGAATCAGGCATGAGCAGCGCACTTTCAGGTCCATGAAATGACCACATTGCATGTCCTTTCTCATCAAGAGGCAAACAGTCTGGCCTTGGGAGTGTGCCTGAATTCATCTGTGTTTCTTCTGAAGGAGTAACTGGGGCTTTATCTGACTGTGTTATACTGCAGTCCACACAAGAATTCTGAGAAATATCATCACCTTTGAAATCCCCTGCACTCAGCTCTTGTGGCTTAGAGATCTTATCAATTATACAAGGTGAAGCAGATTTAATTTTAATTGCATGTCCCCTATTCAAGAGTGTGTTCCCATCAAAGCTTTTTGGTCCCTCTTGAAGAGGCACCTTCTTAATTTCAAAGCTTAAATTTCGCTCCAATTTTTTCTCTATCTGTTCAATAGTTGACTCATTTTTCCCTGGAAGTTCTGGTGATTTATTATAGTTTCTGTTGAGATCTGTTGAATGTTGTTCCGACGAAACCATGTGCAACACTGGCTTTGGATGATATCTGTCATTGTCCTGCCACACTGTAGTGACTGTTGGAAAAGCTGAAGGGGGAGAAGGTGTCAAGATGGGTGGCACTGGGTGAGGTTCTGGCGGCTGCAGTATTTCTTCCTTAGCATCCCCTTCACCAAGGCAACTGCAAAGGATATTTTAAGAATGTTCATCTTTTTTTAAATAAGTTGAGAGATGATAATTATGGCAGCTAAAGTATATTACATTAAAAGTAAGTAGAGTCCTAAACAAAAGAATGGTAGTAGAAGTTATGAAAATAACTTAGAAATATTCAAAATTTGTCACTTTAATAAACACTGAATAAAATAAAAGTATTCTTTCAGAAAAAAAAATACAACATACAATACCTGCGGGTCCTTGGTGGTTTTGGAGGAGGAGAATCTTGTTTTTCAGGATCTATGGAACTAACCATATTTTCAGTGTTAATTTCATTCTGCAAAGGAAAAAAAAAAAAAATGCTTCATTAAAGTTGGATGAACAATAATTTCCCTTCCTCACATTCTAAATATTGTTTCTAGGCTTTTGGATTTTTAAAACAATTACCAGTTTTGCCAAGAATCAAAATGGGTCTTAAACTATGGCTTTATATTTTAGCCTGAACAACAAAACTCTCAGGAGAGGGATTTAAATAAATAAATAAAAACAAAAACAGCACATCTCCAGCTACTAAGAAACAACTGTGTATAGTAACATTTTGACACATTTCAAATACTATTGTAAAGAAGCAGATTTCCCAAGAAAATAAAGAGCAAAGAGATATTTTTTTCCCTAACGTGTGCAAAGAGGGAAAAGCCGACAAAATAAGGCTTATATCCTTCACCTTTCCCAGCCTCTTTTGGACTATGTTAATATGACTCCCAATTGCCACCCACAGGCCCCAGGACTCATTTTCATCATTCTTTGCCTCACCCTCCCTCTGTCATCGTGTCAACTGCCCTACTCAGTCAAGGAGTACAGCCCCTATATCCCTATATGACCAACCAAATGGACTCAAAAAAGGTAGAGAGATCCCATCCAGGACTGTTCTTGCTTCTCATTGGTCACAAAGACCACTGAAACCACTGACACTGATGCTCGGGAGTTAACACAGCTACAAAGAATCTTAGATTGTGTTTGGGATTGTAAGAGAGGAGCTATGAAATTATTATGTAAAATACTGCCTTGAACTAACTTCATTCTCAGGAAATGCCTCATTAGTATACAGCAAGGATATGTAAATTCTGGACCAGAGGACAGAAATAATTTTCATCATGGCCAGTATCTCAGATAACTAGAAAAATGCCATTTCTGCATATACTATGATCAATTCAGGAACTCTACAAACTGTAATTGCCTTTTTAATCAAAAGGTACTTGCGACCAAACCCATGGTCTTTTTTTTTGTCTTTGTTACTTGCATGTCTTTTTTTATTTTAAGTACCTCCAACTCAATTATGAGAATGCTGCAGGACTAGGCGGTGTTGCAATCTGTTGTACACAGTGTTACTCTAAGTCAGAACCAACTCAACAGCACCTATCAACAGTAACAACAATCTCCAACTAAAGAAAATAAAGATCTCAGCTTCTCAGCAATTTTTAGTGATCCCTGTCTCCTGATGAATAGTCTGATCAAGTAGAAGAGTTGAACCTAACTAGAATAAGAACAAGGATCCCTGGTGGCAAAATGGTTAAGCTAATCAAAAGGTTGGCAGTTTGAACCCATCCAGCAGCCCCACAGAAGAAAAAACCAGGCAGTCTGCTCCTGTAAAAATTACAGGCAATTCTACTTTATCCTATAGGGTCACTATGAATCAGAACTGAGTCAATGGCACATAACAACAACAAGAACAGAGCTGGAAGCTTTAATCCTCAATGAAAGTCACCTACCAGGCATCTACCGCAGGGATATCTGCTATAGGTAGGATGACCATATAATTTATTGTCCAAATCAGGACTCTTTTGACAAAAGGGCAGGGGGTGTTAGGGCACATTATTATTAAAACTAGACAGCAAATATAAACTAGTATTGCCACAGGCAAATCAGGACTTCTGGTCACCTTAGTTTAAGATCCTCAGAGACCACCAGAATTTAGACACTATCTGCATCACAGAGATACCTCTGACATACTAATGGTTCTTGTGCTAGTTATTTTCATTAATTACACATTACACTCCCATAAAAACATTCATTAGTACTTCTGTATGAAAATCTATAAATATTCCCATGAAGCAGGTTAAATAAATTAACAGTAAGTGATATGAAACTGCTTCTATTCAACTGTTTCTTACCTATAAAAAGCAGCGTTTTTTTTTTTTTAATAGAACAACATAAAATAGCTTCACGTCACGTCAAGACAGGTTTTGCTGCCAAATGAGTGTAGCACCAAACACATAAAAAATAATCTTAGGTTTTCAGAGTGTCTTAGATTTCAAAGCTGCAGATAAGGCATTGTGGATGTATATGTGAAATGCAGTAGACTAAGTGAGCACAGGATAGGATAAACAACTGTAAAGGACATGGTACTTAACTGCAAGAAGTATATAGTCTAGTAATAGTGCCAACGATAAAAAAGTAAAAGAATCAAGTCATGTTCTTGTTAATTGTCATCAGGTTGGCTCGAACTCATGGTGACCTCATGTATAACAAATAAAACATTGCTGATACTGTGCCATCCTCACAATTGTTGCTATGTTTGAGCCTACTGTTGTAGCCATTTTGTCAATCCATCTAGTGGAGGGCTTGCCCTTGTTTTCACTGACACTTTGCTTTACCAGACATGATGTTCTTTTCTAGCAATTCATCTTTCCTGAGGATGTGTCCAAACTAAGTAGATGAAGTTTCACCATCCTCACTTCTAAGGAGCATTCTGACTATACTTCCTTCAAGAATGATTTAGTTGTTCTTCTGGCAGTTCATGGTATATTCAATATTCTTTGCCAACACCACAATTCAAATGCATTAATTCTTCTTCTTTCTTATTCACTGTCCAGCTTTTGTACGCATACAAGGCTACTAAAAAGACCATGGCTTGGGTCAAGTGCACCTTAGTCCTCAAAGAGACATCTTTGCTTTTTAACACCTGAAAGTAGTCTTTTCCAGCAGATTTGCCCAATGTAATAAGTCATTTGATTCCTTGACTGCTGCTTCCATGGGCATTGATTGTGGATCCAAGTAAAATGAAATCCTTGACAACTTCAATCTTTTCTCCGTTCATCATGATGTTGCTTATTAGTCCAGTTGTGAGGATTCTTGTTTTCTTTCTGTTGAGGTGCAATCCGTACAGAAGGCTGTAGTCTTTGATCATCACTAAGTGCTTCATGTTGTCTTCACTTTCGACAAGCAAGGTTGTATCATCTGCATATTTCAGGTTCTTAAATGAGTCGTCTTTCAACCGAGACACTGTGTTCTTCATATAGTCCATCTTCTCAGATTATTTGCTCAGCATACAAATTGAGTAAGTATGGTGAAAGAATACAACTCTGAAGCATACCTTTCCCAATTTTAAACCATGCAGTATCCCCTTGTTCTGTACGAACAACTGCCTCTTTCTTGATCTATGTACAGGTTCCACATGAGCACAATTAAGTGTTCTGGAATTCCCACTCTTTGCAACGTTATACATAATTTGTTATGATCGACACAGTCAAATGTCTTTGCATAGTCAATGAAACACAGGTAAACATCTTTCTGGTATTCTCTTATTTCAGCCAAGAGGCACCTGACATCAGCAATATCCCTTGTTTCAGGTCCTCTTCTGAATCTGGCTTGAATTTCTAGCAGTTCCCTGTCAATGGAGGGCTGCAGCCATTTTTGAGTGATCTTCAGCAAAACTTTGCTTCCATGTATTATTAATGATATTCAATAATTTCCACAATCTGCTTGATTATCTTTCTTTGGAATGGGCACAAATATGAATCTCTTCCAGTAAGTCTGCCATGTAGCTATCTTCCAGATTTCATGGCATAGACAAGTGAGTACTTCCAGTGTGGTATCTGTACAACAAACTGACAGACATGTGGTGGAATCAAGCCATAAAAACGTATAATCATAATCAGTACCATGAAGCTATTCAATCAGAGAAAGAAGTTACAGTTAACAATATTAAGGAAGACCTTAGAGGGTGGTAGCATGTGGAATGGGATTAACGAAAAAAAATGGAAGTGTGAAGAGGAGGTGAATGGGCTGGAGAGGAGAGAGAAACAGTAAGAGGGTTTGCAGGCAAATGACTACATGTGACAAAGGAAAGAAGAGGATGTCATAGAGAATTCCTCATTTTGATTGAATAACAGAACAGTGGAGCCATTAAGAGAAAAAGAAGAAGGGAGGAACAATTTCTGAGGGAGATAAAACCGAGCACGCTGAGTTTTACCTGATGAAAGGAATCAACGTGGCAATGCAGGATCACAACCCAGAAGACAGCCAATACTTACACAGTAAAAACAAAATTTCCTGGTCACTGGACTTCATAAAAGAGCAATTCAAGTGATTCCTAAATTTCATAGTATTTACCTACTATGCTTGCTATATTCTTACATCTTCTAATCCTCTTATGTTAACTAGCCTTTGTGCCCACATTTATAATATATGCAGCTCCTCTTTGGCTGTTATAAAGGAATCTTAGAAATTAAATACTCCATTGAAGATTGGATTCTAGTGTAATCTCCTTTTTTAAGCAGAGTTTGATAAAGTTATTCTGTGTGCTAATATTTTCTACATAAGAGTGCTTGTATCAAGTGCCACAAAAGAAAAAAAAAATCAGAACCTAATTATCAAACACTTAAGGATATATTATCAGTTGTAAAACAAAATATTAAAATAGGGTGTTTTAAAAATAAGGAACAATACATTTGAGGAAAAAAATATCCAGAATTCAGTATCACATCTAAATTATACAACACAAACATAACAACTGGACCATAACCCAACTATTTTTGTTATCAATTATTCTAGAATTAAAAATTCTGATGCTGGTAGCACTGGTAGTGATGTCTTTTATATACAAGATAAAAGGCATGCATATCTTTTTTTTTTTTTTATCGTACTTTAGATGAAGATTTACAGAACTAATTTCTCATTAAACAGCTAGTACACATATTGTTTTATGACACTGGTTAACAACACCATAACATGTCAACACTTTCTCTTCTCAACCTTGGGTGCCCTATTACCAGCTTTCCTGTCCCCTCCTGCCTTCTACTCCTTGCCCCAGGGCTGGTGTGCCCCTTTAGTCTCGTTTTGTTTTATGGGCCTGTCCACTCTTTGGCTGAAGAGTAAACCTCAGGAGTGACTTCCTTACTGAGCTGAAAGGGTGTCCGGGGGCCATACTCTCAGGGAAGGCATGTATATCTTAACAAATGTTTGCTTACTATGGTGTTTCTAAAACCTGAGACAATATGCTACTAGCTTCCAGAATAAATTTTCTTTTTAGACTTCCTACTCTGAGAAGTTATCTTAGTTGTATCTCTTAACAAATAGCCTTTACTGTAGAATTTTATATTGCTGATTAGCATTTCAAAGTAAAATTTCTACAAAAATAATTCTGGGATACAGAGCTTTGGGGAATGACCTATAAACTTTTATTTTATAACTCACTTCTGAATTAAGTTATCAGAGAAATAATAAATGGAAATTACTGTTGCTCACAGCATAGCTTCAGAATGGTAAGCACATATTTCAAATAATTTTACCCAACCACACAGTTCTAAGATAATTTTTCTCAATTTTTTAGATGCTACAGTTTCTCTAACTGTGATTTATGATCTCCAGCCATACAAAAACATTCTATTAAAAAAGTCATCTATATTTAAAAGTTCCCAGAAAACAAGATTTCCTATGAGAAAAATATAAAATTATCTAGAATGGTAAACCATCTTTTCTTCTATTTCTTTGTCCTTCCACTTTTTCATCTACTCATCTCTTGAGTACCAGTTATATAGTGCCAGACATTATGGTAAGCACTCAACATTTTGCAAAATATTGTCATTAAACATAGCTTCCTTAGAATGTATTCTATACAAAGCTGTTTTCTCCCTTTCTCAAAATAGGAAAATCCATCTTGCTTAACTGGCAAAACCACCCAGTCACCATGTCAGCTTAATCTAATATTTTAAGTTCAGTTTGCAAACATTTAGTGTGTCTACTATGTACAAAAGTATTTCACTATATGGATCATAACAGATTATGGATAACACTGAAAAGAAAGGGAATTCCAGAATACTTAATTGTGCTCATGAGGAACCTATACACAGATCACAAGGCAGGTGTTTGAACAGAACAAGGGGACACTGCATGGTTTAAAATCAGGAAAGGTGTGAGTCCAGGTTGTATCCTTTCACCATACTTATTCAGTCTGTACACTGAGCAAATAATCTGAGAAGTGAGGCTACATGAAGAAGAATGCAGCACTGAGACTGGAGGAAGACTCATTAACAGCCTACGATTTGCAGATGACACAACCTTACTTGCTGAAAGCAAAGAGGACTTCAAGCACTTACTGATGAAGATCAAAGACCACAGCCTTCAGTATGGATTACACCTCAACATAAAACAAAAATCCTCACAACTGAACCAATAAGCAACATCATGATAAATGGAGAAAATACTGAAGTTGTCAAGTATTTCATTTTACTTGGATCCACAATCAATGCCCATGGAAGCAACAGTCAACAAATCAAACCATGGCTACTACCACCAACTGCTCTGACAGGGATCACAATAGAGGGTCCCAGAGAGAGCTAGAGAAAATCGTAAAACAAAATTCTAACTCACACACACAAAAAAAACTTACTGGTCTGACAGAGACTTGAGAAACCCAGAGATTATGTCCACCAGACACCCTTATAGCTCAGTAATGAAGTCACTCCTGAGGTTCATCCTTCAACCAAAGATTAGACAGGCTCATAAAACAAAATGAGACTAAATGGGCATACCAGCTCAGGGGCAAGGACGAGAAGGCAGGAGGGGACAGGAAAGCTGGTAATAGAGAACCCCAGGTCAAGAAGGGGAGAGTACTGACACGTCATGGGGTTGGCAACCAATGTCACAAAACAATATATTAATTGTTTAATGAGAAACTAATATGCAGTACAATTAAAAAAAAAAAAAAAAAAGAAACCAAACAATGTATTGCATTGGGCAATCTGCTGTAAAAGGCCTCTTTAAAGTGTTAAAAAGCAAAGATGTCACTTTGAGAACTAAGGTGCGCCTGAGCCAAGCCATGGTATTTTCAACTGATTCATAGGCATGCGAAAGCTGGACAATGAATAAAAAGAAGAACTGATGCATTTGAATTATGGTGTTGGCAAAGAATATTGAGTATACCATGGACTGCCAGAAGAATGAACAAATCTGTCTTGAAAGAAGTACAGCCAGGATGCTCCTGAGAAGCGAGAATGGCGAGACTTCGTCTCACGTACTTTGGACATGTTTATTAGGAGGAGCCACTCTTTGGAGAAGGACATCGTGCTTGGTAAAGTACAGGGTCAGTGAAAGAGAGGAAGACCCTCAGTGAGATGGACTGACACAGTGGCTGTAACGATGCGTTTAAGCATAGCAATGATTGTGAGGATGGCACGGGACCAGGTAGTGTTTTGTTCTGTTGTACATGGGTCACTATGAGTTGGGACTAACTCTATGACACCTAACAACAATAATTATGTACTAGGCATTGAGATAAGAAAGCAGGTTTGAAACAACCACTTATCTGCTACTGGGTATTGTCTCATCTCATAGAATGTATGAAATTTTTCTTGTATTCCTTAGTCATCTGTAAACCTTTGACCCATCAGACAGAAACAGTCTATGACAAAATTATAAGTGTGGATTTCAGACTAGTAAAAAAGAATTTTAATTTATGGAATAAAACCTAAAAAAGACCAGGTAATGAGAAAACAGAGATGAGAGCAATGCAGTATTTACCAGACATCATTTTCTGGAGATTATCTGAATACATTTAAAGGCTTTAAAATATATAACACTGACTATTTCATTAAAAAAAAAAAAAAGAATTTTCTATACATTTTAAGAATAACAGAAGAAATGTTTTTCACTTCTGAAGTACACAGCAGTCTACCTATAATTTCCAAAATATAAAATCCTTAACTTTGGAATTAATCTTGGATTTATGGAATTAAATGGATATATTTTTCAATTAAAATTTCAAGAAAAATATAGAGATTACTCAGCTTTTTGAAACATTAAACAAGTTTCATTTCAGGCAAGATTATACAAAATAATATATAAACATTCTCTTCTGTATTATAAAACAGTAAGCTAGATAGAGCACATGTTACAATAGGATTTAATTAAACTAACAGGAAAAACAGGTGGCAATGTATGAGGTCTATTTGTGCAATGTTTCAAAAACTTGAAATTGTATGCAACACTCAATGTGCAATAGGAATTGAAGGCGGCAATGTCCGATCTGATTCCAAGGCTACAGAAGTTGTGCAGTGCCCATCAGGCTTTACACATCCCTTTAGTAAGAAGTTGTAGTTACTTAACAATAAATACATTTTTTTCTTTCAAAAAACTAAACTTAAAAAATTGTCACTTAGCTAAAAAAGAATATACATAGGCCCTATAATCTCACTGAACTTAAATAGATTTCTAAATACACTGAGATCAGCATTTGGTAATGAAGCTTTCATTTGAAAAGCAAGAAATTTCAAATAAATGTTCTGAGAAACTGATAAAACTGTCTAAAGGGGAAACAAATTCTACAACTCATGTCCTCATTTTACTTCAGTTATTGTAAGTAAATTAGTTTATCATGTGATTGCTATCTTAGGCTCAATGATAAAGATGTAAAGAACTTCCTTCAGCACCTTCAGGGACAAGGTGATTATACAGAAAGATGAAATAAGATTAACTTGTTAGAAGACAGAAGCAGAAATAAGGCCATCAGGAGAATATAGCATTTTTGTAAGGTCAAAAATTTGAATATTCAATAAGATCTTTTAGCTAGAAAGCTAAAATGACATTGAATTACAATATGTCAAAAAGGGACTTAATATTGGGCCTATAATCCTGCTTAAAGAGCAGGTACACAAATAACTATAAAACTTTATATCATCATGACCAAGAACAAAGTAAAAATCATGTAGAATCAACTTAGGCAGGAATGGAAGGGGAGAGAGAATAATGTAGTTATTTTTGAAAATATAATTTATAATACTTGAAAGAATAATAAATTGTAAGATTTTTGGATACATGAGCTACTTAAATTTTTTTTAGAATATTATTTAACTTGTCTTGGAGTCATTAAATATCCATCATAATAGAGAGGTGCAAACAGGAAGCAGAACAGAAGTTAATAAAGGCCAGTTTAAGTAAAAATTATAACCATCATGGATATTCTCATGTTAGATAAAACAAAATACAACTATTAAAAGCCAACTATGATATCGTGGTAAAAATTAATAGACCAAGTACACCTACCACTCCATCCGCAATTTTCTGGGTTCCATGAATTTCATACAGTTGTAGCTGTTTTTCAAACAGTTGGGCTATAGCTCTATGAACAAGCTCATATTGCTCCTATTAGGGAGATAAAATGATAAACAAAAGACATTAAAAAAAACAAGACAACATTTATAAAAATATATTCTATATAAACTTAAACAACTATACCTTTGTTTGTACTGCAGAATGCCTTTGTGTTCTCATTTCTTGTATTAAATTAAATACATTAAATTCCTCTGGTATTTTCTAAAACAAAGAATTTAAAACATAAAATTATACAAGTGTTTGGATAACAGTAAAACAGTCTTCAACTTTTCATATAGATCTTATATACATGCTAGAAAACTAGATTTATTGAGCACCTACCTACCTATTTCAGAGACCCTATTGCTTGACACTGTGAGGCAAAGCTAATATTGACCCGAAACAGTCAAGCTGGGGTGCTAAAGACATGAACAAAATACGTCTAGCCAAGGAATGAGATCAGTGCAGTGGGAATTTAAAAAAAAAAATAGGACTCTGATGGGTCTGTGGTGTGACAATTTAGTTGTTTATTACAAGAAGGCCATCCCATGAAAACGGAAGGAAATATTCACAGGCATCGCAGATGAAACTGATGACCTGTTTAAGAAATTGCGAAGTCTGATGTGGAGAAAGCGTAGGACTGAAAGGAGCAGAGGATACTAAAATGAGGGAAGAAGATACAGCTACTTGGAAATCAGATTGCAGACACACGTGTCTCCAGGACTGGTTGCATAAGATCAGCTAAGAGAGCTGGGTAAAAACACAGATCCCTCAGCTCCATCCCTGGAGACTAATTGGGAAATATGCTAAACTATTTCTTTTGTACATTTGGGATTGGTACTACTGCAACAGCCAACTCTTGACATGGGCAGGTTTGTTATTTAGGCCACTTCTGCAACAGGAGATGGCAATCTGAAAGGGGAAGAAACTGGTAGAGGTTTACTACAAGAATCTATAAAAAGCATATGAACAGATTTGAGGGACATTTCTGAGGCAGAACTATTAGAACTTGGTGTTCAATAAAAAATAAATTTTAGTGGAGATCAAGAAGATAGAAAAGTTGAGAATGATTCTCAGGTTTACTGCTCAGAACACTTTATAGACATTAAAAGATTTTATATCAAGTCTTATCCTAAGGCCTAAAAAAAAAAAAGGCCTAAGATTATACTTATTTATGCCAAACTCAATCAAAATGAGGACTATGTTTTGAAATGACCAGATGTTTATTTCATTTGTTGGCATTCATCTAAGTCCCACTTTTTATCCATTTTTATAATCTTTGACTTTTATGTTAAAATATGATAGAATCCTAGTTAAATTTTATTCACTTAAAATTTTTCATTTGAGTATTAGGGGATGATTATAGCTTTTAAAGAATACAAAATTAAAATTAGCCCCAGAAGATTTTTTAAGAAACTGTTGAAAGTTTAAACATCCCCTAACCAAGAATGAAAAAAGGAAAGAAGGTGGGGAAAAAAGAGAAAGGAGGGAGGGAGGAAAGGAGGTATAGGAAAAAGAAGAAACTAAACATTTATTAATCCTCTTTTATTCAAGAGACAAATTAATATATTCACAGAATCCATAAATCAAAAACTCGTTGTCAAGTCAATTTCGACTCATAGTGAGTGACCTTATAGGACAGAGTAGAACTGTCCCATAGAGTTTCAAAGGAGCAGCTGGAGGATTTGAACTAATGACTTTTTGGTTAGCAGCCAAGCTCTTAACCACTGCACCTCCAGGGCTCCAAAACAATAAAACTATAAAGAATTAACAGCTCCACCCTAATGCATAGAAATGAACAGATTTTGAAACCAGCAAATGAACCGCATTGTCTCCATGAGATGACTTATGTTTTTCAAATCTATAATGAGAGAGCAGTGTCCTATTTATCTTTGTCTTCTCCACAGTTTCAAACACAATTTCTTGGAAATAGTAGTGGTAGTAACAACAATAATAACAGCAAAGGTAATAATAACTAGCTTTGAGCACTTACTACAAGCCACACGTAGTTCTGAAGAATTTTATATAGATTAACTTAGTTAATTCTTATGACGACCCTACAAGCCCATTTTCAGATAAAGAAAATGACACCTAGTGAGATTAAGCACCTTGGCCAAGGTCGCACAGTTTTTAAATGACAGAGCCAGGGTTTTAATCTGGGCAGTTTGGCCCCAGAGTGGCACTCTTAGTCACTACACTAAAATGCCTCCAGTGGACACAAATATTTATTGAATTGAATGTAGGTATATCTAGAATAAATATCGAAGGCAATGAGAATTCTGTATTTGGAAAAATCAACACAAAGCCTACACCCCTAATACAGGTATTCACTTACCTAGAAAAAATATGTGACACCCTTACCCTGCTGCCCAATGAACTATCTCAAGGTAATATGGATCATTTGTACTTTTTCACTACCTTAATTTCTTATATAGCAAAGCTACTTCTAAAAAATTAACATTTATAACAAAACATACGCCGTAATTTGCTACAATTAACCAGTAATTTTAAAAATCCTAATAAATCATGGATATAATGCTACATAAAAATTATTCTTACCCCAGCTTTTAGTAAATTCCATGTATAATCTATGGCACAAATGGCACCTGTTCTTCCACAACCTGCACTATGGATATAAAGTTTGAAAAAACAATTTCATTTTTGTGAATAAAAAGAGCTATAAAATAAACGTAGGTGGACATATGTTAATATTCAGAAGCAAAAAATTATTTAAGAAATTCAACAAAATTCTACTTATTTAGTAAACAAAAGGTGTGTGCACAGGAAACACCCTTAATATTAGTATTAATATCTTCTTTATATTTATTTTAAGGAACTTCCAAGAGTGAGTGGCTCGCAGACTGCCTAGAAGCAGTGATTAATGTTTGTCAAGGTCAGGACACCTAGGATCCTTCACTTTGGAAATCCAATTCTACTACTCAGAAAATTGTATCTAAATAACAATACCTTACAGAGAAAATGTATTCTATGTTCAAGATGGCTCTGGAGCTTTACAGTGGAATTATTTCAATCTGCAAAAGGTTGTGTGGAAAGATGGAGAGTGCTGGTAGGCCTAGAAACTGGTTTGAACACCAGTTGTGATTTCAATAGAAGAACAAAGACAACTGATGCACTCTCATCTCCCAAAGAACTAATAATAGAAGCTGGAGGATATAAAGTAAAATACCACAGGTTTTTTATTAAAAAGATGGACAAAAATACTTTTAAAGAAACTGACTTTCTCCCTGATGGAGCCGGAGAACGGTGGGGTGCAGATCTCAAATTCTCATGAAGAGACCAGGCTTGATGGCCCAGGATTGAAGTCATTCCTGAGGCCAACTCTGTGGACAGGGATTGGACTGGACCATGAGATAGAGAGTGATACTGCTGAGGGGTGGGCTCCTTGGCTCAAGTGGATACTTGAGACTGTGTGGCCAGCTCTTCTCTGGTGGCAAGATCAGAGGAAGGAGGGGGACAGGAGCTGGTTGAATGGACATGGGGAGTGCAGTGTGGAGGGGAGGGGAGGCGTGTGCTGTCTCATTGAGGGGAGAGTGGCTAGGAGTGCACGGCGGGGTGCGTGTGACTTTTTGTGTGGGAGACTCACTTGATTTGTAGACTTTCACATAAAGCACAATAGAGGGAGGGAGGAAAGAAGGAAAAAAGAAAAAGCAAAAAAAAAAAAAGAAGGAAACTGACTCTCAACTGGAAAGAGACATGAACTTTAGGATTGAGAATCAAATAAACAAGCAAAAAGCTAACACAAAATACTGGGGAGGGCATGAGGAAATAGGCACTCCCATATCCAGCTGGTGGCAGGATTAACTGGCATCAACTTTCTGGATAACAAATTTTAAAATATGTATTAAAAGCATAGGAAAGTTCATGTGAATAATTAAAGATGTTACTGATATCACCAAAATAACCTTGAGGCAGAAAAAAACCTCAACCCAGCATTTTAATACATTATCATGAAACTTTTAGAAGTATCAGTAGTTTGTTAAACATATCATCTAAAAATTCCTACTAAAGTGAGGTATATGCAGTTTATGAAAAACTATTTTTTAAAAGTTCTTAATTATAAAATCAATAAAATTGTCTTTTAACTGTTGATATATTTGTCAATTCCATACATCAAAATATTTCTAGAATTTTAGAGTTAGTAGGGCAAAATAATACATACTTGAAATTTGACAGTTAAAAATGTGTGATACTGCAAAGACACAGACAACCCGTCCAATGAAACACAACGGAAAGTTCAGAAACAGATCAGAGTATATGTATTTATTACATAATGATGGGTTCTCCAATCAAAAGGGAAAGACTGAACCATTCAATAAATGGTACTGGAAAAACGAGCTTACAATAAAAAGCAAAAACTAGATTCTTACTTCATACTTTAGCTATAACAAAATTCCAGATGGATTAAAAATTATAATTAAAAAAAGCCTACAAAAGTACTAAAAAGTATAGACAAAGATTTATGCAATATTGTCTTAGGGAAGGACTTTCTAAGCGTATCTCAATGGACGGAAACCTTAAATGAAAAGATTCACAAATTTGACTACATAAACAATGTAAAAACTATGTATGACAAAACATAAGCAGAATAACCACAGAAAATACTTGTAACATATGACTAAAAGTTAATATTCTCACTATATAAAGAATTCTCTTAATTTATAAGAGATGAATGTCTACTATAAAACAATTGGCAAAGTACACAAGCAATTCACAAAATATTGGGGAGGGCATGGGGAAATAGCACTCCCATATACTGCTGGTGGTAGAATTAACTGGAATCAACTTTCTGCATAACAAATTTTAAAGTATGTATTAAAAGGATGAGAAAGTTCATGTCCTTTGAACTAGAAATTGTACTTCTAGATATCTATTTGAATAAAATAATTACAGATGTGCTCAAAGATCTCACCAAAAGACGGGTCACTGTTTAAAGTGTTGTTTAAAATAGTTGAAAAAAACTACAGGTTGGAGAGGTAATAAATTAATGCCAAAGAATGGACGTTAAATAAAAAGTTTGGTCCAATCCATGTTTTGTAGAAGAATATTTATATGATGTAGAAAGATGCACATGGTATATTAAACAGAGAAACATTCGTTAAAAAAAAAAAACTATATACAAACTTAAAGGATATACACTAAAGTTTTAACAGTGGTTATCACTAGTGGAATTATCAGTGACTTCTTTCCCTTTTTATGTGTTTTTCTAAATCACTACACTATTTTGGTTGTTTCAAAAATATTAAACTATTTTTTAAAGGAAAATCTTTCTATTGAAATGGATTTATGAACCAGAAACCACTGACTTGACAGCATGAACAGAAAAGAAACGGTTCTTGTTCTCCACTGACTTGTAAAGATGTCAAAGCAATTTATCATTTAATTCTACAATTAGTTTTTTTTTCTTTTTAACCAGATGACTACTTAATTAAATGGTCAACTAGCCACCGAATAGCAGAAAAATGTAAAACCTTGAACAAGTTGTTAACTAATTCCCATATCTTTATCACAAATCACCATCCTGACCCTTAAAAACAAAAGCGACTGTTTCATGTCACTAATACAGGCATTATAATCAGGTCAACTGGATAAGAAAACTATCTTCTGTGTTTATCTCCACTAAAAAAGAAAAATCCATTT
Source organism: Elephas maximus indicus (assembly GCF_024166365.1). Lineage (NCBI taxonomy): Eukaryota > Metazoa > Chordata > Mammalia > Proboscidea > Elephantidae > Elephas > Elephas maximus. Next base: position 47,318,773 of record NC_064826.1, on the reverse strand, counting down.
GTCTCTTAGTAATTAACCAGTAAATCTCTGAAGTCTGAAAAAATTTTACTTAGTTTTTATGACAAATGTGAAATATAGATACAAGTCACTTAGGGAAGTAAACTGCTAGCAGTTTTATGAAATAAGTACTATGATTATAAGCCCTTTAGAAGAATTTAATGTAAATTAAAAATTAAGAGCAGAAAAATAGCTTCAGAATTCAGGTAGCTTTATTATTTAAAAGCCTATACATTGACCTCATTCCAAAAATTAGGTTTCAAAGTACCCTCCACCACCTATAACACCACCTATATTTCAAAGATATTGTAATGTTTCATATTTCCTTAACTAATTCAACTTTGTATTTTTCCTTTTAAAAGCACATTCTCCATAACAATCCAAAAGCTATAAAATAAATTTAGCTTTAAAAAAAAATCAAAGTCAAAGTGGCAACAATATTTTTTCTTTCTTTAATACACTGCAGCTAAGCATTTTTCCTTAACTGTATTTCCTTATTGAGTTTCTTAAATACTTTCTATGTAAAATAAAAACCCATTCAATGGAGCCAATACTCTTTTTAAAGCTTCTGAAAGGAAAGCAACAATGAGTTCTCTGAGAAGAATCACAGGTAGTAATCTGGAGGCCACCTGGAAGAAAGGGGTTAAGGATATGTTGTTGTTAGGTGCCGTCGAGTCAATTCCAACTCATAGCAACCCCATGCATAATGGAAGGAAACACTGCCTGGTCTTGCACCATACACACAGTCATTGCTATGTTTGAGCCCATTGTTGCAGCCACTGGGTCAATCCATCTCGTCAAGGGTCTTCCTCTTATTTGCTGACCCTCTCTACCTTACTAAGTATGATATCCTTTTCCAAGGACTGCTCCCTCCTGATAATGTGTCCAAAGTACATGAGACAAAGCCTCGCCATCCTCACTTCTAAGAGCACTCTGGCTGCATTTCATTCAAGACAGATTTGTTCATTCTTCTGGCAGTCCATGGTATATTCAATATTCTCCACAAACACCATAATTCAAATGCATCAATTCTTCTTTGGTCTTCCTTATTCATTGCCCAGCTTTCACATGTATGAGTCAACAGAAAATATCATGGCTTGGGTCAGGTGCATTTTAGTCCTCAAAGTGACATCTTTGCTTTTAAACACTTTAAAAGAGGTCTTTTGCAGCAAATTTGCCCAAGGCAATACGTTAGTTGATTTTTTTGACTGCTGCTTCCATGAGTGTTGATTGTGATTCCGAGCAAAATTAAATCCTTGCCAACTTCAGTATTTCCTCCATTTATCATGATGTTGCTTACTGGTTCAGTTATGAGGATTTTTGTTTCCTCTATGCTTGGGTGGGTTATGCTGAGGTGCAATCCATACTGAAGGCTGTAGTCTTTGATCTTCCTCAGTGAGTGTTTCAAGCCCTCTTCACTTTCAGCAAGCAAGGTTGTGTCATCTGCATAACACAGTTTGTTAATGAGTCTTCCTTCAATCCTAATGCTGGGTTCTTTATATAGTCCAACTTCTGGGATTATTTGCTCAACATACAGATTGAATAAATATGGCAAAAGGATACAACCTTGATGCGCACCTTTCCTGACTTTAAACCACACAGTATCCCCTTGTTCTGTCTAAATGACTGCCTGTTAGTCTATGTACAAGTTCCTCATGAGTACAATTAAGTGTTCTGGAACTCCCATTCTTCACAATGTTACCCATAATTTGTTATGACCCACAGAGTCGAATGCCTTCGCATAGTCAATAAAACACCAGTAAACATCTTCCTGGTATTCTCTGTTTTCAGCCAGGATCCATCTGACATCAGCAACGATATCCCTCGTTCCATGTCCTCTTCTGAATCTAGCCTGAATTTCTGGCAGTTCCCTGTCGATGTTCTGCAATCATTTTTTGTCTTCAGCAAAATTTTACTTGTGTGTGACATTAATGATATTGTTCGATAACTTCCACAAATACGAATCCCTTCCTGTCGATTGGGCAGGTGGCTATCTTCCAAATTTCTTGGCATAGAAAGTGAGCGCTTCCAGCGCTGCACACATTTGTTGAAACACCTCAATTGTTATTCTGTCAATTCCTGGAGCCTTGTTTTTCGCCAATGCCTTCAGTGCAGCTTGGACGTCTTCCTTTGATACCACCAGTTCTTGATCATATGCTACCTCCTAAATGGATGAACACTGACTACTTCTCTTTGGCGTAGTGATGCTCTGTACTCTCCTCCCATCTTCTTTTGATGCTTCCTCCATCATTCAGTATTTTCCGCAAAGAATCCTTCAAAATTGCAACTCAAGGCTTGAATTTTAGATGCTTATGATTTATGGGCCAGAACAGGAATTATTCATTTCCCTGGACTGAGAAGAAAATTTAAGGACTTCTTCCTCCCAACTGGAAATGACTCCCTTGCTTTTCATTATGAACAGGACAGAACAGCTTATGAGTTGGAGAAATGACCAGATAACAGGAATTATTCAAAATGTTGGATTAAGAATATTTGGTTATTTTAAATTGATTTATCTTAGATAATATGTACCAAAAAGTCCAAATCCAATGCCGTTGAGTCAATTCCGACTCATAGCAACCCTACAGGACAGAGTAGAACTACCCTATAGGGTTTCCAAGGAATGCCTCGTGGATTTAAATCGCCAGCCTTTTGGTTAGCAGCCAAACTGTTAACCACTACACCGCCACAGTTTCCAGATAACATGTAGTATACAATTATTCCCCATACCTCCCTGCAGGAATATAGAATTGATTGCCTCCCAAGAATAAGCAATCTCATATTATCAACCCAAAAGTCAATACCAGAGCTTACATGATTTTCTGCAGGTGAAAATGACTAGTTATGCAAAGACTAACTGAACTTCAAACATTATTTAAATAAATAGACTTCTATAGATACATTTAAACTAGATTATAGTATCATGTTCAGAGACTACTTGAAAAAGGTAGCCAGTAATAATTTAGTGTCATGTAGTACTTACAATGAAGTAATCTGCTACAAAACATAATGTGTATCAACAATTTATATTACATTACTGTAAGAATGCAAATTTCCTGTTCTACTTAGATTTCGGTAGCTGTAAATTATATAATTTCAAGATATGATAGGTGGTGATGTAAATGTGGGAATTGATATTCTTCAGGGAATGGAAATGACATTGAGTTTTTCATCAGTTCTAAACCGTACTTTTTAATATACATTGTAATAGCTTTGAAAGCGGTATATATCTTACCATCAATGGCTTTGTACAAGCAACAATTTCTTACCCTTAAAATCAGAAGTGATTTTTTAAATTTTAATATACATAAAATAATAATGTGTGTGTTTTAGAACTGATGGCATCCTGGATCAATAAAATCATAAATATATATACATCACTATATGTCCTATACTATACATATCAATATACACTGGAAAAAATTCACATCAATGTTTATCAGGCATAAAGACTGCTTGGCCATTGTTATAAGAAAACTGATTAAAAATTAATTATTTTTTTGCTCTAAAACAAGCTTTAATCTCCCTGGAAAAGTACACCTACTCCTCACTTACAGACTGTCTCATTATACAGCATTTCGCATTCATGACAACAGTAAAAAAAATCTACTATCCAACTATTTTGTGCATTAAAGTGGAGCAGAGGCAAGAGGGAAGGAGGAAGAAAGGAGGAGGAAGGTGAGATTTGTGAGAGGGAGTGAGGCCACAGGGGCCATCAGCGGTTCATATTACTCAGTTTGGCAGACGTGCCATGCCGGGCCGGGTCCTCTGACCCTGAGGAAGCGGCAGGAATTAAGGCGAAAGGGATGGGGGGGTCTCATGTAGAAACAGCTCAGAGCCAGTGTCTGACCTCCTCCAACCCCACAAGGAGGGAAGGAGAACCAAGATCAACAGTGCAAGGCTGACTCCCCTGAAGTGGAGGACAGACTAGCCTCCTCTCTCCACCATCTTTACTAATTCTGACACCACCGTCCCTCACACAGCACTCTACTTCTCTGCTGGGTTCAGTAATTCATTGCAATGGCCACACAGAACTCACAGTCCACACTCAAGATTATGGCATTTATTAGGGAAGTAACAGTTACAGTTCAGGCTCAGGAACACAGAGGATAGTTATTCCATCAGGATAGCCTCTTCCCAGCCAGACTCACAGGCATGCTTCACCCTGGCCCTAGGCCTCTCCCCAAAGGAACTTGTCTTTCTCTCTCCGTGGACCTGGAAGCCCACCATACTGTCTCCTGCTGCCAGGTCTCTCCTGCCACCACTTCTCACCATCTTCAGGGTTACAGCTTGCTCTCTCTCTTCCAATCTCCTGCTTCGTAGCTTCTCAGCGCCAGGATCCTAGAGCCAAAGGACATGCTCTCCGCTCCTGGCTGTTCTTCCTTAGTGGTGGTAGGATCCTCCTCTCTGTTCTGGAATTAGCTCTCTTTTAAGGAAAAGCTGACCAATTCCCTTGCTGCTGTTGTTGTTAGGTGCCATCAAGTTGGTTCCAACTCATAGCAACCGCAGAGGACAGAGTAGAACTGCCCCATAGGGTTTCCAAGGAGCAGCTGGTAGTTTGAACTGCCGAACTTTTGGTTAGCATCCAAGCTCTTAACCACTATACCACCAGGGCTCCGACCGATCCCCTTGGTAGGCCACAATTACCCTATCACAACAGTCCCGCCGAATCATCTAGGTAGGATTTATAAGACCATGGCTAAAAAGGCCACACACAAAAGTAGTTAATTGCACTGCAGTTCATGAGTCTCTTCTTCCAAAGAGGCCTTTCTGCAACCTCCACAGCCTTCCATGGGCCCAGCTGCCCCAGCCTCACTTGTCAGCAGGCACAGGAGCCGCGAACTGCTGAGGCACATCTCTGCACTCTGCAGAGCAGGAAGAGGGAGAAGCAAGGTGCAGGGGTCTCTGCAGAAGCCTGGAGCCCAGCCAGGTGATGGTGGGCCCCTGCTCCTCTGGAGGCTACAAGCAACCCCTGACCACCGCCACCACTACCACCACCACCCTCAACACTGCCCCCATCCACAGGCTCCGCAGTGGTTCAGCAGGCATGGTGGGGAAGGAGGGCCCTCCGTGGGCACACTGGCACCAAAGACTAGACTACCCTGACTCTATCATAACCCTGAATTTAGCATAACAACCTAGTCTTTGGAAGCTAACTATGTCGATAAGTGAGAAAAAAAAAAGCTATGTCGATAAGTGAGAGGCGGGTGTAATTTGTTCATAAAACACAGTAATGTTTGGTTCTCAGGACCACTACCCACATAAAAATGTTTTCTTCATGTACTTTTTTAATTAAGATAAAGAAAATACTACAATAATATTGGTTTTTAAAAAATAGAGTATGATGGACATATGTGATTCTGTATGCTTAACTGGTTAAGATTAAAAGAGAGTACGTTCTATAGCTTATCACCATGTGAATACCATTTTCAAATACATCATCCTATGCTTTAATGTAACATTACTCAAAATATTCTTTCAATCAGATGAGATAGTGCCAATTTACTTTTTTACAACCTTGTGTACTGTATCAAGTTTAGGAAAATTCTAGATAATTACCATATTAATGTAGAAATAAAGACTTACTTAACATTAAACTCAGAGAAAAATAGTACACTTAAAATATTTAGAAAATAATTTTGTACCTGCAATGAATACAAATAGGAACATCTTCATGTTCTTGGTATTTCCTCATTAAGCTTATCATGTCCAAGATAGAATCAAATGATGATGGAACATCATGGTCTGGCCAGTTCACATAATGAAATTGATATAGCCTACGAGATTCCTTGAAGATAAATAGAAATTCAACAATTATGAGAATACACTTGCAAGTTTTAAAGAATACAGAAAAGCTGCACATCTCATTTTACTGTCATTTCTAAGATACTGTGTGGCATCTAGCAATGCCTTTAAAAAAATAAAAATAGTACCCTGCATTTATTGACTGCTTACCACACGCCAAGTACTGATCTAAGTGCTTCCACATGTAACTATTTAATCCCTATGTTGCCCCATGAGAAAGGTATTCTTAATACTATTCTTTTCGTATAAACAAAAAAAAAAAAACCAATCCCAGTGCTGTCGAATCAATTCCGACTCATAGCGACCCTACGGGACAGATGAGAACTGCCCCACAGAGTTTCTAAGGATCGCCTGGCGGATTCGAACTGCCAACCCTTTGGTTAGCAGCCGTAGCACTTAACCGCTACGCCACCAAGGTTTCCATTCTCTTTGTATAGAAAAGAAAAATTAACTATCTTGCCTAAAGATTCACAGCAAATAACAGATGTAGAATCTGAACCCAGGCAGTCCCACCTCCAGGATCTGCACTTTAACCATTACACTACATTATACTATCTAATATACACTATTACGTGGATGAGCAGTATACCTTAAGCACTGCATTAGAATCTATGGTAAATAGAAGACTGAAAAAGCATTTAAAAACAAACTGTCCAACTCCAAACCCTTATTCTGGGTCAGTGGTTCTCAAATTACGGGCTCTGGATGCCTCCCCACCCCCACCCCCACCCCCGAGACCTTCGGGGATGGGAGCCTGTAAGTCTGAAACTATTTTCATAACAATACCAAGGTATTATTTGCCTTTTTCACTCTCATTCTTTCATGAGTGTACAGCGGAGTTTTCCTAAGGCCACATGACTTGTGATGACATCATACCTTTTGACAGCTAATGGAATGTATGTGTATTCATGTGTATTAAAAACTTCTCAGTTTTAATTTCAAATATAGTACATATTGGAAGATATACCCAACAAAAGCAAAAGCTCTTTGGGAGTCCTCAATAATTCTGAAGAATGTAAAGGAGTCCTGATATCAAAATGTTTTGAAAACTGCTGTTCTAAGTGTTTTACCAGAAAGCACACTGCTTAGAAAACTGATGGCAGCTAACAACAACATTCTAAGTATGTTAAAATTTATATTACTTTATTATCTATTATTTTATAAGCTTAAGACTCAAGATACTGAAAACACATTACTCTCATTTCCATTATTTTAGATAAATAAAAAATTAACAAATCTCCTTAACTGTGTAAGATAAGATAGTATATTATTTATATATGTTTTCTTTGAAAACTATCCTTAGAATTGTCTCTAAATGGAAAATACTTACATTTTGAAATTCAAGTAACAGTGTCCTAATGAAGTAGTCTGTTCGTGCTTGTTCAGCTTCCTAAATAAAAGGAAATATTTCTGAGTTAGTGAGAACATTAAAAAAATAATAAAAAAATATATATATATACCAAAACAAACAAAAAACTCATATTTAAATTCCATAATGACAGCACTGGGCTGGATAATATAATGATGGCACGGGGCTGGATAATATAAAATTAACCTTTACAAGTCCAGGTACACCTCAAAATTATAAAACCAACCATTCTAAAAAATATCAGTTCAAGTTTTATTTATAGATTTTTAAAAAAACAGAAGTGTTTCTTAACCAAATACTTAGTCAGGGATCTATTATACAAGAAAATATTTGCACAATAAATATGGTTTAATGTTTACCCTCAGAATTAGGGTCTATTGTACAAGAAAATATATGCACAGTAAATATGGTTTAATGCTTACCGTCAGAATTATGAAATAAAGCTGAAGAGGGGAAAAGACCTGCCCATGTAATTCAGGCTTGTCGTCCTCCAGACCTCTATCTGAACTAACATTTCTCATAAGAAGCAAATTTTATTGTGTTCATTATGTGCATGCACCATGCCCATGGAAATAACATAAACGGAATGCTTCTCCTCAATACCTATACCACCATATCCCATCGTTCACTGTTCTATCTTTCCATAATGTTTGATTTTCCCTACATAACACACAACTCTAACTAATGGCAATCAGGGAAGGAAGGGGATGCACTCGGAAAATACTAAATTACTATTTTGGTTAATGACAGCATAACCACTTTAAAAATGTCACTTACCATCAAGTCAAAGTATTAAAATGAAGCCTCTCTATCGGTCTGTCACTTAGCAAACTATTCTTTTTACTTTAGTAATTAGAACCACAGATAGTCCAGGACAGTGATTCCCAAAGGCAACGCAGTATATTGTTTTATTCAAAAAAATGACATTCAATAGTATTCCTCCTTTAGTTTTTAATTATAGTAATTTATTTTGAATTTGTAAAACAATATTAAGGGGAAAGTATAACTTTGTATTTGTCCAAGACTTAACTTTTTCTATAAACGGCCAAATAGTAAATATTTTTGAGGGTCATAAAATCTGTCTACTCAACTTTGCTGTTGTTTTAGATAATACCTAAATGAATGGGTATGGTTGTATTCCAATAAAACTTTATTGAAAATGAAGAGGCAGCGGACTGCATTTGACCCATGGTTAAATGCTGACCCCTGTCTAAGTGGTTAAATGTAGCAATGTGAAATTGAGTGCCTGCTAGCCAGTTCTCCCCTCTAACCACCACTTCACTCTCCTCTTCATCCCCACACCAAGAGAGCTCTGTTGTTTTTATTAGGTGTTGTTGAGTCAATTTCAACTCGTTGTGACCCCATGTGACAGGGTAGAACTTACCCCATAGGGTTTTCTAAGCTGTAATCTTTATAGGAGCAGATTGCCAGGTCTTTCTCCCATGGAGCAGCTGAGTGGGTTCAAACCACCAACCTTTCGGTTAGCAGCTGAGCGCTTAACTGTTGCACCACCAGGGCTCCTTAGATATTGTCATATCTCAGTCTCAAACACTCTGGTTACCAAGAAGTCAAGTCACTCACTACTGTTATTTTTGCCATTTATAAATTTCATTTTTGTTTGCAGTTACATCAGTTGCAACAAATCCTAAGTTACTATCTGAAACAACCATAAAACACACAAATTACTTTCCATTTTGAAAGCTTGAAAGAAAAATTTTGCTTCTTCAACATGAATCAATCCAAACACTGACAAATCAGCTGTTACTAATCAAATCAAATCTCTAATCAAGGTGACTTTCCTCTATTCATTACTGTAAAGCTGTTTACTAATCCTATTCCCCAACTGCTCAAAAATTTCAAGTTCTTTTGCTGTTGAATGCTAACCACTCTATGTTTTCACTTGAGCTTGTGACATTTATTATGGTTATCTTATTGTATTTAAATTTACAAATGCTAAACGCAACCACACTGTACAGACTCGGTTCCTGAACCATCCAGGGACCTAACGTTGTAGAGTACTTTTTAGATTGGTGACAGAGGAGGTGTTCCCACAATGAAGTAGACAGTATACTGGATATCAGGTATTACTCAATAAACTATGAAATATAGTAGGATTTTTTATTTTTACACTTATCCCACAAACAGTTTTAAACATAACTTTAGAGAGCTGATTGCATATTAAATCCAAGAAGTATTAACTATGGGTTAAAGTTAACATTCCAAAAATTGCAACTCATTTATAAAAGCAGACAGTATAACACAGCTTGAGTCCTTTTCTACATCAACCTAGAAAATACTGGACTTTGGGTACCCACCAGAGGACTTCAGAAGCTGTAAGTACAAAAAAGGCATAAAATTATGGACTCTGCCCAGAATTTTGCTGTGCTAGTTTTGGAACCTGAATTTAATTCATTTCCAGACGCCATTAAATAGTAAGGTATATATTTTAAGTTTCATTATTAAAGTATCTGCTGTAATAATTTCCAGTCTCCCAAAGTTTTTTAAAGTGAAACAAAGGATCAACATTTTCTTGCAGCGTGGCAGGTCTCACACCCACCTTTCTACATAATTATAACAATTCTGATGAGTATAACAAAGCTATGAAAGGTTAACACAGCATACTATGTTTCAGTCATCAAGGAAGGGCCTTTCCATTTATTCCATTTAAAATACAACTACCAAATAGATCACTAAAGCACACTGTTATTCCTTTTACTCCTATATACCCAAGCACTTTTTATCAATTGATATAGTAGGACTAACAGAAGAAAATTATACATGTATGAAAAGTCATTCCCAAAGCTTCTAAATTTAAAAGCAGTATCAAAACAAGTATGTTTATTAAGTCATTATTTATTATAAGAAAATACAGGTTTACATGAAAGTACTGAGTGCTTGGTGTATATAAAATCAGGTTCATACCACAGTACAATTTATTCATCAATCTAGCATGCCAATTTTCAAATTAAATAATGTACATAAAAACAGATACTTACACAAGAAATTTTAAATGGTGCAAATGTTATAGGGTCTTCTCCATACAAAGGCCAGTAACGCTCACATTTTTTCTGTTGTCCAAATAAAAGTTAGTAAGTAATCCATGTGATAGTTTTACTCAGATTTTAATAAATATTTTGTGCCCTGGGGTTCGGCTTGCTACTTCTTCCCAGAAAACAGAAAAAAATGCCATCAGTAGGCAAGTAGCTGGGAGAGCTTAGATTTACCCAACTGTTTTTAATGGACTATTTTGTCCTCTCCAAGGTTAAGCAGAAGAATCTTATTAACAGAAGTATATAAACCATTCATTGCTACCTACATGGTCTACAGAGAAGACCCCATGTAGAAAAATGCTAAAAATAGTGACTGACACAATGATATTCATTTAGTATAAAGTGTTTCTAGCTATTACTGGCAAGCTACAATGCTTGTAATATGACCATCCCTATAATATCTGCCTGAAGTCTCATTAAATGTAAAATCTGTGGCATAGCGGAAACAGCACTCTACTCGGTGTCAGAAAAACTTTGGAAGTACTAATTTTACTGTTCACAATTATGGTGTTGGCAAAGAACAGTGAATATACCATGGACTGCCAGAAGAATGAATAAATCTGTCTTGGAAGAAACACAGCCAGAGTGCTTATTATAAGCAAGAATGGCAAGACCTCATCTCACATACTTTAGACATGTTATCAGAAGGGATCAGTCCATGGAGAAGGACATCGTGCTTGTAAAGTAGAGGGTCAGGAAAAAAGAGGAAGACCCTCAAAGAAATGGATTGACACAGTGGCTGCAACAGTGGGCTCAAACACAGCATTGATTGTGAGGGTGGCGTATGACCAGGCAGTGTTTCATTTTATTGTACATGGGGTCACTATGAGTTGGAACCAACTCCACAGCACCTAACAACAATAATCTTACTGTTTTACGGACTTTCAGTTTCTTTACCTGTAAAAATAGGAGTAGTAATCCTTATCTTACAAGGTTGTTTCATATTATTGCTAATGTTCTATTGATGGTAAAAAGCCTATACCAGCATAATATATTTAAGTATGTAATTTTCTTTGAAATTACATAAAGTATAATCAGTTTTCCCTTTTACCTTCACATTTTAAACAGGAATAGAAATAGAACATTTTATTCTTATTGGTTTCTAATATTTAGCTCAATCATTTGAGAATATGTAAATGAATGAAAACCGTATTTTTATAGAAGACAGATTCTCAAAGATTCTAAGAAACGATACAATTTTTATTAAGACTCAATACTATGAAAGCCTATAAGTAACCATTCAGGTTAAAATAAACCTTCTGACAATGGGAAATGCATCAATTCAGAAAATTTTAATTAAATTTTCAAAGTATGGGCTATGTTGTTGTTAGGTGTTGTGGAGTCGATTTTGACCCATAGTGAACTCATGTGACAGAGTAGAACTGCCCCCTAGGGTTTTCTAGGCTATAATCTTTGCAGGAACAGATCATCAGGTCTTTCTTTAGTATGGATTATACCTCATAGTAAATGGAGTTATTACCTGTAAAAAAAAAAAAAAAAAAAAAAAAAAACCCCACTGCCATTGAGTCAATTCTGACTCATGGCAACTCTGTATATTATAGCATCTCGCATACCATGTTGTCTTGCTTTATGTGACATATCCTTTACTAGAAAAATTTTAATACTAATTCTTATAACTTACAGGTGATTTTTAGTTTTAATAATAAACAATGTTAGTAAAAGGAAACATCGAATAAATCACTACATAATTGGATTATTTTGGAAGTTTGATTTGTGTGCCATTTTTATAGAAAACCACACTTATGTTTCATTTAAATACTATTTATTTTCTGTAAATATATTATCATATCACTACAATGCTGCAGGACAGGTATCACAATGGTTTTGGGAACTAATTTCACTCGTATAGAGCATAAAAGGAAACCCTGGTGGCATAGTGGTTAAGTGCTATGGCTGCTAACCAAGAGGTCGGCAGTTCAAATCCGCTAGGTGCTCCTTGGAAACTCTATGGGGCAGTACTACTCTGTCCTATAGGGTCGCTATGAATTGGAATCGACTCGACGACAGTGGGTTTAGAGCATAAAAATACCAATATTAAAAATGAGAACATAAAAAATGGAGTGGTATTTGCAGACAAATTAGAATATCTAAGCGATAAGCTGATGGTAATTAATCAAAATTATCTTATTTATTTTCATTTGTTCAATTTCATTCCTGTTTTTAAATACAACTCTACTTCACTCCATAAATACTAATGCTTATTATACTCACAACACCATCAGAAATTTGAAGACTACTGAGTAACAATTCAGTCTCTTATTTTAAGTACACTACAAAATGTACTTATAAAATGAAATAAGAAACTTTATGTGCTTTAGAGGTTGTTTTGTTCTTTGAATCAAATAAAGCAATAGCAGGACATAAAAAAAAAAATCTACTTTAGCTACATGGACTCAGAATATAATAAAAGACTAGCAATACTGTCTTTTATTATATTGTATAGATACTACCTAGAAATGAAGTGATAAACCAGACACACTACAATTATTTAAAATGTTAATAGGTATAAACATACCCTTCCCATCTCAAATTCTCGACAGGCCATAACAATGATCTGGAAAAAAAAAAAAAGGGTGGGGGTGTGGGATGATGGGATAGAGAATATAGCAGTTAAACACAATTTTTTAAAAAACACAAATATCAATAATTAATCTTTACCCTAGGCAAAAGTGTATTTGTTCTGTCAAAAGAAAGCAGTTTTAATATTAAAAATACAAGTTAAAGAGATAAAAGAGTATACCCTCCAAATAAAAACTATACAGCAACAAATAAAATTTGCTTCAATCAACATGGTATACTGGTTTGAATTACATGAATCTCACAGATTTATATCTGGTTTGTGAAATTATATTAAAATATCACTTTAAAAATATTTACCTAATAAATAGCACTATTAAATATTTTAAACAAATTTAATAAAGTTATCTAAAAGTTGAGTGCATTTAATCTAAGTTAACATAAAGATTATTATATCAGCTTTTCCTCCCAACATTTTAAAATTTTAATGCTTAAAAATACAGCAAAGTTGAGAGAATTTTACAGTGAACACTGTATAGCTACAACCTATAGCCTATCATTAACATTTCATTACACTTGTTTTATCACAGTTATCCTTCTATCCCTATCCTTCCATCAATCTGCCTTATTTTTTTAGTTTTTTTTCTTCCTTTTTATTTCCCTTCTATGTGGTGAAAGTAGTTAGCAGTTCTTCACAATAGGTCCAGCAAGCTTTTTTGTTATCTCTAGATTCTGTCTAGATACCTTCCATACAGCAACAAAAGTAAAGTCAGTATCCTAGCAAGAAGCTCCCTATTAGACAGTAGAAGGAAAAACTTTCTCTTCATTATTGTATCCCCAGCACATAGCAATGTTTCCCACAAAGCGGTCTTGAATCCACCTTGTTTTTTTAATGCATTTCAAAGTAAACTGCAGACTCTTCTCTTAAGTACTTCAGCATATGTATCAACTAGAATTCAGTTTTTTTTATATTGTTTACAGTTTTTCCCTTGACGTAACATTTTCACACAGTGAAATATACAAATCTTAAATATACATTCTCCAAGTTTTGACAAATGCATACACCAGTGGAACCTAAACTCCTATCACTATATAGGACGTTATCATCATCCAGAAAGTTCCCTCATGCCCTTCTCCAGTCAATCTCCAGCTATATCTGGTTTTTAATTGAAATAACAGCAAATACTAAGATTGGGAATTTTTTCTTGCTCTAATAATCTTTCACTGACAACAGAGAATGACAATGTTTTAGAATCATTCTGATTGAATGGAAAAAACCTATTACTATGCTCATAAAAGACAAATAAGAACTCTACATTACAGAGTTCCTACATGTACAAAACCAAAACCACAACTGGAACAAACACCTGGGCTCCAAGGTGATATACGGCAGTATAGTGTGGCTTTTGCAGTATCCTAACCTATTTATTTTCCTGCTTCCAAATCTAAGGCACTTTATTTCCCTTCACCCAAAAAGAGTAAGAAGGGACACAAAAGCCAATGGTTTGAGATGCTTCTAACTGAATGGAGTTTTTAAGGGGAGAGAGGTGTCTCCAAATTTCTTAAACTTTATACAGTATTTTTTTCCGGGAAGAGGGTCTTAAAAGGGTCTATGACTCAAAAAAGGTTAAGAACATGGCTGAATATAGCATTTTGCTGGCCTACTAAAGCACTCATATCTTTTGGTTAGTGTAAGTTATTTGGCAGCTGTCTTATTAGTTACTGACTTAGGACAAGATTTAAAGCATTATCACACCCTCTTTTTAAAATCTTTTGACTAGTTATTGTGAATTTAATGAGACGTTCCAGAAATCGGTCTTTATCTTTTTAGTAAATACTACCTATGATTAAAAATACCATTACGGCTATAAATTCCTCTCATTCTTTAGTTCAGTAAAACATCCTATGTCATTATACTTCTCAAAATATGAAAAATAAATTACTTACCACAACATTGTACTCCCATATCATCCTCCAAAAATCTATTACCGTATTTGCTAAAGGTCCTTGCGTTGCCACATACGCTTTTGGCCCATAGACACCCTGAAATGAGTAAAAGCAAATTTCACATTTATTGTAATTACCAAAAATATCTTGTTACCTAAAGTTTAAATTTTCCAATTTTACTAGTAATCCTGTTGCTTTCACTCAAAGCATTTCCAAATAATTTTTCTTTCATAGTATATAAAAACATAGGAAAATAGATTAAATTCATTTCAGCTTTTGATCAAGTGTTCTTATTTTTGTATATTAAACATGGTGCATATTGGTAACTAAAGACCAGCTTATGCTAATTCAAAAATTATTATTTACCTAGGAATTAAAAACAAAAGGCCCAGTACCTAGTCAACAAAGTTAAAGGTTGTAGAAACATCAAAGCATGTTTTGATTCTAAAAACAATACTAAAGCTAGTTAACAGTTCTTTCTTAGATTCCTGCATATCTGTTGCCATTGAGCAAATTCCAACTCATAGTGACCCTATAGGTCAGAGTAGAATTGCCCCATAGGATTTAAACTGCCAAAGTTTTGGCTAGCAGCTGAGCTCTTAATCACTACGCCACCAGGACTCCTCTATCTACCCGAAAAAATCCGATGCTGTCGAGTCGATTCCAACTCATAGCAACCCTGTAGGACAGAGTAGAACTGCCCCACAGAGTTTCCAAGGAGCGCCTGGCAGATTCAAACTGCCGACCCTTTGGTTAGCTGCTATGGCACTTAACCACTACGCCACCAGGGTTTCCAAATACATAGATTTCTAATAATAAATCTCAAAATATACCACAAACAGAATAGCTGACTGAAATACTAAACCAGCATATATGTGAATCATATAATAAATCAGTGTCATTAAATACAATTAAAAACTACAACTTTTAACAACTATCCTTATAAAATATGGACATCTGAAATATCAAACCACCTGACTAGTTTTGTTTAACCTATTAGTTTTAGTTTTTGCAATAATTATAAAATTTTAAAAAAGTTTTTATTTGAAACCATGGCTGCTCAATGTTGACATAGATAATATTAATTTTATAACATAACTCTTAGCACCTTAAAATATTTTTGTCAACAAAATCAGATATGTATAAATACCATGTATAAAATAACTAACTGAAAATTATACTGCCACTTAACTTGAAAACTTCAAACAACACAGAGTAACTGATGGAACAAGGTAAAGCTTTATATTTAAACTCAACCATGGGGCATTTTGCATCTGTCTCTGTGTTCCATGATAACTCTTCAAGAATTTGACTGCTTTTGACCAAACAGTATCCAAACAAATGGTTATCTAACAAAGACTATATTTAATCTGGGAATAGGGTTGTCAGCTTGAAACATAAAGACAATTGCCAGAAGTTTTTAATCTATTTTCTATATTTTTAACTTAATAAACTACCCAGTAATTCCAATCTTGGTAATTTATCCTAAGAAATGATTTAAAAAAGCAAAGATGGTCACTTCAATATTGCTAAGGGGAAAAACTGGAAACCATCTACACTGTTCAACAACAGGGAATAAACATATACATTTGTGTACATAAACTAAAAGGGATAAATGAGACGATGACTTATCAATAGGTAAAGTGTTTATAAATCTTCAATGCAAATGAACAAAATAGAATCCTTTTTCTCCAATACCAAAAAACTAAGCAAAAACTCTTTTACGTATATAGATAAGGAAGCTAGAATAGAAGCACAGAAAAATGATGTGTCAGGGCAGAGATTTTATTTCATTTGCTGTTGGCACAATGTTTGGGCAATAAAAAAAGTTTTAATAAAACTGGCATGTAGAAAGACATTAAATATGGCAGAAAAACACCCTTAAAAAGGAACACATACCTTAATAAAATTCGCGTTGATATAGTCTGAATCTTGAGAAGGAGTCTTTAAAGTCAATTTAACTCGGCTGTGATCAACTACAAGGAAAAAAAAAAAGAATTTCACAAATTATGTCCTATTGACATACAGGTGTTTCTCTCTGAACCATCAGTAAAGTTAAAGAAATAACTAAGAACATTTACTTTAAAAAGTAATTAGTGGAGTCAGGGCCAAGATGGCAGAGTAGTCAGATGCTTCCGGTGGTCCCTCTTACGACAAAGACCCCAAAAAACAAGTCAATCAATTATATATATGACAAGCTAGGAACTCTGAACATCAAAGGCAAAGATAAAAAATTGCATTGAGTGACAGGGGGAGGGAGAGACTGTGCAGAAGCAGTGAGGAGTTGCTGGACCTAACTTGGCGGGAACCAGCACCGCTCAGCCCTGGTCCCCTGGCATGACCGCAGCGGGGCTAGCGGTGGCGTTTGGGATGTGGTTACATCAGTGAAAGAAGGTGAGAAAGGTGCTGCTGACCTGATCCCCTGGCGTGACCGTGGCAGGGCCGAGCCACTGCAGAGAATCTACGCACGCTTCTGGAATCAGCAAGAAACAGCGCTTTTGGCACAAGGTAAGTGATTTCCTCTAATTTACCGCACAGATCTAATAGCTCCTCCTTTTGACAACTCTCTCCCATCTATCTGATCCCTCCTCCCTCTGTCCCAGCCGGCTTTAGTGACCAGGCTTTAGTGACCAGTGACCGTTTCCCTGGGGCTGAGGTTGGTTGTGCTGTACTCCCTGAGCCATTCTCCCAGCCTTGGAGAAGGAACAAATTAACAAACAAGGGAAAAGTAATCTGCAGGTTCCCCTAATCTGGGGATTTACAGCAGAAGCAGCTCCTGTCCGGGACCAAGTGGTCCACAGACTCTGAATGTCTCTCACTGCTGCATGGACCCAGGTGGCCCCATTTCAGCAGCTAGGATCTTGCTATTATATTGCAAGGGTGAATGTGCCTGAGGTCTGACTTTGTTTCAGCTGTACAGTGGAGAGGCGGGTTTTTGATGTTTGATACGGCTTTGCCTATTCAACAGGATCCTCACCTACCCACATCAGGGGCCTGAGGCCTGGTGGCTCCACCCATGCCACCTAGCTGCCCACAACAGGGGTCCAAGGATAAGTGGTGCCTCCCACCCCTTACAGTTAAAAGCACTGGGTGCCTCTGGTACGGCTGCAGAGCCCACCCACCAGTGCGTTCTAGAGAACAGGGATGTGCCTTTCTCACAGACACTCGGGGAAAGGTTGTCAGCCCCCTACCTTGCTCAGAGTGTGACCTCTGCTGCTACAACAAGACACCTGTGTACATACCAATCACCACTGCTCCTCTAAGATCATAGGTCAGAGCTTGCACCACACACTTGGTGACAGACTACTTGGACATCTGAGCTGAATCTAGAATAGTTCAAGAATAGTGAACGGACCCCTAGGCTCATATATATGATAACAGTCTAGCCATCTGGTGATAGGACATTACTGTTTCAAAGGCTACAATAATCAAGTTAGCTCACTCGAGTAGCCTACTTGGGTATATCAAAACAAAACAAAGCAAGAACCTAGGACATAGTGAGCAAACATAAAATAAATTAATACAATAACTTATAGATGGCTCGGAGACAACAGTCAATATCAAATAAAGAAGCAGACCATGATCACTTCGACACACTCCCAAAACAATCAAGGAATCTTCCAGATGAAGATGTATTCCTGGAATTTCCAGATGTAGCATACAAAAGATTAACATACAGAACTCTTCAAGAGATCAGGCAAAAGCAGAACAAGCCAAGGAGCACACAGATGAAGCAGTTGAGGAAATTAAGAAGGTTATTCAAGAACCTAATAAAAAATTGAATTAGCTGCAAGAACCCATAGAAAGACAGCAACCAGAAATTCAAAAGATTAACAATAAAATTTCAGAATTAGACAACTCAGTAGAAAGCCAGCAGAGCAGAATTGAGGAAACAGAAGTCACAATTAGCGAGACTGAAGATAAAATACTTGGCAACAATATATTTGAAAAAAAATCAGATAAAAGAATTTTAAAAAAATGAAGAAACCCTAAGAATCATGTGGGACTCTATCAAGAGAAATAACCTATAAGTGATTGGAGTACCAGAACTGGGAGGGGAAAAAAAGTAAAAAGTAATTAATGAAAATATACTATAGGTAGTAGCAGGGAAATACCTAATATATTAATAGGAAATAAAATAATCCTTTTTAAAAACTGATGATATAAAATGGTGTTTTAAAGTTGCAATGGGAATCATTTCAGGACCTCTTTTAAAGTGCAAATTTCATCCCAGATTTACTAGATCAGAATTTTGAGTTTAAAGCCTCTCTAGTTTTTTTTTTTTTTTTAAAGTTGTACTTCGGATGAAGGTTTACAGAACAAACTAGTTTCTCACCAAACAGTTAGTACACACTATGTTCTATGACATTGGTTAACAAACCCCACGACATGTCAACATTCTCCCTTCTCAACCCTGGTTTCCCTATTATCAGCTTTCCTGTTCCCTCCTGCCTTCTAGTCCCTTCCCCATGGCTGGTATGCCCCTTTTAGTCTTGTTTTGTTCCACAGGCCTGTTCAATCTTTGGCTGAAGGGTGAAGCTCAGGAGTGACCTCATTACTGGGCTGAAAGGTTGTCAAGGGGCCATATTCTCAGGGTTTCTCCGGTCTCTCTAAGGCCAGCAAGTCTGGTCTAAAGCTTCTACAGTTTTAACAAGCATACCAGAAGACTGACAAACAGTAATCTCTGACACAGAAACTTACATGCCAAACTTCTTATTAGGAAATCTAAATTTCATATTTCACCAGAAATTATTAAAATTAAAATTATGACAAAGAGATGAATTAAAATGATATATAAAAATTGCTCAATACTGTACTTGGCCAACACTGGTTATTTACTATCAAGTAATGCCAACTTAGGATAAAAAACAATCTTTATAAAAAATCCAGAAATATAAATTTTCTTAATTGTATAAAATTATGCATATTTTTAATTTTTAAAAATAAAATACATTATTTTAAAAATTAACCTAAAAGAAAGGTATAAAATGAAAAGCAAATTTTCCTTGCCCTTGAGTCCCAAGGCTCTTTCACAACAAAAACACTATGAACGTTCTTCAGTACCTTCCAAAAATCATTTTATGCATATATATATATATATATACACACACACACACATACTTGGAAAAATCTATGCAAATGCATCCATACTATGCATACTGTTCTGTACCTATATATCCTGGAATATGTATATATCCTGGAACTCTTCCCAGAGCACATACAGATCTTTATAATTCTACAAGGAATCCCATTGTACTCTTGTTGCATTATTTATTTAACTAGCTACCTTACTGATGAGCATTTAGGCTGAATACAATTTTTTTTCCTATTAGAAACATTCTACAGTGAACATTGCTGTACACTGGTAACAGCAACGTACCTGTTACCAGCAAAATCAGTTGATGCGGAGTCAATTCAGACTCATGGGAACCCCACATGCATCAAAGTAGAATGTGCTCCATAAGATGTTCAAGGGCTGATTTTTTCTAAGTATATCACCAAGTCTTTCCCACAAGACGCCTCTGGGTGGCCTCAAACCTCCAGCATTTTCATTACCAGCAATAAGCAGCTGCGTACCACCCAGGGACTCCATTATCAGCATAGGTGTAGGATAAATTCCTAACAGAGGAACTGCTTATTGTCTTTTAAAAGGTGTATACCAATTTACACAGTACAAGTGTTAACAAAAGAGTGCCTGAGTATTATCAAGTTTTTTATCAATGACAGTCTAAAATGTGAAACTATCTTATTTGCATTTCTTGGATTATGCAAATTCTTCCACATTTTCATCTATTTATTGGTTGTTTTTATTTCTTTTTCCATAAACCACTTATTTATATTCTTTATCCATTTTTCCATGTCTTTTTCCTACTGATTTATATAAAATATATGTAAAGAGAGAAAATCGCCATTGTCATATGTAGTGCAAATAATTTTCCCAGTTTGTGTTGATTTTTTAAGGATGTTTTTAGAACTAATTACAGATTTACAGAAAAATTACAAAAATAGTATAGAGTTCCCAAACACTCTCATTCAGCTATCCCTAATAGTACAAATATCAAACCCAAAAAAAAACATCATTACAATATTATTAACTAAAGACCTTATTCAAATTTTACCAGTTCTCCTCTAGTATCTTTTTCTCTTTCCAGGATTCCACATTGCATTTAGCAGCTCCTTTGTCTGATTTTTTCCTATGATTGGATTGAAATGATTTTTTTTGGCAAGAATACTAGAGAAATGATATTGGGCCCTTCTCAGTGCAACATATCAATGGGTTTATGATGTTGATTTGTGTTGTCACTTGTAATGTTAACCTTGGTCTAATATGGCAACCATTCCTGTCTCCACTGTAATTACTGTCTTTCCCATTGTAGTTAATAAATATCTTGAAAGAGATACTTTGTGACTATGACATCCTCATTCTCCTCAAACATTTGCCCACTAATTTTAGCATGTACTGGGGGGTCTGGAAACTCTGCTGACATAGTGGTTAGCTACAGCTGCTAACCAAAGGGTCAGCAGTTCAAATCCGCTAGGTGCTCCTTGGAAACTCTATGGGGCAGTTCCTCTCTGTCCTATGGGGTCGCTATGAGTCGGAATCAACTCAACAGCACTGGGTTTGGTTTTTTGGTTCTTTTATTGAGGGGTCTTGCCTACAACAATGATTGCTGTGGTTTATGCTTTATAGTGATTTTTCTATTTCTCTCTTTTCTTCTATCTTTATTAAATGGGACTCCATTATACAAGGAGGAGTTCTACCGTCTCCATTTATTTATTTATCTATTTGGTTATTTACATCAGTATGGACTCATGGATATCTATTTATTCTATAGAGTATTAGCCAATACTGTCATCATTTTTTGCTTGTTTTCCAGCTTTGACCATTAGGCACTCCTCAGGTTATTGCCGGTGTTCCTTCAACACGCCACCATTCTTTTTTGACTTCTTACCTTCTGGCACCACAGAATATTCCAGGATCATCTTTTATTTTCTCTCCCAAGCCTTGGAAACTCAACCAATTTGCTAAGAAGCTCTGCTTCCTTTTACTGAGAATGCTATTTATCAAGTTCTGGGTGCTAGATATGTTCATTGCTAATGGGATATCACTGTTCCTAGGCCCTCTCAGTAGACAGAGCAAGGAAATATATACACACACTCCTCACTTATCAACATGGTTAGGTTCCAAAGACCAGGTTGTTATGTCAAAACCGGCATTATGCAAAAATGGAGGATGAACATATAAGACCACAAAGTGGAAGATGACTACATCATTACATAACAACCAAGTTACATCGTTATATAACTACCAAACCACTGAGAATCATGGCCTAGCCAAGTTGACACAAAACCTTAACCATCACAGCCAGCGTTCCTCTTGCCTCACACCTCAGCTTTCATTACGGCCAGATGTATATCGTTAATGTACAAAACAGTCGGAAAGATTTTTTTACTATTGTCATCAATGCAAAATGTTGGATAACGAGACAGTCGGTAAGTGAGGAGTGGGTGCATACGTATCATAGCCCATGGAGTGGTGCAAATGTTTAACACATATTGCTACTAAAAAAAGGTTGGTGGTTTGAGTCTACCCAGAGGTACCTCACAAGAAAGACCTGGCAATCTACTTCCAAAGAAATTAGTCATTGAAAATCCTATGGAGCACAATTCTACTCTGACACACATGGGGTCAACAAGAATCAGAAGGAAATCAATGACAACTGGTTTATACTAACACATGCATACACATATATCTCTGTATTTTTTCCAACTAATATTGATTATCTATGTATGAAAGGAGCCCTGCTGGAACACTGGTTAAACACTCAGCTGTTAAACAGTAAGTTCAGCGAGCCGAAATCACCAACCACTCCACAGGAGAAATACGTGGCAGTCTGCTTCCAGAAAGGTTACAGCCTTGGAAATCCTATGGGACAGTTCTACATTGTCCTATATGGTTGCTATGAGCCAGAACTGACTCTACAGCACACAACAACAACAATATCTATGTATGTATGTATCTATCTAATATAACAAGTTCATACTGATACCTTTGGTTTTAATCCAAACCATGGGATTCATTTTAGCCTCCATCTTTACTTATTTGTAATCTCTTCCTCAGAAGTAAGAAACCTGGCTTTTATTGTTTCCAATACACTACTTATATTTTTTTAATTCTAGTATATACATAGTTCCAAAATTAATAATTCCTCTACCTGTGAAGGTATAGGAATTATACCTGTGAAAAACATATTTACTATCTAGATTATAGCATTAATTATTTCTTTTAGTCTTTATCCTTAGCTACTTTTGTACCAGAGTTACTTAGGTTAGTTCTTTTTGTCCAAACCTTTACAGTATGGTTATAGTACATTTACAATACAATTGAATTTATATGTGACTGTTTCTATATGATTGGTTTTGACTGTTTATGGCGGGGGGGGAGGGGTAAGTGACAGTCCTAACTACACAAAAAGATATACTTGGAGAAATGTCAACTTCCTCCATATCCCTGATATTCCCTCCTTCTTTATACCTCATTCCAACTCACGCCCTAGAGTTTCTGGTTTTTAATAGTATGTTCTGTATGTTTTCCCTCTTCAACTCTAGGTTTTACATTTTTCCTTAGAAAGGCCTTACCCATTTCAAGATAAAATAAATTTACCTTTTTTTCAAGGTGGTCTTCACTGTCATCATTCTCCCCACCACCACCACCAGTATTTTCATTAAAAACTCTCGAACCACGTGAAATTTATTTTTGGTATAAGTGAGCTTGTCCCTTATACTGCTTTGTCTATCCAGCATCTCTCTTCCCACTGGGAAAACGCCCTTTCATCATCCTTTGTAGTTTTGGGAAGCTATCAGTCTCAGTCAAATGCCTATCTCTATGGCCACTCCATCTATACAAACAGGACATGAGTCATTGCATTAATTTTTATATAAAGCTGTTGTTGTTCGGTGCCATCGAGTTGGTTCCAACTCATAGTGACCCCTATGCACAACAGAACAAACACTGCCCAGACCTGCACCATCCTTACAATCATTGTTATACTTCAGCTCACTGTTGCACCCGCTGTGTCAATCCACCTCATTGAGGGCCTTCCTCTTTTCTGCCGACCCTGTACTTTGCCAAGCTTGATGTCCTTCTCCAGGGACTGATTCCTCCTGACAACACGTCCAAAGTATGTAAGACACAATCTTGCCATCCTTGCTTCTAAGGAGCATTCTGGTTGCACTTCTTCCAAGACACATTTGTTCGTTCTTTTGGCAGTCCATGGTATATTCAGTATTCTTCGCCAAAACCACAATTCAAAGGTGTCAATTCTTCTGTCCTCCTTATTAGCGTCTACCTTTCACATGCATATGACGTGATTGAAAATACCATGGCTTGAATCAGGCATACCTTAGTCTTCAAGGTGACATCTTTGCTTTTCAACACTTTAAAGAGGCCCTTTGCAGCAGATTTGCCCAATGCAATGCATCTTTTGATTTCTTGATTGTTCCTTTCATGGGCTTTGACTGTGGATCCAAGTAAAATGAAATCCTTGACAACTTAAATCTTTTCTCCGTTTATCATGATCTTGCTCATTGCTCCAGTTGTGAGAATTTTTGTTTTCTTTATTTTGAGGTATAATCCATACTGAAGGCTGTGGTCTCTGATCTTCATTGGTAAGTGCTTCAAGTCCTCTTCACTTTCAGCAAGCAAGGTCCTGTCACCTGAATAATGCAGGGTGTTAATGAGTCTTCCTCCAATTCTGATGCCTTGTTCTTCTTCATACAGTCCAGCTTCTCGGATTATTTGCTCAGCATACAGATTGAATAAGTATGGTGAAAGAATACAACCCTGACGCAGCATACCTTTCCTGCCTTTAAACCAATCAGTATCGCCTTGTTCTGTCTGAACAACTGACTCCTGATCTATGTAAAGGTTCCTCATGAGCACAATTAAGTGTTCTGGAATTCCCATTCTTTGCAATGTTATCCATAATCTGTTATAATCCGAACAGTAGAATGCCTTTGCATAGTCAATAAAACACAGGTAAACATCCTTCTGGTATTCTCTGCTTTCAGCCAGGATCCATCTGACATCAGCAATGATATCCCTGGTTCCACGTCCTATTCTGAAACCAGCCTGAATTTCTGGCAGTTCCCTGTCTGTATACTGCTGCAGCCATTTTTGAATGATCTTCAGCAAAATTTTGCTTGCATGTGATATTAATGATATTGTTCTATAATTTCCACATTAAACTGGATCACCTTTCTTGGATCTCTTCCAGTCAGTTGGCCAGGAAGCTGTCTTCCATATTTCTTGGGATAGATGAGTGAGCACTTCCACCACTGCATCCATTTGTTGAAACATCTCAATTCATATTCCGCCAATTCCTGGAGCCTTGTTTTTTGCCAATGCCTTTAGTGCAGCTTGGACTTCTTCCTTCAGTACCATCGATTCCTGATTGTATGCTACCTCCTGAAATGGTTGAACATCAACAATTCTTTTTGGTATTCCTTCCATCCTCTTTTGATGCTTCCTGCATCTTTTAATATTTTCCCCATGGAATCCTTCACTATTGCTACTCGAGGTTTGAATTTTTTCCTCAGTTCTTTCAGCTTGAGAAACGCCTAGCGTGTTCTTCTCTTTTAGTTTTCTATCTCCAGCTCTTTGCACATGTCATTATAATACTTTACTCTGTCTTCTTGAGCTGCCCTTTGAAATCTTCTGCTCAGTTCTTTTACTTCATTTCATCCTTTTTCTTTGGCTGCTCGACATTTGTGAGCAAGTTTTAGAGTCTCCTCTGACATCCATCTTGGTCTTTTCTTTCTTTCCTGTCTTCTCAGTGACCTCTTGCTTTCTTCATGGATGATGTCCTTGATGTCAGTCCACAACTCGTCTAGTCTTCGGTCACTAGTGTTTAATAGGTCAAATCTATTCTTCAGATGGTCTCTAAATTCAGGTGGGAAATACTCAAGGTCACATTTTGGCTCTCATGGACTTGCTCTGATTTTCTTCAGTTTCATCTTAAACTTGCGTATAAGCAACTGATGGTCTGTTCCAGTCAGCCCCTTCTTTGTTCTGACTGATGATATTGAGCTTTCCCACCATCTCTTTCCACAGATATAGTTAATTTGATTCCTGCGTGTTCCATCTGGTGAGGTCAATCTGTATAATCACCGTTTATGGTGGTGAAAGAAGGTATTTGCAATGAAGTCGTTGGTCGTGCAAAAATCTATCATTCAATCTCCAGCATTGTTTCTATCATCAAGCCCATATTTTCCAACTACCGATCCTTCTTCATTTCGAACTTTCGCGTTACAATCACCAGTAATTATCAATGCATCCTAATTGCATGTTCGATCAATTTCAGACTGTAGCAGCTGATGAAAATCTATTTCTTCATCTTTGGCCTTAGTGGTTGGTGCATAAATTTGAATAACAGTTGTAATAACTGGTCTTCCTTGTAGGCGTATGGATATTGTCCTATCACTGACAGCGTTGTACTTCAGGATAGATCTTTAAATGTTCTTTTTGACAATGAATGCAACACCATCCCTCTTCAAGTTGTTATTCACAGCATAGTAGATTATATGATTGTCCAATTCAAAATGGCCAATGCCAGTCCATTTCAGCTTATTAATGCCTAAGATATCAATCTTTATGCATTCCATTTCATTTTTGACGACCTCCAGTTTTCCTAGATTCATACTTTGTACATTATTTATCCCCATGCGTCTGTCAGTTTGTTGTACTGTGGGGGCTTGTGTGTTGCTATGATGCTGGAAGCTATGCCACCAGTACTCAGATACCAGGCAGGGTCACCCATGGAGGACAGGTTTCAGCTAAGCTTCCAGACTAAGACAGACTAGGAAAAAGGACCCGGCAGTCTACTTCTGAAAACCATTAGCCAGTGAAAACCTTATGAATACCAGCAGAACATATAAAGCTGTGGGAGAGGTAAATTTTCTTTTTTTTCCCCCTCTCGAATCATGAGCTATAAGGGCCAAGTAAAGGTCATTTAGCCTCCAAGTGGAAATAATCTGAGAATAAAGCACAAGCAGGACAAGCAAACCTGAGAAATGAAAAAAGAAACATCCTTTTAAAATATTCCACTAACCATACTTTAAAGCCAGTCAAATCTCATCTTTTCATGCAACTGAGAATGATAGAGAAAAAGGTTTGATACAGTTGGGGAAGGGTTCTGAAACTACAATGGAGATGTAGTAACTCATTAAGAAGCAAGATTGTATACTACTTTAAATCTATTATAAGCAAAATGTTGTTGTTGTCAGTTCCCACCAAGTCAACTCCAGTTCAGAGAGACCCTCTGTACAACAGAACGGAACACAGCCCGGTTGCGCGCCATCCTCACAATCATTGCTATGTTTGATGCCATTGGTGCAGCCACTGTGTCAACCCATCTCATTCAGGGTCTTCCATTATGTCACTGACTATGTATTTTACCAAGCATGATGTCCTTCTCCAGGGACTGGTTCCTCCTGATAACGTGTCCAGGGTATGTGAGACAAAGTCTAACATCTCGCTTCTAAGAAGCATTCTGGTTGTACTTCTTCCAAGACAGATTTGTTTGATCTTCTGGCACTCCATGGTATATTGAATATTCTTCACCAACCCATAATTCAAAGGCATCAATTCTTCTTCAGTCTTCGTTATTCACTGTCCAGCTTTTGCATGAATATGAGGCAATTAAAAATACCATGGCTTGGGTCAGGTGCACCTCAGTCCTCAAAGTGACATCTTTGTTTTCTAACACTTAAAAAAATCTTTTGCAGCAGGTTTGCCCAGTGTAGTATGTTGTTTGAATTTCTTGACTGCTGCTTCCATGGGCGTTGATTGTGAATACAAGTAAAATGAAATCCCTGACAACTTCAGTCTTTTCTTCGTTTATCATGATGTTGTTTATTGGTCCAGTTGTGAGGATTTTTGTTTTATGTTGAGGTGCAATCCATAATGAAAGCTGTAGACTTTGATCTTCCTCTGTAAGTATTTCAGGTATTCTTCACTTTTGTTTGGCAACCAAAGTTTTGTCATCTGCATATCGCAGCTTTTAATGAGTCTTCCTCCAATCCTGATGCAACATTATTCTTCACATTGGATTCTCGGACTATTTGCTCAGCATACAGATTGAATAAGTATGGTGAAAGGATACAACACTAATGCACACCTTTCCTGATTTTAAACCACACAGTACCCCCTTGTTCTATTAGAGAGACTGCCTCTTGTCCTATATACAGGTTCTGCATGAGCACAATTAAGTGTTCTGGAACTCCTGTTCTTCGCAATGCTATCCATAATTTGTTATGATCCACACAGTTGAAGGCAATCAAAATACAAGAAGAAAAATGTAAAAATATAAATGGTGACCAACATTAGGGACAACAAATGAACAGGGTTTAATGTACTTGCTATTAATAGAAATTTTATACATAATACTAAGGTCCAGTACTGCTATTTTTTCTTAAGTGATAAAATTCTTCTTTGAAAATTCCTTTGAAACTTTGAAGAGCCACATAAGACACAGTCACCTCTGATTAAAATTTTTCATCTCCTCACCATGTTTCTGGGAAAGACAATATTTGCATGTTTACTAATGCCATTTCTTATTCCACTCCATCTTACATGTCTTTTTTTTTGTTTTTCTTTTTAAAGCCATTTTGGGTAGGAAAGACAATGTTTGCATGTTTACCAATGCCGTTTCTTATTCCACTCCATCTTACATGTCTTTTTTTTTTTTTCTTTTTAAAGCCACTTTGAGTAGGAAATACACATACAAGAATTACTGTGCTTCTGGCAAATGACTATTCGATAACTAGGATAATGATTCAAATGTGAAAGTTGGAAACAAAAAAGGATTGGTAGTTTAAAAACATGGCCTTGATGACAGAAAGGATGCCAGAGATTGCATGACAGAATCTTGCATGACAACTTCTTCATTACAAATATCTTTTTTCAACAACACAAATGGCAACTATACACACAGACCACACCATATGGCATTCAAAGGAATCAAATTGACCACATCTGTAGAAGGAGACAATAGAAAAGCTCAATACCATCACTCAGAAAAAGGTCAGGGACCGACTGTAGAACAGACCATGAATTGCTCATATGCAAACTCAAGTTGAAGCTGAAGAAAATTAGAACAACTCCGTGAAAGCCAAAGTACGACCCTGAGTATATTCCACCTGAATTTAGAGACCATCTCAAGAACAGGTTTAACATATTGAACACTAATACCAAAGACCAGACGAGTTGTGGACTGACATCAAGGACATCATACATGAAGAAAGCAAGAGGTCATTAAAAAGACAAGAAAGAAAGAAAAGACCAAAATGGATAACAGAGGAGACTCTGAAACTTGCTCTTGAACACTGAGTAGAGCTAAAGCAAATAGAAGAAAGAGACTCTGAAACTTGCTCTTGAACATTGAGTAGCTAAAGCAAACAGAAGAAACGATGAAATAAAAGAGCTAAGCAGAAAATTTCAAAGGGTGGCTTGAAAAGACAAAGTATCATAATGACATGTGCAAAGATCTGGAGTTAGAAAACCAGAAAGGAAGAACACGCCCAGCATTTGTCAAGATGAAAGAACCGAACAAAAACTCAAGCCTCAAGTTGCAATACTGAAGGATTCTATGGGGGAAATATTAAACAACACATGAAACATCAAAAGAAGATGGAAAGAATACACAGAGTCACTGTACCAAAAAGAACTGGTCGATGTTCAACCATTTCAGGAGGCAGCAGATGATCAAGAACCGATTGTAGTGAAGGAAGAGGTCCAAGCTGCACCAAAGATACTGGCAAAAAACAAGCCTCCAGGAATTCACGGAATACCAACTGAGATGTTTCAACAAACGGATGCAGCGCTATAAGTACTCACTTGTCTATGCGAGAAATTTGGAGGATAGCTACCTGGTCAGCTGACTGGAAGAAAGCCATATTTGTACCCATTCCAAAGAAAGGTGATCCAACTGAATGCGGAAATTATCGAACAATATCATTAATATCACATGCAAGTAAAATTTTGTGGACGATTACTCAAAAACAGTCGCAGCAGTACATTAATAGGGATCTACCAGAAACGGAAGCGATTCCGAAAAGGATGTGGAATGAGGGATATCATTGCTGATGTCAGATGGATCCTAGCTGAATGCAGAGATTACCAGAAAGATATTTACCTGTGTCTTATGAACTATGCAAAGGCATTTGCCTGTGTGGATCATAACAAATTATGGATAACACTGCGAAGAATGGGAATTCCAGAACACTTAATTGTGCTTATGAGGAACCTTTACTTAGACCAATAGGCAGTCATTCGAACAGAACAAGGGGATACTGTGTGGTTTAAAGTTGTCAAGGATTTCATTTTACTTGGATCCACAATCAATGCCCATGGAAGCAGCAGTCAAGAAATCAAATGACGCATTGCACTGGACAAATCTGCTGCAAAATACCTCTTTAAAGTATTACAAAGCAAAGATGTCACTTTAAGGACTAAGGTGGGCCTAACCCAAGCCATGATGTTTCCAATCACCTCATATGCACGTGCAACCTGGCAAATGAACAAGGAAGACTAAAGAAGAATTGATGCCTTTGAATTACAGTGTTGTCAAAGAATATTTAATGTACCATGAACTGCCAGAAGAATAAACAAATCTGTCTTGGAAGAAGTACAGCCAGAATGTTCATTAGAAGAAAGGACGGCAGGACTTTGTCAGTCCTTGGAGAAGGAAATCCCACTTTCTAAAGTATAGGGTCAGCAGAAAAGAGGAAGACCTTCAATATGATGGACTGACACGGTGGCTGCAACAATGGGCTCAAACGTAGCAACGATTGTGAGGATGACGCAGGACCAGGCAGTGTTTCGTTCTATTGTACATAAAGGGTTGCTATGCGTCGGAACTGACTCTATGGCACCTAACAACAAAAACAACAAAGAATAAGGATGGTTAGGTGCCTCTGGGTGGACTCAAACCTCTAGCTAGCCTATTAACCATTTGTACTACCCAGTGACTATTCATACCTACTTAAGAGAGTTACTATCAAAACAACTGAAAATAACAAGTGTTGGTGAGTTTGTGGAAAAACTGGAACCCTCATACATTGCTGGTGGGATGGGAAGGTAAAATGTTGCAGCCACTGTGGAAAACAATTTGGTGGTTCCTCAAAAAGTTAAACACAGTATTACCATATGACCCAGCAAGTCCACTCCTAGGCATACACCCAAAAGAATTTAAAGCAGGGACTCAGACACTTACACACCAATGTTCATAGCAATATTCACAATAACCAAAAAGAGAAACAATCCAAGTATGCATTAACAGACAGATAAGCAAAACATGGTATATACATACAATGGAATATTATTCACCTGTAACAAGGAATGAAGTTGTAATACATGATACAAAATGAGCCATTATCCTAAGTGAAATAAACCAGACACAAATATTGTATAATTCCACTTATATGAACCAAATTCACAGAGACAAAGAGTAGAGGTTACCAGTGGCTGGGGAGGGGGGTTAGAGGGGAATGGGAAGTACTGCTTAATGGATATAGAATTTCTGTTTTGGGGTGGTGAAAAGGTTTTAGAAATGAATAGTGGTGATGGTGTATAACATGCTGAAAGTAATTAATACCACTGCAAAATTATATTTTTAAGTACACTTTAAAACTGTAAATTTTGTAATTGATATATATATGTTATTGTTGTTGTTGTTAAGTGCCATCGAGTTGGTTTCAACTCACTGCAACCCTATGTACAACAGAATGAAACATGGCCCGGTCCTGCACCATCCTCAAGATCATTGTTATGCTTGAGCCCATTGTTGCAGCCACTATTATCAATCCATCACATTAAGGGTCTTCCTCTTTTTCACTGACCCTCTACTTTACCAAGCATGATGTCCTTCTCCAAGGACTGATCCCTCTTGATAACGTGCCCAAAGTATGTGAAATGTAGTCTCACCATCCCCACTTCTAAGGAGCATTCTGTCTGTACTTCTTCCAAGACAGATTTGTTTGTTCTTTTAGCAGTCCATTATATATTCAATATTCTTCACCAATACCATAATTCAAAGATGTCAATTCTTCTTTGGTCTTCCTTATTTATTGCCTGGTTTTCACACGCATATATAATATATACACCCCCGCAAAAGAAGCAATTTGTTAATTTTCTTACTTAAAAAAAAAAAATTGCTGGGAACTTTATCAAGGACAGTTTCAAGAGAACAAACTTTAGGAATGAAGAAGAGTTGAGGGAATGGAGGTATGGAATCTAGATATTTCAAGAAACTTAAAGGGGAAGAAAAAGAAAGACTATTGTCAGCCTTAAAAGACAGCAGGTATGAGGTAAAGAAGGTATGAGATAAAGATTTTTTTTATATAAAATAAGGATACACTTTAGTACACTTTTTGAATTAAAGGCTGTCTGCCAGAAAACTATGCTACTTAAAAATATAATTATAATATTAGTATTAGAATATAATGCTCAGTCTAAGACATACCCTCAGAAATACACATTCAGGCCATTTATTGGTCTTTCCAGTTCAATAGTACTGCCATCAACTGAGAATAGTAGGCATACAGGTGTTTGTGTCATTTTATGATTAATTTTTATGTATAATTAATTCATTAAGGTTCTTTTTACGGATAAATTGGTAAGTTAATATTTTAGCACTTCATAAAATTTATTCAATTATATTTATTTTAATTATCTGCTTTGTATTATTTTATTTTAATGAAATAACTTCTTTGAGATTCCCCAAAAGATATTCTCACTAGGATTTTTGGTATTTAAAAGTAATTTAGCATTAGAATAATTCTGATGCTTAAAGAAAAAAATATATAACCACTACCACCACCACCACAACAAACTACCAGAAGGAAAAACAAGTAGCACAATTACAAATTATCTTGCAGGGCACCTTGAAAGAGAGGTTAATTACTACCTCCTTAAAATCAAACTCATTAGGAAGAATAAAACCGGTTAGGCTACCAAAAGCTAATAATTAGCAATTCCATTTGTTCTAGCAAGGGCATTTCAAACTTACATGGCAGTATATCCTTATATCTGTTCTTTTTAACATTTTCTTCTTTTTCTCCAGTGACTGTGGGATAAATCTTTTCTGTCCTGTACTTGGTAGACAATCTTCTTAATCGCTTAAAAAAAGAGAAATTCAAGTTTAGAAAAACAGATATTTTCAAAATTTTAGTGATTTAAAAATACCTCTTTATGGTATTTTGCTGACCCCAATTACTTACAACTTATTTTCCTGTTTCTTTAAATTCACAGTATTTCCCCACTGTATAATAACTAATCCCAAGAATAATCTGTTTTTTAGCATAAATTCAAATGTAGATTAACATTTATTCCAAACAGGAACAGCAAAGAAGGGGGCAACTAGAATAAAAGTAATTTTATTTTTAAAAATCATTAATAAACTAAGCCAGAATATTTAACTCATTCCTTAACTTACTCAAGTAATCATGTGTTTTACCTAAGGGTCCCAACAACCAAGTTTTAAAATCATGCTGGAAAAAAAAAGGTTATTTACACGTTTACTTTAATCCTTCTCTCAATAAACTTTAAGCACCCGTGATGTGCCAGGCTCTGTGCAAGGCATAAGCTAATAATTACTTACAAAACGCCGTAAAGCAAAGTTCTTTCATATTAAATTGGAAATGTCCAACAAAGACCAATTCTGCTTATTCATTGCATTACAGAAGTGGTTTGTGGGTTAGTGACAAACTCTTACCACATATGGCAGCAGGGATGTTCTTTGGGCTGGAATATTTCTGCGTGTCAGTAATACACTTCCTGCTTTCAGAAGCACTAAAAGTGAGCATTGTGAATTGTTTAAATTTGACTCAACTACATTGCTGATGTTTAATTTGAAAGAAGCCTACTTTCTTTCAGTCTTAAAGACATACCGAAAGCATTCTGGTTTTACTATTTAATAAACTATTAAATACAAATGAAAGGAAAAAGAAATGTGATAACATTTAACAAATTATTAAATACAAATGAAATGAAAAAATTTGGTAACATTAACTTTTCATCATTTCATTTTTGCTACTTATGATGTTGATACTTCAACTAAGAATGTCTAAGTCTATTATTTTGAAAAATCACAGAAATTTAATACAAGATTGTTCCTTTATTTTTGTTAGGATACACTTTAATTTACAGCACTTGAAATAGTCTTACAAATAGGCACTTATATACAGAATGGTTAGGTCTTTTTTCTTTGAAAATCTACTAAATTTTATCATCACAATCAGAGACCTAAAACAAGAATACACTTTTTTTTTCTTTAAGAATAAAAAACTTATTAGCATCTTGCAATATATTAACTGGCATTATGTTAACTGGCAAAATGCCAAAGTAAAATTCCCCATATTTATGCTGCTATTTCCTGTGGCAACAAAGTTCTCAAAATACAGGAGAGTTTTAGGGGGAAAAAACTGTATTCAAAAGTAAATGGGCTGCCTGTGAGAGTATGGGAAAACAAGAACTTCCATGCAATGTTGGTTGAAAAGAACATTAGCACAACCCTTAAGGAAGGCAATTTAGTAATTACAAACACACATAACCCCTTAACCCCAGAATTGTACTTCTACAAATTTATCCTCCAGATAAAAATGATGTGGGTGTGAAATGATGTATACACATTATTCATTACAACAGTTTATAATAGAAAAAGACTGTAAACAATCAAAGTATCAATAGAGAAGTTAGACAAACTCAGTGACGAACGCTTACTATGTATAGCAGATTGTTTAAGCCACACTATCAAATATGATACTGCTGAAAAACAAATGAGGAAGCTATGTTGTGATATGGCAATATTTTAAAAATATATATTAAGTACAAAAATGTGTCTGCCTGAGACTGTCGAGTATTATAAAGCTGTTTATCAAACTTTAGCATGCTTCAGAATTTTCTGAGGGCTTATTAAAACAGAGATTGCTGGGTCCCAACCCAACAGCTTCAGATTCAGTAGGCTGGGACAGGGTCTGAGAATTTCCGTTTTTATTATGCTCCCAGGTGATGCTGATTCTGCTGTCTGGGGGCCACACTTAGAGGACCACCAATATATGGAGGAAGAAGTATCATGACTGATTAGCATGGAAGAATGGAGAACAATTCTTAGGTTTTTCTGTACTTTATGTACAGGTTTGCGGCACCAAAAAATTTGGTTACAGTGATTAAATACTTTTCTTAGGGATCAAGGGAAAGGATCAGGGATGAAGAAGGAAAAATGCAGTTATCACATAGCAAGAAAGGGAGTTCGGCAGCAAGTGAGAACAAAAAGTACATAAGCTGTGAGAAACAAACCCTCTGCCATCGAGTTGATTCTATCAGGACTCACAGCAAGCGACCTTGTGGGACAGAGTAGAAATGCCTCATAGAGTTTCCAAGGCTGTAACCTTTATGGAAGCCTACTGCCACATCTTTTTCCCACAGAGCAGCTGGTGAGTCCCAACCACTGACCTTTCGGTTAGCTAAACCATTGCGCCACTGGGGCTGCTTGTAAGAAATAAACAGGGCTTAAAATAATTAAATGGTTTTGAGACTAGATTCTAGATAATATGGGGTGGAGGCACTGCAAATAGGAAAAGGAAAACTTTCCTAAATCTCTTTGTATCTCTTAAAACATCAGAAAAACCAAACACTATATAGGGTCGCTATGAATTGGCATCGACTTGACAGCAGTGGGTTTGGTTTTTTTTGGTTTATATGTAATTGGCAAAGACTACCATAAAAGGCTGTTCTCCAAGATTCTTTTAGAAACAAATTCCCATTATAATCATCCATCTGTGTCCTTGTGTATGTGGGTTTTTTTGCTTATGAGTAGTCAGTCATCTCACTTGCATACCTCCAAATCTTATCCATCTTTTTTGAAGGCCTGGCTTCTATAAGGGTTTCTGATCCCCCTCACTCAAAACTCTTTTCCTTTCCAGTTCTTTTTACACTTTGTAGGTAGTTCTTAGAACACTTACTATTTCCTTCTCTTTGTGATCAATACATAAAGAGGATACATCTTACTTCCCCAACTAAGCTGTAACTCTATAAGATTAATATTTGTAATGCCCTGTACCCCTAGAGCATATTAGATGCTCATATGGTGAATACATTAATTTTAGATAAAATTATTCATTCTGGCCAAAGCAGAAGGTGTTATTCTTTTAATACCACATCAAAACTAAAGTCCAAAAAGTGCCTGAAGCACCAAAGATCATCTAACCATATAAAACATAAAGTATCTGCACATATAATTTGGTTTTAACTTCCTGACCACCATATTTCATTGTCTGTAGTGAAGCTGTTACTAAAATAATTAACAGGAAAAAGTAATCTATATAATAGAGAAACATAAGGAGCCCTGGTGGTACAGTGGTTAAAAGCTCAGCTGCTAATCCAAAGGTCAACAGTTCAAACCCACCGGCCACTCCTTGGGACAAAGATGTGGCAGTCTGCTTCTATAAAGATCACAGACTTGGAAATTTGGTGGGGCAAATCTACTCTGTCCTATAGGGTCACTATGAGTCTGAATCAACTTGAAGGCAATAGGTATGGGTATAGAGAAACATGCGGTAATATATTAAGGAGCCTCATTCATGAGCATAGTGCTACAGAATAGACTGTATGATAGTTTCACCCAACACTAATAAAATGGTTCATTTATTAAGCTATATATAATTATTTTTGATTTTTTGTGCATTTCTTTAATGCCTGGCTTTTATAGATTACAGTTGGATTCTCATCTGCTTCTATGCAAAAGTACAGTTAAACGGTATATTTACATAAGTTTACTGATACCCACCACACCCGCTCTTTATCATGTAAGGCTTTTTCTTTTTATTGTGCT
Organism: Elephas maximus indicus; assembly: GCF_024166365.1. NCBI lineage: Eukaryota > Metazoa > Chordata > Mammalia > Proboscidea > Elephantidae > Elephas > Elephas maximus. The sequence goes on along the minus strand of NC_064826.1, from coordinate 47,282,177 downwards.
TTAAGTGAAAGTTTACAAATCAAGTCAGTCTCTCATACAAAAAAATTTTTTCCCTTTTTTTTTTCTAATTTTTATTGTGCTTTAAGTGAGTTTACAAATCAAATCGGACTCTCATAAAAAAATTTATAAACACCTTGTCCACTCTCTTCATATCCATTCGGCCAGCTTCTGACCCTCTCTGCCATCTCGCCTCCCCTTCAGACAGGAGATGCCAACACAGTCTCATGTGTCTACTTCATCCAAGAAGCTCATTCTTCACCGGTATCATTGTCTATCCCATAGTCCAGTCCAATTCCTGCCTGAAGAGTTAGCTTTGGGAGTGGTTCCTGTCTTGGGCTAACAGAAGGTCTGAGGACCATGACCCCCAGAGTCCTTCTAGTCTCAAGTCAGACCATTAAGTCTGGTCTTAGGAGAATTTGGGGTCTGCATCCCACTGCTCTCCTGCTCCCTCAGGGGTTTTTTGTTGTGTTCCCTGTCAGGGCAGTCATCGTTAGCCGGGCACCATTTGGTTCTTCTGGTCTCAGGCTGGCGTACTCTCTGGTTTATGTGGCCCTTTCTGTCTCTTGAGCTCTTAATTACCTTGTGTCTTTGGTGTTCTTCATTCTCCTTTGATCCAGGTGGGTTGAGACCAATTGGTGCACCTTAGATGGCTGCTTGCTAGCGTTTAAGACCCCAGACGCCACTCTCCAAAGTGGGATGCAGAATGTTTTCTTAATAGATTTTATTATGGCAACTGACTTAGATGTCCCCTGAAAACATGGTCCCCAAACCCCCACCCCTGCTACGCTGGCCTTTGAAGCATTCAGTTTATTCTGGAAATTTCTTTGCTTTTGGTTTAGTCCAGTTGTGCTAACCTCTCCTGTATTGTGTGTTGTCTTTCCCTTCACCTAAAATAGTTCTTATCTACTATCTAGTCAGTGAAAACCCTTCTCCCTCCTCCCCACTCTCGTAACCATCAAAGAATATTCTCTTCTCTGTTTAAACTATTTCTCGAGTTCTTATAATAGTGGTCTTATACAATATTTGCCCGTTTGCAGCTGACTAATTTCACTCAGCAAAATGCCTTCCAGATTCCTCCATGTTATGAAATGTTTCACAGGTTCATCATTGTTCTTTATCAATGCGTAGTATTCCATTGTGTGAATATACCATAATTTATTTATCCATTCATCCATTGATGGGCACCTTGGTTGCTTCCATCTTTTTGCTATTGTGAACAGTGCTGCAACGAACATGGGTGTACATATATCTGTTCGTGTAAAGGCTATTATTTCTCTAGGATATATTCCAAGGAGTGGGATTGCTGGATTGTATGGTAGCTCTATTTCTAGTTTTTTAAGAAAGCATCAAATCGATTTCCAAAGTGCTTGCACCATTTTACATTCCCACCACCAGTGTCTCATACAAAAATTTACATACACCTTGCTATGTACTCCCAACTGCTCTCCCCCGAGACAGCACACTCCTTTTCTCCACGCTGTATTCCCCTGTCCATTCAGCCAGCTTTTGTCCGCCTCTGCCTTCTCATCTCCCCTCCAGACAGGAGCTGCCCACATAGTCTCATGTGTCTACTTCAGCCAAGAAGCTCAATCCTTACTAGTATCATTTTCTATCTTATAGTCCAGTCCAATCCCTGTCTGAAGAGTTGGCTTTGGGAATAGTTCCAGTCTTGGGCTAAAAGAATGTCTGGGGACCATGGCCTCTGGGGTCCTTCTAGTCTCAATCAGACCATTAAGACTGGTCTTTTTAGGAGAATTTGAGGTCTGCATCCCATTGCTCTCCTGCTCCATCAGAGATTCTCTGCCGTGTTCCCTGTCAGGGTAGTCATCAGTTGTAGCCAGGCACCATCTAGTTCTTCTGGTCTCAGGCTGATGTAGTCTCTGATTTATGTGGCCCTTTCTGTCTCTTGGGCTCATAATTACCTTGTGTCTTTTGCGTTCTTCATTCTCCTTTGATCGAGGTGGACTGAGACCAATTGATGCATCTCAGATGGCTGCTTGCTAGCGTTTAAGACCCCAGACACCACTCATCAAAGAGGGGTGCAGAATGTTTTAATAGATCTTATTATGCCAACTGGGCTTTTTCTTTCTTAATTTAGCAAATAAAGCCTATAAGAAAGACATGTTCAGTTGAGTGTATCCTAAACAGACTTGAAAATGTCATATATATTAAAGTCCTTAAATAATTCCACTCCTCTCTCAGAGTTATCGTTCCAAAAGGAAAGTCTCATCACTTTGGCCCCACACTTAAAAGTCCTTCAATGGGTCCAATGCCTCCAAGATAAACTACCAATTCCTTAGTTTAATGATATATAAAATATTTTGAATGTAGCCTGTCCAATTTCCTTTTGTTGCTGTTGTTAAGTGCCGTCGAGTCAATTTCAACTCACTGACCTTATGTGCAACAGAACGAAACACTGCCTGGTCCTGCACCATCCTCACAATCGTTGCCAAGCTTGAGCCTATGGTTGCAGCCACTGTGTCAATCCATCTCATTGAGGGTCTTCCTCTTTTTCGCTGACCCTTGACTAACTAAGAACGATGTCCTTCTCCAGGGACTGATCCCTCCTGATAACATGTCCAAAGTATGCGAGATGTAGTAGTCTCACCATCCTTGCTTCCAAGGAGCATTTTGCTGGTTGTACTTCTTCCAAGACAGATTTGTTCACCCTTTTGGCAGCCCTGTGAGTCGAATCTACTCAACAGCAATGCTTTTTTTTTTTTTTTGGCAGTCCATAGTATATTCAGTACTCTTCACCAACACCACAACTCAAAGGCATCGATTCTTCTTCGGTCTTCCTTATTCAACACCCTGCTTTCACAAGCATATGAGGCAACTGAAAACACCATGGCTTGGGTCAGGAGACCTTAGTCTTCAAGGTGACACCTTTGCTTTTTAACACTTTAAAGAGATCTTTTGCAGCAGATTTGCCCAATGCAATGTGTCCAATTTCCTAGTCTCTTTTTATAACACTCTCTTATTAGAGTTTGATAGTTCAATCATATAGATTATTTTCCACCACCACCAACAGCAGCCCCAACCCCCTAACATCACAATTTTACTTTTTTTGCTCTTGTTACACAGTTAATCGTAGGACGGTGGCTAAAGTGTTATATCCTTTGTGAAGCCTTTCATGAACCCCCGCTTAACCTAGGGGACTCAGCCCCAGCAGTGAGTCTATAATACACTGCTGTATTAACACTTATGAAAAATATTTTCAATACTTGTCTGTCTCCCCTACTAAACTGTAAAACAAAAGAGAGAGACTGGACTGTATTATTTGCCATTATAGAACAGTATCTAAAGTAATGCAAGTCATATTAAAAACAGGTAAACCTGTTCACTCAAAATTTATTTAGCCTTCTCAGACAAGTCTCCTACAGATGTCTCTAATACATTAGAATTTTTGATGAAAACAAAATCTGAGTTTAATATTCTCGTAAGCCAAACCAAACCCAGTGCTGTCGAGTCGATTCCAACTCATAGCGACCCTATAGGACAGAGTAGAACTGCCCCCACGGAGTTTCCAAGGAGCGCCTGGTGTATTCGAACTGCCGACCCTTTGGTTAGCAGCCATAGCACTTAACCACTACGGCACCAGGGATTCTAATATTCACATACTCACTTTATTTTCAAGTTCCAAATTGTTTATTTTCTATTTCTTAAAATAAAATTTGTATTCCCCTAATCCTAAATCAAGGAGCCCTGGTGGCACAGTGGTTAAAGCGCTCCGTTACTAACCAAAAGGTCAGGAGTTCAAACCCACTAGCTGCTCCATGGGAGAAAGATGTGGCAGTCTGCTTCCTTAAAAGATTTATAGCCTTGGAAACCCAGTGGGGCAGTTCTACTGTGTCCTATAGGGTCACTATGAGTCGGAATTGAATAGCTGGGGATGGATTTTTTTTTAATCCTAAATCAATAAACTAATTCTCAAAGACCTCCAAAAGTCACATGCAATATGACTTCTGCTGTTATTAGACCACCTGCTACTGCCCCAAATTCCACAATGTCATAACACTTAAAAAACAGCATCAATTTCATAAGACACCACTTTTCAGTAAATATGCACTGAAGTACATATAAATTTTAAAATTGTACCTTAAAGTAAAATAAAGTGGAATTACTTTAAGCTTAAGAGTTTTTTAAGAGTTAAGGGTGGTAATATTAAGACTATCTAACCCACCCATAAAATGGTATTGCTTTTGCCATTGCTCTGAAAAATCTCTGAGACTTACTGGGGAATACAACTGAATTTTAAATGGTAGGAGGTTTGGCCCACAACTGTCACTCAATAATAAATGTTAAATGAATAACCTCATCTGGTTTTATACTTGAAAATTTTAATCACCTTCAGTCACAAAGATCACTTAATCTTAACACTACTAATTTCACCCTCTCACACAAGTTGCATGATCATCAAACCAAAATAAAGTTTTTTTTTTTTTTTTATCTCAAATAGAAAGTTACAAAATACCAGGCAACAAGCAGTAAAATCAGAGTATAATTACACCAAGACAACATTATCTATAACCCACTGTTCTGAAATTTTTGCATGCATACTTATATATGCATACCATTTAGTCGTTACAAGAAACCCTGATGGCACATCAGTTAAGCGCTCAGCTGCTAACTAAAAGGTTGGTGGTTAGAACCCACACAGCAACTCCACAGGAGAAAGATCTGGCAATCTGCTTTCACAAAGATTACAGCCAAAAAGCCCTATGGGGAAGTTCAACTCTGTCGAATGGTATTGCTGTGAGTCGGAATCCACTCCATGGCACACAACAGCAACACAGTAATTGTTTTAAAAACAAATAAATAAATAACCCAAACCTGTTACCATCAAGTTGATTCTGACTCATAGTGATGCTACAGGACAGGGCAGAACTGCTCCATACGGTTTCCAAAGCTGTAATCTTTACAGAGGAAGGAGCCCTGGTGGCGCAGTAGTCAAGAGCTTAGCTGCTAACTGAAAGGTCAACGGTTCAAACCCACCAGCCACTCTGCAGGAGAAAGATGTGGCAATCTGCTTCTGTGAAGATTACATCCTTGGACACCCTATGGAGCAATTCTACTCTGTCCTATAGAGTCACTGTGAGTCGGAATCAACTCAACTACAGTGGGTTTGGTTTTTGGAGTCTTTACTGAAGCAGGCTGCCACATCTTTTTCCTGACCTTTCGATTGGTAGCCGAGAGCTTGACTAGTGTGCCACCAGGGCTCCCATAAGCAGCTAAAACAACCAAAGGGCCTTTCAACTGCAAAATCTACTTTTAATTCCAAAATACGTAACTCCCCTTAAAACCCATCTTCCTGTTTTTGCTCCCGCTTTGCGCACTGTTGCACTGCTGTATGATAGATTAACTTTGTCTACCTTTTTTTTTCCCCAGAAATTCATAGCTTATAATGCCTCCTCAGTTTAAGTCAGAAATGATACAAAAAGGAGATAAAGTTGAAGTAAACAGTGGCCAATATTATGAATCTTTGGATAATAAGATGATTCTGTACTTTTGCTTCAGTTATTCCCGTATTTGTCTGCCAAGCAAACTCTTTGCTTTCTTCTAGCTCAGTATAGAAATCACCTTGCTGAAATACTTCCTGAGACTAGCACTAGCGCCCACCCCCATCTTCTACTTCCTCCCTCATCTCTACCCACACACAGTCCTTTATAGGCATCTCTAATCTAGGATACATTCCAATGTATAATAATTATTTATATATGCACATATACCATCCCTGCTAGAACATGAATTCCCTGAGAATGCAAACCATATCTTCTTGTTCTATTAATACCAGCACCCAGTGGCACTGCGAGAGAAAGACCTAGTGATCTGCTTCTTCCGTAAAGATTATACAGCATATAGGGCAGTTCTACTCTGTCACATGTGGTCACTATGAGTCAAAAACTGACTCAATGGCATACAACAACATTATCAGTTTAACCATGACACTGGGTGGACTGCATTTGAACCTGGCAACCTTTCAATTAGAAGCTGAGTGCTTAACCAATTATGCTACCCAAGGACTCCCATGACAACTAGTAGCAAATTAGTAGTGTTCTCAGGTGATAATATCCTTAGAAAAGGGATGCAAATCTGAACTGACCAGTATACTTAAGAAATGAATTTTTTTTCTCCCCCTTATACTTTATTTCTACTCCATACTGGGACAGCTTTGAGTCAGAAAAACGAGGGTTCAATTCCTAGTTCCATAAGCTACTAGCAAAGGAAGTCTCCCCGACAGCGGATTCGTAATCCTCCCTAAATGAGTAGAGCAATAGTTCTTAATTTTGAGAATTTATTTTAAAATAAAACTTTGTATATCAGACTATATTTAAAAATAATAAATATGGCAAAATATAAAAACAAAAAAAAAAGGGCAATAAAAAATCAAAACAAGCCTGTAATCACTTTTTGGTTTTAGACAACAAGCAAAAAGCTTTCTTCTTAAAGGAAAAGTTGTCTCCTTGTTAGAAAATGCAGTGCTTTCTCATTTAGGAAGGTGTTGAGCTGATTCTTTTCCCACCGCAAGAATCCCATTTTAATTACCAAGACCACAGAATTGTTTGATCATATATCTTAATTTCATTGAAATGAAGATATCTAATACAGTAAATGGAAAAGTGTTCCCAGGTTTGGTTACTTTTTTACAAAATTAATTGGTACTCACAAGGCCTTTAACCTTCTTTATTGAATACCTCTCTCTCTCTCCATGTAATGCAAGCACTGGTTCCGCATTTTCCAAGTCAGTCTTCATTTCAAATATTATGTATCATTGTCCTCACAGTAAATTAAAACTATCATTCCTGACTATGTCCTCCTTCTAAGTTAAGTGTCTTGACTTTTATTTAAGAAAACATGACCACTTTAGTCCCCCCTTTAGTCTCTGTAAGGAGCCCTGGCAGTAGGAGCCCTGGCAGTATAGTGGTTAAACACTTGCCTTCTAACCAAAAAGTCAGTGGTTCCAACCCACTAGCCACTTGGTAGGAGGAAGATGCAGCAGTCTGCTTCCCTAAATATCCACCCCCCAAAAAAAAACCTTTGCCATCAAAGTCAATTCCAGCTCATAGCGACCCTATAAGACTGAGTAGAACTGCCCCATAAAGGTGTCCAAGGACCAGCTGGTGGATTTGAACTGCCAATCTTTGGGTTAGAGCCGTGGCTCTTAACCGCTGCACTACCAGGGCTCCTGGAAAAGATTACAGCCTTGGAAATCCTATGGGGCCATTTTACTGTCCTATAGTGTCACTATATAGACACTATATAGGGTTTTGTGTTGATAGTGTCACTGGAAACCCTGGTGGTGCAGTAGTTAAGAGCTACGGGTGCTAACCAAAAGGTTGGCAGTTTGAATCCACCAGGTGCTCCTTGGAAACCTATGGGACAGTTCTACTCTGGCCTATAGGGTCACTATGAGTCGGAATCGACCGGACAGCAATGGGTTTGATTTTTGGCAGTGTCACTGGTAACCCTGGTGGTATAGTGGTTAAGTGCTGTGGCTGCTAACCAAAAGGTAGGCAGTTTGAATCCACCAGGCGCTCCTTGGAACTCTATGGGGCAGTTCTACTCTGTCCTATAGGGTAGCTATTAGTCGGAATCAACTCGACGGCAATGGGTTTGGGTTTTTTACAGTGTCACTATGAGTCCAAACTGACTCAATGGGGTTTTAGTCTTCACAGGGGAATGAGTACTCTGCTAAACCCAGAGCCCCAAGGTATGCTAAAGCAATGCATCATTAATCTCATTCTTCCATAATTTATAACATAAATATACAATAAAATTTAGAGTATCAAGTTCCAGCTTTAACATATTAAGCCACAGTAACATCAATTGTCTTTACCTCCAACTAAAAAACAAAGCCCCTCCTCCACAAATCTATTTACTAATAGCATGGGTACAGAATTCTTATTTATCTTTGCAAATATAGCACAGGAAAAGAGTCATTTTTGTAATTTAAGAGAGCTTAATACTTTTTTTTTTTTTTTTTAATATATAGCTACCTCTATATGGAAACAAATGACTTTTTGCTAGGCCAGATTGCCATAAACCTGTGGTCAACAAACCAAACTTTTTTTAAAAGAGAAACCTGCACTTCCGGGTGAACCATTAACTCCTGAGCCCGGTTCAAATTTCATTCTTCCCTTTACCACTCCTAGTGAAACAACTTTTATGAAGTCACCAATAATCTCCAAAAGGCATCAAAATCTCAATATCCTCAATTCCTATAAAGATTTAACACTGATGATCTGCTTCTTTTGAAAACCCCTTTCTTAGATTCCATGAAACAGCTGTCTCTTGATTCTCGTCTTACTTCTCTATTAGTCCTTTCCCGGTTTCCCTTCTGCCTTAATTTATGTGTCCTCCACAGAACAGCTGTCTCTTCCATGTCCTCTCTATCATACCTTTATTTCTAGTCCTTTCTCTTCACTTAACAGTTCCAGATTCAAATTGCTTACTGAGCATCCAAATCAGAGAATCCCTCCTGCAATTCAAACTTAACTAGATACAAAGAAGGTCATCTGATTTTTCAAATGTTTCTATGTCTTCTTTGTTATTTTCATGGCATCTCTGCCCTCCTTTGCCATTCAGGCTTAAAATCCAGTAGTTTCAGACTTCTCTCCCTTATCTGTCCATCTGCTTCCTCTCATATCCAATCAGTTTAAAATTCTGGTGAGTCCACCTCAGTAAATCTCTCCCAAATCTGGCCCTCACTTTTTAATTCCACTTAATTTTCTTTTCTTCAATTACACTGTCTTTTCAATTAGAAAATGAAAAGAATTAAGAAACCCTTTGAGTGAGCAAGGAAAAAAGAAGGGAAATTTGGCCGGCATAGCAAAATAAATAAATAAATGCCAAAAAGGAGAAACAGAAGAAATATTTATCTTAATTAAACCATGTACATAAAACACCCTGCCCAACACCTGGAATACAACATAACTTTAAGTATGTAAACGATGAGATGAGGTACCTGAGACTTCTTAACAGATAAGAAATTTAAGGGGAAATTTTTAATTAGCTGCCTCAGATTAGCCAATCTGTTATTCAAACTAGCAGATACCAACATACCTTTATTTGGATATTCAACTTCTGCCCAACTTTTTTTACTTTTAAAGAACATTTTAAACCCTTTTGCCAGTGCCCTAAGACTTTGGTGTCATACCTGAATATGATATTTGAGATCTCACTGCGTATTACCAGCTCCAGTTCCTGTTTAAAAACTCAGAAAGCTATTTTAATTGTACATTACAAGTTTATTTAGACTGTAGAGTATTAAATCCTGGGCCAAATTCTAGAGCAGTAAAATAAATTCTCCTTCAGGTCTCTGGATGACGCAAATGGTTTGTGCTCAACTACTAACCTAAAGGTTGGTGGTTTGAACCTATCTAGCAGCACCATGGAAGAAAGGCCTGACAATCTGCTTCCGTAATGATTACAGCCAAGAAAACCCTATGGAGCAGTTCTACTCTGTAACACACAGGGTCAGTATGAGTTGTAATCGGCTCAGCGTAATGGGTTTGATTTTACTATACATCCGAATGCTTGAAAATTGCCTGGCAAATTAGAAAACAAGCTTATAAGTTCTATTTTTTCACCTTCCCATTTTTAAATCACCAAGTCTAGTAACATAAGGATTACTATTAAGCCATCCAAGAGCCCTGGTGGTGCAAACAGTTAAGCACTCGGCTGCTAAAAGAAAGGCTGGTGTTTTGAACACATCCAGCAGCTCTGGGGGAGAAAAGCTGGCGATATGCCTCCCTAGATTACAGCCAAGAAAACCCTATGGGGTAGCTCTACCCCATCACATGGGTCATTTGCTATGACTTGGAATCAACTCAACAGCACCTAGGGAAGGATCACGGCATCTATTGTGTCAGATGCCAAAAAAAACTGTCTAATGCAAGGTATTTGTGTATTATGATATAAAAAATTAAGTGTCAATAAAGAATCTGCTTTAATGCAATCATTACCATTTTACAAAAGGAAGGAGAGAGATCAAGTAGAGAGAAAATAAAGTTAGGTTGCTGAACTTTTGTATCCAGAATTAAGTTTTAAATTCTTAACAGGAAAAATAGTTTGGCAGCTCCTCATTCCTGGTATATTCCCAAGAAAACTGAAATCATATGTCCACACAAAAACTTGTACACAAATGTTCATAGCAGCATTATTCATAATAGCCACAAATAGGAACGCAAATATCCAGTAACTGATGAACTTACAAACAAAATGAAGTATGCATACAGTGAAGTATTATTCAGCCATAAAAAAGAATAGAGTACTGATGCATGCTCAACACAGACAAACCTTAAAAGACATTATACTAAGCAAAAGAAGTCACATAAAAGGTCCTCTATTGTATGAATCCATTTATATAATAACATCCAGAATAGGCAAATCAGTATCAGCAGAAAAGAAATCAGTGGTTGACAGGAGGTTGGAGGCAGAGGGAAATGAAGTATCGCTGCTAAAGAATACAGGGTTTCTTTTACCAGTGATGAAATGTTCTGGAAATAAATAGTGGTGATAAATGTGTAACATTTGGCATGTGAATTATATCTCAAAAAAGCTGTTATAGGGAGCCCTGGTGATGCTGTAGTTAAATCTTTCATCTGTTAACTGAAATGTTGGTGGTTTGAACCCACCAGTTGCTCCACAGGAGGAAGATGTAGCAGTCTGCTTGCGTAAAGATTTAAGCCTTGGAAACCCTATAGGGCAGTTAAACTCTGTCCTGTAGGTTCACTATGAGTTGGAATTGACTCAACAGCAATGTGTTTTTTTTTTAAGCTGTTATAAAATTTTTCTTAAAAGGTTAGGGGATATTGCCAATAATAATCATTGGCAGCTTCAGAGCTGGCAGATCAAGGCAGATAAAGCCCTACCTTGTATATAAGGATTATTCATTCTCTTAAAATTGAACATCACTCAGCCTTTATTCTTTACCTTGGACCTTTCATTGGGACATTAAACCCACAGGGTTAAACACAACAAGAAATGTAGGATCTGGCCTAAACATGAGTAACATGAGGAGATTACAAATGTAACAATTAGTTCAATTAAAATTTGGGGGCAATGAATTTAGCACATACCTTTTTCAGGAAGGATAAAGTTAGCATGGGTAGGAGAGCTAAAACTATGCAGTTTTTAAACACGAGTTGATGACCAAACCACAGCAGTAAAGTTAGACAACTGATCCGGAAGACTAGATATTTAAGAGTAAGGTAAGTAGAAAACAAAACCAAAACTTGCTAACAAGTCAATTCCGACTCATAGTGACCCTATACGGCAGGGTAGAACTGCCCATAGAGTTTCTAAGTAGCGGGTGATGAATTCGAACTGCCAAGCTTTTGGTTAGCAGCCTGAGCTCTTAACAACTGTGTCACTGGGAGTCTATGATAGAAAACAGGGGGAAAATATTAGTAAGCCATCTCAGATTAGGGTAAAGTCTAAATTCTGTAACTCTAACTCAGGATCACTAAGAAAGACTAAAACAAAAGAATTAAGTTTAAGCATGGACAATCAGGCAAATAAATATTCCTAAAGTTTTGGTATATTCCTCTGAGAAAACGAGTTGAGGGTTGTTTTTGATACTTAGCATACCAATTCCTTGAAAAAAGGATTTCATTTTGGCATTATCACAGACTTGGTCATGAAAGGTCAGGCCACACTACTGCGAAGATATGTGTACCCCAAGTTACTGAGGGCATGATTTGTCTTCAACTATCTCTTTGTAATGATAAGCATCCTCCTTTGTTACAAAACATAAAAACAAGACAAAAAAAAAAAAAATCCAAACATCAGTCATAATAAAACTAAGTCCTACTAATATACAATTATCAAGATTTACACACTATTTTTAATAAAGATACAAATTTTTACAAAATGGAAATATATAACTAAAAATATCTTACAACATAGCTTAGAATAAGTTTCTTATGAAAAAAAAGATACTTTAGAGTCTCAATCAAAATAAGCCAAGCTTTTAAATAAAAGGTTTGACATTTGGACAACTTTCAAATCCATGGTCAAAGTCACAAAAGAAAGCTTACTAATATTATCTCCAGCAGAAACTTTATCTAGACAAGCGGAAGATATGTCAATCTGTGTGGCAATCTTCGAAGAAAAATGATAGATAACTGAAACTTCAGATGACTATAAAAGCTATTGATTAAACTGGAATTATTAAGTCACATCTGTCTTATATGATTGGAGGCATTTTATTTTGAGAGTTAAAGTTTTGTTTTATCATGATTGTTTAACTTTTATAAACTGACTGGTACTTCTCTTTGGGCTAACCAACCAGTTGCCATCCAGTCAATTCTGACTCATGGTGACCTCATGTGTGTCAGAGTAGAACTGTGCTCCATACGGTTTTCAATGGCTCATTTTTCTGAAGTAGATCTCCAGGACTTTCTTTCCAGGCACCTCTGGGTGGACCTGAACATCCAACCTTTAGGTTAGCAGCAGAGCGTGTTAACATTTGCAGCACCCAGGGACTTCCTCTGTGCTAAAGATGGACATAAAGAAACACTCTGTTTAGTTGTTTTGGAGTCCCTGGGTGATGCAAATGGCTAAGGCACTCAGCTGCTAACCAAAAGGCTGGAGGTTCAAGTTAATTCATGAATTAATAATTACAATTTTTTTAAAAATCTGCTTTTAGATTTGCTTACTTAGTGGATTCAGATATTTATAATAAAAGGGAAAAGTAAAAATTAAATTCAACTATCTCCTCCATAAGTATGACTACTTTCATATCTTTGCTAGGTACTGTTTTTAGGTGCTACAGATACAGAGATGAACAGGACAAAATCTCTGCCCTCATGTAGCACAGATTACCAAGGTATGTCCTAGTCATATAGTATTTATCATATCCTGCTCTTATAGCCGATATTCCTTTACACATTTTATCCCATCACTACCACAAAGCTGCCACCCAAGACTGTAATTCTCTGTCTAGTAGAGATAATACCTTGTATGTCTTTTTATTCTCTCATAGTATCTACTGTCTTCCACGTATCACATATTCAATAACAAGGCATGTTTTGGTTATCATAATGGGCACTGATAATCATATTCAAAGCATCACATAGTGAATTGGATACATCGGTTCAATATAACTAAATTAATATAGTTTATAAAACTGGAAAGTATACACTTAAAATGCTACTTGAAATTTGATCTTTGTGGTTTACCATCATATCGACATATGAAACTGATCAAGAAGTGAAGTGTAACTTGACAGAAACAATTCACCTAAAGTAATGTCACTTTGTCCTAAATAATATATCTGAAGACACTGTTTTTGTTTCACTTCTTTATTATATTACTTATAATGTCACTAAGGTAGGCTTTCAATCTTTTACCATCATGGAAAAATTGTGCAGAATAAATGGGTCTGATAATACACATATATAAAAAACCCATCCACATATCCTTGGGGATGAGGTATATATATGTGCATGTGTATATGCATACATATATATATATATACATTATATATGCAAATGTTAAAGTTTTTTTTATTTATTTATAAAGACAATATATGCTATGCTAAAACATTCAAACCATACTGACAATTTGTGTCAGAGGTCTTCAACACCACCCCCAGGTTTGAGATTTACTGACAGGACACACATGACTTTGCATATAGTCGTACTCAGAGCTATGATTTATTAAACTAAAGGATACAAAGCAAAATCAGCAAAGGGAAAAGGCACGTGAGTCTGGAAAAAAAAAGCACAAGCTTTTAAGTGTCCTCTCCCAATGAAGTCACAGAGGTGTGACAACACGTGTGAAGTGTTGTTTACTAGGGAAGCTCATTAGACGTTCTGTGCTCAGGGTTTTATCACACAGGCACCCTCTGCCTAGCAGTAACAAAATTCCAGACTCCCAGAAGGAAAGCAGGTGTTCAACATAAACCATATTGTTTGTAAGTTCAGGCACACAGTGAGCCAATCTCACCACTTCTGGGAATTGTGGAAACCCTTCCGAAATCTAAGTTCCCAGATATCAGCCAAAGGCCAACCTTAAAAGCAAGCCTAAGGATTGCAGAATCAGGCTTGTTAACTCTTTTCTGCACACAATTATAAAATGCAAATGCAAAACCCTGTCTCCCTCCTCCATATTCCTCCCCCTTGAGGTAGCCAAACATGTTAAACCTCCTTACTAATAGATATTTTTGTTTGTTTCACAAAAATTACCACAACTAACATAGTTGGACACAGTACTTTATGCATAAATATTTACACACAGTATTTCTAAGGAAAGATTTCTAGAAGTAAATATGCTGAGTCAGAAAGTAAGCACATTATCAATCCTATCAGAACTGACCAAACTGCCTTCCAAAAGAGGCTTCACCAGTTTACTCTTTCATTGACAGATTCAGAATACCAGTTTCCCTATATCCTAGCCAACATTGCTATTACCAATTTCTGAATTTTAGCAAATCTGGTTGCGAAGAATGGGAATTCCAGAACACTTAATTGGGCTCATGAGGAACCTGTACATAGACCAAGAGGCACTCATTTGAACAGAACAAGGGGATACTGCCTGGTTTAAAGTCAAGATAGCATCCTTCATCATACTGATTCAATCTGTATGTTGGGCAAGTAATCCGAGAAGCTGGACTATATGAAGAAGAATACAGCATCAGCATTGGAGGAAGACTCATTAGCAACCTATGATATGCAGATGACACAGCCTTGCTTGCTAAAAGCAAAGAGGACTTGAAGTACTTACTGATAAAGATCAAAGACCACAGCCTTCAGTACAGATTACCCCTCAACATACAGAAAACAAATGTTCTCACAACTGGACCAAGAAGCAACATCATGATAAATGGAAAAAAGACTGAAGTTGTCAAGGGATTCATTTTAATTGGATCCACAATCAACACCCACGGAGGTAGCAGTCAAGAAATCAAGTGACATATTGCATTGGGCAAATGTACTGCGAAAGACCTCTTTCGAGTGTTAAAAAGCAAAAGATGTCACTTTAAGGACTAAGGTGGGCCTGACCCAAGCCATAGTATTTTCAATTGCCTCATATTCATGCAAAACCTGGACAAGGAATAAAGAAAACTGAAGAAGAATTGACACCTTTCAATTATGATGCTGGTGAAGAATACTGAATATACCACAGACTGCCAAGAGAAAAAACAGCCAGAATGCTTCTTCTTCTCACATGCTTTGAGCATGTTATCAGGAGAGATTAGTCCCTGGAGAAAGACATCATGATAGATAAAACAGAAGGTCAGCAAAAAAGAGGAAGACCCTCAAAGAGATGGACTGACACAGTTGCTGCAACCCTGGGCTCAAGCATAGCCACAATTATGAGGATGGCACAGGATGGCGCAGGATCAAGCAGTTTTTCATTCTGTTGTACATAGGGTCACTATGAGTCAGAATCAACTCAACGGCACATAACAACACGGACTGCCAAAAGAACGAACAAATTTGTATGGAAGAAGTACAACCAGAATGCTCCTTAGAAGCAAGAACGGAGAGACTTCATCTCATGTGCTTTGGACACGTTATTAGGAGGGGCCAGTCCCTGGAGAAGGACATCATGCTTGGTAAGGTAGAAGATCAGCAAAAAAGAGGAAGACCCTCAACGAGATGGATTGACAGTGTCTACAACAATGGACTCAAACTTACCAATGACTGTGAGAATGGAGTAGGACTGGGCAGTGTTCCATTCTGTAGTACATAAAGTTGCTATGAGTGGGAAACAACTCGATGGAACCTAATACCACTTATTGGCTAGAATATATCATAAATGACAAAGACCAAATCTACTTTTACCTGTGGAGAACGGGTAATTATTCTTGCAGAGTAAATACACTATGTATTATATACAACATTATTTGTGTTATCTATTAAATATGCTATGGAAATTTAATATGCTTCCAAATTCTATGGAAGTAAAGAAGAGGAAAGGTAAGGACGTAATACCTTTTATCTGTCAAACTCAATTTCTTTCATCAACAGTTTTTTGCCAAATCATACCTTATCATTTAATGATTACCACTCCCAATCTGCCCAAATTGCTATGCCTTAAAAAGAAAAGGTTCTGGGTGGTTTTACCTAATAGCTTAGGTTCTAATGCTCCCAATGCCCCCAACAAGCCAAAAGATAACTTTGGCATCTGTTTCCTCAACTGTAAAATGGATATAATATTCATATTCATTGGGTTGTGGTGAGAAATAGATGAGATTGCATTAAGAACATAACACATAAATTGGTGCCAACTCAACACCCATAGCGTTTTTGAATAAATTCCTTGATTCCATAATCTCTGGGCATTAAGACAGCTCTGTTTGCAAGGGTCAACCACCTTGCTTTAGAGGTGAACGCAAGGTAAAAAAGTAGCACAAGCTGGCATAACTGGATATCCATCTGCAAAAAAATGAAACAAGACCCATACCTCAATCCATGCATAAAAACTAACTCAAAATGGATCAAAGACCTAAATATAAAATCTAAAACAATAAAAATCATGGAAGAAAAAATAAGGACAACGTTAGGAGCCCTAATACATGGCATTAACAGTATACAAAACATTATAAAGAATACAGAAGAAAAACTAGATAACTGGGAGCTCCTAAAAATCAAACACCTATGCTCATCCAAAGACTTCATCAAAAGAGTAAAAAGACTACCTACAGACTGGGAAAAAGTTTCAAGCTATGACATTTCTGATTAGCGCCTGACCTCTAAAATCTACATGATACTGCAAAAACTCAACTGCAAAAAGACAAAGAACCCGATTAAAAAATGGGCAAAACATAGGAATAGACACTTCACTAAAGAAGACATTCAGGTAGCTAACAGATATATGAGGAAATGTTCACGATCATTAGCCATTAGAGAAATGCAGATCAAAACTACAATGAGATTGCATCTCACTCCCAATAATATAAGGCTGCCAATAATCAAAAAAACACAAAATAATAAATGTTGGAGAGGCTGTGGACAGATTGGAACACTTATACACTGCTGGTGGGAATGTAAAATGGTACAACCACTTTGGAAATCGATTTGGTGCTTCCTTAAAAAGCTAGAAATAGAACTACCATATGATCCAGCAATCCCACTCCTTGGAATATATCCTAGAGAAATAAGAGCCTTTACACAAACAGATATATGCACACCCATGTTTACTGCAGCACTGTTTACAGTAGCAAAAACATGGAAGCAACCAAGGTGCCCATGAAAGGATAAATAAATTATGGTATAGTCACACAATGGAATACTATGTATCGATAAAGAACAGTGATGAATCTGTGAAACATTTCATAACATGGACGAACCTGGAAGGCATTATGCTGAGTGAAATTAGTTGCAAAAGGACGAATATTGTATAAGATCACTATTATAAGAACTTGAGAAATAGTTTAAACTGAGAAGAAAACATTCTTTTGTGGTTACGAGAGGGGGAGGGAGGGACAGTGAGAGGGGCATTCACTAATTAGATAGTAGATAAGAACTACTTTAGGTGAAGGGAAAGAAAGCACACTATACAGAGGAGGTCAGCACAATTGGACTAAACCAAAAGCAAAGAAGTTTCCTGAATAAACTGAATGCTTCGAAGGCCAGCGTAGCAAAGGCAGGGGTCTGGGGACCATCGTTTCAGGGGACACCTAAGTTAATTGGCATAATAAAATCTATTAAGAAAACATTCTGCATCCCACTTTGAAGAGTGGCGTCTGGAGTCTTAAACGCTAGCAAGCATCCATCTAAGATGCATCAATTGGTCTCAACCCACCTGGACCAAAGAAGAATGAAGAACACCAAGGACATAAGGTAATTACGAGCCTAAGAGACAGAAAGGGCCATATGAACCAGCAACTACATCATCCTGAGACCAGAAGAACTAGATGGTGCCTGGCTATAACCGATGACTGCCCTGACAGGGAATGCAACAGAGAACCCCTGAGGGAGCAGAAGAGCAGTGGGATGCAGACCCCAAATTCTCATAAGACCAGACTTAATGGTCTGACTGAGACTAGAAGGACCCCGGTGGTCATGGCCCCCCAGACCTTCTGTTGGCCCAGGACAGGAACCATTCCCAAAGCCAACTCTTCAGACATGGATTGGACTGGACAATGAGTTGGAGAGGGATACTGGTGGGGAGTGAGCTTCTTGGATCAGGTGGACACTTGAGACTATGTTGGCATCTCCTGCCTGAAGGGGAGATGAGAAGGTGGAGGGGGTTAGAAGCTGGCAAAATGGACACGAAAAGAGAGAGCAGAGGGAGAGAGCGGGCTGTCTCATTTGGGGGGAGAGTAATTGGGAGTGTATAGCAAGGTATATATGGGTTTTTGTGTGAGAGACTGACTTGATTTGTAAACTTTCACTTAAAGCACAATAAAAATTATTAAAAAAAAAAAAAAAGTAGCACGAGGTCGCAAAGTAAAGGGTACAGAAATGGGAGGAGTCCAGGGTTAAAAAAGGAAAGAATGACACTAAATCAAATCAGCAAACTAGTTTTTTGACCTGTCTCGTGTCTACCTCCCAAATTCTCTTCTCCCTAAAATGACTACGGGTTTAACTTTCTGGGCAACTTATATATGACCGGATTTCATGAACAAGGGCAATTCTCCCAGTGCTTTAAAAAACAAAATAAAACCCATTCTCAATAGCTGTCTGAACTCTCTTAATAATATCTTCCATTTATCGGGGAAAAAAAAAATGGAGATTTGTCCCACCCTCTTCCCAGTGCCTTTGACAAAGTCACCCATGACCTCCAATCACCAGATTCAGGTTTAATTCCAAACTCTCATTTAATCTCCTCAATCTAACTTTACCTCTACACCCCCATCTACACCCCCATCTAGGTTCTCCTAACTCTCCAGCACTGAGAGCTTATCATTCTCAACCAGACGCTTAAATGTCCCTATTATTTGTGTTCCCTGTGATTCTCAGTATATATTCTTTATCTAAGAAATCTCATCCCCTTCCATGAGTTCTATGGTCCCCATACACAAAAAATTCTCAATCTATGGGGACAACAATGGCCTGAGATCTGAATTCTTCAGTATTACCTAGATATCTTCTTCTGACTTTATTCAAGACAATTCAAACTCAACACATTTAAAATTGAGCTCATTACCTAATACCTCAAACTCATCTTTTCTTCTGTTTATCTCAATCACTTAGTGTTCAAGTTAGTTTGAATAAGTTCTTCTTTACCCTCCATCTCACGAAGTTTTATTAATTCCACCTCAGAACTGCCTTCAAAATTCACCCGTTCTCTTCATATTCACGAGAAGCCCTGATGGCACAGTGGTTAAAGCACTTGGCTGCTAACCAAAAGTTGGTGATTCAAACCCCCCAGCTTCTCTGCACGAGAAAGATTTGGCAGTCTGCTTCCGTAAAGATTTACAGCCTCAGAAACCCTACGGGGCAGTTTTACTCTATCCTATATGGTCGCTATGAGTCAAAATTGACCTGATGGTAGTGGCTTTTCTTCATATTCACTGTCAATACCTTTAGGCCTTCCTCCATGTTGAACTACACCTTGTCCTTATTTATCGACTATTTTGTTATTTGACATTTTCCATCTACAAAAACAGTAAAAAACCTACTATCTGACTATTTTGCACATTAATAACATACATCTGGCAGTAAAGAATGCCAAGGTGCAAGGCAAGAGTAATGCTGGATTTGAAAGTTAAGGTTATATGTTAACTTGGCTAGGCCGTGATTCTCAGTGGTTTGGCAGTTATGCAATAATTTGGTAGTTATGTAATGATATTAGTCATCTTCCATTTTGTGATCTGATGTGTTCATCCTCCATTTTTTTCATAACACCAGTTTCTCTTAATGAGCTAGTCCTTGGAACCTAACCATTCATGTCGATAAGTGAGGAGAAGGTGCATTGGAATAGCTAAGTGGCCTTTGCTTCTGTTCTTACCCTCTATAATCTATTCTCTACAAAGCAGCCAGAGTGATCCTGTTAAATATAACACCATACCTCAGAGGAAAACCCAAGGGGTTCTAATCTTATTTAGAGTAAAAGCCAAGGTCTTTACAATAGCCTACAAGAACCTAGACAATCTGCCACAACCCCCAGGCCCATCTCAAATCTCCTATTAATCTCTTCCTTGCTCATTCTACTCAAGGAACCCTGGTTTTTTTGATGTTCCTTCAACACTTTTTCCTCAGGTCCTCACACACTTACTGTTCTTTCTGTCTCAAATGCTCTTCCCACAGATAATTTCTTTCCTATTTCAAGTCAGTTCAATGTCCTAACCACCCTACATAATAACATCTCCTATCCCTGCCATGTGGTAAAGTGGTTATATTAACAGCCTATTCTTAACCCTCCTTATATTAAAACCACATTTGACTTTGCAGTTTTCCTGACTTATAAGGTAGAATTTATTTTTCAACCCCCTAAAGTTGTGGTGGCATTGTGATTTGCTCTGGCCAACAGAATGTGGCAAAAGTGATGGTGTGCCAGTTCCAAGCCTACACAGGCCTTATGTATCCCGTCATTTGCTTTTGCATCTCTGCCACAGTAATGAGAATGTACCCTGGCTAGTCTGCTGGGGAATAAGAAACATGTAGAGCAGGGACAAGTAACCCCAGTCATCCCAACCACAGCCAAGCTAGATCTGTTGACAGCTAGCCCACCCCCAGAAATCTGAATGAACCCGGCCAAGATCAGCAAAGCTGCCTACCTGACTGCCCATAACACATAAAAACATTTATTGTTGTATGCCACTGAGGTTTTATCTCCCTTTCCTCCTTACTCAACTTTATTGTTCTTCATAGCACTTGTTATCTGGCCTACTACGTATTGTTTCTTGGGTTATTCTTCAACTCTTGCCAGTAGAATGGAAGCTCCATGAAAAGCTGTATTCCTCAGGGTCTGAGTTAGTGACTGACACATAACAGGATTTCAATAAATATTGTCTGAATAAATAAAAATGAGTATGATACACAAAATTAATATGATGATTTAATGAACTATTTGGACCTATGTATCTTTGTTAGAACTCTGTACTATAGAGCCGCTATGAGTCGGAATCAACTCAACGGCACTAGGTTTTTTTTTTTTTGGTTTATCTTTGTTAAATATCATTTTAATCTATAGCTGTCTTTAAACTTAGAACCAGCTCTTTGCGTCACTATTTCACAAAGTGTTAAAATCAAGATTTTTACAAAATAATAAGCTTTACTGAGCAAATATGCTTTTCGTACCATTAATAAATTTAATTTAAAAAAATTTAAAAACATTATTTGTATCAACTTTATTTCATCCTTTTCTAATTTCAATTTTTTGTATACATTTTAGAACAGATTTTAGTATAGTAGTGCAAGTGTACAATTCATAAACGAATGACTATATAAAGAGAAGGTACAAGCTCAAAAACTTTTACTAAGAAAAGTATGTGATCAAAAGTCTGGTGATTCTGAATAAACACATAAATTGTGGTACATACATACAGTGGAATACTACATAATGATAAAGAAAAATGATGAGTCTGCAAAACATCTTATAACATGGATGAATCTGGAGGATATTATGCTGAGTGAATTAAGTCAATCAGAAAAAGACAAATATTGCCTGATACTACTTTTATAAAGAGCCAAAAATTGGTATACACACAGAAAGCAAAGTTCTTTGATGGTTACCAGAGAGGGAGGGGAATCACTGGATAGTAGACACGTGTTAATTCTGATCATGGGAAAGGCAATACTCGATACAGGGGAAGTTATAACATATACAATTTTGCAACAACAGTAGTAACAAGCAAAACATATGTGAGTGGTCACATAAGTAGATATGTATGCTATATGGACACGGGAAGGCAAATGGAAGTACATGTTCATTCATATACAATGTATTTTGGACATATATGTATATATGTTTGTATGTGCTGCATATATATTCATATATACAATAAAGCACCTAAGAGCACAGTTATGGATACTTCCTAGACATATCCAAACACCTTGTGGGATTGATTTACTAGGTTTGAAGGCTGAGGACCATAGTCTTGTGGGACAACTAGGTTAACTGCCATATCTTAGCTCATAAAGATTATGTTCTACATCCTAGTTTGGTGAGTAGCATCTGGGGTCTTAAAAGCTTATGAGCAGCCATCTAAGATACAACTATTGGTCTTTTCCTGTCTGGAGCAAAGGAGAGTTAAAAAAAAAACAAAGACTCAAGGAAGCAATTAGTCCACAGGACCAATGGCCCACATGAACCACAGCCTCTTCTAGACTGATACCAAAAGAACTAGATGGTGCCCAGCTACCACTACTGACCATTCTGATGAAGGACACAATACAAGGTCCTGGACAGAATGGGAGAGAAACGTAAAACAAAACTCAAATTCCTAAAAAAAAAGAACAGATTTACTGGACTGACAAAGAGTAGAGGAATCTCCCTTCCACCCCCAGACTATCGCCCTAAGCTACCTTTTTCACCTGGAACTGAAGCCACTCCCTGAGGTTACCTTTCAGCCAAATAATAGATTGACCTATAAAATAAACAATAACATCAAGAGGAATGTGCTCCTTTAAACAACCAACTACATAAGACCAAACTGTCAACATTTACCCAAAAGCAAAGATGAGAAGGCAACGAGGGGCAGGGAAACTGTATGGATGGGGTAGGTCAGGTGGAAAAGGTGAGAGTGCTGACACAGTAACATCCATTTGTTTATGTATTGTCCATGGTTGTGCTACAATGAAAGAGGTGACAGTTGTAAGAGAGCATATTACCTGTTAAGCCTAAATATTTACAATTTGGCCTTTTAAGAAAAAGTTTCCCGTACCTTCTCTCCAGATCAGTGGTTCTCAAAAAGTGTGGTCAGCAGACCCCCGGATAGCTCCACCCTTTCAGGGGTCCACAAATTCAAAACACTTACATAAAAATACTCAAGCATGCTTTTTTCACTGTGTTAACATTTGCACTAACAGTACAAAAACTTTGTTGAGTAAACCTGCTGGCAACTTCACATAAATCAAGGCAATGGCACCAAACCATACCTAGTAGTCACTGTATTCTTCACCATCAGGCTCTCATAGGACAAACAAAAGCCAATTTCTCTTAAGTTTGCCTTTGATGAAGCAATAAAATTTTTAATTAAATCTTGAACCTTGAATACATGTCTTTTTAATATTCTGTGTGGCAAAATGAAAAATACACAAAAGTACTCCTGCAGCATAACGAAGTATGATGTTGGCTATAGAAAAAGCACTGTGCAATTATTTTCAGTTGCAAGCTGAACTAGCCACTTTTTTTCATGGAATACCATTTTTAAAACAAACTATGACTATTCAGACTTTGCATCTGGCAAACATATTCTTGGAAATGAACAAAGTGAGCCTATCAGTTCAAGGAAAACAACTGATGAGATCTGAACTTTCAGGTGAAAATCTGAATTTTGGAAAACCTGCATCTGCTACCGTGAGCTTCACAGCTTCCCAATACTTAAAGACTTTTCTGATGAGACGGTAATACCAACATGTAATTTTTTTAATGTTGTAAAATAAAACGTATCAACATTTGTATAGCTGAAAAACTGAGCGAACCAACATTTGCTCAATGAACAATGCTAAATCACGCAAAGAAAAAATAAATATCTACTCAAAATGTAAGAAAGACCAGTGTTTTTAAATTAACAGAAAAATCATTGATATTATCTCAGTTCCTCATTGCAACTAACTTTTAAAAAATAACCACTTGTTTAGCTTTGATAGAGTATCAAAGAAAAATATTTACAATCTAAAAAGGCTAATAAAATACTTCTCCCTTATCCAAAAACCTTCATGTACATCAACCAATACAGAACAAAAGACTGAATGAAGCAGATGAGACTCCACCTGTAATCTATTAAGCCAGACATTAAATAAATTCATAAAAATTTAGACAGTGCCAACTTCACACTAAATTTTGTTTCAGAGAAGTTATTCTTTAAAAAACATTTATATTATGCAATTGGTTTATTATATAATTGTCTTATTATTTTTCAATGAATTAACAAATATTTCTAAACTTTCAATTTTAATTTCAAGTACAGTATAATATTGTTGTTGTTAAGTGACATCAAGTTGGTTCTGACTCATAGTGACCCCACGTATAATAGAATGAAAGGTGCCTACCCCTGCACCATCCTCACAATAGTAGGTATGTCTGAACCCATTGTTGCAGCCACTGTGTCAATCCATCTTCTTGAGAGTCTTTCTCTCTTTTGCTGACCCCCTGCTTTATCAAGTATAATGTCTTTCTCCAGGGATTGGTCCCTCCTGATAACATGTCCAGAACACTTAATTGTGCTCATGCGGAACCTGTACATTGACCATGAGGGCAGTCATTTGAACAGAACAAAGGGACACTGCGTAGTTTAAACTCAGAAAAATCCTCGCTTCTAAGGAGCAATCTGGCTGTACTTCTTCTAAGACAAATTTGTTCATTTTTCTGGCAGCCCACGGTATATCCTCAATATTCTTCATCAACACCATAATTCAAATGCATCAATTCTTCTTAAGTCTTCCTTACTCACTGTCTAGCTTTCGCATGTATATGAGGCAAATGAAAATACCATGGCTTAGGTCAGGCACACCTTAGTCCTCAAAGCGACATCTTTGCTTTTTAATACTTGAAAGAGGTCTTTTGCAGCAGATTTGCCCAGTGTAATAAGTCATTGGATTTCTTGACTGCTGCTTCCATGGGCATTGATTGCAGATCTAAGTAAAATGAAATCTTTGACAACTTCAGTATTTTCTCCGTTTATCATGATGTTGCTCATCGGTCCAGTTGTGAGGATTTTTGTTTTTTTTTTTTATGTTGAGGTATAATCCATACTGAAGGCTATAGTCTTTGATCTTCCTCAGTAAGTGCTTCAAGTCCTCTTCACTTTCAGAAGACAAGGTTGTGTCATCTGCATATCACAGGTTGTCAATGAGTCTTCCTCCAATCCTGATACTGCATTCTTCTTTATATAGGCCAGCTTCTAGGATTATTTGCTCAGCATACAGATTGAATAGCTATGGTGAAAAGATACAACTCTGCTGTACACCTTTTCCAATTTTAAACCACGCAGTATCTCCTTGTTCTACTCTAACAACTGCCTCTTGGTCTATGTACAGGTTCCACATGAACACAATTAAATGTTCTGAAATTCCCATTCTTTGTAATGTTATCCATAATTTGTTATGATCTACAAAGTTGAATGCCTTTGCATAGTCAATAAAACACAGGTAAACATCTTTTTAGTATTCCCCGCTTTTGGTCAAGATCCATCGGACATCAGCAATGACATCCCTCATTCCACATCCTCAGGCTTGAATTTCTGTCAGTTTTCTGTTGATGTACTGCTGCAACCATTTTTTAATTATCTGCAGCAAAATTTTACTTACATGTGATATTAATATTGTTTCTCTGGGCCTCACTATTGTATTTAGAGCCTAGATTAATTTTTTAATAATGTCAAAATTGAGATACATCCACTCATCTGTCAGTTTATCATACTGTGGTAGCTTACATGTTGCTGTGACACTGGAAGCTATGCCACCAGTATTTCAAGCACCAGCAGGGTCACCCATGGTGGACAGGTTTCAGCAGAGCTTCCAGACTAAGACAGACTAGGAAGAAGGACCCAGCAATCTACTTCTAAAAAAATTGGCCAGTAAAAACCACATGAATAGCAGCGGAACACTGTCTGATATAATGCCAGCAGATGAGCCCCTCAGGTTGGAAGGCACTCAAAGTACGATTGTCAACCAATGTCACAAAGCAATTTGTGTATAAATTTTTTAATGAGAAACCAATTTGTGCTGTAAAGCACAATAGAATTAAAACCACAACAACAACAAACAGTACGACCGGAGAAGAACTGCCTCCTCAAAGTAGAGTCAAAATGATGTGGATTGGAATAAAGCTTTCAGGACCTTCATTTGCTGATGTGGCACAACTCAAAATAACAAACAGCTGTAAACATCCATTAATAATCAGAATGTGGAATATACAAAGTACGAATCTAGGAAAATTAGAAGTTGTCAAAAATGAAATGAAATGCGTAAGTGAGCTGAAGTGGAATGGTACTGAACTGGACAATCATATGGTCTACTATGCAGGGAATGACAAACTGAAGAGTAATGGTATCACATTCTCCATCAAAAACATTTAAAGATTTAGCCTGAAAATCCAGATATACTTGGTTATTGTCTACATCACTAAAGTGTCCATTCTAATGCTAGACACTCAAACTGCTAAACTCAAGCATATCAAAAAAAAGGTGTGACTTATATCCAGTCTTTTCTCTCCTGCCTATCTACACCTTCCTTCCTTAATTTCCTATAAATTGAGATTTCCTCCCAAAGGTTATTTTTCTTTCCTCTTCTACCTATAAAACATTTTAAAAAATAAAATATTAGCAATTTACATATCTAATTCAATCCATATCCTATTTTAAAATAAAATAAAATTTTCAAAACCTTCTTCAACTAGAAAAATAATAAAAGAGGCATCTTGGAACATATTTGAAAATGTTAAATATATGGTGTTGAGCTTATAAACAACACACAAACTGGCATAAAATAAAGCAATGACAGAAAATTAAATCTACTGGTTATATTTTAATCCTGTATTTCTAGTTCGTATTATGTTGTGTTTTCTAAAAATACTTTCAAAATAATCTCCCAGTCATCATAAAAATACAGAATATGGGAAAATATCAGTATTTTATTATTTTTTCAAATTCTAGAGTAGCATTATTAGGTTGATCCACGTCACTGTAGTCAGTTTTACAAGATTAGTATAGTTCTTTTGTATTTCTAATCGAGTATTCAATTATATTTCCCTTAGGACCTAACAGCATGAAAAATGTGGAAAGTATGCTGCAAATGAGCTTCTTTATCAACCTCCTCAAGAGAACACGGTAATTAAAGTTTGTATTAGTTTTTGAACTAACATTTAAGTAAAGCAAATAAGGAAAAAGCCCACCCAACAATGGGATTAATAGGAAGGAAATAAAACAAATAAATTTCAAGACATGTTATCAGTAGTGTCATCTTCAAAGGTCAAAAGGTCAAAGACAATAATAATATAAGCCTAGAATAAAGTATTTTCCAATAAAAACAATCATCAAGCACTGAAAATAACACAACCATAGCTTACACACAAGTTTCAAAAACATTTGCAGTCTAAACAACCGTCTTACAAAACGGAAAGCTAAAAACAATACTTTCTCATTCCTGAGGTCAAGACTGTTAATAAGATGTTTCAATACATCATTTCTTTTCAGGAGGTAGAATGGAAATTGTAAGTTCAAAACTAATTACTTCTGACCTAAGAATGAGTATGTATAAAAACAATAGTCATTATATCAAGTTTGGATATCATTCCCTCAAATACCAACTCTAGAGTATAAAACTTTAGCTATGAGGTAACACAACATTCCTATTTATCTAATTTTATTTATATTTCCATTTGGTTTACCACAGATAACTATAGACAGATACTAAAATGACATGACTGTATCCAGTTATAATTACCAAATATCAAGAAACATAATATTGTACATGGTAATACAAAGTCTGCAGACATATGATTTAGATTTTTTTTTCAACTTCTATAGAACATAAACAGATTTTTCCCAAAATAGATGATATTACCATTTAAAATAGTGGTTACCCTTGAGAGGTATGGCTGAGAGGGGACCCCAGAGCTTCTGTGATGCTGACTGTGTTTTAATTTCTTGATCTCTGCTCTGATTACACAGATGTATTCACTTCATGAACATTTATTAAGCTGTTCACTTACGATTTCTGAACATTTCTGTATTCACATGTCAATAAAAAGGTTATTTTATCGTCTGAAAAAATCTCCCTCAATACTGCACTTAAAAATAAAATTTAAAAAAACCTATATTGGACACTTCTGTCTAGATACTTTTAGGTTTAAAGTTATCTACCTGGTCCAATTCCCCAAGCTGCTCACTTTGGTTCTAAATAAAAGTGAAACTCATCTAATAAAGTATTCCTGGCAAACTCCATTACAAGCTGTATGAGAGAGGGGAATTTTCTGAGGAACTGTAGCACCATTTTTCTAGGTTCATGTTCTCTTTTCTCATCCAAGATCACATTCACAAGGATCTTGGGGAATCCCCCCTAACAAAGACTGTTAAGGAGGAAAAAAAAAAAAAAAAAACCCGTTGCTGTGAGTGGATTCTGACTCATAGCGACCCTATAGGACAGAGGAGAACTGCCCCACAGGGTAGGGTTGCCAAAGAGTGGCTAGTGGATTCGAACCCCTGATATTTTGGTTAGCAGCTGAGCTCTTAACCACTGCGCCACCAGGGTTCCTGTTAAGGAGTACTACTCTTAAATTAGCCTTTCCCTTAAAAGTGCCAAGTTTCGGAACCTAGAGAAACCCTCAGTCATTTTGAACGCCATCTCTTATCAGTTTAAATGACATAGTTAAAATCTGGTCAGTCTGATGCATAATTTAGCACTAGCCAACTAGTCTTGCATTAATCCTTTTATTGTTAAATTCAGTATCCAACTCCCAAAAGCTACTTCGGAATTTAAGAACATATGAACAACCCAGGTCCAACCAGAGCTGTGCTCAAACTAGTAGACTATTTGCTCCTGCATATGAAAAGTTATTATGTTAATCTCAATTAGAAATATTACTTCCCAAAACATCTGATTTGCAATGTTACACAGCTGTGCAGGGTACCATACTGAATTCATTTATTCAATTCTACCTTGAACTAAAGTACACTGTACATTTACTTTAGAAGACTTATACTTGGCTAATACTTCTATTACTCTATTTTCTCATTTGTAAATTAAGGATACAATTTGCCCTACCTACCACACAGATTTATTATGCAATTAACATAATTCAAACAAGTCGTATACAAATTTAAGGTAAGCCATGACCACCACAGAAACCCTGGTAGCGTAGTGGTTCAGTGCTGCGGCTGCTAACCAAAAGGTCGGCAGTTCGAATCTGCCAGGCGCTCCTTGGAAACTCTATGGGGCAGTTCTACTCTGTCCTATAGGGTCGCTATGAGTCAGAATCAACTCGATGGCACTGGGTTATCACCATTACATTAGTCAAGACTCTCAGTTCCAAATGACAAAAACCCAAATTAAAGTAGCTTATACAAATGTAAGTGAAAAGTTAAGGGGTAGACAGATTTTGAGGATGGCTAAATCCTACTCAAATGATGGCATCAAATCTCTTCCTATTTTCTAGCTCCACTTTCCTCTGTATTAACAGCATTCTGCAGTAAGCTCTTCATACACTAGGGAGAGGAAAGATGGCCCATCCTAAACTTAACTAGCTTAGCAACCTAAGAGAACCCTTTGACGTAATAGTTCCAGCAAAAGTCTGGGAACCAAGTCTCATTGGTTTGATCATGTGCCTACACCTGAGGCCAGAAGAGGGAGTCGGACTCTATTCAAACCCTCCCCCATGCTAATAAAAATTAAGATAGTGGAAGCTAGATGGGCAAAAGCAACAGAAGTCACATTCAACCACTTCCTAGTGTCACAGTTCTGCAATATAGCTTGTCAGTCCTAAATGTCCTCAACTGTGTAACTCTTTCAAGATTTAAGGTAGACAGAAAGAGTGGTAAGTGAAAGGAGGGAATCACAATCTGGTAACGAAGAATTCCTTATTTCAATTACGTCCCTTCTCTTCAGAATATGGCCATTTCATGGTATGTCTCTGTACCTTTTCTCAGTTTCATTTTATTTTATTTAGGTACCACAGATATTTATTACCCACAGAAGAATGTGTAATTTGAAAATTTAAGAATTCTCCCTCTTGAATAATGCTTTTAAAATATAGAACAGGCCTCAAGTCCCTCTAATACCAATCTCTAAGAGGACCTACTATAATCCAAAGTATCAAAATAGACTATTGTCTTTCTAGATTCCTGCTCAGAGCTCCTGGTAGTTTCTGAAGAGCAAGCACATTCATATTCTAATATCAACATCTCTAAGTTAGAATCCCTGTTCTAGAGATTAGACAGGTCTGCTTTCTTTACAGCATGTATTATTTTTGCCCATCCAGCATCCATTCACTCTTTATCTGGTTAGCAATGGTTCAAATTTAATTGGGGTACTACCCTTTCCCACATTGCATAAATTTTAGTGGGACTGTCCTTGCCTGGACATGGTCAGGACATGTCACTAAATCTAATCCAGAGTTACTCTCCCAGGAACTGCAACCAAAGACAGAGAAATCCTGAGGCCAATTCATCCTGAGGACAGAGTCCTGATGACAAAGTTCATTAGTCCCTACCCTTCCAATCAGGGGACTAAAAACTCTGCTACACAGCACGTTTATGTTTGGCCTGTCAGCTAAGAATAATTTTTACACTTTTAAAGGGTCGTTACAACGAAAAAGGAGAATATGCAACATAGACCATATATGGCCCACAAAGCCTAAAATACTCACTACCTGACCCTTTACAGAAAAAGTTTACTGATTCCTCATTGCTCGAAATTAGCCTGATTATTCAAATTTTCCTTAAATTTGCTTGTTTGGTCAAATTCTGATCTATCCCACACCCTTCCAATAAATTCCTTTTTTACCTGTTATTCAGAGTTGGTAACTGTGGCATGTAATCAAGAAACTTAACATATTACATCACCTAGTAACAGCTGACCTGGATTTATAACTTAAGCAGATCAAAACACTTCTGAAAATTAACAAATCAACAACTCTGGGAGTAGGGTCCACTATGTATAGTAGGCTGTGTGACTATGTAAAAATAATGATTAAAAGTCAACATAATTTCTAAGGTTGCAGGATTATACAACATTAAATCTTCATATTATAACTAAACCAAGAAATATAAAAAAAAAGGTTTGTTTTTTATTATAACTAAATCAAGAAATATAGCAATAGTTATAACTTTTTTATAACTAATATTTATTTCATTTAAAAGATTTTATTAAACTGTTGCTTCTTTTCAAAAAAAAATCACAAATTGTTGGAATCAAGAACATAATCCAGACTAAAAGTAATAATCCCCAAGCATCTGTCAGTTTGTCATACTGTTGGGGGGGGCGGTGCTTGTGCATTACTGTGATGCTGGAAGCTATGCTACCGGTATTCAAATACCAGCAGGGCCACCCCTGGCTGACAGGTTTCAGCTGAGCTTCCAGACTAAGACTAGGAAGAACACAGAGGTCTACTTCTGAAAAGAATCAGCCAGTGAAAACCTCATGAATAGCAGCTGGACATTATCTGATATACTGCCAGAAGATAAGCCCCTCAGGTTGGAAGACACTGAAGAGGCAACTGGGGAAAAGCTGCTTCCTCAAAGTAGAGTTGACCTTAATGATATGCATGGAGTCAAGCTTTCAGGACCTTCATTTGCTGATGTGGCATGACTCAAAATGAGAAGAAACAGCTGCAAACATCCATTAATAATCGGAACCTGGAATGAACACGATGAATCTAGGAAAATTGGAAACCATCAAAAATGAAATGGAACACATAAAGTTCGATGTCCTAGGCATTAGTGAGCTGAAATGGACTGGTATTGGTCATTTGTAATCGGACAACCATACAGTCTATTATGCCGGGAATGACAACTTGAAGAGGAATGGCGTTGCATTCATCATCAAAAAAAGCATTTCAAGATCTATCCTGAAGTACAATGCTGTCAGTGACAGGATAATATCCATACACCTATAAGGGTGACCAGTTAATATGACTATTGTTCAAATTTACACACTAACCACTAAGACCAAACAGGGAGAAATTGAAGATTTTTACTACCTTCTGCAGTCTGAAATTGAACAAACATGCAATCAGGATGCCCTGATAATTACTGGTGATTGGAATGCAAAAGTTGGAAACAAAGAAGGATTGGCAGTCAGAAACTATGTCCTTGGTGACGGAAATGATGCTGGAGATCACAGGACTGAATTTTGTAAGACCAATGACTTCTTCATTGCGGATACCTTTTTTCACCAACATGAACGGCAACTATACACATGGACCTCACCAGATAGGACAAGCAGGAATCAAATCAACTACATCTGTGGAAGGAGACAATGGAAAAGCTCAATATCATCAGTCAGAACAAGATCAGGGGCTGACTGTGGATCAGACCATCAATTACTCCTATGCAAGTTTCAGCTGAAACTGAAGGAAATTAGAACAAGTCCACAAGCACCAAAACACAACCTTGAGTATATCTCACCTGAATTTAGAGACCATCTCAAGAACAGATTTGACATGTTGAACACTAATGACTGAAGGCCAGACGAGTTGTGGAATGACACCAAGGACAACATACATGAAGAAAGCAAGAAGTCATTACAAACATAGGAGAGAAAGAAAAGACCTAAATGGATGTCAGAAGAGACTCTGAAACTTGCTCTTGAACGTCAAGTACCTAAAGCAAAAAGAAAAAATGATGAAGCAAAATCGCTAAACAGAAGATTTCAAAGGGTGGCTCAAGAAGACAAAGTACAGTATTATGATGACACGTGCAAAGACCTGGAGTTAGAAAACCAAAAGGGAAGAACACGCTTGGCATTTCGGAAGCTGAAAGATCTGAACAAAAAATTCAAGCTTTGAGTTGCAATACTGAAGGCTTCTACAGGGAAAATATTAAAAGACACAGGAAGCATCAAAAGAAGACGGAAGGAATACACAAAGTCACTGTACCAAAAAGAACTGGTGGACGTTCAACCATTTCAGGAGGTAACATATGATCAGGAACTGACGGTACTAAAGGAAGAAGTCAAAGCTTCACTGAAGGCACTGGCAAAAACAAGGCTCCAGGAATTGCTGGAATACCAACTGAGATGTTTCAGCAAGCAATGTTGCGCTGAAGTGCTCACTCATCTATTCCAAGAAATCTGGAATACAGCCGACTGGAAGAGATCTATATTTATGCCTATTCCCAAGAAAGGTGATCCAACCAAATGTGGAAATAACTGAATAATATCATTAATATGACATGCCAGCAAAATTTTGCCGAAGATCATTCAAACGCAGCTGCAGCAGTATAGCAACAGGAAACTGCCTGAAATTCAGGCCTAATTTAGAAGAGGACATGGAACCAACGATATCATTGCTGATATCAGATGGATCCTGGCTAAAAGCAGAGAATACCAGAAAGATGTTTGCCTGTGTTTTATTGACTGTGCTAAGGCATTCAACTGTGTAGATCATAACAAATTATGGATAACATTGAGGAGAATGGGAATTTCAGAACATTGTTATCATGAGGAATCTGTATGTGGATCGAGAGGCAGTCGTTCAAACAGAACAAGGGGATACTGCATGGTTTAAGTCAGGAAAGGTGTGCATCACGGTTGTATCCTTTCACCATACCTATTCAATCTGTATGCTGAACAAAGAATCCAAGAAACTGAACTATACGAAGAAGAACAGGGCATCAGCATTGGAGGAAGGCTCATTAACAACCTGCGTTATGCAGATGACACAACCTTGCTTGCTGAAAGTGAAGAGGACTTGAAGCACTTACCAATGAAAATCAAAGACCACAGCCTTCAGTATGGATTACGCCTCAACATAAAGAAAACAAAAATCCTCACAACTGGACCAATAAGCAACATCATGATAAATGGAGAAAATACTGATGTTGTCAAGGCTTTCATTTTACTTGGATCCACAATCAACAGCCATGGAAGCAGCAGTCAAGAAATCAAAAGACACACTGTATTGGGCAAATCCGCTACAAAAGACCTCTTTAAAGTGTTGAAAAGCAAAGATGTCACTTTGAGGACTAAGGTGCGCCTGACCCAAGCCATGGTATTTTCATTTGCCTCATATGCATGCAAAAGCAGAACAATGAATAAGGAAGACCAAAGAAGAATTGATGCCTTTGAATTGTGATGCTGGCGAAGAATACTGAATATACTATGGATTGCCTAAAGAATGAACAAATATGTCTTGGAAGAAGTACTGCCAAAATGCTCCTCAGAAACAAGGATAGCAAGACTGTGTCTCACATACTTTGCACATGTTATCAGGAGGGATCAGTCCCTGGAGAAGGACATCATGCTTCGTAAAGTAGAGGGTCAGTGAAAAAGACCATTCTCAACGAGATGGATTGACACAGTGGCTGCAACAATGGGCTCAAGCACAGCAACAACTGTGAGGATGGCACAGGACCAGGCAGTGTTTCATTCTGTTATGTGCAGGGGTCACCATGAGTCGGAACCAGCTCAAGGGCACCTAGCAATAACTAAAGTAATAAAGGGAAGAGAACCAAATGACTGAAGATCAGGCTAAAAAAATGAAACAAAAAACACTTTCTTCCTACTAAGGAAAAGTTGTAAACATTTTTATACAGACAACCTCTTACATTTAGGTTATCCCTTTTAACTTCATTTGACAATCCTAACTTACTTTGTTATTCACATTTTTCCTTATTCTATAAAGCCAAGACCACTGTCTATCCATCACCCAAAAGTTGTGCACTCCAAGCAGTATGCTACAGAAACAAAGGAAAATAATGATGTGGTCCTTGCCCTCAAAGAGATCTCTGCACTTAAGTGGTGCAGAGAGATAATTAAAATACAACATAGTAACATTACGATGGAGATGAGCACATGGTAATACATAAGCACATTTGAGGAACACTCATTCAAAGCATCAGAGATCAGAGAAAATGGATGACTTTAAAACTTGGGTCTTGAAGAAAAAAGACTAATTGCCCAAGCAGGGGAGGATGAAAACAGCAAGCACTCAGGCAAGGAAAAATAAAATATTCAGAACTCTGAATGAGGAAATACCTGGAGACTTAAATGCCACGTTACAAGTTGAATTTCCTTTTCAGCAGGGACGTAACACTATTAAATTTTTTATTTTTAGGTGCCAAAGAGTATACGTAGTATTTTGTTAAAAAAAAAAAATGTACATATGTATATGCAGCAGTACATCAAAAGGGAACCTACCAGAAATTCAAGCCAGATTCAGAAGAGAACGAGGAATGAGGGATATCTTTGCTGATGTCAGATGGATCTTGCTGAAAGCAGAGAATACCAGAAAGATGTCTACTTGCGTTTTATTGACTACGCAAAGGCATTTGACTGTGCGGATCATAACAAATTATGGATAACATTGCAAAGAATAGGGATTCCAGAACACTTAATTGTGCTCATAAAAAAAAAAAAAAAAAATTTTTTTTTTTTTTTTTTTTTTTAAGGAACCTGTATACAAACCAAGAGACAGAATGAGGGGATAACGCATGGTTTAAACTCAGGAAAGGTATGCATGTGCCAAGGCTGTATCCTTTCACCATACCTATTCAATCTGTATGCTGAGCAAATAATCCGAGAAGCTGCACTATAGAAAGAAGAACACGGCATCAGGATTGAAGAAGACTCATTAACAACCCGAAATACGCAAATGACACAACCTTGCCTGCTGAAAGTGAAGAGGACTTGAGGCACTTGCTGAGGAAGATCAAAGACCACAGCCTTCAGTATGGATTACACCTCAACATAAAGAAAACAAAAATCCTCACAACTGGACCGATAAGTAACATCATGATAAAGAGAGAAAATCAACTAAAGTTGTCAAGGATTTCATTTTACCTGGATCCACAATCAACACCCATGGAAGATGCAGTCAAGAAATCAGATGACTTATTGCATTGGGCAAATCGGCTGCAAAGCACATCTTTCAAGTGTTAAAAAGCAAAGATGTCACTTTGAGGACTACAGTAAGCCTGACGCAAGCCACGGTATTTTCAATCAACTCATATGCATCTGAAAGCTGGACAATGAATAAGGAAGACTGAAGAACAGATACATGGGAATCATGGTCATGGTAATGAATATTAATTATACCATGGACTGCCGGAAGAATGAATAAATCTGTCTTAGAAGAAGTACCGGAAACCCTGGTGGCATAGCGGTTAAGGGTTTGGCTGCTAACCAAAAGGTCAGCAGTTCGAACCCATCAGGCGCTGCTTGGAAATCCTATGGGGCAGTTCTACTCTGTCCTATAGGGTGGCTATGAGTTGGAATCCACTGGACAGCAACGGGTTTGTTTGCTTGCTTGTTTTTTAGAAGAAGTACATCCAGAATGATCCTTAGAAGGGAGGATGGCAAGACTTTTCATGTACTTTGGACATGTTATCAGGATGGACCAGTCCCTGGAGGACATCATGGTTGGTAAATTAGAGGGTCAGGGGAAAAGAGGAAGACCCTCAATGAGATGGACTGATACAGTGTCTGTAACAATGAGTTCGAGCATAGCAATGATTGTGAGGATGGCATAGGACCAGACAGTGTTTCATTCTGTTGTACATACAGTCACTACGTGTCAGAACCAACTGGAGGGCACCTAAGAACAACATGTATGTCTACTTATCTGAGCAAAAGAAAAAAAATCAACAGGATGTATAAATTGGAACGTAATGAAGGTGGTTATCTTTAGAGGGTGGGTAGGAACAGGGTAGAAGGTAAAAGCAGGGCATGATGCCTCTCCTACTCTACCTTTCTGTATAGTTTTAACTTTTGAACAACGTTAATACATTACATATCCAAAAAAATTCAATCAATAAATCTGAAGGAAAAAAACTTAAAACTAGATGCAAAAAGAAACCTAACTGTACATCAAATTAATAATCGTGAAAGAGGTTTAACATGGCATGTAATAGGTTTCCCTATTATAATGTTTCAGAATGGAAACCTTGTTGCCTAGTTTTGCTGTAAATGTTGTCCGTTCTAATTTTCCATCGAGTTACTCTGTCTGATTCAGAGATATTCAATAACTACATCACAGCCACCATTTTCCACAGATCAGGAGTTGGGAGGCAGGTCTGAGATAGACATAATACTCAGAAATCATTCAAAGTGATACTGAAGTCATGTGAATGAATAAAAATACCCAGGGAGGATATGTATAGTGAATAATGAGAAGAGAGTCAAGGATAGAACAGCAGGGAAAAAGAATAATTCAGCAGCTCAGAGAAGAGACAACAACAGAGTAAAAGACAGACTAGAGAGGAAGGTGAAAAACCAAGTAGACCCCCAGACACACTTTTAGCTCAATAATGAAGTCACTCCTGAGGTTCACTCTTCATCCAAAGATTAGACAGGCCCATAAAACAAAATAAGACTAAAGCGGCACACCAGCCCAGGGGCAAGGACTAGAAGGCAGGAGGGGACAGGAAAGCTGGTAATAGGGAGACCAACGTCAAGAAAGGAGAGTGCTGACATGATGTGGGGCTGGTAACCAATGTCACAGTACAATATGTGTATTAACTGTTTAATGAGAAGCTAGTTTGTTCTGTAAACCTTCGTCTAAAGTTCAATAAAAAAAAAAAAAACTCAAGTACAAGTGATGCTCCAACATCAAGGGAAGAAAGAGCTTTAAAAAAGGAAAAAAAGATGTTGAACTGTTCTGAATGCTAAAGACAGATCAAGAAAGATATAAGTACAATTATAAAGTATCCAAAGGAGCCATGGTGGAGCAATGTTTAAGCACTTGACTGCTAACCAGAAGGTCAGTGGTTCAAAACCATCGGTGGCTCTATGGGAGAAAAGACCTGGTAATCTGCTCCCATAAAGATTACTGCCTAGGAAGTCCTATGGGGCAGTTCTACTCTGTTCTATGGGGTCGCTATGAGCCGGAATTAACTCAACAGTACAAAACAACATAAAGTACACACTGGATAGATCAATCTGTGTTCCTCCTTGGCATTCATATAATCTATTTACAGTACTAGAAAATAAGGAATTATATACAACTAGGCATAAATTACAAGAAATTTCTAAATTACATAATACCTCTTTATTTATATCTAACACTTCCTACACACACATTAATGAATCCTAGACATAGACGAGCAAGTACAGCAGACGAAGAAAGGTGAATAGGGAAACAGGGGTACATGTATAGGGTAGCACAAAGGCAGGCCGATACAGAGGCACAGACAGGCACACTGACATGCAGGCAAACACAATATTACAGTGTGTAAATTTTAGATGATTTGTGAACTGAAGGAACAATATTTACTTAATTTTACTAATGAAAAATCTATTGCAAAGAAAATACATTAGTCTTTCAGATGGTGATATATTTTGAATATATATATATACACACACACATATATATATTCTGGGAATGAATACACAGTGAATAGATAAAATACTTTGAAAAAATCAATATTTAGAACAATATTTCCTTGCAAGAAGGTAATTTTCTGATTGTATATTTTAACATTGAAAACTTGTTGCTTAAATCTTAGGTACCATAAATATACAGCTCATAAATTACTGTAATCTTACTGTTTCCACACAGAAACCTTAAAAACTTGCCTGATGTTTAATATGTACTGTAAATGTGAAATAACACTCCAGCAGAACCAACAGAATGTTCTCTCAAGCCACAAGGACTCTTTATGATTCTTTTTCCTTCTCTGAAAGAAGGTAGGTGGAATTAATTTGGGGCTGAAACCTTAAAATAGTTTGTTTTTTTTTTTTTTTCCAGTTTTTCTTCATGGATTTTGTAGTAGACACCTGTTGGGCTGCCTGGTAAGTCAGCGAACTATCCCTCCCTTTCTTGAAGAAAAGTTCCTTCCATGCACATATGAATACACTCTCCACCTTGGTCTACCTTACACATTTATACTATACATCGCCCATCTCAAAGGCAAGTTGATTGACTCTTTCAGGAATCTGAAATTGAGATATAACAATTCTAGTCATTCTGCGTTCTTCACCTAAACTGAGTTCAAGGAAGTGAAATAAGCTACTACCATATGGGATGCCTTTATTCAGCATCCCATATGGTACAGCCCAAAATAGGAAAGTCAATATTCAGAGAGTAAAACAGGTGCGAAGAGAATCAAAGCATATATATATATCCCCACTCAATGGCACTTTTAACATATCTGACAGAAACCAATATAAAACACTTATCTTACCAAATTTAAGAACACTGACCACATGGCTGAAACTGGATTTTAAAAAGATCCTTCACACCAACCAGATCGTGCATTGTAAGACTAAACAACTATGCCATAATAATCGGACTTTAAAACATGCTTCACCAAAACACCCAGGAACCCAAAAGCCAATTTCATATTCATCTCAAACTCAGTGTAAAATCTGATCTCCATTTGGGAATTCCTCCCTATTATTTAGGTACATAGATTTTGCTTATTTTATATACTGCCACCCTGTTCCTTTCATCTAAAACCTACCATTATACCTCCATTTCTTTCCAAGTGTTATTTCCTATATCTGAAATGTCTTTTATCCACCTAATCCGCTGTCTTAGTCATCTAGTAATGCTATAACAGAAATACCACAAGTGGATGGCTTTAATAAAGAGAAATTTATTTTCTCACAATCCAGTAAGCTAAAAGTCCAAATTCAGGGTGTCAGCTCCAGGTGAAGGCTTTCTTTTGCTGTTGGCTCTGGAGGAAGGTCCTTGTCATCAATCTTCTCTTGGTCTAGGAGTTTCTTAGTCCAAACGACATGATCTGCTTTCAGAGCTGCTTTCTTGCTGGTATGAGGTCACCTTGTCTCTCTGCTTCCTTCTTTTATATCCCCAAACAGACTGGTTTAAGACACCATCTAATCTTGTAGATCTCATCGTATAATTGCCATTAATCCAACTCCTTACCAACATAGTGATAGGATTTACAACACATAGGGAAATCAAACCAGATGATAAGATGGTAGACAATCATACAATACTGGTAATCATGACCTAGCCAAGTTGACACACATATTTCTGGGGTACACAATTCCGTCCATGACATCCACCTTACAAACTCTTCTTTTAAAACTCAGCTTCAGATGTGGCTGCTTTACTGAAACTGTCCATGATCTAATCAGGCAGATTAAGGCTCTCCTGCCTTTATAGTTTAAATATTGAATATACATCCAGTATAGCAATATCCCATCTTGAATTATCATCAAGTGCCTTCTACTTACTGTTAGATTTTGTCATGGATTGAATTGTGTCCCCCCAGAGTTTGTGTCGACTTGGCTAGGCTACGATTCCCAGTATTGTGTGATTGTCCACCATTTTGTCACCTGATGTGATTTTCGTATGTGTTGTAAATCCTACCTCTATGATGTTGATGACATGAGATTATCGGCAGTTATGCTGATGAGGCAGGACTCAATCTACATGATTAGGTTGTGCTTTAAATCAATCTCTTTTGAGATGTAAGAGAGAAGCCAGTAGAGAGATAAGGGGATCTCACACCACCAAGAAACAAGAGCCAGTAGAATACTGAGTCCTTTGGTCCCAGGGTGCCGGCGCTAAGAAGCTCCTCGACCAGGGAAGATTGATTACAAGGACCTTCCCCCAGAGCCAACGGAGAGTGAAAGCCTTCCTCTGGAGCTGGCGCCCTGAATTTAGACTTCTAGCATTCTAACTGTGAGCAAATAAATTTTTCTTCCTTAAAGCCATCCACTCGTGGTATTTGTTATACCAACAATAGATAACTAAGACAGACTGGCATACATATTACCTTGCTTTTGGTCCTTCCAGGTAGGTATTGTATCTCCAATTTTCAAATCATCTGCTCATAATCATAGCGGAGCCGAGATGGAAATTAATGTCTGCATGGCTCCAAAGCTTGTTATCTTTCTACTAGTTTAGTTGTTTTAAGGGATTTTGGTAGCCAACCCCCTTGAAAATCTAAGAAGCTAAGATAGATAGACAGACAGACAGATAGACCAACTGCCCATACTGGAAACATGGTCTTATTTTCATCATCAAAAAATGTTAAGTTAAAAAAAATTAATGGCTCCCTTTGATGACTTTAAACTTACTGGAAATTCTAAAAGCCTAAGCCAACTCTAGGCACTGGATCCAAGTTCAGCTTTTTTTCAAATTATAATTATATGTCCACCTATCTTACCAATTTTTATGCTCTGATTTCCACCCATCCATTCTTCCCCCAATTTTGTTACTTCTGCCCCTAGCTGAGAACTGCAGACCTATAGGATAAAATCTACACTTCTTAGCCTGGCATTCCAGTTCCTTCTTAACATAGTCCTACATTATATTTCCAGTGTTAAATTCCTATACTCTGCATATATCCTCTCTTCCCTCTGGAATAAGCTACTCATTGTCCTTGAGTTAATGAAATCTTGCTTATCTGTGATTTAGCACTAAACATACTTTTTCTCTTTCTCAGAAAGCTTCTTCCTATAGATCGGTTTTTCACCAATACCTTCAGTGCAGCTTGGAGTTCTTCCTTCAGTACCATCAGTTCTTGATCATATGCTACCTACTGAAATCATTAAATGTCGACCAATTCTTTTTCATACAGTGACTGTGTATTCCTTCCATCTTTTTTTGATGCACCCTGCATTGTTTAATGTTTTCCCTGTAGAATCCTTCAATACTGCAACTCGAGGCTTGAATTTTTACTTCAGTTCTTTTCAACTTGAGAAATGCTAAGTGTGCTCTTCCTTTTTGGTTGTGTAACTCCAGGTCTTTGCACATTTCATTTTAATACTTTACTTTGTCTTCCCAAGCTGCCCTTTGAAATCTTCTGTTCAGTTCTTTTACTCTATCATTTCTTCCTTTCACTTTAGCTACTCTATATTCAAGAACAAGTTTCAGAGTCTCTTCTGACATCCGTTTTGGCCTTTTCTTTTCATATCTTTTTAAAAATCTCTTGCTTTCTTCATGTATGATATCCCTGATGTCATTCCATAACTCATCTGGCCTTCGGTCATTAGTGTTCAATGTGTCAAATCTATTCTTGAGATGGTCTCTAAATCCAAGTGGGATACACTCAAGGCGGTACTTTGGCTCTTGTGGACTTGTTCTCATTTTCTTCAGCTTCAACTTGAACTTGCCTATGAGCAGTCAGCCCCTGGCCTTGTTCTGACTGACGACATTGAACTTTTCCATCATCTCTTTCGACAGATGTAGTTGATTTAATCCCTGTGTATTCATCTGGTAAGGTCCACATATAGAGTTGCTGCTTATGTTGCTGGAAACAGGTATTTGCAATGGAGAAGTCATTGGTCTTGCAAAATTCTATCACGTGATCTCTGATGTCATTTCCATCACCAAGTCCATATTTTACAACTATTGATCCTTCTTTGCTTCCAACTTTCACATTCCAATCACCAGTAATTATCAATGCACCCTGACTGCACTTTCATCAATTTCAGATTGCAGAAGTTGATAAAAATCTTCAACTGCTTTATCTTTGGCCTTAGTGGTTGGTGCGTAAATTTGAATAACAGTCATATTAACTGATCTTCCTTGTAGGCATGTGGATACTATCCTATCACTCATCAAGAACCAACCGTTACTGAAGGAAGAATTCCAAAGTGCACTGAAGGCATCGGGGAAAAAAAAAGGCTCCAGGAATTGACTGAATTCCAATTGAGATATTTCAACAAAAGGATGCAGTGCTGGAAGTGCTCGCTCGTCTATGCCAAGAAATTTGGAAAATAGCTACCTGGCCAACCTACTGGAAGAGATCCATATTTGTGCCCACTCCAAAGAAAGATGATCCAACAGAATATGGAAATTATCAAACAATATCATTAATATCACACACAAGTAAATTTTTGCTGCTGATAACAAAAAAAAAAAATGGTTGCCGCAGTATATCAACAGGGGACTGCCAGAAATTCAGGCTAAATTCAAAAGAGGACCTGAAACAAAGAACATCGTTGCTGATGTCAGATGGATCTTTGCTGAAAGCAGAGAATACCAGAAAGATGTTCACCTGTGTTTTATTGACAATGCAAAAGCATTAGACTGTGCAAATTGTAACAAATTACGAATAACATTGTGAAGCATGGAAATTCCAGAACACTTAATTGTGTTTATGAGGAACCTATAAGTAGACCAAGAGGCAGTCATTCAGACAGAAAAGGGGATACTGCGTGGTTTAAAGTTAGGAAAGGTGTGTATTAGCGTTGTATCCTTTCACCATACTTATTCAGTCTGTATGCTGAGCAAATAATCTGAGACGGCAGACTATATGAAGAAGAACGGGGCATCAGGATTGCAGGCAGACTCATTAAAACTAATGCTATGCGGAGGACACAACCTTGCTTACTGAAAGTGAAGAGGACTTGAAGCACTTACTGAGGAAGATCAAAGATTACGGCCTTCAACACAGATTACACCTCAACATAAAGTAAACAAAAATCCTCACAACTGGACCAATAAGCAACACCACGTTAAATGGAGAAAACACTGAAGTGTTCAAGAATTTCATTTTACTTGGATCCACAATCAACGCCCATGGAAGCAGCAGTCAAGAAATAAAACAACTTATTGCATTGGGCAAATCTGCTGCAAGAGGCTTTAAAGTGTTAAAAAGCAAAGATATCACTTTAAGGACTAAGGTGCGCCTGACTCAAGCCATGGCATTTTCAATTGCCTTATATGCATGTGAATGCTGTACAATGAATAAGGAAGACTGAAGAAGAATCGATGACTTTGAATTATGGCATTGGTGAAGAATACTGAATATACCATGGACTGCCAAAAGAACAAACAAATCTGTCTTGGATGAAGTACAGGCAGAAGAATGCTCCTTAGAAGCAAGGATAGCGAGACTTTGTCTCACCTACTTTGGACATGTTATCAGGAGGAATCAGTCCCTGAAGAAAGACATCATGCTTGGTAAAGTAGAGGGTCAGTGAAAAAGAGGAAGACCCTCAATGAGATGGACTGACACAGTGGCTGCAACAATGGGCTCAAGCATAGCAACGATTGCGAGTATGGCACAAGACCGGGCAGTGTTTCATTCTGTTGTACACAGGGTCACTATGAGTAGGAACCAACTCAACAGCACCTGACAACAACAACATAGATCAGTACTATGAAGATCAGAAAGGTAGAATGACTTCAGGCTCACCAAGGAAATTAGAACCAAAAATATAATTCTCGGTATCTGGGATAAATATTTTAGCCCAGATTATCTTAAAACATTTGTTCTCCCCTGCAAAATTTGATTTTTAATACTATGGGGGGAAATTTTTGTTTTAGATTTGAGCTGAAGGCTTCCTAATGGAAGTCCAGTGATATGTTCTAGACCACCAGTCTCTTCCAAATAAATTTTGTTTTAGATTTGAGCTGAAGGCTTCCTAACGGAAGTCCAGTGATATGTTCTAGACCACCAGTCTCTTCCAAATGGGAGTTGTACTCCTCTCCCAACATTTTACATTTCATATTTAGACACATGTAATCAAACCTTGACAGTCATATCCTTCTCTCTTACATCACACGTAGGATTCCTAAAAACTTGTTTCCATTTGTACAATATTATAGTGTCTGATTTTGCTTATGGTAGACAGAGGAAACAAACAGTAGTTGTTCCCTAAAAAGTTTTTCCTAGAGAATGTGGACTGTGGACCACAATCTCTGAAGCTTCAGGATATATGCTAATACATACATCTTCTGTAATAACTGTTTATATATGTACAGTAATCTGCTATATAATGAAAACATACAATTAAGCAGCAAGGGTGGGACTCAAACCCATATCTCCTGATTTTATAATCAGTATGCTTTCCATTATTCCACAGATGCCAACACTTGAAAATGGTATTTTAGGAAATAAGTATGATGTGTGGAATGGACTGGATGAGGTAAGAAACTAGAGGCAAAAAGAGATGAATAGCTATTTGTAATCACTCATACAACACAAGCTAAATGATACTACCATTTTTGAAGAGATGCTGATGACATGATATTTGAATTTTATTAATTAAAACCAAAACCAAAAGTCTAAAAATGGATATTTTATTAAAATCAATGTTCTAAGATAGTATCCCCAAAGTATGAATTCATAGGGTAGAGGATGCAGAAGTAGTTACTGTAAGTCGCCCCCTGAATCCACGTGCATGGGAGTATCCAAATACATATATAAAAAAAAGAGTAGTATTTTTCAAATTTA
This sequence comes from Elephas maximus indicus, assembly GCF_024166365.1. NCBI lineage: Eukaryota > Metazoa > Chordata > Mammalia > Proboscidea > Elephantidae > Elephas > Elephas maximus. Next base: position 47,237,299 of record NC_064826.1, on the reverse strand, counting down.
TGTAGAAGGTATTGTAATTAATAAAAGATTTAGTCAAAAATGTTACTGAACTCAGCCTAGTTCTTTACCTTATACTTTTTTTTCCCAATGGATACCAAAATACAACTATAGTTGTGTGAGCACATTTGTGTACGAGGGGGAGAAGCAGGTAGCATGCTGGTGTTATGAGACAAAGCTCTAAGACCATTTGAAGAATTCACCTGAAGAATAAACCTCTGTCTTACGATTTTAAGCTCGCCTACAATTTCTACTCACACAATGGACATTAGTACTTATTAAATGCTAGGGAATATATTAGGCAACAGGGATACAGGGATAAGTCTCAGTCTCCAGCCATGGAGGCTTTTAGTCTGGGAGAGACAGAAATGTAAGTTTTATGAATGTAATGAACTGAGATCTATAGAAATACAGAAATCCTTAATATATGAACAAAAATATTAAACCTATCTAAATGTTAATGTCTTACTTTCAGTTTTAACCTTTCAAAAACCCTTTACAAATTAAATGACAAATATTGAAGGAAAAAAGAAAGCTAATAATATTCTAAAAGTAAGTTAAAAAAAAAAAAACACAATTAAGAATTTACACTCAAGGTAAATTTTTCATGCTCTGTCTCAGTGAGCCATGTCTGGAGAGTTACTAAAAAGTTCACTTTCGCTTTGAAGTTAGTAAAAATAAATCTTTGGCTGAACACCCATCAAGGAATGGGTAGGAAAATTTTAACTAAGCCAGGGGCACTAGGAAAGCACTAAGATTGGCTCAAATGCAATGCCTCAAAAATGTATCCTACTACTTTAGCTTTGAAAGACAAGTTAGATAGCACCATAAATACAAACTTACTGAGATAATTAAAAAACCTACCAGCCAGCCACAATGAGATACTACTTCACACCCATTAGGATGGCAATACAACAGACAATAACAAGTATTTGTAAAGATGTAGAGAAACCGGAACTCTCATACACTCCTGCAGGAAGATAAAATGCACAGCAGCTTTAGAAAACAGTCTAGTAGTTCCTTAAAATGTTAAACATGGAGTTGCCATATGATCCAGCAATTCTACTCCTAGGTATGTATTCTTTTGGGTAAAAGAAACAAAAATAAAAACACTTATGTCCACACAAAAACTTGTACGCATGTTCACAGCAGCATTATTCACAATAGCCAAAAAGTAGAACCCTAAATGTGCATCAGCTGAAGAATACATAAATATTTATTATTATCCACACAATGGAATATTACTAGGCCATACAAAGGAACTGAATACTGGTTCATGCTACAACATGGATGAACCTTGAAAATGTTATCTCAAGTGAAAGTAGTCAGTCACAAAAGACCACAGATTAGCTTACATGAAATGTCCAGAATAGGCAAGTCTATGGAGATAGAAGGTAGATTAGTGGTTGCCTGGTGGGAGCTGAAACGGCTAATGGATATGGGTTTCTTTTTGGGATAATGATTGTGGTTGTGGTAATGGTTGTACCACTGCATAAGCATATTAAAAACTACTGAACAGTACACTTTAAGTGGATGAATTGTATGGTATGTGAGTTATATCTCAATAAAGCTGTAATTAAAATAAATCTACAAACCACAATATTCAATAGTTTAACAAACAAAAAGAAAATGTTTCTACTTAATCTAATCTCTGTAACATAAAATCTGCCAGGCTTTCAGTCTTCTAACACTTCAAATCCAAACTTTGAATCAAAAACTTCAGAAGTCTTTTAGGATTCACTTAAAACAAGAATTTCAAAAAAAAGATATACATATAGATTTAAAAAAAAATAAAAATATTGTATTTATCTTGTTTGTTATAAAAAAGAAAGAAGAAAAGAAAAACCCAAAGAAGGTGAGGGGGGAGTTATCCTTTAACCTGAGTTTTTATCTAGCGGGTGCCCTCTACTTTCAGAATGTTAAAGAGAATGGAAGAAATCTATCCACTTTCACCTATTTTCTCTTCTGCCCACTATAGGCTAGCCTCTTGCCATACCCCAACCAAAAACAATTTTTCTAGTTACCAAATCAATCCTACTTGCCAAAAGCAAGGGTTACTTTTTCAGCCTCACCTAACCAGTCTTCCCAGTGTTATGTGACTGAGGTAACTATTCCTTCCTTGAAACTCTCTGAGGCTTCTCTGACATTCTTCTCTGGGTTCCCATCCCTTTTCTCCCACCACACCACACCTTCTCAGGAACAATTACTAGCACTTCCTACTCTGTCTACTCTTAAAATGCTGATGTTCTTCAACCTAAGCTGGTGGTTGTATATGCTCATTAATTCCCATGATTTCAACTACCTCCTACATGCTTTTACGATGACTCCCAAATTGTTAACTCCATCATGTCAGCTATGTTGAGCTCCATATTTCTCCTAGATGTCTCTTAGGAATCTCAGTTTTAACATGTCCAAAGCTAAACCCATTTTCTTCTCCCTGAAACTGATTCCTACCATCTTCTACTTGGTCATCTCCTCTTGTTTCTCTTCCCTTTCTCCTTGCCGTACACCAAATGGTACCTTCTATGTTGAGGGATAATATACCAAACTAGAAACCTTGAAGTCATACTCTAATAATCCTTTCTCCTTTAATACCCACAACTATTAAATCATTGAGACTTCTTTCTAAAACCTTATCACAGTCCATTCCATTGTATACCCCCTATTCCCACTGTCTTAAATTAGTTCAGGCCCTCACATCTCACTTCTTATATTTCAACAGCTTCCAAAATGCTATCTTCTACCCCTTAAATCCATCCTTCATACTGCCACCAGAATCAAGTTTCTAAAATGCAAATCTGTCAAATGACTTGTTTATCTTTCTCAAAACATTCAGTGGCTCTCCAGAGACCCACAGTAATGACTCTCAGCTTTTCTCCCAAAGCCTATCTGAATGACACAACACAAACCCACTCAACCCAACACAAGCTCATAGTAAATGGCAAATAGCAGGAGGAGAACAAGGAAGGGGGGATGCTGCTACACTGTTGGGCTAGCATGTCATTTACTTAATATAATCCCCCACTTTCCCTGTCTTAGAGTTGCAGTGCAGAATTGTCCAGAATTAGTAGTCTATAGAATAAAATCTACAAATAGCACAGATACAAGATCCTTCACAAACTAAGCCCTACCTACCTTACCCAGCCCTCACATAACTGTTAGTTTGTCATGCTGTGGGGGCTCGCGTGTTGTTGTGATGCTGGAAGCTATGCCACCAGTATTCAAATACCAGCAGGGTCACCCATGGCAGAAGGATAAAAGGGTTGAACAGAAGATTTCAAAGGGCGGCTTGATAAGACAAAGTATTGTAACGACACGTGCAAAGACCTGGAGATGGAAAACCAAAAGGAAACAACATGCTCTGCATTTCTCAAGGTAAAAGAAATGAAGAAAAAATTCAAGCCTCGAGTTGCACTATTGAAGGATTCTATGGGGAAAATGGAAACCCTAGTGGTGTAGTGGTTAAGTGCTACAGCTGCTAACCAAAGGGCTGGCAGTTCAAATTCCACAAGGTGCTCCTTGGAAACCCCATGGGGCAGTTCTACTCTGTCCTGTAGGGTTGCTATGAGTCAGAATAGACTTGATGGCAATGGGTTGGGTTTTTGGTTTATGGGGAAAATATTAAACAACTCAGGAAGCATCAAAAGATGAAAGAAATACACAAAATCCCTATACCAAAAAGAATTGGTTGACGTTCAACCATTTCAGGAGGTACCATATGAGCAGGAACCGATGGTAGTGAAAGAAGAAATCTAAGCTGCACTGAAGGCATCAGTGAAAAACAAAACGCAAAAAAAACCAAACTCGCCATCGAGAAGACAAAGTAAAGTATTACAATGACATGTGCAAAGAACTGGAGATGGAAAACCAAAAGGGAAGAACATGCTTGGAGTTTCTCAAGCTGAAAGAACTGAAGAAAAAATTCAAGCCTCAAGTTGCAATAGTGAAGGATTCCATGGGGAAAATATTAAACCACACAGGACGCATCAAAAGAAGATGGAGGGAATACACAGTCTTTATACCAAAAAGAATTAATCAATGTTCAACCATTTCAACAGGCGGCATATAATCAGGAACTGATGGTACTGAAGGAAGAAGTCCAAGCTGCTCTGAAGGCATTGGTGAAAAACAAGGCTCCAGGAATTGATGGAATATCAATTGAGATGTTTCAACAAATAGATGCAGCGCTGGAGGTGCTCACCGGTCCCTGCCAAGAAATATGGAAGATAGCTTCCTGGCCAACTGACTGGAAGAGATCCTTATTTATGCCTATTCCCAAGAAAGGTGATCCAACCGAATGTGGAAATTATAGAACAATATCATTAATATCACACGCAAGCAAAATTTCGCAGTATATCGACGGGGAACTGCCAGAAATTCAGGCCAGTTTCAGAAGAGGATGTGGAACCAGGGATATCACTGCTGATGTCAGATGGATCCTGGCTGAAAGCAGAGAATACCAGAAGGATGTTTACCAGTGTTTTATTGACTATGCAAAGGCATTCAACTGTGTGGATCATAACTATGGATAACATTGCAAAGAATGGGAATTCCAGAACACTTAACTGTGCTCATGAGGAACCTTTACATAGATCAAGAGGCAGTCATTCAGACAGAACAAGGGCGTACCGATTGGTTTAAAGCCAGGAAAGATGTGCATCAGGGTTGTATTCTTTCACCATACCTATTCAATCTGTATGCTGAGCAAGTAATCCGAGACGCTGGACTACATGAAGAACAGGGCATCAGGATTGGAGGAAGACTCATTAACAACCTGCGTTATGCAGATGACACAACCTTGCTTGCTGAAAGTGAAGAGGACTTGAAGCACTTACTAATGGCAAGGACCACAGCCTTCAGTATGGATTGCACCTCAACATAAAGAAAACAATCCTCACAACTGGACCAATGAGCAAGATCATGATAAACGGGAAAAGATTTAAGTCATCAAGGATTTCATTTTACTTGGAGCCATAATCAACAGCCATGGAAGCAGCAGTCAAGAAACCAAACGACACATTGCATTGGGTAAATCTGCTGCAAAGGACCTCTTCAGAGTGTTGAAGAGCAAAGATGTCACCTTGAAGACTAAGGTGCACCTGACCCAAGCCATAGTATTTTCAATTGCATCATATGCACCTGAAAGCTTGACAATGAATAAGGAAGACCAAAGAAGAAATGCCTTTGAATTGTGGTTTTGGCAAAGAATATTGAATATACCATGGACTGCCAGAAGAACGAACAAATCTGTCTTGGCGAAGTACAACCAGAATGCTCCTTAGAAGCAAGGATGGCAAGATTGTGTCTTACATACTTTGGACAAGTTGTCAGGAGGGATCAGTCTCTGGAGAAGGACATCATGCTTGGCAGAGTACAGGGTCAGGTGAAAAGAGGAAGACCTTCAACAAGGTGGACTGACACAGTGGCTACAACAATGAGCTCAAGCATAACAACGACTGTAAGGATAGCTCAGGACCGGGCAGTGTTTTGTTCTGTTGTGCATAGGGTCGCTATGAGTCGGAATCGACTCGGTGGCACCTAACAACAACAAACAAATATGGAAATTATCGAACATAACACATGCAAGTAAAATTTTGCTGAAAATCATGCAAAAGCCGCTGCAGCAGTATGTCGACAGGGACTGCCAGAAATTCAACCTGGATTCAGAAGACGGTGCAGAACCAGGCATATCATTGCTGATGTCAGATCGATCCTGGCTGAAAGCAGAGAATACCATAAAGATGTTTACCTGTGTTTTACTGACTATGCAAAGGCATTCGACTGTGTGGATCATAACAAATTATGGGTAACACTGCGAAGAATGGGAGTTCCAGAACATTTAATTGTGCTCATGAGGAACTGGTACATAGATCAAGAGGCAGTCGTTCGAACAGAACAAGGGGATACTGGTTGGTTTAATGTCAGGAAAGGTGTGCATCAGGATTGTATCCTTTCACCATACCTATCTGATCTGTATGCTGAGCAAATAATACGAGAAGCTGGAGTATATGAAGGAGAACGGGGCATCAGGATTGGAGGAAGACTCATTAACAACCTGCGTTATGCAGATGACACAACCTTGCTTGCTGAAAGTGAAGAGGACTTGAAGCACTTACCAATGAAAATCAAAGACCACAGCCTTCAGTATGGATTATGCCTCAACATAAAGAAAACAAAAATCCTCACAACTGGACCAATAAGCAACATCATGATAAATGGAGAAAAGACTGATGTTGTCCAGGCTTTCATTTTACTTGGATCCACAATCAACAGCCATGGAAGCAGCAGTCAAGAAATCAAAAGACACGCTGCATTGGGCAAATCAGCTGCAAAAGACCTCTTTAAAGTGTCGAAAAGCAAAGATGTCACTTTGAGGACTAAGGTGCACCTGACCCAAGCCATGGTGTTTTCAGTCACCTCCTATTCATGTGAAAGCTGGACAATGAATAAAGAAGACTGAAGAAGAATTGTGGTGTTGGAGAATACTGACTATACCATGGACTGCAAAAAAAGGGAACAAATCTGTCCTGGAAGGAGTACAACAAAAATGCTCTTCAGAAGCAAGCACGGTGAGACTACATCTCATGTACTTTGGAGATGTTGTTAGGAGAGATCAGTCCCTGGAGAAGGACATCATGCTTGGCAGAGTCAGAAAAAAAGGGGAAGACCCTCAACGAGATGGACTGACACAGTGGCTACAACAATGGGCTTAAGCATAATGATTGTGAGGATAAAATACAGGTTATGACTGCCTCATAAATTCTGAGATGTTAGGTGAGACAGTGCAAAATATCTGGCACAGTGTTAATAGTATATAGTAGGGATACAAAATGTTAATTTCCTTTCTACTTAAAATAATTTATAAAGTCAAGAACATTACTGTAGTAAATTAAAAGCAATATGTTAATTATTTAATCACTACCAAGCAAGAAGACAGTCTATTTTTAGTACTGTCAGGATTATTATCTGTAGATTAAGACAGTACTTTATATAATAAATTTCCTAAATGCACAAATTCTATGGTCATTCTATGATTAGTTTTGATAAATTCAAACTAATTTAAAATATTAAAGTTATTTTAGCTTGCTATTATACCTTAGTTTGGCCTTAGGAACATGTCTATAATCCCTCCACTCCTAAGATTTCACAAAAATTCAGAGCTTTATAATTCACACCTCTGCTGCAACGTTTTTCTTAAATACTCCACTGAGTCAATTAATTAAATTTCTGTTCTTAACTTCATAAATGGAAAGAGAACAGATTATAGCTGAAGTGCTGTATTTGCTTATAGCTTACATGTCATCTTTCCCATAATTTTTTTTATATACAATTGTCTAATTCACATTAGATAGCTTTTAGCCTGATTGGAATAAATCTACTTCTTGTATCAATTAAACATAATAAGTTTTAAAAAATAAAAAGACTGCAAAAGAAAGCCCACATACAACTTTCCTTCATGCTTGATTATCCATAATTGCTTATATAAATTAGCCATATGTGAATATACAGACCTTGCCTTAATAATTTGCTAGTGACCCTAAATATAGTCCTTACTTCAACCCTGTGAACTAGGTAGTATTTTTCTTTTAAATGAGAGAACTCAGTCTCATTTTCTTTAAGCATATTGCCCAAGGTCAGACAGCTAGCCAACAGCTGATATGGGAGTAAAACTGAGGTCTGTCAGACATAAATGTGCACCCTACGTTGACATTTACTTATCGTGCTATCTTGTAAAGAAGACTAATGTGGAGATAGCTGAGATCAAGGTCTGGAACTGCCACAAACTAACTGTTTAACCTTCAAAATGTAACTAAAATCTCCGCACTACAGTTTACACAATCTTGATGCCTTAGTTTTCCCTTCTTTAAGAAGATGGGGACACACCAAGCCAAGGCCAAGAACAGACAACTCATAGAATAGTTAACGACAGATAGAAAGTTTATATCTTCATTGGTAGTTAAGAAATTCAAATTAAAACAGGACACTCTTAATCAACTTTCAACTAATCAAAGATCAAGAAAATTATAATGTGAATACTTATACATTACTGACAGTTGTATAAACTGGAACAACTTTTTCAAAGTTATTTGTAACAGGCATAGTGGTTAAGTGCTATGGCTGCTAATCAAAGGTTCGGCAGTTCGAATCTGCCAGGCACTCCTTGGAAACTCTATGGGGCAGTCCTACTCTGTCCTATAGGGCTGCTATGAGTCAGAATTCACTCGATGGCACTAGGTTTGGTTTTGGTTAGTAAATATTTGCATCCTTTTATCTAGTATTTCCACTACTGGAAAGGTATCTTACGTAATAATCCAAATAACAAGTTTTATGCATAACTGTTCATCACATAATTATGATATATAATAGCAGAAATGGAATGGCTTAAACAATTCAGCCGCAAGGGACTGGTTAAGCGATAAAACAGTCACCAGATAAATTATTACACAGTCATTTAAATTATTTTTATGAAGCAGTTATAATAATGAAAAAATGTATCAGAATGTGTGTGTACATACATATATATTTATAGTATATGTTATAAAAGGGTATATATAATATGGTTACATAAAACCAAAAATGCTGGTTGCCAGTCGAGTCAATTCTGACTCACAGTGACCCTATAACATTAAAAACATGAACAGAAGTAATCTTCAGGTGATGGAACTATAGGAAGTTTGGGAAGAATAATGGCAAGAACACTGTAGAGTGACACCTGAGTTTGAATGCCAACTTCACCTTCCTAAGTGTACCAAAAAACAAACAAACCCATTGCCGTCGAGTCATTCCAACTCAGAGTGACCCTATAGGACAGGGCAGAACTGTACCACGGGATAGCCAAGAACAGCTAGCTGGTGGATTTGAACTGCTGGCCTTTTGGTTAGCAGCCAAGCTCTTAACCACTGCATCATCAGGACTCTTAAGTGTAGGACGTTATTATTATTATGTAATTTTCAAATTTGAAATAACAAGCATTATTAATTTATAGTGGAATTGGGTTATAATAGAATATCTCTAAGGTCTCTTTCAGTTCTGAAATGTCAAAACTTAAAAATGCATTTGACTCTGCATCAGAATTTAAGAATAACAGCAGAACAGTTAGAATCTAAATTCTATCAACTGATCCTCTATTTTCCCTCAATGACAGAGGAACATAGTTTGGGAGATTTCCTCTCCTGCTTTCAGCAGCCAACTACCAGCAACCTTAATTATAGCTGTTCCTTATCAAGTCAGGAAACAGAAAAGGCAAGCACTATGTAAGAATAGCCTTAGTCATCAAACCTTGAATGTAGAATCACCTAGCTCTCCCTAGGTATTATGGATGAAAAAAGAAACTAATTTAGTACTTGAGAAATGAAATCTCCAATAAGCATCCCTGACTCAACTCCAAAGCATAAACCCTAAGGCTATTTCCCCTGCACAGAAGTTCACAGACAGGGCACCTGTCCTGATGGCCTGTATCACTAAACAATGCCCTTTCCTGACAGGATATGCCTAGGGATAACTCAATGACTAGTATGCATATAAGTGGCCAGGGACCACACCATTTCTTCTTGATAACCAAAATAAGACTTTAAAAGACTAATTTTAGATATTTAAAATATACAAAGTAAATATTTTCTTCTATTTTTGCTAGAGTGTAGTAAAAAAGGGACTACATGCAATTATTGTAAATGATTCCATTCAAAAGACACCAACACATTCAAAATTCTCAATAGTACAAAGGAAAAATGTCCCCTCCTTTTCTTTACTCTTTTCAGATCAAAAAGTAATTTTTCAAAAGTACAAAGGCTAAATATCAAGAGAAAAATGTTTAAGACAAGAAATAATTACACCATTTAATCTAGGTTTTCCAGTCTTCAAAAGATAAGTAACAAAACTTCTATCTTCTGTTATTGGTTTGGGGAAGCGGGAATCACAAAGCTCTACAATACTACCATGTTGTGTAAGCCCTTTATAAGCTGTTAACAATTTTAACACTGAAGCTTTACTAGCCCAAGGTCTCCTTAAAATTGAAAAAAGCATTTCGGTACTAAAAGTCCCTTCACCTGCACCCTGAAAACAACTACTGTACTTTGAAACAAAACGTAGCCAACGTTTGCTGCCCATTCATTTTTATAAACATTAGCTCTATATTTTCTTTATAACCGAATTTCGGAGCTAAGTGTTTATCCTTGGAAGAGCACCTTGCCCAGGACCAAAATTCTTCCTAGCTTATTTCCCATTTCCAACCCCCGCCAAGGCCAAAGAGCAACCACTTCCCAAAGTCCTACTTCCTTTTCCATTCCCCAGACCTCCAGGGTTTTCCAACGCCCCAGTGTTGCGCAATATCCGTAAGAGCAGCCACCGCAACCACCGCCTCCCAAGCCGGGAAACAACCCTAGAGGGGACATTGTCCGGCTGAAAAATAAGAGGGTGGGGGGGGTGTAATGTAGGAAGTCGACTTCTGGTCCCACGCCTTCAGATCTGACCCCCTCATCGTGATGTATCTAGAGCAATTTCACGGATAAGACTTTAAACCCTCACCTCCTCCCGAGCCAGCCTGCAAAAGCAGTGGGCGGAAGGGGAGGGGGGGTGGTGACTGGGAAGGTTATCTCCCAGTTCAGGGCTTCGGCCCGGATCTTCGCCTCCGCCCCACCAGGACTATTGTTCCCAAGTTCCCCACCCCCACCCCGGATAGGAAGTGATAGTCATATCCCCTCCGCCTTCGGCAATATCCCCTAGGGAGTTCGAAGTAGGCTTCCTTCAGGATAACCACACACGCATACACACACACACACACACACAGTTCCCCTTCAACCTAAAGTCGCGCTGACCCTAAGACTACCTCAAACCTGTGTCTCAGGAGAGAAGAGACGGGATGAGGGTAAATGGAAATAAGACAAACCAAGAGCTTCCTTTGGACAACGCTTTCCCAAGCATTGGAGATAATAACTGGGAACCGAGAAACGACAGAACTCCTACCCTGCCCACTTATGAGACCAGCTTGGGCAAAGGGCCCCCACGAGTTAATGCCAATCTCACACGCCCGTTCCTCTGTCAGCCGCGATCCGCTCCCCCCTGGGCACAGCCAGATACCCTGCCTCGACCCTCCCGGGAGGGGCAGGATAGGTGGTGAGGTGTGGAAAGGTGAGGCTCCTCCTGTCCCCCGACCAGCACCTCACTCGCCTCCAGCTCCAGGCCGAGAAACAATAGGTGGTCGCGGGCGGCGGTACCGGGTGCTGGCTCGGCCCAGCGGCCGCTCCCTTGTTGTCCCGGGAGCCCGCAGAAGGGGCCGCGAACGCCGGAGGAGGGAAAAGAGGGCCGAGGGGCGGAGACGGTCTCACCTTCCACCGGCCTCCGAGCCCACCGGGCCCCGGGGTCGCTGCGCTCCCCCTCCGCCCCTCTCCTCACAGCCGTACACAAAGCGCTGGCTGCCTGGGCCAGCCGGGCGAGGCGGCGATGGGCTCCAGTGCCGGCGAAAGGAAGCGACAGCGAGGGCAGGCACTCACCATGAAGTCCCGGGCGAAGTTGTCCTCCCCATTGTGGTCCGGACTCTTCATGGCCTGGACCCTCTGGATGAATTTCCTCAGGATCTCCACTTGCTCCATCCTCCCGCGTCCCCCCGGCTGCGGTCGCTGGCCCCCCCGCCGACGCCCGCCTGCCCGGCGCAGAGCCCGCTCCGTCTTCCCCAGCTCGCTCCCCCTTGTCCGTCCCCTCCCTTCCGACCCCCGCCAACCCCGGTCGTTCTCTCCTCCTCTTTCTCCTCCTCCCCACCGCCCAAGGCGGCGGCAGCAACAGCACCGGCCCGGCTCCCGACGCTACAACTTCCAGGAGCAGCCGCCGCTCTCCCACTGTACGAGGCGAGCCGCAGCGGCTAGCGCCAGCCCCAACCCCCAGCTTGCTCCATCCTCCTTCCCCGCCCTCCTCCTCTGTTGGAGACTCCACCACCGCCTCAGGAACCCGGCTCTCTGCTCGCCCTGCCCCCCGACCCCGTCCCGGGTTCCTCCTCCCCCCCCACGGGCCCTCCCACTAGCAGCCGCAGCCGCCTCTCCCCACGGGCGCGCCCCCGCCGCCACCCAGACGCGCGGCCCCGCGCCGCGGCTCCGCCCAAAACGCTACGCCGCGCCCATCCGCCCCCGCCCACCCCTCTTCCAAGGCCACGCCCCCAAGCCTGCCTGCCGGCTAGGCCCTGCTTGGAGTGGTTGGAAAGCGCTGGTGGGCCCGACTCCACTTCCGGGGCGTGATCTGGCCCCGGTAGGTTGTAGGTCTGAGGAGAGCTAGGGTAAAGTTGATTCCCCTGGAGTAGGGAATTCGACTTTGAACTGGGCAGACCTTAGTTGATCGGAGTAGGAGTTTAATGGAACTTGCGATCTTATCGTCAGCTCGCGGGCAGAAGGCAGATTTCAAGAGCGCTTCAGCGCCGTCGCCAGCCCGGGCCCGGGACTACAAGTCCCGCCCGCGGAGTCCAGGAGTGGGGGCGGGGAGGGCGGTGGTGGGAAGAGAGGCATCTGGGAACTGTAGTAGTGTCATCTCCGCGTTCACAGCAGGTGTGTTCTCATCCTACTAATGGCTTGGTGGGAATTGACTGCAATTAAAATTTAGGACTTTGGGGGATTGCTACCGCTGAGGGAAGCTAAACGTTTCTTAGGTGAAAGGACTTTTGCTGTTTGCAATTGCATCTAAACGCTGTCGAGTGAGCGCCTGAGATTTGTAGTGTGTCCTGATACATACCACACATATAGTAGGGACCCTGTGTTCGTTAAATTGAAGGAAACTTGTAATCTTGCTTTTAAATTCGCAGCACTTCGAAATTGAATAGCTCTTCTCCGTAGGATGGACCTTAAATAAATCGTCTAGTAGTAAGAGTCTATCCGTTCTGCTCTAATTCTCCATTTTACAAGTAAAAATGATTTGCTCAAGTTCCCCTGCAGTTTTTTAAGCACAGTCAGAACTAGAACTCAAGTCCTTTTGCTTTCACTATGTACACCTGGTGCCGCAGTGGTTAAGCGCTCCGCTGCTGACCAAAAGGTCAGCAGGTCGAATCCATCAGCCTCTCCTTGGAAACACTATGAGGGAGTTTTACTCCGTCTTATAGGTTCGCTATGAAACTCTATGGGGCAGTTCTACTCTGTCCTATAGGGTCGCTATGAGTCGGAATCGACTCGATGGCACTGGGTTTTGGATTTGATGAGTGGAAATCGACTCCACAGCAACGTTTTTGTTGTTTTTTTTTTTTTCTTTTTTTATGATGCCTATTGCCCTTCCCGTTGCGTCAAGTCGATTCTGACTCCTAGCGACCCTGTCAGATAGAATAGAGCTGCCCTATGGAGTTTCCAAGGAGCGCCTGGTGGATAAAAACTGCTGACCTTTTGGTTAGCAGCGCTAGCTCTTAACCACTATGCCACCAGGGTTTCCTATTGCCTTTCAAGGGGCCTTCGTGGCACAGTAGTTAAGTGCTGGGGTGCTAGCCGAAAGGTTGATGGTTCAAACTGTCCAACCATTCTGGGGGAGAAAGATGTGGCAGCCTACTTCCTTAAAGATCACGGCCTTGGAAATCCTGTGGGGCAGTTCTACTCTATTCTATAGGGTCGCTATGAGTTGGAACCATCTCTACGGCCAAAAAAAAAAAAAAAAGAATAACCTTGAGAATAAAAACTACAGTCCATATAGTCCTTGAGCTATGGGGTTAAAAGGAATTAACACTTTGGAAACCCTGTTGGTGTAGTGGTTAAGTGCTAGGCTGCTAACCAAAAGGTTGGCAGTTCACATCCACTAGGTGCTTCTTGGAATCTCTATGGGGCAGTTCTCTGTCCTATAGGGTCACTTTAAGTTGGAATCTACTGGAGAGCAACGGTTTGGTTTGGTGTTTTGTTTGTTTGTTTGTCTTTTATTGCCTTTCAATGAGGAATGTAAACCTGTAATTGACAGAAGTGAAGGATTTGATCTGTGGACATATTTTGGCCACATATTCTCAAGCATTCTTTCCAAATCAGATTGGTGAGAGGATCTGATTAATATGAAGTATCAGTGGTAAGCCACTTTTCCCAGATGAATGTTTAGGGGCACCATGGAATTTAATGAGAAACTCCTTGAAGAAGATAGGTGTGAGTAACATCATACAATCTTGTTCCTCTTTTTAAAAAGAAAAATGTCATTCTTTAAGTAATATAACTAATACGTAAAATGAGTATTCCCTCAATCCACTCCCCTCCCCGGAAGTATGCACTTCCAGGTGTGCTCTTCCAAATCTTTCTATGCATTTATATGCTTGTATACCAAAAAAAAAAAAACACATTTACACGGAGTGGATTTCAACTCATAGCAACCCTATAGGACAGAGTAGAACTACCCCCAAAGAGTTTCCGAAGAGCAGCTGGTGGATTCAAACTGCCGATCTTTTGGTTAGCTCCCTGAGCTCTTGCCCACTTTGCCACTAGGGTTCCTTTGCATGTATGTGCATGTTAAAAGGATATATTTTTGTTCTGTGTTTTAAAAATTTACTTGTTGTTGTTAGGTGCCACCGAGTCAGTTCTGACTCATAGCGACCCCACACACAACAGAACGAAACACTGCCCGGTCCTGCACCATCCTTACAGCCGTTGTTATGCTTGAGCTCATTGTTGCAGCCACTGTGTCAGTCCACCTTGTTGAGGGTCTTTCTCTTTTCTGCTGACCCTGCACTTTGCCAAGCATGATGTCCTTCTCCAGGGACTGATCCCTCCTGACAACATATCCAAAGTATGTAAGACGCAGTCTCGCCATCCTTGCTTCTAAGGAGCATTCTAGTTGTACTTCTTCCAAGACAGATTTATTCATTCTTCTGGAAGTGCATGGTATATTCAATATTCTTCACCAGCACCACAATTCAAACGCATCAATTCTTCTTCAGTCTTTCTTATTCATTGTCCAGCTTTCACATGCATATGATGCGATTGAAAATACCATGGCTTGGGTCAGGGGCACCTTAGTTAGAGGAGTAATTTAATTTCTAAGGTAAACTTCATTTGAAGTATGGGTCTGGAATATTTTACTTTAGTCAGATACTGAGACTCAGTTTCACACTGGGCATAGGGAAACGTCAGGATCTGGCTTGATCGTCTCCCAGTATAATCCAGTATAGATGCCCCTTTCCTCCCAACAGTAGGAGAGAAATGAGACAGTAGGCAAAGCAATTGGTAGGTGATTAGGAGTGCCTCCACTTCTGATGTCAAAAGAATGTACAAACTAGATAGTGATTGATAAAGAACTAGTTATGCTGGACAAGTTGTATAACAGTCTACTAATAGTCTCCTGGGAAGTGTTACTTGTCAGAGGAATTGAGTGCCATTTTGCCTAGTGCTCTTGCTTCTCAATGTTTAGTTTACCTCTTATTGGCAAGTTTCTCTTTCTTTCTCAAAACACTTGACTGTTTCTTGATGCCATAGATTGAATTGTGTCCCCTCAAAAATATTTGTCAACTTGGTTAGGCCACAATACCCAGTATTTCATAGTAGTCCTCCATTATGTGGTTGTAATTTTATGTTAAAAAGGATTAGGGTGGGATCGTAACACCACCCTTACCCAGGTCACATCCCTGATCCAGTGTAAAGGGAGTTTCTCTGGGGTGTGGCCTGTACCACCTTTTATCTCTCAAGAGATAAAAGGAAAGGGAAGCAAGCAGAGAACAGGGACCCCATACCACTAAGAAAGTGGCACCTGGAGCAGAACACGTCCTTTGGACCCAGGGTCCCTACATCTGAGAAGCTCCCCGAGCAGGGGAAGATTGAAGACAAGGACCTTTCTCCAGAGCAGACAGAGAGAGGGCCTTCCCCTGGAGCCGATGCCCTGAATTTGTACTTTTAGCCCACTTTACTGTGAGGACATAAACTTCTCTTTGTTAAAGCCATCCACTTTTGGTATTTCTGTTATAGCAGCACTAGATAACTAAGACACTTGAGTTCTCAGCAACTACCTTTGACATTTGCTGTGTCATTTTTGTTCTTGTTAGGTGTCATCGAGTAGATTCCAAGTCATAGTGACCCTATGGACAACACAATAAAACACTGCCCGGTCCTGCACCATCCTCACAATCCTTGCTGTGCTTGAGCCCATTACTGCAGCCACCATGTCAATCCATCTCATTGATGATGGTCTTTTTCACTGACCCTCTACTTTAACAAGCATGATGTCCTTCTCCAGGAACTGATCCCTCCCGATAACATGTCCAAAGTATGTGAGACGTCGTCTCGCCATGCTTGCCTCTAAGGAGCATTTTAACCGTACTTCTTCCAAGACAGATTTGTTCATTCTTTTGGCAGTCCATGCCAGCATCACAATTCAAAGGCGTCAATTCTTTTTCAGTCTTTCCTTGTTCATCATGAAGCTTTCACATGCATATGAGGCCATTGAAAACATCATTGCATGGGTCAGCAAACCTTAGTCTTGATGGTGACATCTTTTCTTTTCAACACTTTAAAGAGGTCTTTTGCAACTGATTTGCCTGAAGCAGTGTGTCTTTTGATTTCTTGACTGCTGCTTGTATGAGTGTTAATTGTGGCTTCAAGTAAAATGAAATCTTTGACAACATCAGTCTTTTCTCCATTTATCATGATGTTGCTTATTGGTCTGGTCGTGAGGATTTTTTGCTTTCCTTATGTTGAGGTGTAATCCATACCGAAGGCTGTCGTCTTTGATCTTCCTCAGTAAGTGCTTCAAGTCTTCACTTTAACCAGGCAATGTTGTGTCATCTGCATAATGCAGGTTGTTAATGAGTCTTCCTCCAGTCCTGATGCCCCATCTTCTTCATATAGTTCAGCTTCTCAGATTAGCTGCTCAGCACACAGATTGAATAAGTAAGGTGAAAGGATACAACCCTGACACACACCTTTTCTGACTTTAAAACATGCAGTACCCCCTTGTTATATCCAAACGACTGCTTCTTGATCTATGTACAGGTTCCTCCTGAGCACAATTAAGTGTGCTGGAACTCCCATTCTTTGCAATGTTATCCATACTTTGTTATGATCCACACAGTCGAATGCCTTTGCATAGTCAATAAAACACAGGTAAATATCTTTCTGGTATTCTCTTCTTTCAGCCAAGATCCACCTGATATCAGCAATGATATCCCTCGTTCCACGTCCTCTTCTGAATCAGGCTTGAACTTCTGGCAGTTCCCTGTTGATGTACTGCTCTTAGTTAGTTTAAGGTAATAAATGCCAAAGAAGTGATATAGACAGTGGTGCAACAACAATTCTGAGAAGAGAGAATTGTGGACTCAATTATCAGAGCATTAGGTGTCACAGAGGTAGACTTTGAATGATAGTGAAATTAAGCTTGAACAGGAAGGAGAAAGCTCGGGCAGAGGAAGTCATGGGACAAAAACCATAAACAGTGCAAAGCAAAATTTGAAGAACTTTTGTAGAGGGTTGAAGGCTCCAAAGTAGGTAGAGACTGGACTCTGGAAAGCCATGAATGTCTGGTTAAAAATTTGGAGTTAATGCCATAGGCAATGGGAGCCACCAAAGGTTTCTGAGAGTAGAAGTAAAATTATGAGAGTTAGGAAAATAATAATCTAGCAGCATTTTTGGATACATTGTAAATTAAGAAGGGGAGAGAATAGAATGACAAATATCAGGAGCCAATACATGAAGGAACAAAAGCTGTAAGTATAGTCATAGCAGTGCAAATACAAAGACATCGAAAGAACTCACATAGCTAGGTAACTAACTAAGGGAATAAGAAAGAGGTAGAATTAATAAAATGACTGAAATTACCAGTCAGATTGACAGAGATCAGAGAGTTTGACAGAACACAAGGGTGTTGATGGTATGGAAGAACGAACACTCTTATCCACAGGTAGAAACCCTGGTGGCGTAGTCGTTAAGAGCTACAGCCGCTAACCAAAAGGTCAACTGTTCAAATCCACCAGGCACTCCTTGGAAACTCTGTGGGACAGTTCTACTCTGTCCTATAGTGTCACTAGGAGTCGGAGGAAACCCTGGTGGTGTAGTGGTTAAGTGCTACGGCTGCTAACCAAAGGGTGGGCAGTTCAAATCTGCCACGTGCTCCTTGGAAACTCTATGGGGCAGTTCTACTCTGTCCTATAGGGTCGCTATGAGTCAGAACCTACTCCACGGCACGGGGTATTTTTAGGAGTTGGAATCGACTCAACGGCAATGGGTTTTTTATGGGATATACAGATGGTAAGAGTAATTGGCATGACATCTTTGGAAAGCAATTGGGCAACAGGTGTATCTTGATTGTAAAGTCATGCACACTTTGACCCAAAAAGCCCTCTTATGAGAATTTACCTTATAGATATATTTACCCAAATCCACTGCCATCAGTCGATTCAAACTCATAGCAACCCTATAGGACAGAGTAGAACTGCCCCATAGGGTCTCCAAAGCTATAAATCTTTACGGAAGCAGACAGCCACATCTTTCTCCTGCAGAGCGGCTGGTGGGTTCGAATCACTGACCTTTGGTTAGCAGACAAGTGCTTTAACCACTGCACCACCAGGGCTCCTAGGTATATTTATAGCAGTATACACGTATACATGCTTATTGAGCCTTATTTGTAATGGGCAAGATTGGTAGCAGCGTACTTGTATATCAGAAGGGCACTTGTTAAAAAACAAAATCACACACAGACATTGAAGTTCTATAAAGCTATTAAAAAAAAATAGATCTACTAATAAAATCAAAGCTGTTGCTATCGAGGCGATTCTGACTCATAGTGACCCCGGAGGACAGAGTAGAACTGCCCCATTGAGTTTCCAAGGAGTGCCTGGTGGACTCAAACTGCCGACCTTTTGGTTAGCAGCCGACTGTTTAACTATTGTGCCGCTAGGGCCCACTGAAACAAAACAGAATAATCATAAATAACATGGGCTCTGAAGTCAGACAGATGAAGGTTCAAAACCTGCTCCATCTCCTACTCAGGGCAAATCACTTCACCTTTCTAAGCCTCAGTTTCCTTGTTTTTAGGAAAGCTGCCTGGTGCCATCCTTACGAGGTGTGTTTCAGATTTGGGGTGCGATACATTTCACTTGGTGGTAGAAAACTTAAAAAAGCATTTATTTAAACAACGGAATGAATAATTTCTGGACCTTTAACTTTTCTACTTCCTGCCTCTTCTCCTTAAGCTCTTTCCTACTCACTAGCCACATTCTCCCTTGGTATATTCATGAAGAATGAGAAAAAAAGCTAAACATCAAGTTTTTTCGAAAATCTCTTCTTCTTAGTCCTTTTGTAAAGGTTTGAGTGGGAAACAGTTTAGAATAATCCAAAAGAGGTTTCAGGATTATCAATTTGTTTCATATTCACAGTATCCCTTTCCCCATTGGCTCAGTAAAAGTAATGCTTCATATCTATATAGAAATTTTAATTTTCAGAATATTTTTACATCTATTCTCTCATAAAGGCTACCTTTGTTATAACTTTCACAGATTATAGTTCTTTGTGAATTCTATTACTTTTTTTTTTTTCACAACCCTGGGAAATTATTTCATATCATTTCCTCACTAATAGATGTAGAAACTAAATAGAACACAGGGAATGAACATGACTAGCCCTTTTGTGGAAAACAAATGTCAGATACATGACCACAACCCACAGGTCCTGTGTTTCCAGCTTGTTGCACAAGCCACTGAGTCACGGCAGTTTTGTACCTGGAGTAATGTAAGTAAAACTACAGGTGAAGTTTCAAACCATTCATGAGATTCTCCCAAAGTAGCAGTTCTAGTGTAACTTGCTATTTCATTTTGCTTTACTCAGTCCTGTCTATACTTTCAAACTAATGGACTCATAGTTGGGAAGTTATGAGAGAATGAATAAAAACAGAGGGAAATTCTTCTCTAGTTTATTCCTGATATCTCTTACTCCTGCATTCCTAGTCGTAGCCACAGCAAAAAAAAAAAAAAAAGCTGTTGACCATTTGTGATCTATGAGTTTTTGTTGAAATAATTAATCCAGTAAATAGAAAATTAAGAAAAGAAGGAGTCTCCCAGGGTAGCATTAGGTTTTCAGAGGAAAGGCATATAAACCTGGAGAGAGGGTCGGAAAGAATGAAATTTAATACTTTATATATATTTTTAAAGGTTTAACATTTCGGAGTTTTTCCCCTAATGACTCTGCATTTATTTTCACAACTCCACTGTAAAGTAGGTAGGCCCAGTATTATTATCTCAATCTTTATACCTGCATTATAATACTAGTAGGAATAATAATGCCTAAGCTTAGAGAAATTAAATGATTTGCCCAAGGTGACACAGATGGCAGAACTGGAACCAAAACCCAGGTGACTCTCCACTCAATGAAAACTTCAGAGTGTTACACAACAAAGGTTAAATACAGTAACAATAAGTACTAACTGCAGGAAAAATGCACTAATTGAATCCACTGTCTCCCCTAACTTTTCTATTTCATATTTCTTATGCTGTTTCATTTAACATTCAAAGAAAAATTAAAATTTTATAAATAACTTTAAAGTAAAATACTACCTGAGCATTTAATTAGTGTTGCTTCAACATGCTGACGTTTGGCTTCATTTTGAAATGACATTTGGTTTCTGTATTCAGCAAATGGATCATGAGGAAGGACCATTAAATACAATTGTGTCTTATAAAATCAATCTACTCCATAGATTTGGCTCAGGCCAAACTATTAAAAAAAAAAAAAACCTGTTGCCATCAAGTAGATTCCAATTTACAGTAACCCTATACGTTACAGAGTAGAACTGCTCCATAAGGTGTTCTTGGCTGTGATCTTTATAGAAGCACATTGCCAGGCCTTTTTTGCACTGCACCTCTAGGTGGGTTCAACCTGTATATCAGCAAAAAGCACTAAAACAAAACAAGTAAAACTTCTCATTCAGTGACCACTAATACTTTAGATTAAAAATAGTTTATGCTTAAAGTTCCAATATGATTTTAGATTTTTATCACATTCACTATTCTGTGAAAACTGCATTTCTTATTTCTGTATAAAACCAAACCAAACCCGTTGGCATCAAGTCAATTCCAACTCATAGTGACCCTATAGGACAGAGTGGAACTGCCCCATAGGGTTTCCAAAGAGCAGCTAGTGGATTCGAACTGCTGAACTTTTGGTTAGCATCCATAGCTGTTAACCACTGTGCTAACAGGGCTCATGTTTCTGCATGTTGTTGTTGTTAGGTGCCGTTGAGTGGGTTCCAACTCATAGTGACCCTATATACAACAGAACAAAACACTGCCCGGTCCTGTGCCATCCTGACAATCCTTGCTATACTTGAGCTCATTGTTACAGCCACTGTGTCAGTCCATCTCATTGAGGGTCTTCCTCTTTTTTGCTGACCCTCTGCTTTGCCAAGCATGATGTTCATCTCCAGGGAGTGTCCCTCCTCATGACATGTCCAAAATATGGGAGACATACTCACACTATCCTTCCTTCTAAGGAGCATTCTGTCTAGACTTCCAAAACAGATTTGTTTGTTCTTTTGGCAGTCCATGGTATCAATATTCTTCCGGAACACGTAATTCAGTCTTCCTTATCCATTGTTCAGCTTTCGTATGCATACGAGGCGATTGAAAAACACTATGGCTTAGGTCAGGCTCACCTTAGTCTTCAAGATGACATCTTTGCTTTTCAACACTTTAAAGAGGTCCTTTGCAGCAGATTTGTCCAGTGCAATGCATCTTTTGATTTCTTGACAGCTGCTTCCATGGGTGTTGATTGTTGATCCTGTTTCTCCACAAAAAACCAAACTGAACCCGTTGCCGTCTAGTCGATTCCAACTCAGGGCGACCCTATAGAACAGACTAGAACTGCCCCATAGAGTTTCCAAGGAGTGCCTGTTGGATTTGAACTTTTGACCTTTTGGTTCCCAGCCGTAGTACTTAACCACTACGCCACCAGGGTTTCCTGTTTCTGCATAGGCTTCTATAAAACTGAGATTTTTTTAACTTCTTGGTTGTTCAGCCTGTATTCAAACATAAATAATTAATGTTGTTAGGTAGCTATGCAGGTCTAAATTAAAACCTATAGGGAAATTTCATTCCCAGGATTCAGTATCACATTATGCAAAAATATTTTAATGCCCATAGAATTCCACAAGGCACCTTATCTGCATATTATGCTTCATTAAGTTAAATCATTAGATTATTATCTCTTCTCATCAGTGACTATCAAATTGCAAGATGCCCATTTTATAGTAATAGTCAAGTTTATCCAGTAGTTGCAAATATACTTACTGACTTAATAGCAAGGTCCTCATTTTTCTTAGCTTTAAACTATTAAGCACACCATGTTTTTCAAATTAATTAAAATTTCCTTTTAATATGTTCTACTGGCTACTTTTTAAAACATACCTTAAAAATAGCTTATTTTTAACTTTAAAGTGTGTATTTCCTTCTCTTTCAAAGGAGTGAGCTATGTAATTTATCAAAGCAATTACTTGCCCTCAGATGATCAATTTTTAAATAGTCCCATTATTTTGAAATTCTGGTTAAATATATGCTATATCTTTCTTCAATAGTGAATTGTCTCCTGGATACCTTTTCACTTCTTTTTCTAGTCGAACGTTTGATATTTAATGTTTCTTCAGTAAATTCCAGTTTGTTCTCTGTCTCTTTCCACTTCTCCCTGACTGATCCTTAATTTGCATGATTGCATAAAGACTACTTTAAGTATATTCATAATATGTTGCAAATCCAGTGTCATGTGTCATACAGATGAGACCATCCAGTGTTTTTTGTTTTTGTTTTTTTCTAATGAGCAATTGTGGTACATAATATTAGCTATGCAACACTTTTAACAGAAAACTTTTATTTTTTTAAATTTTGTGTGTAGGAGAGAGAGTTATGATTTTAACTAAAGCCCTGAAAGCAGCCCTGACAGTCCTTTTATTCATTCCTGGTCAACTCCCATGCCTTTACCATTCTCCTCAGGGCCTACACCCTGCTTCCTCATTCCTAGGAATTAAAAGTTTCAACTTACTCAGTTTCTTCCCTTTCTAAGTGATCTATAGAAGTCACAAATTCATCCCATACCTACCTGTTTTTGTTTTTTCCGAGATCAGGATCCTTAATACTTTATGAGCCATCCACTATTTGTTGATGCTCTCTAGTCTCTTCTTTCTCTTCCTAGACTTACTGTACAGTTATCTTCTTTCCTGTATCTTCAGTCTTTTCACTCTCCACTGACTTTTCCCCTTAGCCTCCAAAACGTTCAAGACTCCCACATGCTACTGCACAGGCCCATCTCTTACAACCCACAACAATCTCACTACTGAAATACTTCTAAAAGGACCTCATATTTGGCATACCTCTTAGTTTACATCCTATTTGACCCTTCTGCAGCAGTTGACCCTGTACAGTAAATACCTTTCCTTATTGAAATTCTCCCCTTCATTACGTTTTACAACACTACTTTCTGGTAGTTTTCCTCCTGTCTTTCAAACAGTAAATTCATTCAACAGATAATTTTGAACACCTACTGTATTGTCAACCACCGTTTTAGGTACTAGAAACGCAGATATGAATGTTCTTATTTCTTGTCTGACACCTTTTTATTTTCACTATCTTCTCTATTTCTCATAATCCCTTAATATGATTGTTTTGTGGAGTTATGTTGCCTTCTCTTTGTGTGGCCCTTTCTTTGGAGGGCTACTATCCCCTTTTTTGTTCCAGAAAAAAACCTATATAACCTTCAGAACCTAATCTGAATATTACCTCTTCTGTGAAGCTTCTGCGATTTCACCAGCAGGATCAATCATTCCTTTGCTCCTATGGAAACCCTGGTGACATTAGTGGTTAAGAGCTATGGCTGCTGACCAAAAGGTCAGCAGTTTGAATCCACCAGGTGCTCCTTGGGAACCCTATGGGACAGTTCTACTCTGTCCTGTAAGGTCGCTATGGGTCAGAATCGACTTGATGGCATTGGGTTTGGTTTTTTATTTTTCTTCGCTCCTATGGAAACCTTGGTGCTGTAGTGGTTAAGTGCTACGGCTGCTAACCAAAGGGTGGGCAGTTTGAATCCGCCAGGTGCTCCTTGGAAACTCTATGGGGCAGTTCTACTCTGTCCTATAGGGTCTCTATGAGTCGGAATCGACTTGATGGCACGGGGTTTGGGTTTTGGCTTTGCTCCTATAGCACTTTATACATTTAATACAACATTATAGTCCTTACATTGCCAAGATAAAGTATTTTACTTAGGAAGGAAATATACTTTTCTATGGTAAACTTTTTAAAAGAACATTTTTATTGAATCTCATTTCACCAGAAAATAATGTTTTAATTATATATTTAAAATGATACAACTAGGACCCCATAGTGGTTTTCATTGCATTGAATAATGAGATAGTGTTATATGAGGGTTGCTGAGAATATCTATTCTTTACTTCTTTTAATCCGATAAATTTTTTTCTTTTTTGAGCTCTTTCTATTTCCTACGTATCATTTGGGGCTGTATTTTAAATTTGGGAGACTGTTGCTGATGCATTTCATGTTACCACCTTACTACTGCCCTTGTCCAAGACACTATTATCCTCCCCTGCCTTTAAGACAGCCTACTAACTGGTCTCTCTGCATTAGCCCTTTCCTGCCTCCGCCCCAGAAGGTCAGGGCAATCCTTTAAACACATGTCAAATCACAGCACTCCTCTACTTAAAACCCTCCGGTGGCTTCCTGTCTCACTCAGAGATGACACACAGTGTTCTCAGTGGTATTGCTCACTAGGATGTGCTTAAGAAATGTGTGGGAGCATTTTTTACTTTACGATCATTGAGTGGCACTTAGTGGGTAGAGGCATGGGATGCTAGACCATCCTACAAATTCCCTCACTATAAAGAGTTGTTTCTGATTCTGCATGGATTTCTTTTTTTTAATCAACATTATAAAAGAATTATTTATGTATAATAAAAGGCACTCATTTTAAGCGTACAGTTTGATGAGTTTTGACAAATGCATATACCCTTGTAGCCACAATAATCAAGGTATAGAATATTTCCATAACACAAAAAGTTCCCTTGTATGCCCATTAACAGATAAATGGATAAGCAAACTATGGTACATACACACAATGGAATACTACACAACAGTAAAGAACAATGATGAATCTGCAAAACATCTCACAACATGAATGAATTTGGAGGGCATTATGCTAAGTGAAATAAGTCAACAACGAAAGGACAAATATTATATGAGATCACTATTATAAAAACGCATGAAATGGTTTACACACAGAAACAGTCTTTGATGGTTACTAGGGAGGGGAGAGGTGGGGAGGGAAAGACACTAACTAGACAATAGACAAGTGACCTTGGAGAAGGACATCATGCTTGGTAAAGTAGAAGGTAAGCAAAAAAGAGGAAGACCCTCAACGAGATGGATTGACACAGTGGCTGCAACAATGGGCTCAAGCAAAACAACCATTGTGAGGATGGCGCAGGATCTGGCATTGTTTTGTTATGTTGTGCATAGGGTCGCTATGAGTTGGAACAGACTCAACAGCACCTAACAACAACAACAACAACTTTGGTGAAGGGTAAGACAATACACAGTACTGGGGAAGCCAGCACAACTTGATCAAGGCAAGGTCATGGAAGCTCCTTAGACATATCCAGACTCCCTAAGGGACTGAATTAGTGGGCTGAGGGCTGGGGACAATGGTCTGGGGGAACATCTAGCTCAATTGGCATAACATAGTTTATAAAGAAAATGTTCTACATCCTACTTTGGTGTCTGGGGTTTAAAAGCTTGTGAGTAGCCGTCTAAGATACTCCACTGGTCCCACCCCGTCTGGAGGAAGGGAGAATGAAGAAATCCAAAGACACAAAGGGAAAGATTAGCCCAGAGGACTAATGGACCACGGGTATCACAGCCTCTACCAGAATGAGTCCAGCACAACTAGTTGGTGCCCGACTACCACCACCGACTGCTCTGACAAGGATCACAATAGAGGGTCCCAGACAGAGCTGGAGAAAAATGTAGAACAAAATTCTAAATCACAAAAAAAGTCCAGGCTTACTGGTCTGACAGATTGGAGAAACCCCGAAAGTATGGCCCCTGGATACCCTTTTAACTCAGTGCTGAAGTCACTCCTCGGATTCACCCTTCAGCCAAAGATTAGACAGGCTTATAAAACAAAAGACTAAATGGGCACACCAACCCAAGTGCAAGGACGAGAAGACAGGAGGGGACAGGAAAGCTGGTAGTGGGGAGGTCGAGAAGGGGAGAGTGTTGACATGGGGTTGGCAATCAATGTCACAAAACAATATGTGTATTGTTTAATGAGAAACTAATTTGCTCTGTAAATCTCCATCGAAAGTACAATTAAAAAAAAAAAGTTCCCTTGTATGCCTTCTGTATGACTTTTGAATGCCCCTATGGACATTCATGAAGTTGAAAAACCTGTTAATAATGGTCTGAGCCCAGAACGTATCCATTTACATATAAATACAAAATATATTTTGCATTTTTTTCCTTTTTTATAATTTGTTTTTTGTTGTTGAGAATATACTCAGCAGAACATAATCTTTTGTGTGGCCTTGATGTACATTTGATTTTCCAGAAATGCAACTATCGTGTAAATTTTACCAAAGGTAAAACCTATTACCAAAGGTTTGCCATTTTGGAAAATTATGTCAGAGACAGCATGAGCGTCACCATTCATGGCATTTGAGTTTCCAAGACCACACTCCTTTGTCAGTCAGCATTTGTGTCTGTCATGTTTACGTTGCTTTTACAGAAAGGTGAAAGCACCCATTTATTATGTCTTTTTTTTTTAGAATATTAAGGAAACCCTGGTGGCATAGTGGTTAAGTGCTATGGCTGCTAACCAAAGGGTTGGCGGTTCAAATTCGCCAGGCTCTCCTTGGAAACTCTGAGGCAGTTCTACTCTGTCCTATGGGGCTGCTATGAGTCGGACTCGCCTCGACGGCACTGGGTTTGGTTTGGTTTAGGATATTAATGTATGATTATTTACATATTGAAATAGATGTTATTTTATTATAAATTATTTTCATTTATATTGCAGGTTGGACATTATATTGGTTATTTTGAAAATAGGTTTGTTGTTGTTGTTGTTGTGTGTCATCAAGTTAGTTCTGACTCATAGCGATCCTGTGCACAACAGAAAGAAACACTACCCAGTCCCATGCCATCCTTACAATCATTGTTATGCATGAGCCTATTGTTGCAGCCACTGTGTCAGTCCATCTCCCTGAGGGTCTCCCTCTTCTCCGCTGACCCTGTACTCTGCCAAGCATGATGTCCTTCTCCAGGGACTGATCCCTCCTGACAACATGTCCAAAGTATGTGTGACGCAGTCTCACCATCCTTGCTTCTAAGGAGTACTCTGGTTGTACTTCTTCCAAGACAGATTTGTTCGTTCTTTTGGCAGTCCATGGTATATTCAATATTCTTCGCCAACACCACAGTTCAAAGGTGACAATTCTTCTTCAGTCTTCCTTATTCACTGTCCAGCTTTCACATGCACACAATGCGATTGAAAATACCATGGCTTGGGTCAGGCACACCTTAATCTTCAAAGTGACATATTTGTTTTTCAACACTTTAAAGAGGTCCTTTGCAGCAGATTTGCCCAATGCAATGCCTCCCTTGATTTCTTGACTGCTGCTTCCATGGATGTATAGATAAGTTACATTATCTGTGAATTTAATTTCAGGATAGTAAGGGGAGAGTACAAAATATTTTGTTACAAAAAGAGGGCACTGGGTCTGCTAAGAGTTGAAAAACACTGCTCTACATATTCTGACCCTGCCCCTCGCCTCCCCTAGATTCCCTCTCTGATGGAATCTACTACTTGCTGCTCTCCCCTCTGCCCACCCTGCTCAAGGCGCACTTGTTTCCCTGCTGTTCTGGGAATGCTCCAGCCACATGCCCGCCTCAGAAACTTTGCAGCTATTCTTTTTCCTCTGCTGGAATATTCTTCCATCAGGTGTCCACATGGCCCATTCCTTACCTTCCTTCAGCTCTTTGCTTAAATGACATCTTTTCAGTGAGGCTTTCCTTAGTCACCCTATTTAAATTTGTACCTCCCCCCCAGTACTCCTCGTGTCTCTCCCTGTTTTGTTTCTCTTATAAAACTCAGTACTCTCTGAGCAGACTTTATATTTTACTCATTTATTTGTTTTTGTCTGTCAACCTGCTCTCCATCCCACCCCCACACACACTAAAATGGAAACTTCATGAGCAGGGCTTCAAAATGGTGGAAAAAAAAATTGTCCAGTTCTCAGTCAGTGGGCATTTGCTTTGATTTGCTGCATAGTCAGCTCTGCACTCCCTTCTTACCCCCTAGCCTGGTGTATTGAACTGGCTTCCCCATATCTTAGTCCTGTTTATAAGGACAGCAGTATCCCTAGACTTTAGAACAGCACATAACACATTGTAGGTATACAGTAAATACCCATTGAGTGCATAAATGTCTTTGGAACTCAAAGAGAGGTTTTTGGTGATTTCCTGTGGAATATCAGGATCTGAATTTTCTTATCTCAGGCAGGAGTCAGGGCACAGAAGGCCTGGTACCACGTACTAAAGGACTTTGAACTTTATTCTGTAGGCAGTACAGAGCCAGTGAAGGGCTTTAGGCAAGATGATAATATCAGCTTACTTCACTGGTGTGTTGCGATGGATTAGACTCATAGATCTAGAAGTAGTTAAAACTATTACAATATTCTAGATGATCAATGTTGAGTCCTAGCTAAGAATGTGGCAATGGATATGACAAAGAGCGAGACAGATGGGAGAAATGCTAGAATCTAAGGACTTGCCGATTGATTATAGACAGCGGTATAAAGAGAGGAAGGAGTTTAAGACAGGGTCATGATCTCAGATGCCTTCAAGGGCCAGGCAAATGATATAAATGAATGAAAGGAGCCGGGGCACCCATTGTGGGTATTATGAAACAACACGAACTAACAGCTCATGCTGAGTCTAAATGGGGCATCTGCTACTCAACTCCAACCTGTTGTTCCATGTAGGTAGGGCACAGTGTTGTTGCATCTTCCAGTTTTTAAAGACAATCCAAAGTCTGTATTTTTTATGCAAAATCTCCCAAATTTTAAATGTTAGCACAAATTTTTCAAAGTTCTGCATGAGACAAAAACAACTAAGGTAAGTAAGCAGACAGCTTACAGCATCTGTTCTAAGATGACTCCGTGTTTCTAGTTTGAGCGATTACAAGCATACCTCTTTTATTGTGCTTTGCTTTATTCCGCTTCACAGATACTGTGTTTTTTACAAATTGAAGGTTTGTGGCAACCCTGCATTTAGCAAGTCTGTCGGCACCATTTCCCAATAGCAGGTGGTCATTTCATGTTTCTGTCACATTTTGGTAATTCTCGCAATATTTCAGACGTTTTCATTATTATTTTATCTGTTATGGTGATCTGTGATCAGTGATCTTTGATGTTACTATTGTACTGCAGATATGGTGGAAATAGCAAGAGAACTAGAATTAGAAGTGGAGCCTGAAGATATGACTGAGTTGCTGCAATCTCATGATAAAACTTTAACAGATGAGGAGTTGCTTCTTATGAATGGGCAAAGAAAGTGTTTTCTTGAGATGGAATCTACCATTGGTGAAGATGCTGTGCGCAACGTTGAAATGACAACAAAGGATTTAGGATATTACATAAACTTAATTGACAAAGAAGCGGCATGATTTGAGGAAATTGACTACAATTTTGAAAGAAGTTCTACTGTGGGTAAAATGCTATCAAACAGCATCGCATGCTACAGAGAAATCTTCAGTCGATGCGGCAAACTTCACTGTTACCTTATTTTACAAAATTACCCGAACATAGCACCCCAACCTTCAGCAACCATCACTCTGATCAGTCAGCAGCCATCAACATCAAGGCAAGACCTTCTACCAGCAAAAAGATTACAACTCACTGAAGGCTCAGAAGAATGTTAGCATTTTTTAGCAATAAAGTATTTTTTAATTAAGGTATGTACATTTTTTTTAGACATAATGCGATTGCACACTTAATAGACTATCAAAACAAACAAACAAACAAACCTGTTGCTGTCGAGTCGATTCTGACTCCTAGCGACCCTATAGGGCAGAGTAGAACTGCCCCGTAGGGTTTTCAAGGAGTGGCTGATGGATTCGAACTGCCAGCCTTGTTGTTAGCTGCCGATCGCTTAACCACCATGCTACCAGGGCTCCTTAATAGACTACGGTATAATGTAAACATAACTTACATATGTACTGAGAAACCAAAAAATTCATGTGACTCTCTTTATTCAGTATTCCCTTTATTGAGGTTGTGTGGAACCAAATGCACAATATCTCCAGGGTATGCCTGTAGAAGTATGGTACCATTTAATAAGACAGCAAATACAGAAGGAAAAGCAAGTTGGGAGGTGGTGTGGAGAAGGCTAATGATCAAATTTTGAATACATTGAGAGCGAAGTGCCTGATTTAACAGGAAGCTAAAAATGTAGTTCTGGAACACAAGAGAAAATATGGGTTGGAAAATAAAGATTTGGGAGTTGTTAGTAAATAGATAATAGGTGAAACTACTGGAGTAGGTGACTTGCCGTCTTGGATATCTCCCTTGAGGGAAAGCCAGCTACAATGCTGAGGGAATACTCAAAGAGCCCTATGGAGAAGTCCATGTGGTGAGGAACTGGTGCCTCCTGCCAACAGCCAGCACCAACTTTCCAGTGATGAGAGTTGGCCATCTTAACGGTGAATCCTCTAGCTCCAGACAAGTGTTCAGATGACTGCAGCCCCGCTGATAATTTGACTAAAACCGCATTAGAGACCCTGAGCCAGAATCACCCAGTTCCTGAATTCCTTACCCACAGAAATTACGTGAGATAAGAAATGTTCTTCATTCTCTAGATCACATATTAGGTCATAAAACAAACCTTTGCAGAATCCAAAACATCGAAATATTACAAAGCATCTTCTCAGACCACAGGCCATAGAAGTGGAAATCAATAACAGAAAAATCAGGGAAAAGAAATCAAATACTTGGAAACTGGACAATACCCTGCTCAAAAAAGACTGGGTTATAGAAGAAATTAAAGGGGGAGTAAAGAAATTCATTGAATGCAATGAGAATGAAAATACTTCCTATCAAAACCTCTGGGACACAGCAAAAGCACTGGTCAGAGGTCAATTTATATAGATAAATGCACACATACAAAAAGAAGAAAGAGCCAAAATCAGAGAACTGTCCCTACAACTTGAACAAATAGAAAGCGAGCAACAAAAGAATCCATCAGGCACCAGAAGAAAACAAATAATAAAAATTAGAGCTGAACTTGAATTAGACAACAGAAAAACAATTGAAAGAATTAACAAAGCCAAAAGCTGGTTCTTTGAAAAAATTAACAAAATTGATATACCATTGGCCAGACTGACTAAAGAAATACAGGAAAGGAAACAAATAACCCGAATAAGAGACGAGATGGGCCATATCACAACAGACCCAACTGAAATTAAAAGAATCGTATCAGATTATTACGAAAAATTGTACTCTAACAAATTTGCAAACCTAGAAGAAATGGAGGAATTCCTACAAACACACTACCTACCTAAACTAACACAATCAGAAGTAGAACAACTAAATAGACCCATAACAAAAAAAGAGATTGATAAGGTAATCAAAAAACTCCCAACAAAAAAAAGCCCTGGCCCGGATGGCTTCACTGCAGAGTTCTACCAAACTTTCAGAGAAGAGTTAACACCACTACTACTAAAGGTATTTCAAAGCATAGAAAATGATGGAATACTACCTAACTCATTCTATGAAGCCACCATATCCCTGATACCAAAACCAGGTAAAGACATCACAAAAAAAGAAAATTACAGACCTACATCCCTCATGAACATAGATGCAAAAATCCACAACAAAATTCTAGCCAATAGAATTCAACAACAAATCGAAAAAATAATCTACCACGACCAAGTGGGATTTATACCAGGTATGCAAGGTTGGCTTAATATTAGAAAAGCCATTAATGTAATACCATATAAATAAAACAAAAGACAAAAACCACATGATCTTATCAATTGATGCAGAAAAGGCATTTGACAAAGTCCAACACCCATTCATGATAAAAACTCTCAGCAAAATAGGAATCGAAGGACAATTCCTCAACATAATAAAGGGCATCTATACAAAGCCAACAGCCAACGTCATTCTAAATGGAAAGAGCCTGAAAGCATTTCCCTTGAGAACGGACACCAGACAAGGATGCCCTTTATCACTGCTCTTATTCAACATTGTGCTAGAGGTCCTAGCCAGAGCAATTAGGCTAGACAAAGAAATAAAGGGCATCCAGATTGGCAAGAAAGAAATAAAATTATCTCTATTTGCAGATGACATGATCTTATACACAGAAAACCCTAAGGAATCCTCCAGAAAACTACTGAAACTAATAGAAGAGTTCGGCAGAGTCTCAGGTACAAGATAAACATACAAAAATCACTTGGATTCCTCTACATCAACAAAAAGAACATCGAAGAGGAAATCACCAAATCAATACCATTCACAGTAGCCCCCAGAAGATAAAATACTTAGGAATAAATCTTACAAATATGTAAAAGACCTATCCAAAGAAAACTACAAAGTACTAGCGCAAGAAACTAAAAGGGACCTACATAAGTGGAAAAACATACCTTGCTCATGGATAGGAAGACTTAACATAGTAAAAATGTCTGTTCTACCAAAAGCCGTCTATACGTACAATGCACTTCCGATCCAAATTCCAATGACATTTTTTAAAGTGATGGAGAAAAAAATCACCAACTTCGTATGGAAGGGAAAGAAGCCCTGGATAAGTAAAGCATTACTGAAAAAGAAGAAGAAAGTGGGAGGCCTCACTCTACCTGATTTTAGAGCGTTATTATACAGCCACAGTAGTCAAAACAGCTTGGTATTGGTACAACAGGCATATAGACCAATGGAACAGAATTGAGAACCCAGATATAAATCCATCCACATATGAGCAGCTGATATTTGACAAAGGCCCAGTGTCAGTTAATTGGGGAAAAGATAGTCTTTTTAACAAGTGGTGCTGGCATAACTGGATATCCATTTGCAAAAAAATGAAACAGGACCCATACCTCACACCAGGCACAAAACCTAACTCCAAGTGGATCAAAGACCTAAACATAAAGACTAAAATGATAAAGATCATGGAAGGAAAAATAGGGACAACGTTAGGGGCCCTAATACAAGGCATAAACAGAATACAAAACATTACCAAAAATGATGAAGAGAAACCAGATAACTGGAAGCTCCTAAAAATCAAACACCTATGCTCTAATCTAAAGACTTCACCTAAAGAGTAAAAAGACCACCTGCAGATTGGGAAAAAAATTTCAGCTATGACATCTCCGAGGATTCTGTCAAAACTCAACCACAAAAAGACAAACAACCCAATCAAAAAGTGGGCAAAGGATATGAACACGCACTTCACTAAAGAAGATATTCAGGCGGCTAACAGACACATGAGAACATGCTCTCTATCATTAGCGATTAGAGAAATGAAATTAAAACTATGATGAGATTCCATATCACTCCAACAAGGCTGGCATTAATCCAAAAAACACAAAATAATAAATGTTGGAGGGGCTGTGGAGAGATTGGAACACTTATACACTGCTGGTGGGAATGTAAAATGGTACAACCACTTTGGAAATCTATCTGGCGTTTTCTTAAAAAGTTAGAAATAGAACTACCATACAATCCAGAAGTCCCACTCCTCGGAATATACCCTAGAGAAATAAGAGCCTTTACACGAACAGATATATGCACACCCATGTTTATTGCAGCACTGTTTACAATAGCAAAAAGATGGAAGCAACCAAGGTGTCCATCAATAGATGAATGGTTAAATAAATTATGGTACATTCACACAATGGAATACTACGTATCGATAAAGAACAGTGGCGAATCTGTGAAACATTTCATAACATGGAGGAACCTGGAAGGCATTATGCTGAGTGAAATTAGTTAGATGCAAAAGGACGAATACTGTATAAGACCACTATTATAAGTTCTTGAGAAAGAGTATAAACTGAGAAGAACACATTCTTTTGTGGTTACAAGAGGGGGGAGGGAGGGAGGGTGGAAGAGGGTTATTTAATGATTAGTTAGTAGATAAGAACTACTTTAGGTTAAGGGAAGGACAATACTCAATACAGGGAAGGTCAGCTCAACTGGACTGGACCAAAAGCAAAGAAGTTTCCAGGATAAACCGAATGCTTCGAAGGTCAGCGGAGCAAGGGCGGGGGTTTGGGGACTATGGCTTAAGGGGACTTCTAAGTCAATTGGCATAATAAACTCTATTACGAAAACATTCTTCATCCCACTTTGAAGTGTGGCATCTGGGGTCTTAAATGCTAACACATGGCCATCTAAGATGCATCAATTGGTCTCAACCCACCTGGATCAAAGGAGAATGAAGAACACCAAGGTCACACGATAACTATGAGCCCGAGACAGAAAGGACTACATGAACTAGAGACTTACATCATCCTGAGACCAGAAGAACTAGATGGTGCCTGGCCACAACCGATGACTGCCCTGACAGGGTACACAAGAGAGAACTCCTGAGGGAGCAGGAGAACAGTAGGATGCAGACCCCAAATTCTCATAAAAAGACCAGACTTAATGGTCTGACTGAGACTAGAAGAATCCCAGTGGTCATGGTCCCCAAACCTTCTGTTGGCCCAGGACAGGAACCATTCCCGAAGACAACTCATCAGACGTGGAAGGGACTGGACAATGGGTAGGAGAGAGATGCTGATGAAGAGTGAGATACTTGTATCAGGTGGACACTTGAGACTGTGTTGGCATCTCCTGTCTGGAGGGGAGGTAGGAGGGTAGAGAGGGTTAGAAACTGGCAAAATTGTCACGAAAGGAGAGACTGGAAGGGCTGACTCATTAGGCGGAGAATAAGTGCGAGTATGGAGGAAGGTGTATATAAGCTTATATGTGACAGTTTGACCTGATTTGTAAACGTTCACTTAAAGCACAATAAAAATTATTTAAAAAAAAAAAGAAAAGAAATGTTCTTGTTTTAACCTACTAAGTTTTTGGATAATTTGTTATACATCAATATATAGCAAATATAGCATGGTTCCTTTAGGTCTAAACATTGCCTTTTGATTCTATGACACCCCAGGAGCACAGAAATTCTGCTGTTTCTTGAGGCACTTGGAGTATGGAAATTATCTTGAGTTTGCCTGTGGCCTTGTTTGTCCCGGCACACCGTTATTTGTTCACTGAGCTTGCCACCTTCCTGTTCTGTCTGCCCACAGACCTCTTTGCAGTCTTCTCATCCTTCAACCTCAGCATAGGAACATTTTGTTTTTGACTTGGGAAAATCCTTTTCCACAATTATGGCCTGATACTTTGTACTTCAATCTTCTCACCCTCACTAGGACTTTTGGAAACAAAAGTCAGAAAACATACAAGGGTATCTGCTTTCCGCAATGTTATATCTCTCCCCCAAGACGGTGAACACATTGCTGTCACCTTGAATACTGGGCAGTGGAGAAGGAAAGGGAAAAATACACGGAGGAAAAATCACAGGTGACTATCTCAAAATACTATCCTACTACAGTTATTGATACATGTTGAGTGCTTACTTTGTGCCAGACACTCTACTGAGTGCTTTATGTATTTTATCTCATTGACTGCTTGCAGCAACCTATGAGGTAAATGTTATTATTATGCTCATTTTACAAATGAGGTTTAGGCTTAGAGAGATGAAGCAACTTGCTTGAGTTCTCACAGCTTGTAGGTGGCACAGCTGGGACTCCACCAGGAATCTGTCTAACTTCCAAAGCCCAGGCTTTTGTCACAGGGCAGTTGAGGAGGGGAGAAGGTGGATTTCAGGATGCTCTCTTTTGGCTTCATTTGTTCACATAAATGAGTTCAGCTAAGACTTTAATCATATGACTTACCTGTTCATTAAAAACATTTCTAACAGCAGCTTCTACTTGGAAATACTTTGTAGGCAGGTGGAACTACTCTGTGCATTTGAAAATTTAAAAGCTACTCTTCTAAAATACTGTCTAAATCAGACATTTCATTTGGTTAAGCAAGCCATCCAGCAAATATTTTCCAAGTGTCTGTGCTATAGGCACTGTGTAGGGTGCTGGAGATACCAAGATAAATTCAATACACACCATGAGCTGTGTGTATTCATGTAGTACAGGCATAAAAACGAATAATTACGACAGTGAGATAAGCTCTGTTTCTAAATAGCGTATGAACTAGGTGTTCTGGAATGTGGAAGAGGAATACTAATCTCTGCTTAGGCATATCAGGGAAAGCTTCCCAGAGGTAACATTCAAGCCTTTAAAGATGATTAGGAATTCACCAGTAGGACCTTCTGAAAAGAGGAAGTTACTGGGCAAAGGTCCTTGTCAATTTTGGAGACCTGTACGGCTGCTAAGCAAAAGGTCAGTAGTTCGAATCTATCAGCCTCCCCTTGGAAACCGTATGGGGCAGTTCTACTCTGTCCTGTAGGGTCGCTGTGAGTTGGAATCAGCTCGATGGCAATAGGGTTTTTTTTGTTTGTTTTGGTATATGGTTGAGAATAATTGAAGAGCAGGATATACACTCACAGGGACCAGATAACAAAGGGGCTTGTTATACCGCGTTAACAAACTAAAAGGATTAAAACCCTCATGTCACAAACAATAATTTTTCTAATATGTAATAATAATAAGTACCTATTATCTTCAGAGCTCTTGGGGTTAACACTTGTGGCCTATACTAACTTGATTTAGGCTTTTAGTGTGATGCTAATAGAACCAATTTAATCCATAGAAAAGTCTAAACTGATTTTCTATACGCCTGGCAGAATCCCTGATTGGTGCAAGTGGTTAATGTGCTTGGGCTGCTAACTGAAAGGTTGGAGGCTCGAGTCCACCCAGAGATGCTTCAGAAGAAAGGCTGGCGATCTACTTCTGAAAAATCAACCACTGGAAACCCTATGGAGCACGGCTCTACTCTGATGCACATAGGATCGCCATGAGTCAGAATTGATTCAACGGTAACTGGTGTGTGCTAGGCACTGTATAGCATGCTTTACTTGTATTATCTTATTTAATCCTCAGAACATCTTCTATGAAGTAGGTACTATTTTTTATTCCCATTTTACAGATGAGGAAACAGATTCAAAAAGCTTAGATAACATACAAGGTAACCTCAGGTCCATCTGATAGTAAAGCCTATGTTCTCGATAACCATGAAGCATTGCCTATATATTCATTATACATTCATGGTTCTATTTCATCATAGTACAAGGTGTTTGCCTTTTTCTGGTAAGAAATTTCTAGGTTAAGTCAACTTTTAGTGTTCTATACTTCTTATTTTCAAAATATTTTCAGTTGTTAACCTTAGAAATGGAGAATAATTTTAATATTTGAATAAAGCATAATAAAACCAATTATATTTGCTTTAAAATTTTGTACTTTAAGATACTATCAAGCTAAATATAAATTATTTTTAAATCACCTACTTTTTGGATGATGCACAGTACTGTTGCCTTCTGTTAATGTAGATGGAGAGTTAATGTTATTGTTGTTAGATGCCATCAAGTTGGCTCCTACTCATGATGACCTCACGTATAGCAGAAAGAAACATTGCCTGGTCCTGCACTATGCCATGATCTTTGATATGTTTGAGCCCATCGTTGGGGCTATTGTGTCAACCCATCTCATTGAGGATTTTCCTTCTTTTTGCTGACCCTTCACTTTACCAAACATGAGGTCCTTTTCTAGTGATTGGTCTTTTCTGATGACATGTCAAGAGTAAGCAAGACAAAGCCATCCTCACTTCTAAG
The DNA here is from genome assembly GCF_024166365.1 of Elephas maximus indicus. Classification (NCBI taxonomy): domain Eukaryota; kingdom Metazoa; phylum Chordata; class Mammalia; order Proboscidea; family Elephantidae; genus Elephas; species Elephas maximus. The sequence continues at coordinate 47,199,513 of NC_064826.1, read as the reverse complement.
GCGTATTCCAGTTATATTTCTTCTAAGACTGATCTGTTCATTCTTCTGGCATGGTATTCTCGATATTCTTTAATATCACGATTTAAATGCATCAATTTTTCTGTTTTCTTTTTTCGTTGTCCAGCATTCACGAGCATAGGAGGCAATTGGAAAGATCATGGCTTAGGCCAGGCACACCTTGTTGTTAGGTGCCATCGCGTCAGTTCTGACTCATAGTGGCCCTATGCACAATGGAACAAAACACTGCCCCGTCCTGTGCCATCCTCACAATCATTGCTATGCCACTGTGTCAATTCATCTCATAGAGGGTTTTCCTCTTTTTCACTAACCATCTACTTTATCAAGCATGATGTCCTTCTCCAGGGACTGGTCCCCATGATAATACGTCCAAAGTAGTCCAAGGACCACTCTGGCTTTACTTGTTCCGAGACAGATTTGTTCGTTATTCTGGCAGTTCATGGTATAGTCAATATTCTTTGCCAACACTGTAAATCAAAGGCAGAAAATCTTTTTCGGCCTTCCTTATTGTCCAACTTTCGCATGCATATGAGGTGATTGAAAATAATAGCATGGTTGGGTCAGGAGCACCTTAGCCAACAAAATGACATCTTTGCTTTTTAGGAGAATTAGTAGTAGTTTTAAAACCTCAGAATTGATTATCTAAATTGCATTCACAAGTCACTATTGAGAACCATAACCCACTAACTAATGTTTTCTTCATCTGAGTTTTGAATGTCGTAAAATGCCAGAATTATAAAATCTGAAAGCTGGTCAAGACATTTTGAATCGTATAGTTCAACCTTTTCATTTGACAGATGAGGAAATTGAGGCTTCAAGAGGTTAAAATGATTTTTCCAATGAGACAAAGCAGGGAGAGAGTGCTGGGTGGCTGGAAGCCTCTTTATTACCTGTCCCCCAACCCCTCTGCCGTCTTAAATAAACATACAGTCTAAATATAAATGTGCTTGCTGTGTAATAAAAGCTTGAAGACCCTAAACTCTATTAGCATTCCCACAAGTCACCTCAAATTTACTTATGTAAAAATAATAGTGTGCTTGCTATGCAACCATAGAATCAAATTGCTGCCCTCAGTTCCTTCTATATAAATTCTGGAGCCATTACTATATCAAAGCCATAGCCACAGTTCCTCTGACTTTAAGTATGATTTCTTTACTTATGGTGCTGATATTGAGTCTACTCATAGCGTACTTACGTTGATACTTAAAAAAAACTTACACAGTGCTTATTCTGGCCAGGGGTTGTATTAAGTACTTTATGTACATTAACTTATTTAGCCTCCCTAGGAATCCTATTTGATAGGTACCGATATTATCATTTCCATTTTATAGATGACAAGACTGAGGCACAGAGAAGTAAAAGAGAAATCAAGATGATACAAATTGTAAGAGGCAAAGGGTTCAAATGCAGGCAGCTGGATCCACAGGAGGTGCCCTTAACTTCTATACACATGCCTCTTAAAATGAGTGTAACATTCGTTGGTATTTCCAGAAAAATTTTTGAACATCTGTTGTCAGAATTTCTTGCATTACATATATCTTCTTGATTTACGACTTTTGCTTTAGGCAAAAGAACTCTTCGTTAGCGCTTTTAGCCCTCTTGAATTATGTCAACAGTCATTCACTTTCTACATAAGTTTTCAATCAACAAAATAACCAAAGTAAAATACATTCATTTAAAAAAAAAAAAAAACTCAGTGTAAAATAGAGTGAAAACCTCTTAACCAACCTCCCCTTCAATTCCGTCCTAATATGATTTTTCAAGATACTTTCCAATCTGCTTTCAAAGATACATTTATAAATGTTCTACACATATACATGTATGTAGATATTTTCATGCATACATATGTGTATATAGTATAAATAAGAAATTCATCGGATTTTTTAAAAGTTTTCAAGCAAGTTATGTTACCCTACATCTAATTTTGAGATGTTATTCCATGTCAACATATAGAAAAGTATATCTTTTTTAAAAATCTTTTTAATTTCATTAAAGTTTTATGCTGAAAAACATCAGTCTCCTGCCCCATGTCTCCCCACCCATCCCTGACCTCCATAGACATTTATTTCTTTTGCTAGTTACCTCTAAAATCACTTAACATGTTTATAGAGCTATTTCTTAATTTTTCAGCTTAAAACTTTGTATTAGTTATCTATTGCTATGTAACAAAAAACTTAATGCTTAAAACAACAGGCATTTATTACCTCAATGGGTCTTTAAGAGTGCCTTAGCTGAATGATTCTGGCTCATGATGTTACATCCAAGCTGTCGTCCACGGTTACAGGCATCTGAAGGCTCGAATGGGATTGGAGGGCCCACTTCTAAAATGGCCCACTCATCTGATTTTTGGCAGGAAGCCTCAATTTCTTGCTGGCTGTTGGCTGGAGGCATCACTTCCTCACTCTACTGGGGCTCATGACACAATGGTTTGCGTCCTGCAAATCAAGTGATACAAGAGACTATACGTGAGGAAGAAGCTGCAGTGCTTTTATGACTTAGTCTCTAAAATTGCAGTCATTTCTACTTTATTCTATTAGTTAGAAGCAAGTCACTAAGTCCAACCCACACCCAAAGGGAAGGGAATTAGTCTCCAGCTCCACACTCTTGAAGAAGTGTCAAAAAATTTCTGTACATATTTTAAAACCATAATAGAATTTATTTACTCTCTGTTATCATAGATGTTGATTTAGTGCTCTTATACCCCGACTCCTTCCTTCCCTTCTATCTATCCAATACAGTTAGATCACTTTCTGTGGTTAAATATAATAAACAACAGCCTGTATTTGTATTATTACGATTATATAAGTAGTGTTCACTGTAAAGCCAAGTAGGATCTTTATGATTACATTTTTTTCCTTATGTTTTGTTTTTTCAGAAGTTTCTAATTCTCCCCCCGCCCCCCTTTTTTTTTTTCACTTATCATATTTAATCCTTTCCTTTTTCCTGAAAAGTTCCTCCCAGGGCTCTCTGTCAGAAGTGACTGCTTTAAGACTTACTGCACAACTGACACCCAGGGATTTCCTTCCCCTGCTTTGCTGGCTCTTGTGTCTTCTGGGTCCAATGTCTTCTCTCTTGGTTTGCTTTCTCATTTTATGGGAGAATATATTCAAACTGCTTTCTAAGAAAGAATAAATGGAAGATTTAACTCCTATCATATGCTGAAGAGTAAAACTGGCTTCCTTCACATTCATATTCTCTACTCTAAGTTATCATTTACTCTGACCTGCTACAGGGGTTACCTCTCTATCTTCTTTTAGAAATCTGTTAAAATGTCTTGCCCCTTTTGACATTCTTTTCTTCTCTTGTCATTGTGGGTTTATGTATTGTTTTATTCCTTTACCAGCATTTTAAGGAGGCCCTAGTGTAATTAATTCACCATCTTTAACTGGAAGACTACCATTGCCAACGAATCGATTCCAACTCATAGCTACCCAATAGAACAGAGTAGAACTGCCCCATAGGGTTTCTGTAATCTTTACAGAAGCAGACTGCTGCATCTTTCTCCCATGGAACAGCTGATGGTTTCAACCCACCAACCTTTCAATTAGCAAATGGATGCTTAACCATTGAGCCACAAGAGCTAACTGGAAGACTGCCTTATGGTTTTTAAAGGCTGAACAGTATTTCATATCATGAATGTACCATAACTTACTTAGCCATACTCTTAATGAAAGACATTTAAGTCTTTTCTTTTTTTGTTAATATCCTTATTTATAGATTTTGGAATAAGTGTAAAAGTGTTTCTATAGAATAAATTACTATTATTTGTTATATGTCAAAGAATATATGTATTTTTTTTAAAGGTACTACCAAATCACTTTCCAAAAAAGCTACCAATTTATCCTGATGTTCACTTTTGATTACAGCTGTTCATACATAAACATTCAAACTTCCCAGGACTAAGCAATAATTCCTCTGTAATAACCTGTTCATGAAAGAGTGGAAAGAAAAGAATGTATAAGCTGTTTCCACAGCATAAAGACAATTCCTTTTTTAGCCTATAAACAGGAAGTAGAACCAGGATAAAAACATGACTTCCTCCATTTTCAGTGAGAAAAATAGATAACTAACACCCTCCTTCCCCAAATCAAGCAATTAAACGTACAGGCCGCCACCTATAGATATTCACATTCACAAGTAAAATTAAGGTTGATACCTTAACCAAATGAAAGCCAGCCCCAAATTAAAATGGAATCATTGTATTCAAGGACATATGTCACCAAGATCATTGACTTATGCAGTAATTGTCTGCCTGAATAGTTGTGTGTAAAGTGAGTTTTTTTGTTTGTTTGTTTTTGGTGTTTCAATAGAGCAGTATATTAAATTTCCTTAGAGAATTCAATTCTTAAATGAACTTTATGGCAAATCAATGTCACTCCATTCTTCCCTTCTGTGAAGATCTATTTTCTTATATGAATTATGTATATGATCCCGTAATTTGAATAAGTGGACCTTTTTAAAAAAAATTAGTCAAATTATTTTAAACATTTTAAGAATCTGCTGTTTTTCTGTTCTGGCTCACTGGCAACAATTGCTAGAGATACCTCTACTGGTCCATTTAGGAACCCTTCAGAGAACCTGATACAGTCAAGGGCCCCCGTAAGTTTACTTTCCCACAAAGATGAGGATTTTTTTCCCTTAGCTTCTGTAATACTGCCCTGACTCCTACTTTTGTCAGCATTTTATATCTCTAAGCAGGATTTTCCTGTGTCTCATGACACCAGAAGGGCTGATTTGTATTGGACTTTCCGAAGAATAGCCAAAATGTCTCCAAAATGTTGTTCGTTGTTTTTATATTACAAGATTGTAAGATCCTAGAAGGCAGGGAATCTTCTGCTGTTTTCCATAGTTCCTCATTAGCGGCGAATTTTCTCTGGGAATACTCAGAGGTATGAATTTAGTAAAATAAAACTGAGTTGGCACTGGTTCAGAATTTGAGTGCCATGTAAAGACAGTTTCACAAAGTTATGAGCTCAGTGCTTGCTCACATTATATATAGGTTGTGTGTTGGCTAAAACTTAGACTTCCAGCTGACTTCACGTGTCTTCTCGTTTCAGGGCATAGACTGAAGAAGCGCCCCCATCTGTGATATTCTGTTTTCATGGAAGAGGGCAGAAACAATAAAGCTAGTGGAAAATCACCATGTGCTTTAAAGCTTCTGCTCAGACATTATGTATATCATGTCTGCTCACATTCCATTGGCCAAAGAATGACATCTGAGCAAGCCCAACATCAGTGGGCAGGGATGCATAATCCTTTTATAGGAAGGCTATGCTTGGGAACAATCACTGCAGTCTACTGTATAAGGTAACTGTATTGTGTATGTTGTAGGTGTGATGGCAAGGTGAGAAGAAAGTATTATAATTGAGATTTTGTTCTGATAGGACAGGAAAAGTACTTGAAAATAAATACCTGTGCACAAGCATAGAGGCTTTACTTGTATTGACATGATGAAACAAAGAGCCATATTATAGTGGAGTGAATCAAATTGCATGCTGGATTGCTAATGTGCATGGGGTTTCTTCTTGGGGTGATGAAAAGGCTCTAAAATTAGATAGTGGTGATGGTTGCACAACTCTGTAAATATACTAAAAATTACTGAAGGGTACACTTTAAAAGGGTAAATTTTATGGTATGTGAATTATATCTCCATAAGACTTAAAAAACAATTGCATGCTGGGATTGTAAACTATGGCCTTCCATAATTTGAGAACTCTAAATTTTTCTTGGGTAATGTTAAAAACAAGCATACATTAAGAAGGGTATTATTTAGGTGATATTATTTTTAAAACTAAGTTTTACCACACTTTTTAATAAATGTAACGAATAGTATCTATGAAGTTTTGAAAGTTTTCATTATGGAAAATTTCTAACATTTAAAATAATAGAGTAGTATAATGAGCCTATGTATTCATAACCCAACTTCGGCAATTATCAATTGACCAATTTTGTTTTCTCTGTATCTCAGATTATTTGAAGTTTTAGATATACATTTTATCCGTAAATATTTAGTGCGTATATCTAAAAGTAAGGACTCTACTGTTTAAACATAATCACACTTTTTACAGACCTAAACTATAACAGTAACTTTTTAGTATCATCAAATATTCACTCAATATTCATATTTTCCTGCTTGTCCCATAAATAACATTGTTGTGAAATATTTTTTTTTACTTGAAAGAAATCTAATACTGTGGGTTATTATGAAAGAATTACAGTATTAAGAGCAAGGAAACCACATTCTTAAAAACTACACCTATTTTCCATAAAATACTATTTGAAAGGAAATTTTTTTGCTGTCTTGATGATGTATCTATCCCCTGGTACATACATATGCGTGTGTGTGTGCCTGCGCGTGAGAAAAGGGATTGGAGGCGAGGGAGGTTCTTTTACTTACTATTTACTGTGTGAATTTTCTAACTACGGCTATGTATTACTTTTCGGTGAAAACCAAATATCAAAAGGAGTTCTCTAGATATTCTGTCTTTTTATTTCGCTGTATTAAAAACACAATAAATATTGCTTTTAAAATAAAGTGAAAGAGAAGGCTGAGGCCAAGAGTAAGTACAAGAAGTAGTAAGTATAAGATGTAGCCAAGATTGCATATATACCACTGCGGCCAAAACAGATAAGAATGGGCTGCACTTTTGTCTTTAGATTTTCTAGCAGTCAGTAAGAAGGAAACAAGCATACTTATGAGAGAGAAGCAAACCAAGTGCTTACTAGAAGCATAAATCGTCCTCTTAATAAAGCCAGGAGAAAATTTCTCCTAAAGGTCTTCGTGGAAGATTCTGTTCTGTAAAGAACATCCCAATCCACACTCTTGCTATAGCCCAACGCAAAGTTTCTGAGGTTGTTTGCTTTATAGTATCCCTAAATGTAGGCTGATGACAGCCACCAAAGTGAAAATCAGTAAAAGCTATAGTGACACTGGAGTGGCAGCAGCACGATGTGATCCTGGAATTTGGTTCTCTGCTGATATGCCTAATTTTAGAATATTTGTAGGAACTGCAAATGCAGATGACTACAAAGGCCTGGCAGATACTTTAAGGAGTAGAGCTTGCTGACTGTAGGTGATGGGCAGGAGAGGGTGGACTATGACCGCCTGGAGAGCCTCTGCCCTAACTAAAGGGAGCAGCAGCCATTACTCAGCTCCAGCAGATGTTGTCACGCAGGGATACTGGTACAGTATCTGGCTCTTCACCCCCCTCTCCAGAAAAGACTGAATTTCAAATTTTTATTTGAAACCTCACAGTTTTTCAACGTTGGCTTAAATTTTTAAAAATACTGTGTTGGGCCATACAAAATATTTCTCTGGACTAAAGTGATCCCAGTTTGTGACTTTATTTAGGGGAATGGATTATTTCATATCCTTCACATAATTTCCTGTGAACATGCTTGTTTTCTAAGTCAGGGGTACGATTGACTTCCACTTGGAAGAACAGATTGCTTAAATGACATGGGATCCTGAATAGAAGGACAAAAAGGAAAAGAAGGTAATTCATTCTTTTTCTATCACTTGATCTTTTCTTCTCAATTTTCATGTAATGACCAGCAGAATATTAATTTTAGAACTAGTCTTCATCCATGGTACACTGGAACTGACCCAGAAGAAAAAGTCTAGCTTATTTTGCAGAGGCTAAAAATGACCTAGTGGCAGCACCCAGAAGGCACTTCCCCCTCATTTTAGTTCCTGCCTTTCTACTCCCCATCACTGATATTAATGCCTGATATTCTGCATATGTAGCCACCTCAGAGTTCATAGATGATAAAAAAAGTAACTGGAAAAAGGCTTGACCCACTTAATGTCTCCAAATGGATACCCTGGTTCTTACACAGTAGCTTTCACAGCTAAGGCCCTCTGGCACATGCATAGGATGAGCCTTGGTGGCCCAGTGGGTAAGAGCTCAGGTGCTAACCAAAAGACCAGCAGTTTGAATTCAATGTTTGCTCCTTGGAAACCATATGGGGTAGTTCTACTCTGTCCTATAAGGTCGCTATGAGTCAACTCGACGGCAATGAGGTGAGGAGGCTGAGGAGAGTGCTTTAATACAGTGACCTTCATTAGCGTCTTCACAAGGACAAGAAGTATATTTGTATAAATTTATATGGCTCCTGGCCTGATAAGATGGTTATATATCATTCATATCAAGGATCGTATTTCAGCATGAGCTCAAGTATTCAGCTAATCAAAAACAAGTGGAATAAACATAAATTACAGAGGTCATACCCATAAATATATCAGATTTGTTTCTTTTTGGACTATAAATCCAGGGAACAATTAAGATTTTTATTTACCTAGGTATAAAACCAAATGATTTATAGTATTAAATAAAGGAAGCTTCCAGAGTGTTTTTGGAGGTTTTTTTTGGCATTATATTAATGGTGTACACATTTCTATTTGGAGCTGTTGAACAAAAGGTAACAACTATATATAAGGCCAGTACATTATGTCACCAAGGATTTCAAAGGCAGAAAACTGTATCTAAGTAAACATACATTCCCAGAATTCACCTCCTATGTTAGAATATTGCTTATCAAGAATTTTCTTCAAATTTGTTATAACATATGAACCCAGACAGATGTTAGCTTTAATTACAATAATTGTTAAAAATAAAATCTAGTTCATATTAAGTTTGAGAATATATACTTATTTGTAGTCTTACTTTCTAAAATATTTGAAGTAGTTTGTGATGAAATACAGAGACATATTTAAAAGCAAAAAACATGACCAAAGGTCAACAGTCACTGTAAAGCAAAGATGAGAAGATAATGGGGGCAGGGAAACTAGAGTACTAAAAACAGAACACAAAGAGAATGTCGACACATTGTGAAAAACGTAACTAATGTCACTGAACAATTTGTGTAGAAATTGTCAAATGAAAACCTAATTTGCTGTGTAAACTTTTACTAAAAACACAATAAAATATTATTTCAAAAAGGAGAAGGAAAAAAAAAAAGAGAAAAGAGCAAAAGCCAGTTTGTGAACTTGTTTATGAACAAGGGTAGAAGGCATAGGGATGGTAAATCATTAATATGAAAACTTAAGCTTGAATAGATGTTATAATTGAGTAGGAGATGTAACTCCGGGCTCCTTAGCAAAAGGGGAAATATGAATTACATAGGTCTTTACTAGCTGCTAAAGTGGAACATATTAACTGATAAGAAGAAACAGATACTATCATTGAATTCTAACAAAAATTTACTTCATAGATCCTGTTGTAACACTGAATAAACAAAAGTGTCTTCAAATTATAAATTTATGAGAGATGCCAAAATATTTTGCACATGATTGTTTCAACATAGGCTTTTTGCAGAAGTCCAAGGACATGTTAAATAGCTTCTTATGAAATGTAGATTAATTTTGTAACTTTGGGATGTTGCTAACTTCAACAAGAATAGACTCTAATTGGTATACCTTTTAGAGTATCTTGCTTAATAAATAATGAAAGAAATATTGAAGGCAACATATTTTAAAAGGTACAAACCTACTGAAATCTCTCCTTTTCATTAATTCAGCAGATATTGATTGACATTGTGACTTATATTGATATCATGATGTGTATCATTATGTCAATATAATATTTATTTCTAGGAAATTTTACTTACCACATTTCTATTTCTTACAAATTGTAAATATTTCCTTTTAGGACTAATACTTAAAAAGAATTCTTTAATACATTTTAAATTTAGAATAACCCAAAGACATCTTCAAAGAGAAGGAAAGCAAAGTTTATTTACAAATTGTTTCTAAATGTACTTTAAGGTTTTTTAGAGAAAGTTTTAACAAAGGATTCCAAGTATTTCTGATACTCATAACTTTACCCAAAAACTTTATGTAACCTAAAATTTCAAGCAGAAAACCTCACCAAAAAAAAAACAAAAACAGGAAATAATCTCTTACTTCCATGTTCCTTATAAGGACAAACTAGATACTAGAGTCCCCAATATATCTAAGTTAGTGAGATTTAGAGCTTTCTGATATAAAGCTTGTTCTGTATCTGGATTAGAATTTCTATGACTATCTCATCTTTGGATGATGCTTAACAGTGTTTATATATAATATATGAAAGGAAGAATTATGTTTACTATTAGTCCACTTGCTGACAGGTATATGTATTGAATTCTGTGTTCAACTACTGTTTCATGAGATCTAGCAATAATTAATTTTCATAGTAAGGTGAAGATGTGTAGTTAAAAAGAAAAAAGAAACTTCAAAGAAAACATTCCATGAATCTACTTTTACCAGAACATTTTATATTGTTAATAATATAATGGACAAGAGATTAAAAATATTCAGAAGTTCCAGACAGACTCTCCCAAAGTGGCTATTTGACCTAGCTATTTGTATTTCTAATAAAGGCAGATTTTTCTGGCCAAGTTCATAAATGTTTATTTTGAGCCTTGGCTTTGGGAACCCAGACAAATAATATACATGCTGGATGATTTTGATCTTAATAGGTGATAAAAGTTTAAAGATAAATGTTGGAATGCAAAGCCTGTATCAAAATCCAAAGCATAAACCTAATCATTTTCTCCACTTTTGTCCCTTGTTTTCATGAGAAACTGTATATGACATAAATTTGAAATAGATGAGGAGCTTCTGTAAAGACAGTTCAGCAGAAAGGATGGGATTAACATTATTGAGGGTCTCCTATGAGCCAGGTATTATGCTAGGCATTGCTTATGAGTATTATGTTTTCAGGTCCCATTCACAGCGTCTTGTACACGAGAAAACAGACTTAGGTTAAGTAACTTGACCAACAAAGTACACGAGTATAGCAATACTATGAGGAAGCTGGTTCCAGAGCGGGTTAGGCAACCTCCCCAAAGTCCCACACTAAGGAAGTAGCACAGCCAGTATCTGACCTCATAACACACTATCAGCAATGTCGCCTTGGAGAGATCACAGAAACATGTAATTTTAGAATTGAAAGAGAATTTGCAGATCATCTACTTAGTTCAACCTCTTCCAGCACATTAATTTTGCATATGAAAAAATTGAGGTAAAATAATTTCAAGTGGCGTGCTCAAGGTCAGCCAATTAGTTGGGGGCAAAGTCAGTCTAATGTTCTTTCAAATGAGGAAAAAGTGTGAAATCATCGGATCAATTTAGTTCTTTGTCTGGTATAGTAAGCACTCACATTTTAATAAACAACAAGATATTGTCATAATAATTGTCGACTTTTATTGTGGACAGAAGGATGTTGCTGGCAGTGGGATTATCATCAGTGAACTAAAATGAACAAAATCCAGGTGCTTGAGCTTTCTCGTACTCCCACCCATGTCCCTCACTCCCCAATTTTCCTGTCATGTGCTTTTAAACTTGCTGAGGACAACATGGGAGTTTAGAGAAATCATAAGGGGATATTTTAGGATTTATGAAGCTCCTCAGAATTACTTATGTACTACCTTTTACTAATTTCTTTCTTTTTTAAGTAATATTTTCTCGTGTTTTTGGTGAAACTCTACACAGTAAATTAGGTTCTCATTTAACAATTTCTACACCATTTGTTCAGTGACATTGGTTACATTTTTCACAGTGTGTCAGACTTTCTCATTGTTTCTGTTCAGGTTATCCCTTTTCCAGTAATCTAGTTTCTCTACCCCCTTGCCTTATCACCTTTGCTTTAAAATAATCATATAGATGATTTTTTAAAGCAGCACAGTACTCACAGTGATATTGTTTATTTTATGAGCCCATCTGTTATTTAGCTAAAAGATGACCTTATGGAATAATTTACATTCAAGGATTAAAGATCCTTTACCAGTTTCTAGTTGGAGGTTCTTCTTTTGTCTCAAACAATGAGGAGAGGTGATGCATTAAAAAAAAAAAAAAAAACCAGATCTGAAAACCTGGACTACTGCATGGTTGCCCAGATGGTCTGTTTGCCAGATCTCTTGCAGAATAAACATTTTTGTGATATGATAGTGTCTATTTTTACTTTTGGACAGAAATGAATACTAATTGCATTTAATTTTAAAAAGGCACCAACTCCTTTGCCTCTCAGACAAAGCAGAGCTTGTCCTCCCCCGGTATCTTCAGTCTCTTTCATTTCCAATCAGGAGTATGTGGTCTACAGAACTTCTTTCCATTTGGAACTTCTTCCCATGAAAGCACTACTTTTTCAGAATGGAGATTCCCCAAACTCCCTCTCTAGGTAGCTGGTTCCAGTTCTACCCTTATAATCAGAAAATTCATTTTTGCCTCTACTATCTATGATTCCTCCCCAACACGTCTGTCAGTTTGTCATATTATGGGGGCTTGCGTGTTGCTGTGATGCTGGGAGCTATGCCACTGGTATTCGAATACCAGCAGGGTTACCCACAGCTGACAGGCTTCAGCTGAGCTTCCAGACTAAGACAGACTAGGAAGGAGGACCTGGCGGTCCACTTCTGAAAAAAAAATTAGCCAGTGAAAACCTTATGTATAGCAGCAGAACATTGTCTGATATAGTGCTGGAAGATGAGCCCTCAGGTTGGAAAGCATTCAAAATATGACTAGGTGAGAGCTGTCTCCTCAAAGTAGAGTCAACCTTAATAATATAGATAGAATAAAGCTTTTGGGACCTTCATTTGCTGATGTGGCACGACTCAAAATGAGAAGAAACAGCTGCAAACATCCATTAATAATAGGAACATGCAATGTACGAAGTATGAATCTAAGAAAATTGGAAATCATCAAAAATGAAACGGGATGCACAAACAGCAATATCCTAGGCATTAGCGAGCTGAAATGAACTGGTATTGGCCGTTTTAAATTGGCCAATCGCATGGTCTACTATGCTGGGAATGACAACTTGAAGAAGAATGGTATTGCATTCATCGTGAAAAAGAACATTTCAGGATCTATCCTGAAGTACAATGCTGTCAGTGATAGTATACTATCCATACACCTACAAGGAAGACCAGTTAATCCGACTATTGTTCCAATTTACGAATCAACCACTAAAGCCAAAAATGAAGAAACTGAAGACTTTTACCAACTTCTGCAGTCTGAAATTGATCGTGCATGCAATCAGGATGCATTGATAATTACTGGTGATTAGAATGTGAAAGTTGGAAACAAAGAAGAAGGACTGGTAGTTGGAAAATATGGCCTTGGTGATAGAAACAGTGCTGGAGGTCACGTGATAGAATTTTGCAAGGCCAACGACTTCTTCATTGGAAATACTTTTTTCACCAAAGTAAATGGTTTCTATACACATGGACCTCACCAGATAGAATACACAGGAATCAAATCGGCTACATCTGCAGAAAGAGAGATGGAAAAGCTCAATATCATTAGTCAGAACAAGGCCAGGGGCCAACTGCAGAACAGACCATCAATTGCTCATATGCAAGTTCAAGTTGAAGCTGAAGAAAATTAAAACAAGTCCACAAGAGCCAAACTATGACCTTGAGTATATCCTACCTGAATTTAGAGACCATCTCAAGAATAGATTTGACGAGTTGAACACTAATGACCAAAGGCCAGGTGAGTTGTGGAATGACATCAAGGACATCATACATGAAGAAAGCAAGAAGTCATTAAAAAGACAGGAAAGAAAGAAAAACACCAAGATGGATGTCAGAAGAGACTCTGAAACTTACCCTTGAACATCAGGTACGTAAAGTGAAAGGAAGAAATGATGAAGTAAAAGAGCTAAACAGAAGATTTCAAAGGGCAGTTCTAGAAGACAAAGTATTATAATGACATGTGCAAAGAGCTGGAGATAGAAAACCAGAAGGGAAGAACATGCTCAGCATTTGTCAAGCTGAAAGAACTGAACAAAAAATTCAAGCCTCAAGTTGCAATATTGAAGGATTCTATGGGGGGAAATATTAAACAATGCAAAAAGCATCGAAAGAAGATGGAGGGAATACACAGAGTCGTTATTCTAAAAAGAATTGGTCGACGCTCAACCATTTCAGGAGGTAGCATATGATCAGGAACGGATGGTACTGAAGGAAGAGGTACAAGCTGCCTTGAAGGTGCTGGCGAAAAACAAGGCTCCAGGAATTGATGGAATACCAATAGAGGTGCTTCAACAAACGAATGCAGCACTGGAAGTGCTCATTCATCTATGCCAAGAAATTTGGAAGGCAGCTACCCAGCCACCTGACTGGAAGAGATCCATATTTATGCCTATTCCTAATAAAGTTGATCCAACTGAATAGGGAAATTATCGGACAATATCATTAATATCACACAAAAATAAAATTTTGCTGAAGATCATTCAAAAGCAGCTGCAGCAGTATATCGACAGGGAACTTCCAGAAATTCAAGCCAGATTCAGAAGAGGATGTGGAACCAGGGATATCTTTGCTGATGTCAGATGGATCCTGGCTGAAAGCAGAGAACACCAGAAAGATGTTTACCTGTGTGTGTGTGTGCATATGTGTGTGTGTGTTTTATTGTGCTTTAGGTGAAAGCTTACAAATCAAGTCAGTCTCTCATACAAAAAGTTATACACACCTTGCTGTGTACTCCTAGCTGATCTCCTGTTAATGAGACAGCACATTCCTCCTCTTCACCCTGTATTCCCTGTATCCATTCAACCAGCTCCTGTCCCCCTATTCCTTCTCATCTCGCTAGCAGACAGGAATCACCCACATAGTCTCGCGTCTACTTGAGCCATGAGGTTCACTTCTCATGAGCATCATTGTCTGTCTTATAGTCAGGCCAATCCCTGTCTGTAGAGTTGGTTTCAGGAATGGTTCCAATCTTGGGCTATCTAAGGGTCCAGGGACCATGATCGTAAGCGTCCTTCCGGTCTCAGTCAGGCCATTAAGATTGGTCTTTTTTCAAGAGTTTGAGATCTGCATCCCACTGTTCTCCTTCTCCATCAGGGATTCTCTGTTGTGTTCCTTGTCAGGGCAGTGATTGATGGTAACTGGCACCATCTAGTTCTTCCCGTCTCAGGCTAATGGAGTCTCTGGTTTATGTGGCCCTGTGTACTTGTGTTTTATTGACTGTGCAAAGGCATTTAACTATGTAGATAGTAACAAATTCTGGGTAGCATTTTAAAGAATGGGAATTCCAGAACACTTAATTGTGCTCATGAGGAACCTGTCCATAGATCAAGAGGCAGTCTTTTGAACAGAACAAGGGGATACTGTGTGGTTTAAAGTCAGGAAAGGTGTGCATAAAGATTGTATCCTTTCATCAAACCTATTCAATCTGTATGTTAAGCAAATAACCCAAGAAGCTGGACCATATGAAGAAGAATGAGGCATCAGGATTAGAGGAAGACTCATTAACAACCTATGTTATGCAGATAAATACAACCTTGCTTGCTGATAGTGAAGAGGACTTGAAACACTTACTGATGAAGATCAAAGACCATAGCCTTCTGATGGATTACATCTCAACATAAAGAAAATAAAAATCCTCACAACTGGACCAATAAACAATATAATGGTAAATGGAGAAAAGATTGAAGTTGTCAAGGATTTCACTTTACTTGGATCTACTGTCCATACCCACGGAAGCAGCAGTCAAGAAATCAAAAGACACATTGCAGTGGGCAAATTGGCTGCAAAAGACCCCTTTAAAGTGTTGAAAAGCAATGATGTCACCTTGAAGACTAAGGTGTGCCTGACCCAAGCCATGGTGTTTTCACTGGCCTCATATGCATGTGAAAGATGGTCAATGAACATGGAAGGCCGAAGAAAAAACTGATGCCTTTGAATTGTGGTGTTGGTGAAGAGTATTGAATATACCATGGACTGCCGAAAGGATAAACAAATCTGCCTTCGAAGAAGTACAACCAGAGTGCTCCTTGGAAGAAGGATGGTGAGACTATGTCTCACATGCTTTGGACATGTTATCAGGAGGGATCAGTCCCTGGGGAAGGACACCATGCTTGGTAAAGTAGAGGGTCAGCAAAGAAGAGGAAGACCCTCAGTGAGATGGATTGAAACAGTGGCTGCAACAATGGGCTTAAGCATAACAGGGATTCTGAGGATGGCACAGGACCAGGCAGTGTTTTGTTCTGTTGTACATAGAGTCACCATAAGTCAGAACTGCCTTGAAGGCACCTAACAACAACAACAAAACTATATGTGTTTCCTACTGTATTTTCTCTGGGTGGAATAAATGGTTAAAG
Organism: Elephas maximus indicus; assembly: GCF_024166365.1. Classification (NCBI taxonomy): domain Eukaryota; kingdom Metazoa; phylum Chordata; class Mammalia; order Proboscidea; family Elephantidae; genus Elephas; species Elephas maximus. Next base: position 47,183,404 of record NC_064826.1, on the reverse strand, counting down.
TACTCAGCTGCTAACAGAAATGTTGGAGATTCAAATGCAGCCAGAGGCACTTCAGAAGAAAGGTCTTGCAATCTACTTCCAAAAAACCAGCCATTGAAAACCCTGTAAAGCACAGTTCTATTCGATACACCTGGGGTTGCCATGAGTCAGAGTCAACTGGACAGCAATTGGTTACCGGTATTTTCTCTTGCTCTGCCTAATATGGAAACCGTGGTGGTGTAGTGATTAAGTGCTATGGCTGCTAACCAAAGTGTTGGCAGTTTGAATCCACCAGGCGCTCCTTGGAAACTCTATGGGACAATTCTACTGTGTCCTATAGGGCTGCCATAAGTCAGAATCGACTCGATGGAAACGGGTTTGGTTTTGGGTTTTCTGTCTAGTGTGCTGACTGGGAGAAGCTGGACAAAAATTCTCTCACCAAGGCACCAAACTCCCCGGCAGATGATGCTCAGTGGAATGATTGCTGTCATGTGAGGTGTGAGAACAAATTATAATGTGCCCACGATGCCCTTTAAGTGACAGTAACCCTGCTATGATGCTCAACTCAAACTGGCCGCCCCATGAAACCTCAGTATCCTCAAATTACTTCCATCCCCATCAAAACTACTACATATTAGGTATTATGAGTGGAGCCCAGTGATTATCTGATTCAATACTTTCCACTGAGGTTATGAATGACTGAAAAGACCTATTTCTCTAGCATTTATTTACCATTTTTAAAGTAAGCACCTATTGATTAAAGAAATAAATGCTCATTACTGAAAGATACTAAAAGTAGGGACTAATATTATGTCCTTTCAGACCTGTGTAAAGTTTAGAAATAATAATCAAGTATCTAGCAGTTTTTATGCATAAAGTAAGTATCTATTATTATTAGGTCATGTAGTCTAAATAACTTTTGATATTATAAATATTCCCATGGCTATACCTGAGAACTTTTCTGCTCTATTACAGTCCATCATTACAGTTCTGAAATGCAGAGTAAACTAATAGGATCAGTTCTGAAATTTGTCTTACATAGTGGATTTCCTATCATATAAAGGTTTTGATTGCTCTTTCCTGGAATAGACAATTAATCTGTGTTTATCTACAAACATTTTTCCCTAATACTTTTATAGTATGCATACATTTTTAAATACGAAAAACCAAAATAGAAACACTGCTGTAATTAAGACCTAACCAACGCTGAGAACAAAGGAAGGATAACCTCAGGGCTAGTCAATTGTGATATCACTCATAAATAACAATATTAGACTTGTTTTTAAATGTGCTATATTCCTTACTCATATTTAGCCTGGGAAATCCTCTATTCTTTCCTAACATACTTGTGTAAAGCCCATCCTTTCCCACCTTTTGTGTGAACAGATGTTTTTTCTTCTCTAAAATAATTATCATATACTACTCATATCCCACAAAACATTTTTGTTCTTGTCCATCCATTTTCCTATCTTGCCATAAATTTTAGTTTTAATGCAATTTTCAGAGATTGTAGTCACCCCACCAGGTTTAGTGTTACTCTTATCATCATTCAAGTTATTAATGGAAGTCCTAATCGGCATAGGATTCAGGACTGATCTTTTAAGACTCTCCTTAAGGCCCAAGTTCCAATTAGCTGTGGTTAAATGATAGAAAGGAGGAAACATTGAAAAAGTGGAGAAATATTTGGGGAAGAGGCTAGAATAAGGGAAAGATCCAGATATCCAAATATCCAGAAAGAAAGATAGAAATAGCAAGACTAAATAGGAGAACGTGGAAAAGGGGAAAAAATAAAAGTCTCCAACAAAGAAGGAGCTATATGGTAAACGAAAGTTTAACATATACACCAAGTCTTAAGTAAAGCTGACACACCACATGCCCATTATTTCCAGTGCTTATTTTAAAATGTAGTTTTAAGGTAATTTAAAAATGTTATCTTTTGAATTAAAAAAAAAATTCTCTTCAAAAGTTAATCTACCTTGCAACAACAACCAAAAAATATGTGTGTGGGAATATGTGTATGTATGTATGCATGTACGTGTATAGGTATGTAAATGTGTGTATGGATGCATATACATCTAAATGTATATGTGCGTATGTGTGTGCATGCACATATATCCATATTATAATTAAGCACATGGGGACACAGTAATGGATACTTCTTAGATAGACCAGACACCTCACAGGATCGATTTTCTGGGTTTGAAGGCTTAGGACCATAGTCTTGTGGGACAACTGGGTCAATTGGCATGATAAAATTCATAAAGTTTATTTTCTACATCCCAGGTTGGTGAGTAGTGTCTGGAGTCTTAAAAGCTCGTGAGTGGCTATGGCTATCTAAAAATACAACTATTGGTCTCTACTCATCCTGAGCAAAAGAGACAGTAGGAAACCCAAGAATCTGAGAAGAAACTAGTCTATAGGACTGTCTACATGAACTATGGCCTCTTCTACCCTGAGACCAGAAATAGATAGTGTCTGGCTACTACTACCAAATGTTCTGATCAGGATCACAATGAATGGATCCTGATAGAAAGGGAGAAAACTTTAGAACAGGCCTCAATTTCTTAACATCCAAACTTACTGGACTGGTTGAGACTATAGGACTTTCCAAGATTATGGCTTCAAGGTATTCTTTAAACCTTGAACCGAAGCTATCCCCTCAGGTCACCTTTTAGGTAATTAACAGACTGAATCACAAAGTAAAAAACATGGCCCATGAGTACTGCACTACTTTAAAACACCACCTGTATAAGACCAATGTTAAACAATTACTTTAAAGCAAAGATGTGAAAGTAAGGGGGCAGAGAAATTAGATTACTGGAAATGGAACAATCAGAATGGAAATAATGAAAATGTTGACACTTATGAAGACTGTAACCAATGTCACTGAACAATTTGTGTAGAAATTGTTGAATAGGAACCTAATTTGTTGTATAAACTTTCACCAAAAACACGATAAAATATTATTTAAAAAAAATCTTAATCTGCTTTTTCTATGGAGAAAATTTAATGACATTTACAATTGCTCTTGGCTAGCATGTGGAAACCTAGAGTTTTTATCTGAGAAGTCTGCTGTATGTTATGGTAGAAGAAGCAGTGGTCTGAGATCCAGGTAGATTTGGGTTCAAATCTTGTCTCTTCCACTTACTACCTATGTTTATGAATCACTGAATTTGCTTGCCTCAGTTTCCTCATACACAAAATGAGGGTAAAATTACAACCTTTCAGGTCCATAATAAAATTTAGAAATAATGTACATAAATCATTTTGCAGGTTGTTGTTGTTAGGTGCTGTCGAGTCGGTTCCGACTCAGCGACCCTATGCACAACAGAACGAAACACTACCCGGTCCTGCGCCATTCTTACAATCGTTGTTATGCTTGAGCTCATTGTTGCAGCCACTGTGTCAATCCACCTCATTGAAGGTCTTCCTCTTTTCCACTGACCCTGCACTCTGCCAAGCATGATGTCCTTCTCCAGGGACTGATCCCTCCTGACAACATATCCAAAGTATGTAAGACGCAGTCTCGCCATCCTTGCTTCTAAGGAGCATTCTGGTTGTACTTCTAAGACAGATTTGTTTGTTCTTTTGGCAGTCCATGGTATATTCAATATTCTTCGCCTAACCACAATTCAAAGGCGTCAACTCTTCCTCAGTCTTCCTTATTCACTGTCCAGCTTTCACATGCATATGATGCAATTGAAAATACCATGGCTTGGGTCAGGTGCACCTTAGTCTTCAGGGTGACATCTTTGCTCTTCAACACTTTGAAGAGATCCTATGCAGCAGATTTGCCCAATGCAATGCGTCTTTTGATTTCTTGACTGCTGCTTCCATGGCTGTTGATTGTGGATCCAAGTAAAATGAAATCTTTGACAACTTAAATCTTTTCTCCGTTTATCATGATGTTGCTCATTGGTCCAGTTGTGAGGATTTCTATTTTCTTCATGTTGAGGTGTAATCCATGCTGAAGGCCGTGGTCTTTGATCTTCATTAGTATTTGCTTCAAGTCCTCTTCACTTTCAGCAAGCAAGGTTGTGTCATCTGCATAACGCAGGTTGTTAACGAGTCTTCCTCCAATCCTGATGCCCCATTCTTCTTCATATAGTCCAGCTTCTTGTATTATTTGTTCGGCATACAGATCAAATAGGTATGGTGAAAGAATACAACCCTGACGCACACCTTTACTGCCTTTAAACCAGTCGGTATCCCCTTGTTCTGTCCGAACAACTGCCTCTTGATCTATGTAAAGGTTCCTCATAAGCACAATTAAGTGTTCTCGAATTCCCATTCTTCGCAGTGTTATCCATAGTTTGTTATGATCCACACAGTCAAATGTCTTTGCATGATCAATAAAACACAGGTAAACATCCTTCTGGTATTCTCTGCTTTCAGCCAGGATCCATCTGACATCAGCAATGATATCCCTGGTTCCACGTCCTCTTCTGAAACTGGCCTGAATTTCTGGCAGTTCCCTGTCAATTTACTGCTGCAGCCGTTTTTGAATGATCTTCAGCAAAATTTTGCTTGCATGTGATATTAATGATATTGTTCTATAATTTCCACATTTGATTGGATCACCTTTCTTGGGAATAGGCATAAATATGGATCTCTTCCAGTCAGTTGGCCAGGCAGCTGTCTTCCATATTTCTTGACATAGATGAGTGAGCACCTCCAGCACTGCATCTATTTGTTGAAACATCTCAATTGATATTCCATCAATTCCTGGAGCCTTGTTTTTCGCCAATGCCTTCAGAGCAGCTTGGACTTCTTCCTTCAGTACCATCAGTTCCTGATCATATGCCACCTCTTGAAGTGGTTGAATATCGACTAATTCTTTTTGGTATAATGACTCTGTGTATTCCTTCCATCTTCTTTTGATGCTTCCTGCATCATTTAATATTTTCCCCATGGAATCCTTCACTTTGCAACTCGAGGTTTGAATTTTTTCTTCAGTTCTTTCAGCTTGAGAAACGCCAAGCATGTTCTTTCCTTTTGGTTTTCCATCTCCAGCTCTTTGCGCATGTCATTATAATACTTTATCTTCTCGAGAGGCCCTTTGAAATCTTCTGTTCAGTTCTTTTACTTCATCAGTTCTTCCTGTTGCTTTGGCTGCTCGATGCTCAAGAGCAAGTTTCAGAGTCTCCTCTGACATCCACTTTGGTCTTTTTTTTCTTTCCTGTCTTTTCAGTGACCTCTTGCTTTCTTCACGGTTGGTGTCCTTGGTGTCATTCCACAACTCATCTGGTCTTCGGTCACTAGTGTTCAATGCATCAAATCTATTCTTGAGATGGTCTCTAAATTCAGGTGGGATATACTCAAGGTCATATTTTGGCTCTCGTGGACTTGCTCTGATTTCCTTCAGTTTCAGCTTGAACTTGCATATGATCAATTGGTGGTCTGTTCCACAGTTGGCCCCTGGCCTTGTTCTAACTGATGATATTGAGCTTTTCCATCGTCTCTTTCCACAGATGTAGTCAATTTGATTTCTGTGTGTTCCATTGGCAAGGTCCATGTGTATAGTTGCCGTTTATGTTGGTGAAAGAAGGTATTTGCAATGAAGAAGTCGTTGGTCTTGCAAAATTCTGTCGTTCGATCTCTGGCATTGTTTCTATCACCAAGGCCATATTTTCCAACTACTTTTCCTTCTTCTTTGTTTCCAACTTTCGCTTTCCAATCACCAGTAATTATCAATGCATCTTGATTGCATGTTCGATCAATTTCAGACTGCAGCAGCTGATAAAAATCTTCTATTTCTTCATCTTTGGCCCTGGTGGTTGGTGCGTAAATTTGGATAGACCAGACCAGACCCAGTGCCGTCGAGTCGATTCCAACTCATAGCGACCCTGTAGGACAGAGTAGAACTGCCCCATAGAGTTTCCCAGAGCCCCTGGCGGATTTGAACTGCCAACCCTTTGTTTGGCAGCTGTAGCACTTAACCACTACGTCACCAGGGTTTCCACAAATTTGAATAATAGTCGTATTAACTGGTCCTCCTTGTAGGTGTATGGATATTATCCTATCACTGACAGCATTGTACTTCAGGATAGATCTTGAAACATTCTTTTTGATGATGAATGCAACACCATTCCTCGTCAAGTTGTCATTCCCAGCATAGTAGACTATATGATTGTCCAATTCAAAATGGACAATACCAGTCCATTTCAGCTCACTAATGCCTATGGATATCGATGTTTATGCATTCCATTTAATTTTTGATGATTTCCAATTTTCCTGGATTCATACTTTGTACATTCCAGGTTCCGATTATTAATGGATGTTTGCAGCTGTTCCTTCTCATTTTGAGGCATGCCACATCAGCAAATGAAGGTCCCAAAAGCTTTACTTCAACCACGTCATTAAGGTCGACTCTACTTTGAGGAGGCAGCTCTTCCCCAGTCATCTTTTGAGTGCCTTCCAACCTGGGGGGCTCATCTTCCAGCACTATATCAGACAATGTTCTACTGCTATTCATAAGGTTTTCACTGGCTAATGCTTTTGAGAACTAGACTGCCAGGTTCTTCTTCCTAGTCTGTCTTAGTTTGGAAGCTCAGCTGAAACCTGTCCTCCATGGGTGACCCTGCTGGTATCTGAATACTGGTGGCATAGCTTCCAGCATCACAGCAACACACAAGCCCCCACAGTACGATTTTGCAGGTAGTAAAATAAACTGAAGCTATTTTTATTAGATTATGTAATCCAATTAGTCATTAGTCTTACCTGAGGCCCTGGCATTTGGTTTAATAACAAGGCCTGTGTGTTTCCTTATTTTTTGCCCTTGGTATTTTGTCATTAAATTTTGTCATGAAACTTTAATATTCAGAAAAGAACCCACACAAAATAACTAAAATTTCATCTCATTATTTTCTTTTTACAACCAGCAATTTATCTTGTTTTGCTAATGTGCACCGCCTTAACCAAGTGATCAAATTAGCATCACTAATGAGAAAAACTCTCATGTGCCTCCTGATGTGATGCACTGATGACACAATATCACTTGTGTAACATTCTTGCCTAAAATGCTTACTTTGATATAATAATGAGGAAACATCAAAGAAATCCAAACTTGAGGAACATTCTATAAAAACATGTGGCCTGCAATCTTAAAAAATGTCAATGTCATGAAAGACAGAGAAAGGCTGAGGAAATTTCCAGAGTAAAGGAGATTAGGACAGAGCAAAGACGGTGGCTTAGTTACATGCACCATAATGTCCCCCTACAAAAAGACTCAAAAACCAAGGAAAACAGAAGCAGATAATAATCTGGGAACAACCGAACATCAAAAAAGAAGGTCTAAGAATTGATCTGAACACCAACTGAAGGAAAAAGTGAGTGAAAGCAGTGAAAGAGGAGTAACATGGAATGGAGGTGCTCAGCCAGCCATTCTGTCCCAATGTGGTCATCTTAGGACAAACCCAGAAGTGCCCCCGGGTGAAGAAAAGAGCAAGGCAACTTCACAGCTTTGCCCAAAAGGACAGAGAAATCCTAAAACACATGTGGGAAGAAGCAGAAGCAGGGAGAAAGCCAGGATCCAGAACCAGAGGTACTCAGGAGCAGCAGCCCCTGACCTCAGGGGTCAGTGGCTCAGATGAGGTGGTAGACCCACTAGTGTCAGCAGGAGGTCTCCCACTCATCTGGTCCCCAGGTGCCCCTCCTTGCATTTGAGCGGGGGCAGGTCCCAATCACAGCCTGCAGCAGATGTGAGATGCCCAGGCACACACGTATCCTAGCCAGAGGGAAGCACTCCCCCTCATCCCATCCCCCTGATCAGAGGCTGCAGAGGGTACCATACCTTGATCATCTCGCCTGACTAGGGGACCGCAACACAAGCTTATCCTTTTACCCCCTACCCCACCCAACCCCATCCTCTATGCCCCTTGCTCACCCAGTGAGCAAGACTAGGAGCACCCGTGTGCATGTACTCACCCACCACCTACACCCCTCCAAGAGCCTGGTAGGGGACAGCGGTGATGAGACAGCGAGGGAGCCTGCTTGTGGCTCCCTCTTCCTTCCCCCTGCCCAGTGAGGGGTGGAGGAGACGTGACTGTGTGCACACCCCCAGCCTGGTGCGAGGTGGAAGTGGTACCATTGTATGAGCATCCACCATGTGTAAGTCCCTCCATTAACCCACCCAGCAAAGGGTGGAGGAGCCCCGACTGTGTGTGCATCCCCCTACAGCCTGTCCCTCCCTCCTCACACTGGGCACAAGGCAGAGGCAGTGCCACTGTGCACACATTTGCATGGTGTGACTCCCTCCCTTAACCCATCCAGAAAGGGGTGGAGGAGCCATGACCGTGCATGCATCCCTCCTGAGGCCCCTTCCTCCCTCCCTCTGCCCAGTGTGAGGTAGAAGTAGAGCAAGTGTGTGCATATCTACCTGCTGCACCTTACTTCCTCTCCCTGCCACCAACAGATGGATATGGTGTGACTAAGTGGGCATTCCTTCCTCCCTCACCCTGCCCAGGAGGAGGTGGGGGTAGAGCAACTTCATGCATGTCCACCCCCTCTTCTACCTCCCACACCCCTCTCTCCAACTGGTGAGAGGTGAGGGCCACACCCCCACCTGCCCACCACACCACACCAGCTGCTCTACCTACAAGGAGAGCACCACTCCCTGCTCCTGCACCACTGAACCAAAGACAGATGGAGGCCAAAGCCCAACTAATCCACCCTCAGCTGCCCTGCAAGACCAGTACACAGAGACCTGAGCTCACATACCTACCCAAGGCCCTACTCATGCAGAGAGATGTAGGGAATGCTCTGGCATGGCAGTCCAGAAACCAGAGCACCATGCCAGCCAGGAATCATCAAAACAAAACAAAAAAACAGGACCCAGCAAACAGTTATACAACTAAAAACGAATAAAATAACCCGTTAATGTTCTGGAGGAAACAGACAATAGAAAACTACCTAAAGAATCAGGGAAAGATGACCCCATCAATTGACCAAAGTAAAGAACGAGGAATCCTCCCTGAGGAACAAAAGATAATGGGGCTTCCTGTAAGGAATTCAAAAGACTAATGTACAGTGTACTCAAAGGAATCAAGGAAAACACAGACAAAACTATGGAAAATGCTGCCAAAACCAAGGAAAGCACGGACAAAATGCTAGAAGAACTCAGGAAAACAATACAAGAACAAAATGACAAAATAAATAGACAATTGGAGACCACACAAAATCAGCAACTAGAAATCCAGAAACATAACAAAAAAATTTCAGAAATAGCTGAATGGAAAGTCATAGGAGTAGAACTGAAACAATAGAAGACAGGATCAGTGGAATAGAAGACAAATCCCTTGACGCTAATCTATTTGAGGAACAATCAAAAAAAAAAAAAAAAGAATGAAGAAAGCCTAACAGTTATATGGGACACCATCAAGAGGAATAACTTACATGTGATCAGAATTCTAGAAGGGGAAGGGTCAACAAAAAACACAGAGAGAATTGTTGAAGATTTGTCGATGGAACACTTCCCTAATATCATGAAAGATGAGAAGATAACCATCTAAGAAGCACAATGAACCCCACACAAGATAGGTCCCAAAAGAAGAACACCAAGACATATCAGAATCAAGCTTTCCGAAACCAAATACAAAGAAAGAATCCTGAAAGCAGCTCAGGATAAACAAAAAATCACCTACATAGGGGCATTGATAAGACTAAACTCTGATTACTCAGCAGAAACCATGCAGACAAGAAGGCAATGGGATGACAAATATAAAATCTTGAAAGGAAAAAACTGCCAGCCAAGAATTATATATCCAGCAAAATTATATATCCAAAAAATCTGATGGTGAAATTAGGACATTTCCAGATAAAAAAAAAAAAAAACGGAATTTGTAAAAACCAGACCAACTTTACAAGAAATGTTATAGGGAGTCCTTCGGACAGAAAGCTAACAACAGCAGACAACAACCTGAGAGTAAAACAGATGACAACATCAGCCAGATATCAACCCAGATAAAGAACTCTCAAAAATAAAATAAAGCTAAAAGAAGTAAAATAGGGGACACATCAATCTGTAACTGACGACCACTGCAAAGCAAAAAGGGAGAATAAAGGGTATAGGTTTAGAACTTCCATATGGAGAGGAAATCAGAGCAATATCAAGAAATAAATTACTGCTTTAAACTTAGGAAAATAAAGGTAAATTTTAGGGTAACCACAAAGAAAGTTAACAAACCTACTCATCAAAATATAAAAAAAGAAAACCATAAAGACTCAGTACACACGAGACCAGCAACAACAAAGGAAATGAAAAGACAAGCCACAATAAAAAAGCACTGAAAATTAAGCAGTATGAAAAAAACATCAACACCACAAAAAAAGGCGTAACAAAATGGGAGCAATAAACTCATACCTATAAATAATCACACTGAATGTAAATGGCCTAAATACACTAGCAAAAAGAGAGTGGCAGAATGGATAAAAAAAAAAAAGACTATCGCTATCTACAAGAGACACACCTTAAACACAAAGATATAAATAAACTAAAGCTTAAAAAAACTTAAAGGAGGGAAAAATATATATCAAGCAAATGACCAAAAAAGAGCAGGAGTGGCAGTATTAATCTCTGATAAAATAGATTTTAAGGCAAAATCCACCATAAAAGACAGGGAAGAACAGTGTTTAATGATTAAACGATCAATCCACCAAGAGGACATAACCATAATAAATATATACATATCCAATGACAGAGCTCCAAATGACATAAAACAAACTCTAACAGCACTGAAAAGAGAAATGACACTTCCACAACAATACTACCTGTACCGGTTGCTCTTGAGTCAATTCTGACTTGTAGTGACCCTATAGGACAGAGTAGAACCACCCCATTGAGTTTCCAAGTAGCACCTGGTGGATTCGAACTGTGACCTTTTGGTTAGTAGTTGTAGCTCTTAATCACTGTGCCACCAGGGTTTCCAGAAACACTATCCAAAACCCAAACCCTTTGCCATCGAGTGGATTCTGACTCATAGTGACCCTATAGGGCAGGGTAGAACTGCTCCATGGGGTTTCCAAGGAGCACCTGGTGGATTCGAACTGCTGACCTATTGGTTAGCAGCTGTAGCTCTTAACCACTACAGGACAGTAAAATTGCCCCATAGGATTTCCAAGGCTGTAATTACTAGCTTTATATGGAAGGGAAAGAGACCTTGAATAAGTAAATCTTTCTTAAAGAAGAACAAAGTATGAGGCCTTGCACTACCTCACCTCAGAACCTAGTATATAAAAAAAAAATACAGCCATGTTATTCAGTGTAAAGAAGATTAAAAGCTATGAAAACAAAATGCAATGAGTGATCTTGTTTAGGGGAAAAATTGCCACAAACATCATTATTGAGAAATTGGTGGAGTTTGAATATAGACTGTATATTACATAATACTATATCAGTGTTAAATTTCCTGATTATATAAGAGAATGAACTGATGCATTTGAATTATGGTATTGGGAAAGAATATTGAATATCCCATGGACTGCCAAAAGAATGAACAAATGTGTCTCGGAAGAAGTACAGCCAGAATACTCCTTAGAAGGGAGAATAGTGAGACTTTGTCTTACCTACTTTGGACATATTATTAGGAGGGATCAGTCTCTGGAGAAGGACGTCATGCTCAACGGATTGACACAGTAGTTGCAACAAGTGACTTAAACATAGCAAGGATTATGAGAATGGCACAGGACCAGGCAGTGTTCCGTTGGTTGTACACAGGAGTCGGAACCAACTAGATGACACCTAATAAGAAAAACAAATATATATACACACACACATATATATATATACACCCAAAAACCCATTGCTATCGAGTTGATTCTGACTTATAGCAACCATATAGGACAGATTAGAACTGCCCCATAGAGTTTCCAAGGAGTGCCTGATGGATTCGAACTGCCGACCTTTTTTGGTTAGCAGCTGTAGCACTTAACCACTATGCCACCAGGGTTTCCATATATATATATACACACACACACACATATATATCTATATATATACACACATATATATCTATATATACATACATACATACATATATACATAAAGAGAGAGAGAGTACAAATGAGACAAGCTGTTAAAAATTGGTAAATATGAGTGAAGGGTGCCTAGGAATTCTTTGTCCTACTCTTGCAATTCCTCTGTAAGTTTGAAATTACTTAAAAATAAAAAAAGTTTAAAATAATTTATCTTGCTTTGTAAGAAAACAATTGATTCTTGATGCAACTGTTTGGCTGTTTTAAAAAAGAAACCCATTGCTGTCAAGTAAATTCTGACTCATAGCCACCCTATAGCACAGAGTAGAACTACCCCATGGGGTCAGAGGCTGTAAATCCTTACAGAAGCAGGCAGCCACATTTTTCCCACGGAGCAGCTTGTGGGTTTGAATAGTTGACCTTTCAGTTTAGCAGCCAAGCGCTTAAACACTGCGTCATCAGTGCTCCTTGGTTGACTGTTTAAGTATGATTTATTTAGAAAAGGCTTATAAACCCAAATTGGGAATAAGTCTTCATAACCTATTAAGATTAATCTATCATAATTGATGCCTTATTCTCCTGAATATGCTTGAAAGTGGTAATGAGGATGCTGGATTCTCTCATCCTTTCATTTATTTATTAAGTAATATTTTATTGTGCTTTTGGTGAAAGTTTACACAGCAAATTAGGTTCCCATTTAATAATTACCACACTAATTGCTCAGAGACATTGGCTACATTTTTCAGAATATGTTAACATTCTCATTAATTCCTTTCTAGTTGTTTCGTTTCCAGTAATCTGGTTTCTCTGTCCCCTTGCCCGTTCATCTTTGTTTTAGAGTAATTGTTGACCTTTTGGTCTCATACAGATGATTGTTTTGAAGACGTGTGGTACTCACTGGTAATACTCTTTATTTTATGAGCCCATCTGCTGTTTATCTAAAAAGTGACCTCAGGGGTGTAGTTTTGTCCCATCCTTTTAATGGGTGGTTCCCCAAGGCAAGTACAAGATTGTAGGTAGATCCACGTGTAAAAGTTTGCATTGTTGATGTGAACTGAATTGGAGATTAACTAGAAAGCAGCAGTTACAATGACCAGTTTTGAATTTCCATATGCAAATTTGGACCCAGCAAATAAACCTTTTTTGAAAAAAAGAAGAGAAAAACTCAATTTAGCACATTGATCTTCGGAGCAAATTTTAATATACGCTTTTTGAAAAATTTAAAATGTTTTTTATTTCTTTCTCTGAGAATTTAATTAACTTCTCACAACTTTTTGTGTAATCAGGAAACAAAGTTAGATCTTTTTGGTATTTGATATTTCAAAAGATAAAAGGGGGTCTTGAAGTTTTCACTTCTTTCGTCCTTACTGTTGTTGTTAGGTGCCGTTGAGTCAGCTCTGACTCATAGCGACCCCATGTATGACAAAACAAAACACTGCCCTGTCCTGCACCATTCTCACCACCCTTGCCATATTTGTGCCAATTGTTGCAGCCACTGGGTCAATCCATCTCATTGATGGTCTTCTTTTTCACTAACCCTCTGCTTTACCAAGCATCATGTCCTCCTCCAAGGACTGGTCCCTCCTGATAACATGTCCAAAGTATGTGAGATGAAGTCTCGCCATCCTCACTTCTAAGGAGCATTCTGGCTGTACTTCTTCCAAGATAGATTTGTTGATTCTTCTGGCACTCCATGGTATATTTAATATTCTTTGCCAAAACCATAATTCAAAGGTGTCAATTCTTCCTTGATCTTCCTTATTCATTGTCCAGCTTTCACAGACATGTGAGACCGTTGAAAATACCAGGGCTTGGGTCAAGTGCAACTTAGTCCTCAAAGTGACATATTTACTTTTTAACACTTTAAAATGTCTTTTGCAGCAGATTTGCCCAGTGCAGTGTGCCATTTGATTTCATGACTGCTGCTTCCATAGGTGTTGATTGTAGATCCAAGTAAAATGAAAACAACTTCAAGCTTTTCTTCATTTATTGTGATGTTGCTTATTTGTCCAGATGTGACTTATTATACAAAAAATCCATTGCAGTCGAGTCAATTTCGACTCGTAACAATCCTACAGAACAGAGTAGAACTGCCCCATGGAGTTTCCAAGGAGCGCCCAGTGGATTTGAACTGCCAACCTTCTGTTTAGCAGCCATAGCTCTCAACCACTAAGCCACCAGGGTTTCTTTATTAGCAGTGTGAAATTCCTTATATGAAATAATCAAAATATGCTGTTTTCAAACATAAAATTAAAGTGGTACTGTTATTTGCATTTTCATCATTCCATAATCTCCATGTTCTTAACTTTGTGTGTGTGCATTCCTTTAAGCTATAATTTTGGATTCTCTTTCTTTTTTAAAAGCAATGAATTTCCCTTATAAAAATAGCAAAAAGCAAATGTTAATTTGTTTCATATATTCTCCAGTTGAGGATGGTCACAGGACCCAAAAGGCCATGTGTCATGAGGTCAGAGAAATCGTTCCTATATTGTGGAGGCTGAAGTGCTTTTGTAAGTCCCCGGGTGGTCTGGCCAGATTTCCGGATTGCGTTATAACAATCTTTTATGTCTTGGGATGCCTTGCCCAGGTTGTGCAATGTAACTATTAAAACCAAGCAAACCTGTTGCTCAACTGTCTCAGCCCTGTTTCCTCTGTATCCAAATCAGGTTATTTCCATACAAACACAGTTCAATAGACTATTTGACATCAACAAGAAGATTGTAAAAAATTCTGTAAACTTACTGGTTAAAAAAAAACGGGTTTAAAAATATACTGTAAGCCAGCTGGTTCTCAGAAGGCACTTTGGCGTTGTTATCTGGATAAAATTCAGGTTCCTCCAAGAGCAGGTGACATCAGATGCAATTGTTCTTTACAGATGGCTCTCCCTTTCTCCTTTCTACCCACATAGACTACGCACAAACTATTTCTTGTCCTAGGATTATGCCACAGGTGTGGTAGGTGTGGGGTATGGCACAGGCCACTGACACAATGCTAGAAGTGACGCTTCCACTTCCCACCAAACCCCAGGGTTAGGGGCTGGGTGGTTCAGTTAGGAGTGGATGGGGTTGTTTTTGCTCTGGGGCAGAATGTGGGAGAGAGAGAGGAGTATATGAGTAGTCCTGACCAGGGAGCATATTAAGTCCTTGTTTAAATCATTCTAAATGTCTATAGTTTTATACAGTGATCTTGAGAGTCAATCATCTATTTCCTTTGAAGCAGATGATTTATTTTTCTACTTTGTGTTCTGCCTTCCAAATTTATTTTCAGAAAAATGTAGATCAACTAAGTCTGAATTCCATTTCAATTTGTACTTAATTCTTTCGTTCTTTAAGATTAAATTCACAAAGAAAAATAAAACAACTATGATCCCTCAAAAATTGTTTTGAATAATTTTTTTAAAAAATAGAGGAAAATAAATTGCTAACATTTCCTTGGGCAGTTATGTGCTGTAACTTTTCACTGCGATCATCTGAAACTTTCAGAGTTTGCAAAACTGCTCTTGCCTAAGGTATTTCTCCTTTATAATGTTCAGAGCTCTCAACTACTTTACTACATTATGAAGATATCTCAGAATCTAAACCATGTAAAGATACATGGATTATTAATTGTATCTATATACTGGGGTGTACTAGACAGATGATTATAGAGCATCTACTATGTGCCAGTTACTGTCTATGTGCCAAAGATACAAAAATGAAGTCCCCAGTCTAACTGGGGAAATAAATACATATTCAAGTAAATATAAAATAGTGAGATGTTAAAAGAGGTACCTACAAATACAATTAGGACCAGAGAATGGAGCAACTAACTGTTGTTAGTTGTTACCGCAAGGAATGTGGTAATATTTGATCAAGGTGTTAAAGGATGAGTACATTCCCCTAATGGGTTCACCCAGTGGGGGTAGGCATTCCAGTCATAGGGAACATTGTTTGCAAATGGAGGCCTGAAAGGCAAGATAATCCTGAAAACTGACTAGAATCACTGGAATTTTGGGGTATTAGGATTAAGCCTGAGGAGCCCTGGTGGTGCAGTGGTAAACGCTTGGCTGCCAACCCAAATGTCAGTGGTTCGAGCCCACCAGCTGCTCCACAGGAAAAAGATGTGGCAGTCTGCTTCTATAAAGATTGTCCTCAGAAACGCTTTGGGACAGTTCTACTCTGTCTTATAGGGCCACTATGAGCTGGAATTGACTCAACAGCAATGGGTTTAGGATGAAGCCTAACTCAGTTCACCAAATGGCTGGCTCTCTCAGCTGCCTCTCACTTTCTTCTCTTAGTTCCACTCCTTCTTGAGCTCCCAGTGCAGCAGAGCTCTTTCTCTCACCCAACAACTTTGGTCATTTCTGACTTAACTTACAAGCATCAGATTCCTTTCATGAAATTTCTGACTTAATTTACAAGCATCAGATTCCTTTCATGAGATGGACACGTCTTGTGCCACTGTGTATACATTACTCTCTCTAACAAAGCCAATTCTGCCCAGCCTGGTTATTCCCCCTATTCACTGGAGTTAATTCCTAGAGATTTTTTGTCTGTTTTCAAGTCAAATCTATCCTTGAAGAGTGAAGATTTGTCATCATTTAGAATACTTAAAAGAATATGTTGCAAATCCCGAAAGTAATTCCTGAGAAGTATTCCAAAAATGTTTTGAGTAATGCTAGGCTCACACTCTTTATGATGATTCTTTGAAGAGAACATTCATTTGGATGTGCAAATTCTAGTGTATTTTAAAATAGTCACATGTTGTTAATTTTTGGGGTGTGATAATGATATTGTGGTTATGTTTTTTTAAGAGTATTTTTTAGAAATACATACTGAAATAATAAGGATGAAATGATATTTGCTTTAAAAGAATCTGGTGGGGGGAGAAGAAGGCAATGTAGGCAAGAATGGAAGAAATATTGATCATATATTGACAGACATATGGAGTTCATTGTACTATTCTATTTGTGCACATGTTTGAAACTTTCCATAATAAAAAGTTTTTTTTTTTTTTTTTTATCGCCTTACTGTATACTCATACTTCATCTTACACTTGTGGGTGGGAAAGGAATAATCATGGTGGACTTTAACATCATCAGTTCATTCCCTCCACTGTAGGCTGGGGGAATCTAAGTTCTTTACAGGGGCCTCTAATAACTGTTGTTATTAAGAATTTTAATATATATTCATATGCAGATAAATAATCTCTTAGTAATTTTAAAGGTAATTAACTAGGTGGCAACCATGCATCAAGCAAGTCTGTCGGCACCATTTTTCCAACACCATGTGTTCACTTCATGTCTCTGTGTCATATTTTGGTAATTCTGTCAATATTTCCAACTTTTTCATTATTATTATATCTGTTATGGTAATCTGCGATCAGTAATCTTTGATGTTACTATTGTAATTGTTTTGGAGCACCATGAACTGCGCCCATATAAGATGGCAAACTTAACTGATAAATGTTGTGTGTGTTCTGACTGCTCTACTGGCCTGCTGTTCCCCTGTTTCTCTCCTTCTCCTCAGGCCTCCCTGTTCCCTAAGACATGACAATATTGAAATCAGGCCAATTAACAACCCTACAATGGCCTCTAATTGTTCAAGTGAAAGGAAGAATTGCATGTCTCTCACTTTAAATTAAAAGCTAGAAATGATTAAGCTTAGTAAGGAAGGCATATCGAAAGCCCAGATAGGCTGAAAGCTAGAACTTTTGTGCCAGTTAGGCAAGCTGCGAAAGCAAAGGAAAAGTTCTTGAAGAAAATTAAAAGTGCTATTTCAGTGAACACTCGAGTCTTAAGAAAGTGAAACAGCCTTATTGATGATATGGAGAAAGTTTTAGGGTTCTGGATAGAAGATCAAACCAGCTACAACATTCCCTTAAGCCAAAGCCTAATCCAGAGCAAGACCCTAACTCTATTCAATTCTATGAAGACTGAGAGAGTTGAGGAAGCTGCAGAAGAAAAGTTTGAAACTAGCAGAGGTTGGTTCATGAAGTTTAAGGAAAAAAGCCATCTCTAGAACATAAAAGTGCAAGGTGAAGTAGCAAGTGCTGATGTAGAAGATGCAGCAAGTTATCCAGAAGATCTACCTAATATAATTGATGAAGAACGGATTTTCAATGTAAACGAAACAGATGCCATCTAGGACTTTCATAGCTAGAGGGAAGTCAATGCCTGGCTTCAAAACTGACTCTCCTGTTAGGGGCTAAGATAGCTGGTGACTTTAAGTTGAATGAAGCCAATTTTCTCATTTGCCACTCTGAAAATCCTAGGACCCTTAAGAATTATGCTAAATCTATTCTGCCTGTGCTCTATAAATGGAACAACAAAGCCTCGATGGAAGCGCATCTGTTTACAACATGGTTTACTGAATTTTTAAGCCCACTGTTGAATCCTACTGCTCAGGAAAAAAGATTCCTTTCAAAATATCACTGTTCACTGACAATGCACCAGGTCACCCAAGAGCTGTGATGGAGCCGTATAAGAAAATAAATGTTGTTTTCATGCCTGTTAACACAACATCCATTCTGCAGCCCATGGATCAAGGAGTAATTTTGACTTTCAAGTTTTATTGTTTAAGAAATACATTTCGTAAGGCTATAGCTGCCATAGACAGTGATTCCTCTGATGAATCTGGGCAAAGTAAATTGAAAATCTTCTGCAAAGGAGTCACCATTCTAGACGCCATTAAAACATTTACGATTTATGGGAGGAGGTCAAAATATCAACATTAACAGGAGTTTGGAAGAAGTCGATTCCAACCCTCGAGGATATCTTTGAGGGGTACAAGACTTCAGTGGAGGAAATAACTGCAGAAGTGGTGGAACTAGCAAGAGAACTATAATTAGAAGTGGAGCCTGAAGATGTGACTGAATTGCTGCAATCTTATGATAAAACTTTAATGGATGAGGAGTTGCTTCTTACGGATGAGGAAAGAAAGTATTTTCTTAAGATGGAATCTACTCTGGTGAAGGTGCTGTGAACATTGTTGAAATGACAATAAAGGATTTAGAACATTGTATATACCTAGTTGATATAGCAGCAGCAGGATTTGAAAGGATTGATTCCAATTTTGAAAGAAGTTCTGTTGTTGTTGTTAGGTGCCATTGAGTCGATTCTGACTCATACTGACCCTATGTACAACAGGATGAACCACTGCCTGGTCCTGTGCCATCCTCATGATTGTTGTTATGCTTGAGCCCATTGTTGCAGCCACTGTGTCAATCCATCTCATTGAGGTTCTTCTTTTTCACTGACCCTCTACTTTACCAACAATGATGTCCTTCTCCAGGAACGGATCCCCCCTGATAACATGTCCAAAGTATGTGAGATGAAGTCTCACCATCCTAGCTTCTAAGGAGCATTCTGGCTGTACTTGTTTTGGCAGTCCATGGTATATTCAATATTCTTTGCCACCACCTCAACTCAAAGACGTCAATTCTTCTTCAGTCTTGTTTATTCACAGTCCAGCTTTCGCATGCATACATTTTATGCATACATTAAATTAATAAGTTTCTTTAAAGTACAAATATACCATGTAAATGGTTAGTCTTTCTCACCCTATTAACATTTTTTGAAATTGTGGGTATTTTATGCCAATGGGGAAGTACTAAGTAAAGTTGTACTGTTTTAGGGCAGCTGTCTTCAAACTACTACGATATACGAAGAGTTTTAAAGGAATCCAATTCTGGATCTTCATATTTCCCTTTGCACTCCTTAAAACTGATATGTCTGAGGACACACGTTTTCCACCTCTTCTTTCACACACCACCCTTCCCCCATCATCTCATATTTTAAAGAAAGGCCTTGCTCTTACCCTAGTCTTACTAAAGTGTATTGCCCTGTGGTAGGTATTGGTATGTTGTTGGTTGTTAGGTGCCGTTGAGTCAATTTCGACTCATAGCGACCCTATGCACAACAGAACGAAACACTGCACGGTCTTGAACCATCCTTACAATTGTTGTTATGCTTGAGCTCGTTGTTGCAGCCACTGTGTCAATCTACTTCGTTGAGGGTCTTCCTCTTTCCTGCTGACCCTGTACTCTGCCAAGCATTATATCCTTCTCCAGGGACTGATTCCTCCTGGTATGCAGTATAGGTATTGGTATTGGTGTTGAGAAAGGGAGTCACACTAATGAATGAGTAACAAATCCTTTTGCAATTATATGGTTTCCTAGTTTGCATTCAATAAAATTGCAATAGAATCTACAATCAAATTGTCAGTTGGTAGGTTGTTAAAAAAAAAATTTGATGCTAGATTGCCCATGATTTTTGGCAAATGATTCTGTCAGATTGAAAACAATTGAAGCCACTGCCATAATAAAGCTCCTTCCATTTCCGCTTATTTATGTGAACAAATTTTCTCAGCATTTATATTAATAATAAAACAGAAAGAATAGGGGGGTAGTACTGAGGTTGAACCCTATCTCAATTTAGCAATAAGTAATTTTAATACATAGATACATGATGTAATTTTAACAAAACAAGTTGGTCCCCATCCAGCTTATTAATAGCTACATTTAAAACAGAAATTTACTTATTCAGTATAATAATTATAAAAATTTACAATATATTCATGTTATTTTCATCAATAAAAAAACTAATAATAGCTGAAATGATAACTAAATCCAAAAGATATTTTTTAACACAGCCTCATGATCACAGGAAATAAAATAATTATAATTGCAACATAATTACCTTTTGTTGTAATAATTATGACAGAGTAATAGATAAACTTTCAAGAACAAAATTATGTCATATTAGTGTGAAATTCTTTCATGGAAGCAGATGGAAATATGATTTTAAGGAGAAAAAGTTGTAAAACCACTGATTAAGAACAGCTTGTTCATGTGTTTTAAAAAACAGTAGATGTGGTATTTAGAGTTTATTGGATGTATTTTAAAATGTGCTGTAATATTTTTATTTTAACATGACAAAGTTTACAATACACTGGAAGTTATTACATCCTTTGCAGCTATTTTCACTTGTGATGAAAAATTCTAGTTGTCAGCTTAATAATGTACAAGAGTATACAAAGTTTTACAAAGTTCTCTTGGAAATATTTACAAGAAAAACATTGAAGACCACTGTTTTAGGAAGCCCAATCAGAAATCAAAGTATAGAATGAAGAGAAATTGGGGCAGGGCACCAGTTAGGAGGCAATTGATGTTTTGCAGCAGTAAGGAATAGGAACTTTTCAGAGTCGTGGAAACAAAGGGGAACAGACTGAAACCAAAAGTTACTAAGAAATAATTATTAGTGTAAGCCCTATTTCATCTCATCTTAGATTTTATACACTTTCACAGCTGGATCTTCTGTTTTCTACCTGTAGATTCTGCCATGCCTTGGTTCTGAGCTCCTCCTTCCCTGTTAGCCTCCCTTCCTTCTTTCCTTACTTCCCCCGTATTCACGAGATACTCTGCCTAGTGCTGGGCCTTCTAAAACAGTTAAATCAGGTCCTTGGCCTCAGATGGCTTCTAGTCTACGGAGAAGCTGACAGCTGAGTGTGATACTGAGACAGATACCATGCACGGCCCATACAACTTCACCTCCTCCCACCCTCCCTCGTGGCCTGCTAGAGGAGAGAGAGCTGAAGCCCCCATTTCCCAGACTCTTTCAGATTCCACCTGTGACCCAGCCTGTGGCAAAGCAGGTATATGAATAGATTATTCAGAAGATAGAAGTGAGACAGAGGTGGCACTTCATGCTGTTAGCAGGCAGGGTTATGGAGGTGATGGCTTTTCTGTGGCAGCCTACCAGGGCCCAGAGCCTATGTCTGTGGATGCCTGAGACATCTACTTTGCTGACATGGTCCTGAGCAGAGGCAGAGGGTATACCTGGAGCTGGCAGTTGGGGTAACCATTCTCTTATCCCTCAGCTTTATGATCATTCCCATTTTCTGACCATGATACAGGCAATGGCTACATCGGTTGGCACTTCTGGCATTTATACACGGAAGCTCAGCCTGGAGCATGCTCCCCAGCTTTTCCAACAATTTTGTAAGCGTTTAATTCACTATTTAAATCCCTTTGGGCTTAAATGAGCTAGACTTTCTTTTATTGGCAACCAAATCCTGACTGATACAGGTGAAGCCTTCAATGAATCATTCCTACCAGACTCCCACTAGCTTCATGCATTATTCCTTAAGTCTCTTTATTGTCAAACAGAGCTGAGATCCAATGGACCAGTGATAACTCTGGAATGCCACATTGCTTCCTGAGTTGCTACTGTTCCTCCCCTGTGTGCTTTAATTCTCAGAACTAGGCTCTGCCATGACTTGTTCTGGTTGGTCCTCCTTTTGGGGAACTGGATTCTCTTTCCTGTTCTATCCTGGCAAAAGCTATTTATGAACACATCTGAATGGTGACTTCAGAAATACTGAACCTTTAAATATTGTTTACTCTATATTTTCTGCTATTGTGTTCTACCCAACTGATTGGGACTCCATGACTTCCTCTAGAATCCCTACTGCACCCTTCGGACAGGGAGCCTTACTTGTAGCTGCTCCTCCTCACTGCTCCTCCTCATCCATCTGCATCTTTGCAGCAGTGTGTCTCTCTGTAACAGGGTCATTTTCTTTAGGCAGAGTTTCTCTTTATTTGGCCTAAAAAGCCCCCGGGGAATCTAATTTAAAATGGAGATTCCCAACCCAACCCTGATTTAGCACTTCTGGGGTGTGGCTGGAAGTCTACATTTTTAACAAGAGCTACAGGTCACCTTGACCCAGATGGGCTTTGGGCTACACCTTGACTAGTCCATGATGTGAGTACCTAACTCACTTTAGTGGTTAAGACAGAGAGTAGACCTTAGCTTCTTCTTTCTTCCCTGTGAGGATGAGAAAAAAGAGAGGTTAAGAATAACCCCTAGGTTGTAAGCTTGGATGACTAAGATTGTGATTGTAGCACTGGTTCAAACAGGGAAATTAAGAAGGGAAACCAGTCTGTGGAGGAAGATAATGAGTTCCATTTGAGACATGTTGGGTTTGACATCTAAGTGAAGATGATAGCTCAATGGCAGCTAGTAATGGATTTGATGACTCAGAACTGGAGGTTGATTAGTGGGCTGTATTCTCTCTTGAGTGGACTTTGGGGAATCACTGCCGTATCTAAATTATTTCTTTAACATGGTGCAACCATCATTGTGCTGAAGATGATATACATCTATTGGTATCATTCCCAATATGACATGAAGTCATATACATTTTATATTCTCTACTGAGTTGCGAGGAAACCCTGGTGGCGTAGTGGTTAAGTGCCATAGAGGCTAACCAAAGGGTCGGCAGTTTGAATGTGCCAGGTGCTCCTTGGAAACTCTACGGGGCAGCTCTACTCTGTCCTACAGGGTCGCTATGAGTCGGAATCCACTAGACGGCACTGTTTTTTTTTTTTTTTTTTTTTTTACTGGGTTGTGTAAAGGGAAAAGTAAACGGAGGATGTCAAAGGTGAGACCAGAACAAAGAAAGAGTCATGGTAGGAAAATCAGCGCAATAGGTTGCTAGGAGATGCCTGTGGCCCAGCTCTCTCCCTTAGAGCTTTGTGCCCTCTTGCCCAATTTTTCCTCCTCTTCTCTTGAAGCCACTGAGAAATATATCTCAGTTATATGAATTGGGGAAAGAAAATATGTGGAATAAGAGTAAGTAAGAGAGGGCAATAAAAACAAAGACTAATTTATTATTGTAGATGTTTCAATTGACCACAAACTAGGTGGAGTAAAATCATGCTATTCCTGCAGATGTCTCACAGGTCTTTGTATGAGGGAGAGCTCTAGACTCTTCTCTAAACTTATTATAAAATTTTGCTTCTGTTCCCTCTAGGAATTAAAGCCGCTGCGTAAGCCAGTAGCTTTCAAGTCCTCTTTTCAAATGAACTCTTATCTAGAAATAGTATTTTATTACTGTAACCATACTTGATTGAGTTCAAATATATGCCGTTTATTCATTATGAAGTTTTTGCCTGAATTTCAGCTCAGGCTATTTTGAAGGAGATAGAGGTTTGAAAGTAAGGTATATGGATGATGATAGTATGTGAGCAAATACATTTATTTCCAAACTTGTTTTGGTTCCATGGTATTGGTAAAATCCTAATTTACTCAGAAAAGTAGTTGCAAATGAAATACCTTAAAAAAAAAAAAAAGCCAACAACTTGTTTGCAATCTTGGGATACTGTACATAAACAGATATGGTGTGAGAAACCTTAGTCTGAATTCTATACAAAAATGAGTTAACCTTGTCAGTCAGTCTGTCAGTGCTCTATATTCATTAAATACTTAGTAAGTTCTAGACACTGAGATCATACTGTAAAATAAAACACTCACAGAAATTATAGCATAAAGGGGAAGATAGGCATTAAACAATAATTATAAATAACTACGAATACAATCAAGTTGAAAAAAATTCTAAGTATGCTTGGAATGTATGACAGGGGACCTAACCTTGTATAAAAGTGTCATGGATATGCTTCCTAAGGAAATGATGTTTAAATTGAGACACTGAAAGTGACTAGGCAAAGGGAAGGACAAAAAAATAAACAGAAATAAAAGTATTCCAGGTAGATGGGCCAGTTTGTGCAAAGGCACAAAGCTGGGAGAGAGCATGGTCTATTCAAGTTGCTAAAAGTCAGCATGGCTTTTTCCCCAAAAAGCTGGAGAGGGCCATGAGCTTACAGAGAGGATAAATAGCACAGGACTTTTTAGCCAGTGTGTTGTGATTATATATAAAGTACTGGTTGATATGTTTTAAGTCCTAGAAATAAATTAACTTTGAACCACTCCCCACTTGAGCTCCAAGTCAAAGGGCATTTCCCCAAGATGAGAAGGTTGTACCACAAGGAAACCCAAGAACAGAAACTTCAAATTCTTGGCTTTTACATTTAAAACAAACAAAAATAATAGGCTGGGTATTAAAAAAAATTGGGAAGTGTACTTGCGGAGTAAGTATTGTCCTACATGGGGGTTCCCAAGAGTTGGACCTGAGCACTGCCTTACAGAGTAAAGGCAATCCCCAGTAGGCTGTGGGGAGCAGCCAGATATTTTCCAGTGTGTCCAGAAAGTGACATTTAAGAGCAGAAGGGTACAAGTGAGGCCATGCAAACACTGCATGTGTCTAGAGGAGGAAGGACAAGGGATCCCTATGTTGGGGTGGATACTGGTGGCTGTCAGTTAATATTTCTTAAATCATGCTGACATACCTTCGTTAAGTATTTGGGCATTATCTGAAGGACATTTGAAAGCTATTGTAGGCTTTTAAATACAAACTTATCTTGATGGTATCATTCTAGCTGGATGTAGAGCGCATTTGAAGCAGGTGAGATTGATTTAGAGGGAAAACTGTTGGAAGGTTATTGCAGTGGTCCAGGCAAAAGATGATGGTAGTTTGTACAAGGGTGGTAGCAGTGGGCAAGAACAGAAATGGACAATCTATAGCTATCACATATCATTAGGAAATAGTGCTTGACTAGATGTCAAGAATGATGCCTAGGTTTCTGGCTTGAGCAGAAATGATAGTACCATTTATGAATATTGGGATCACTGGGGGTAGAGAAGTTTTTTTTTGAGAAATAGCTGAATTAAATGTTAAATGTACTCATTCTGAAGTATCAGAATGGAAATGTCAAGTTGGTAGTTGGTTACATGGGCCTAGAATTTAGCAAAAAAATCACCGCTAGAGGTGTAGATTTAGGATTCATTTGCCTAGAGATAATATTAAGCCATGGGAGTGGGCAAGATTCCCAGGGGCGGTGGTTCTCAAACCAGTGCTCAGGAAAATCACCTGGTGAGTTTGTTAAAATGCAGATTGCTGGGCCCCACCCCCCAGAGTTTCTGCTTCTATAGGTCTGGGGTGAAGGCCTCAGAATTTGCAGTTCTAACAAGTTCCCAGGTGATGAGATGCTCCTGGTCTAGGGACTACACTTGGAGAACTACCGGCCTAGGGAGTGAAGAGCAAGAAGAAAAAATGGGTGGAGCCCTTGAGAAACTCCATTATTTAATGGTCAGTTATAGAAGAAAAGTCCTGCAAAGAAAAGTCCAGAGGTGTAGCCAGAGAGATATGAAAAATACCAGAAGAGCGTGTTGTCATAGGATTCAAAAGAAGAAGACATTTCAAGAAGGCGTGCATTCCTGAATGTTGATGGAAGACCAAGATAGATTAAGACCGAAAAGTGTCCTCTAGGCTTAGCAATAGGAATATTGCAGGCCTTAGCAGGGTAGCTTTTGTGGAGTTGGTGAGGGTGGGGTGGGGAGCCCAGAGTAGAGTGGGTTGAGTGAGAGAAAGTTAAGAAATTGAAGACTGTTTATCTGTGGAGGGGCAGAAGAAGAGGTGAAGTGGAGGGACTTCTATTTTCCTAAAAGGGAAGAGGCTTAAACTATAGAAGGAGAGAAATAGAGATTAAAGATACTAAAGCAGTGATCCTCAGCCAGGGCATGATGTTGCTGCCTAGGGGGCTTTTGGCAATGTCTGGAGATCTTTTTGGTTGTCACAACCAGGGAGGAGGCAGGGATGCTACTGGCATCACATGGGTAGAGGCAAAGGTTGCTAAACATCCTACAGTGCACAGGACAGCCCCTTTGCCTCAGTAGGGGATAACTCTAAAGGACCATCCCAGTTCAAAAGTACCTTGTAGGGTTAGCTAAGGCAGTTCAACTTCTGCTCAGTTCTTATTCCTTCACTTCCTTATGGGCAGAAGTGGATTAACCAAGGTACACACAGGCTTACTTGTGCTTGCTTACTAATCTATAGTACACAATTTCACCTGTTTCCATATGGTGACAAACAGGTGAAATCATGCACGACAGATTAGTGAATCAGTACAACTAAACCCGTGCATACCTTGCTTATTGGGTAATCCATCCCTGCACAGGTGTTGTTCCTAAAACTCTCCACAATGAACGTCTTGCACACATCTCTGTGGTAGAATTCTCTTTACAGAGATCCAACCTAAGACACAGGTTCACTAGACAAAACTAATGAGAGATATTATTTCAACTTTATCATGTTGTCAAAATTCAGATAACTGAGACTCGAGTACATATAGTACATAATTGTTATTGTTTCCCCGTATCTTGAGAAAATTTTTAAAAAACTGAAAAAGGAAGAAAAGAATGTTAATCACAGTGACAAGAATTTTAAAAGTTGCTTTGCTCTTTTCTAAATGATTAGAGTATAAGCCACTATTTTAGGCGTATAATCCCAGTAACAGTAAAGAAGTTACAGCATCAAGTGTGGAAGAAGAGGGGCTTTAAGCTGGGAGACCCCATTGGTACTAAATAAAGGAGGTATACTTACAAAGATTTATGGCCTATCCTTCACAGTCCCATCCAACAAAGTTGGACAACCAGTCCTTTAATGATTACTTTAAAAAGTACAGGATTTGGGGTTGATTGGTTCAGACTGAGCTACAGCCCTGTGGTGAATTAAAGATGGCTGCAGATATTCTGACATTCCTCCCATAAAGAGGTAGAAAATATTTCACCTCTCCTTGAATCTTCGCTGGCCTGTGACTGCTGTCATGTTAAGCTAGCTTACGATGTGGCCTTTAAGGGAACTGGTGGCTTGACTCAGTCTTTTGACATCTAAGAAGTTCAGCCACCCTGCTGGGAAGGCCCAAGACTCCAGCTACACCTGGGCTCAGTCTTCCAGCCATCCTATCAAGGCACCTGCATGTGAGTAAAGCTATCTTGGCTCCTCCAGACCTGATCACCCACAAGCTGAATACCACTGAGTGACCTAGTCCATGCTGAAGGAACAGAAGGATTGCCCTACTGAATTCTATCCAAATTCCTGACCCACAAAATTGTGAGATAAAATAAAATAAGCCAATAAGTTCTGGGGTAATATGTTACACAGCAGTAGGAAACCAGAACAGGCTTTCACCAGCAAGGGCACTGCAAGGACAAAAGCTGAAGGATAAAATACTTCCCAAATTTTCTCCTCCTTTTTGAAACGAAGAGGCATGTGTGAATGTATATGCACATGGGTCACTTGGCTGTATGTGCCAAATTTTCTGAAGTGTTCTAGGTCAGTCCATCTCTGGGGAATGAAGATCCATGACATTCTGGGATACTGTGATTGGGTTGCAGTTTTGAAGTTGATCCTAGTTGAGTTATCAGCATTGAAAGCAATTTGATTGAAAGCATTGGCCTTCCAAGCTATATGACCTGGCACAAGTCACTGACTATATCTGTTTCCTCATCTGTAAAATGGGGTACAATAAAACCCCATAGAATAAAATGTTGTTGTTAGTTGCCATCAAGTTGATTCTGACTCATGGCAACCCCATGTGTGCAGAGTAGAACTGCTCCACAGGATTTTTAAGCCTGTGATCTTTCAGAAGCAGATTGCGAGGCCTATCTCCCAAGAAGCCTCTGGGTGTGTTCAAACTGCCAACCTTTTGGCTAGTAGTCAAGTGCTTAACCGTTCGTACCACCCAGGGACTCCATAGAATAAAATAGAGAATAAAAATGAAATAGCAAGAAATCAAGAAATTCTGATTAGAATACTAAAGTCATTGAACATTAAATTACCTCTGAGCTTCCTAGCAACCAGGTAGGGTGAGGAAATAGGATGAATCACATAACTTTCACTCTGTAGAAGTAGGAAGCAAGTGGCTGATCAAGAGAAACAGGTTTGTTTTCTCCTGTCCCTGATTATTAAGACCAATTTTTCGTAAGGTTTTTCCTGGCCTTTACCATTAAGAGCAATTTTTCACCAGGTCTTTGTAAAAAACAGGTGGTATGCAATATATTGAATTTTTTTTTTAATTTTTATTGTGTTTTAAGTGAAAGTTTATAAATCAAGTCAGCCTCTCATACAAAAATTTATATACACCTTGCTATATACTCCTAGTTACTTTCCCCCTAATAAAACAGCACACTCCTTCTCTCCATAGTGCATTTCCATGTCCTTGAATGATATTTTTGAAAGTTTTTTTTCTCTTCTTCCTCCCTCATCCCTTCCCTTTATTTACTTTTTCCTTCTGCCTTTACAGAAGTGCCATTCTCAGCACATCATACATGCTATCAACATAACTTACCATTGATTCTCTACTTATTTTTAACAGTTTTAAGTATAATTTACTACCATAAAATTCACCCATTGTTAAGTGTACAGTTCAACGATTTGTCGTAAATTTATAGTTTTGGGCCAGTATTTCTTAAACATAGTCTTTCTGTCCCTCTCTCCTCTTTTTTTTAGTTCTGTCATTATACATATGTTAGTTCGCTTAATGTCACATTGTTCATTTTTCTTCAGTCGTTTTTCTCTCAATTCTTTAGATTGGGGCATTTCTACTAACCAATCTTCAAGTTCACTGATTTTTTCTTCTGCTGTCTCAAATCTAAATAAAAACAAGATACTGTCATTATGATTGACCCAAAGCTGTCCATTGGCTGTTTAATTGGGGCAGGGGCCCAGAAATTCTTCTAAATGTGCAACATACTTGAATGGCTCTGGAAAACTGGCCATGACCTAATGTTCCATCCTACATGATCCCATTGCATGTGAAAGCCAGCCCAGATGCTTATACAGACAGTGCAGCTAATGATGACAAAACCAGATCTGTTTGGGAGCTCAGCTGTCTTGTCGTTGTGGCTCTCTCAGTTAAAACTGGGTTGCTTTTCTGACAACCTCTTCTAGTCAGCTTTGTTAGATGATTTGAAATTATACTTCAATGTATGCTTCAAATACTTTGACTCTTTCCCAGCCTGCAGCCTACCTTGTTAATTTGTTATAACATCTGCCTTGGCCCCCTGTCATCACTTCTTTTGGGTCCTGACAATCTCAATGCAATGAAGCTTGTTTAGGGTTGGTTTGATGGCTGTGAAGCAAATGTTCTGTAGTCATCATCAAATTGCAGTTCTTAAACACCCACCCAAGAGTTAGTTAATCATAGTTAGAGATGTGTTCTGGCTCTTTGAAGTGAAGGACAGCCAGCAGATTTTACAGATAAAATACACAGAGGCTTCATATGGCATCATGACAAGGCCAGCTCTCTTCATATCAAAGGACATTGGATTTTACAGTACCTTTGACTTTGAATGGAAAGTTTGGCCTCTCTAGCTCTTTTTTGATTTGGGAAAGTGCAGAGCATGGTAGAAGGGACTTGAACTTTGAATTCAGACAGACTGGTCTTCTGACTTTATGGCCTTGAGCAACTGTCTTCATTTCTCAGAATTTGTCCCCTCACTTGCGAAGTGTGGTAATACATATCTTACAGAGCTGTCGTGGGAATGAGGAAATATGTAAAACACATTGCAGGTGCTCAAATATCAATTCCCTTCCCTTATTGAGTAGAATAGCTACCACTTTACGAAAGGGGTTTTCAGACTTGACTAGAACTCAGAGGCTACGTTCTTTAATGAAGAGCCTAATTCTTGGATAATAATGGCTTAACCACAAGGACTTGAGTAATTATCTTATGGCTTTGAACTTCTCTTGGCATGCGGCTCTACCCAGCCCATATAAAAATGAATACCACTGAGTAGTCAAATGTTCCTCAGTTGTAAGCACTCTTAACACAGATCTTTAAAAAGTATTTAATAGCCAGAAATCAAATACCTACATTTGAATGTTAAATATGAAAACCAAGAGTCCCAATGAATCCAAAGGCTTTTATGTGTTCTTAGAATGAAGATATCCCCATTTCTTTTCATAGTTCATGATGAAGGGAGGAGACAGGAAGGTAGAAATAAGAAAATATGCCTGTTTTGGGTTCCACTGAAAACTTCTGGTACACTTTCCTACAGGGACTACACTCCCCCTTTAGTGGGAATTTTTCACAATTACGATACCACCATTAATTATTGTTGTTAGGTGCTGTTGAGTTGGGTCTGACTCATAGTGATCCTGTGTACAACAGAAAAAAGACGGCCTGGTCCTGCACCATCCTCAGAATCCTTGCTATGTTTGAGCCCATTGTTGTAGCCACTGTGTCAGTCCACCTCGTTGAGGGTCTTCCTCTTTCTCGTTCTCTACTTTACCAAGCCTGATGTCCTTCTACAGAGACTGGTCACTCCCGATAACATGTCCAAAGTGTGTGAGATGAAATCTTGGCATCCTCACTTCCAAGGAGCATTCTGGCTGTACTTCTTCCAAGACAGACTTGTTCTTCTAGCAGACAATGGTATATTCAATATTCTTCACCAACATCGTAATTCAGAGGCATCAGTTCTTCAGTTTTCCTTATTCATTGTCCAGCTTTTGCATGCATATGAGGTGATTGAAAATATGGCTTGGGTCAGGTGCAACTTTGTCCTCAAAGTGACATCTGACATCTTTGCTTTTTAACACTTTAAAGAGGTCTTTTGCAGCAGATTCACCCAATGCAAAATACATCATTTGATTTCTTGACTGCAGCGCCCATGGGTGTCAATTGTGGATTCAAGCAAGACGAAATCCTTAACAATGTCAATCTTTTCTCCTTCTATCATGATGTTGTTTACTGGTCCAGTTGTGAGAATTTCTGTTTCCTTTGTGTTGAGGTGTAATCCATACTGAAGGCTGCAGTCTTTGATCTTTATCGGTAAATGCTTCAAATTCTCTTCACTCTTGGCAAGCAAGTTTGTGTCATCTGCATATCGCAGGTTGTTAATGAGTCTTCCACCAATCCTGATGGCACATTCTTCTTCCTATAGTCCAGTTTCTTGGATTATTTGCTCAGCATACAAATTGAATAAGTATGGTGAAAGGAAACTCCCCTGAAACACACCTTTCTTGACTTCAAATCATGCAGTGTCCCCTTGCTCTGTTCGAACGCTTGCCTCTTGGTCTATATACAAGTTCCACATGAACACAATTAAGTGTTCTGGAATTCCCATTCTTTGCAATGTTATCCACAATTTATTATGATCCACACTGTCGAATGCCTTTGCATAGTCAATAAAACACAGGTAAACATCTTTCTAGTACTCTTTGTTTTCAGCCAGGAACCATCTGACATCAGCAATGATATCTCTGGGTCCATGTCCTCTTCTGAATCTGGCTTAAATTTCTGAAATTTTCCTGTCAATGCACTGCTGCAACCACTTTTGAATGATCGTCAGCAAAATTTTACTTGCATGTAATATTAATGGTAGTGTTCAATAATTTCTAGATTCTGTTGGATCACCTTTCGTTGGAATGGGCACAAATATGGGTCTCTTCCATTTGGTTGGCCAAGTAGCTGTCTTCCAAATTTTTTGGCATAAACAAGTGAGCACCTTCAGCGCTGCATTTCTTTGTTGAAACATCCCAATCGGTGTTCTGTCAATTCCTGGACCCTTGTTTTTTGCCAATGCCTTCAGTGCAGTTTGGACTTCTTCCTTCACTACCATCAGTTCTTGATCATATGCTACCTCCTGAAATGGTTGAAAGTCGACCAATTCTTTTTGGTACGGTGACTCTGTGTATTCCTTCCATCTGCTTTTGATGCTTCCTTCATCATTCAATATTTTGCCCTTAGAATCCTTCACTATAGCAACTTAGGCTTGAATTTTTTCTTCAGTTCTTTCAGCTTTAGAAATGCTGAGCATGTTCTGTCATTTTGGTTTTCTAACTCCAAGTCTTTGAACATTTCATTATAATTTACTTTGTCTACTTGAACTGCCCTTTGAAATCTCCTGTTCAGCTCTTTTATTTCATCATTTCTTCTACTTGTTTAGCTACTCTATGTTCAAGAGCAAGTTTCAGAGACTCTTCTGACACCCGTTTTGGTCGTTTCTTTCTTTCCTATCTTTTTAATGATCTTTTGCTTTCTTCATGCATGATGTCCTGGATGTCTTCACACAACTCATCTGGTCTTAGGTCATTAGTGTTCAATGCTTCAAATCTCTTCTTGAGATTGACTCCAAATTCAGCTGGGATATGCTCAAGGTCATATTTTGGCTCTGGTGGATTTGTTTTAATTTTGTTCAGCTTCAACTTGAACTTGTGTACAAGCAATTGGTGGTCTGTTCTGCAGTTGGCTCCTGACCTTGTTCTGCTAGATGATATTGAGTTTTCCACTGTCTCTCTACACAGACGTAGTCAATTTGATTTCTCTGTTTTCCATCCAGTGAGGTCCACCTGTATAGTTGCCATTTGTATTGTTGAAAAAGGTATTTTATTTGCAACGAATAAGTTGTTGGTCTTGTAAAATTCTGTCATGTATCTCTGGCGTCATTTGTATCACCAAGGCCATGTTTTCCAACAGTTGATTCTTCCTCTTTGTTTCCAACTTTCGCATTCCGTAATTGTTGTTGTTAGGTGCCATTGAGTGGGTTCCCACTCATAGCAACCCTACGTACATCAGAATGAAACACCGCCCGGTCCTGTGCCAGCCTCACAACTGTTGTTATGCTCGAGCCCATTGTTGCAGCCACTGTGTCAATTCATCTCATTGACGGTCTTCCTCTTTTTTGCTGACTTTCTACTTCACCAAGCATGATTTAGATAGAAGCTGCCTGAGCTTTGGATTCTATCAGTGCAGATTGAGATGGAACAATTCAGTTCAGACATCTCATATGCTGATTACCCATCATCTATATCCAGTTATTAAAACAGGATTGCTAATCTCCATGGCAACACATGGTCAGTTTAGTTCTCATTGCTGTGTTTATGCTAAAAAAAAATTTCTTCTAAAAATTTTTACTAACACTTTTTTGATTAATTTGGGCTGATGTGTCCCCACATAACAACCCTTTTTAGTTTAAATTAGACAGATGTAATTCAATATATTTTCCTTTAAGCATATTTAATAGGGATATGAAAGTCAGAACTTATACAAAATATAGTGTAAATCAGAGGCTAGTTGTCAACTTTATGAAAAAAGACCCAGAATTCCTTCTCTAGTTGGAACTTTACTAGTTCAACCAAATAGGTGATAGAGTCATGGACAAGACAGGGATGATTGGGAAGAGCTCTCACCTAGATTCTAGGGCTGTTACCAACCAGTTTTTGATGTTGGTTACATCAGATAATTCTCTGGGTCTCAGTTCCTTGTAGTAGGGGGTTGAGCAAGATAATCTCCATGGTTTCCCCTGTAAATTCTGTCAATTCAAGGAACTCATCTATTGTATAAAACAAAGCATAAATTTCTGTCTTGGAAATTCTGAGTCATTTCCTACAGAAGTATTTGTTAGTGGAGTCAGAAATTTCTTCATCTCTATTTTCTATTATTCCTTAGTTCTATATAACTTCCAATGGTAATAGAATTCTAAATATTTTATTGTAACAGCAGTAATTTAACACTGAATTCAAGAGCATATGGAAGAAAAAAAATTCAAACCGACAGTATGCCTAATATGTCTCATATGATAATGAGCTTATTCAATAAGCTTGCAAAGTTTTTAACCAATGCAGTCTTATGTTTTACAATTTATCTCTATAAAATCTACTGAGTATTGCCTTTCCCATTCGATTCAAATTTATGCAAGCTGACATTAGTGAGCATACTGTCCTTCAAATCACACCTATCATGGTACATGACTTGAGTCCTAAACTTAAATTCATTTTGGCCTTACAATTCCCTTGCTGCCTTTTGATACATTTAAGGTTGCTTTTGGTATTACTCAACCACATTTTTGAACATTTAGGATAATTCTTACTATTTAAAAAGAAAATTGAGAACCAAGCCTCTACTAACCATAAGAATTGACTTTAAAATGTGACTCACTCAGTTTGATGGTCAGCCAATTTTTTTTTTTTTTTAGATTAGGTTTGACTGGAAAATTGAGAAAGCAAAGGCTATTAATAATGACAGGAGGTGGGCGTATGAACAGGTGTAGTAGATTGTGGTGACAGATATGTGAAATTGCTGCAGTTCTAAAGAACCACATCCCCATTTCTTAGGCACATTCTCAGCAAATGGCGGTTTATGACTCGGAAAAAGATGTACTGAATATTGAAATGAGATTGTCAGAATCTGTTTCATTCAGGAGGGTGGCAAGAGGTAAATTTAAAATTTTAGAACTCAAAAAATAAGAATGACTATTATTTGTTTTAATCTGAATTTTACACCAGTAAAAGAGATCAAACACACTCAGAAACATTTATATTGACCACGACTTTTTTGGTTGATAACACCTCAACCTTTATGTTGAGATGTATGGATTACACCTCAATATAAAGAAAACAAAATCCTCACAATAAGCAACATCATGATAAATGGAGAAAAGGTTGAAGTTGTCAAAGATTTCATTTTACTTGGACCCACAATCAACAGCCATGGAAGCAGCAGTCAAGAAATCAAGACACATTGCATTGAGAAAATCTGCTGCAAAAGACCTCTTTGAAGTGTTAAAAAGCAAAGATGTCACCTTGAAGACTAAGGTGCGCCTGACCCAAGCCATGGTGTTTTCAATCACCTCATATGCACGTGAAAGCTAGACAATGCATAAGGAAGACCAAAGAAGAATTGATGCCTTTGAATTATGGTGTTGGCAAAGAATATTGAATATACTATGGACTGCCAAAAGAACGAACAAATCCGCCTTGGAAGAAGTACAGCCAGATTGCTCCTTAGAGACAAGGATGATGAGACTTTGCCTCACATATTTTGGGCATGTTATCAGGAGGGATCAGTCCCTGGAGAAGGGCATCATGCTTGATAAAGTAAAGGGTCAGTGAAAAGAAGACCTTCAATGAGATGGATTGACACAGTGGGTGCAACAATGGGCTCAAGCATAAGGACGATCATGAAGATGCTGCAGGACCAGGTAGTGTTTCGTTCTGTTGTACATATGGTCACTATGAGTTGGAAGTGAGCCGATGGCACCTAACAACAATAACAATGACTTGACTATGAAATTACTTTACTCCAATATCCAGGGAGTTATCAGATCTTAATGACTTAAGTAGCACCTTCTTTTCTCTTCCTTCACTGTTGCTACCTAGGCTAATGTCATTATCATTTCTTACCTGGATAACAAATTGACCTAAAACACAAATTTAATCATGCCCCTCTTCTGTTTAAAAACCTTCAATGAATTCCCATTGCCTTCAGAATAGAATTCAAACCTTTCAGCATGACATAAAAGATTCTTTATGGTCTGACATCTGCCCTCCTGTTCAACCTTATCTGCCAGCACCTTAACTTCTAAGGTCAGCAGTTTCAAATCCATCAGCTGCTCCTTGGAAGCCCTATGGAGCAGTTCTACTCTGTCCTACAAGGTCACTATGAGTTGGAATCGACTGGACAGCAACAAGTTTTGGGGTTTAAACTCACCTTGCTTTCTTATCGTATTTCTGTAACTGCACAGACTGCTCCCCTTACTTGGAAAGGCTTTCCTCGCTTCTTCTTCTGGTAAAGGCTTACTCATCTTTTAGGAGTCAGACACCATCTCCTTTCTTCATCTTCCTCACTCCTCCCATTCACATTAAGCCAGTATACTCACATTGCATATTCAGATGCATACCCCACTTCATGCCTCATTCTACTTGAAATCACACTTCATCATTGCACTGTTGTACAATTGTCTTTCTCTAGCCTGAGAGCTCCTAGAGGGAATGAACTGAGTCTTGTTCATTCTTTTGCCTTGGCACTTAGTATAATGCCTGGCACATTGCAGGCATGTATGTATATTAAATATCATAAATAATATAAATGTATGTTAAAGGAATCATAGAACATGCATAGTCCGAGAAAGAAAAATTCAACATGGAGTAATTTTAAAATGGAATTAATTATTGAAGGTGTTAGATCAAAGTATTTTTAGTGTTATTGAAGCTGCTGCACCTACAACCAAATCTCACAGTAAATATTTTTCTACTTGACCAAACCATATTAAAACAACAACCACCTTTCCTAATACTATTTTATTTTACTTAGAAAGAAAAGGAATATATATTTTAAAAATTCATAACTTTCCCTCTTTCAGGCTTCGGTTATCACTGGTATCTTAAAAATCTCTGAAACCCCGTCAATCCCAGTTGTCTGAGTTACCAAGTGCTGCGATAGCAGAAATACCGAAGTGGGTGTCTTTAAAGAACAGATATTTATTTTCTCACAGTTCTGGAGGCTAAGAGTCCAAATCAGGTTCTCGGCCATGTGGATTCCTTCCTCGTTGGTAGTCTTGAGTGTTCATTGGTTTCTTGGCATTCCTTGGCTTCTTATAGCATCTGTCTTCCCCCTGTGTGTATCCTGGTCTTTCTATAACTCAGAAGTGATTAGGTTTAGAATCCACCCCACATCAGTATGACCTTGTTAATGTAACGAAAGAAAAACTTTCCAAACAGGATTACATTCATAGGTAAAAAGGCCAGGAATTCAACACATATTCTGGACGGATACAATTCATCTATACACTAGTTAAAAGAGATAGCTACTGTTTACATCTCTTCGACTATTTATGCAAAAATTTTTAGGAACTTTACTTCTTATGTTCACAAAGTAATTCAGTGAAAAAAATGCAGGTTGCTATAACTTCATAAAGTTGAAACAATGGGCAAAACAAGGATGAATGTCCATGAATTTAGACATCTAGGAAATATTACCTTATTTTTCTATATGCCCATCATTCTAAGAACTTAATTTTGACAAAAGTCCCAGTAGGCTAGAAGGAGAGCAATTTGTACTTTCCTTCCGTCCTTGAAGTCCAGGGGCTGATGTAGTTCCTGGGTGTCAGTGAAGGTGGAGGGAAGGGGTGCCTGGTGTTTGCCCTGGTCATCCAACTAGCTTTCTCTCTGGGGTATTTTTGTAATACACCTGTGGGAAAATGACATGGTGCAACAACAGGTCACACCCAGTTGGCAATCATCTGAAATTGGCTATTGTAGGCATCTGAGATTCTGGACACAAAAAAGTGATAGCATACTCCTCTTTACCAGAACCGATTGATCCATTTTATTACCTATGCTCTCAAAGTATTTAATATGACCTCTGAGAAGATTAAACCAATTTTAAATAAGTTAGAATGTTATATAAAGTTTAATGCATATAATAAATTCCAAATAAATTCAATGCTATATAAGGTTTAATATATGTAATGTTGTGTTGAACAATAAAGTTAAAAGCAGATAAATTTTATTTATCGGAAATCATGATCACCAAACAAATTCCGTGGTCATTAAACACAAAGGAAAAGAATATTGGCTTTAAAATGCACAAAGATATAAACCCACTCAGAATAACACATGTGTCAATGTTGCCTTGTATGTACCAACAGAAAAAAGACTGAAAAAATGCATTCTAATGTATTAGCAGTGATTATTTTTGGATGGCAGGATAACTAGTAGTTTAATAATTTTTCCTTCTTAAATTTCTGTAATGCATATATGTATTACTGTAATAATAAATATATTACAATATATCTTTACTTTTCTATTTTTAAAATTGTAGTAGTCGGTCTTATCTTCAAGTTCTTCAGTGGAATAGATACCAAAGAATGCTACAAGAAAATCTCAGTAAGTAACTGTTACTCA
The DNA here is from genome assembly GCF_024166365.1 of Elephas maximus indicus. Classification (NCBI taxonomy): domain Eukaryota; kingdom Metazoa; phylum Chordata; class Mammalia; order Proboscidea; family Elephantidae; genus Elephas; species Elephas maximus. Next base: position 47,145,110 of record NC_064826.1, on the reverse strand, counting down.
TAAGGAGCGAACATCTACAGTACTAGCTCAAAATAGCTTATAAATGCAGATGATTCACAAACTTATAATTCTAGTACAGATCTCTCTCCTTAGTTCTACATTTTATTTCCAACTGCCAGCCTGACAGATCTATGGGAGGTCTCATAAGCAGTTTGCATGGATCATGTCCACTATTCCAATTCTGATACAGTGGTTTTCCTCCCCCCAAACCCCAAACTCAATATCACTGCCATCCATCCAATTGGTTATCTCAGTTGGGAAAGATTTACCTTTGATTCTCCATTTCCGTTGCCAGTGTCCTGATTTAGGTGACCATCTTTGCTCAAACAGGCTCCTTACCATACCCTCCTAACTGGTTACCCTGCTTCCTCTAGTTCACCTCTTATCCAGTGTTCAGCAGCCAAGAGCCTTCCTTCTAAAAAGTTATGCCACTCACCTACTCAGAACCCTTCAATGGCTTCTCATGGGCCTAACCCTAAATCTAAATCCCTTACCTCGGCCTAAGGGTCCTTCCCTCATGATCTAGTCCTTGTCTACCTGTTCTGCTCACCTCTCCTGCTACTCTTCCTCTTGATTGCCATGTTCCAGTCACACTGGTTTCTTTTCTGTTTTTCAAACAAAACAGTCCCACACCAGGGGCCTTGGCCTATGCCATTCTCTCTCCCTAGAACGTTGTTGCTCTGGTTCTTCTCATGGCAAGTTCTTACTTCCTTCATGTTTCCTATTCTTAAATGTCATTTCCTCAGAGAGGACATCTCTCATGTAGTTTCCCTTTCTTCTAACATTATTTTCTCTCAGTAGTGTTTCCTTAATAGTTATTATCATGTTGTTACCTGCCCTGGAGTCGATTCTGACTCGTAGCAACCGCACAGGACAGTGTAGTACTGACCCACAGGATTTCCTAGGCCATAATCTTTACAGGAACAGATTGCCATGTCTTTTCTCCTGTGGAGCTGCTGGTGAGTACAAACCTCTGACCTTTCAGTTGGCAGCTGAGTACTTTAACCATTGTATCACCAGGGTTCCTTTTTTAACTATTATACTTTATATTTATTGTGTTCATATGCTTACTTGTTGTTCTTCTCCACTTCTCCTTAATGAGGATAGGAACCATGGCCATATTACTGTGGTTTTTGAGGAGTTGATCCATTTCATCTAATTTGTCAAATTTAAAGTTATTTGTAGCACCCACTTATACTTTTAATGTCTGCAGGTTCTGGAGTAATATCCCCTCTTGCATTCCTGATATTGACCCAGTCTGGGTCTTCTTTTTTTTTTTTCTTTTTGATGACCTTGCCAGAAAATTATCAATATCATTGATGTTTCAAAGAAATATTTGGTGTCAACTTTGTCACTATTTTCCATTTCAGTGATTTCTGCTCTTATCTTTATTATTCTTTCTGCTTACTTTGGCTTTTGCTTTTCTTTTTCTAGTTTCTTAAAGTGGAAGTTTAGATTATTGATCTGAGATCTTCTTTTTCATTATAAACACTAAATACTATTAATTTATCAATAATGTCATCTTGGTGTTGTCATCTGTTGTTTGTCTTTACACATGCAAATTGAGAATTTCCTGGTTCTTTTTATGTCCTTGATGTTTTATATATTGTTATGATATTCTGGTCTTGTTTAAATTTTATGGAAATGTTGGTATTTTTATTTTAGCAGAAAATTTCCCTGTTTGGGTTCAGGCCACAAATTCTGACCAGTTTTTTGTGAATTGTGGTTCCAATATCAGTTGAGTTTTCAATGCCTTTGCAGTTCTAGTCACATCTATCCTGAGTGTAAGCCACCTGGGACCTAGGCAGTGGTCAAGCCGGTTTGTTCAGTTCTCAAAGTCTTTGATAAGCTGTTCAGGGTCAGATGTACGTATGTGGAGCTTGGGGGTGAGCCCAGGAGTTCATAAACAACTTTATGTGATTGTTTTTCTAAGTTGCTCCCTCTTTGAAATCTCTTCAGAATTTTCTGGTTCCCCGAGCCTTCCTTTTTCAGTCCTCCAGATGGAAAACTGGGACCTCAGTTACCTTGCTCTGCCAAGAACTTCCTGTGACTGCACCCATATCTGGAGCTGCTCAGGAGGAGGTCATGATCCCCATTGTTCTCAATGCTGTGGTGTTGATTCTGAATCGTAGCAACTCTATAGGGCATGATAGCCTGGAGAAAAGAAAAGGTAAGAGAAAATTCTGAGCATTAAACCTGTTGCCATATTAAAAACAAACAAACAAACCCATTGTCGTTGGGTCTATTCCGACTCATAGCGTCCCTGTGGGACAGAGTAGAGTTGCCATATAGTTGATTTCAAATCCTAGTGACCCTATAGGACACAGTAGAGCTGCCCCATAAGGTTTCCAAGTCTGTAGATCTTTATGGAAGCAGACTGCCGCATCTTTCTCCTGAACTGCCGACCTCTTGGTTAGTAGCCGAGTGCTTAACCACTGTGCCATCGGAGCTCCTGTCTGAGCATTAGGGGTCCCTTTTCTTGCTCCTTGATTCAGAACTAGAGGTCTTCTTCTGAAGCTCCCTCTGTCCATGCCCAGTTCTTACTTCCAGGTTTTGGGTTGCTTTGAGTCCAGGCCAGGGAATACTGGAGGGACAAGAAAGAGGGAAAGTCTAGCAGTACTTCAAATTCTGATCTTCCCCAATCTGACTGCTACCATTTAATTTTTAGAGTCTTCAAATAGCTGCGACATTTCCAGGTTTTATATCTGCATTCGGTGGGAGAAGCAGGATGGAGTTTACTTACCAGGTATATTAACTTCATATTGTAGGGTACATTTTCCATTTTTGTCAAATAGTTAATGGGTACACCCACATACTCCTGATTGGACATTTAGGTTGTTTCCAGTTTCTCTCTGTTATTAATTGTGATGGATGAGTGTGTAGTTAGAAGAACTCAGGAAAATCTCTTTTTCTGGGGCCCAGGCCTTCCAAGAAAATTCCTGTTAAAATGAGGCTTTTTCCCTTTCACCATCAGACTGTCCCTTAAATTACCTCAAACTAGGAAGCTTTAAATTAGAAGCAAGATTAAGCCACTTTGTTACAATGCAGCAGCTTGAATTTAGGGGCAAATGTTTTATTTGAGCTATAAGACCACGATTGGCTTAAAGCAATATAATTTGAGGGCGCGGGGGCGATCTAGCCCATGCATGCCTAGCCATTGTTGATAAGACCCATGGCTGCCTCTGGAAAGCATCATAGCTTTCTGCCTTTCTCTCTTGATGTCGGACTGCCATAAGAGGACACAAGTTAGTCCATGTGTTACACCTGCTGGAACCTGCAGAAGGAATCTGGGTGTGAGGCAGACCTTGTGATCTTGGGAGACCCACAGGAATCCAAATGCTCCCACTTCTCTCTCCTCACCATCAGTATACTCTGCATCTTTCCTGGGGTGGTGAGAATTATAACTTGTAATCTTTCCTGGGGTAGGGACCTTCATTTTCTCACCCTATTGGGTCTGCAGAGGGAGGGAGGTAGAATAAAGCTTGTTTTTTTGTTCTATCGTATATCATGAGTCTGCTTTTTCTATAAGGGCCCATTTGATTAGAACAAGAAGAACCAACTTTTAGTTCTACCTTGGAAAGTAAAAAATTAGTCTAGTTTTCTTTTTTCAGGATCAATCTCTCTATATTGTTAGGCTTCTCTCCAGAAATCTGCATTTCCAATAAAAATATGTCAGAATGCTTGTCTCACCACACTTTAACTAATAATTTTCATTTCTAATATTCATTCATGTGATAGGTGAAAGATGGAAGTTTCTTATTTTAAATTTATAATTCTTTAATTGCTAGCGAAGTGTAACAGTTTTCCATGTTTACCATCAGCTGAATTTCTTCTTTTGTGAACTGTCTATTCTCATCCGTTGCCCATCTATTTCCCCACTTGAGGTGTGTGTGTGTGTTTTGCAAAAGTTTACACAGCAAATTTGGTTCCCATTTAACAATTTCTATACATATTTTTCAGTGACATTGGTTACATTTTTCACCGTGTTTTTTTTTTTTTTATCAACATTCTCATTATTTCCTTCTGATTGTTCTGTTTCCATTTATCTAGCTTCCCTTTCCCGCTCTTGCCTTCACATCTTTGCTTTATGGTAAATGTTGGCCATTTGGTTTCATATAGATGATTATTTAAAGGAGCACAGTACTCATGGGTGATATTGTTTATTTTAAGAGCCACTCTGTTATTTGGCTGAAAGGTGACCTCTGAGAGTGGCTTCAGTTCCAAGTTTAAAGAGTAGCTCAGGATGATAGTCTTGGAGGTTCCTCCAGTCTCTACTGGTCCAGTAAATCTGGCCTTTTTTTAAGGAATTTGAGTTTTGTTCTACATTTTTCTCCCATTCTATCTGGGACCATCTATTGAGTTCCTGGCCAGAATGGTCAGTAGTAGTAGCTGGGCACCATCTACTTATCCTGGTCTCAGAATAGATTATGCTGTGGCTCATGTGGGCTATTAGTCCTGTAGACTGGTTTCTTCTTTGAGTGTTTGGTTTCCTTCTTTCTCTTTTGCTCCTGATGGTAAGAGACCAATAGTTGCACCTTAGTTGGCTACTCACAAGTTTTCAAGGCCCTAAACTCTTGTCTTAGTCATCTAGTGCTGCTATAACAGAAATACCACAAGTGGATGTCTGTAGCAAAGGGAAGTTTATTTCCTCACAGTAAAAAGTAGGCTAAAAGTCCAAATTCAGGGTGTCAGTTTCAGGGGAAGGCATTGTCTCTCTGTCCGCCTTCTCATCAATGTTCCCCTGGACTAGGAGCTTCTCCGTGCAGGGACCCTGGGTCCAAAGGATACGCTCTGCTCCTGGCACTGCTTTCTTGGTGATATGAGGTTCCCCTGTCTCTCTGCTCACTTCTCATTTTTATGTCTCAAGAGATTGCCTCAAGACACAATCCAATCTTGTAGATTGAGTGCTGCCTCACTAACACAACTGCTGCGCATCCTCCATCATTAACATTATAGAGGCAGGATTTGCAACATGTAGGAAAATCATACAATACCGGGAATCATGGCCCAGCCAAATTGATACACACATTTGTTGGGGGACGTAATTCAATCCATGACAATGCTATTCACCAAACTTAGATGTAGAACAACATCTTTATGAACTAGGTTTCTCTACTTGTTTTGAGGTGTTACATTTTAAAAGATTTAACATTTTCGAATTATCATTTAGAAAAATCAGTAGTGGAAATATATAGAAGAGTAATGAAACTATTCTACAGCTTTGAAATATTGTTTACCCTAAGTTTACCTAAGAGAATGGTGGCAAGGGTCCACATTAATACCTGAAATCTAGAAAGACTTTAAAAGTCTAAATTAAGGTAATAGATTCAATTTTCTTCTTCTAACCTTTTGATCAAACCAGTTACAAAGGTTCTTCTCCCTGCCCTGCCTGCCCTCTGGTGGAAGTGCTACAAGCAGGCCAAGAGACTAAGCAAGCCATAAAAGGGAAAAGTGGAAAAGAGTAGGGAAAGGCTAAAAGACTTTCTGTTATTCTTTATAGGGTTTTCACTGGCTAATCCTTGGGAGTAGATCACCAGCCTTTTCTTCCTAGTCTGCCTTAGTATAGAAGCTCTGCTAAACTCTGTTCACCATAAGTGATCCTGCTAATATTTCAAATACCAGTGGCATAGCTTTCAGCTTCACAGCAACATGCAAGTCACCACAGTATGCCAAATTGACAGACGGGTGGTAGAACAAAGCAGGCTTGGAAGACATGCTACCAGAATGTTCCTTAGAAGCAAGGATGGCAAGACTTTGACTTGCTTACTTTAAACACCTCATCAGGAAAGACCAATCACTTAGAAAAGGACATCTAAAGAGCAACCAGCCCCTGGATTATTAAAGGGCCTCTGTTTGACTAGAACAAACCTCTGTTCCTTGGTTTTTCCAACATTAAATGGGGACAACAGTACTTACCATAAAACTATTATTTTTGAGCTGGTACTTTTCCTTAGGTACTGCTCTACCTTTAATCTTGCTGAACTGGATAATTTCCGCAAAGGAAAACCATTCCTTTTCAAATTCTTTATCTGAGAAAGAACACAGGTTGGTATAGTGTAAAGAACAATGGACTAGGAAGTAAGGGCTCTATTGCCAGCTCTGCCACTTGCTAACTACTAGTTGGCTGCCCTTGGGTAAATCCCTTAACCTCTCTGAGTCTGGGTTGCCTCATCTGTAAATTAAGAACAATGATATTAATGGGTCTATTGTGAGGCTCAAATGAGATAATGGTAGTGAGAGTGCTTTGTAAACAATAAACCACTCCACAGATCTAGGGTAATATGAAAGCAGTGTTGACAAATCTTTTCTCTGAATCAATGTTTAACTTGACTTGGTTGTCTGTATATTTTAAAATAAAAGAAAAAAAATCAGTTTATCCTTTTAATCTTTAGCAAATAAATGGAGCCTTTGGTTTCATATCAACAGAAGAAGCAAAGTCCACGTCCTGATGTGACCCAGGTCTGTATGTGGACTCTCTAGATCTCACTTCCATTTTTATTTTAATTATAGCATTGAAACAGTAAAAGGTTTAAAATTACACTTTTCAAAACTGGTCATTATTTGATAAATTTACATTTCAAAAATATTGCTCATTGGGTTCTTTTATCATTACCTTGGCCTAAATATGAGTTTATTGGCATGATGATGATAATAGTTTATAGGTTTTCACCATTTCCTTGAAACTATAATAATTCAGAAGACAAGTAATATTAAGTGGCTTAAGTTACAGTGCGTATATAGTGTATTCTGCACCTGAAGATAAAAGTGAAAATACGTAGAATCATATAACCAGAAGAGTTGAAAGTTCTGCACTCCCTTCCTGTCGCACACACAATCTCTCTTCCCAAGTTAGTATGATAAACTAGAAGAAAAACAAAAATAGTAGCTATCTGAAAAGAGCTAGAACTGTCAGTGTACCTGGTGCAAGCCACTGTTATTTCTTGACTAGGTGTTTACGATGGCTTCCCATCTCTCTTTTCTACTTTAAGTCTGTTCTTAGCATAGCAGCCAGAAGGATTCTGTTATCGTGTCACTTATCTGCTCAACACCTTCCAACAGCCTTTACTTCTCTGTCCTTGTTTTCTGCCCACTACCTCACTCCAGCCACGCTGGCCTCCTTGAACACACCAGGTCCACTTGGGCCTCGAGTCTTGGCCTGGAATGATCTTCCATCAAATATCTGCACTAGTGACTTCCTCACCTCCTTCAGATTCATTCATTTTCTCTGTGAGGTCTCCCCTGTCACCTCTTTTAAAATTGCAATTCTCAGACCTCCACTAGCACTTCCTATACCCTATCCTTCTATAATGCTTATCACCATCAAACACACACACATTTACTTATTTCCTTTGCTTATTGTCTGTCTCCCCATCTAAAATGTAAGCCCGTGGGAAGCAATGTATTTTGTCAGTTTAGTTTTTTTTTTTTTTTTTCTTTTCACTGCCTGTATTCTCAACACCCAGAACTTTGCCTGGCTCATAGTAAGCACTCGATAAATGTTTGCTGAATGAATGAAACAAACATTAGCCATGGTCCTGTTTAATTTGAGCACTGTAAAAGTTGCAAAATTTTCACCAAATCTTACAAAAAAGCCCTAAAACTTTGGATATCATCTGACGATGAGTCCTACTGTTACAACATCCGAGGTCTCAGAGTTCTCCTCTCCCACTCTTTCCCCCCACCCCAGTATTTTGGCTGTTAAATCTGTTGATTTAATATCTCCTTTAATTGATCACTATTCTCTTTAGTGTAAGCATAATTGTAAATCACTACTTGTTTGCCATGGAAGGAACTCTAGTAGCACAATGGCTGAGCAATTGGCTGCTAACTGAAAGGTCGATGGCTCGAACTCACCAGCGGCTCTTCAGCACAAAATACCTGGCAATCTGCTCCTGTAAAGATTACAGCCTAGGAAACCCTATGGGGCACTTCTACTGTGTCCTGTAGGGTTGCTGTCACTCGGAATTGACTTGGCAGCAAACAACAACAAGTATATGCAGATATTTCGATTTTCAAGAAGAGAGAAAAAGAATGAGAGTGATGCAAACACTATGACTCCATGGCACACAACAATAGTTTGCCATGAAGAGAGGAAAGAACTGAATGATAATGAAGCACTTGTCCTTTGCGTGTTTTGACACTAGTCTCCTGAAGGTGTTAGTTTAAGCCTCTCGTTTTCTGATTCCTCTTTCTCTCCTATCTCCAAAATATAGGTGTTACCCTACATTAACAATCTCATCTACTTCTATAAAAAAACTTCTATGGCCTCCGTTATTTCTTCTTCTTAAATTACTGTCAAATTTGTAAGCCTAACTTTGACTTTTTTTCTTTGCTCCTTGTGCTACATTTCCAGTGCTGGGCTGGGCATATCCATCTGGCCATCTTTGAAAATCTCAAACTTCATACGTCTAAAATCAAATTTGCCTTTTTCCTTTAAAAGTGGCTTCTGTTCTAGCGGTCTGTTTCTGTTAATGACCTTGCCTTCCTCCAAGTTTTGAAATGTTTCCAAAGCTTACAGTCTTTCATGACTTTCTTAACATTCAGCCCATTGTCAAGCCTTGTTGTTTATGCTTCTAGAATGTCTTGATTCATTCCCTCCTTTGCATTTGGAAGGTTTAGGGTGGGGCTTGAGGTTCTGCATTTCTAATAAGCTTTAGGGTCAAGCTGATGTTGCTGCTCCATGGACCACGCTTTGAGTAGCAAGATCCTGCAATAGGCTAACAATACCCGCCGGAACTTCCTCTTCTACTTCCCATTCCAAGGCCAATGTAGCTGCCATGTTCTCTTTCAAAAACAGAGATCTGATATTGCCAGTCTTGCATAAAAAAAGAAAAGGCTTTTTCTATGTCACAGAAGATTTGGAAAATTACAGAGACAGAAGATAAAGAAATTCAGATCAGTCATAATGGTTAATCAGAATTAATTTTTTACACTTTGATGTATATATATCCTTCTAGTCCTTTCTATTTTCATGTAAATTTATATTTAGGTCATATCTGTATTTTTTAAACTATAAAGGGATCATTTATATCTTTTTTTTACTGCCCAATGTGTAAACCTGTTCCCCAAGTTTGTTGAATTCCCCACTTTATAAAATAAAATCTGCCTTCTTCTATATATAACAAAAATGTCCAGTGCTCCTTTCTTAAACGCCCTTACAGCTGGGCACCAGGGACTCGGTGCAGGCAAACAGATGCATCCTCTCTGGACTTTGAATCAGGAGTTGGTGACTCAAGCAGCAGGGATGACGCAGAATCTGTTCTGGCCAGGGCACAGTGGTGATGGCAGCTGCATCCGGTTTCCAGTGGCAGCAGAGACAGCTGTTTGGGGCAGTGTGCAGTGTCCAGCATCCAAGAACTTGGCAGTGCAAGCTGTAGGGTCAACGTTTGGCAGCTGCGGTGGTGACTTCACAGGACCAGCTCGGTGGAATGCCTTGGGTATCATTCTGTGCAGGTGGTTCTCCTTCCCACCTTTGCTGCTTAAATTAACTTTAAACTTTATTTAATTTGCTGGCAATGGACACTAATGATATTGTTGTTACTTGCCGCCTAGTCGGCTCCAACTCATAGCAACCTTATGCATAACAGAATGAAACGTTGCCCAGTTCTGTGCCATTGTCATGATCACTGGTATGCTGGAGTCCATTGTTGTGGCCACTGTGTATTTTGAGTCCCTTCCAAATGAGGGGGCTTATCTTCTAGCACTGTATTGGACAATATTCTGCTGTGATCCATAAGGTTTTTTTTTTTTAATAATACTTTGTTGTATTAGCAATAACTAACTATGTACCTGTAACTGTGAAACTTTACACAGCAAATTAGTTTCCCATTAAACAATTTCTACACAAATTATTCAGTGATATTGGTTACATTTTTCACAATGTGTCATCTTTCTCATTCATTCTGTTCTGGTGTACCATTTCCAGTACTCTAGCTTCCCTGCCCTGTTGCCTTCTCACTATTACTAGAGTAATTTTTGACCATTTGGTCTCATATAGATTATTTTTTTTTTTCTTTTGAACATTGTGTTTTAGGTGAAAGTTTACACAGCAAATTAGGTTTCCATTTAACATTTTTTGTACAAATTGTTCTGTGACATTGGTTACAATTTTTGCAATACGTCAGCATTCTCATTATTTCCTTTCTGTTTGTTCTATTTATCTAGCTTCCCTGCCCCTCCTTGCCGTCTCATCTTTGCTTTTGGGTAAATGTTGACAGTTTGGTCTCACCTAGTTGATTGTTTAAGGGAGCACATTCCTCACAGATGATATTGTTTATTTTATAAGCCAGTCATTAATTGGCTAAAGGGGGAGGCCTCCCAGAGTGGCTTCAGTTCCACGTTAAAGGGGTATCTCAGGATGGTGCTCTTGGGGGTTCCTCTAGTCTCTATCAGTCCAGTAAGTCTGATCTTTTTTAGGAATTTGAATTTTGTTCTACACTTTTCTCCCATTCTATGTAGGATCTTCTATTGTGTCCCTGGACAGAATGGCCAGTAGTGGTAGCCAGGCACCATCTGGTCTCAGGATAGAAATGTACATGGTTCATGTGGGCTATTAGTGTTGTACAATAGTTTCTTCTTTGAGTCTTTGGTTTCTTTCTTTCTCTTTTGCTCCAGATGGGAAGAGATCAATAGTTGTACCTTAGATATCTGCTTGAAAGCTTTTAAGACCTCAGATGCTACTCTCCAAACTAGGATGTAGAACATTATCTTTATGAACTATGTTATGCCGGTTGACTGAGTTGTCCCATGAGACTATGGTCCCAAGCCCCTTAAACCCAATAAACCAATATTGCGAGGTGGTTGAATATGTCTAGATCTCCGTAACTGTGCGCCTTATGTGCTTTATTATACGTATGCAGCACACCCAAACATGTATATGATTATACCTGCAAATATACCTATATATACATGTGCGTGTACTCACATATATCTTCCTATACTTATAAAGCATACGTGCCTACCTCTGTAGCCACACACATATTTTTTGGTTCATACAGATAATTTTTTAAAGGAGCTCATTACTCATGGGTGATATTCTTTATTCTATGAGTCAATCTGTGTTTAACTAAAAGGTGACCTGAAGGGATAATTTCATTTTAAGTTTTAAAGAGTATCTCAGAGCAATGCCCATTAACCCCTTACCATCCAGTCAATTCCAACTCATATCAACCCTACAGGACAGAGTAGAGCTGCCCTGTACGGTTTCTAAAGAGCGGCTGGTGAATTCAAAGTGCCAACCTTTTGGTTAGTCATCAGGTCTTAACCGTTATGCTGCCAGGGCAATAATCCTGGGGAATCCTCTAGTCTCAACTGGTCCAATAAGTCTGGACTCTTTAGGAATTTGACTTCTGTTCTACATTTTTCTCTCATTCTATCAGGATCCATCTATTGTGGCCCTGATCAGAGTGGGTAGAGTAGCTGGATACCATCTAGTTCTTCTGGTCTTACGGTTGATGAAGCCATGATTCATGTAAACTACTAGTCTGATATACTACTTTCTTCTCTGAGTCTTTGGTTTCCTTCTTTCTCTTTTGTTCCAGATGAGTAGAGACAATAATTGTATCTTAGATGGCTACTCACAAGCTTTTAAGACCCTATTCACCACATTGGGATTTAGAACTTACACTTTATGAACTATATTGTGCCAATTAAATGAGTTGTCCCATGAGACTATGGTCCTAAGCCTTCAGCCCAGAAAATCAACCCTGTGAGATGTTTGGTTATATCTAAGAAGTATCCATAACTCTGTCCCCTATGTGGTTTATTATGAGTACACATGCATGCACACACATACCTGTACTACGTATGCCTGTAGATACATCTATCTGTGCACACATATGTACCCACATATTCATACCCATACACATATATGCCTGTATACACATTTGTGTAATCACACACATATTTGTTGGCTCTTGTTGGATCCATAAGGTTTTCACTGGATAATTTTCAGAAGTAGATTGCCAAGTCTTTCTTCCTAGTCTGTTTTGGTCTGGAAGGTCCACTGAAACCTGTCTACCACAGGTGACCCCGCTGATATTGAAATGTTGGTGGCATAGCTTTCAGCAACATAGCAACACACAAGCCACCACTGTGTGACAAACTGAGAGATAGTGCTTACTACATGCCAGGCAAATTTCTAAGTGCTTTATGTATACTAACTCATTTAATCTTTAGAGCAACCCCATGAGGTATGTGCCAGTACCGATGCTAATTATCTCCATTTTACAGATGATGAAACTGAGTTATAGAAGAGGTTAGGTTACTTGTCCAAGGTCACATGACTGTAAATATATAGTGGCTCTGAGATTCAGACCTAGTCAGTCTGACCTAGTTCTTGAGAGTTCTGACAGATACACATACTGTTTTATAACCTATTTTTTCATATAACAAAATTTTACGAGCATTTTCCATGTTATTAATCTAAGTATCATTTAAAGCTGCTGAAAAAAAATTTTTTTTTTTTTTTTTGTATAGTTATAAGGATGATTCATGATTTTTTTTAACCAACTCCCTATTGTTGGACATTAAGAATATCTCGGTAGCTAAATCTTCTATTTTTAACATCCATGACTATTTCTTTGGGATAAAGACCTAGAAGCAGAATGCTTGGTGAAAGGATATTCAAATTATCTTCCAGAAAGATTATTCCAATTTACACACTCAGCAGTGTATGGTAGCATCCTGTTTCCCTGACTCATTATTAATAGTAATATATTATCATTCAAAATTTTTCTTTGTGATACTAAAAGTGATATAAAAGTGATAGTTGCCTTTAAATCTTGAAATTATTTAAATATTTAAAATAACTTTATTCGTCATTTGTCAAAAGTTCTTTGGTGAACTGCCTTCTCTATCAACTATACAAAAAAGTTGAAACCACTTAGAAGGCAATTCAAGGCTATTCCTGCTCTGACCCCAACCACTCTTCTGTCTTACAAGTCTTATGTATTTACCCTATATACTCATGGGGATTATTCTGTATTAGATTGAACCATACGAACATGCTATTTTCGAAACCCCAAAATGGTTGACCAGCATCAGTTTCATATGGCTAAACTGTATGAATCTCCAAAACATTTGTTCTTACAATACCGTGCTTTCACAAATGACTTTTGCCTCTCTACTTGGTAAAATCCTACTCATTCTTTATAAGATGGAGTTCACTTGTCACTTACACCCACTCTCTTTTTAGTTCCTCCCCTCACTGCCAGTTTAGGTAACTCCTGTTTACCATTTCTATTCTGTTTCTTTCCTATAGTAGTGGTAGAATGGTTCCAGGGGACTGCAACCAGTTAAAATGTTTGCATCTGCCTGGCAGAGACAGTCTTTGCCAGCAGAGACCCTGTCTTATTTATTCTGGCAGCCACAGAGGCTGGCAAATTTTCTGGCTCATAGCAGATTCCCAAAAATCATCTATTCAATTAAAGAACTAACAACTTTAGGGCCCAGGAACTGTCTTGTTAGTCAAATAATACTTGCAATTTCCTTCCATGTTAAATAAGAACGATTATGTATAAGTCTCTATTATCTTCTAATTCAGTTGGTTGGTCTTTTTGCTTGGAATTGTTCCTCCTTATTTTGAATCTTCCATATCTCTAGTTCATCTTTTCATGTATTTTTAGAGGTGATAATACTGCAATTCAATGAAATTATTTTATTCCATGCCACAGTTCTCTACCTAGGTAAGTGAGTAATCAGTGTACTTATTATTTCCCTCTTCTTTTCAAGCAATGAATTTTATTTTTTTCCCTTTTAATCATATTCCACCTCTTTTCTTTAAGTAGACTTCCAAGAACTTTTAGTGACTTCCAGGAAACGTTAATGCTACAGATAGAATTAAAATATTACAACAAGCTTCAACAAAACGTTAAAAGTGCTGCCGTCAAACTGAATCTTATTAAGACAAATGTTTCTGTTGATAAAAGGGATACTCAACACGCTTGATTTAAGATGCACTTACAGGAAGCAAATCATGGAATCATAGAACTTCAAAGGTAGAATAGATCCCTAAGTTCTTTTACTACGAGCTTTTTGGTGAAAAAATACCAAGCGGGAGTGTTTATTAAAAATTTTTAATGTGCTTTTCTCTTTTGCCTTCATAGTCCCCTCTCCAGTTAATTTTCATGTGATATCCCAGAACTTGTCCATCTTTCACCTGCATTTTATGACCTAGCCACAGCCTGGAACCAGGCCTCCTTTGTGCTTATGATCAGAGGTGAGTGGGTGTGCAAACATTATTCAGTCATTAAAAGGAATGAAGTCCTGGTACATGCTACAACATGGATGAACCTTGAAAAAATTATGCCAAATAAAATGACTGAAGCCACTCACAAAGGACCACATATTGTATGATTCCATTTATGTGAAATGTCCAAACAGGCAAGTCCATCCATACACATAGAAAGTAAATTAGTGGTTGTGATGGTTAATGTTGTGTGTCAACTTGGCTAGGCCATGATTCTCAGTGGTTTGGCAGTTATGATGTAGTTTGGTAGTTATATAACGATATAAGCACCTCCATGATAAGATCTAATATAATGTAATCACTTTCATGATGAGATCTGCTACGAGCAGCCAATCAGTTGAAAGGGAGTTTCCTTGGGGATATGGCCTGCATCCAATATATATGGACTTTCTGGCAAGACTCACTGGCTTTTTCTTGCTGTCCAGATCCTACGTCTGACTTGTCATCATCTGACCTCTGGTTCTTGGGACTCGAGCTGGCAGTTTACCTGCTAATCTTGGGTTAGTCAGTCCCTGCAGCTACGTGAGTCAGGAGACACCTCCAGCATGTGCCTGACCTACAGACTTGAGACTTGCCAGCCTTTACAACCATGTGAGGCATTTCCTTGAGATGAATCTCTCTCTCTCTTTACACATACACACACACACACACATATGTGTGTGTGTGTGTGTATATATATATATATACACACATACTTTACTGGTCTTGCTTCTCTAGAGAACCCAGCCTAACCACCATAAGAACTCAGCCTAACAACCACTGTCTAGGGTTATAGCTAAGAGGAGTAGGGTTTCTTTTTGGGGTAATGAAAATGTTCGAAAGTTAATTGTGGTGATGGATGAGCAACTCAACAGAGATGCTAAAAGCTACTTTTTCACTTTAAAAGGGTGAATTATATGGTATGTGAAGTATATCTTAATAAAGCTATAAAAAAGAAAAAAAATAGGTGTTTTTTACTCTTAATTTTTTCTCATTGTACTTCCCTGGCTAGCTGGACATCAGACTTGCTTTTCCCTTTGATTCTGCTTGAAGTCCAGCCAATAGCTAATGTAGCAGGGTGGAAATTTAACTCACACTACAACTCAGACATGAAGAGAAAAGTATAAGTTCTTTATTTAGTCTATAACCAGTCTGGCTTTCCTCCTGAAACCTCAGCTGATGAATAGTGGGAAAAAGAAATGACACATTTAGTCTGGTATACAGTTGGATTTAAATTTTTCCTCTAGATAGCATTAATAATCTCTTAAGCTTTACCCTCTCTCTGCTTTTCCCTTAAGATGGTACCAGGGTTTAGGGAGAATTGCTCCCCTGACCTTGTCTGGTCTTAGGTATGAACTGGTTCTTATGTTGGTTGGTCTCTTGGGCAAGGTCTCTGTTCTAACTGGTTGTTAAATTCCCTTTTGACCTCTAGTGCTGCAGCCTAGAACTGGTGAGCTCTGGGGTAATTCTTTTGGCTGGTAAAATACTCATTGGACCCTTCGTTGTCTTGATGAGCCCATAAGTCTTCCAGCTGCAGACCACTAGGTATTTGCCATTTCTTACATCCATTCCCTAATGTTATCCATGCCTAGTCTCTGCTGTGGGGTCACCTGCCTCATCACAGAGGGTATTATGATATGCATGCTGGCCATCATCCCCGTAACCATGCTACACAGGAACTAAGGGTAGTTCAGTTTAACTAAATCTCAGAACCTCAGTCTGATAATGCTGTACCACTTTTCTGTGGCTCCACCCAGAGTAGATATGGGAAAAGATAGCTTCCTACCCAGGTCCTAGATAGGAGTAGTAGTCAAGACACCCCTCCTCACTTTTTCTCAAGATTATCCTCGTTTATTCAATATACTTCCCTTCTCCAGCTAAAAGATGGGAAAACTGGAACATAATCATGTTTGCTATATCTCCTGTCCTCTTTCTGTAATCCTTTATTTCACCACCCCCAAGAAAACAAAAACAATAGCTTTCTGTTTTACTTCACTGATACCATATTCCGTCTCTACCTTACAGCTGACCTACTTGACACAGGTGAATGAGTCATCACCTCAGGGAAATCTTTGATCTGAGGCATATAGATTCAGTTATTGATAATGCAAAGAATGAATGAGGAACCAGTGAATCCAGAAAATCTCTCAAGAAATAAGCCTGGCTTGCAAGGCTGTTGTTTTGCTGCATATGCCTTTTTTACTTTTTATGTCAGCAATAGAGTATAATCTTGTTACTTTTCCTTGCTATAAATGTTCTAGCTCCCCGCCTAATGGATTAGTGTCTAGGGACTGGGCAAAGCTCCTGTGCTGGGGAAGACAAAAGAGAAAAGCACATTAGTGTTTTTAACAAACACCAACTTTACCATCCCTCCCCAAATTCCTAGAAATGAGAGGAGGTAGGACATCCTTTCAGCCCAGCCAGTAGCTGAAGGACAAGGCCCATCCTGAGTGGCAGACCTTAATTTAGCAGGAGCTGTAAACCTTGCTGGTCAAGAGAACTTAAATATGCTTTCTGACCTGCAAAGTGTCTATATCAGAATCTCTTTGGCTAAACTCACAGACCCAATGTGAATTCAGAATGACTGAACAGAGGTAGAAGGAGTGTCTGAGGAGGCTACTATGGTGGAAGGGATTGCTGGGACTGATTGACTTGCAGCTTACATACACTACTCTTGCTGCAAATAAATCCATTCAGATGACCTATGGACAGGACAGTGTGGTGCTTCATATGTGGGGATTCTGAATTCTTGCCTCGATTCTCAAATCTTTGCCTTACTTTGACCACTGGTATCTATGTGATTCAAGGCTTACTTTGACCTCCTGTATCTGTGTGCTCCGTAACTCATGATGGCTCTCTTGACTTCTGACTCCTATGTCTGTCTTGGGCACTGGCTCCTAAGCAATGATATGTCTCTGGGTTTGCTGTACTTCTGTAACTGATCACCAAGGTCATTATTTTGGTCTCCTAGCCATCGCTTTTCATTCCATCTCTATGATCAGTAATTAGCTAGGGTGATAAAATGACTGTTTCATGGTTTCCTGAAGCATTAAAGCCTAATATAATACAATTGTTCTCTTTTTCTAAAACTGTATTTAAAAGCACTCTAAAATGTTTCCAATAAAATTTACCATATTTTTAATTTTGTATTGATGATTCTACGAACGCTTATTTTCCTTTTAAAGCTGTATGTGGGGGAAAGGGCAGAGAACTGCCTGGCCACTGGTGCTTTGTATGGAAAGAAATACAAAATAGTATTACGTTAGTTGACTCAGGAGGGAGATAAACTGTGATGTAAATTTGCTTTTTAAATTGTTTTTACATGGCCAAACCAAATCAGGGATGTGACAGTTCAGAAAGGAATTCAAAATACTTACTGATTGATTTGAGTGATTTATATTCTGAAAGGTTGTGACTTCTACAAAGCAACCACAAATATTTCAAAATTGGCATTCACTCAGGATTGAATAGGAGCTTAACTTCAATAGTGTCCTATAGTTTGAGTACCAACACCTATAAGACCATTTTTATTACAATACCTTATTTTGAGGAAAAAAACTATAAGAAAACTAACATCATATAGATGTGTATTGAGTGTACAAAGAGATCAACTTGATTAAGAATTTTGCTACTAAATTAATAGGGAATGAATTTTTTATTCAAGAGAAGTTGTATATGCATCTATTATGTATATATGTACATAAAAAATACACACACGTAAATTTAAATATACATATTTATACACACACACATGCACATGCTTTGGTATCTTGTCCCAAGATTTAGCTGGAATATAGTTTTCATTTTATCATCTTAAGCAAAATCATGCCTCTTAATTCATAAACATTAACCTAAGAAGTAAAAGATCGATAGTGATGATATAAAAGAATTGTACTCTTTTAAGTATTTGCTTATTCAGATATTCAAAAATATTAAAAGGTATAAAAATATGCTTGAGCTATTTGTAACAACTCTAAAGCAGCTACAGAAGAAATGCTAATAAAACGTGAGATGAGAATACAGATCACTAGACCTGAATAAATGCTATGAGAAACAAAGAACAGTCGAGAAAGAAAAGGAAGAATGATTAGAATGAGAAGAGTGAAACACCGAAGGACTGACCTAACTGAAGCTGCGAATCGATCGTTGACAATGAGTGTGGAAGAATATGACAGGAAAAATATGTTTTAGCTGTGAGCACTGCAATGAATTTATGTATTATTCTCACACCACTCATACTTCTCATCCATTTGTATTGGTTACAGATTAAATTGCTATATCAAACAGGCCTGCCATATGATGACTTAAGTAAAAGTCCAAGATCTGTAAGGTAGCTTGACAGTGTCTGGGACCTAGGTTCCTTCTATCTTATGGTTCTGCCATCCCTGAAGGTGTTGCCTATCATCATCCCCACTGTTGAAGATGACACAATGCCAAATCAGCTGGGTCCACATTCCATCCACTGGGAAAGAAAAAAAGGAAAGGAAGGGGCAGGCCTCATGAACTTGATGTGGTTATTAGAAAGCAGAGTGAAGGAGAAGGAAACCTGACTAGCTGTCCAATCTGTTTTAAGGTTACTTGGGTTTGGGGATTTAAAAAATCCCTTAAGGCAATGCTGTCTCAGAGGTGCCCTCCCTCTCCCATCCCTGTTTCTCTGCTTAAGAAGATGTCCTGGTATAAAGGGAGGAGGGATGTGGCTTATGTGTCCCCATGGATATGGGATGAGTTGAGGGGACTTGGCTGCTGTCCAGGTTGGAGTAGGGGTCAGTCATTCCGTTGAACTCTTTCTGGAGCATTAAATGAAAAGCAAGGACAAGAGCTCCTCTGCCTTTGGTATTACTTTCATTTATTCAACACCAGTTAAAAAAAAAACCTTGCCATCAAGTTGATTCAGACTGGTAGAGTAGAACTGCCCCAAAGGGTTTCCAAGACTATAAATTGTTATGCAAGCAGATGACCACATCTTTCTCCTGTGGAGCAGTTGGTGGGTTCCAACTGCTGACCTTTCGGTTAGCAGACGAGTGCTTTACCACTGCACCACCAGGGTTCCTTTTATTCAACATATTGGTTCTCAAAGTGTGGTCCGTGGACCAGCAGCATCAGCATTGCCTGGGAACT
Organism: Elephas maximus indicus; assembly: GCF_024166365.1. NCBI lineage: Eukaryota > Metazoa > Chordata > Mammalia > Proboscidea > Elephantidae > Elephas > Elephas maximus. The sequence continues at coordinate 47,125,765 of NC_064826.1, read as the reverse complement.
TGTGGGAAATGCAAATTCTTTTGTTCCACCCCAGACTTACTGACTCAGAAACTCCAGGGGTAAGGCCTAGCCATCTGTGTTTTAATATTCTAGATGATATGATGCATATAAAAGTTTGAGAACCACAGATTTAATGCAATGCACTGAAAGGGGAAATCAGATTACATGTTTGACTGACTAGCTCTCCTTTTCTCTTACTCTATTGCTGTCTCTCACTTTTCTTTTGACAATCCCCTGGGACAAGAGAGAAAGAAGCTTTTCTTTACTTCTCCTTATATAATATCCTGCTTACATAAAGCATGGAGCCTCATATCAACATCACAAAACAAAACAAGGAAGCAAACAAACATATAAAACTATTGAGAATGGGCTCTCTTGGGCTTGGCTGGGGAGAGGGGACGAAACACGGTATTTAGAATATAGCCTTGATTGCTATGCGATCCTATTTTAATTGCCAAAAGCTGAGTATTACCTTTGTACTTGTATTCCTTCTTTAAGATATACTAATTTCCAGCCCCCTCCCCTGAAATGGATACTATGAAATGACCACACCAAGGGTCTTATTCTCAGAGCAATAAGAAAAGAGCATATTAATTTTCAAAGTATTATATTACGCAGTTACACATACTCACTTTTGCCAAGAGTCTACGCTTAAATTAGACAAGAATGATGAAGAGGACTGAGTCTATTTGTACATGTTCCACAGAAAGAAATAGTACTGGGTAATGAAAACAGAGAGAAATAGTGAAGAATGGAGAATGTCTAATTCTGGCTCTGTTTCTGTTCCAGCATCCTCAATGAAGTCTTCTACTGTATAATTTCCCCTGATTATGAAATAATGTCCTGAGTGCAACATTACATAAAAATGCATTTTTTTTTTTTACTTCTTCCTCTGGTTTGGAAATAGTAATTTGTCTTCATTCTTAATGTAAGTTTATACTGCTTGAATAGAAAAGGCTTCAATTTTCATTCATTTAGCAATAGTATGTTTCCTGGTGAGAGGGTTGCCTAGTAAACAAAAAATGTGTGGGATGTCAAACCTTTATAACTAAAAGAAATAACTCTAAATATCCTACATTAATACGGTTGTAAATTGGAAGTTGTCATTTTGTGAATGGGAAGTTTATATAGAAAGAAAAGTTGTTCTTGCCTCTAATCCATCCTCAAGTCAGACTGAATACTTTTTAAAAATACATAAATTACAACGCTCCCCTTTTTTGGGATTTCCATTGCATTTAGAGAAATCTTCAATCTCCTTAACATGGTCTCCAAGGCTCTGCCATGATTGCCTCTGCATTTTTCTCCAGCACATTCTCAAGGACTCTCCTCCTTGCTCATATTGGCTTTCTCTCCATTTCTTGTAGGAACCGAGTTCTTTCCTCCCCCAGAGATTTGGGACATACCTTTTGCCAGGAATGTCCTTTCCCTAATCCTTCACAAGATGCTCACTTATTCTTAATTTGTCAGCTAAATGTACAAGCAGTCATTTGAACAGAACAAAATACTACATGGTTTAAAATCAGGAAAGGTATGTGTCAGGGTTGTATCCTTTCACTGTATTTATTTACTCTGAATGCTAAACAAATAATTTGAGAAGGTGGCCTATGTGAAGAACCTGGCAGCAGGATTAGAGGGAGAATCCTTAACAACCTGACGTATGCAGATGACTCAGCCTTGCTTGCTGAAAGTGAAGAGGACTTGAAGTACTTACCAGTGAAGATCTAGGACCACACCCTTCAGTATGGATTGCACCTCAACAAAGAAAACAAAAATCCTCACAACTGGACCAATAAGCAACATCATGATAAACGGAGAAAAGATTCCAGTTGTCAAGGATTTCATTTTACTTGGATCCACAGTCAACGCCCATGGAAGCAGCAGTCAAGAAATCAAACAACACATTGCATTGGACAAATCTGCTGCAAAAGACCTCTTTAAAGTGTTAAAAAGTAAAGATATCACTTGAGGACTAAGGTGCACCTAACTCAAGACACTGTGTTTTCAATCTCCTCATATGCATGCAAAAGCTAGACAATGAATAAGGAAGACCGTAGAAGAATTGATGCCTTTGAATTACAGTGTTGGCAAAGAATATAGAGCATGCCATGGACTGCAAGAAGAATGAACAAGTCTGTCTTGGAAGAAGTACAGCCAGAATGCTCCTTAGAAGTGAGGATGGCAAGATTTCATTTCATGTACTTTGGGCATGTTATCAGGAAGGACTAGTCCCTGGAGAAGGACATAATGCTTGGCAAAGTAGAGAGGCATCAAAAAAGAAGATCCTCAGCAAGGTGGATTGACACAGTGGCTGCAATGGGCTCAAACATGGCAAGGATGGTGAGGATGGCACAGAACCAAGCAGTATTTCATTCTGTTGTACATAGGGTTGCTATGAGTTGGAACTGACTCGACAGCACCTAACAATAGTTCTTAATTTCCTAGCTAAATGCTTCTTCCTCAGAAAAGCCTACTGTCAGAAGGAGTCTCTTTCACTGACCTTTTCCCTTCAAATCGGTTATAACTACTTAAAATTATGTATTCATTTGGCGCCTTTTATCTTAATGTCTAAATTATGTTTTAAGCCCTATCACATCAAAGATCATGTCTATTTTGATTACCTTTCTATACCCAGTGCCTAGCACCGTGCCTGGCACATAGTAGGTCCTCAATGAATATCTGATATCTGGATTACTGGATATCTTATCATACAGCAAAATGGACACTATGGTTTGAAATATAAATGATAATTTATCCTGTAATTTTAAAAATGTTACAGTTTATTTAACTGTTCACAAATGGGTTGTATTTCAAAATTTGAAAGCTGGTTATATGACACTCAGATGACATTTCTCTATAGAAAAACTGTCACTGTTGGGCCAAGCCTGTGCCGCTGAGTGTAACAAATACCGATCTATCCAAATACTGGTGTTCTTGGATCTCAGCCTCCAAATTAGGATTCCTAGTTCTCACTCTTCACATAATTTTTAAGCCTTTCATTTTTGTGAATTCAAGATAGAAATAATGTATTTAAAAGATTTTTTTTAAATGGTTTTTAGTTTTCCTCTCTCTGAATGTCTATTTCATGATCTTAATTTTGCATGAGGAAAGACAGGCAGTGTTGTAAAGTTGTGCCTTAAGTAGCTGGAAAAAGGGACAGCTCCCAATAGTTTGTAAGATGTCTCAGCGACAGCATGTATGTGGATGTGGACTGGGTGGGGGAGAAAGCGAGGAGGGCTCTTCTAAGAGGAGGGGAATGACTCTGGGATTGTTCCCTTGTGTGCTGGAGTGTTCCTTGCTGTTTAGTCACAGTGGCAGCTGCACGGCCCTGACTACTGTTGGAATTCTGGCTCTCAAAGACCTCACCAATGAATGGTACAGTAGAAGTGACCACTGACAAATGCAGATGTATTTCTTAAAGGGCCAGATGGTAGTCAAGTGTTACAAGAACAATTATTTATTGTGGCTCCCTTTCCTTGAGGTCAGTTCAAATCAAATTCCATTTTGCTTTCAAGTCCCTCCTAGACGTAGAGAAGCATATTAGACCTGGAAAGGCCTAAATATCTAAATATTTCCCAACCAGACCAGGAATTTCCTCTACAACACCCTGACAGATGTTCCTCTGGCCTTTGTTTGAATACCCGCCACCTTAACAGACAGCCCACTTCATATTTGGACAGGTCTCAGTGTAACAGACTTCAATCCTTACGCTGCAGTGAAACCTGCCTCCCTTCACTTTCACCTCATTTGTCTTTGCTCTGCTCCCTGGAGATGCACAGAACACATCTAATCCGTCTTCAACATGGCAGCACTTCAAACATTTGAAGGCAGCTGTCATATCCTCTTCCCTAAATCTTTGCTTTTCCAGGTAAAATAGCTTAAGATCTTTCAATTGTCTGTTATAAACAGTGTATTATATGTGGAAAATGTATGAGGAATAGCCCTAGGCAGACCTGGGTTCTGTTCATTTTATTCAATGCTATTATTTCTTTCATTTATTCCCACTAATAAATAGGACGAAGCCCTGGTGGTGCGGTGGTTAAGAGCTCTGCTGCTAACCAAAAGGTCAGCAGTTGGAATCCACCAGCTGCACCTTTGAAAACCTATGAGGTGGTTCTATGCTGTCCTATAGGGTCGCTGTGAGTCAGAATAGACTCAACTGCAACGAGTTAATGAATAGGATATGGCAATCATGATAAATGCTGTAAAGGAGAAGTACATGGCTCAGTAAGAGTGTAATTAGGGAAGGATTTGACCCAGGCAGGGAAGTTAACTAAGGCTTCTCTTAGGAGGCCAAGGTCGAACAGAGCTGAGGATGTTTAGAAGTTAACCAGGGTGAAGAGAAGTGATTTCCAGGCAGTATGTACAAAGGCCCTGAGGTGGGAGGGACATGTGATGGAGGCATCACTTAGCCTCTTGGATCTTTAATTTCTTCATATGTAAAGAAGGTATTAAAATACCTTCTCATTCATTAAAAGGATTGTTCTGAGGAGCTACGCAATACATATGTATGTGCTTTTAAGTGGTAAAGTCCTATGGTATTATTCATAATAGAATAATCCATTAGCCCAGTCAGGCCTATTTCCTCATTGTTCCACCAACAACCAATACCAATTCCTGCTTCTGAACCTTTGCTTCGGCTCCTCCCTTCCCAGCCACTCCTTTTATCTGTTTATCCAATACTGCCCATCTCAAGTTCTAATTTCTACCTGGGCACTCAGACTCAGGTCCATTTCTATAGGGTTATGGCTAAATGCAGAACTTTGTAGTTCTGGCTTTGAGCCCTTTTTCTACTGCTGACAACCATTTTCTACTACACTACAGTGGCCTTTGAAAAAAGGCCTGGCAATCTATTTCCAAAAGACCAAAGCCACTGAAAACCACATGGAGTAGTTCTACTTGGATACACATGGAATCACTGTAAGTGGGAATACACTCGAAGGCAACTGGTTTTGTTTTATAGTGGCCTTAGGCAAATTACTTAATTTCTCTGACCTTGAGTTTCCTTATCTGTGCAAAAGGGAGAATAACAGCAACTACTTCATAACATTGTTATGAGGATAAAGTGAGATGAACATATATAATGATCCCTTTGCAATGGTTCTTACCTCAGCCTGCAGGTCCCGTGCCTCCTTTGTGGTCTGGAGCTCCTGATTTCCACCCTCTTCCTGTACCCCCCCGCCTTTTACTCAGGAAAATATCATTCTCTATGTAACTCTTATTACAGCGATAGGTGACCTATTAAAGCCCAGGTCAAACCTGTTAACAGAAAGAGGTTTTCATTCCACACTTGGAAATGTCTTCCTCCCTCCTAACTCCTCTCCCCACCACTAAATGGCTCAAAAACTCTTTCTAATGCAGGCTCTAAGGATAGAGGAGTAGGAAGGGAACCATTTCCTTGCTCCCCAGTAACTGAAATTTCTGGTACATTGGATTGAGGCGCCTTCACAAGCACCCCGCTTGCACTGCACACAGGACACGGGTAGGACTGCTAAGGCCCACAGGTAGGCCCAGTAACCTTAAAGCTCGCCAGGCTGGCACCAGCTCAGCATCACCATGCATGACCACCTCAGCGAAGCTGCAGAAGGAAAACGATCTTTGCACTTTAAGGGCCAAGTAAAATCACTTTCCAGAATATGTTATTTCCAAGTCTTTTTTTGGATTAAAGATTCCTTTGCAGAATCCTACTTCATAAATATATCTGACTATAATAACATGAAAATGTATTATTTAATTCAGAAATAGTCTTTTTTTTTTTTAAGAGACCTCCATTGGAATAAGTTTAGATTGGTGAAATTCTAGCATTATCTTTTAAAAGATGGCAGCGTAGCTACGTGTCAAGACTGCAGTCAGTGTCGTAGTGGCAGGATATTGAATTTCCATCTGAAAAAAGGAATGGAAATGTGCTGAATTGATTAAGTCCATCGATTTAAGATTCTTTATGTTTGCAGACTACAGACAATTGTGGTTCAATATTGAGAGTAATTTTCTTTTTTTGCAGAATTAAAAGAATCTGCAAAACAGAAACTAAATCAATGTTGTGCTTGCAATTTAAAATACAGCCCCTTACTAGCACCACTCCGAATTTCATACTTCAGATACTTCTCATGCTATGCTAGGTCAGGGGCCATGGGCATAAAAGTCATATTAAATTCATGTCTAGTTCTCCAAATCAATAAAGCTAATTTAAACTATCCTCTAACAGGTGAGGTAAAAGATTAGTATTTAGGTCTGGGAGGTAAAAGATTAGTATTTAGGTCTGGGATTAGCAAGTGAAAATGGGCCATTCTGCGATATCTTAAGGGACATAGCACAGTTCAGGGTGTAAGGCTCCAGACAGTCAATCTGGCGGAAAGCACGAGACAAATTCTTCATTATGGTAGACGTGTATCCTACTAATGATGACATTTTAATCCTCTGTCCCCAAGGCATCATCTCTCTATTGTGATATAGCCCTTCTTTCCCCCACCAACTCCAATCCGATCAATTGATATTTTTCTGCCTATTTCCTTTTGTTTTTGAAATGTATCTTCCAGTCATCTTGACCTTGATTACTCTTCTGACAGATACTAAAACCAAGATCAATGTCCCCATTTGTCTGCTGCAACCACTTTGACTATAGCATTCAAAGAGTACATAAAATCTCACTGAAGCACTTAATTTGGACCCCGGAAATGATTCTGTAGCACTTCAAAAATTGACCATTTTACATCCTTATAATATTCGTCAAAAAGAAAATGTGCATTTGTTCTATTCATTCTCATTTTCTCTGTTCTGCTTAATTCAGTTTTGCTTCCTTTGTTCTTCTTCTTTGTAGTCTTCTTCTTCTTACCCCACACTGATTTTCTTTCAGCAAATCCCCTGAATCATGGATACCTAATATCAGTGTTCATAGATATAACACCTTTACTAACTATTATATCTTGCATAAAAAGCTAATCACACTTTAGGTGATTAGGAGTTTAATAAATATTAGCTAACACTCAGAGAGGTTGAATAATATGCCCAAGATAATAAAAACAAAACAAAACCAAAAGCCAGTTGCCATCGAGTCTATTCTGACTCATGGTGACCCCAAATGTGTAGGACTAGAACTGTGCTTTATAGGGTTTTCAGTGTCTATGATATTTCAGAAGTAGGTCTCCAGGCCTTTCTTCCAAACTGCTTCTGGATGAACTTGAACCATAAACCTTTCAGTCAGCAAATGTGTGCCTAACCATTGGCACCACCCAAGGACTCCCTGCCCAAGGAAATGGAACTCATGAATTTGAGAGTTGGGACTAGACACAGATCTGATTGAATAAACTTTTGCTTTGGTGCTTCCTCTTCTGCTGTCAGGCCTCGTGGATTTGTGCTTAAGATGACACTTGAGTTTACCCCTTCCCTTCTATTGAGTTTGTCAATATGGTCTTTAATCATATTAAAATTGGATTACCACAAGACTTCTTACTTAAATTACCCAGCTTAATCTTTTTCTCTCAGATCCATCCTATGCTCTTTTTTCTGAACTGATTTTCTTCATTTGGATATCAGACATTATCGTATTCCAGAAACTTCAATGATTGCCGTTGAAACAGATCCTAAATTCTCAAGGATCCCCGTATTCTAATCCCACCCTGCCCCTTTATCGTTGTTTTCCACTCTCTACAACCTACACCTGCTTATCAGCAGGGTTTCACTGTCCCCTCCAAACTCAAACCTACTGCCGTCAAGTGGATTCCAACTCATAACGACCCTATAGGACAGAGTAGAACTGCCCCATAGTGTTTCCAAGGCTGTAATCTTTATGGAAGCAGACTGCCACATCTTTCTCTCACGAAGCAGCTGGGTGGGTTTGAACTGCCCACATTTTGGTTAGTAGCTGGGCGCTTAACCACTGCGCCACCAGGGCTCTCCCACTATCCCCTAGCTGTATGCTAATTCTTGCTGCAGTTCCCATGTTAGTTCCTTATTCTGGTATCCCTTCCCCCTCTCTCCATTTAGCCACTTATAGCTCATAGTTCAAAATCTAGTTCAAGCTCTACCTTCTCCATGAAACTTTTTGTAATTTTCCTTAACTGCAGTGATTTCTCACCTCTGAATATAGACTACAACACTCCACTTATTCATGGATACGTATACTAACATCTATAACAGATGAGAACCAAAATCTCGGGGGGTAACACCATAGAAGCATATTTATTGTTCTTTGGTGACAAAATCAGTTGCTATCAAGTCAGTTCCAACTCAAGGTGATCCCATGTATGTCAGAGCAGTACTGAGCTCTACAGGATTTTCAATAATTAAGTTTTAGAAGTAGATCACCAGGCCTGTCTTCTGAGATGTCTCTGAGTAGACTTGAACCTCCAACTTTTCAGGATAGCAGCCAACGAGAGTTAACTGGGGGTGTTGGGGAGGGGATCGTTGCACTTCTTACAGCCAGTTAGGGGCTCAGACTGATGGAGGCTTTGCCGTCTTTAACACAAAACTCCTACAGTTGCCTGGGACATTGACGTTCAGGAGAAAGAGTAGAAAAGGCACATCTGTTTCTTAGCCACCTCGTTCCAGAAATGACATGTCATATTTTTGCTGGATGAGAACTAGTCACAGGGCTCCACCTTGTGCTAGGAAATGTCTCCCCTGTTTGGCCATTTGGTTTCCTGGATAGCTTTACTCTGTGGAAGGGAGCACGAATCTAAGGTAGAAGCTAGCTGTCTTTGCTACTCTATGTTATTCTGACCTGATTTCTAATTGCTTTATGCTGTCCTTGTCTCTCCAGCTGGGTTTTGGACTGTAACTAAATTCCACAAATATAGACACCAAGAGGTGTATAGACTTAGTGTGCCTCAATGAATAACATTTTTAAATAACAGAATAATTTACATAGTCTTTTTTTTTTTTTTTAAGTTGTTAATTCCTAAGTTAAAGAAAGAGAAACAAACAAACAAACAAAAAAACCCAACATAAATCCCTAGGGGTTCCACCTTGGTCTTTCTTTTAGAGCACATTTGCATTATATTCTTCACACATAGAAAGTGAAACTTTGCTGGATTGTCTTCAAATTCAGAATAATAGTAAGACTCCTTTTAACTTCAGCAAACTATTTTTAGTTAATGCTTCTTGTTTCATTTTCCCTTTGTCTTTTTATTATAGAAAATTTGAAACATTTACAAAAGCAGAGAGAATACTATAATGAAACCCCAGGCATGCATCACTTGGCTTCAACAGTGATTGACGCATGCCTAGCCTTGTTTCATCTATATGCCCCACTCCACTCTCCTAGATTTTCTGAAACAAAATATATCATTTCATATGTACTTATTTCAGTTTGTAACTCTAAAAGGGCTAAAGAAAGCCCCACACTACTATATCCCATTTAAAAATAACAGCAACTCCTTAATATCATCAAATGCCCAGTTAGTGATCAAATTTCCTTTTTTTGAATAGTCAGTTTGTTCAAATAAGGATCCAAACGAGGTCCACACAATACATTTTTGACATATCTGTTAAATATATGCTCTTTTTGTAACCTGACCCTACTAACACCAGTATATTTTCATTAGTCCTTAAACGAGGCCATCAGATTTGGCCTGCCCTGCATGTGTAGAAGGGCCAGCTGTGACTACTAATTGATCTCAACAGAGGACACAGCACCAGGAGGAATGAATCAAAAGGAAAATCATCACCTGGACCCTATTCCAAAGCGAGCAGTCCAACAAGAACCACGTCACCTCCTGCTTCCTGGCCACCTTCTAGAATTTTCCCTCTCCAGTACGCCTGTGTCGCCACCATCTTACTACCCAAATCACATATAAGCCCTGCTCAGCTTACAGAGACACTATGAGGCAGAATCGACTTGATGGCAACAAGTTTGGTTTTGGTTTTGAACCCTGGTGGTAGCATTTGGCTGCTAACCAAAAGGTCAGCAGTTCAAATTCACCAGCCGCTCCTTGGAAACCCTATGGGGCAGTTCTACTCTGTCCTGTAGGGTTGCTATGAGTCGCAAATCGACTCAATGGCAATGGGTTTTTTCCTGCAGCTTGGGGAACTGGAACTGAGGAACTTCCTCCTGCCTCCTTGCTCTGTGCATTGCAATAAAGTTACTTTTTTCTTTCTCAAAGACTGGTATCCAGATAATTGGCAAGTCTGAGCGCACCAGACAAGGACCCATCTTCTAGGGTTCAGTAACATTTTCCCCACTCCCCTTTATTTTTGTACAGTTTGTTGAAGAAACCAGGTCATTTGTCCTATAATGACTTTCATATTCTAGATGGCCGATTGCATCCCTATTTTTTTTCAAACAGTTTAAAGTATCTCTGCCTCCTGCATTTTCTATAGACTAGGGTTAGAACTAGAATCTTGATCAGGTCCAGGTTTAGTTTTTCCATCATAGGTGGAGTTGTATACTTCCATCAGAAGGCACAGAATGTCTGGTTATCTCTTTTTGATAAAATTTATCACTGGGTTTAAGAGTTGTCACCCTGATTTATCCGTTATAATGATCTCCCTCAGTTTTTCATCTAATAGTCTCGGCCATTGATTACCATTGCCTAGAACCGTTACTTCATTAGTGCATCTGTGTCTTTTTACAATGATACCTTTCAAAGTTTTTGAAATATCTTATTCCTTCTCATATTATTAAGCATATTTAAGACATTTAAACTTTTTTCCCAGTTATAATAATGATAATTGAGATCTGTTTGGCACTTTACACTTTACAAAGCATTTTCGCAAACACTGTTTTTAAATATATTTTTTATTTTTATTGTGCTTTAAGTGAAAGTATACAAATCAAGTCAGTCTCTCACACAAAAACTTATACACACCTTGCTAAAAAAAAAAAAAAAAACCAAACCCAGTGCCGTCGAGTCGATTCCAACTCGTAGCGACCCTATAGGACTGAGTAGAACTGCCCCATAGAGTTTCCAAGGAGCAACTGGCGTATTCAAACTGCTGACCCTTTGGTTAGCAGCCGTAGCACTTAACCACTACACCACCAGCGTTTCCATACACCTTGCTACATACTCCCAATTGCTCTCCCCCTAATGAGACAGCCCACTCCCTCCCCCCACTCTCTCTTTTAGTGTCCATTTCACCAGTTTCTAACCCCCCCACCCTCTCATCTCCCTTCCAGGGAGGAGATGCCAACAGTCTCAAGTGTCCACCTGATCCAAGAAGCTCAATCCTCCCCAGCATCCCTCCCCAACCCATTGTCCAGTCCAGTACCTGTCTGAAAAGTTGGCTTTGGGAATGGTTCCTGTCCTGGGCCAACAGAAGGTCTGGGGGCCATGACCACTGGGGTCCTTCTAGTCTCAGCCAGACCTTTAAGTCTGGTCTTTTTATGAGCATTTGGGATCTGCATCCCACTGCTCTCCTGCTCCCTCAGGGGTTCTCTGTTGTGTTCCCTGTCAGGGAAGTCGTCAGTTGTAGCTGGGTACCATCTAGCTCTTCTGGTCTCATGCTGTTGTAGTCTCTGGTTTAGTGGCCCTTTCTGTCTCTTGGGCTCATAATTACCTTGTGTCCTTGGTGTTCTTCATTCTTTTTTGATCCAGGTGGATTGAGACCAATTGATGCATCTTAGATGGCCGATTGCTAGCATTTAAGACCCCAGACGCCTCTCTCCGAGGTGGGATGCAGAATGTTTTCTTAATAGATTTTGTTATACTAATTGACTTAGATGTCCCCTGAAACCACGGTCCCAAAGCCCCCGCCCCTGCTACACTGCCTTTTGAAGCACTCAGTTTATTTCGGAAACTTCTTTGCTTTTGGATTAGTCCAGTTGTGCTGGCTTCGCCCGTATTGTGTGTTGTCGTTTCCATCATGTAAAGTAGTTCTTATCTACTACCTAATTAGTGAATACCCCTCTCCCACCCTCGCTCCCTCCCCCTTCTCATAACCATCAAAGAATATTTTCTTCTCTGTTTAAACTATTTCTTGAGTTCTTATAATAGTGGTCTCATACAATATTTGTCCTTTTGCAACTAATTTTACTCAGCATAATGCCTTCCAGGTTCCTCCATGTTATGAAATGTTTCACAGATTCATCACTGTTCTTAATCAATGGGTAGTATTCCACTGTGTGAATATACCATAATTTATTTATCCATTCATACATTGATGGGTACCTTGGTTGCTTCCATCTTTTTGCTATTGTAAACAGTGCTGCAGTGAACATGGGTGTGCATATATCCGTTCGTGTAAAAGCCCTTATGTCTCTAGGATATACTCCAAGGAGTGGGATTGCTGGCTCATTTATGGTAGTTCTATTTCTAGCTTTTTAAGGAAGTGCCAAATCGATTTCCGAAGTGGTTGTACCATTTTACATTCCCACCAGCAGTGTATAAGTGTTGCAATCTCTCCACAGCCTCTCCAACATTTATTCTTTTGTGTTTGGATTAATGCCAACCTTGTTGGAGTGAGATAAAATCTTATTGTAGTTTTGATTTGCATTTCTGTAATGGGTAATGATTGAGAGCATTTCCTCATGTATCTGTTAGGTACCTGAATGTCTTCTTTAGTGAAGTGTCTGTTCATATCTTTTGCCCATAGTTTAACTGGGTTGTCTTTTTGCAGTTGAGTTTTTGCAGTATCATGTAGATTTTAGAGATCAGGCGCTGATCAGAAATGTCATAACTAAAAACTTTTTCCCAGTCTCTAGGTAGTCTTTTTACTCTTTTGGTGAAGTCTTTGGATAACCATAGGTGTTTGATTTTCAGGAGCTCCCAGTTATCTAGTTTTTCTTCTGCATTGTTAGTAATGTTTTGTGTACTGTTTATGCCATGTATTAGGGCTCCTAACATTGTCCCTATTTTTTCTTCCGTGATCTTTATCGTTTTAGATTTTACAATTAGGTCTTTGATCCATTTTGAGCTCGTTTTTGTGCATGGAGTGAGGTATGGGTCTTGTTTCTTTTTGTTGCAGATGGATATCCAGTTACGACAGCACTAATTATTAAAAAGACTGTCTTTTTCCCGTTTAACTGTTTTGGGGCCTTTGTCATATATCAACTGCTCATATGTGGATGGATTTATGTCTGGATTCTCAATTCTGTCCCATTGGTCTATGTATCTGTTGCTGTGCTAGTACCAGGCTGTTGTGACTACTGTGGCAGTATAATAGGTTCTAAAATCAGGTAGAGTGAGGCCTCCCACTTTGTTCTTTTTCAGTAATGCTTTACTTATCTGGGGCCTCTTTCTCTTCCACATGAAGTTGGTGATTTGTTTCTCCATCTGAATAAAGAATGTCATTGGAATTTGGATCGAAATTGCATTAAATATATAGATCTCTTTTGGTAGAATGGCTATTTTTATAACGTTAAGTCTTCCTATCCATGAGCAAGGTATGTTTTTCCACTTACGTAAGTCTGTCTTGGTTTTGTGCAGAAGTGTATTGTAGTTTTCTTTGTAGAAGTCGTTTACATCTCTGGTAAGATTTATTCCTAAGTGTTTTATCCTCTTGGGGGCTACTGTAAATAGTATTGATTTGGTGATTTCCTCTTCAATGTTCTTTTTGTTGGTGTAGAGGAATCCAACTGTTTTTTGTATGTTTATCTTGTATCCCGATACTCTGCTGAACTCTTCTATTAGTCTCAGTAGTTTTCTTGAGGGTTCCTCAGGGTTTTCTGTGTATAAGATCATGTCGTCTGCAAATAGAGATAATTTTACTTCTTCCTTGCCAATCTGGATCCCTTTATTTCTTTATCTAGCCTAATTACTCTGGCTAGGACCTCCAGCACAATGTTGAATGAGAGTGGTGATAAAGGGCATCCTTGTCTGGTTCCTGATCTCAAGGGGAATGCTTTCAGGCTCTCTCCATTTAGGGTGATGTTGGTGGCTGTTGGCCTTGTATAAATGCCCTTTATTATGTTGAGGAATTTTCCTTCTATGCCTATTTTGCTGAGAGTTTTTTTTTTTTTTTTTTTATCATGAATGGGTTTTGAACTTTGTCAAATGCTTTTTCTGCCTTTCTATGCGCTTAGTGGTTAAGTGCTACGGCTGCTAACAAAAGGGTCGGCAGTTCAAATTTGCCAGGTGCTCCTTGGAAACTCTTTGGGGCAGTTCTACTCTGTCATCTAGGGTCGCTATGAGTCGGAATTGACTCGATGGCACTGGGTTTTTTTTTTTTTTTTGGTTTATGCTCTGAAATACCTTTAGTAGTAGTGGTGTTAACTCTTCTCTGAAAGTTTGGTAGAACTCTGCAGTGAAGCCTCCTGCGCCACGGCTTTTTTTTGTTGGGAGTTTCTTGATTGCCTTTTCGATCTCTTCTTTTGTTATGGGTCTATTTAGTTGTTCTACTTCTGTTTGTGTTAGTTTAGGTAGGTAGTGTGTTTCTAGGAATTCATCCATTTCTTCTAGGTTTTCAAATTTGTTAGAGTACAATTTTTCGTAGTAATCTGATATGATTCTTTTAATTTCAGTTGGGTCTGTTGTAATATCGCCCATCTCATTTCTTATTTGGGTTATTTGGTTCCTCTCCTGTTTTTCTTTTGTCAGTTTGGCCAGTGGTTTATCAATTTTGTCGATTTTTTCAAAGAACCAAGCTTTTGGGTCTTGTTAATTCTTTCAATTGTTTTTCTGTTTTCTATTTCATTTAGCTCTGCTCTAATTTTTGTTATTTGTTTTCTTCTGGTGCCTGAGGGTTTCTTTTGTTGCTCTCTTTCTATTTGTTCAAGTTGTAGGGATAATTCTTTTTGATTTTGGCCCTTTGTTCTTTTTGGATGTGTGCATTTATTGATATAAATTGACCTCTGAGCACTGCTTTTGCTGTGTCCCAAAGGTTCTGCTAGGAAGTGTTTTCATTCTCATTGGATTTTATGAATTTCTTTATTCCATTATTAATGTCTTCTATAATCCAGAATTTTTTGAGCAGAGTACTGTTCAGTTTCCAAGTGTTTGATTTCTTTTGCCTGCTTTTTCTGTTATTGATTTCCACTTTTATGGCCTTATGGTCAGAGAAGATGCTTTGTAATATTCCAGAGTTTTGGATTCTGCTAAGGTTTGCTTTATGACCTAATATGTAGTCTAAAAAAAACTCTAGAAAATGTTCCATGCGCACTTGAAAAGAAAGTATACTTGGTTGCTGATGGGTGGAGTGTTCTGTATATGTCTACGAGGTCAAGTTGGTTGATTGTGGCATTTAGATCTTCCGTGTCTTTATTGAGCTTCTTTCTGGATGTCCTGTTCTTCGCCGAAAGTGGTGTGTTGAAGTCTCCTACTATTATTGCGGAGCTGTCTATCTCACTTTTCAATGCTGATGGAGTTTGTTTTATGTATCTTGCAGCCCTGTCATTGGGTGCATAAATATGTAATATGGTTATATCCTTGGTATATTGTCCCTTTAATCATTATATAGTGTCCTTCCTTATCCTTTCTGATGGATTTTACTTTAAAGTCTATTTTGTCAGAAATTAATATTGCCACTCCTGCTCTTTTGTGATTGTTGTTTGCTTGATATATTTTTTTCCATCCTTTGAGTTTTAGTTTGTGTCTCTAAGTCTAAGGTGTTTCTCTCGTAGGCAGCATATAGACGGATCGTGTTTTTTAATCCATTCTGCCACTCTCTGTCTCTCTATTGGTGCATTTAGTCCATTTACATTCAGCGTAATTATGGACAGGTATGAATTTAGTGCTATCATTTTGATGTCTTTTTTTGTGTGTTGTTGACAGTTTCTTTTTCCCACTTAATTTTATGTGCTGAGTAGATTATCTTTATATATTGTCCTTTCCTCATATTCGTTGTTGTTGATTTTGTTTCTGCTGAGTCTCTGTTTTTTTCTTGTATTTTATTTTGATGAGTAGGATAGTTTGTCTCCTTTGTGGTTACCTTATTATTTACCCCTATTTTTTAAAATTTAAAGCTAACTTTCTTTTCTTTGTATTGCTGTATCTTCCTCTCCATATGGAAGATCTATGATTACATTTCTTAGTCCCTCTTTATTGTTTTAATGTTCTCTTCTTTTATATAATAGCGTCACTGTTACCCTGTTTCGAGCTTTTAAAAAAATCTTTCTGTTTTTTTTTTTTTTTTGATTTACCTGTCTGGGTTGACTTCTGATTGCTCTGCCCAGTGTTCTAGTCTTGGGTTGATACCTGCTATTATTGATTTTCTAACAGAACTCCCTTTAGTATTTCTTGTAGTTTTGGATGGTTTTTATGAATTCCCTAAACTTCTGCTTATCTGGAAATGTCCAAATTTCACCTTTTTAAGAGACAGTTTTGCTGGATATACGATTCTTGGCTGGCAATTTTTTTCCTTCAATTTTTTAAATATGTCATCCCATTGCCTTCTTGCCTGCATGGTTTCTGTCGAGTAGTCCGAGCTTATTCTTATTGGCTCTCCTTTGTAGGTGACTTTTCTTTTGTCCCTCTCGGCTCTTATAATTGTCTCTTTATCTTTGGTTTTGGCAAGCTTGGTTATAATGTGTCTTGGTGACTTTCTTTTAAGATCTACCTTTTGTGGAGTTCGATGAGCATCTTGGATAGATATCTTCTCATCTTTCACGCTACTAGGGAAGTTTTCTGCTAACAAATCTTCAACAATTCTTTCTGTATTTTCTGTTATCTCTCCCTGTTCTGGTACTCCAATCACTTGTAGGTTATTTCTCTTGATAGAGTCCCACATGATTCTTAAGTTTTCTTCATTTTTAAAAATTCTTTTATCTGATTTTTCTTCAAATATATTAGTACCAAGTGATTTATCTTCGATTTCAGAAATTTTGGCTTCTGTTTGCTCAGTTCTGCTCCTCTGACTTTCTATTGAGTTGTCTACTTCTGTAATTTTATGGTTAATCTTCTGAATTTCTGATTGCTGTCTGTCTATAGATTTTTCCATCTTGTTAAATTTTTCATCATGTTCCTGAATCATCTTTCTAATTTCTTCAATTGCTTGATCTGTGTGTCCCTTGGCTTGTTCTGCGTATTGCCTGATCTCCTTCCTGATGTCTTGAAGGGTTCTGTATATTAAACTTTTGTATTCTGGTTCTGGTAATTCCAGGAATGCACTTTCCTCTAGAAGGCCCCTGGAGTCTTTGTTTTGAGCACTTCTTGAGGTGATCATAGTCTGTTTCTTTATGTGACTTGATATTGACTGTTGTCTCTGAGCCATCTATAAGTCATTGTATTAGTTTATGCTTGCTTATTGTGTCATAGCTTCTTGCTTTGTTTTGTTTTGATATACCCAAATGGGTTGCTTGAGTGAGCTAGCTTGATTATTTTTGCCTTTGGAGCTCGGATGTCCTGTCCCCAGCTGGCTAGAAGTGTTATCAGGTATATCATTCTAGGAGTACATTCAGTTTGCTTGTATGAATTCAGCTCAGGTGTCCAGGTAGCTGATCATCAAGTGTGTGGTACGGGCTCTGTCCTACAGTCTTAGAGGGGCAGAGGTGATTGGTGTATGTACTGGCATCTGATTGCAGCAGGGGTTCACGTTCTGAACAAGGCAGGGGGCTGAGGACAAACCCCCAATTGTCTCTGAGGAAAGCGCTACCCTGTTCCCTAGAACATGCAGGTGGGTGGGTTCTGCAGACAGACCATGGGCACCTGAAGTCTTTGGTTGTAAGGACTGGGAGGTACCAGTTATCCTTGGACCCATTTCGCAGGTGGCTGGGTGACCTGAGTAGAGCTACCAGTCCTTAGGCCCCTGATGTGGGTAGGTGAAGACCTTGTTTAATAAGTGAAGTAACGTCAAACATCAAACACCCACCTCTCCACTGCACAGCTGAAACGGTTGGAGTCTGCCAACAAGGGCCTATTCTCCTGAAATAGCCCCACACAGGTCCATGCAGAGCGGAAATGTTCTCAAAGTCCATGGACCATTTATGCCTGGACAGGAGCTGCTTCTGTCCTGAGCTCCCCCGTTTAGTAGAGCTGGCAAATTATCTTTTCCCGAGTTGCAAATTTTTTCCTTCTCCAAGGCCAGGAGGATGGCTCTAATTGCTCAACAGGGCCTATCTCAGGCCCAGGGAATTCAGCCGCTGAAGCTAGCTTGGGGGTGGGAGGGAGTGTTAAAATATACGCAAGTACTTAGCTTTTGCCGAGACCGCCGTTATTTTCAGGTTCCGGAGGTGTGAGTAGGCTGTTTGGCTGGCTGCTTCTCCCTGAGGAAGCTGCGGCCAAACGCTAATAGCAGCCAGCCGCTGTGCTCCAGGAATGGTGCCTGAGGGCTCCCAGTGATTCAGGTCCGGTAACTCCTCTCTGCTTCTGAAGCGTCTCTTCCTCCCTCTGTCCCTCAGTTCGTTTTCTAAGTGTGGTTTTGATGCTCAGGGCTCCTAGCTTGTCATAAATATACTCGTTTCACTTGTTTTTTGGGGTCTTTGTTGTAAAGAGGGCTCACCAGAAGCATCTGTCTATTCCACCATCTTGGCTCCGCCTCTATTTATAAATATGTTATAGTCCTCAGAAAACACCCTATAAGTAGCTGACTGTGTGACCTTAAGCAAGTTACTTAATCTCTTTGTATCTCATCTTAGAAATGAGGAAAATTATAATCACCACCTCTAGGACAGTTATGAAAATTAAACAGGTTAAATACAAGCAAACTGTTTACAATAGCAGTCACCCTATTACGGTATGCTATCATTATTCTTGGAAGGAGCCCTGGTGGCGCTGTGGTTAAGTGCTTAGCTGTTAACTGAAGGGTTGGTGGTTTGAATCCACCAGCTGCTCTGAGGGAGAAAGAAATGGCAGTCTGCTTCCGGAAAGATTTTGGCCTTGGAAACTCTATGGGGCAGTTTTATCCTGTCCTATAGCGTCGGTATGAGTCGGAATCAACTTGATGGCAATGGGTTTGGTTTTGGGTTTGTTTGTTTTTTTATCACTATTATTTTGCTATATCACAGTTTAAGTTTTAATCCATTATGTTTTAATTCTATTTTAACTCATGCGTGTTTGATTTTGTTCTAGTTTCTATGGTGATAAATGGGGGCAATTTAATTACTTATGTTGCCATATAATTTCACAATCTCTAATGTCTAGTCATAACCTGGACTAGCCTATATGTGATATGAATTTAGCTTTTACTGTTACTGCTAAATATTATTTACTCTGTTTTCCTGATTTATAGAAGACCAACCAGGAATCATTTTCTACAAAAAAAAAAAAGATACTTACCTTACTCTTCTTAGGCCATGTTCTTCTTTATGAGCAAAGGAAAATGTAATATCCTCTTGCGTATTTTGTGATAAGTTTTCAAAATGTTTCAGAATAAACTTTAATGAAATCATGGAATGCTAGCACTTAGAGCACTTTGGAGAGCAGTTCCAGCACTTACCCTACAGATGAAGAAACTGAGGTTTAACTAGCTTAAACCACTTGTCCAACTTTGCGTGACTAACCAATGGCAGAGCCAGGACTAAAACTCAAATTTTTACTCAAAACCAGCCCAGATCTCCGACTTCTTTCCATTGTACTACATGGTGCTGAAGTATTTTAAATGTTGCCTCCCTCAGTTGTCACAGCACTGCCCTGAAGGCAGATAATATCACTATTTGGAGTTAAAACTGAGAAATAGGAACTGGATGCTTGAGGACACACTAATGTCAGGGAAAGCAGGCAAAGTGGAACTTAGGAACCCATCTCTGTTTAATGACAGTTGAGTGGTGACAGATAGTAAATGTATATAATATTAAATGTATATAATGTGTATACGCATTAATGCAGAAAAAATGACAGCTATTTTCCACTTGTACGGTTTGTCTAGTCCCTTGCAGTCTTATGTGAAGAGTAGAATTATAAGGCAGATTTTACTATATTATTATTATTTTTTATTTTTAATTGTTGAGGTTAAAATATATACAAGTAGACAGAATAGTACAGTGACTCCCCAGGTATCCATCACAGCCCCAATGTCCATCAACCCACGGCTAATCCTAGCCCATCCCTTCCTTCATCCTCACTCCCTTTTGCATTATTTTGAAGCAAATTCCAGACATATTTCATCTGTGCATGCTTGAAGCATATATCTCTAAAAGATAAAAACTCTTTTTAAAAACATAGCCACAAGATCAATTATCCTACCTAAAACAGTAATAATAATTCTTTAATATCATCAAATGGACAATGAATATTCAGTTTTCCCATTTTTTTAATGTCAGTTTTTTCTGTTTTTTTAAATCAGAATCCAAAGAAGCCCCCACGTTGTGATTATTTATCTTAACCTACATCTCTCTCTTTTTTTTCTTGCAACTTATTTGTTGACGAGAACAGATATTTTTTACCTGTAGCTTTCCCCACAGTCTGGATTTTGCTGCTTACATTCTCTTGGTGTAGTTACAAGACAGCTTTAAAGAGAGATGCTCACGCACATTATTGTCAGGTTTCACCTAATTTTCCTGGTGTTGTTTTGGACACAGATGATAGTACCTAGAGATCAGGGGGAACCAGTTTATCTGGTGGGTCCCAACAGCTGTCAGTGCTCTCTGAGGCCAGACGAGCTGGCTTAGGTGTGCTCTCTGGCAGAGGAAGCCTATCTCTAGTGTCCTGATCCTTTCCCGCTCTCTTATCTGCATTGGACCTCTTGTCATATAATTGCAGAGCATCCTCTACTTTGCCTTCAGAGAAATTATCATAATTTGTAACTGTAGTGGACTTTGACCTTTTATAGTTAGAGTCAGGAGTAAGTAGATGTAACTTTGTGTATAACTGTATGTAACTAAATGCAATATTAACACACAAGCCATGGTGTCCAGCTGGAAATAGGGAGATATGCGTTTGGCAATTTGTAACAATCACTTCCAGGTTGGAACTTTGCCTCTTGTGACTAAGCACCTACTGTATTTCCCTGCAAATAACAATCCCACATGAATAATGCACCCACAATATAACATGTACAGCTTGCCCAGGATAATAACATTCAAGGGGGTTGCATGGTTGGCAAAAAACCTATAAATGTTTGTTATTTTCATAAAAATACAACAGTCAAATTCAATTCTTCCTTCCCCTTCTCTTCTCCCTGGGGAGAACTAAATTTCTGGGCCAGTGTCATCCTGTATGTATGTTGTTCTCTATTCCACCCAGGGACGGGTTACCTGATAAACAAGGTACACATGGGCTTACTTGTGCTTGCTTACTAATCTACAGTGCACAATTTCAAATGGGTTTCACCATGTCCTTGTTTAATGTAAGCCCATGTGTACCTTGCTTCCAGGTTAATCTGCCCCTGAGTTTAAAATGGGTTTGGTTTTTTTTTTTGTTTTTGGTTGTATCTGAGGTTGGAGCTATTTCTTCATCATGCATTCCTCCCTATTTCATAGGCCTGTTATATAACTCTAGGCAAGATTACAAGGAGATTCAGAGGAGGTGAGACAGTAAAAACGAAGGGATGCCTGAGAAGGATCCCCTAGTACAGTGTCCCGTGTTGGGGAAAAAGCAAGGAAGGCAAATCGTAATACTCAGATTTATTTGGGAAAATCTTAGGCTTGGAATATCAACCAGTCAGTAGGGCACCTGGACCAAAAGAACTGAGGGAGAAGTCCTGACAGATGGATTGAGGTCAGCCTTACAGAATCTTGCACATTTCAGAGTGGTGTAGGTAAATAGCTGAGAAGTCCTGAGATCCTGAGGGGTTCAATGGTGGTGGAAAAATGCCATGTGGCTCAGGGAACCAGGAAAGATTGAGTATGTGGACTTTGAGTCTGAACAGACATCAACGACGGATGCCAAATACTACCTCAGCTGATACATATGCGTGATCCACCAGGGATCATGGGACAACCACACTGCAGATGCTCCTTCTCCCCTGATGCTGAAGGATAGTTAAGGCTTCCTTAGGAAATCAACTCATCCTCAGGAAAAAGGGAAGCAGAAGGAGGAGGAGAAGAACTTTGAATCTGAATGAATATTTATTAGAAACTAAGGTTTAAAAAAAAAAAAAAAAGAAATGGAATTGCCTTAAAGTGCTGAGATTGAATTAATTTTTTTTTCCATCAGCGGAAAGGGGACTCAAGAGCTAAGTTGGATTCCATCAGAAAAGATAAAGGCACATTCCAGCACAACTGGGCTGTAGCTATAAATTTTAAACCCACTATACAACTCCCATTTTTATGTTTATTTTTAAATGTCTGTCTTTTCTACTAGACTATAAATCTAGTGTAAATTAAACTATTTTTTTTATTGTTGTTGTTGTCTGTATTCTTGGCATCTAACTCAATGCTTAGTACCTGATACTCAGAAAGTATTTGTTGAGTGAATATTAGGCCCACACATCAGAGTTCCTTCCACAGAACTTGATATAGAAGAAGCACACTATAAATTATTTTTTCTTTCTTCCTTCATGGGGAAATATCTATTTCTCTGGGCACGGTCTGTTTTGCTATTGAAAGCCAATTCTGTCTTAAGTGGCTCTGAGGTAAATCTGCTTTGGTTGTTTTTAAGGCAAGAACTTAAGAAACTGAAGACATAGTGTTTATTTTCTCTAACCTTATTCTGTAACAAAAGGGCATATTGGATATAGCAGTAGCCACAGCTGCAGCTGTTAAGGTAATATTCTCTGGAGGATGCTGAATATTAAGTAGTGATTTTGCCACCATTATCATGGTCCTGGCTCTTCCCTGGAGCTCTGGTGGCACAGTGGTTAAGATCCCAGGCTGCTAGCAAAAAGGTCGGCAGTTTAAATCTACAGCTGCTCTTTGGAAACCCTACGGGCCAATTCTATTCAACAGCAAGAGGCTTGGTTTTGGTTTGGCTTTTCCTTTAATTCCTACACTTTATTTTCCTTTCTTTTCTAGATGCCTGGAATCCGGTCTGTTCCCCTTCTCCTTTCCTTTTTCTATGCTACTGCTCTGATCTGCTCTTCCCCAGTCACACTCCCATCCCTTCACTCCCTTTCAGGGCAAGCATCCTGCTCCCCAGCTCGGTATTGACTATCTAACCCCTGAGCACTGTGCTGGTTCCCCTGGGGAGCTCTGAGCATTAAGCCCTGCTGCTTGAGAACTCCTGGCCAGGTAGGGGCTATATGTCCAAGATAGCTCTCATTTCAGGTGGATTCATCTTAAAAACAAAAAGGGATTTTATAAAATATGTCTAAATGCAATTTAATATCTAATCTTTATATCTATTTGTATTCCACCTCAACTATTTCCTCACTAAACACCTTGTAAGAAGCTGACTGAATTTAGGCAAGTTACTTCATCTATGTACCTTATTTTAGAGATGAGGAAAATAACAATCACCACCTCCCCTTGCACACCAGATTTTTTGAAACGAAGTATCATATCATCTCATATGTAAATATTTCAGTTTTTAACTCCAAAAGTTAAGGCCTAAAAAAAATCCCAACTACTATATCCCACTTAAAAATAACACCAAATCCTTAATATCATCAAATATCCAGTTAGTGTTCAAATTTCCAATTTTCTTTTTTTTTACAGTTAGTTTGTTCAAATAAGTATCCAAACAAGGTCTACACAATCCATTTTAGACATACCTCTTAAATATTTTTAAAATATCAGTTTATGAGATAAGTATATCTTAGTAAGACATTTGCTGTAAGTAAATTCACTAACTGGTAAAAAAAAATCCTTTGTCAGACTATGTGCCCTGATTTTGACTGGGAAAATATTTTTTTTTTATAGTACTATATTTCCCAAACTTGCCCTGTAACAATTACCTGTGGCTGCTGTTAAACGTAGATTTCCTCAGCTCTTCCCCTGGAGATTCTGATTCATTGGTTGACCGGGTGGCCCTGAAATCTAATCTTTTTTTTTTTTTTTTTTCACTTTATGTGATTATTTTGATCTGGTAAGCTTAAGAAAAATTACCAGCACACGTAGCAAGAATTGGGGGATGAAGACACATGAGGAATAGGGACATGAATTGGGGGAGGTGAGCAACAAAACTTCTAGGTAAAAAGAAATTGGATCCAGCATTGTTTTTTTAATATAAGTATATCTATATGAATGCTGATAATCCCAAATTCCTAGCATTATGGAAAACTGATATTACTGAAGGCAATTCAAGATACTGAACAACTATCAAAGCAAGCAAACAAAAAACAAACAAAAAAAACTCTGGTCAGGCTGTGTAAAATAGCACTAATTTATTTTAGCCATTTTAATGATCTCCTTACTGTTATGTCTCATTACCATGCAGCACAAACAATTAAGTATAACATCAAATTATGTTCAATTAACTAAGCTGTATGTTTTATTTGATTAGAATAGTAGCTCACTTCCCTCTAAATATACTTATATTTTTATCTAATCAGTCGTCTTGTTGTTGTTGTTAGGTGCCATTGAGTTGGTTCCAACTCGGCAACCCTGTGTACAACAGAACGAAACACTGCCTGGTTCTGCATCATCCTCACAATCATTGCTGTGTTTGACCCCATTGTTGCAGCCACTGTGTCAATCCATCTCCTTGAGGGTCTTCCTCTTTTTCATAAGGTTTTCACTGGTGACTTTTTTTTTTTAGAAGTAGATTGCCAGGTCCTTCTTCCTAAACAGTCTTAGTCTAGAAGCTCTGCTGAAACTTGTCCACCATGGATGATCCTAATGGTATTTGAAATACCGGTGGCACAGTTTCCAGCATCACAGCAACATGCAAGCCCCCACAGTATGACAAACTGACGGACTAGTGGTGGAATCAGCCTTCATAGGTAGGTAGTTATATACATAGCGTGCTACCTCCTCAACTTTAAAATGTTAGAACGAACACTGCATAGATAAGTCCCCCTCTTCTTATTTTTTGGAATTTTACTCTTATTTTTTAAACTTAAGACAAATACTTTTTAGAATAGCAGTTTACTCATTTTATAAACCCTGCCTCTTTGAAGAATTTTGTTCTCTATAGCCCCATCATTTGCATAGGAGAATTCCTATCTTCAGAATTTTCTCTACTTGGTAAAGAACAGTACTTGTTTCATAGTCTTTAGAGAGAAGGAAAACCCCAAACTTTTGTACTTTGAGGTCTCTACCCTCTGAGGAGCTTAGTTACTTTTTTTTTCTCCTGTAGTTTCAGGGAAGCTTAGTTATTTTTTTTTTCCTCCTGTAGTTTCAGGGATGAAGGTGTAAGGGAAGGAGAGATTTTAGGGAAGTGGTTGTGTGTGAGGGGGCATGCATGAGGCAATGCCTGGGGAGCTGGGGATGGGCTGCTCTGCACCTCCAATGACCTGGGATGCTGGAGATGTCGAGTGGCTTTGTGGAAGTCACCAGTTCGAAGATCTTTCAGGTCTCTGGTTTGTGGTCCTGTCACAGTATGCATTACAGGCACAATATGAAAGAACGTTAGTGGTGCAGCTTCTCAGGCTGTTGTTATTCTCTCCAAGGTCTGTGACTGCTGTTTCATGTCAGCAATCTGGCTTCTGGCCAAAGTCAGATATTGTCAAAGCCCATTACACTGAAAACTATTGTCACTCAGAAAAATTCCCAGTTGCTCAGTACTTCCCAAATATTGAGTACTTTTTGAGATTTGCATTCATGCAATAATGTCTTTTAGCTCAATATGACCCCCTTTCGGGCTGCTTTTATGCAGATAAGAGCATGGTGCTGGCTGATCAGACACTGATGAAGTTCAGCGTCGGCCTTGATCATATTATCCAGAGATTAAATCTGGATTTTCATAGGCTTTCACTGCCGCTGCCCATGTTTACCGATCTCATAATTCCCTCTCTTTACCTGTCCCTATGCTAAAGAAAGAGAAAGCAATGCTGTTAGAGTTTCCCACCAACATGGATTCTTGTGAACCAGAAGAAAATGTCATTTATAGGAGAGGAAGTTTATAGTAGGATTATTTGGGACTTGGCTTAATTTCCTTCCTGGCTAATTCATTCCTTTGTGTCTGCCTTTCCATCTGTAAAGAGGAGATAATTACACCTTTTCCTCATTTACCTCAGAGGGTTACGGAGATTTATTTTAAAAGTCTATAAAGCTTTTTGAGCATGGGGGAATATAATTACAGGAAAATATATTGTCACTCCAGTAATTCCAGTCATCAATATGTTGATGAATATGCATTATTCAGTTTCATTAAATAAAGGTTGGCTCTTCATGCTCTGTCAGTTTTTCCTCAAGTGTGTATGTCTAAGAGGGTGTTTTGAGAATGGATAATGAGTCACAAAAGTAGGTTTTAAATAACCCCCTTTCTTTTAACTCAACTTGTATTCAGGTTGGTTGAAGCTGAAGGAGATGAGCTGAAGATAGGACTGGAAGAAAGCAACAGTCATTTTACCTATTATTAAATTTCTATTGCCCTCCAAGGAGGAAAGCAACAGCTGTTTCCTGAAAAGTGCTAAAGCTGTATTAACAGTGTGGGAAACAGAGTGAGAAAAAGTACAACAAATACATATAAACTCAGAGATCCAGAACGAAATGATTCCTGTTTCCTTATGTTCCACAGCCCCCATCCCTGACCTCCCATCCTGAAAACGAATAGCAAATGCTTGCAAAATGCCCACTTTGTGCTGGAATCATGGTTTTCAAGCATGGTGCCCCAGACCAGCAATGTCAGCATCACCTGGGAACTTATTAGAAATGCAAATCAGAAACTCTGGGGGATGGGGAACAGCAATCTGTGTCTTAAAAAAGCCCTCCTTGTTAAAGCTTGTTAAGGAATCCTACACGTGCTAAAAGAAGCCCAGGTGGAGCAGTGGTTAAAGCGCTTGGCTGTAAGCCCAAAGATCAGTGGTTCGAACCTACCGGCAGATCCAAAGGAGAAAGATATGGCAGTCTGCTTCCTAAAGATTTACAGCCTTGGAAGCACTATGGGAAAGTTTTACTCTGTTACATGGGGTCATTATGAGACAAAATCAACTCAATGGCAATGGATTTTTATATATGCTAAAAGGAGCCCTGGTGGCGCAGTGGTAAAGTGCTTGGCTGCTAACAGAAAGGTTGGTAATTCAAATCCACCACCTGCTCCCCAGGAGAACGATATGGCAGTCTGCTTCTCTAAATACTATAGACTTGGAGCCCAATAGGGAAGTTCTACTCTGTCATATAGGTTGGCTATGAGTCAGAATAGACTTGACAGCAGCTCACGAAGTTAGCGAGGTGGGGGCTGGGCTGGGCCTCCTATGAGTGGTGGAGATCACAGGGAGCAAGAAGCTCATCCCTCTGACTCACTCACTAGCGGTTGCTCCTCTTTCTGAGCCGGAGCAGTACTTTTTTTTTTTTGGTGGGGGGGCTGTTATTCTTCTCTGGTATTCAATTCTCACTCCAGATAAAATGCCTAAATGGGAGGTATTCCAACCTGTGGTTAATACTGTGTAATGTGACAACAAAGCTTCTTTCTTTTGCTCTCTTATCACTGGGCTACAGAGCTTGAACTGGGGCCATAATGGAAGGAAAAGAGATGGGAGGGTCGGAAAAAGATTTGAGCCCTACCATTATCATCTCATCTCCACTAATATTCCCACTACTCTTTTCCCCCTTTTCCTCTTGACCTCCATGTGCCCACCATGCTCTCCAGTGAACTTTGGGAGAGCCAGGTGAGAAATGCTCTAGAGATGGCTCAGAGAGAGAGTGCCCCTGGCCAGTCTCCCACCTCACTCATTGTCCTGCAGGACTCCAATTCCAAGGGGAGGGTTGTGTACTAGCTAACCATAGCCAGCTGGTATCCCATCCCACTCCCATCTCCTTCCCCTCAGACAAAAAGCAATTCCTGGAAATAGAACTTGTCTTTTACTTAAACAAGATATGACTATGATGTATGTTCTAATTTCAAATGTTGGTGACCTAGTGCCCATAGGAAGCCCCATCCCACCCCAGTCCTTGGTGGAGAATGCCTGACAGGAGGGCCAACATCCTGAGGGTCACAGCCTTGTGACCCCCAGGGCATTTCAGTTGTCCTCCCACAGTCTTTCTTGGAAGAAGCCCAGCCAGAATGCTCCTTAGAAGCAAAGATGCTGAGACTTCGGCTCACATACTTTGGACATGTTATTAGGAGGGACCAGTTCCTGGAGGACATCATGCTTGTTAAACTAGAAGGTCAGCAAAAAAGAGGAAGATCCTTAGCAAGATGAATTGACACAGTGGCTGCAACGATGGGCTCAAGCATAGCAAGGATTGTAATGATGGCACAGGACCAGGCAGAGTTATTTTCTGTTGTACGTAGGGCTGCTCTGAGTCAGAAGTGGCTCAACAGCACCTAACAATGACACACAGTCTTAACAGTCAGATTTGAGGACTAATCATACCTGGAATCAATATTCAGTGGTGAGAAAACCTTCTCTTAAAATGCTTTTGATCTTTACATCAAAGAGAGACTTGGAGAGAACAGGCTTTAATTTTTACCTATGGCTAAGAATTAATATTTAAATACATGAAGGAGAAAGAGGAAATGGAGTGGACTCAGCTACCTGAGACATCTGGGTCTTTATTTATTCCAATATTAATCTACTTCCAACCCAGTGCCATCAAGTCAATTCCGACTCATAGCGACCCTAAAGGACAGAGTAGAACTGCCCCATAGAGTTTCCAAGAAACACCTGGCGGATTTGAACTGCCGACCCTTCGGTTAGCAGCTGTAGCACTTAACCACTACGCCACCAGGGTTTCCATTAATTTGCTTATAAGCTGATAATTCAGCTGCATACACTGAAGGAGATTCTGGTGGAAGGACAGAGGGCAGAAGAATTGGTTTCTCTGGATTCCATATAATCGATACACAGAGTTAGGATTTTTGTGACACAGAAAGAAAACTTAACTAAGATGTTTTAAGGCAAAAATGAATAACATTGTCTGGATCTTAGATTAAATAGAAGGGTTTAACTACCTCCATAGAAGTATCGGACATTTATTCAGTTGTCTGTGGGAAGGAAAACTTATAGTTTGTTTTTTGAGGGGAGATTGGGGAGTACAAGTGAGCTGCTACTTTTGAAAACTCTCCCTAATATTCTTTAATCTTCGGTTCTATTTTCCTGGTTTACTTTGTGGAATTCATTTTATCCTTCTATACATGGTATCTTTCACTGTTAAAATTTTAGTGTTTTGTTGGTTACTAGAATTTCGATTCCTCCTAAGTCTGTCTCCACATATGAATTTGGTGACAGGTGTAGGTGAATAGATTTCTTTTTTTGGATTATCTTATCGTTGTTATAGTTAAAAATCATAGACTTGTTTATAGGCAAAAGGATCTCCGGGGATCACATTCCAACCCTTTCATTTTTACAAACAAGGAAAGCAGGTCCAGAAATCTTAAGTGACTTTCCCCAGGTCATAGAGCCAGTTGGTGTCAGGAATGGGGCAAGAATTCAGGCTTCCTAACTCTCAGTCAAGTATTTTTTTTGCAGGACGTCACCCTATTGAAAGCTTTTTTTTTTTTTTCTTTAATACCTGAAATTCATTATCCTCCTGAGACTCAGCTACGCATTTGTTCCACCTGAGTGTAGATGTCAGGCTTTTTATTCAGCGATGAGGTTTTGATGCTATCAGAGCACTGGGACGTGGAACTGTACTATCTGCTCCCGGGGTGGACACAGGTTAGATGGCCATTTGGAGAGCTGGAGGCCCTTAAGGGAAAGGTGACCCGTTACAGGCTTCAGGGTGCCATTAATACTAAGCTTTCCGATGGCATTCTGATTGTACACAGGAGAAAGTGATATCTCTTTCCCATTGGCTTCGATTTGCCTCATTAGACTCTCTTCCAGCAGCCCCAGAGGAATATAACTCAAGACAGGCCTTGAATGATGTGCTATAGACACAGAGTATCTTTTTAAAGAAAAATCTTGATGGAGGAGGTATGCTCAAAATTTGGAAAATATGTAGACTTTTGGGGATGAATAAGGTTTATATTAAGGATCTTAAAAAAAAATAAACATAAAGGCAACGTTAACGGCACCCTCAATAATTTTTTTTAAAAAATTACCTGCAAATCTCAATACTTCCACAAATTGTATTATTTTCAGAAAACAGCAGAGGTTAAAGAAGACCATATGGCCATTTTGGTGATTAATGCTTCAAATCTCTTTTGAATGTGCTAGGCTAGGATTTCTATCCCTCTAAAGTTGTCTGTATTATTAGCACGCTTGTAGAGAAAAGTTCAGAGACTTACTTTTTTTTCCTCCCTTGGCACAGTAAAGTCTTTTTCAAAAAGATTTTCTACAATATGGATTTTTTTTTTTTTATCCTTCGGGTCAAATCATGTTCCATTAGTATATTGTGATTCATGATAAGATAAATAAAAAAATAAACCACCATGGAAATTAAAAAAAAAAAAAAGCTACTTAACCAGAAAGATCTTTAAGTAGCTAATGAGTCAGTGTGTATTCACAGAACTTTGATCAATGCTTGCAGTGACTATTTTGTGCTGAGAACAAAGACACCAAAGAGATAGCGTCACTGGGAGGAAGCTGGAAGGAGGGAAAAGGCCACCGTGGAGAACTGGAATCTAGAAATATTTCCCAGTCCTAACTAAGCTGAAAACATTCATAGCTACACCCAGGTGAAAAATGCAGAAAACGAAAGGGTCTTTCTTAGCAAGGAGACAGGTGTTTGATTTTAGATCACTTTCAACATATGGTATTTTCATTGTAAAATCTTGTAAAAACAAAACGTTCTTGTGATTCAATAACTGAAGGACAGCCTGTCATTTCCTTTTCCCCACTACTGACACCAGAATCCTCTGAATTGGAGCATTACATTTTACAACCAAATATTTAATAGCATTCGAAATACATTTTCCTAGGGACATTCAACACAGCACTTTCAAGATGGTGATTTATTTACGTAGTGTTTGTTTATTCAAGGCCCTAGATTGGCTAACAGGGTTCCTCCAGGAATTGCCCCTCCAGAGGTGGTGACAATAGGTCTTCTGTGGAGGGAATTGCTGGGAGAGTGTTCAGCTTCAGTAAAGGCAGCTTTCAGAGAAAGCAGGAGCCAGGGGCCTGGCTGCCAGGATTTTAATGAATTGCTTCGTACGGTCTCATTGGTGGCTTGCAGCGTGTTTAGAAATCGGAAGGAAAAAAAAATCTATGTACACAACACATGGTCCTCTGGACATTAAATATCTGCTGTACACACAATTGCCTGTTTTATTTTAAATGACTAAGTGCTATTCATGAAATTCTTTGTGAATTTTCTGAAGTCAATGTATATATTTTTAATGAAAGTGTTTCTATAATAAGTATTATTTATTCCTTGTCCTCAATTTCCGTTATGAAAGAAAGCCAGATGATTGCTTTAAAAAATTTAATCAGAATGGTCTCGACAGCACACAACAACAACAATATTTTCCCTTGAAGATAGTTAATGGAAGATTTCTGCCAAGAAGAAAAGATAGTCATTCAAGAGATGAAAATAAAATTTTCCATCATGTTTCTCCTTTTATTTGACTGTGGCTATTTTTCAGCCAGTTTTTGAGAATTAGCTTCATAGAACACAAGGCTAGTGAGTACAGTAACTTTTTTTAGAGGTTTGCAGGAGAGGAGAAAAATGCAATCTAATTTAAAGCCCTTGCATATTCTGATAATTCAATGTTTTACGTCAAGTTCACATAAGTCACTATATAAAGTTTGCTCTTAGCACAATAGGTGATAATAGTTCCTTCTGTGAAAAACAAAACCTTTGAGGTTCTGAAACACCAAGCATTCTGATAACGTTGATGTTTTCATTAAAAAAAAAATTAATCATAAACTTGCAGAAAGTTGGTAATGCAATACAAATAATTTTCTTTGAACCATTTGAGAATAAATTGCTGACCTGATGGATTACTCCCGAATACTTAGGCATGTAGTTTCTACAAACAAGAACATTCTCCTACATAACCATAGTAAAAAAACAGCTATCAAAATCAGGAAATTAACCTTGTTATATCACTGCTACCTAATCCTCAGACCCATTCACATTTATTCAGCTGACCCAGTAATGAATTTTATAGCAGAAGGATCCAGGTCAGGATCACATGGATCATTTCGTGTCATGTCTGACTAGTCTCCTTCCACAGTTCCTTAGTCTCTTCAGTGGCTTTCATGACCTTGACACTTTTGAAGATTACAGTCCAGTTATTACATAGGCTGTCCTTCAATATGGCTTTGTCTGATATATCCTCATGGTTAGAGTATGATTATTCATTTTTGGAAGTGATTGTATCCTATGATTTATATTTGCCCCACACATTACCGATGATAGCACTGGTGGCATAGTGGTTAAGAACTTGTTTGCTAACCAAAAGGTCGGCAGTTCGAATCCACCAGTTCCTTGGAATCCTTATGGGGCAGTTCTCTTCTATTCTATAGGGTTGCTATGAGTTGGAATTGACTCGACAGCAATGGGCTTTTTTGTTTTTTTTTGGTTATTTCTGATGTTGTTCATTTTGATCCCTTGATTAAGGTGGTATATTTCAAGCTTGGAGTGCCTGGGTGGTACAAATGGTTAATATACTCAGCTGCTAACTGAAAGGCTGGCAGTTCGAGTCTATCCAGAGGGCCTCAGAAGAAAAGCCTGGCAATTTACTTTTGAAAAATCCTCCACTGAAAACCGTATAGAGCACAGTCTATACTCTGACACACGTGGGTTTGCCATGAGTCAGAATCTACTAGATAGCAACTGCTGTTTATACCAAGCTTAGTAACTCTTTTGTGGAGAAGTACTTTGAAACCGTGCAGATATTCTGTTCCTCATCAAACCTGAAACGTACCTATATGTATGTTTTTATGTTTCTGTGTCCATTGAGACTCATGGATTCCTGTTTTATGTATTATCCTTGTTTATTTTGACATTCAAATTGTCCCAGATTTGGCTGGTAGGGAGCCCCTTCACACTGGCTCCTGTGTCCTTCTGACATGTCCTCATCGTTCTTCGAGATCGTTCTCACTTTCTGGCACTATAAGACGTTCCAGGCTCATGTTGTTCTTTCCTTATGCCAAGTGTTAATTGATATAGGGGTATTGCTGCTCCCAGGCTTTCAGTGGACGGAACTAGGGAATGTATTTATATACATACGCACACATTTACATTATATCTATGTTCCTATCAATCTAGCTACGTATACATTTATCGAAAACTAAAGTTTACACTAATACCTCCAATTTAATCCAGCACAAAACAAAACAAAACACCATGGCCATCCAGTCCAACTCACAGAGACACTATAGGACAGAGTAGAACTGCCCCATAGGGCTTCCAAGGCTGTAATCTTTGCGGAAGCAGGCTGTCACATCTTTCTCCTGTGCAGCGGCTGATGGGTTTGAACAACTGACCTTTTGGTTAGCAGCCTAGCACTTAATCACTGCACCATCAGAGCTTCTTTAATCCAACACTATAGGGTTTATTTTACTTTTCTTCTCCTTTTTTGCAACACTCTTGCCTGCCAATGAAAAACCTGGCTCCCATTATTCTTAATGTATTTATTTAATTGATCAGCCCCCATGTAAGTAATCCATTTCCATCTCAGCTGTCACTCCCAAGCCTGCAGCTGCCTCCTCAAGCCACTTGAACTCTGACACGTCATGCTGGGCAACCTCCCCAGTCCCCTGTATCCCCTCCTCACCTCGCTCGGGTTCTGACACCCTAATTTTGGCCAGCACCCCACCCTTAACCCTAACTGTGTAGATGCTTACCTTTCTTTGTTCCACCTAATGGTTCGGAGATGTAACTGTTCAGAGAAAGGGAAACAGGAGTAGGAATGTGGGGGGCGGGGGGGAGGGGAGAAGAAGAAGGGGGAGAAGAAAGGGCAATGATGAAGAGGGAAGGAGGAACATATATGTGTAAATAAATCACAAACAAGCAGATTAACTTTCTGTTTTAAAATGATACAGTCTTAATAAGAAGAGGATAATCTAAGAGGCCACCTAGAAATTGAAAGTTTTCTGACCAATACAGAAAATAACAACATTATTTTTCTTGGTCATTACAAGTATCATTAAAATCCATATATTCATTTATTTATGAAATGAATTATCACAGATGACAAGACAAATTTCACATGATTTTATCATCTCTAATGATCTCTTGATATTTTGTACATTTTTAGTATTTTTTACCTATTCCACATACTTAACAATATTTACTTATCAACTAAACTTTAAAAGGAACTTGGTGAAGCATTCCTGCTGCCAGAAATGTTTAACACCCTTTCTGACTGTTTTATCCCTGTTCTTTCCCTGTTCCCTGATTATATTGGTATAGTTCCTTTAGACCTTCTGGATTCAAATTGTTGTCTAGCCCATCTTGCAAAATGGGAAACCCTTTATTTCCCCCCAAATAATGGACATATTATTCTTCAGAATATTTCCTTAAAAATCTGTCAATTTTCTTTTCAATAAAATGCAGGAGTGCTCTTAACACTAAGAACGTAAATCCAAAAGCAGAATTTAACAGTTATTCTGTTCTCAATCGCTGATAAATTCAGCTTCAGCTTTCTAAGAAACATGTAGGAACAATAGATGATATCCCTTAGCAGTCAGCTCTGCAAATACACAGGACAAAAATTGGCATAAATTATGAGGAAGATGGTCCCTCAAAGTGTGTACGATAATTTTATTACCAAAGTCAGAGTGAAGGATAAATTAAAAAAAAAATAAAGCTAGCTTTTAAAATAAAAAATTAACATGTACCTAAGATTTAAAAATAAAACCAACCAACCAACAAAAAACCTTCAAATAGCAACATTCTCCAGAGATAACTGTTGTTAACAGTTAGGGTATCTTTGGAATTCCATTTGGAACTGCTAAGAAATAGGAATATATCTTCTATTTTGAACCATATCTAAATAAAATTCCTTTCTTAGGTGAAGAGAATGTGTAGGATGTCAATGTACTTCATTTCAAATTTTTAGGATGGAATTTAAAAACACTGTGAAATGATTGCCAGCAAAACCTTATCATCTTATCATAACAATTACAACTTGGAATTGGTCGTTTAGGGACATAGAGATTATCCACCCTGAAGATCTTTGTAGTGCAATGGATCGCTTTTGTGTGGCCTTTGTCGCCATGGTCTTGTTAACTCCCACCCACGTGATTGGGTGTGTCTTGGTTATCTAGTGCTGCTATAACAAATACCATAAGTGGATGGCTTTAACAAAGAGAAATGTATTTCCTCATAGTCTAGTAGGTTACAAGTCCAAATTGAGGGCGTTGGCTCCAGGGGAAGGCTTTCTCTCTCTCTGTCAGCTCTGGAGGAAGGTCCTTGTCCTCAATCTTCCCCTGGTCAAGCAGCTTCTCAGGCACAGGGACCCCATGCCCAAAGGATATGTTCTGCTCCTGGTGCTGCTTTCTTGGTGGCATGAGGTTCCCAACTCTCTGCTTGCTTCCCTTTCCTTTTATCTCTTAAGAGATAAAAGGTGGTGTAGGCCACACCCCAGGGAAACTCCTTTTACACTGGATCAGGGAAGTGACCTGAGTAAGGGGGGTGTTACAATCCCACCCTAATCCTATTAACATAAAATTACAATCACAAATGGAGGACAACCACACAATATTGGGAATCATGGCCTAACCAAGTTGACACATATTTTTTGAGGGACACAATTCAATCCATGACAGGGTGGGACTGTGCAAGTAAAATAATTGTGGTCCACCAAGGGGATTGGTCAGTTTTGCTATCCCGCTAGGCTTAAAAAGAGAGCCAATTCCAGAACAGAGAGAGGATCTCACTACCACCAATTAAGGATAGCCAGTGTAGAGTACATCCTTTGGACCTGGGATCCCTGTACTGAAACCTTCCTAGACCCAGGAGACAGAGAGAGAGCTGTAACACCGAAAATGGCAAGACGGCGAGAAGCAGTGGCAGAGAAATGGCAGCAGCAGAGGCAGCAGAACCAGGAGACTAGCAGGAGAAGGCAAGATGGGTTTCCCAGCCTACAGAGCGAGAAAGCTGAGTGCCTTCATGAAAAAGGCTTGCTCTTGGAGTAGGTAGTAAGCTAGGCTTGCAGACTCATGGAATTAGAGCTGAGTGCCCTCAAACTGACGCTTACGGGCATACTAATCTGCAGAGCTAAAAGAGCTTTGTAACAGTCGCCCAAGCAGGACAGAGGATGAGGGGGCCAGAGAGAGGTGGCTGAAAAGATGTGGTCCTGAAGGAAGAACTGTATCCTGAGCATTCCTAAACCTAAATTGTAAACTGTTACTTCCCTAAAAAGCCCCATAATCCTGAGTATTGTCTGTGTGGCCACTGCAATGAATTATTGAACCCAGCAGAGAAGCAAAGACTGCTGCTGCGGGAGGGACGGCTGGTGTTGGAATTTGTAACGATGGCAGAGAGAGGAGGTGTGTCTGGTCTCCACCTCATAGGAATCAGCCTTGGGCTGTGGATCTTGATTCTCCTTGCCCCTTGTGAAGTCAGAGGAGGTCAGATACCACCCCACACCATAGTTACAGTCTTGTACATTTTTAAAAGTTGCCTAGAAAGGCCACATCTTTTTCCATCTCCTTTGTGTATGGGTGTTTTTTTTGTTATATCTTTAGTATTATTTTACTGAAGTCATATTAAGCAAAACACTGAAAAGTTTGAAGATCAGTAAAGAATGTCTCCTTGATTTGGGATGCCCATTTATTTTATTAGGATCACTGTGTAGTGATGTGCACAGAGTAGATATATTTTGGAAGACTTCTGGACTTCTCTACCTACCCCCTTGGCTCCTGAATTTTGGAGTGAGTTCTCTGCTCTGCACCTAATTAACACATGCTCAGTAACAAGCAAGCAAACAGAGAAAGAAAACAGCTCTTATTTTCAAAGCATAATGTAGCTAGACCAGTGCTTCTCAAACTTTAATGTACACACGAATCATCTGGGGATCTTGTTAAAAGCAGATTCTGATTCAGTGTGTCTAGGGGCCTAAGACATTCCTTTCAAACAAGCTCCCAGGTAAAGCCACTGGGAAGATGTGAGAAGAACTGAGTAAAGAAGATGGATGACAAGTTTTCAAATTATTTCTGATAGTAGTACTTAAAATGTCCTCTATCCTTGACAAATGGGCATTCACTTACCCTTCATGCCACCTTGTCACAGGCTCTCACGATCTTTGGTTACTTCTTGCTTCTCTATTTCCTAATTATTTCTCTTCTCTTTCAAAACTAATAGTTCCCCTTGTCCCATGCAGAGAAGCTTCCCCCACCCTCTGATGTCCTGGAGTTGGCTAGCAGGCATTATGCCCATAGTGTGACACTTAAGTGGCCTTTTCAAGGCACTTTGCCAAGGAAAGACAGTTCCTTCCCTAGGAGAAATTCTGTTGATAGTAACTACAGTTTAAGTAAAACCTTTGAACTTGTTACATAGATTTAATGAAAAAGAATTCTGGGTATACATGTGCTTGCTTTTTTTTTCCCTCAAGACTTTGCTTGGCTCCCCAATTCAGATCTCTCCTTGAATATCAGTTATTCAGAGGACCTCCCCGAGTGCCTGATAGAAAATAGATTCTACTCCCCACCCCTGTCACTTTGTTTCCTTTCCAATTCCAGTTGACCTGAAATTGATTCTGACTCATGGCGACCCCATGTGGGTTCCCTTAAACCCACTGCCGTCAAGTCGATTCCGACTCACAGTGACCCTACAGGACAGAGTAGAACTGCCCCATAGTGTTTCCAAGGATTGCCTGGTGGATTTGAACTGCGGACCTTTCGGTTAGCAACTGTAGCTCTTAACCACTGTGCCATCAGGGTTTCCTTACTCTGCTTTAATTTTCTTCATAGAATTCATCACTATCTGAAGGTGTTCCATATTTACTTGTTTATGCTCAGCATGAATGTATATCCCAAGTGAGCAGAAGTGTGAGCAGAAATGCCCTATGTCTCCTTCACTGATACATTCACTGTCTCTAGAATAATGCCTGGCATATAGTAGGCATTCAATAAGTATTTATTGAATGAATGAATGTTACCTAATTTAGACGTCAGAAAGGGTACAAAACTGAAACAAAGCAATGTCATAAATAAATTGTGGCCTTTTTATCCTGTGGCAGTGAGCTGCCAGTCAAGGTCTTCTGCACTGAGAAATGAGGACAGCTCAGTTTTAGGGAAAATAATAACCTGGAGTTGATGTTCAAGATGGATTGGATATGGCGGTGCCAAATGAACACTGACTAATAAGTTTAGCACGATGTGTACACGAGGGAACAAAAAGAAAGCTAAGGAAAGATGAGATTCTTAAGAATTAACACTGAGCTGACGGGTAGGGGCAGGGAGGTGGATGAGAAGGCACCTGGGATGACAGGGAAGAATGAGAGCTCCTTTTTTTTACGTGAATCTCCACAAAAAAGTGGGAATCCTAGACAATTCACCTTCTGCAAAGCCAGTGTAAGGGAACAGCTTAAATGGACAAAGACGACCCTGTTTGTGTTAAGCTGATTAACCCTTTCCAGTTTCTCCAGTGTCTCCAGTATCTCTCTTAAAACAGAATCACCTTCTCCACACATTAACTCCTGCTATTTACTACCTAAATACTACTAATAAAACACCACCGCCGGACACTGGGTCCAATAGACTTCGGAGGCCTCCA
Source organism: Elephas maximus indicus (assembly GCF_024166365.1). Taxonomy (NCBI): domain Eukaryota; kingdom Metazoa; phylum Chordata; class Mammalia; order Proboscidea; family Elephantidae; genus Elephas; species Elephas maximus. Next base: position 47,087,427 of record NC_064826.1, on the reverse strand, counting down.
GCTTCTGACCCTGCGGTGAACTTGAACCTCCTCAGGGGACCCAGCTAGTGACACCTCTCTTCAGCCCAGTGGCTCCCAAATTTTGCTGTACATTGGAAACACTTGAAGATTAAAAAAAAAGCCTGGCACCCACATTCTAATTTGATTAGTATGGACATCTGGATTTTTGAAAACTCCTCAGGAAATTCTAATGTTCAGCAAGTTTGAATGGGCTAACCACACCTCTTCCAGGGCTGCCTGTACTCTCCTTCCCCGGCCAAGGCTGCACGGAGTGACAGAAGGTTGTTCTCTGTGCTTCAATCGCATCTCACCTGCTTAATAAGGTTCATCAGCCTGGCAGGGGCACCTGGAAGTCTGCCTTATGAGAAAGGAAAGATGAATGCAGCCACTGTGAAAACCACCATATAAATATCTGACAATTGCACGAATCACCGCCCCTCCCCCGCCCCCGCCGTCGTCCCCGCATCCTCCTGCACGCAGAGCGCACGCTGAGGCCTCCCGGCCCGGCGGGTCTGGTCTTCACGGCCCTGCCCAGCGCCGGTCTGGGGTTGCTACGGGGGAGGGGGACGCGGAGCCGGGAAGAGGCGGCGCTCGGGACTCTCCGCCGTGGCGACAGCAGAACCGAAAGCAGCAGCCGGGCGGCCGGGCGGGGGCGAAGGAAGGGGGCGGGCGCGGGCGCGGGCCGGGGCAGGGCGAGCTGGCGCGCGGAGGGCCGGGAATGCCCGGGGCGCGGGTCCCCACAGCCGCCGGTGGCCCGCGTCCGGGCGATGGCTCTGCGTCTCGTCGCCGACTTCGATCTCCAGAGGGACGTGCTCCCGGGGCTGCTGGCGCAGCGGGCGGCGCCGGCTGTCGCTGGGGCCCCAGGCGGCGGCGCAGGTGCGGGAGACGCGCGTTGGGGGCGGCTGGCCTGGGGGAGGACGGGAGTCCTGAGCCAGTCATACCTGGGGGCGCCCAGAAGGGGCTGGTGGGCGCGGGCCCGGTGGGGAGCAGCCTGTGGCCCCGGCCAAAATGTGAAGTTGGCGCCGCCTAAGGGGTGAGGTACCGTCTCTGCAGACCCAGCTTCTTAGGCTTTGCCACCCTCACCCCTGTCTTCGAGGTGGAGGTTGGAGGTGCAGAGCCGAGGCAAAGTCATAGCTGGGTTGCATCACTTTCTCGAACGAGTTCTGCGTCTGACTTGCTTGTTACCCGAAGTAATTCACCCTCAATTGGAAGGCCGGGGACACTAGTGGTACCCTCAGCATCACCTCATGTGGGGGAAGGTATGGAGGAGCAGCTGCCTGAACTCTCCTTCCCAGGCAAAGGTTGCCAGGAGTGGGAGAGTGTCGTTCTCTGCTTCAGTCGGTCGCATCTTACCAGTCTAGGAAGGCTCATCAGCCTGGTAGGGGCTCTTGGAAGTTCGCTTTATGAAAAAGGAAAGATGAATGTGGCCACTATGAAAACCACCATATAAACACGGAACAATTGTACAATTCGTCCCCACATTTGTGGGGGGACGAATTGTGCAACTGTTACGTGTGAACAGCGTCAGTGATTTAAGGGACATAGTCCTTCCTGGGTGAAGTGCAAGAGGGCAGGGGCCAGCTTTCAGGCCCTGAGCCGTGAACCGAGTGCCTGCTGTGCTCCAAAGAAGCACCAAACCATCTCCACCAGCACCAAGCACACCACCTGTGTAGGCCAGCAAATGGGGGGAGTGGGACAAAGTGATGCTCAGATTTCCTGCCCCACTTTTTCAGGGAGAACTGGAATACATTCCCAATATTTGAGGCCTTGTTTATCATCTGCCACAAAAGCCTTTGTTTTGATTTTGGTGAAACAGTGAAAAGTTACTTTCTGAACCTTCCCAGCCTTTGTCTACTTCAAAGAAGAGGCATTTGGTGGTTTCCTAGTTTTTTCTTTTTAAGAAGAGAAATTTTTTAAAAATTGTGCTTTAGATGAAGGTTTACAGGAAAACCAGTTTCTCATTAAATAGTTAGTACACATATTTTTCTATGACATTGGTTAACAACCTCGTGACATGTCAACACTCTCCCTTCTCAAGCTTGGGTCCCTCATTACCAGCTTTCCTGTTCGCTCCTGCCTTCCAGACCTTGCCCCTGGCCTGGTGTGCCCCTTTAGTCTCGCTTTGTTTTATGGGCCTGTCCAATCTTTGGCTGAGGGGTGAACCTCAGGAGTGACTTCATTACTGAGCTGAAAGGGTGTCTGGGGGCCATACTCTCAGAGGTTCTCCAGTCTCTGTCAGGACAGCAAGTCTGGTCTTTCTTTTTGAGTTAGAATTTTGTTGAACATTTTTCCCCAACTCTGTCCAGGACCCTCTATTGTGATCCCTGTCAGAGCAGTCAGTGGTAGAAGCCAAGCACCATCTAGTTGTACCGGGCTCAGTCTGGTGGAGGCCATGGTAGATGTGATCCATTCATCCTTTGGGCTAGTCTTTCCGTTGTATCTTTAGTTTTCTTCATTCTTCCTTGCTCCCAACCAGGTGAGACCAGTGGAGTATCCTAGATGGCCACTCACAGGCTTTTAAGACTCCAGATGCTACTGACCAAAGTAGAATGTAGAACATTTTTTAAGAAGAGAAATTTATTGTAAACGACAGTGTATCTTCAGGGCTTAAATTCAGCTTTAAGGCAGTGATGCCTCTGGGTCCCACCTAGTGCATTGGACCATCCACTTCTGTGTGTTTGCCTTTCTTTCTCTGGTTTTCCTTAAACATTGTGGACTGTTTGAGGGCATTTTTTGGAGGGGTATTAAATTACTCCTATCTGCAACTTCTTCCCTCCTGTCCTATGGCTTGTAGCGGAATTATTTGTAGGTTTCATTGCCTTGATATATTGGTTATTAGTTCTAAATAAAGAATCATATATGTTTGTGTAGCTCAAGGCTTAAGTTTGCTGTTAATAGCATTATTAGTACAGTTTCATGAGTGGGATGGGATGAGATGGGGAGAGGAATTTGAAAAATCTCCCAAATGACTAAAGAGCTTTTGAAGGCTTAATTTTTTGAAATGCATTAGACATTTCCAAGTCTATTTTCCACCACAAAGTAGGCTTTTCTTTAAACTCACACCTTGTCTAGCTAAATGGCAGTTGACTGCAAATATGCCTTTAGATGAAATGTGAAATGCCACAGTCACCTGTTTCAGTAATGTGGGTTGTGATTGAAATGCTGTGTCTGACCCAGTTGGATTCTTGGCTTCTTTGTATCTTTCATTTCAGCTGTGAAGAAATTTAAAGTTGTGTATTGACCTTCTACCAAACAACAGATACTCTGTTGGTAAACCTACTAGAAATACAAGCTTTTTGGATATTGGTAGTATTTTGTTCTTACAGAGCATCTTGGTAAGTTGTTAGCCCCATTATATATATTAAGGGAAATTGCTACCTCCAATAATCACTAGTGGGTGGTGGCTCAAAAGAACACAAGTTAAGCTTCTCAATTCCTCTTCTATAATTTGTAGCACTGGTAGGGGAATCTGGGATTCTGTTTTATTTCTAGCACAGCGTTACTCCACACCTTTGTGCAAATTATTTTTTTTTCTAAGTCCCAGCTTTTCAAATGTAAATTATGAATAATTACATGATTGTAATGTCTCCTCCTTGCAGCTTGCTTTCTAAATTTGAAGCCTTAGTATTTTTACATCAACAAATACAATTGAAGATTTCTTAGTGGTGCTAATACTCGTGAAGTATGACATATTCTTGGCAAAATAACCAGTGAGATATGCTAAGTCAGCCATAGAAATTCTGTGCCTATGGGATAGCATTTTAGTCAACAAGGGGTTGAAGAGTAAGGAGACCACATCTGGTTACTGCATCTGTTCCTGGTCCAGAGCTGAATTTTGGGAAAATGGTTTCTCTTAAAACATGGAGAAAATATTTGTTCTTTCAAAAATTAAAACAATTATACAAAAAGATATTTAAACATATATAAGCTGTAAAGTGGAAACCCTGGTGGTGTAGTGGTTAAGTGCTGTGGCTGCCAGCCCAAAAGATTGGCAGTTCAAATCCACCAGGTGCTCCTCAGAAACTCTATGGGGCAGTTCTACCCTGTCCTATAGGGTCGCTATGAGTCGGAATCAACTTGACAGTAATGGGTTTGGTTTTTTTTTTTTTTTTGGAAACTGTAAAGAATAACAATAAAAAAATAAAGCAAAGCCAAGCGCTCAACTACCCAGCTTAAAAGTAGAACAGTATCAAGACTTTTGAAGGCTCTTATGTGCCCCTATCCGATCCTGTTCCTATCTCTGTCCCTCAACCCCCAGAGGTAACAACTACTTTAACTTTTATGTTTTCAGCATTTCTTTGATTTACAGTTTTAACCCATATGTATATCTCCCTAAGGAATATCATTTCATTTTGCTCGTTTGTCAATGTTAAATAAATGAAAAGCATAATATATGTTTTCTTTTTGCTTTTTCCACCTTAATATTGTGAGATTTATCCATGTTGATTGCTGTAGTTGTAGGTCATTCATTTTCATTGCTGTATAGTATTCTATTGTGTAAGTATACAACAATATGGTAGACATGGAGATGTACTGCCAAGATTCCCCTTTCAAGGAAGTACTTGTCCCAGCTCACGCAGTGGAGTACTATTACTGTAATACTGATGCTATAATCTGATTTTATTTTTTTCCATATTAATAGTGAGTTGTTCCAGTATCACTAGCCGCATAGTTCTTTCTGTTCTCACTGATAGCAAAGTCACTTGAGTTACACATCAAGTTTCCATATATGTGTGAGTCTCCTTTTCTGGGTTCTTTATTGTGTTCCACTGGTAATTTGAGATGACAACATTTTAATAATTATGCTTTATGTTAAGTCTTGATTATTGGTAGGTTAAGTCCCTTCATCTTAGTCGTCTTCTTGGTTGTTGTATACCCTTTGCCCTTTCTTATGTATTTTGGAATCAGCCTGTCAAATTTTACTGAAAACTCTATCGGAATATTGATTGGAGCTGCATTCTATCTATAAATCAGCTTGAGGAGATCTTCCCAACCTTGAACAAAGTATAGCTTGCTATTTTTTAGGCCCTCTTTAACGTCTTTTAACAAGTTTTAGAATTTTCTCCCTGAAAATTCTGCACACCTTTTGCTAGATTTATTCCTAGGTTATGTGTTGTTGTTGTTGCTCTGATGAATGGCACGTTTCAAAGCATTACATGTTTTAACTTTTGCTGGTATATAGCAATGCAGTTGATTTTATATATCGATTTTTGATTCTAATGCTTAATCCTTTGTTGGACTGGATCATACCCTCAAGAAACAAAGAAAAGTTTTGTGGGATGTACATTTTCTAAGGTTTACATGTCATATGTATTTAAGACAAAATAATGTAAGTTTTCTTTCCCCATCTTCTGGCTTGCTTTGATTTGTCTCTGATTTATGGTATACCAGATTGATTCAGACTTTCAAATGTTGTCATCATTAATCTTGGCCAGGGAAGTGATATATTTTACCAGGTGACTGATTCAAAAGTAATAATTTTTTGTTGTTGTTGTTGTGCTCCCTGTATACTGCCAGACTGACTTGATGGCCAGGCAGTTGGCTTAGTCTCGTTGTTTTCATTTGTTGTTTCACTACTCTTTTCCAGCACCCTTCCTTTTTTCTTCCCCTACTTTCCTAGTGTCCTTTTTGAATGCTCATTTATTTTTTTAATGCTTCTCTTTTATTATCATAAAAATATACATCATACAACATTTGCCAATTCAACATTTTTCAGGTGTACAATTTAGTGATATCAATTATATTAATTATGTTGTACAGCCATTACCCTTAATTGATGCCAAATTTCCCATCACCAGAAACAGAAACCCACTGCCTCTAAAACAATGGTTCCCCTTTTCTTCCTCCCTCCCACCCCTGGTGACCACTAAAACATATTGTTCTCCATACATTTGCCTACGTTTTAATGCTTCTTAACCAATTACCCCATCCTTGTTTTATCTTCTTTTATTCAGAATATGAAATATAAATCACATGATGATGTTTACTTCATAGGTTTAGGAACTCTAATATCTGGTAATGTTGCACCTGAGGACTTATATGTGAATTACTAACAGAATAGGAATGCCATAGGTATGATCATATTTCATTACTTCTTGGTTTATGTATTGGGAACTAGTTAAAGTTTTTGTGTAAGACTGTGTGACCCATTTCCCACAAGTATAGTCATTGGAAAGACAAGAAATACTTTTGATTTTTGTCTTATTGCAATTAGGAACCAAATTTACACATTTGGCAAGCATTTTCCTGTGAAGTAAAATCACTTATACCTGGCAAAGAGTAGGTTGGAATGGATGAGACTATCTGGTAAACCAGCTTCTGTTTTTACATGCGCTAGGACTTGCCAAGACAGTAAATATCTAGGTACTGTCCTTTCTTCTGTAGATTTACTTGTGCAAATATCTTATTTATCAAAATGCTACATTTTTTCTTCATGGGCCCTGAGTACACAGAACTGTAAACTTAAACCTCATTTCCTCATTTGAAATGCTAAACTTCCTCCTCTGGACTTTCCAGTGATGACCTACTGGGAGAAGAGTCAGAATGAATAAGCAAATAGTCTGTTGACTACTTCTTCTAAAAGGGTGTGTCTAAAACATAAATAACTGAGTAATCTGGGGGAAGAAGGGCTGTTGGGCTAATGTGTGTATGGTAAGACATTACTCTCTGGATTTGCAACATCGCCAAATTTGTCTAACAAATGTCCTTGAAATGGCAACCACGTACTTAACTACAGAATTAATGGAAGTCTGTGGTTATTGTGGAGGCCTGGTGGTGCAGTGGTTAAGAGCTCAACTGCTAATCAAAAGGTTGACAGTTCAAGTCCACCAGCTGCTCCTTGGAAACCCTATGGGGCAGTTCTACTCTGTCCTGTAGGGTCGCTATGAGTTGGAACCAACTCCCTGGCAATAGATCTGGTTTTTTTTGGTTTGCAGTTACTATCCACTGTGCCCATGGAAGCATTATTTTTATTATTTCTTTTACTTTGTCTACCATAGTTACACTATAAGCCAGTCCTAGTTTTGCTGCCTAATGAAAATTGCTTCATCTGTAATGTAAATATGTAATTCAGTGGTTCTCAATCCTTGCTGCACATTAGAAAAACCTGGGAAATTGAAACGTACACACATACCCCAGAGACTGGGCTCCACACCAGCCCTAATAAAAGTAGAATGTTTTGGGTATAGTTTGGGTATCAGTGTTGTTTTAAAAGTTCCCCGATGATTCCAACACACAGCCAGAGTGGAGAACCACTGGCTTAATGGAATAAGTATATATCATTTATTGTAATCTGCACATGTTTTGGAAATTTTTGTTTTCTTAATCTTTTAGTGATTTGAAAATAGATGTGCTTTTGCAAGGAATTGGATTTTCTTAGCAAGATTTCATGTGAAAGAGTTTATCTTGGCTAAAGCATTTTAAGTGTACTTTTGAGCTGGTCTCTCCCAGCATCCTTAGAATCTTGAAAGAAAATAAATACTTCTCAAAATATTGACCCATTGCATTCCAGAAGTTGTCAGAATCATGTGCAGAACAAAAAGGAACTCACCAAAATTCTTTTTAGATGTCTTCAAAATCTACGTTCAAAGGATTTTTGGGTAATTACTCACTTTCCATTGTAAGCTTGATACAGGAAGCTTAGCTGATTGTTATGTTTACCTTTTTCTATGTTTGAGATCAGTCTGTGCCACTTTTTCACTGTATGATGTTAGCCAAGGTTCTTAACCTGATTGAAACTCAATTTTTTAATCAGTACAATGGGCCTATAATACTTTGTGCATGGTATGGACAAGCTCAGCTCAGAATAAAACTCTGAATTGTGAAGGTTTATTTAGCACTACAGAGCCCTGGTGGTGCAGTGGTTAAGAGCTTGGCTGCTAACCAAAAGGTAGGCAGTTCGAATCCACCAACCACTCCTTGGAAACCCTATAGCGCAGATCTACTCTGTCTTATAGGGTCATTATGAGTTGGAATCAACTTGACAGCAGTATGTTTCATATTTTTTGGTATTTAGCACTACAGGAGTCCTTGAATAGCACAGATGCTGAAGTGCTCAGCTACTAGCCGAAATGTTTGCTGTTTGAATCCACCCAGAGGCTCATTGGAGGACAAGCCTGGCGATATGCTTCTGAAAGATCAGAGCCTTGAAAACTCTATGGGGCAGTTCTACTCTGCACACATGGGATCACCATGAGTTGAAATTGTCTCGACAGCAAAAACAACATTTAGTACTAAGCTAATTGTTTGAATTATATTATTCTCTTAAGAGGCCAATGTATTATCCTTATTTTTTCTTGAATCTAGTCAGTGGGAAGTGTGTCTGACAGCTCAGAATGTGGAAAAATGTATACACTCATGTATAAAAAACACTTTCCACTCCTTCCCCACTTCCCCTAGAAAGTCCACACAGCTTCTTCCTGCGAGGGGTGGGGAAGAGAGATCCCAGGATGAAGCCTGAGTTCTCAATGAAACTTGCCCTTCCTCTCTAAATATTTCTCTGCCCCAGTTACAATGCAGGAATCCAGGTCACCAATTTTTCTAGTATGTTATCTTTTTAATTAGTAATACAAACTGAAATTTGCTCTGAGTTAAAGAATATTTTGCAATCAAGTCTGACTCTTAGAATTTGAGAATTTGTCATAATGTAATGATATATTTAACATCTAAGAAGCTTAAGAAATTTAATTTTGGAAAACTTTTGGGGGAATTGCAGAAATATGTATTTTTCCCCAATTAATGATGATAATATTAGTGCCATATTTGTCAATGTTTAGATCTTTTAACTGTAGAATTGGGAAAAATATCTCAAAATCTTAGAAGAAAGATCATTATCGGGTAATTTATAAGTTAAATGTTTCAAGTAAAGAATTTTTATCTTCTTTATTAGAATATGTCCTATATACAGAAAACTATACGAATCATAAGTGTACAGTTCAGTTACTTTTTAAAAAGTGAACACACTCATGTAACTAGAACTCAGAGGAGGAAACAAAATATTAACAGTACCCCAAAGGTCTCCTTCATGCTCTCTTCTGGTAATTACTCATCTAACACTGTAGATTCATTTTCAGACTTTGTATGCAAATTGAATCACAGAGTTTGTGCCTTTTTTTGGGAGGGGAGAGGGCAGAGGATCTGAACTTTTTTTTTCAATTATTTATATTGTATTGTCATAGCATGCTACTCCTTTCTCATTGCTGTATAGTGTTCCATTGTTTGAATATATCAAAATTTATCCATTCTTCTCTTGAGGACAATTTGGGTTTCCAGTTTGGCTGTTATGAAATGTAGTGCAAAAGACATTTTTGTATGTATCCTTTGATTTTATATATATATATGTGTGTGTGTGTGTGTATGTCAGCAAAGGATACATACAAAGAATGTCTGTTGCACTATAGTTCGTAACAGGAAACTGGAAACCCCAAATGACATTCTTATATGTATCCTTTGGAAAAAAAAATATGTATGTACACACACGTGTGTATGTATATGTATTATAAAACCCCAACCCAGTGCCGTCGAGTTGATTCTGACTCATAGCGACCCTGTAGGACAGAGTAGAACTGGACCATAGAGTTTCCAAGGAGTGCCTGGTGGATTCGAACTGCTGACCTCTTGGTTAGCAGTCATAGCACTTAACTACTATGCCATAAGAAAAAAAAAAACCCAAACCCGTGTGTGTGTGTGTGTGTATATATATATTCATATACATATATATAATGGATTACACCTCAACATAAAGAAAACAAAAATCCTCACAACTGGACCAATAAGCAACATCGTGGTAAACAGAGAAAAGGCTAAGGTTGTCAAGGATTTCATTTTACTTGAATTCACAATCAGTGCTATAGAGGCAGCAGTCAAGAAATCAAACGACACATTGCATTGGACAAATCTGCTGCAAAAGACCTCTTTAAAGTGATAAAAAGTAAAAGTGTCAAGGCAGGGCCAAGATGGCTAACTAGCCAGAAACCTGTGCTGAACTCTTTTGCAACAAAGACCTGAAAAAACAAGTGAACCTATTATATATATGACAGTCGACGAACCTTGAGCATCAAGTGTAGAATTAAGGAATCAATCTGAGTGACTGGGGAACAAGAGACAGTGCAGAAGCAGCGACGAGTTGCTGAGCCCATGCAGCTCCTCAGCTCCGATTCCTTGGTGCCGTTCTTTGGTGTGAATGCGGTGGGGCTGATGGTAGTTTCCTGAGACACTGCAGCTTCAGCGAAAGAAGGCAAGCAAAGAGGTGCACCCCTGACCCTGTGGCGTGTCTACAGCCAGGCTGGCCACAGCGTTTAAGAAGCGGCTGCTTCAGTAAAAGAAGGCAAATGAAATGCCGGCACCCTGACACCCTGGTGTGACAGCCATGGGTCTGGCTGTGGGGTTTAGGACAAAGCTGCTTCAGTGAAAGAAGACAATCTTAGGAAGCAGCCCTAACCCCCTGGGGCAATCCCAGCAGGGATGCAGCCAGCACACACAGGCTACACACGCCTCTGGAATCTGAGATAAAACAGCACTCTCAACACAAGCTAAGTGATTCTGTCTAATTTACTGCATGGATCTAATAGCTCCTTCTTCTGAAAGTACTCTCTCCTATCTACCTGATCCCCCTCACCCCCCCCCCCCACCCCAGCCAACTGCATTAACAGTTGAATTCCCTGGGCCTGAGATAGAATCTGCTGCACCCTCTTGGAGCCATTCTCCTGGCCTGGGAGAAGAAGCAAACTGACAAACGGGGAAAAAATACCTCCCCAGCTCCCCTAATCTGGAAGCCCAGAATGGAAGCAGCTCCAATCCAGGCATAAGTGATCACAGACTTTGGCTTTCACCCCTACAGGGATCCAGATGACTATTATAATGCAAGGGCAAATCTGTTAGAGGTCTGACTGTAATTGTTTCAGCTGTGCAGTGGAGAGGCAGGTTTTGGAGATCTGAAACCACTCTGCCTATTAAACAGAGCCCTCTCCTACCCACAACAGGGACCTGAGGGCTGGAGGCTCCACCCATGCCACCTAGCCACCTGTGAAAGGGGTCTGAGGATAGTGGTGCCTTGTAGTCTATACAGGTATAAGCACTGGGTGCCTAAGGTACAGCTGCAGAGCCCACCCACCAGAGCACTCTAGAGAACAGAGACACTAATTCCTCACTGACACTTGGGGGAAGGCTCTCAGCACCCTACCTTCCTCAGAGTGTGACTGCCTGCCGCTACCAGAAACCAGTGCATACAACCATCACCACTATTCCTCTAAGATAGTAGGTGAGAACTTACACCACACTAGGTGACTGACTATCAGGACACCTGAGCTGATTCTATACAAGAATAGTGAATGGACTCCTAGGCTTATGTACCTGGTAATAGATCTAGCCATCTGGTAACAGGAAATAGTGCTTCAAGGCTCCAGTAATCAAGTCAGTGCACTCTAGTAGCCTATTTGGGTACACTGAAACAAAACAAAGCAAGAAGCTAGGACACAGTGAACAAATATAAAATTAATTATTACAATAACTTAAAGATGGCTTGGAGACAGCAGTCGATATCAAATTACATAAAGAAGCAGACCATGATTGCTTCAACAATCTCCCAAAACAGAGAATCAAGGACTCTCTTGGATGAAGAAGCATTCCTGGAATTGCCAGACATGGAACAAAAGATTAATATACAGAACACTTCAAGACATCAGGAACGAGATCAGGCAATGTACAGAAAAAGCCAAGGAACACACAGATAAAGCAGTTGAAGAAATGAAAAACATTATTAAAGAACATAATGAAAAATTTAATAAGCTGCAAGAATCCATAGAGAGACAGCATTCAGAAATCCAAAAGATTAATAATAAAATTACAGAATTAGACAACTCAATAGGAAGTCAGAGGAGCAGAATTGAGGACCTGGAATGCAGAATTGGGAGATGGAGGATAAGGCACTTGACATCAACATATTTGAAGAAAAATCAGATAAAAGAATTAAAAAAAATGAAGAAACCCTAAGAATCATATGAGACTCTTATCAAGAATAACTTGTGAGTGATTGGAGTACCAGAACAGGGAGGGATAACAGAAAATACAGAGAGAAGTGTTGAAGATTTTTTAGCAGAAAACTTCCCTGACATCATGAAAGATGAAAAAATATCTATCCAAGGTGCTCATTGAACTCCATACAAGGTAGATCCCAAAAGAAAGCCACCAAGACATATTATCAGCAAACTTGCCAAAACCAAAGATAAAGAGAAAATTTTAAGAGCAGTCAGGGATAAGCAAAAAGTCACCTACAAAGGAGAATCAATAAGAATAAGTTCGGACTAATCGGCAGAAACTGTGCAGGCAAGAAGGCAGTGGTGACATGTACAGAGCACTGAAGGAGAAAAATTGCCTGCCAAGAATCATATATCCAGCAAAATTGTCTCTCAAATATGAAGGCGAAATTAAGATATGTACAGATAAACACAACCTTAGGGAATTTGCAAAAACCAAACCAAAACTAAAAGAAATACTAAACAGAATTCTCTGGTTAGAAAATCAATAATATCCGATATCAACACCATACTAGAATGCAGAACAAAGGCATCCAGATATCAACTCAGAGAGGGAAATCACAAAAATAAAATAAGACTAAAAAAAAAAAAAAAAAAAGCTCAAAACAGGGAATCAGTGATGTCATCATGTAAAAGTTGACAATAATCAATAAAGAGGGACTAAATAAAGTAGACATAGATCTTCCATATGGAGAGGAACTCAAGGTGGTATAGGGAGATATAAGTTAGGCTTATACCTAGAAAAACAGAGGTAAATATTGAGGTAACCACAAAGAAGACTAACAATCTCACACTTCAAAATAAAAACCAAGATAAACATAAAGACTCAGCAAAAAACAAATTCAACTACAATGAAAAAGAGGGACACATGATTTACAAAGAAAAACTTCTCAGCACAAAAAAGTAACTGTCAACAACAAACATAAAAAGCCATGAAAATGACAGCACTAAACCCATACCTATCTATAATCACGCTGAATTTAAATGGACTAAATGCACCAATAAAGAGACAGAGAGTAACAGAATGGATAAAAAAACATGATCCAGCTATACGCTGCCTACAAGAGACACACCTTAGACTTAGAGACACAAACAAACTAAAACTCAAAGGATGGAAAAAAATATATCAAGCAAACAACAATCAAAAAAGAGCAGGAGTGGCAATATCAATTTCTGACAAAATAGACTTTAAAGTTAAATCCACCACAAAGGATAAGGAAGGACACTATATAATGATTAAAGGGACAATATACCAAGAAGATATAACCATATTAAATATTTTTGGACCCAATGACAGGCTGCGAGATACTTAAATAAACTCTAACAGCATAGAAAAGTAAGACAGCTGCACAATTATAGTAGGAGACTTTAACACACCACTTTTGTTGAAGAACAGGACATCCAGTAAGAAGCTCAGTAAAGACACGGGAGATCTAAGTGCCACAATCAACCAACTTGACCTCATAGACATATATAGAACATTCACCCAAAAGCTGCAAAGTATACCTTCTTTCCTAGTGCACATGGAACATTCTCTAGAATAGACCACATATTAGGTGATAAAGCAACCCTTAGCAGAATCCAAAATATTGAAATATTACAAAGCATCTTCTCTGACCATAAGGCCATAAAAGTAGAAATCAATAACAGAAAAAGCAGGCAAAAGAAATCAAACACTTGGAAACTGAACAGTACCCTGCTCAAAAAAGACTGGGTTACAGAAGACATGAAGGAGGGCATAAAGAAATTCATAGAATACAATGAAAATGAAAACACTTCTTAACAGAACCTTTGGGACACAGCAAAAGCAGTGATCAGAAGTCAATTTATATCAATAAATTTATATCACACATCCAAAAAGAAGAAAGGGCCAAAATCAAAGAGTTATCCCTACAACTTGAACAAATAGAAAGAGAGCAACAAAAGAAACCCACAGGCACCAGAAGAAAACAAATAATAAAAATTAGAGCTGAACTAAATGAAATAGAAAACCAAAAAACAATTGAAAGAATTAACAAGACCAAAAGCTGGTTTTTTGAAAAACTCAACAAAATTGATAAACCACTGGCCAAACTGACAAAAGAAAAACAGGAGAGGAAGCAAATAACCCAAATAAGAAATGAGATGGGGATATTACAACAGACCCAACTGAAAAGAATCATATCAGATTACTATGAAAAACAATACTCAAACAAATTTGAAAACCTAGAAGAAATGGATGAATTCCTAGAAACACACAACCTACCTAAACTAACACAAACAGAAGTAGAACAACTAAATAGACCCATAAAAAAGAAGAGATTGAAAAGGGAATCAAAAAACTCCCAAACAAGAAAAAGCCCTGGCCTGGACAGCTTCACTGCAGAGTTCTACCAAACTTTTAGAGAAGAGTTATCACCACTACTACTAAGGTATTTCAGAGCATAGAAAAGGACGGAATACTACCAAACTCATTCTATGAAGGCAGCATATCCCTGATACCATAAAAAAAGAAAATTACAGTCTTATATCCCTTATGAACTTAGATGCAAAAATCCTCAACAAAATTCCAGCCAATAAAATTCAACAACATATGTAAAAAGTAATTGACCATGACCAAGTGGGATTCATACCAGGTATGCAGGGATGGTTCAACATTAGAAAAACAATTAATGTAATTCATCATATAAATAAAACAAAAGACAAGAGCCACATGATTTTATCAATTGATGTAGAAAAGGCATTTAACAAAGTTCAATGCCCATTCTTGTTAAAAACTCTCAGCAAAATAGGAATAGAAGGAAAATTCCTTAACATAACAAAGGGCGTTTATACAAGGCCAACAGCCAACATCACCCTAAATGGAGAGAGCCTGAAAACATTCCTCTTGAGAATGGGAACCAGACAAGGATGCCCTTTATCACCACTCTTATTCAACATTGTCCTGGAGGTCTTAGCCAGAGCAATTAGGCTAGATAAAGAAATAAAGGGCATCCAGTTTGGTAAGGAAGAAGTAAAAGTATTTCCATTTACAGATGATCTTATACACTGAAAACCCTAAAGAATCCTCAAGAAAACTACTGAAACTAACAGGAGAGTTCAGCAGAGTATCGGGATGCAAGATAAACATACAAAAATCAGTTGGATTCCTCTACACCAACAAAAAGAACATTGAGGACGAAATCACCAAAACAATACCATTTACAGTAGCCCCCAAGAAGATAAAGTATTTAGGAATAAATCTTACCAGAAATGTAAAAGACCTATACAAAAAAACAAGACTCTACTGCAAGAAACCAAAAGAGAACTACATAAGTGGAAAAGCATACCTTGCTCATAGATAGGAAGACTTAACTTTGTAAACATGTCTATTCTACCAAAAGCCATCTATAGATACAATGCAATTCTGACGCAAATTCCAATGGCATTTTTTAATGAGATGGAGAAACAAATCACCAACTTCATATGGATGGGAAAGGGGTTCCGGATAAGTAATGCATTACTGAAAAAGAACAAAGTAGGAGGCCTCATTCTGCCTGATTTTAGAGCCTATTATTACCGCCACAGTAGTCAAAACAGCCTGGTACTGGTACAACATCAGATACGTAGACCAATGGATCAGAATTGAGAATCCAGACATAAATGCATCCACATATGAGCAGCTGATATTTGACAAAGGCCCAAAGTCAGTTAAGTAGGGAAAAGACAGCCTTTTTAATAAATGGTGCTGGCATAACTGGATATCCATCTGCAAAAAAAATGAAACAAGACCTATACCTCATACCATGCACAAAAATGAACTCAAGATGGATCAAAGACCTAAATATAAAACCTAAAACGATAAAGATCATGGAGGATAAAATAGGGACAATGCTAGGAACCCTAATACAAAACATTACTAAAAATGCAGAAAAGAAACCAGATAACAGGGACGGCTCCTAAAAATCTATGCTCATCCAAAGACTTCACCAAAAGAGTAAAAAGATTATCTACAAACTGGGAAAAAGTTTTTAGCTACGACATTTCCGATCAGTGCCTGAATCTCTAAAATCTACATGATACTGCAAAAACTAAACAACAAGAATACAAATAATGGGCAAATGATATGAACTGGCACTTGACTAAAGAAGACATTCAGGCAGCTAACATATACATGAGGAAATGCTTACGATCATTACCCAAATCAAAACTATAATGAGATTCCATCTCACTCCAACAGGGCTGGCATTAATCCAAAAAACACAAAATAATAAATGTTGAAGAGGTTATGGAGAGACTGGAATACTTATACACTGCTGGTGGGAATGTAAAATGGTACAACCACTTTGGAAATCGATTTGGCGCTTCCGTAAAAAACTAGAAATAGAACTACCATACAATCCAGTTATCTCACTCCTTGGAATATATCCTAGAGAAATAAGAGCCTTTACAGGAACAGATATATGCACACCCATGTTCATTGCAGCACTGTTTACAATAGCAAAAAGATGGGAGCAACCAAGGTGCCGATCAACAGATGAATAGATAAATAAATTATGGTATATTCCCACAATAGAATACTACACATCGATAAAGAACAATGATGAATTCATGAGACATAACACGGAGGAACCTGGAAGACATTATGCTGAATGAAATTAGTCAGTTGCAAAGGACAAATATAAGACCACTATTATAAGAACTCGAGAAATAGTTAAAACAGAAGAAAATATTCTTTGATGGTTACGAGAGGGGGGAGGGAGGGAGAGAGAAAGAGGGGTTTTCACTAATTAGATAGTAGATAAGTTTTCTTTTGGGTGAAGGGAAGGACAACAGACAATACAGTAGAGGTCAATACGACTGGACTAAACCGAAAGCTAAGAAGTTTCCTGAATAAAGTGAACGCTTCGAAGGCCAGCGTGGCAGAGGCGGGGACATGGTTTCAGGGCACATCTGAGTCAATTGGCATAATAAAATCTATTTAGAAAACATTCTACATCCCACTTTGGAGAGTGGTATCTGGGGTCTTAAACACTAGCAAGCGGCCATCTAAGATGCATCAATTGGTCTCAATCCATCTGGAGCAAAGGAGAATAAAGAACACCAAAGACAGAAGGTAATTATAAGCCCAAGAGACAGAAAGGGCCTCATGACTACATCAGCCTGAGACCAGAAAAGTAGATGTCGCCCAGCTACAACTGACGACTGCCCTGAGGGAGCAGGAGAGCAGTGGGATGCAGACCTCAAATTCTCATGAAAAGGCCAGACTTAATGGTCTTACTGAGACTGGAAGGACCTCGGAGGTAATGGTTGCCAGGCACTCTGTTAGCCCAAGACAGGAACCATTCCCAAAGCCAAGTCTTTAGACAGGGATTGGACTGGACTATGGGTTAGAAAATGGTACTGGTAAAGAATGAGCTTCTTGGGTCAAGTAGACACATGAGACTATTTTGGCATCTCCTGTCTGGAGGGGAGATGAGAGGGCAGAGGGGGCCAGAAGCTGTCCGAATGGACATGAGGAGAGAGAGTAGAGGGAAGAAGTGTGTGGCCTCATTGGGGGAAAGCAATTAGGAGTGTAAAGCAAGGTGTATATAAATTATCGTATGAGAGACTGACTTGATTTGTAAACTTACACTTAAAGCACAATAAAAATTAATTAAAAAAAAAAAAAGTAAAGGTGTCACCTTGAAGACCAAGGTGTGCCTGACCCAAGCCATGGTGTTTTCAATAGCCTCATATGCATGTGAAAGCTGGGCAATGAATAAGAAAGACCAAAGAAGAATTGATTCCTTTGAATTATGGTGTTGGTGAAGAATATTGAATACACCGTGGACTGCCAAAAGAATGAACAAATCTGTCTTGGAAGACGTACAGCCAGAATGCTCCATAGAAGCAAGGATGTCAATACTACCTCTCAAATAGTTTTGGACATGTTATCAGGAAGGATCAGTCCCTGGAGAAGGACATCATGCTGGGTAAAGTAGAGGATCAGTGAAAAAGAAGACTTTCAATGAGATGGATTGACACAGTGGCTGCAACAGTGCTCAAGCATAACAACAATTGTGAGGATGGCTCAGGGCCTGGCAGTGTTTTGTTCTGTTGTACCTAGGGTCGCTATGAGTAGGAACTGGAACTGACTCAATGTCACCTAACCACAATGATGTACACACACAGAATATATATAAATATATATGTATGTTATGTGTGTACATGTCAGCAAAAGATACATAAAAGAATATCTGTTGCACTACAGTTGTACTGTGTACATATATACATGTGTGTATACATATGTATATATATGTACGTATATATATATATATATCCATCACTTATCTGTCATTTTATTGTACTGTGGTGTTTTATGTATTGCTGTGATGCTGGAAGCTATGCCACTGGTATTTCAAATACGTGCAGGGTCATCCATGGTAGACAGGTTTCAGCGGAGCTTCCAGACTAAGCAGACTAGGAAGAACGACCTGGCCCTCTACTTCTGAAAAAATTGGCCAGTGAAAACCTTATGAATAGGTTGGAAGGCACTCAAAATATGACTCCCTGATGAAGATCAAAGACTAGAGCCTTCAGTACGGATTACACCTCAGGACAAAGAAAACAAAAATCCTCACAACTGGACCAATAAGCAACATCCTGATATACAGAGAAAATAATTGAAATTGTCAAGGACTTCGTTTTACTTGGATCTACAATCAACACCCATGGAAGCAGTAGTCAAGAAATCAAACCACTTATTACGTGGGGTGAATCTGCTACAAAAGACCTCATTAGAGTGTTAAAAAGCAAAGGTATCATTTTGTAGGCTAAGGTGTGCCTGACCCACACCATAGTCTTTTCAGTTGCCTCATATGCATATGAAAGCTGGACAATGAAAAAGGAAGACTGAAGAAGAACTGATGCATTTGAATTATGGTGTTGGCGAAGAATATCGAATATACCATGGCCTGCCAGGAGAATGAACAAGTCTGTCATGGAAGAAGTACAGCCAGAATACCCCTTGGAAGCAAGGATGGTGAAACTCTGTCTCATGTACTTTGGACATGTTATCAGAAGGGAGCAGTCCCTGGAGAAGGACATCACACTTGGTAGAGGGTCAAAGAAAGAAGGGAAGACCCTCAATGAGATGGGTTGACAACAGTGACTGCAATGATGGACTCAAGCATAGCAATGATTGTGAGGATGGTGCAGGATCGGGCAACGTTTTGTTCTGTTGTACATAGGGTTGCTATGAGTTGGAACTGACTCGATGGCAGCTAATGAAAATAACATGTATATAACTCACTGTGGTTGAGTCGATCCTGACTCATAACGACCCCATAGGGTTTCTAAGGCTGTAAATCTTTACGGAAGCAGACTGCCACATCTTTCTCCCACGGAGCAGCTGGTGGATTCAAACCGCAAACCTCTTGGTTTGCAGCCGAGTGTTTTAACTACTGCACCACCAGTGTGTGTGTGTGTGTGTGTATGTAGTAGTGCAATTGCTAAGTCATTTATGTTTAGCTTTCATAGATACTGCCAGTTTTCAGTTTATACTCCCATTTGCAGTGTATGAAAGTTCCAGTTGCTTCACATTTCTTGGTATCACATTAAATTATATTATAACATAGTATAATTATTAACATATAATAATTACATTATATTAGAACATAATAAGTCAGGGATATGTGCTGTAATATTTTAACCAATAAAAGAATAACAAAAATATGTAACTGACAAGTTAATAGATGGGAAAATGAAATATAAAAAATGTTGATTAATGCATAAAAGAACAAGAAAAGAGTAAAACAGTGGGATTACATGTAAAACAAATAATAAATGATAGAAATAAACCCAATATATCAGTAATTACTTTAAATGGACTAAATATTCCTATTAAAAGATTAAGATTGTCAGATTGGTAAAAAAAAAAAAAAAACTCTACTAGATACTAGTTATTAGACATGTACCTTAAATATAAGGACATCAGATGACTAATAACAGAAGAATGTTAAAGTTATACCATGTAAATAGTAGCCAAAGAAGCTGATGCAGCTATAGCAATATCAGACAAAGTAGACTTTAAAACGAAAAAAATTATAAGAGGTAAAGGAGGATATTTCATAATGAATGAAAGGGTCAAGCCACTGGGAAACTGTAACAGTTGTAAATTTGTATGCACCTAAAAACATAGTTCAAGATATGTAATGCAAAAGCTGATAGATACTTAAAATTTATTGATATATAACATAGACACAGAAGAGTATACAGATCAAGAGTACGTACAGCTCAGTGAGTTATTGCACAGTTAGCATACCAGTATACTCAAGATATACAGCATTATCAGCTCCTTAGAGGACCCCGTTGTAATCTCTCCCAACTATTATTCCCTTCCTCTTCTCCAAAGGTCATCTACTACTACCAGATAGCTTTGCTTGTTTTTAAATTCTATGGAATAGAATCATTACTAAGTATTCTTTTGTACTTGGCTTCTTTCACTAATATTATATTTGTTATATATGTTTTTAAATATCTCCTACTAAGTATTAACTTGCTATTATTATCTTACCATTTCAGATATTTTAGAAAATTATGACAGCTTACGTGTACTAAATTTTGAAAGAAATGGAAATATTATTTATACCTATAAGGTATGTTTATGTTCTTTTTTGACATAGTTCTATACAATATATTATTGAGGAGTAATGAATAAGAATTGTCCTTTAACCTTTAACATATGATTTTAGTTCTTTATTTTTTCGGTGAGATTTAATATGGTAATTGAAATTTAGTTTTATGAAATGTTTTCTTTTTTAAATAAAATAAAATTGAATGTGTATAATATGTAATGCAGTGCTCAAAATTTTTTGAATAAAAAAATCCATTTTCTATAGGAAAAATGCTATGTAAAAGATTTATAAACCAAATTAATATGTTAAATTTTTAGCTTTGAGAAAAATATGAGTACTCTAAGTTGTCCATCCAGACAGACTAAAGATATGCTGGGACTTTTGAGGTATTATTATTTAACAATGTATTTTCAAAGTTAAGTGTTCTAAGGCAAAATATTCTAACTTTATTGATAACTTTACCGTATTAGAGAAACATGAAAGAATAGTTTCAGTGTTCAGTTTGCTTTGCAAAATTGTATCACTATACTTTTTTTGGTTAAAAAAAGCTATTATTTTAAATCGTATCTAAGGATGATGTATTTAAGGAATTGTTTGATTCAAAAGTTTTACTTATAAGAATATTATAGACCTACTTTAGCCATTCCTAGTATCCGTTGTACCTATTTTCTTAAAGGTAAAAATGGAAATACAAAAAGATTGACTCCTTCACCATGTTAAGTCCTACTATACGGGGTTTTAAAACATGGCCAGGATCCTGCATGTTCATTTCAATTTTGGAGTCCGCATGAGTAGCTAAAACAGGTTCAGTTCCATTCTAACATGGATGGCAAAATACCCTCAAAGTGCTTACTGGTAAGATTAGTTGAATTATTGCAGGTTTTGTTTTGTGTTTAACTAATAACATCCTAGCTTCTAAATAATGATATTTAGTAAACATTTGGTTAAATTTTTCTTTCAGGATGATAAGGGAAGTGTCTTCTTTGGATTATATGATTGCCAAACCAGACAAAATGAGGTAAAAAAAAAAATCACTGTAAACTGTAGATTATTCATTGGTTACTTTACTGCTCTTACATCTTTCTTTCTGCTCTTCCTTTTCCAAGATATAAATCCCCATTTTATCTTCTAAAAATTTGTTTACATATCTTTGCCTGCTTTCTCTTCTCCCTTTTAACATCACCATCCTAAAAAAGTTTTAAAAATTTAAAAAAATGCAAGGATTCCTAGACCCGAAATAAATTCACATTTAACTAAGATAATTTTTAATATCTGCTAAGATCTCTTAGTCCTTTGAAATTTAAATAAAATAAGACCAAACCAATTATTCCAGTATTATGTAGGAATGTAGGAGGTCCAATGGCCTCCCCAAGATTAGTGCGCTCCTAAGAGCTTTGTTAATGGGGCTGGGAGTAGGGCTGCGTTTTTTCTGTGGTGTTTGGCTGCAGTAGGGTGGTTATTGTCTATAAATTTTTTGTCTTGCTAGGCTTCCCCTTTCCTGGCACTTTGCCTAGAAAGAGTAGGCTTTTGTTGGGGCATTTTTTTTGTCTGTTCCTGTTGCCGTTTCCAGATTATTTGTTTCTTCAGCTCCCATTCTGGGATATATGAAGCAAAAAGAAAACCCGGAACTCACCACTGTTTGTTCCTCAGGACACGAGGTCTTTAGATGGTCTGCCTTCTCTCCACTTTTCAGAGTCGTCTTAGGTTTTTTTAAATCCAATGCCCAGGGATTTTTAGCTGTACTTAGTGGAAGAAATAGAAGTGGGTCTACTGTACTTTGGTTTTTCTCTCAAGTTTTAACTGAATAAGCTCTCCTTATAGTATCCAAATGGGAAGCAAAGTATTACTTATTTATGACTAGATGAGTTCCCAATACCTTTTGTCCCTCACCCCTTCTTTCCTCTCCTTCTACTCTCCTTTATGCAAGCTTTCTTTGTTAATGCGTACAAAAGTGGGTGTGACCTAAGCTGGTTGAATACAAATGAATAGTGGACTTTGCTGGGAATTTGGGACTTAAACTCCTCTTTTCTACTGGTTTTGGTGATATGTGAAGTGAGATCTGGAATTGCTGTGGCTTTGGAGAATAGAACTTGGAGCTACCTGGGTGGCCACTGTACGGAGGCTGAAAATGGATTTAATCCCAAAAGCCAAGAGATAGGTCTTACCAGCCATGGGTCAAGCCAGTTCTGAAGCCACATACTCTGTACTATTCAATTCTATAAATCACTAATTGCCTTTTTACATAAGCTGGTTTGGGGCAGATTTTTTGTTGCTTACAACTGAAGAATCCTGATACTTGAATACCTTTTGACCCGGAAATTCCATTTTGAAGTTTTTTTTTTGGTTTTTGTTTTTACTTTGAAGTTTTGAGTCTACGGAAATATGTGTACAAGTTCACAAAGATGTATGTAAAGGAAAGTTCATTGGATCATTGTAATACCTAAAAGTAGGAAGCGGTCTAAATGCCTATCATTAAGTTCTTTGGAAATCCATACTGCCATTAAAAGATTAAAGGATTAAGACTTGTATAAATGTAAACTGGCACAGGAGGCACTCCAAAAGATTGTTACATAAGAAAGCAAGTTGCTAGAAAAATACGCTCCATTTATGTTAAAAAAAAAAAAAACTTATAAGAACACTATGCAATATATGCGCATAAATATGTACTGAAAATTTAAAATATTTGGGAGGCTACAGAGCAAATTATAAATGCGTTTCCTTTGGGAAGGGAGTTGGGGCTGGGTGAGCATAACGGAAGACTTTGGCTTTTTATTTTGGTAGTGTTTACATCTTTTAAACACGGAGACTGTGTGTGTTATTTTATAATTAAGAGGTTAGTACATTAAAAATTATGCATATACAACTGTGATTCTTCTTGCTTATAAATTAGAATCCCTCAGTTAGAGAAAGTGTCAAAGGAAACCAAAACTTCTCACCCGAATTCAGCACCTTCATGTTAACTCAAAGGTTACTTTCTTGACTTTCACAACCTTTTTTACCACCTCTGACCGTAGAGTTTTAGTGTATTTTCAGTGCTCGTTTAGTTTGCAGGTGTTGAATAACTTCTTAATACTTCCACTGTTCACCGTTTCTCTTAGCCTCTCTCCCCAGCCCTAAAGCTTCTTATCTCCCTTTTGTCCTCTGAGTGTTCTACTGTAAGAGAGCGTTGACCTAATATAACTGTGATTATCTCCACTTCCTCAATCTGCACATCACATCCTCCTTCCAAATGACCATTTTCATGTTCTTTAATACTCAATGAAATGGAATCTTGTAACATTTTGAAAATTTCAAACAGCAACAAGAAAATTAAAAAAGTAGAAAGATTAAATAAAGGTAAAAAAAACTACTTTTGCCACTCCTCTAAATATGAGAGTCCTACAGGAGATAACACTTGTGACAGTCTTTAAGACATAACTAATGATATCATAGTCAGTTGTGTAATTTGGTTAAAATTTTACCTGCCTCACTAATTATAATAGCTAACAATTGAGTGCTTATTATGTGCAGCAGATAATGCACTAAGTGCCTCAGATGGATTGTCTCACTTGATCTACCTAACAATGAGACAGGCATTATCATTCTTATTTTACTGATGGGAGGATAGAGAGGTTGAATAATTTGTCCAAGATCACACAGCTAGCAAGTGACAGAATCAGGATTTGAACCTCCTTTTTCTAGTTTGGCTCCAAGATCTGTACTCTTATCCATTATGTTCTGTTGCTTCATGGGTGAATTTCAATACCAAATACAATCTACCTTAACAAATTTTTTCTTAAAAAAAAAAATCTGGATTTATTAGGCCAAAATCTTGCAAAGGTATTGGTTAGTCTACTATGCAAATAGGGTATGTAAAGCCACCCAGTAGATTTAAGTGACCTTGCAGGAACTGGTTGAATGCTATGCAAATGAAGTGACTATGGTCTACCAAGGGGATTGGTCAATTAGTGGTCCTGGTGGAAGGGCCATGTCTTGAAATTGAATATAAGGGCCAATCCCAGAGAGGTCGAGGGGGACCTCACTACCATCAAGAAGAGCCTGGAGTGGAGCACATCTTTGGATCTGGGATCCCTGAGTTGAAAACCTCCTAGACACAGGAGAGAGAGCTATAACACTGAAGGTGGCAGGAGACAGCAAGAAACTGCGGCACCCATAGCAGATCCCAGCAGCACAGAAATGGCACAGCAGTATGAGCGGCAGAAATCAGGAGTCCAGCTCAAGGCAGCTGCAGTGGGCTTTTGGCAGGAGATGCCCAAGGGGGGCCTGGCCTGCGGGTATGGCCAAAAACGGCTGAAAGCTGTCCTAATTGACGAACTTGATTCTGTCTCCTGAGTTGTATCCTATTACTTCCAAGTGGATTCTGATCCTGAGTTATAGCCTGTTTCTTCCCTAATAAGCCACATAATCGTGAAAAAAAAAAAAAAATCTGGAACTTCTCAGTGTAGATAAACTAATTCATTGATGGTTCTTTAGTAAAATGTTTTGTCACAATAATCTTTGGTAGAGAACTAAACGGGAATTTATAGTCATATAACCGCTATTTAACATGAACTCCACATTTAAGAAACTTTTTTTTTTTCCTTTTAAATAGCATCTCTATACCTTTGAGACAGACTTACAAGTTATCAGTTGCTCCATCAACAGTGAGAGAACTTTGCTTGGTAAGTTGAACACTTTTCTTCTATTGCTTCATGTCAAGAACTAAACTATATTTTTTAAGGGTTTCAAAATACTGGATTTTTGCAACATAGGTTATTCTGTAACAATGGTTTTCTGGAAAGATGTTCTTAGGGAATTAGGTTTGAAATAAACGATCTATAGGGTATACCTACAGAGAACGATGCTTTGTATTCTGCCATAACCATTCACTGTCAGACCCTTTGAGCCTTTACTTATGTCAGGCATGAAATGGTAAATTTTAATGAGCCACCGGATAGATCAATTGCTGATGGATGTTTTCTTCTTTTTCTGTTAGCTGTAAGTTTAGTTCAAACTACTAAAGAAGGAAGAAGGAATGAGCTTCAACCAGGTAATGAAATTATACTTTTTAGTGTCCATTGGGAGATAAAGATTTATTGGACTGTTAAGTCAAATTTCACGTATTTTTAGAAATAGCCTTGTCTTACAATGAAAAGGCAATTATCATGTCAAGCATGAATGGGCTTTTTTTTTTTTAAATTATTTTTCCAAATAAACAGGAAATTACAGAAAATAATGTACCATATAACTTTTTTTCTTATACATAGTTAAGTATAGGGTTGCTATGAGTCAGAATCGACTCGACAGCAATGGGCTTTTTTTTTGGTGGTTAAGTATTGACTAATACCTAATGCATTGTGAATAGTCCACCAAGCCAAAAAACCCAAATTGAACTCATTGCCCTTCAGTTGATTCTGACTCACAGCAACCCTATAGAACAAAATAGAACTGCCCCATAGGGTTTCCAAGGCTGTAATCTTACGGGAGCAGTTAAGTGCCGTTAGCAGTCAAGTGCTTTAACCATTGCACCGTCAGGGCTCCTTAGTCCACCAATACTAAATAAAAGTAAATTTGCAATTTATTATCTATATGATGCCTTTTTTTGGTGGGGGAAGGTCATCTGTCCATAACTCAACAAGTATTTGTATTTGAGTTATCTGTTCATAAGTTGACATGTATGGATTGTGGGTCAGACGCTGTACATCATGCTGGGGCTACACTGGTGTGCAAAACAGGCATGGTGACTGTCCTCATAGAGCTCATGGGTTGCAATCTCAAATGCATACAAGGGCCAGAAAGATCATGTAAACAAGTGAAGCCGACTGAGTGTAAAAAAAATCAGGTGACCATGTATTTTTCTTTGTTTTTCTCAATTTTAACATAGAAGCCAAGACATATTCGTTATCTTTAATGGAAAAAAGAGTTCAGAGCTATGGTGGGGTGGGACATGTACCACATCTTCAAAGGGGGGTCACAACTCAGCTCTAACTTTTTGTCACCATGTGGAGATGTAAGCCTAGTGGGGCCAGCTTTTTCAATTTATCAAGAGAAGTCTGAACTTTTATGTCAAAATCTAATTTTTAAATTGTTGACTTGAATATTTTTAAAAAATCTTTCTCAGGCAATGATAACCACCTATGGACTGGAAGCAGCCTATGGACTACCATTTTTCAACCTCTAGTCTAGTAGATCTCTTATTTTTAGATCTCACATCCATCTCCTACTATTCTGATCCTGTAGTACTTTCTGCATTTTCTATTTATTTGGCACTTAATTTCCTTCTTTTGTTAGTATAGCATACTCAGATGTTCTTTCCTGTGGTTGCATGTGATGGAAAACCCTTCATACATACTTTCCACATGTGGCTCATGAGGCAGTCTTGGGTTCGTGACACGCGCTTTCCCACAGAGCCAGCTTAGAGTGGCAGGGAAAGCAGAGTGGAGTCTGGATGGGAAGTTCTCAGGGGGCTCATTAGAAGAGTTTATGGGAGATGTTGGCAGGCAGGAGGTTTCCCTGAAGTCTCACCCTTTGCATTACCAATGCTTACCCGTCCTCCCACCATGTTACACTGAGACCCACGGCAGCTCCCTTCCCTCTTCTGTGCCATGTTATTTTCTTACTAGGCCCTTTAGCACTCTCTGGTCCTCTTTGAATTAGGTACAATTTTCACTTTAGAGATGATAGGACTGGACTACCTTTAGTGAAATATGACCTAAGACATTGATGTCCTGACCCCTACAACAAAGACTTGGGCAAAACAAGGGTATGGTCAGTTAGAGGGCTATTTCCTGGACTAAAAAATCCCTATTCCAAGAAGGGAAAGGTCTAGTTGCTGATGTTCTTTTTGATTGTGAGGGTGGGCATCTATACACACAACCTTGGAACAGCTTGCACTACCTTCCCGTTCTTCCTGGGCCTTATTACTTTTAGCCTTAGAAATTCTTTATTATGCTGGTGAACAAAATCAATTCAATTTCTGACACCAAGTACAAATGTAGTACTCTTTCTCTGAACTTAATCACCAGAGCTAGGTCAGATCTCACAAGTTAGAGGGCACAGTCCTCCAGACTCCCAGGGCTGCCTAAAACCTCAGATGCCAGCCACAAGCTTGAGAGTCCCCCACAACACCTTTACTTCTGACCTGCTGACTTTAGAATGTCAGTCATAACCTCGGGGAAATTCCCAAGGTCCTTCCTCACTTCTGATCTTCTGGGTCCCACTGCTACCTTGGGTTTGATAATTCACTAGAATAACTCACAAAACTCAAGAAAGAGCCCTACTTAAGGTTACAGTTTTATTATAAAAAAAGAATATAAATGAAAAGACACATAGAGTGAGGTCTGAAAGTGTTTCTGGCTGACCTTCCATATTCTGGAAAAATGCGCTACCCTCTCTTGTGCATCAGTTTCTATCATCAATTAGGAAACTCAGATTCAGTGTTCAAAGTTTTTATATTGTAGTCGCATTATACAGGCATGATAGATTTAATCATCGCACATGTGGTTGAGTTCATACTCCAGCCCGCCAACCTTGAGGTCCTGCTGATTTCACATGGTGGGTTTTTTCTGCCCAGGCCAGCCACTTCCCACATGAGTCACCTTATCATCATGACCTGTTAGGTAGGTGTGGTCTAGAGTCCCTCTATGAATAACAAAGACTGCAGTAACTGGAGAAATTTCAAGGTTTTAGAAGTTATCTCTCAGGAACCAAAAACCAAACCCAAACCAAACCCACTGCTGTCGACTTGATTCTGACTCATAGCGACCCTATAGGACAGAGTAGAACTGCCCCACAGAGTTTCCAAGGAGCGCCTGGTGGATTCGAACTGCTGACCTTTTGGTTAGCACCGTAGCACTTAACCACTACGCCACCAGGATTTCATCAGGAACCAAAGGCAAAGCCTAAATTCCTTGCATAAGTTGTTGTATGCTCTCCAGTCGATTCTGACTCATGACAATCCCATAGAATAGAGTAGAACAGCCCCATAGGACTGAAATCTCTAGGGGAGCAGATGGCCCGTACTTTTCTCCCTTCAAGCTGGTGTGTTCGAATTGCCAACCTTTTGGTTGGCAGCTGAGCGCTTAACTATTGCACCACCAGGGCTTCTAATTATAATCTCTAGATGATGCTTGGAAACCCTGGTGGCGTAGTGGTTAAGTGCTACGGCTGCTCACCCAAAGGTTGGCAGTTTGAATCCACCAGGCGCTCCTTGGAAACTCTATGGGGCAGTTCTACTCTGTCCTATAGGGTTGCCATCAGTCAGAATTGACTCAACGGCAATGGGTTTGGGTTTTATATGATGTTTATCATCCATGCCTAATTGTCATGCAGAGCAATAGCGAATAGTATAATATATACTTTACATAAACTTTTTTGTAAGTTTTGGTTGCAACATTAAAAATTCCATTCAGCTATGCTTGTTCAGCCTTTAAAGTTCAATGCACCTGTAGTGAGATTATCTACTCACATCTTTAAAAATATTAGAATGAACATTCTTGTGATGGATGCATCATAAACCAAACCAAAGCCCACTGCCATCAAGTCAATTCTGACTCGTAGCAACCCTATAGGATAGAGTAGAACTGCCCCATAGTGTTTCCAAGGCTGTAAATCTTTATGGAAGCAGACTGCCACATCTTTCTCCCATGGAGCAGTTGGTGGGCTCTAACCACCAATTTTTCAGTTAGCAGCCAAGTGCCTAACCACTGAGCAACCAGGGCTCCTTTTGGATACATCATAGCTTTGTATATTCTTAGTTCACCTTTTAAGCCAGGCATTGCTGTGAGAACCAATTCTGCCCAGGTGTAATTTGACAGTGGGTTACCTCAATTGCTCTACCAACTTATTCCTTTCTGCCCAGAGCTCTTGGGAAAATCTGTTGACCACCTACAGGTGCACAACCTGGAAGTATGGTTGGAAATAATGCTCAATAGGGCAACCCATGGCCAATGGGATTGCTCCCCATTTTCATTCCTAAAGTGAATAATAATGAGGTTCACTCCATGCAGCTCAAGACCCACAGTGGTCACCAGCTCGATAATACCCCATATACTAGTTTACTCTTCTTTCCTGTTTCACTTTCCTTAGTCCCTTCTACCACCCACTCGTGGCTAGAGGTATCTTGTCCCGTAAGATCACATGGGAGCCCTGGTGGCACAGTGGTTAGGTGTTTGGCTGCTAACCAAGAGGGTGGCAGTTCAAATCTACCAGCTGCTCCTTGGAAATACTATGCAGCAATTCTGTTCTTCCCTATAGGGTCACTGTGAGTCAGAATCAACTCGACGGCAACGGGTTTGGTTTTTTTGGTTAAGATCGCATCTTATCTTAGTTTGGATTTCCCCATAAGTAGAATCTAGACAAGGATTTGAATGCAGTTGATTTATTTGTGGGATGACCCTATTTAAACAGAGATCTGAAAGAAGAGAAGGAGTAAGCTTGTGGCTATGGGGACAACACATTTCTGGCAAAGCAAACAGCCGGCACAAAGGCCCTGAGGCTGAAGTATACTTGGTAGATTTGCTGTGCAAGGCACAGTGAGGAGGTTAGTGAGGTGGTGTAGGGTGAACAAGGGGCAGAGTGGTGGGAACCGAGGCCAGAGAGAAAAGGGGGTGAGGTGCAGGCAGGTCACGTAGAGCTGAGGAAGTCATTGTAAAGAGTTCTGACTTCATTCTGAGTAAAATGAGAAGCAATTTTGAGCAGAGGAGTGATCTGACTTACTTTCTAAAAGGATTGCTCTAGCTGCTGTGTGGAAAATAGGCTGCAGGAGGGCAAGGAGGAAAGCAAGGGGACTTCCTGGAAGACTGTTGGAATAGTCCAGTGGCTTGGACTGGCTGGGAGCAAGGGAGAAGTGGTTGTATTTGCATATATTTTTAAGACAGTCTTGTCACGATTGCTGGTGAATTGGATAGGACAATGAGAAAAAGAGATAACTCAAGGATAATTCATTCCAAGGTTTTTGGCCAGAGGGGGCTTTTGTGTGTGTGTGCGCGCGCGCATGCACGCATAGGTGTTGATGGTAGGGATGGAAAAAAGAGTTTGGTTTTGGGCATGCTAAGTTCGAGATGCCTGTTAGATGTCAGGAAGGCAGTTGGATGTGAATCAGAAGTTCAGGTAAGAGTTGGGGCTGGTAATACAGGTTTGGTAGAGTGGTTAGTGTATGGAAGGTATTGAACATCATGGAAGGGTTTTATCTTGTTTAAATTTCAGAAACAACAAAACCAACAAGTACTCTAGAATCTGATTACAGTGTTCTTTTGAACAAATGTTTTGGAAAGTTTTATTTTATCTGTCATTGACCTTATAAGCCATTTGATTATGAAATGTAGTTTGCCTGAAGGTACTTTTTTAACACTCTGTTGCTTAACACAAGATTTTGCCATTGTAAATGAGACAAACTGAAACATCTTTCACGTAAACAAGATAGGGTTTCTCAGTCCACATACTCTAAAACAGTTTTATTAACAGCTCTTCTAGGCTGTGGCCCTGGCAAAGTTAATGTCTTATTCACCCTCCTTTGTGGAGCTGTACTTGCTGCAAGGCATAGTAGGTCCCCAGCAAGCAGCAATTGGGGTAATCACGGTGTGCTGGGCCCCCCACTGCTGCTGAGACTTTCTAGAGCCCCCATTTACTATCACAAACAGTTAAGTGCTACAGGTATTCCATGGAGCCATGATTTGGTTCAAGAACTCCAATGACTAGAGCTCCTTCAGAACCAGGCCCTTTTGGACCCTTCCAAACTTGCACGACTTCACAACTTGCATACTAACCTCCATCACATGGTATCTACGCAAGGTCTTGTCTGTCCCTATGCTTTTGATCCTGTGCTGCCTACTTTCCGTGACATCTCTACCCTGCCTACCCAGGCATACCCTTCAGTGATACCCTGTCAGTCTACATTGATATCTCCATTCTCTAAACTCTTAATACGCGTTTAGCACTTTATACAGGCTGAAAGTGATTGTTTAAATAATCTCATTCTATAATTTTTAAGTTTTAATTTTATTTGTTAGTAACAAGGCATCGAGGCCTAGAAAAGTTGGGCGATTTCCTGAAAATTATGTGTTAGGGTAAGGGAAGAGCTGAAACTAAAACCAGTGTCTCCAGAGTCCCAATCCACAGTGTTTCCCACTACACTATAAGAGCAGAGAGTATGAGTGAGAGAAATTCCTGTTTGCAAATGTTCCCTCTTACTGTTATGCTAGTTACTATTAGTTAAATGTCTGTGTTGTACTAGAGAAGGGACAAATTAACGTAGGAAAATGGTTTTTGCCCTGGAAGGTCCTCCCATTTTAAAGATAAGTGAATTTAGTCAATAGCTGGTTACCTTATTTGGGTACAAATTCATGCTAAAAAAGGCCCACATGTAAGGTGATTTCTTATTTCTCCAATGAGAAGTTTCCTTCTATCCCACCTCCAAATTTGTTTTTTATGTTTTCCAATTAGAATATATAAAATTTTAGGGCAGGATATAAAATAGTCAAATGTTGGCTTGTACTATTCAGTATATTAATTTAATTGTAATCTATTATAAATAAAAAAAATTTTTTATTAATAAAAAAACTACTAGTTTTTTTATTAATAAAAAAAATTTTTTTTTTATTAATATAGGAGTTTTTCCCCTCATTCTCACATTTCATAGGACATTTCTATTCTGTTTATCTTCACTCATCTTTCTTATTCCTAGGGCCATTTTTTGAGTCATCAAGCAGATTCCAAAAGCACCTCACCTTTTCCTCTTTCCCAGTAATTTATAGCCCTTTTGAATTGGTGAATGATCCTGTCGCTGGGATTTTTATCCTAAGTCATAAGTACCCATCTACCAGACATTTGATTTTCATTTGTTTTGTAGTTGTTTATTTATGATCCCACATAATAACCATTCACTGTCTTACTTTTTCAAGTACTTTTTCAAAAAACATGTTTACAAAGATAGTCAGTCCTCCCAATTGTGAGGTCATGTTCCAGAAATGATGGTTTTATGGTCTTTTCTCTCCCTCTCCCCCATTTTTTTTTTTTTAAATAAAACATGCTGTCAAATTACTTCCTTAAATATTGAAAACGTATTGATTCAATTACAGGCTGCTATGCCATCCCCAAATTGTATATTATTATTATTCAAAATAAAGTCATTGAGAGAGTACCTGATAATATTAGAGTCTTTATAAGAATTCAAATATAAGGCAACTCTTTTGGGGGGGCTTAATTTTTTTTTAATCTTGAGGGAGGGCAGCCCTTGACCTAAATTTGGATATCTATGGTAACCTCCTTCTAGTCCATGACCATGGACTTCCTCCACATTGCTATCTCATATAATGTTTACTCAGATGTGACACTGAGGAAATTGCAAGTGGGTCTCTTATCAGTGCAGCCCCACCACCATTCCTGAGGGGAAACCAAGCACATGTCCTACCGATAGGTGCTGTCAACCATGACGTGTTTGTGCACCACAAATATCTTCATGTTCTTATACGCAAATAGTATCTGTCCCTGTGCTGCAGAATTGCAGTGATATCCAGTTGAGTTGTATTTGTTTAGACTTAGAAGCCAAGAAGGTCCGTGAAGCTATGCTAAAAATGGCAGAGGAACAAGGGCAGGAACTTGTTCCTCACTCTGTGTACACTGACTTCTCTCTTGTGCTGTTTTCCATAACTATTTTGGGTTTGAAAAGTATTAAAGTAAATTTTATAAAAAATTACTTTTTTTGTGGAATAAGTAATACGGTAAGTACTACATCTGTGCTTTAAAGGTCAAACCTATGTGGAAGCCAAACATACTATTTCTTATCACATTTTAAGTTCATAACTTTTAAATTCTTAGGGATTGATGCCAGAAAGCTACATAAAGTCCATACATGCACTGTTTGTAAATCTTAGAATCCTAATACTTTAGGGTGAAAATGATACTCATTAAAATCCAGTTTGTCGGGCACTCTCTCATACATTGCTGATGAGAGTGCGGAATGATACAACCTCTTTCTGAAACTGCTTCTATTTTAAATGTGAAGCTTTTCTATAAGCTAAAGAATTTTTATAAGCCTGAAATTTGTCTCCCCCGATGTTCACTGTTGCTGCCAGTCCTGCTCAAAGACTTCCTTGTTTATGTTTGGATTTCCTGAGCATCCGACGGGTTACATAATAAAATGCTGTTTCTCCAGGACTCTTGAGGGGTGTAGAAGGTGGGTTCTTTGCTAGATAGCTCTCTTGGGGTCCTGAAGCCACTATACATCCCTGAAGGGTGGGACTGGGAATAGGACTACAGTTTAAATCACGTCGAGAGACTTCTTTATGAAGGGAGAGTTGTTTTATTAGCTTACAGTCAATGTAATAGGATTTACCAGCAATTCCTCTTCCTACTTGCTGTGGAAACAATATGTAATATTCCAGTCTTCATTACTAAAAGTCTTCTTCTCTTTGTAGGGTCAAAGTGTTTAACTTTGTTAGTGGAAATCCATCCCATTAACAATGTGAAGGTTCTAAAAGCAGTGGATAGCAATATTTGGGTACAGGTAAGTGAGCATGTCATTTATCACCTATCTTATTAATCAAAAGGCATGAAACCTCAGGGAATGGTGTTTACAAAGTGCTTTCATACACATCCCTTCAACCCTCAAAGCAGATGGATAGGCCTGGAGGCATTAGCTCTTGCTTTGCAAACATGGAAAACAAGAAGTTAAATCTAGCTCCTCTGACTTTGATAGGCCATGGTGCTCTGACAGTAATATAATATTTTTACACGATAAAATATCAAATATTAAAATACATTTATGATAAGTTTAAAAATTATTCATGTATATGCATGGTCGACAGATTAAGCTGAATGATTAAATGACTTAATCTCTGAATTTATCAAGTCCATGAATTGATGCAGAAGCACTGTCTGTATAATGCAGGTAGACTAGGTACCTGTGCCCATGGCTCCTCAGCATGATCTCCCTGTGCCCAATTCCACATTTTGCTACAGGGACAAAACATTGTTCCTTTTGGTCTACCTGGAGTCAACTTGTGTAACCCAGAGTATTTGCTTCCTCCTCTCCTACAAACCCCCAGCCTCGAACCAACAGGTCTCCTCTGGCGTGTGTTAGGAGAAGAGGTGGCCTCTCATTTGCCCGAGGTCCTCCACCATCAGCCAGCCTTTCAGCCACCTGCTCTACCCACAACTCCTGGCTCCACTGTGGGCCACTGCTCACCTCTATACAAGGCCTGGCCTGGAGCTCCCAGCTGCATCCCCCTCATCCAGGAAGCCACTCTGTCCACACTGTTTTTCAGTGCAGGGGTGACTATGGGACAGAGCATGCTTCCACAGCATCTTGTAGGGCAGGATACAAAATAGTCAAACATTGCATTGTACTATTTAATATATTAATTTAGTTGCACAGTTTAAAATAACATCAAACCCCCATTGCTGTCCAGTTAATTCTGACTCATAGCAACACTATAGGACAAGGTAGAACTACCCCATAGAATTTCCAGGGAGCACCTGGTAGATTCAAACTGCTGACCTTTTGGTTAGCAGCTGTAGCACTTAACCACTACACCACCAGGGTTTCCTAAGATAACATAAAACATAAAATAACGTATTAATATAGAAAATTGATTTTTCCTGGAATAGGTGATCAAGACGTTATTGAAGGGTTGGGAAAACTAAAGGGAATAAGGTGAAACCTGTATTCATCCAGTGGACCCATCTTAGTGCCCAGCCCTGCTTCCTGCTTCTCATGTATATACGTTTGACGAGAAACTCCTTCTCCAAACCACCACCCATGACAAATGCCCACCTTTTCTCCATACCCTCCTACAAGGAAATGCCACCTGCTGTTTACTGAGTTTGCTTTTACCCTGGGATCTAGCTATCTTTTTTCTTACCAAACATTCACATGTTGCATCTTCATGGAGGAACTTGAGCAGGACAGTGCTATGTGAAGTTTGGATCCCAAGTCTGGTACCTTTTGAGATGTCTTCCCCAGCAGTTCTACTCTGTCACATGGGGTTGCAGTGAATAAAAATTGACTCGATGATACCTAACGAACAACAACTGCAGCGTGAGGTAGATCTTTCAGAAGATAATTCCAGTGGGTGATGGCGTGTGCATGCACACACACACACACACACACACACCCTTCTACATTCTAAGCACCTATATTATATACCTCCCAAAGACAAATATTAATCTCAGAGTCTAATTCCATATTTGTGAAGAAAACATTTTCCTAAATGCAACATAGTCTGTATAGATTCCTATTCACAACACCAAAAACACCTTGTATACTTTTGTAGAGCTGTATTGGAAACCTATTCATTTTCTAGCTTACAAAACTTGCCCTAAGGCTGCCTCATAATACAAAGAAAAACAACAACTCAAATGGAACTATTAAAAAAGCCACGTTCTCGTTGATTGCCACATAAAGACCAGATAAAACTTGAAAAGTTACAGCTCTTTAGCACCTTAGGCCAGCTCACATTTCTAAGCAGGCATCCGCAGGCTGCTGTCTCTGTAGATATGGGGGGAAGCCATATGATCTTCTGTGGGATCATCCCCTCATTTTGAGGCTCTGAGGGTTTTCTTCTCTATTATATATGTGCTGTCACTCCCCTTTGCTTCTCTTCAACTTCAATACCCAAAGTATCCTATTTCATGTGCACAATTTCACAAATCATGAAATAAGTTCTACATTATTTTTGTAGCTATTCTGTATTGCTGTCTATAATTTTAAGACTGTTGCTAAATATAGACAGTATTTTATTTTTCACTTCCAAAAGGAGGAGTTGACTACAAATAATTTAAAAAATCTATCAGTTCTATTTCCAATTTATTATTGTGAAAAGTTAGGTAATATATTTGTCAAAAATTTTTTCTAGTGTTTAGAGAGGCTGCTGTCTATAACATGGCTTAACCCTTTTGACGATGAAAGAATTAAGTCACTGGAGTTCTGTCATGATGCATTTGACACCAGCTTTCCTTCATTAGCACAGCCGACAGGGTCGGGTCTGGCTTTAAAAGTAGGGGATCACCTTGTGTTTCTGGATGCCTGATTTGTTGTGTAGACAGATCGATATATGGCTGGCACATATGGGAGAGCCCAGAGACTCAGCAGTGGGGTGGATCAAGCCTTTTCTTCCCAGGGTCTGTCATTCTGTGCTTTGAGGCTCGTAAATCCTCAACCCCTTGCCGCCCTGTGATTCACTGCCCTTTCTTGGAAAGTCCCTGGTTATGTTGTACTTTGTCTCTTGGATGTGGGACTTTAGAAGTTTAGGCAAGCACATGTTTACTTTACTCTCAAATTGAGTGTTAGCCGTACTTGCACAACAAATGTATTGATCTCTCGTTCTATTTTACAAAATAGAACATTCTGTGTAAATGTTGTTTACGTTGTTTCTGATTGACTTCCATATCACATATTCCAAAAAGGAAGTACCAGCCCTAGAAATAAATTTAGCTTTGCTGTGTAAATTAATTATGATAATGTGAGACTTGAGATCAGTTTCCCCCTGGAAAACCGAGCTCCTGAAAGTGTTCCTGCTTGCTTTGACATGTAATGTGTGAGTGCTTGCAAATCCCCTAAACTCTTCTGTGCTTACCAGTCCCTTGTATAGTGTATAAGTAGTACAGTGATCAATCACATCTTCTGAAATATTTATGCAAGCAAGGTAGCTGCTTATGATTTTGACCAATTTTATTTTTACAGTTCCTCTACCCACGTGTTGAAAGCCACCCTCTTTCAGAGAACCATCTGTTACTGATTTCAGAAGAGAAATGTAAGTATACCTTTAGGCGACTTCATGAAGGGGCCATGATATCCTAGTGAAGTGTGGGACGTGATTGAATTTTCTAGATGTCCACTTGCCAGTGCTGCGGGTCCACTGACCTTTGTTGTCCCTTTCATATCCAGGACTCCTGGGCAAGGACTTTTCCTTCTCAGCCCCATGTGTTGTTCCCTCAGTCTTTGCTCAGTTTTCTCATCCTAGGAATGATGGGCTCCTGCATATGTAGATTTTCAATGGTGTCACATGGTAAAATGTTTGTAGAACAGTCGTGCAGGTCATTTCCCTCCTTTTTAGTACATCTTTCTTTAGGATCTCTGTCCAAGTGGATAAGGATATACGGAGAGAGGAAAAGGCTTTACTAGCTAGAAGAACTCCATGACAGGACTTGAGGACACATACTAACTTGGTCAAATTGAGGGAGAGGCAAATAAAACTGGGACATAGAAGGTTATGTCCTTCCAAAATGCTTTCAAGTTTTGGGGAAAAAAGAGCAAAATTCACTGGTGGATATTGTCTAGTAAAACCGTCTTTCATGTTAGAAGGTGAAACGGCTGATTTATAGTTAGGACAGGCCTGAGGGCTTAGGTTCATGTTCAGTTTCACACACATTCGTGCAATCATCTGTCTCACATTTTGTAAGTAGGAATGGTAGAAGATAAATGTGGCTTTTTTTTTTTAATCTAAATTGCTTACTGGTTGAAAGGGACCATCCACAAATTAACTTAAAGTGTTTAGGGTTTTGCTAGCATGAAATTGACCTGTATAAAAATGTCTCCCCAAATTATCTTGTGTAATGAGTTTTCTATCTGATTTGCTTATACAAAGAGGTGTTTGATATTTGAAAATTGAAAGTTAAACCCGGCCATGTGGGCCCGTCTTTTTAAGACTGATCGGATAGGGGAGGCAAACACTTGTTGAGGGAACCTACAGAATCAGCAGGGTAAAAACCTTCATGTATTGTTAGTGTTGGTGTTTTTATTTATTTATTTTTAAAGCTTCATATATTGTTGATATGAAGAGTGAAGTAAATATTGGACTTGAAATAGACTGTAAAGGGTGGGAGGGTAGAGAAAGGTGGTTTTTCTTTTTTTTTAACTTTTATTGTGAGATTACTGTCAGATTTATAGCTGTTGTTTAATCTGCATTGCTTTTAGAAAAATTTATTTACAACTGTCTGGTAAATAAAGTACTCATATTTTTCATGAAGCTTAAATTATCTTTCTGCTGTTTTTATTTTTAAGACATTGAACAATTTCATATCCAAGTCATCCAAGAAGATGGAAATAAAGTGGTAAAGACTCAAAATTCCTTTTGCTTGCTTTTCCACTAAGAGCTGCATTTCTATTGAAGATAAATTAATATTATTGATATATAACATTTTCTTTCTTTGACATCTTTCAAATTATAGATGTGCTTGTTGTAACATGTAAAACAACACAAAGATATATGATCTCTATCCTGTCTTCCAATTTCAATCTCCTGAGGTAGCTAGTGATAATAGCCTAATAAGAGTCTTTCTACACCTTTTACCTTGCTTATGCAAACATATACAAGGTTAGGGGCATATATGTTGTTGTTGTTGTTATGTGCTATTCAGTTGATTTTCAATTCATGGCGACCTCATGTGACAGAATAGAAATGCCCCATAGGATTTTCTAGGCTGCGATCTTTATAGGAATAGATCACCAGGTCTTTCTCCTGCAAAACTGCTGGGTAGATTCAAACCACCAACCTTTCGGTTAGCAGCCTAGAGCTTAACCATTGTGCTACTGCATATATTGGCCCACATATATTGAGGCTCATTTGTTTTTACCAAAATGAGATCATAATATATATGTTAATCTGTCACTTTTGTGTTTGATTTTTACTTAATATAGCAGATGTATCCCTAGAAAACCATTGTCGTTGAGTTGATTCTGACTCATAGCAATCCTATAGGACAGAGTAGAACTGCCCCATAGGGTTTCCAAGGAGCAGCTGCTGGATTCGAACTGCTGACCTTTTGATTAGCAGCAGTACCTCTTAGGTTACTAAATAAACATTTAACTATTTTTTTTTAAGACTGTTTATGCACATACACATACAATAAATGAAATAGTAACATATTTGCTGGGGTTACATGATATAATTTTCTTCTCTTTTTTGCTTGTTTTCCACTTCTCCCTTTCCTTTTCACTGCTAGCTTTTGTTTATAACCTGGTACGTATCCTTTCGTATCTTCTTCCGTATTCATGTAATCTGCTACCTTCACCCATGACACACATAGGGGTTCGTTTGTTATTATTCACTCTTTCCTCATTCCACTCTGTGCAATTACCTGTAAGTCAACTTGAATCACTCCAATTCTTTCTCTTTAGAAGGATATAATAATCCCTTGTGTGGATGTACACAATTTTCAACCATTTTCTCATATTTGAACATCTGATTGCCAGTTTTGTGGTGTGTGTTACAAATTGCATTAATAAATGTTTTTGTATCTATAACTTTACATATTGGAATATATATTTTGTTGGGCTAAATCCTCAGGGATGGATTGTTGAGCCGATGGGTATATGTATTTTTAGCATGTCAACAGATTTTGCCAGATTGCTTTCCAAAAATTTTTAAACAATTCATAGTTTTACAAGCAAAATATAAGCATACCTTTTCCCTCTATCTTATTATGTCACTAATAAAAGTACAGGTGCTCTTTAAAAACATGTTTCTAATTTGATGGGTGTAAGTTGATATTTATTACTATTTAGTCTGTATTTCCTTTAATATTAGTGAGTTTGAGCATCTTTTCCTGTTTATTGGCTGTTCGAATTTGCTTTTCTGAAAATTGCTTAAATATATTCTTGTCTATTTTTCTGTTGGGTTATTTGTCATTTTCTTGATGTTTTTACTGATGTTAAAAATTATTCCTGTCAATATTTAAATAATAGCCTTCATTCGGCAAAATAGCTTTCTCTGATGATTTTAATATTGAAGAAAGTTATACAGAAAAAATTAAAAGGGAAAGTGGCATGCATTAATTATGTGTCTACTATTGAAAGCCTCAAATCTATAGATTTGGCTGGGAAATGACCAGGAGAAAGTGTGTGGCTAGAGCCCTGGACCACCAGTGGCTAAATGGATGGGAGGTCAGGAGCAGAGCTAGTGGTCAGAAGATGGCAGAGCCAGAGAGGAAAGACCAAGGCAGAAACCCAAAGACAGTGGTGAGAGTTTAGAGGAGAGAGCTAAATAAACACTAGGGTTGGGAAGTGGGATGGAGTATAGGCAGAGGCCTAGCTTGTTTGAAGAGGGTTTGGGAGCTGAAGGAGTCACTGCAGGGGACGTAAGGGGAAGGTGCACTTGTCAGGAGCCCAGAAAGGATTCTGCCAGACAAGACTGTGCAACCTTAGCATTTTCTTCTCCACATGCAGTCTTCAGTGAGGTGCTTCTGTCATTCTTAAAGGCTTAGACAAGAGCTTTTCACAGCTGTGAGCCAGGCAGTGTGTGATTCCACGTGTGTTAGTGCTGCTGTAACAGAAGCAGGTGGCTTTATTGAACAGAAATTTATTTTCTCACAGTTAGGAGGCTGGAAGTCTGAATTTAGAGTGCCAGCTCTAAGGGAAGGCCCTCTTTGTCTTCTCTGGGTGAAAACTCTTGACTCAGCATCTCCAGCATTCTTCCTGGCATTTGTTGGAGATCACCAGGTGACATCTATTTTTCCTCATTCTTGCATCCCTGCTTCTGCATCTAATCTGCTCTTTTTGTATCTGAAAGTGATTGGCTTAAAACACAACCTACGCTGATATGGTCTCATTAACATAAGAAAGAAAACCTTATTCCCAAAAGGGATTACATCCACAGTTGTAGGGGTTAGGATTTACAACACATATTTTTGGAGTACACAATTCAATCCAAAGTTTCATGTATTCCTCACAGTATTCCTGTATGAGAGGTGGCATTACTAATTATCCCCATTTTTAGAGAGAAGGTAAGCGAGGCTCACAGACGTGAGATAACTCTAGAAAGGGAAAAGACTGAGATTTGAATCTGGGTATACCATACTCCAATGTTTGTGTTCTTCTCAGTATACACCTTTTCTGAAACGGTTTCCAAATCTATCCAACCTAACAAATTTCAGAAAAATGGAAACAGGATGGGTTGCTATTGGACAAGTACTCTTGGAATTTTTGTTTTCTCCATCCTCATTTTCCTCCAGCCTAAATGTAATGGACCTGGGCAAGCAAGCCATAAAGATGTACAACTCCTCATGCCATGAGCCTCCTTTCAGTTCCAAGTTAGCTCAGAGGAAAAGTCCCTATTATATGGACCAACCTGAAGCTCATTTTTCCTCATTTTTCTTCCTCAATCTCTCTTCATTATATACTCATCTATGCCAATATAGATTACTTTTGTTTCATGAGCATTTTGAGGAAGGCGAATTTCTGACTCCTTCTGTCAAGTTATTTTAGGTCAGCTGAAATAATGAAGGAGCCCCGGCTGGCCCTTGGTTGAACTAGCTATAGCGTAACTTAACCTCTCTGGGCTTTGGTTCTCTCATCTATAAAGTAAAGGGGTTGGATTAGATGGTTACGGTCATCTCTTCTGATTCTAACATTCTATATTTTACATTTGTAATGTCCTTGGCAATTTACTGTGCACCTCTTATTTCATTTTTCTTCTTTTGAACAAGCATTCCTGGAATAGTATTACATGCTAGAAAAAATACATCACGAATACAAAGGTGCTGTAGGAGAGTACATACTCACTGGGAGAGACTTAGGGCACACATGAAAATGTAACTGTAATAGAGGCATGCCAAAGGGCCATGGGAACACAGACTTGGGCAACCTTGCTGTATTCCTTGGAACATGAGAGAAGGCTTTGCACAGAAGGAATGCCTAAGTCTGGTCTTGCAGGATAAGTAGTTAAGTAATACCGACAGATGAGCAATATCATCATATTCATTGTGGAAGACACAAAGCTAAGAAGCATGCCCAAAACCACATGGATAGTTTATGGCACAACTGGGGTCATTATCCAGTACTCCCCTTACCAGGCATGAGTTTTTCCTTGGCACCAGAGCCTCTGTCTATGGTAGTTAAGGCCTCTTGCCTGCAGAGACCTGACTGAGTAGATTATGTCAAGAACAGGAAGCTCTGAATCTCCTATTAACCAAGCTGTTGATTTGTGGTAGATGTGGCTTTGCCTTCAACAGCCCCAGCCCGTCTACTAAATTAAGGACAAGAATAACACAATACATTATAGAGTATTTGGGAAGAGCAAGTAATGAAATGCTGCCATAAAACCTTTCTGGAAAGACTGCCCGTGTGTTTGTGTGTGTATGTTGGGAGGAGAGAGGGACTGGTAAAAGTGAGATATTTACATGTACTTTAAGTTGAAAATGAAAAATAATGATGAATTCCAAATGCGTTCTATATTTTAAAATAATTATTTATGTTTTAAAAACTTTTTGTCTCTTTAGGTGATTAAAAATTCTGGCCATCTCCCAAGAGACAGAGTAGCTGAGGATTTTGTCTGGGCTCAGTGGGATATGTTAGAGCAGAGACTATACTACATTGACCTGAAGGTAAAAACTAGTCTGCTGGCCCTCCTTTTGTGAGGAACAATTTGATCTT
This sequence comes from Elephas maximus indicus, assembly GCF_024166365.1. NCBI lineage: Eukaryota > Metazoa > Chordata > Mammalia > Proboscidea > Elephantidae > Elephas > Elephas maximus. The sequence goes on along the minus strand of NC_064826.1, from coordinate 47,044,471 downwards.
TGACATTTTCATGATGGTAATTTATCACTGTATTTTCATTGGTAGAGGGCAGCCAATGAAGGTTGTTAAAAATAATTAAAATGTTTTCAGTACTGTTTGCTTTCTTCTCTCTCTCTCTCTCTTTTTTTTTTACTAGAGTTTTTGTTTATTTTTGGTAGTATGTCCTTTATTCTAATTATTTTCTCTTTTAGAAATCAAGGAGTATCTTAAAATGCATCCAGTTTAATGCTGATGAGAGCTTTACTCTAATGGTAAGTCCAGACAGAATGTGATTGGCCTACAGGAAATTTTTAAACATGTTGCACCCCTGCCCCAACTTTTTTTTAAATTAAAAAAAAATTTTTATTGTGCTTTAAGTGAAAGTTTGCAAATCAAGTCAGTCTCTCATACAAAATCTTATACATACCTTGCTATGTACTCCTTCTTAGTTGCTTTCCCCTTAATGAGACAGCATACTCCTCTCCACCCTGTATTCCCATGTCCATTCAGCTAGCTTCTGTCCCCCTCTGCCTTCTCATCTCCCCTCCAGACAGGAGCCACCCACATAGTCTCATGTGTCTACTTCAGCCAAAAAGCTCACTCCTCACCAATATCATTTTCTATCTTATAAAAAAAATAGTCCAGCCCAATCCCTGTCTGAAGAGTTGGCTTTGGGGATGGTTCCAGTCTTGGACTAACAGAAGACCTGGGGTCCTTCCAGTCTCAGTCAGCCCATTAAGTCTGGTCTTTTTAGGAAAATATGAGGTCTGCATCCCACTGCTCTCCTGCTCCTTCAGGGGTTCTATGTTGTGTGCCCTGTCAGGGTAGTCATCAGTTGTAGCTGGGCACCATCTAGTCCTTCTGGTCTCAGGCTGATGTAGTCTCTGGTTTATGTGGCTCTTTCTGTCTCTTGGGCTCATAATTACCCTGTGTCTTTGGTGTTCTTCTCCTTTGCTCCAGGTGGGTTGAGACCAATTGATGCATCTTAGATGGCCGCTTGCTAGCATTTAAGACCCCAGACACCACCCTCCAAAGTGGGATGCAGAAAGTTTTCTTAATAGATTTTATTATGCCAGTTGACCTAGATATCCCCTTAAGCCATGGTTCCCAAACCCCCACCCCTGCTACTCTGGCCTTCAAATTATTCCCCACTGCCGCTTTTTAAGAGAGTTGTTATCATAACAGCATTTTAGCATTCTTGATGTTGTGTTAGTCACTTGTGCAAGCAAGTAAAATAGTTCTTGCCATCTTAGGGCATCAGCTCTAAAGCAAATGCAATTAATAAGGTTGATTAGAAGAGCACACATAGGAAACCTATCTACTAACAGAGTGCCTGGCATTAAAGAAACAACAGTGGGATTTGTAGAGGGCAATAGGTGTGGTCTGTAGCAGATAGCTTTAAGTGCTTACAAGTTATTTGACCCAAAAAGACTTGTGAAGATGGTGGATTTGAGACTAAGGTAAGAAGTCAATGACAGAGTAAAGTTTAAATAGTAAAAGCCTAGTATCATTCCTGAAACAGCTAATATTTGGAGTGGTAAACTTGTAATGTGGAGTCAGTAATACCTTTATGATAAATAGTACGTTGTTAGTTTTCTTGACAAGGACTTATATTGAACTAAAAGTTCAGATTGATATCATACAATCACAAGAGGGGTTTATATTTACCCCCCCTTTTTTTGTTCACTCACAAAGAGCCCCCTCTTTCTAAAGACACCTAGTCCTTCCTCACTTAAGTGGTCATCTGTGTCTTATTAAAGGCTATTGCTTCCAACTGGCCTGTTATATAATGTGTTTATGACATCCAAATTCAAAGTTTGCCAAGTGCTAGCCTTTTAAGAAATAAATACACATCAGGTTTTGAATGTAAACTCTGAAATATCCCCAGTGGAGACTTTCTGTGCTGAGGGTACTGGTGGTTCAATGGGCTCTTCATCATTAGGCATGCACAGCATTGTCAGGCTTGCTCTGGTTTTCAGGAAGATCATCACTTAATTAACATCATTTTTGGGTTTGTTTTCTCCTGATTTTTGACAGTTTGCAGCACCCTTGGACATATCATTAAATGACTCAGGATTTAAGTAAGTGACTCATAGAGTGGGATTAATTTTTCTAGATGTTCGTGTGGGCAAAATGATTAGATTTATACCTAATCCATGGTGTGCAGATAAAAGGGTGATTTGAAATTCTGTTCCTGTGTGTGTATTTTCTTTATACAATCCTGTTCTCGATAGGGAATATAAACAACTTTATCAAGTGTGAACACAGGCTTTAACATGTAAAGTCATTTGTATTGATTTTCGTTAGCCGTTTATTTCTGTATGGCATCTCCATTCATTTCCATTCATGGAACTGCTCTTCTCCCTGTGATTAAATAAAAGGATTCAGTGAGTCAGAGAGCTACATTTAGAACCAAACGCCAAAATGCTTTCCTTGTTGCTGTCAAAGAACATGTCACAGGTCAACCCATTTGTGTCTCAGATGAATATATTGCGTATTATTTTCTGTTTTGCTTTTTATACAGAAGGTGAGGCCTCTCCCTCCCACCTCACTCCCCAGATTATTTTACATGTGGTAAAAACACAAGGCGCTTTTGAAGAGATAAACGCAAGGTCATCAGAGCACAGAAGAAATGAAAGTCTTCCTGAATTAGAGTAATGATAATCCTAAATTGTTATAGATTTCACTAGCTTCATTTTAGCATATATGAACAATTAGTTGTGCTTCTTTTGAAACATTATATATGTATTACTCTTAATCAGAAAAAAGTTATAAAAACATAATTTGAAAATAACATTTTCTTTCTATTGCCAGTGCCATGCCATTTATATACCATTTTTTTTTTAAATAACTGTTCTTGACTCTTTTATAGAATTTCTTAACAACAAAAAAAGCATTTTGTCTTCTTAAATTTCTCAGGGATATGTCTCTACTTTTGGGTCTATATTATAGTGGGTACTCAAATCCTTTATTAGGAAACATATTTTCAAATGCACTCAACAATTTTTTATCTGTTACGTCCCTAGGCTTGTGAACTTTGGATGTGATTATCTTCAAGACCAAGAGGAATTATCCAAACACCTGAGTCTGTGTGTTTTTACCAACAAAACAGGTAGAACCAGCGGTCATCAGTATACCTAATTATACTTGAGCTGTATATAAACTTTAGTCATTGTTTATCTGTATAGATCTTGAAAATGAAATATAGCAGAACCACATTCCTACATAAGCAATCATATGGACTTGCATATGCCAGATTATTTGCTTTACAATAATTTTGCACATCTGCTACCTTTATTAAAAAGTCACAATTAGCAGGGTTATTGTCCTAATAGATATTATTTGCATTATTGTTCCAATAAAGGAGACGGAGTTGTATTTAGTCAGTATACATTTTCTCACCGTCTCCATCTTTTAATAAATGGCATCAGGTGATAGGGGTGCTTTCTGAGTCAGGGTTACTGACATGATTGAACTCTAAACCCATTTACTTGGCCTCAAGAGCCATGCTATAACCTACTAACCTAATAACCGAAGCTTGACATGAAGTTATTAGTGGACAGTATTCTGTGCCTTAATAGCTGTTTAGTGTAGATAGGGAAAATGGGGAGGGAAAAGGAATACTTGAAAACAAGAGGGAAAGAGTATGATTAAATTTAATGAATCTGGTGAAAAAACTGCTTATTAACTAACCTTAATAATCATCTAAATAAACCACTCTAATAACAAAATCTCATAGCCGTCTTTAACATTCCAACTTGAGTGAACATTACTACTTGATTAGCACCTGTACTTAGGTTGTATTCCTTTAAAACCAAATTATGTGGTATTTACCCAGAGAGCAAACATTTATTAAGCACCTACTGTGTGCTAGGTATTAAGGATGCAATGATGAGCGAAACTGTCCTAATTTTTATTCATATAGAGGATACAGTTTTATGTGGATTTTAGACATTAAATAAGCATACACATAGGTATTTAAATAGAATCATGGTAAATATTATGAATGAGGAGTACAGGAAGCCATGAGAGGTAATAATGGAAGTTTAATAGATGACACTAGTGTCTTCAAAAATGTTCTAGTTCAGCCAGTCCATTCCTATTTCTCCTTCTCTCCAAGACATTCCATCCCATTCTGTCTTAGTCCAACAAATTGCCCCTTCCCTACTCTTACTTGTTTATAGTACATCCCCTTTTTCCTATTCATCCAAGGTCCCTGTCACCACATGAGTCCCTCTATAACCCTATTTTGGGGGGGTTCAGGGAAAGAAGTGATATTTCAGCTGAGACTTGATGGATATACATAAACTAAGACTAGGATGGCCGAAGTAGAGTAAACAAAGGGGACAGTATTGTGAGAGAGATCTGGAGTGATAGGCAGGGGGCAGATTATGTAGGGCTTTATATACCATGGAAGGATTATAGATTTTGTCCAAAGAAGATTGAGAAGTCATTGAAGGTTTTTTTTTCTCTTATTATGACATTTTATTTTATTTTTTAAATGAAATTTTATTGTATTTTTGGTGAAGGTTTGCACAGCAGTTTAGTTTCCCATTCTATTTTATACACAGATTGTTCAGTGACATTGGCTACATTCTTCACAACGTGTGAACATTCTCAGTATTTCCATTCTGGTTGTTCCATTTCCATTAATCTAGTTTTCCTGTTCCCTTACTTTCTCATGTTTGATTTCAGGTGACCATTGATCATCTGGTCTCATATAGATGATTTTTTTAAGGAGCATAGTACTCACAGGTGATATTCTTTATTTTGTAAGCCAATCTGTTATTGAGCTAAAATGTGACCTCAGGGATTTGTTTTGGTTCAAAGCTTAAAGAGGATCTCGGGGCAATAGTTGCAGGGAGTCCTCCAGTCTCAACCAGTCCAGCAAATCTGGATTTTTTAAAAAGAATTTGAGGTTCTGGTCCACATTGTTCTCCCATTCTATCAGGATCTATCTATTGTGGCCCTGATCAGAGTGATCAGTAGTGGTACCTGGGAACCATCTAATTCTTCTGGTCTCAGCGTAGATGAGGCCATGGTTCGTGTAGAATATTAGCCCTGTAGACTAGTTTCTTCTTTGAGTTTTGATTTCCTTCTTTTGTTCCAGGTGAGTAAAGACCAATAGTTGTAACTTAGATGGCCGCTCTCAAGCTTTTAAGATCCCAGGACACTACTCACCAAACTAGGATGTAGAACATAAACTTTATGAACTATATGATGCCAGTTTACCAAGTTGTCCCATGAGACTATGGTCCTATGCCTTCAATCCCAGAACACTAATCCTGTCAGGTGTTTGGTTATATCTAAGAAGTATCCATAACTGTACTCCCTATGTGTTTTATTATATATATATGAGTATATACATATGCACACACATACATATGTACACCTTCTCCCCACTTATCAATTATTTTGTTACCCGACGTTTCCCATTTATGACAACAGTAAAAAATATACTATCTGACTATTTTACACATTAACAATGTACATCTGGCGGTAACAAATACTGAGGTGTGAGGTGAGAGTAATGCTGGCTGTGATGGTTAAGATTATATGTCAACTTGTATGGGCCATGATTCTCAGAGGTTTGGTAGTTACGTAATGATATAATTTGACAGCTAGGTAATGATGTAATTTGGCAGTTATATAATGATGTAGTCATACTTCATTTTGTGATCTGGTGTGGTAGTCCTCCATTTTTGTATAATGCAGATTTCACATAACGGCCTGATCTCTGGAACCTAACTATGTTGATAAGTGAGTAGAGGGTGTGTACCTGTATAGACACATATTATATGTTGTTGCTGTTAGATGCCATCAAGTCAGTTTCAACTCATAGCAACCCTATATACAACAGAACTAAATGCTGCCCAGTCCTGCACCATCCTCACAATCATTGCTATGTCTGAGCCAGTTGTTGCAGCCACTGTGTCAATCTATCTTGTTGATGATCTTCCCCTGTTTTGCTGACACTCTGCTTTGCCAAGCGTGATGTTCTTCTCCAGGTAGTGGTCCCTCCTGATAACATGTCCAAAGTACATGAGTCTCACCATCCTCACTTCTAAAGAGCATTCTGGCTATACTTTATCTAAGACAGATCTGTGTGTTCTTCTGGCAGTCTATTATGGATTCGGTATTCTTCGCCAACACTATAACTCAAATGCATCAATTCTTCTTTGGTCTTCCTTATTCACTGGCCAGCTTTCATAAGCATATGAGGCAATTGAAAATACCGTGGCTTGGGTCAGATGCACTTTAGTCCTCAAGGTGACATCTTTGCTTTTCAGCACTTGAAAGAGGTCTTTTCCAGCAGATTTGCCCAAGGTAACGCATCGTTTGATTTCTTGACTGCTTCTTCCATGGGTGTTGATTGTGGATCCAAGTAAAGTGAAATCCTTTACAACTTCATTATTTTCTCTGTTTATCAGGATGTTGCTTATTAGTCTAGTTGTGAGATTTTTGTTTTCTTTATGTTGAAGTGTAATCCATACTGAAGGTCTGTAGTCTTTGATCTTAATCAGTAAGCGCTTCAAGTCTGCTTCACTTTCAGTGAGCAAGGTTGTGCTGTCTTCATATTGCAGGTTGTTAATGAGTCTTCTTCCAATCCTGATGCTGTGTTCTTCATATATCCCAGATTCTTGACTTACTTGCTCAGCGTACAGATTGAATAAGTATGGTGAAAGAATACAACCCTGACTCACACCTTTTCTGACTTTAAACCATGCAGTATTCCCTTGTTCTGTTCAAATGACTATGTCTTGGTCTATGTAGGTTCTGAATTAACACAATTAAGTGTCCTGGAATTCCCATTCTTCACAATATTATCCATAATTTGTTATGATCCACACAGTTGTACACCTCTGCATAGTCAATAAAACACAGGTAAACATCTTTCTGGTATCTATACATATATATGCCTACATATATCCTTATACATCAACACATATATTTTTGGGTTGTGTTCACTGTTGTTTGAAAATTATAAAAAAAAAATTATATGTCATAGCAATTACCAATGAGTTCTTTTTTTCTTGTGTTTTTTTTTTAGTGATATTATTATTTACCTTCATGAAGCTGTGTACACTTCATTCTCATTCGGTGTTACCTTTCCTATCACCAAAAATAACAAGTGTCTACTACTATCTAGAGAGTAAAACTCCCTCTCCTCCTTCTCCTGGTAACCACTAATGAACATTAGTTTCTGTATATTTACTTGTTCATGTCATTTCATAAAAGTGAGAACATACAATATTTTTTGTGTGATTTACTTATTTTGTTCAACATAATGGCCTCCAGGTTCATCTAAATTGTAAGATGTTTTGGGGATTCGTTTTTCTTTATCACTGGGCTTCAAAAGGAGTGAGTTGCTAACTGCCAATAGAAAATGAGAAGTGAAGTCCATTGGGTCTAGCAGCATGGAGGTTACTGTAAGCTGAGTGTGTTGGATGATTGAGGTGAGTTCTTGTTTGTGCTGGGTTAAGTGGAATGTGGAAGTTGTAGCAGCATGTATAGACATAAGGCAGCAGCTGCAAGAAGATGCGGGATTTAGGGAACATTATTTTTTGAAGATTATAGAGACTCTAGTATGCTTTAATGTTTACAGGACATATCTAGTAGAGAGGGAAAAGATGAGAGTACACAGCAGAGAGGACTAACTGGTAGAGTGAATTTGCTTAGAATTCAGAATAGAATAGGATTCAGAGCTTGTGTGGAGGGACTGGGGTAGGTTCAATTATGGTACTACACTTTCAATCTGTGGGGTGTAAAAAATCATATTAGGTTTAATTCTATGAGGCTTTTATTTCTTTTCATTTTATTTGTGCAGGAATGTCTCATGAACACTAACAGCTGTAAGTTATAAATGGGTTACCTGTGACATATCTGATAAAATATTTGTTAGGTTTTTCTGGCATTAGATGTGAATGAGTCTGTTTTTGCTTTCTCAGCCATGTCTGAGAGCATAGAAAATGAACTCTCTCAACCAACTTGAAATAGAAAAACAAACAAAAAATTCCAACCTATTTCAAATGAGATGCTTCCACATTCAAGAAGGAGCAAGTCAAAGAAACAACCTTTTGGTTTTTGACTAGTAAATTGTCTGTACGTGTTCCTGAAGCAGTTTTCAAAATGAGTTTTTTTTACCTTTGTGGTTTCTAAAAAAATGAAAACTACTCCAGTGAAGTAGGATTAGGGAAGTAAGGGACCAAAGGGTCTATGACTCCCTGAATAATAGCTTAATTCTCCACTGACTTGGAGGCCAGAAAACATGTTACAAAGTTCATAAAAGAAATATTGATGGTCTCAGAGCCTTATACGAACTCGACTTATTTCAGCTATTTATATTTATGATGATGATGCAATAATATTTGACATATAATTGTCACATCTTAGCCATTGGGAGCTACCTTGGCCTTTCAGCATTACTTCTGACATTCTTGAAGGCATCTTTGTCTGAGTTTCCCTGCCCTAAGAAATGACCTCAGCTGTCTTCGAAGGAATTAGAGGTTAAAATCTAGGTAGTGGGAGTGCTCATGAGAGTTGAAGGTATGGAAAATGCTGTTGCTGGTGTCTGGCCACTTATGCATGATTTAAGATTCTGAGACCACATAAATATTTCTAATAAATCTCTTATAATATGAGGGTAAATTAATCAGTGAGACTTTCTAAGACAGTGAGAGGAAAGAAAATGTTCTCATTCCTTCCGTGTTTCATAGCCAACACTGAAGCTGCACTTGGAGCATTCTTCTGTGTTCTAAGTCTATGGCGTAATTCTTTCTTGGGCACCACCTACTGGGAGGAATGAGTGGTGAAAAGTCTAAATTTTCCTTTTTGTTCTCACAATTACAAGAATTGCTCTTCACAAGTTCCCAGAATTAGGCCTGTGTTTTAGCATTTTATAGGGCCTTTCAATAATTGTTCCAATGAGATAATTTCCCTTGGAAAACTTTGTCCATAATAGCCTTCATTGTCTAAATGGTTTCCTGAAAGCTAGCCAACTTTGAGATGTTTTCTTCATCATTGATGAATATTTATCAAACATCTCTGGATACACCATTAAGAGGATGTTTTACTTTTCAAACTGTGACTTCTCCTTGTAAATAGCAACAAAATTATCCTGGAATAAAACTAATAATAGCTATCCCTTATAGCCATATATAACTTCTTTGTCAGAACGTTGTATACATTATTTCATTTAACTTTCACATAAAGACCTTATGAAGTAGGTTCTATTATTTTTCACATTTATAGATGAGGAAACTGAGGCTTAGAGAGTTTAATTAACTCGTCTGAGGTAATACATTGGTTGTTGTTTTTAGTTTGGTTGTTGTTGTTAGCTGCCATCAAGTCATTTCCGACTCATGGTGACCTTATGTATAACAGAAGGAACCATTTCCTGGTCCTGTGCCATCTTCATGATCGTTGGCATGTTTGAGCCTATTCTTGTGGCTATTGTGTCAGTCCATCTCCTTGACGGTTTCTCTTGTTTTTTGCTGACCCTCTACTGTACCAAACATGATGCCCTTTGCTAGCAATTGGTCTTTCCTGATGACATGTCTAAAGTAAGTGAGCCCTAGCCTCTCCATCTTTCCTTCTAAGGAACACTCTGGCTGTATTTCTTGTATGACTGATTTGTTTGTTCTTCTGGAAGTCCATGGTATAGTCAATATTTATCACCAACGCCACAACTCAAATGCAGTTACACTTCGTAAGCCAAAAAGCCAAGAACCTTCAAATCTGGATCTGATCCTTAACGTTGGCTGTACATTAGAATCATTTAAGGAGTTTTAAAAGATACTGCTACTAATGCCTGATTCTCACTTTGAAAGATTCTGACCCCACCTGGGGTGGGGTCTGGGCACCTGTGATTCCAAGTGAGTTTAATGAACTCTGAGGATTGAGTGCTCTAGAGCTGTATTGTCCGATACAGTAGCCACTACCACATGTGGCTACTCAAATTTTAATTGAAATAAAAAAATTAGTTCCTCAGCCACAGTACCACATTTCAAGTGCTCAATAGCCACATGTGGCTAGTGGCTACCATATTGGACAGTTGACTCCTGTGCGCCTGTGCCCTTGTGACCTTCCAAAGGTGGGTGGGCTGGCTTGTCCTGGGTTTGTTTGAGACAGGGGTTGTCTTTTTTTTTTTTTTGTATTGTTCTTTTTATTATTTTTAATTTAAACCAATGACTCATACAGTCGTTGTCTCCCCAATCCTCCCAGTAGCCCAATTAGTAGCAAATTAGCGTACCAATTAATGTTTTTTGTTGTTGCTGTTGTCATCATTTTAGCCCTTCCTTACTTTTCTGGCACTACAAGGCGCTCTAGGCTCATGTTGTATATTTCCTGCCTCAGTCCTGGAATTACCCATTTCTCCATGGAACCCTGGAAAATGTGTTTAGAAACCAAGATTTGAGTGATAAGTATGCTCATTGTTATTGGAGTGTCGTTAGTTTTAGGCCCTGTCAGCTGACACAGGAAAGAAATATATATGTATATATTAACCCGTGTGTATATGGTTATCTATAAATATTTCTATATGTTACCATTTTAACTAACCTATTGCTGTTGAATCGATTCATATATATAACAACCCTATAGGACAGAGTAGAACTGCTCCACAAGGTTTCCAAGGAGTGCCTGGTGGATTTGAACTGCTGACATTTTTGGTTAGCAGCTGTAGCTCACTGTAGCTCTTAACCACTGTGCCACCTTGTAACTATATAAAGCTAAACATCAGTTCTTACTGATGTCTCTAACTCTAGTCTATTACCAGGTATATCACTGTAGCCTCCTCCCCTTGCATATCAATTATTCATTTTTTATTATTAGACTTACTGGTTTGTGCAATTTATGAATTAACTTACTAATGTTCAATTGTTCTTACAATGCTGGGGAAAATACTACATAGATGTAGAAATCAGAATTCATACAACATAAAAGAACTAGATAAGCCAATAGTTTTAGCTCGCAATATGTTTATTGAAAAGTAGTCTAAGTGGTACATGGAGGCTTTTTTAACACCTATAAGGATTATTTCATTTTTTAAATTATTTAGTAATAGCATTACTTTTATTCTCAGTGTCTCACCTGTAAATTTTCAAAAAGTTATTATCACTGTGTGCTCAGCAGCCATAACAGTAATTTTACACCTAACAGGATTGTTTCCATTTTCATCTGATAAAATAATTATTTTTTATTGTTTTATATTTTTAGGATTTTCAATAAAATGTACCTTTAATACTACATTGCAGTTTTAAATGTCATTAAAAATTGTCACAAATGATAAATATTATAACAGTATGCTTATAAAAAATGTCCTTAAATGGCCTTCTTGGGGAAAAATGGGGTTCTTTTTTTTTTTTTTTAATTTTAACCATGATTCTTTGATAAAGTAACTAATGGAGTGTAATAGAAGAAACAGTGAGACCACTGAAGTAAAGCGATAATTGAATTCACACAGCTGGTTAGTATTAACTCTGGCATTAGAAACCTGGTTTCCAAACACTGACACCTTGTCAAGTTCCTTTCTACCTTGGAATCTTCTATTTCAGTTGATCACATAAATGTTCTCATTAGACTATAAGTATGGGTTCAAGCATAACATCCCCATTTGTGGCAACAGCTTCTAGAGATAATGTGTAGTTTTACACACTGGAGGAGATAGGAAGGCTGAGGGTGTCCTGCAGTGATGGGGTGAGGGAAGATGGCCAGGGCTTATTTGGAAAGGCCACCCTATGCTGGGGGCTGATCTTTGGCCAAGGTCCTCAGAGACCTGAAAGTGGGTGGAGTTTGGCTTGCACATGATGTTTGCTCTTATTGCCACATAACGTAGATCACAGTTTGCCTTTATATCTGGATAAACCACAAGACTGGAAACTTTAAGTGAAAAATGATAACACATTTTAATAAACGAGTCCATAACTATTGGTAATGACCAGAAGACAAGCTAGATAAGAGGGCATGGCAGTACATCTATGTTAGGAAAATCTTGTAAAGCTTTGGACACTTTTCTAGATTTCCAGGATATCATATTATTTTCCTATGCTTCAATAGCCTACCATAGTCCATTGCTTATAGTGCGTGCTGAGTAACTGTTGAATTGTAAATAGACAACTAAAATTTGGGAATAATTTTTTGAAGTAAGTTGAGGAAGAACTTCTAAATAAATAGAAGTAAGGTTAAGTGCCTTAGGAAACTCTGTTTTTTTTATTGCATAGTTTCTTTTAAACTGTACTAAATACCTTCTTACTTCTAGGAAGCTTGTGTGTATGCTACAGCCCGAAGTTTGACTCTTGGGAACAAATCACATACTCAGTGTTTTACTTTCATAAAGGTATTTTTCATTTATTCTTATTTCTTGCTTACTTTTACACTTTTTAAAATTAGTAGCAAATTAGCAGATAGATTTTAAAGTCTTATTTCTTTGCAATCAATTTTATCATTCCATTCTGTCCCTTCCACTGCTGCTGGTTAAGTGTAGTGTTTTGATAATACATGTTTCCTAAAGAAATTCAGTAATGGTGAATGCTAAGTGAGCTAAAGTATTTTATCTGCTATATTTTTTGATCCTGGCCTAGTTCTTTTTCTATGCCTGTGGACCAATCCTAGTGCATATATTTGCATTAAGTATGTTTGCTTTTTATTATTACTAATTGGAAAGTCTCTATAGAATTAATTCACGAAGTTACATAGCATTTTAGTTAAAAGCTTCCAGGAACTCAGCATACGTTTACTCCATTTCACGCATCTGTGGCCCAGAAATTGATATGTTGACAGGCTGAGAGAATAATAAAATGCCCAGCCTTTTCTAGTTCTGTGATCAGCGCCAGCTCAACCCTTAGTAATTTAGGTTGAACCAGTGCTAAAGAAAGAGTATTCGTTAAGTTCCTTAAAATTAGTATTTAAGTGGTACATGCTATGGATGAAATTAAAATTTTTAAAAGATAGATCTTGGTTAATATTTTAAAAATTGTATGCCAACTTGCACCAGAGTTTGTTATCCTACAGGAGTGTCTAATATTACCATAAGAGGTTAGAGATTTACGTAAAAAAGTTTAAGAACTTTCTCAATAATGAAGAAACCAAAAGTAATTTCAGTGCTATACGTATGTACATGCTTAAACAGCTTAAGTCTGAGGTTTTTGTGGAAAGTTTTCACACATTTTTCTAGTGATAAATCTCATGATTAAAATCAGTAAATAAAACTTTGCTGAAGATTATGAGTTGGAAAAATGGAGTGTGAAGCTGAATAGGCTGAGTTTGGTAGATAGTCTAATACTTCAGTTACTTTCTAACTAAAAGATGGGATTTGTGAGTGACGTGGAGAAGTCTCAGAGGGTCTTAATGACAAATGTATGGCAGTTAGCCCTGAGACGTGAAGGCTGATGAGCTACCTGGTCGCCATCTCTTGGATCCCTAGGTAGACTTCTTTGGATCCTGCCTTCCATGTACAAACCACCCCTAAGGTTATAAATGAGCTCAGAATAACTACTGGGTTGTGACCACACCAGATGATCCACCCCAGGGCTGGCTTTTAGAGAGTGATGGGAAACCATGAAATCCAGAGATCCGAAGATGCTTGCTACATCAGCTTCACAGCCGAGAGTGTTATAGGGCCATTGTTTGGGGTGGCAGTACCACTGTTTGTTTCTTAATGCTCTTTCTCTCACATCCTGTACTCTTTCTTCAGGGCACAGCAAAACCTTCACCGCTGCTCTTGGGAGTGGTGACTCACATGTGACAAAGGGCGTTACTTTTCTCAACCTTGGTAGGTAACAGAGAGATACTCATTTCTTTGCTCTGCCTTTTCCTTCCAATACATGCTTTCCTCGACATCTATATCATTTCTTCGCCATGCACTCCATTTTCTCATGCCTCTTTGGGACTTGGACTGTGACGACTCAGTGACCTTTTTGAAGCCTGATGGGAAGCGGTTTGCTCTGGAAAGAAGCTGTCCTCCCCATTAGCCTTTTGGAGGGATCCATTTACCTATTTTTTAGAGAACCTAAGGAACTTAGAGAAACTAAACTGTATTACTTTCCTATTGCTACTGTAACAAGCTGCCACAAATTTAGGATTTAAAACAGTACAAACATATTATAGTTCTGGAGGTGAACTTTCTTATGTTTTTGGTAGTAGTCCTGAAAAGCCACTAGTTAAAATAAAGATGAGGACAGTGATGAGATGTTCCCTAACAGTGTATGAGAAATAATACATCATGTTGTCCCTTGACTCTAGAGAGGACAAGGATCTTTGGGAAATTGTCTATTCATTGTTGCTAATTGCTAAAAGCCTCCAAGTCCCACAGATGATATATGGATCAACTTGAATGAGTGGCTTTTTGTTGAATAAATATGGTAAAGGTAACATGAGCATATTAAGGGAGTCTGTAAAGAAGAAAATAAAGATAGGATTTATTGTACCTCCACACTGAAAACTTCTTTTCCATGTCAATTGAAACGTAGGGCATAAACAATGTGGCATGTGACTAAGTAACAAAACTGTTACTTGCTACATGTGGAATATGGCACAACAGTTAAAGAAGGAAAGCTTCAGGTTAAGAGCACATGATTCTTGGACAGCTTCCTCCATCCTTGTTCCCAGTCCATCTGCTATCATGACAAAGGTTTAGGAAGGCGCAAGGTGAAGGAGCTGGGCAAAGTGAGAATCTAAAATGATAGGAAAGTCCATAGAAAGATTTATATTTTGAACAATACTATTGATGAGGTAAGGAGCCTGGTGGTGCAGTGATTAAGCGCTTGGCTGCTAACTGAAAGGTTGGTGGTTTGAACCTACCAGCTGCTCTGTAGAAGAAAGATGTGGCAGTCTGCTTCCATAAAGATTACAGCCTTGGAAACCCTATGGGGCAGTTCTGCTCTGCTTTATAGGCTCTGTATGAGTTGGAATCGACTCAGGGCAATGGATGAATGGATTGATGAGGTTAGACATTTTATGCTAAGTGGGCCAGTGTATGGCAAATTTTAACCTGATCTCTGAACCTGTGGGAAATTGCCTTAGAGAGGCCTGGTTCCACTGCTTCCTGTGATAAGAGAGATAAATATAAGGTTTCCTGGGTCTGGGACTTGATTCTTATCAGCAATGCTATATCAACATCCCATCACAAGGATGATGTGGGAAACGCCACTAAAAAAACTTAGCATTTTGCGAGGGCAAAATTATCCTTCCTTTTTTTAACCCATGGGAATGTACTCTTGAAAAGGGCAGGCATGATTTAATCTGTGGTCTTTAGAGCGTGGAGAGGGAAGAAATTCTAGAGATTTGTAAAAATAGTCCTGCTTAAATAAGTTGCCTTTCCTTTTTAAGCACATTTTATTTTATAGGCAAAAAAATTGTACCCAAGATTAAAACTGTTCTAGAGGTAATTTTTATAACAATGTTATTTTTTTGAATGTATGTGTTTCATGCTATTAATTACGCACAATTTCCCAGAATTGTCACCTTGTTAAAAGGGGCCTATATTGATTGAAAATATTAAAGAATAGTTTTGGAAATTTTCCATGAACCCAAAACACCTCTATATGTGTTTATAAAAAAAAAAAAAAAAGCTACCATTTGTTTAATGAATATTATATACTATATGGAGCCCTGGTGGCACAGTGGTTAAGAACTCGGCTACTAACCAAAAGGTCAGCAGTTTGAATCCACCAGCCACACCTTGGAAACCCTATGGGGCAGTTCTACTCTGTCCTATAGGGTTGCTAGGAGTCTGAATCAACTCCATGGTAGCAGGTTTGGTTTGGTTACTGCCCCACAGGGTTTCCAAGGTAGATTTGAACTGCTGACCTTTGGGTTAGCAGCTGAGCTTTTAACCACTGTACCACCAGCACTCCTTGGATTGGTTGTATGTTATATATTTTACTTAAGCTATCTTGATCCTTACAATTCTGCTCAGTGATGTCACCATTTTACAGATAATGAAATTGTGGCTTAAAAGGGCAGAATTGTGCATCAATAGCAAACACGCAAACACGTTCTCTTGTGGTTTTGGAGGTAAGAAGTCTGAAAGGAGTCTTAAGTGGCTACAGTCAAGATGTGGACAGGACTGGTGTCTTCCAGAGGCTCCAGGGAAGAATTCTTTCCTTTCCTCCTCCAGAGTCTAGAGGCTGGCATTTCTCAGTGCCCTACCTCCCTAATCTCTTCCGTCGTCACATGGCCTTCTCCTCTTCTGTAATCAAATCTCCTTCTGACTCTCTCTTCTAATGACATTTGTGATTACACTGGGCCCCCTGGATAATCCAGGACCATCTTCACATTCGAAGATCCTTTATTTAATCACATCCCTTTTACCAGGTAAATTAACATATTTTCGGATTTCAGGCATTAGGATGTAGACATTTTTGGAGGACCATTTTTAAGCCTACCACAGGCACTATTGACATTTTTGGTGAGACATTAATTCTTTGTGTGAGATTGTTTTACACACTGAGGGATTTAACATCTCTGCAGGCCACCTCATCAAATGCTAGTAGATCCCTCTTACTCCCCCTGCCCCCCACACACCCAAATTCCAATGATTGTGATAACCTAAAGCACCCTTTAACATTTCCAAATGTTCCCTCCCCCAGGGACATAGTACCACCCTAGTTAACAGGTGGTAGGACTAGGTATTAACCTAGGTCATTTGATACTGAAACCCTTTCCACTCTGCTACACTGTATTGTTATTTGTGTTTTTTCACTTAAGTGTGGGCATAATAATAAGATTATTGGAACCATTTGTGCTAAGCACTTTAACATCACTTAATCCCCAGTTGAATGGACACCATATGTGAATTGCTCAGAGTTTTACATCCTCTTTCTTTTCCTCTCCACAGAACCCTTTCTATGCAAATATTTAGCTTGTGTTTCTTTGTGTCTAGAAAAAGCTGTCTCACGCATAATCTAAATATTTCATCTCTATAAAATTCATTACTATCATGTGTATTTCTCTGTTTTTCTGAGATCCAAGAAGAAGTTATTGGCAAGGGCTACTTTCGCCCTCCCATTCTCCAGGACTTATTTTTACACTGTGTCTCAATCTGGGTACAAAAATATCTACTGTAGGGACCGTGAGGTGTGAATTCTAGACAGCTAGCTAGTAAATTAGCACTTCACAAAGTGTCAGAATGCCTGAGAATTGTCTTGATGAATGTCAATTTGAAGTTTCTCCAAAGAAAAGGATGATGATGATGCTTGAACAAACATGGGGAACTAAATCTAAGACCTCTCTCAAACTGGCAGAAACTATAAAGGAAATTCCCGTTTTAAGCTCTTTTCAGCTTATCAAATGAAAGAATAATTCATGTTGCTTGAAATTTTTTATTCTAGTTTTGTTCTTTCAGAGATACTTTAGATTCGTATAAACCCACAGTTCACTTAGTAACAAAATTACAGGTATAAATTAGATAATCATAGCTAAATATCTGAAAAAAATTAGCCACAGATAGAAAGAAATGAGATCTGGCTAGTAAGAATTTATTTATTTATTGTACTTTAGATGAAGGTTTACAGGACAAACTAGCTTCTTATTAAACAATTAGTACACATATTGTTTTGTGACATTGGTTACCAACCCTACAACATGTGAATATTCTCCCTTCCCGACCTTGGATTCCCTATTACCAGCTTTCCTGTCCCCTCCTGCCTTCTAACCCTTGCCCCTGGGCGAGTGTGCCCCTTTAGTCTCGTTTTGTTTTATGGGCCTGTCTAATCTTTCCCTGAAGGGTGAACCTTGGGAGTGACTTCATTACTGAGGTAAAAGAGTGTCTTGGGGCCATACTCTTGGGGTTTCTCCAGTCTCTGTCAGGCCAGGAAGTCTGGTCTTTTTTTGTGAGTTAGAATTTTGTTCTACACTTACCTCTAGCTCTGTCCAGGACCCTCTATTGTGATCCCTGTCAGAGCAGTCAGTGGTGGTAGCTGGGGACCATCTAGTTTTACTGTTCTTAGTCTGGTGGAGGCCATGGTACATGTGATCCATTAGTCCTTTGGACTGATCTTTCCCTGTGTCTTTGGTTTTCTTCATTCTCCCTTGCTCCAGTTGGGGTGAGACCAGTGGAGCATCTTAGATGGCCACTCACAAGTGGCCAGTAAGAATTTAAACAAAAATAGAAGATGTTAGTTGATTTATAATACTGACAGCAGTCAGCTTGTTATTACATTGGTAAAAACTTTTGGGTTTGTGAGGTCCAAAGAAAACAGAGATAATGTGAAATTCTGAGCTTTATCTGTACCTGGACAGCTCTTCCCATATATCGATGACTTAACATCTTTCTCTTCTACAGACTATTTCGTGGCTGTTTACTTACCTGGTCATTTCTTCCATCTACTTAACATACAACATCCAGACTTGATCTGCCACAGTCTGTTTCTGACAGGTATGGCTGTAGTTTTTCCCCATGGGCATGATCTGTTTGGGTTTATCTTGATTTTAATATTTATATTTGGGTAGGATGGAGTGTTTTATTTTTTTTGCTGATCTCCTTTTTTCTTTTTGGCCAGGAAAAAATGAAATGATTGATATGCTACCTCATAGTCCTTTACAGTCACTGTCAGGGTCCCTGGTACTGGACTGGAGTTCTGGAAAGCTCTATAGAGCACTCCTCAACCAGTCATATTTGTTACAGTTCCTGTGGAACACACCCCTGGACTGTGAGAGGATGGCCGTGCTGCATTGTGTGCTCTCCTGCAGCAGAGAATCACGGTTCCTGGAAGCCCAGGTGGGAACAGAGCTTAAGTTTAAAAATTGGCAAGTAGACAACCCCAAGTGTATTCATTTAGTGGTTGGAAAAAAACAGAAGTTATTTTTATTTGGTGACAATTGAGGTCTATGGTCTCTGTCCTGACTCAAATACATTCTTTTCCTTTTTTGTGGTTCCCTGCCAAATATCAAAGTGTGAAGCCATGTCTGTCCTTTTGAGTGCTCTCTTTTCTGTACTGTGAATAAATATTTAGCAACATCAGTAATATTCCAAAGAAGTGCTCAGTAAATAATGAGTTTCTCAAATATTCTACTTTTTCTCCTGGTCTGCATTCAGTGACTGTCATCAAAAGGACTAAACAGTGGTAACAGACATTTATTACCTATATTAATACAAATAGCTTACATTCGTACTGCACATAACAGTTTACAAAGTATTACAGATATTCACAATAGCCCTGTGAAGTCAAAGAAACCCTTATCATAGTTGATTGGGACCAACAGGTGGTTGATTAACTGAAAAAAAAAAAAAGACACCTTCAACATTGTATTTTAAACTAGAACACACAAATGTACATTTATTCACCCATCTTTTTATGTAGATGAATGCTCTTTGAGTGTGTGTGCATCAGCTAGTTAGAGTTCAAAACTGTTTTTCTTGCATAAGAGCGCTAGTAATGTGTTATCTCTGACTTCCTCTTACTTTATTTTCATTTTTAAAGAGAACAATAATTTCAAGACCCTTCCAGAGCAATCCGTATATAGGATCTTTCTAAACTCTGGCATTTTTTCCCCAGTCTTTTTAGTTGTCTCATCTACACCTTGTTTTTAAGTAAGATTTTTTAGATACATGCCTTTGTTGAGTCTTTCCAAAGCGTTCAATTTATCTTTTATTGACCCCAAGTAGTCTTTTTACATGTTTATTTTATTTATGTATGGTAATATTTTATTACCTGTTACTCTTGGCCATGGAGTTGATTCCAACCCATAGCAACCCTATAGGACAGAGTAGAACTTCCCTATAGGGTTTCCAAGGAGCAGCTGGTGGATTCGAACAGCTGGCCTTTTGGTTAGCAGCTGTATCATTTAACCACTGCCCCACCAGGGCTCCTAATGCTTTATTAGATTACCTAAATGTGAAAATAAAAACAACTAGCATAAACATGTTTGGGAATTAAAAAAAACAAACCCATTGCTGTCCAATTCATTCTGCCTTATAGCAACCTTATAGGACAGAGTAGAACTGCCCATAGAGTTTCCAAGGAGCACCCAGTGGATTCAAACTTCTGACCTTTTGGTTAACAGCCATAGCTCTTAGCCACTATACCACCAGGGTTTCCGTGTTTGGGGGTAGAAACAGCTTATTGGTAGGGACAGAAATGTGAGGGCCTAGGTCAGTATACCTGAGCCAGGGAATGAGACATTTCATTCCTCTAGCAGGACCAATTTAGAGAGTTGTTGATATAAAAGGGATTATCCCTCTCTTAAGTGAGCCCTGGCAGCACAATGGTTAAGCACTTGGCTGCTAACAGAAAGGTTGGAAGTTGGAATTCACTAGCTGCTCTGAGGGAGAAAAGACCTGGCAATCTGCTGCCGGAAAGATTATAGCCTAGGAAACCCCATGGGGCAGTTCTACTTTGTCCTATATGGTCACACTAGGACTTAAAATTGACTGAATGGCACACAACAACAGCCCCTCCCTTGGAGGGCAGTGCAGTGATGCTCACAAAGGTTTAATGGCGCGAGTGTTCACACTGATGACTGAGCTGGAATTCAAATTCCTGGTCATCTGCATCCAAGCTTAGTAGTTTGGTGTTCTCCAGTATCCTACAATTCTCACTGGTACATTACCGTACAGAGGCCTATCTATGGAAAATAGCACTTATGGCAAGCACTGAAATTGCGCCCCTGAGCAGGGGTATAGCAAAAGCAACAAATGCCCAGGGCCAATCTCTAAGTTCACCCCACCCCTCCAATTTCAGGATGAATTGACATTGATAGCAGCAACCCATCAGAACACCATACCCCCTTGTGTTCTGCTGCCTCAGTCAGGTGCCTTTCATATTTGTGGCATCTTGAAATGTCATTCCATGTCTCATCTGGCACCCCCTTAGACTTGCGCCATCCCCCCGCCCCCAGCACACCTCTGTGTCTACAGTGCTTGAGGAAGGACGTTGGGCCCTACCGGTTAATAGAAGCTGCTCAGTGGTGCCCCCCTTCGAGTGGCACCCAGGGCAGGTGCTATGCCTGCCATTCCTTAGATACGCCTCTGGCTACTCTAACAAACAAACATTGGTTGAAGAAGATTTATTTGGGTCCCAGCCAAGGGCATTTATTTAAAAAATGTGTAAAAGAAGACCTCATTATAATACCATTTTACCCCTATAGTCTTGCATTATGTACCTTGAAAATAATGTGGAGGTGGTGTACCCTCAGGTCTTTCCAAAGTATATATAGGATTAAACAGAGTCACATATATTTGTACTTCTTTGGTGGTGGGGATGGTGTGGAGATCTGACTACCAGCAGAATTCTGTCTTCTTACTTTTTAAAGATTATTCAGTGGATTTCTGAGAACATCTCTGCCTGCCATTCATTTGACCTCATTCAGGAATTTATAATTGGTAGGTGTTGCTGATGTTGTATGTAAAGCTGAATACTTGACCCTTTAGCTCGAGGGAAAGTCATAAATTGATAATGCCTCAATCTGTCCAAATGCTGTTTAGGAGCATTTTTTTTTTTTTTAATTCTGCTGTAGTTTGCAGCTAATTAAATTTTGTTCTCTTGTGGTTTTGTGACAAGCAGTGGCTGTTCAGAGACTGATGATATATATATGAGATGTGTTCCTGATTCTATAACCTTATTAGTGATTTTTTTTTTTTTTTCCAGTTAGATGCAACTTTCTTAGCCCAGTTTGCTGTTGGCTAGTTCTATGTAAAGTAGTGTAATGTCATTTGGGTAGATAAAAGCACCAAATAAATTTTTGAGAAATTATTCTCATCATAAAAATGGCACAATAAGAAGACAGAACCTGAACTTCTTAGTCAGTAGATAAAATCATAATGCTTAACCTTTTGAGGATGAAGGATAAGGCGATGAAAATTTTGGTTGGTTTGCTCATTTTTGTTTTCCTTTCAATTTTCTTTATTTTTTCAGAACATGAATTGTCCTTTGTTAAACATTTTCATAATTTAAGCATTTAGCATTAAGCATGTCTGTTAAACTTACTCTTTTTATTAAGCCATGCCTTTTTTTTTTTTCCTTTCAAAAATGTACTCAGCTTCTTCATACTGGAGCATATATCCAGAGACAAGTAATATAGATAAACTTTTGCCATATTCCTCAGTGCACACCTGGAATACAGTAAGTTAATACTTTGAAATATATAAGCAATTAAAATAGATTCATGGTTGTTGGTCAGTTGTAGCACATCCGTGTCACAGTAACCAAGGTTGTGATATAATTTGTGTTGACTTAAAAAGAAGTAAATGGGAATTTGCTGGCAGAAAAAAATAGTGAATCCCAACCTTTGGCTAAAGGTGGATACACACACACACACATATACAAAGGTATGTTGTTACTGTGTGCCATCAAGTCCATTCCGACTCGTAGAGACCCTATAAGACAAAGTAGAACTGCCCCATAGGGTTTCCTATTTTGTAATCTTTATGGGAGCAGATCCCCAGATCTTTTCTCCCATGGAGTCACTGGTGGATTCCAACTGCTGACCTTTTGGTTAGCAGCCTAGTGTTTATTAATCATTGCGCTGCCAGGGCTTCTGGTATAAAAAAAACAAAAACCCAAACTGGTTGCCGTTGAGTGGATTCCTACTCACAGCAAGTCCACAGGACACAGTAGAACTGCCCCATGGGGTTTCCAAGGAGCGGCTGGTGGATTCAAACTGCTGAGCTTTTGCTTAGCAGCTGAGCTCTTAACCACTGCATGACCAGGGGTCCATTTATAGACTTACAAAACAGTAGCATTGAAGGAGAAGGTATAGGACATTTGTTATCCTTCCTTCTACCAGGCAGAACTAACCTATATTGTCTTCAAATGATATTTTTATTTTATGAGTTACTAGAGTGGATTAAAATATCAGTTTTATTTTTTTCAGGTTTTTATAAGTGGTGAAAGGCTGAGCCACAGCTGCCACTCTGAGCTGTTCTGCTTACTGAATAGATTTTCCCAGTCTAATAAAGAAAATTTGTAATGCTTCTAAGGCTTCAGGATCAGTAAAGTTAGTAATCTTAAGCAAGCTCACTCATTCAGCCTTTTCTTCCTGTGAGTCCAGACTCCCTCCATTTTAAATTAGGAAGTACGAAGCTCAAACATTATTAACTTTCTCTTGAACGTGGTGCAGTAAACCCTGATTTGTTGGACCAGCAAGTGAAAACCATGTATAAGGCTGCCTCTGAAAAAGCTGCCTCCTCTCCGGTCATGTTTAGGTGTTAGAACTACAGACTTCGTCTTGAGGCAGAAGTTTCTGTCACCCATAGTTTTACAGCAATTAAACATAAAAGAACCACTGTAATGCTAACCAACAAAGTGATGTGATTAAAAACGAACAAACAACAAAAGAAGGTATCTAGAAAGGTAAGTTTAATTTAGGTAACCCAGACATAGAAAAAGACATACTAGGATAAATTGTAGCACTTCTCATTTTGTATTTAGACTATTTCTAAATATAAACCAAAAAACCATCAAGTGGATTTGACTCATTGCAACCCTATAGGACAGAGTAGAACTGCCCTATAGGGTTTCCAAAGCTGTAATTTTTAGGAAGCAGACTGCCACATCTTTCTCCACAGAGCAGCTCGTAGGTTCGAACCTCCAACCTTTTGGCTAGCAGCCCAGTGTTTAACCACTATGCTACCAGGGTGCCTGGATTTCTTAATATAGTCCTTAAAAAAGAAGTATCATGTGTGCTTGAGGCATGACGAAGATAAAGTTAATTTCTAAAATTTTGGTACATACAATAGTAGTGTTTTCTTAAAGGCTCTTTTTTGTCGTCTTTTACTGTTATAGTTAGTGAACTTCCATGAATTATAAGGGAATCATAAGAATACGAGGGGATTATAAGGAAAGACCTGAGCTTATTCCTTCTTCTCCACGCCGCTACTTTTGTCTTTAAGAACAATTGCAACTGTACAGGCAGACGCTGTGGTAGGCAGTTTGCAGGTTAAACCTCCCTAGGGTCAGGAAATGCACATCTCGGCTTCCTTCCCCCACGCCCAAAGTTGTTACTCCGTGGTTAAAACTGCGTCCAGGAGGCAGGGCCGGGTTCACCAGTTTCCAGGGTTGTGTTTGAAGATGGAGCACACGCTAATTGGATGTCCTGTGACAGTGTCACCCTGACAGGCAACGCTGCACTTTGCATTTCTCATGACTTTGTAGGGCAGAGGAGCTTTGTGGACATACACAGAACGACATCAGGAAGTCCTACAATAAGTACAATATAAAAAAACCCGCATCTAAAACCACCGTCTACTGTGCTTATTTTAGGGTTTGCTATGTCGCTTTCAACTTCTTGCGGTTAGAGTAGGTTACCTTTAAGGTCTCTTCTAATTCTAAAATTCTATGATTCTGTGCTTATCTTTAGTAATAATGTAAATCACCTACTTTTCCTGTCTCTAATCGGCAAATGTGCTTAATGCTACATCTTTAATGAAATCTTAACCACAATAGAAGGAACTCTGGTGGCGTGGTAGCTAAGCACTCGATTGCTATCTGGAAGGTCAACGGTTTGAACCCATCAACAGCTCTGCTGGGGAAAGATATGACAGTCTGCTCCTGTAAAGACTGCAGCCTTGGAAACCCTATGGGGCAGTTCTACTCTGTCCTATATGGCCTGTAAGGTTGCTATGAGTTGGAATTGACTTAATGACAAAGGCTTTAGTTTGTTTGGTTTGGTGGGGCAAACAATTAAGCACTCAGCTGCTAACTGAAAGGTTAGCTGTTTGAACCCACCGAGCAGCTCTGCGGAAGAAAGACCTGGTGATCTGCTTCCATAAAGATTATAGCCAAGAAAACCCATAGGGCAGTTCTGCTTTGTTACATGAGGCCTTTATGAGTCGAAATCTTCTCGACAGGACGTAACAACAACAACATCCTTCATTTGAATTTGTTTAAATGATGACAAGTTAACAGAACGTCATCGTTTGGACTTCCTGATATGAACTGCACCCTTTCCCATTTGCCATGGTGAGAGTGCTGCACAGACTCTTTGGGGAGCTCTTATCTCTGAAATTATGGTGGAGGGTGAGGTGCAGAAACATTTTCCACTGAAGTTATATGAGAATCCCATTAACCTTGTTTCCCTTGCACTGAGGCAGAGGCTAACTATAATATATTTAAAGTGAGAGAAAAGAGGAGGGAGGAAGGAATACAAATAATGGAGCATTTTCCTCCTTATTACATTTGATGGTACAAGTGAACCTGCCTCATTTGTTCTTAAATGGAAATGTGTAAAACCTATGCTTTCAGTCTTTTCCTTTGGATCTTGTCAATTATTTTCATCATGACTTTAAGGAATATTTCCTTTCCTGGATCAGGAGATAGGCTGCATGTGTTCACTGTTATCTCTCTACCCTGAGGTTTATTTAAAGCAGAGGTTAGCAAACTGGAAGCTGCCCTCAGCCAGGGAGAACAGGAATACCATCAGCTTCTGTCTAGGGGAAAACACTTCCTGCAGGCTTGAGCCTGTGGTCGTTGATGCATTTAACAGATTGTATATGTGTGTGTTTTTTCTAACCATAGGAAATTCCTGGAATAACCCTTGTGACAGAAGAGATCGCATTGCCTCTTATGAAGGTAAGTCACTTACAGTGAGAAACAAAAGCCCAGATGTGCACTGCCTCCTTGCTTGCCTCCACACTCGACCTGACCTCGAGTTAAACTGTGGCCCTGAGTTTTGTCAGGTCCTAAAGGGATTATAAACTGCTGGGGGAGAATGGGAGTAAGGGGTGGGTGAGGGCTGCCTCTCTAGAGAATCCTTCCTAAGTGGGTGAGTAGTCACGAGTGAGTCCCTGGATGGTGTAAACAGTTAATGCGTTTGACTGCTAACCAAAAGGTTGGTGATTCAAGTCTGCCCGGGGTGCCTCAGAAGAAAGGCCTGGCAATCCACTTCTGAAAAATCAGCTATTGAAAACCCTATGGAACACAGTTCTACTCTGACACACACGGGGTTGTCATAAGTCAGAACTGACTCGACAGCAACTCGTTTCGTTTTGGTTTTAGTTACTTAGTATGGTATTATGGTCATTCTTAGGAACACTCTTTGAAGAGGGAAGTTTTCTAAAGATATGAGAAAATTACAGGGCTCAACTTAAGCCACAGACTAGTACTTGACACTGCACCTCAAACCAGCCTGTACTGGAATTCTTGTGAATTGTCTTTAGAGGGCCTGGTAGGCATTTTTACTTCATTTGTGCTGTCACTCCCTCGACACACACGTGTGCGCGTGCACAAATACATGTGCACAAATGCACAAACATACGCGCACACACACGCAGGCTTCAATCTTAAAGCCATTGAATAACCTGAGTTGGGATTATCTCATTTCCTTCTGGTTCTAACAATAGCTTTTTTTTTCTCAAGAAATGCTGTATTGGCTCACTATGTGGTCTCAGCCAAGCTTCTGTGTGCCTTCTTCCTGCCCACTGAGGTATAGCTACTAGTGTCTTTCTGCCGTCTGGTGGTTTCAGAAGAGTGTGAGCACAATAGAGAGAGGTGAGGGGGGTGGGGTGAGTAGCAAAGAATACGTATGTAGTTAAAAACTGGGGAGTATTTTATCATAGGTTCCTTGAAGTTCCTTTGTTGTTTTTGGCGCTGCCTCTTGTTAATTATAGCTTGGTGTGCACTGGGAAATCTCAGCTTCTGGCATCAGGCAACTCACTGTGCTGCTGCCTTTTATTTATGTTCGATTTCTTTGGACATATGAAGGCCAGGCCAAGCCTGGACGCTGGGGAAATCCTGGGCATTTGACATCACACTGATGCCTTGGGGGTGAGAGAGGGCAGACCGGGGTGGGGGGCCTAGTGGTTTAGGTTTTGGTCCCAGAAGAGGCTTTTAAAGATAGACTGATAAGCTATATTTCTAGGCAAAAGTGTGGGACCTGGGTGAAGCCCTACTAAAGCAGTAAGGTGAAGGGGATAAACAGTGATTTATTAATAGTCTCAAAGGTTCTTATTAAGAGACTCCAGCCTTTCATTTTATTATTTCTACCTCTACCACTATCACTGCCAAACCCATAATGTATTTAATGGACAAAGAACAAACTAGTGAAGAAGTTTTTAAGGAACATCACCCACAATTCTACAGTTCTTAGGATATCCGCTGTCTTCCCCCTGCACCTGGTTTCCTTTTGGTCTTTGTCATAGTAAGCATATTTTACCTAGCTGTAATAGAGATCTAGAGATATTTTATAAATATTATAAAAATATAATATATCAAGTTGCTGTAATATCAGTCACACTACTACATAGACTTGATAATTATGATTTCTGATCACTGAATAGGATCCCACTGGATGTACTGCTGGGACTGGCCTGGTCTTAGGAGAGGATAGTACTGGGTTTGGTTTGACCAGAATCTCCTCTCCCCACCCTCACCCCATCCTAATCACTCAGCACAGTACCTACTCAGTACCTTCCAGCTCACTGGACACCTGGCCTTGATATCTCTTTTATTTCCCCATCTCTACTTGGATCATACCATTTATTTGAAGCTTCTGCCTTTCCCTTTGACCTACTTCTTCTACCCCAAGTCCCAGCTTAATTATTTTGTGATGGATCTGGTTGCAGTGGCACGTCCTATTCTCTGCTCCTCCCTCCCCAGCCCCAGTTATGTGGGTGTTCTTGCCATGCTTACTTGCTAAAGTTGGCTCTGAATATCCATGACTTGAGTCATAAGTTACCTTTAGAATGTGTGATTGCTGCCAGACTCTTTCCTTGTGGGCTGAGGGACCCCTATTGATGCTGACCACATTTGCTTCCATTCTGCCCTGATAAGGAGTTGGGTAGGTAAGGGCAAAATGGAAGCAGAAACACACTTTTCTCCTGCTCAGTCTGCAAATAATTCTAGTGTGAAGTAGAGCACTTTGCAAATGTTTGATATATGAAAATGTTGGAGTGGATAAACCACTTAAATTAGAAGAGTGTTACTTGAAAGATAAAAACCTTCTTCACTTATAAAATGGTTTCCCAAAGCATTAAAAAAAAAAAAGAACAAGAAGTAGATTTAAGCAGGGTACTTGACTTAAAAGAAGTGTCAACAGGGATGACCTTCTGAAGCATGGTTTTATCCCTTTGTAAAGACGTGGGTTGCCCTGGGGAAGTGGCAGCTTTTATAAAAGGTAAAAACTTGCCCTTGATTTTATAGTGAGGAGAGAACCCATTAAGATTTTTCAACCAAGGAAGCATGTAAGGATTAAAAGAACATAAACAATGGAAACAATAACTTGCTTGAGCATAAAGATCAAAGTTGAATGAGCATGCCGTGAATGGGGAAGTGGAGGATTTTCCCCAAAGTATTTAAGTGGAACATCTTTGGTGTATTTGGTTGCTTATTTAGAGATTATTAACTACCTGACCCAGAAACTGGGAAGGCCAGAAAGCCTTAAAGCCCTGCGCCAGTTCGGGCCATTCAGAAACGCAGGTGTTCCTACAAGTGTCTATTAGGAGCTTACTGCCCTGAGCAGTTAGGAAAGGGGTAGGTGGTACCTGACTTCTTCTCCATTCAGAGACTTGTTTATTAAACTATGTTTATTCACTTAAAAAGTAATAATTAATTACTTAGTGAAGCACAAAAGACACTTTTTTCCTTGATCCCTCTAATACAGACTGCATCATCATTGAATGATTTAATGATTTGTAGAGACCCGAAGAATCCACATAATCATACTGTAATGGCTTACGGTTTTTAAAATTAGAATTGTTGCTTTGACAAGAATGTAGCATCACTGGAAATGTCAACTGGTTATATGGGAAATATTAATAGATTCCCCAAAGTTCAGTTTGTACGTATATTTTCTGGGACAGAGTTCAATTAATATTCTAAAGCATAATTTTATGATGCAGCAAAGAGACTGCTGATTAGAAATGGAACCTCAGGCTGGTGAATTCATTCCTGTAGAGATCCAGGTACCTTCAGATGGTGATACCGATGGACAGACTCAGGATCGAGGATTCTTGTTTTTGTTGTTCTCCTACGAGCCACTAGGCTGTGCTGCTTCTATTCAGAGTTTTGGTTGGAGACCTAGTGTTTCATTCATCAGGTTGAGAGGGGGAGTTGTCTTAGCATTGGCTTATCTCAGGGTATACGCTTATCGTGAAATGGAATAATTTGTCATATTTAGTGATTTCATTTAAAAAATCCATTCTGTTAAAAATGGCTAACAGAACTACCTTGCTGGGCAAAGAAGAGGGAATTTTTTTGCTAAATGTTGGGGAAGGAGGAAATCCATTTATAAGCAGGAGACTTTGCACTTGCAGGATACAGTCAGTCCCCTTAGCAGGCAGGCTCAAGAGTTCCCAGGCCCTGGTCCTGCGCGCGATAGATATTCTTGTGCAGAGCACCTTGGCTTAGCATAGTGTGTTGCTAGCTTTGTGGACAACAGTTAATGCTTTAATTGCTAATGGGGAGGTTGGAGGTTCTAGTCCACCCAGAGGTGCCTTGAAAGAAAAACCGGCCATCGAAAATCCTGTGGAGCACAGCTCTATCATGACACACACGGAGTCACCATGAGTCAGAATTGACTGGTTTTGGATTTGTGTGTGTGTGTGTACATGTGTACTGGAGATAATGGGTTGCAGCATTTCTCTGGGCTGCAAGTAAAAGCTGATCTGGAGATAGGATCCACTGAAGAGCCAAACTGGATTGATGCTTTAGCTCTACTAGTTCAATGCTGGCACACAGAGTAAAGGATCCTCTCCAAGTTGGCTTCCTCTCCTGTAAGAAGACACTGGTTAATCAGGAGAAGTAGGAACAAAGCCATCAGTCTTTCAGAAATGAAAGGCAGATGTTTTTTCCTGGCAGTAATTTGCAGATGAGTGAGTGCCACAGTGCATTTTTTTTTCTGAGAGATCATCTGGCAATCCAAGTCCTAAATAGGAAACAGTCCCTTAGTGGGGAAGCCTTTGGTCCTTTTGTTAATTAATATTTCTAATCAGCTGTATCTGATAATTGTTGCATGTCATCCTAAGAGACCAAATGAGATTATTTCTGAAGACACTTGAAATAATTTTTCTTTTTTCAAAATCAAAACGTAAAACTCCCCTTTGTGCAGAAAAATGTTCTTGGACCATTCCTTAAGTATCCGGTTGCTTCTAACACCAGAAAACCCATTGCCTTTGAGTCGATTCTGACTCATAGTGACCCTATAGGACAGAGTAGAACTCCTTCATAGGGTTTCCAAGGCAGTAAATCTTTATGGAAGCAGACTGCCACATCTTTCTCCCTCAGAGCTGTTGGTGGGTTTGAACCACTGACTTTTTGCTTAGCAAATGAGTGCTTAACCTCTGTGCCACCAGGGCTCCTTTGATAACACTACAGTCTCCCATAAAAAACTAAATTTGTAGTTATTTTTCTTATAAAGCCCTGTTTAGTGTATTACTTATAAAGTGTATTATTTTAAGCATCACAATTTTTTTTTTTTTTAAATAACTGGCCCTCACACCATCTTCTTGGGGTGTCATGGCTTCCACTTTACACCGTTGTTGTTCCCTGATGAGAATAGTACTCACTGTTCCATAAAGGCTAGCTGACTGAATCTGAGGAATAGTTTTCTATGTTCTGAGGGCCAGCCTTGGGCATAAGTGGTGAGGTGGTACGCTTTGGCTTTTGGGATGTGATTGTGTGGATTCCATCCTCCTCCCCCCATATGAGGTTATAACATCTCAGATTTTATCTTGGAGCTACTTTTATTCTCTGGGATAATGAGCAAAACCAAACCAAACCCATTGCCATCAAGTCAGTTCCAACTTATAGCGAGTGTATAGGGCAGAGAGCTACCCCACAGAGTTTCCAAGGAGTGCTTGGAGGATTCGAACTGTAGACCTTTTGGGTAGCAGCCAGAGCACTTAACCACTATGCCACCAGGGTTTTTGGGTTAATGAACCTACTGGTGTTAACTTAGTGTTGAAGATTCTTGCAGTTGGGCCCTAAGGCTTCTCTTTAACCTTATCTCCTGTTTAACAACACAATCACAGTCTTGGACAGGTGAGTTCTTTATTAGCCTTTAAACCCGAGGTGTAGATTGAATAACATGTTTCAGGGTGGGAGGGAGACTGGGATTGTTTGGCGTTGCTGAAATTGTTCTCAGCCCAGGCTGAATATTGGGATCACCTGGGGAATGGTTAAAACTTGAGAGGCTCAGGTCCAACCAATTAAATCTCAAGGGATGGGACCCAAACCTCAGTTTTTTCAAAGCTCCCCAGGTGGTTCCCCTTGGCAGCCAAGGCTGGGAATCACACACTAGAGGTGGATATCTTCACCACGGAGTGAGAATGAAGCGCAGTTGGTTGTTTGCTCTGACCTGTCTAAGGCTATGCCTCTGATCTAAACCCAGAATCCAGATCATCCTTCACTCAGAGGATATCCTCTCTTACCCTTCACTCAAATCCTGTTTCATCCTTTGGGTCCAGGTTCCCAAATAGACTACCCAGTTTACAGTGATCTCTGTGAATTTTCACAATCTAAAAAAACTCCTCACTTATCTAGTAGTGACATAGGCCACTAATTGTTTTTCTCTATGTACTCATAAAATATCTGTATTATAACATCCAGGCCAGTGAGTTAATATGAAAACATGTCTGAGACATTTGGCTAATAGGTTCTCTTACTGAAATGTAAAGAGTTGTTTGTTTTTAAACTCCAATTATTTTCCTTCTAACTCAGTGGTTTTGAACTTTTCTAGCCATGGATTCCTTTGAAAATCTGATGCAAGCTGTAAACCTTCTTCCCAGAAAAACGCCCATATAAATGCACACCCCTCAATTTTACATACAGTCAGTGAGTTCTGGAACCCCTTTGAAGCCTGTCCATGGACTTGGCAAGAAATGTGCTTTATCTCTTTGATTTCATCTGAGAAAAGGTTATGAAGAAAAGGATTCTTTAATGAGGGAGCAAAGAGAAGGAAGGTAATTTGGGAGAGATCTTTTCTTAGGAGCCACACTGTGAGCGGTCAGTGGGTCTTCTGACAGTGGATGGCATTTGGCATGAGAGGGGAAGGTTGGGATGGCAGGTAGGAGGGTACCAGTGAGCCTTCCTTCCCTCTCCTCTCTTGTCCTGGACAAGGCCTGGATGGACTGTGCCCTGGGACTCTTGTGGCAAAGCCAAAAAACAAAACAAAACAAAAAAACCCCATCAAACCTGACCCTTTGCCATCCAGTAAATTCCAACTCATGGTGACCCCATGTGTAAGAGTTAATAGCTTAACTGGCCACTAGATGTCAGTACAACACCAGTTAGTTATCTCATTCAGGCACTCGATGGCACTAGTTTTTTTTTTTTTTTAATGCCTGAGCTCAGATATGGGAGAGCAAGCAAGCTGTATTGAGTCCTGTGGGGAATCTATTCCTGCCAAATGTCTGCAGAATTATGTTAATTTTTTTTTATTTTCAGTGCAAGAAAGGCCAAATGGTGGATAAAGGCACATTTCTTATAAATAAACGTTAAGGGAAAGCAAAGGTGAGTGAGGCAGGTCAAGTGGGGAATAAGACGTGACTCCGGTGTCCCTATTGCCCCTTGTGATGACAGTTTCTTGGAAAAAGCTTTTCCTGTCTCGGGGAGAAGGGATGCTGGCTGGACAGGCATTTCAGACTCCTAAAACAGCAAGTTGTAGTATTATTATGTAACTCATTTTACTGATAATCCAAAATCCATTTTGAACCAATTGTCACTGTCCCTTCAGTAAGAATTTGGATAATGTGATAGTAAATTACCATAAAATGTCCAACCAAGGAGAAGAAGAGAAGAAGGGAAGGAATGGCTTTTATTGTGTACTTAGGGTACAAAATACCAGGCAGCGTTCATGACAGAAGTGCTGTTATCTAACTTAAGGGTATTTTTCTTAAATGAGGAGTATTTTATTTAGGAGTTCATTTGTCTTGCAGTATAGCCAAGTCGGTCACCACAGGAGGCATTAACTCAGTTCATTTTATGGCCACACATTGTACTCCTGGCCCCGGTCAAATCTTTTATAAATGCACATATTTTGGTAAGATAGTCGGTATCATAAATCTGTTTTCACTGATTAAAAAAAAAAAAGTTGGTTTCAACATTAAAAAATATATTAACGTTATTTATTATTTTAAAATGATGTAATAGATAATTCTTGCTTCAGGGTAGTACAATTATGTCAATAATTCAAAAACTTAGCTAGAACTGCAACTGCTTTCTGTTTTGGAGTATTTGACAACTGAATGTAAACTAGTTCAATTTAACCATTTTAATTACTTAGGTTTTGAAAAATATCCTTGGAAGTAAATAAACTTAGTGGTAAAGTAAGCCAACCCCATGTGTGCCAAATTTTGTGAACATTCTTTGACTGAATGTGACATTGTTGACATAAGTCTGAAAAATGGTTCTCTGGGAAGGAAATGAGTTGATGTGTTTAATATAGGCTTCCCTGTTTAGCCTTAGCCCAGGGGGGTGATCCTGGTTTGGGGAAGTGAGCAGCAGTTCCATTTGTTGTAAAAGGGGGCTAGAAAATGAAGTGAGGAAGGCAACATTCCTTAAGTCTCTCTATTTTAGAATTCCTGATGGGACTAGCATGACATCCCCCTTGGGAAGTGTTCACCTCAGAAGTGTTGCCATGTATGAGCTGTGGAAGTAAAGTGGACCCAGTCCTCCAGCAAGGCTTGAGTGACCCTTGCTGGGTCATTTGAGCCACCGAGCCGGTTACTCAAGCTCACTGATGTTTTTGTCTTCTACAGGTGCACAGGTTTAAGGGCTACTGGGAAAAACTGAACTACAACCTGGAATATGTTAAGTACACCAAACCACACTTCCACTATAACAACAGCGTGATCAGGAGAGAGTGGAACAATCTGATCTCGGAAGAGGTATGTTTGGGGTTTAGAACAAAGCTAGAAGCAAAAGCTTTGTGTATTATTAGGTTCGGGTGATGCCCCTAAATCATAAGGGTGGTGTGCATTTTCAGCACTCTTTCCAAAAGCCAGGTGTTTTTACATTCTTGCTGCTGACCTTGCAGTAGGCAGAGGCCCTTCTATGATCTCTGTTCTCCTGAGGAGGAAACTGAAGGCCAGAGAGGTTAGGAGATACACAGCATGTTCATAGTAGTAATAGGATTAATTTCCAGATTTGAAATGTGTTCTTTCATTACTCATACAATTAAAAATTGATTAAAAAAAAATCTAGGTGTTCTCAAATTAGTGGTTTCCAGGGGTTAGGGATGGCCCAGGGGCGAAGGGGATGAGCCTGATTCTACAGGAGTAGCTTGAAGGGAGATCTGTGTGGTGACGGGATAGTTCTGTATCTGGACTGCGGTTGTTGTTGCAGGAATCTACACACGTGATAAAATGATACTGAACTATGCACACACATTGTACTAATGCCAATTCCCTGATTTTGATATTGTACTATAGTTATGTAAGATGTAACCATTGAGGAAGGCTGGGCGAAGGGCACATGGGATCTCTCTGTACTATTTTTGACACTTCCTGTGAATGTATATTTGTTTCAAGATAAAAAGTTAAAAAAAAATTTTTTTAAATCTAGGTCTTTTATTATGTGGAAAGTATATTTCTTCATTCTGAAGCTCTTAACTGTATTGCATTGTGTCCTTGATGTGAAAAATGTCACCCACAAAACCTTTACCTTTCACACCCCTGCCATGTTCTCACCCCTAGAAAACAGGAAAAAGAAGGTCCGCGGCATATGTGAGGAATATTCTCGATAATGCAATCAAGTAAGTAAAGTGAAAGGTTATTGCATCTCTAAGGGTTTTTTTTTTTTTTACAATTACCTTGTTGGCTACTCTCCTTTTCTTGGCATAGCTTACTTTTGTTATGTATCCTCCACAAAATAATGCTGTCAGCTTAACGACTGCAGCCAGTGTTGCCCTATTCCGGAGTTGGCAGAGTTGGCGTCTGTGGTCTTCAGGGATTGTGGTAAGGGAAGGGGCACTATTCCTGGGGAGAGATGTTCATATGTTAAACTTTATATACTTCTACCCTGTGAGGGATGGTTTACAGTGGTTAAGTGGTAAAGAAAGCTCTTATTAATTGAGCACTTTTGGGGAGGACAGACAGTAGGCTGATGATAAAAAGTGGACTTCCATAAAGTGATTTTAAAAAGTGGGCTGGTGAGCTTGCTCTTATTTTGAAAGCTTATTTCCTGGAGAGATGAATCATCTCACAGCACTGCAAGGCTCTGTTCCAACCCTGCTCTATTTTCTGTTCCCATTATTTCCAATAACTGAGAGCTGCAATTGTTCTAAATTACTGCAGTCGTTTGCACAAAAGAGCTTTAAGATTTTATAATTGCCTAAAGCGGCTTTTGCCAAGTTAATTAAAGTTTTTGAGGTTTTCAGCAGCCTTAGAACTGTTACAGTAGTGGTTTTATAGGTGTTTAAAGGAGGGTATTTTTGCATGGTGGTGTGGCCTTATTTTTTTTTTTTAATAATACTTCCTATGTGAATAACATTGACTAATTTCTTTGTAGGGTGATTTCTAACCTAGAAGCAAGGAGTTTCGGTAAGAAAAGACCTGTAATGAAGCCTTCTGGATCTCAGTCAGTGTTTTGTTTTTAACACTCTTTTTTCTATCACTGGGGCTTGGGGAGAAAATCACTTCCCATAAAAAAAATAGCGTAGTGAAAAAAAAAAAGGCAGTACCTTAATATCTTCCTGCGAAAGTGGCCACACGGCTCGCTCCGTGTCTGTCTTGGCACCAGGACCTTCAAGGAAAGCCACTAAATGTGCTTTGCTGAAGAAGTCCCTGGGTGTTGGTGCTCTGGTTTTCTTTCATTCGTCTTGTATAGTTGTTCTAATTAACATGCCCTCTGGCTGTACCCACAGAATGAGCTTTGGCAACTCGCTTGGCTTGGGGCTGCTTTCTTTGCAGCTGCTTGATCATAACAAGGGTATTTGTTCTGTGTGTGCCCCTTTCCTTTTGATTACAACTTGGGCAGGCACTAGTTTCCCATCTAGGAGCACAAAGATGAGGAACCTCCAGGTAGCAGTGTGGTTATGGGAGAAGCACATGGGTTTCGAAGTCAGGTAGAAAAAAAAAGCCCATATTCACCATGTATCCCTGGGCAAGTCATTTATCCATTTTGTCTGTTGTCCTCCTCCGCACTAGACTGAGGAGAAAATGAGACCAAACGGGGCAATGTATATAGCACATAGCACAGGGCTTGGGGCAAGTGAGGCCACTGATTTATCATTGGTGGGTGACGAAGGTATGTTATATAATTGCAAAACAAAGTGACAGGCGTTATGTAATTCCAGGGTGCAAGAGGTGAGGATGCTTGGGAGAGGGAGGGGGTTGGAAGACACTTCCTAGAGGGGGTGACATCTGAGCTAAGTCTTGACACACTGGGAGTACTTAGCTGAGACTGGGAGAAGGGAAGCTGAGCATATTCAGGTAGGAGCCTTTTTATGGTTGACAGTGGAACTCGCTGTCTTTCATGCCTCAGAAAAGTAAGCCTTTATTAAAAAAACAAAAAAGCTGTGTTTTTGCATCCCAGTTCTGTTTTGTGCGCTGAATGTTTCATTGTATGCTGGGTAATCGTACGGAAATTATTTTATATACTGCATTGCTGCACATCCACGCAGCTGAGTGCACAGCCACCTGTGAACCATGATGGTGAGCTCGTCTTCCTGCACTGGCCGCTAGAGCCTGGCCTCGCTGAACAGCCCCGGGGAACCAGCTCTGTGGTCTGGAGCCGGAGCCCTTGTTACCAGGCCATACCTAAAGCCAGGGTTGTGCCTCTGCACCAGGCAAGAGCAGTGAGCTTGAGTCCTGCCCACTGGACAGGGGTGTGTATGTGTGTGATTCAGGGTCACCCTCCTTGTGTGGGTAGGGATTTTGCAATATGGGAAATGTTGCTGGCCTGGTTGAGTTTTTGTTGTGTCTGCCTCTCTAGCCCCGCTTATAGAGCTACCTCTGCGGCTGTAGTCCAGGTCTGTTTGCACCGTCATTGGTCATTCTCTCTTAATGCATGTTAGGAAACTTGCCCCCTTCCTGTCATGTGCTTCGCTTGTACTAGTTTCCCACGAAGAGAATTGTCACTGCCTGAAATGGAACATTTTGTGTGAAATTCAGGGGTGCTGGGCTCAAGTCTAGAATTGTTTCATCTTAACCTTTTTATTAAAAAAAAAAAAAAATTTTTTTTTTTTTACCCTTAAGCGTTGTATAGGATTCAGACAAGATTTATCGTAAGGGGTCAAAAGGCATCCATGCCCTCCCAGAAGGAGTCGTCAGACCACTAACTAGGGTGGTCCTGCCCTCTTAACCGGCCCTGTACCTCAGGTGTCTGGGAGAGAAAGAGCAGGAATGAGTGTTGGGGCAGGTCCTAGAAGGAGACCTGTGTTTGCCTGCCTCTTCATCCTTGCTAAACCCTTCCCCAAAACAAAAACAAACCAGTTGCCGTCAGGTTGGCTCCAAATCATGGCAACCCCATTCTTGTTAGGTGCTGTTGAGTCAATCTTGACTCATAGCAACCCTGTATGACAAAGTAGAACTGCCCCATAGGGTTTTCTAGGCTGTAATCTCTCTTTTTTTTTTTTTTTTAATTTTTATTGTGCTTTAAGTGCAAGTTCAAACACCAAGTCAGTCTCTCATACAAAAACTTATATACACCTTGCTATATACTCCTAGTTGCTCTCCCTCTAATGAGACAGCATACTTCTTCCCTCCACTCTCTATTTTTGTGTCCATTCGGCCAGCTTCTGCTCCCTCTGCCCTCTCATCTCACCTCCAGACAGGAGCTACCCACATAGCCTCATGTGTCTACTTGATCCAAGGAGCCCACTCTTCATCAGTATTATTTTCTATCCCGTAGTCCAGTCCAATCCCTGTCTGAAGAATTGGCTTTGGGAATGGTTCCTGTCTTGGGTTAACAGGTCTGGGGATGATGACCTCTGGAATCCTTCTAGTCTCAGTCAGACCATTAAGTCTGGTCTTTTTACAAGAATTTGGGGTCTGCATCTCACCGTTCTCCTACTCCCTCAGGGGCTCTCTGTTGTGTTCACTGTCAGGGTAGTCATCGGTTATAGCCGGGCACCATCTAGTTCTTCTGGTCTCAAGGTGATGTAGTCTCTGGTTTATGTGGCCCTTTCTGTCTCTTGGGCTCTAGGCTGTAATCTTTGACAGAAGTAGATTGCCAGGTCTTTCTCTCATGGTGCCACTGGGTGGGTTCGAACCATTGACCTTTTGGTTAGTAGCTGAGCCCTTAACCATTATGCCCCTGGGGTTCCTTATGGCAACCCTAGCCCATTGCCATCAAGTTGATTCCAACTCATAGCGATGGTACAGGACAAAGTAAAACTGCCCCATAGGGTTTCTAAGGCTAGTCTTTATGGAAGCAGACTGCCACGTCTTTCTCCTATGGAGTAGCTGGTGGGTTCAACCACAGTGTTTAACCACTGTGCCATCAGGGCTCCTTATGGCAACCCTAGTGCAGTGCAAATCAGGGTGAAAAAACTGATTTTACCTTACATATCACTTTTCCACCTTGATCTTCTCAGTCTCCTACTTGTGCAAATTCAGATAATTGACCACAGTAATTGGCCAGTTTCCTCAAGGCAGCAACTCCCAAAGTTAAAGAATTCTGGGGAAAGAAAGCAGAAGGGAGCCATGCGATCCTTCCAGCAAGCACCCATTCCTCAGTTTACTGCGCTCTTAGGGTTAAGAGAGAGCCCAAGCTCCTCTCTTCCAGTGAAGCAGAGGTCCTTAGACAGTGGTGAGTTTTAGTGCTGAAGAGAAAATCAAAGGCAGACCCTGCTGGGGTTGGGGAATGTGTTCCTGATTTTCTTTCCTTCCCAGTCATTACCTCAGAGAGCCCTCTGCTTCAGAGAGCCCTCTGTGTATCACCTGAGTGAGAAGGTCAGCTTGAAGACTGGGTAACAGTTATCTAATGAAAAATTTTCATCATATCAGGGAAGTTTAAAGTTTTCCCAGTGATTTAGAGAAGGGAAACCCAGACTGATTCTTCTTCCTTCTGACCCATTTCCTGAAAACCACCCTGTTGAACTGTCACCCTGTTTTATTTCAGAGCCAAGTTTAACGCCCCTCTTCCAGGAGGAAGACAACCCCCAGAGGCTTCTTATAGGGCTGGTAAGTGGTCTGTGAGCTCTTTGGGTATCAGCGATTGGGCCCCAAGAAAAGGGGAAAGGGCTAATTTGTACGTCTCATCCTCATCTTAGTTTTTATCCATTCTTTCAAGAAATATTTGCTACCAGTCACGAAATCTTGTGTGGTAAAAGAATATTTAATGACATAAGAAAATTATTGCATGAAGATAAGCGTGTTGCAAAACGTTAGAATGGGTATGCACAACCAAAATAAAAAAATAAAATCCAAATGTTAATATAGGTAATAGACTTATGGATGACTTTAATTTTCATATTGAAGGTTATTGTAGAAAAGTTGAAGAGCACAAAAAAGTGTGCTCTTTCTAATTAAAAAAATTTTTTTTTTAAGTCTAATCAATTTGCACATGCAGAAGACTGGTTAAAATAGTATATCACTCTGCCTTGACCCTGAAGGCTATGATCTAGGTTTTACTCAAGGCATCCTATATATAAGTCTGCTAAAATAGAAGATGTATACACTTGTGATATCAGTTGTCTAATTCTCATGGGCTGTTTATTGGAACAAAGATCTCCCTCAGCCAAGAGGGCCTCAAGATGATCAGGGCATCTAGGCCAAAGGGAGAAAAGGAGGAAGAATGAAGGAGAAAGAAAGAAAACCAAAAGGTGGGGGGAATAAGAATGTCAGCCGCTGATTAGGGAACCCTGAGGATTATCAGAACAGAAAGGGCACAGAAACAGGCCTTTCGGAGGCATTAGAATAAATATACCATTGCTTTTCCTTGTCGGGGGCCTGCATTTACTGTCTTAATGCAGTGTCTGAAGTGTGAAGGGGGAGGTGCCACATGCATTTGCTTTATACTCCTGTCTCTGTCCTTTAAAACACCCCAGAGCACCGCCCCTCTTAGCACAATCACTTCATGTTTAGAGTTGTTCCTGTTAGCTCCCCAGGGTGGTAGTTCTCCAGTAGCAGTAGATTTCAATCCTTTTCTAGGTCCCAAAGCTTTTGATTTCCAAGTTGTTGACTGCCATCAGCCTCTTCTTTGGAGAATTCTCATCAGAGGCTAGAGCCTGACCCTCAGCTGCTCACTGGGCTTGGGTGAATCATAAGTAGTTCCTCTTGAGAAAAATGTTGTTGCTGTTAGGTGCCGTCGAGTTGGTTCCAACTCATAGCTATCCTACATACAACAGAACAAAACACTGCCCGGTCCTGTGCCATGCTCACAGTTCTTGCTATGTTTGATCCTGTTGATACAGCCACTGTCAATCTATCTCATTGAGGGTCTTCTCTTTTTCACTGTCTACTTCACTAATCATGATGTCCTTTTCCAAGAACTGGTCCCTCCTGGTAACATGTCCAAAGTGCATAAGATGAAATCTTGCCATCCTAGCTTCTAAGGAACTTCTTCCAAGAAAGACTTGTTCATTCTTTTGGAAGTCCATGGTGTGTTCAATATTCTTTGCTAGCACCACAATTCAAAGTTGTCAATTCTTCTTTGGTCTTCCTTATTCATTGTCCAGCTTTCACATGCATATGAGGTGATTGAAAATACCATGGCTTGGGTCCCGTGCACCTTAGTCCTCAAAGTGACATCTTTGCTTTTTAACACCTCAAAGAGGTATTTTGCAGCAGATTTGCCTAATGTGATATACCGTTTGATTTCTTGACTGTTGCTTCTCTGGGGTTTGATTGTGGATCGAAGTTAAATGAAGTTCTTGACAACTTCAATATTTTCTCCATTTATCATGATGTTCTTTATTGGTTCAGTTGTGAGGATTTTTGTTTTCTTTATGTTGAAATGTAATCCAACTGAAGGCTGTGGTCTTTCATCTTCATCAGTAGGTGTTCAGGTCCTGTTCACTTTCAGCAAGCAAGATTGTATCATCTGCATAATGCAGGTTGTTAATGAGTCTTCCTCCAACCCTGATACTATGTTCTTGTTTATATAGTCCACCTTCTCGAATTATTTGCTCAGCACACAGATTGAATAAGTGTGGTGAAAGGATATAACCTTGACACATACCTTTCCTAATTCTAAACTATGTAGTATTCACTTATTCTCTTCAAATGACCGCTTCTTTGTCTACGTACAGGTTCCTCATGAGCACAATTAAGTGTTCTGGAATTCCCATTCTTCATAATGTTGTCCATAATTTGTTATGATCCACACAGTTGAGTGCCTTTGCATAGCTGGTAAAACACAGGTAAACATCTTTCTGGTATTCTGTGCTTTCAGCCAAGATCCATCTGACATCAGCAATGATATGCCTCATTCCATGTCATCTTCTGAATCTGGCTTGAATTTCTGGAAGTTCCCTGTTGATGTACTCCTGTAACTGTTTTTGAATGATCTTCAGCAAAATTTTACTTGTGTGTGATAATAATGATACTGTTCGGTAATTTTGCATTCTATTTGGTCACCTTTCTCTGGAATGGGCATGAATATGGATCTCTTCTAGTCAGTTGGCCAGGTAGCTATCTTCCAAATTTCTTGGCATAGATGAGTGAGCGCATCCAGCATTGCAACTGTTTGTTGAAACATCTCAGTTTGTATTCCGACAGTTCCTGGAGCCTTGTTTTTCACCAATGCCTTCAGTGGAGGGTGGACTTCTTCCTATAATACCATTGGCCCCTAATCATATGCTACTTCCTGAAATCTTTGAACATTGACCAAACCTTTTTGGTACAGTAACTGTGTATTCATGTCATTTTCTTTTGATGCTTCCTGTGTCATTCAATATTTTGCCCATAGAATCCTTGAGTATTGCAACTCGAGGCTTGAATTTTTTACTCAGTTCTTTCAGCTTGAGAAATGCCAAACGTGTTCTTCCCTTTGGGTTTCCTAATTCCAGGTCTTTGCACATTTCATTATACCTTACTTTGTCTTCTCGAGCCGCCCTTTGAAATCTTTTGCTCAGCTCTTTTACTTCATCATTTCTTCCATTTGTTTTAGCTGCTTTACATTCAAGAGCAAGTTTCAAAGTCTCTTCTGACATCTGTTTTGGCGTTTTCTTTCTTTCCTGCCTTTTTAATGACCTTTGCTTTCTTCATGTATGATGTCCTTGATGTCATCCCATAACTTGTCTGGTGTTTGGTCATCCATCAGAATAATATTGAGGGCTATACATTGAGGGCAGTGGGATCTTCACACACAATATTTTTTGTGTTTATAAGGAATGCCAATAAGTGGATCTAATTCAAGCTAGTTGCATGTGTCAGTGGGTAGGTTTTGACTTATCTAATCCATATCCTATTTTCAGATGGTGTCTGAACTAAGAGACCACCTTTTGAGACACCTACAAGGTGTAGAAAAGAAGAAAATCGAACAGATGGTTCTGGATTACATTTCAAAACAGGTTGGTTTTGCTTTTGCTTCCCTCCCCTCCTCCTGGTATGTTGTTCCCAGTATGTTGTTCAGTGAAGCTATCCACATATTTTTCAAATTAGGTTTTTGGAGGTCTTCCATTCTTAAACCAGTATATTTGGTGCTATAAATTGAAGAAAGAAATATAAGAACCAATAAACAAAGGGGATTTGGTTTTGGAAGGTGGTTTTCAGTCCTCATTTCAAATAGTGATTAAATGCTCTTGGGAGCATAGGGCAGTGGTGAATTCAGCATGGTTGCCAAATGTTCACATATCATCTTGGCATCTTCTGGCACCTTATTAAACAGCAGGTAGTGATTTCTATACATTAGGGCTTATGCAGGCATGAGAGAACTCGAATGTTAGTTTTTAATTAGCTGCAGCAGACTAACTAGGCCAGATTCTAGCTCAGTTGTATAAATACTGCCACACAGATATGATTGGTAGCTCATTTACCTGGTATCTGCTTATTGAAATGGTGTAATCCAAATTAATAACACCAGTCCATGTGTAAGTAGGAGTGATGTGGCTAGATTGAGTTTTGAGGCTGTCTTGTCTCTTTCCAGAAAGCATATGGCATTGAGGCCTGACCCTGCTTAGAAAATAGAAGTATTATAAATGACAAATTTAAAAGAAAATATTTAAGTGTACAGAAAGAGAAGTAACACTCTAGTATTTCTCCAAGTATGCAAATGGCTAGTAAGCAGACATATATTTTTGTCCTGAACTCGGGAAGATTTGTTAAATTTATTAGAAATGACCCTGATTTTTTCTCGTGGTGTTTAATATTAAAGTGTCAGGCCTTTATTGCAGTACTTAGTGTTTGTTATTAAATAAATATATCTTTGAATTTCTATAGTAAGGTTTGATCTTTGTAGTCTTTATTAGGAGAGGTTGTAATCTCATATACTGAGATTTATAACGAGGATCTTGAATCTTATAAAATTCTTCTTCCCAGTAGAACTGTGCCAGGGTACTCACTTTATCGGTGCATTACTGACCTTCCCTAATGTTGATATTTACTTGCTTTCTTTTGTCTTTTGACTAATAACACACAACTATTTAACGCATCCACTGCTGACTTTAAATCTCACCTTTCTGAATATTAAGAGGGTTTTGATTCAGTAATCATTCTTCCTTCCAGTTAATAGCATAAAAGTTTTAACACTAGTTTGTGTCAACAATCCCTAGAACCAATAGGACCAGACATGGTACAGTTGTGTTCTCAGGAAGCTCAGTGCCGTTGACTTTCCCGAAGCAGCAGTAACAGATTGAGGCCAAATCCACC
Organism: Elephas maximus indicus; assembly: GCF_024166365.1. Taxonomy (NCBI): domain Eukaryota; kingdom Metazoa; phylum Chordata; class Mammalia; order Proboscidea; family Elephantidae; genus Elephas; species Elephas maximus. The sequence goes on along the minus strand of NC_064826.1, from coordinate 47,000,865 downwards.
TGCCCCTGCCCAGCACCAGCGTGTCTCCTACTTCCCTGTAAGGTGGCTGGCTGGACAGCCTTTCTAAAACAAATCTGAGGAGGTTGCTGCAGAACCTGCTTATATCATGTGTGTTATCTACCTGTCTTCAGCCAAAGAGAAACTGAGCCTCTCTATCATTGAGGATAATTAGTGTTTGCCTGTGTACCTACTGAGACACTTTCTGATTTACCCCAGGTCCTTAGCCCACAGGTGCAATGCATGGATTCATGGCTCATAACAGCTCTGTGAAGACCGCCTTGCTGCTGACAAACTTGTTGCAAAGCTAGAGTGGGTTTCTGGATAATGCTCTGAGGCAAAGAAGGCTGTTTACTTTCGTTGACTATGATTATGATTTATCAACCACTTCTGTTACAGTCAGTGTGCTAATTGATTCTTACAACAACCTTATTACAGTCAGTGTGCTAATTGATTCTTACAACAACCTTTTTAAGTACTTTTTCCCTCATTTTACAGATGAGGACACCAAGACTTGGAGAGGATAGTTAACTTGTCTACGGTTATATATCTAGTAAAATATAGAACTGAACTTGAAACTAGTCTTACTCCACATCCCACACTCTTGATCTCCATTCTATTCTGTCTCCTTTCTTCTATCTGGCAGCTGTTGGCCCTTGCTGCATAACAGGCCTAGAAAAAACCCACCAGCACTTGACCTTCACTGATGGAGGAAGGCGTGCGTGGCCAGTTAGCTGGCCGGGGAAGCTCAGCTGGGGACGCTGTCCGCACAGACAGAGCATGCTCTGTTAGACTCTTGTTCAGTCTTTCCATTTTGGTTTCCAGTGCCTCAGAACTGACCTCAGGAAGGCTGGTCTGGGTCCTGGCTGCAGCTTCAATGCCCACTGCCCTGAACATGCCTGTCAGAGCTGCAGAGGGGTCACTGTGGGGCCATGAGGGAAAGGTGCGAGCAGAGGTTAACCACTGCCCTTACCCTCTAGCTGGATCTCATCTGCTGCATACTGGAAGCCAGTTGGAGGAAACATAATCTTCATCCCTGGGTTCTACACTTGTACGCAAGTATTTCTCACTCCCTTCATCATGTGTACAAAAGAGCCAACACAGCCCTGATTGCTGCCTGTTTTGGCAAAACCTGTTTTAAACTTACCAGCTCAAAGCTGTTCTCACCAACCTGACCCCATCTATCGTGGTTGTGTACACACAGCATTTAATGTTACACCCATCACTTCATACATGATCCTTCCCTAGCATGTAGTTGATAAGGCGGGGTGGAGGGGGGCGCATGAGTTCACTACTGCCAAGAAAGGAATTTAAGTGAACATAATTTATAATTTATATGCCTACTCTCTGCTTAGACTCTAGGCACTGGGCTGATGGTTGTTGTCATATTTGTGGGGCTTTCTACAGGGCGTGTGGTTAGCATGAAAGCCCTCACTTATGGTACTTAGAGTCACTGGTTAGGACAGAAGGGTGTTTAGCAATGAGCTCTTGGCTGACATGCTGCTTTGTATTGTTACCCAGTGATAGGCATGGCAGTGGTGCTGAGTTTTCAGTCTTTCACCTCATGACCAGGATTTTGGAAGCCACCCACAGTTTGTTTTTACCTCTGCCTCCTGGTAAGTCTTGTCGCTTTTATTCTTTGGAGTAATCAAATTTTTTTTTTTTTATTCTTCGCATGTCTCCTGGACTTCGGCACATCATGAATTTAATGATAAGAACTCCTATGTATGAGAAGCTGTGTGTCTGGTGTCACTGTGAGAGACAGGCCTGAGGCTGTTCTCTGCTGACCAGCTCTCCCCTGACTCTTAAATTATACCATAACTTGGAGCTAACTTTAGGGAGCATATGTTGGTCCCATGCAGCTTCTAGGATAATTTGAACAAGTAGAACTGATTTAGGGCAAGCCTGGGGTTGCTTTCTGTGATGTCTCCAGGCCTTGTTTATCTGAGATATCTGAAGATTAACACTCTGAAGGAACTAGGACTGGCTGGGTGCCAAAAATTGAGCTGATTCTTATGTACTTGGAAGCCGGAAGAATTTCCCCTAGGATTCTGAAACAAGATTAAGCCAGGCCTCAAAGCAGTCACTGGGACATGTCCGTGTAGTCATTCATTTAATTGGTCGTATGTTCACTCAATCAAAAAATATTTGTTGAGCACCTATTATATGCCATGTACTGTGCCAGAAATTAGGGCAGTTACAAAGATGAACAAAAGTCTAGTCGGGAGGATGTGCATATAAATCAGTATTCACTGTAAGAAATAAATCAGTTCTTGTTTGCTGTAAACTACCTGCCTTGTGTTTATTATATATAAGTTCTGATAAGTGTTCAACTTTATGGTATCTATCACTACATAATATATATTGGCTGGTTTTATTTAATTCATTAATTCATATACATCCATCTATCTATCCATCAAAAGGAGCCCTGGGGGTACAATGGTTAAGTGCTCAGCTGCTAACCGAAAGGTCAGCACTTTGAACCTACCAGCCACTCCAAGGGAGAAAGATGTGACAGTCTGCGGTTCCATAAGGATTTAAGACCTTGGAAACCCTATGGGGCAGCTCTATTCTGTCCTATAGGGTTGCTATGAATTGGAATCAACTCAATAGCAGTGTTTTTTTTTTTTTTAATCCATCCATCATTCATTCATTCTTTCATTTGTTTATTTTAAGCTAACACTTATATGGTAATCGTTTTGTGCCAGATACTGTTCCAAGTACTTCACATAAATTAACACATTTAATTTTCATAACAACTCAAAGCTGTAGGAATTTAGATTGAACCATATTAAATTGTCAATGTTGTTGTTGTTAGGTACCATAGAATCAGTTCCGACTCATAGCAACTCTACAGGACAGAGTAGAATGGCCCCACAGGGTTTCCAAGGAACAGCTGGTAGATTTGAACTGCCAACCTTTCGTTAATAGCTGAGTTCTTAACTGCTATGCCACCAGAGCTCCTAAATTGTCAATATCCAATCTTTTTTTTTTTTTGTACTAACAAAAATAGCACTTTCACATGGTTCCACCTAATTGTTTCTATTCTATAACCTTTCTGAGGCACAGAAAGGTTAAGTAACTTGCCTAAAGTCACACAGCTGTCAAGTGACAGAGCCAGTGTTAAATCCAGGCAGTCTGACTCCAAAGTATCGGCTTTTAGCTATTTTTTCGGTGTTACTTCTTAAATTTTATATTCTATTTCAATTAGTTGATGTCAAAACATTATGTATGGGTGCAAAGAATCCCCTTAGCACATCTCAGCTTCTCTGCATTTATGATATGTTTGGTACAGTTTAGAATCCTTCTTGATTACTCCATGTGTTGTTGTTAGGTGTTGTCGAGTTGGTTCCAACTCATAGTGACCCTATGTACAACAGAGCTAAACACTGCCCAGTCCTACACCATCCTCACAATCGTTGTTATGCTTGAGCCCATTGTTGAGGGGCTCATCTTCTGGCACTATATCAGACAACGTTCTCTTGCTATTCAGAAGGTTTTCACTGGCTAATTCTTTTCAGGAGTAGACCACTGAGTCCGTCTTCCTAGTCTGTCTTAGTCTGGAAGCTCAGCTGAAACCTGTCTGCCATGGGTGACCCTGTTGGTATTTGAACACTGGTGGCATAGCTTCCAGCATCATAGGAACGCACAAGCCCCCACCATACAACAAACTGACAGACACGACGCCTCCATCTATGTACTTTATTTTACAAGGTCTGTTTGTAGGTGGAGGCAAAAAAGGAGTTTCCATTAACTTTGTAAGCATCTGAAATTATCCCAGTGGAATATGAATTGTGAGATGCCCTCTAGAAAGAGTGAAGGAATTTCATGGAACCTCTGTATTGCTTTCTGGCTTAAGCTCTAGTTGTCATTAACATAAAAATTTGATAGAGGAACAGATCCATGGCTTCAGGTTTGCCCATCACGGGTGTTTAAGCCCATTTTATTACTAAACGAAACTGTCTTACCGGGGACAATATTATGCCTGAAAGATCATACAAATCCACTTTCTACAGAGCTTTCATTTCTTCACAGGGATAAGGAGGGAAAACATAGAAAAACGTTACCCGTAGTGATTGAGAATTATTACTAGAGTAGATGTAAGGCCTGTGTCAGCTGTCTTCACATGGCCGTCTTCCCCTTGTGTGTGTCTCTGTGTCCCCTCCTCTTATAAGGACATTGGTCATTCGATTTAGGGCCCACTCTAAATCCAGGATGATTTTGTCTTGAGATTCTTAACTAATTGCATTTACAAAGACCGTGTTTCCCAATAAGGTCATATTCTGAGGTTACATGTAGATGTGAATTTCAAGGGGACACTATTTAATGTACTGCACCTCATGTGACATGGAAATAGAGGTGAGGATGAGGTGAGCGACACTGGATCATCATTTGTGTCTGTGTGTGTGTAAATACAGGGTATTTGTACGTGTAGATGTGTAAGTATACTTGTTTTCTAAGCCTACTGGACTACCGTATTTTTATGCAAATAACATGCACAGTCTACATTTTTTTGCCAACCACGCCCCCACCCCTCATGAGGTACTTTAATAAGTACACTATGCTAATTTTTTATGTAAAAATAAATCAGTATAGTGTGCTTACTAAAATACTTCGGGGTGGGAGGTGGGGCGAGGGCGAAGTTGGCAAAACAAACATAGAATGTGTTATTTCTGTAAAAATACAGTACTACTCAAACTACTGACCTATCTGAGTTCCAAGTGTCAGAATTTATAACCTGAATTGGTTAAAGAGAAAAAGGGAATGAGGACCACAAAAAGGAAGTCATGGTTTCAAGTTGGAGAATCTGCTATTTAAAAGGGACCTGTGTTCCCCTTGCTGGCTAGAGGAGGTCAGAAGTGCTGGAAGATTGCAGTTGAAAGCGTTCTCCTTCAGAACTAATACCTAGTTTTAGCCAATTTGTGCTGCCACTTAGAGCTGACATGTAGAGAGGAGGCCAAGACCAGGCTGCTAAATTTTGTACTGTGACTTAGGCATAGAGGGCAAAGGGTAATCCAGGGATCCTTAGTACATGGACACAGGGCTGGAGAAGGAATTTTGAATCCAAGAAATCTATAAAATCTGTGGCTGTCAAGTTGATTCTGACTCATAGTGACCCTACAGGACAGAGTAGAACTGTCCCATGGGGTTTCCAAGGCTGTAATCTTTATGAAAGCAATCTGCTACATCTTTCTGCTATGGAGTGGCTGGTAGGTTCGAACCGCTGACCTTTCTGTTAGCAGCCAAGTGTTTAACCACTGTGCCACCAGGGTACCTTAGGAAATCTACAGGACTGATAATCTATTATAAACTTTTCTTCAGAAATAATTTCATAACTTTTCAAATCTTGGGGTGAATTTCCAAAGGCAAATCCATTTGGAAATCTTATCCTTCTGGTTAGCTAATAAAACCACTGCTTTTTGGATTCAGGGAAACTAGTGTACTCATCTCATTGTCAGCTCATTAACTAGTGCTTGCGGGCAGTTTGCACTTTATCTGACCCTTGGTGTTGCCAGGACTTAGGACTGTCCCACTTCTTGTGATTCATCTGCTCTGAGAGAGAGAAAAAGTCTACAATTTCTCTGAATCCAAGCCCCTGCTCTTTGGGCATCATTCCTCTGTCATGTAAGCCCCTAACATTAGGCTCTGATTTTTCTCTGTCATTCCCCACCCACATCCAATCATTTGCCAATACACATGGCCATCTTCTCCAATCCCTTCCCTCCCCTTTCACTATCAACACCCTTATTATCACTGGCCTAGGTTCAAATAATAGCTGCCCAATGGCTCTTCTTACCTCCTGTAGCAAGCAGTTACCCCAATCCATTCTTTGCCTGTTGCCATATTAATATTCTAAAAGTAAAACTCAAATCCTGCTCAAAAACCTTCAGTGCCTCCCGAGAGTCTTCCAAATTAATAAATTCCTTGCTGTCATTCTGCATTCTCTTCAACAAGACTATGATCTCAGCCCATCACACGTTCTCACAGCACCCTGCACGTTTTCTTTTTTTCACTATTTTTTTTATTTTGAAATAATTTTATTTTGTTTTTATTTATTGTGCTTTAAGGTTACAAATCAAGTCAGTCTCTCATAAAAAAAAAAAAATTATATATACCTTGCTATGTACTCCTAGCTGCTGTCCCCTGAATGAGACAGCACATTCCTCCTCTCCACCCTGTATTCCCTGTGACCATTCAGCCAGCTCCTGTCCCCCTCTGCCTTCTCATCTCATCTCCATTCAGGATCTGGCCACATAGTCTCATGTGTCCACTTAAGCCAAGCAGTTCACTCCTCACTGGTATCATTTTCCGTCTTATAGTCCAGTCCAACCCCTGTTTGAAGAGTTGGCTTTGGGAATGGTTCTAGTCTTGGGGTAACAGAGGGTTCGGGGACCATGACCTCTGGGGTCCCTCCAGTCTCAGTCAGGCCATTAAGTCGGGTCTTTTTACGAGAATTTGAGGTCTGCATCCCACTATTCTCTTGCTCCATCAGGGATTCTCTGTTCCTGCATGTTTTCTTTATGGGACTGGTTACATTTTAGAAGTAAATATTCATTTTTGTAATTTCTTGATGGTCTGTCTCCCTCATCAGCCTGTAAGGGGTATGGGAGGAACAGCCGTGCCTATTTTGGTCATTATTGTACTCGTGGCCCAGTGCCCAGTGCATGGAAGGGAGTTGTTGAATTAACTTACCTTTTTTGACCTTAGCTCTCATCATTCCTTTACCCTCATACAAGGGTCCAGCAGAACTGAATCATTTATTTATTTATTTAATGTACTCCATACTTTCTCACCTTTGGGCCTCTGTTCATAGTGTTCCATGAACCCAGCTACCAATTATAGAGGCAGGATAATGTTATGGTTGAAAGCCCAGGCTAAAATCTGAGTGTCTGAGTTCAAATGTCAACTCTGCTACAACAACAACTTACTGTTTATACGACTCTGGGCAGGTTTCTCAGCTTCTGTGTATCTTGGTTCCCCATGTACAAGATGGGGATCTATTAGTTCCCACTTCATCATGTTGCATGAGGATCAGATGAGCCAAGACATGATTGAAGCCCTCAGTACATGCTCTGGGAAACCATGTGCTAGGCTCTTCACAGACCTAGCTCTAGTATCCCAACAGCCCATGAGAAAGTACTGATGGCTCCACTTTAGGGATGAAGAAACCGAGGCTCAAAAAAACTTGGTTACTTACAGCTAGTAAGTAGCACGGCAGGAGGCTAGCCCAGGTCTGTTCATTCTGAGCCTGTCTTTTCTCCACTGTCTCCACTCAGCAGATTCTCTTGCCTCATTTCCACTCCTAGGAATTTTTTTTTATCCTTCAAAAAAAAACCCATCTTGGAGAAGATAGCATTTATCCTTCAAAAAGCTCCCTGTAAATGCTATCTTCTCCAAGAGGGTTTTTCTGATTCTTCCCTGGTCTGATATCATCTTCTCCAGTGTATGTTGGTTTTATCTTTTGTTAGTAAGAATGTACTTTGAGCTTTAGGTTTGTGAGACTTGATAGGAGATATCTGAGAGAGTATCTACCTCTCTGTTGAATTCCTGTAGATTTGCTATTTGGCCATATCATTTCATTATTTCTTTTCTATAATTTAGTCCAGGTAGACTCTAAAAGCCTTTCTGTAGGGCACACCTGGAGATCAGACATGTAAAGAGCATTAATAACTTGGATCTTCCTAAGTTGGGACTGGATGTATAAATCCAAAAGTATTTCTTTTTAGGTTCTTAGTCATTTTATAAACTATTCCTTTTTGGTCCAGTTTTTTTTCCCTTTGGCAAAATGGTCCCCATCCATCAGGCTTTTAGCCTGGGCAAATGGAGTTTGAAGTTTTTCTGTTAATTGTTCTCTTTTGCCATCTAGCCATAGAATTGCAAACATATTACATTGTAAGACCAATTTTCATTGAGCAGGCATTGACCTCTTTCTACCTAGGGTGGGACACAGGTGAAGCGAATACATTTTGGAAACTTACTATATACCTAGCACTATTCTTAGTCCTGATAATACAAAGAAGGAAAATTGGACCTCGTCCTCAAAGGACACTTAGTTGGCCCTAGGTGCCAAGCATTGAACAGTGCTTCATTAACACCATCTAGTTCATTCCCTCTGGAAGGCTGGAGATGTGATTGACCATGTTGTCGGACCTCTCATCCTAGGTTTTCACACTCTGCACACAGTCCTTGGTGTCCACTGCCTCCCTTTGCATAACCTGCTGCATTACATTGATAATGGAGTATTGCTTCTCACAGAAACAGCTGTCACAAGGCTCATGAAAGGTAAGAGACTTTATGTTTGCCAGAGTACCAGTTCTAGTCTGAGTACCACCAGGGCCGGCTTCATAGACATATAACCTGTGCAGTCCCATACGGCCCTGCTGTACTTAGAAGGACTCTGAGCTTGGTTAAATATCTGCTGCTGCCATCTGGAAATTCCTAATATTTTCTGAATAAGACCAGACCAGACCAGACCCAGTGCTGTCGAGTCGATTCCGACTCATAGCGACCTTATAGGACAGAGTAGAACTGCCCAATAGAGTTTCCAAGGAGCACCTGGCGGATTCAAACTGCCAACCCTTTGGTTAGCAGCTGTAGCACTTAACCACTACGCCACCAGGGTTTCCTTCTGAATAAGGGGCCCCTTATTTTCATTTTGCAGAAAAAATTGCAGAGGACCCTGTAAATTATGTAGCCAGTCTTGCTGAGTACGGCTCATTTTCTGTAAACATCTTTCCTGAGTGGATCAATTTAAAGTAACTTAGCTCTTCAGGAGGCCCCAAAGGGCATCTTAATTCACATAAAGCCAATGTATTCCTTTTTTGTACAAGAGGGCACTTGAGGCTAGGAGACTGTAGGCTTGTTTCTCAAAGTGTCAGTGAAATGGCTTACTTTCAACTGATTAACCCCATCATTTCAAAACTAGATTTCAAATGCAAGAAAAATTAATGAGAGATTCGGTGTGTATCTGAATTTGAACTTTAAGTAAAGTCTGTAGCGTAGTTACTCTCACTTACATTATTCACTTGTGGTATTTTATAGATGAGTTTTGTTAATATTTAGTACAGCATTTACCATTCCTCAAAGTACCTTTTGTTTTAAATTAGTCGACAAAGTTGCTTTGTGACTGGCAGCATGCTACATAAGAATGTTCATTAAAAATCCCTGTTTATTCAGAGCGATGAAAACTGAAAAAATTTCAACATGGTGTTAGATTTTTAGCTTGAGAATACAAGGTGGCTATATGCCGTATCAGTATAAGCCACTGAAGTATTACTGACTTGCTGAGGTATTAAAATGGAGATTTGTCTTCTTTGCCAATCTCTGACTTTCTTGTAGATCTGGACAATACAGAGAGGAATGAAAAACTAAAATTTAGCATCATCGTGCGGCTTCCTCCGGTAATACTGAATTGTATTTTCTCCTTAAGTCTTGGGGTGGGCCTCCTTTAATTTCTTCTTGGACAAAGAGCATGTACTTCCTTTGAGCTAAAGTCAGTTGAATTGTTTCCCTTTTCAGTCCTTTCCAAGAAATCCTATCCATCCTCATCCCTGTCTGCTGTTTCCTGCTGGGCCTACAAAGTGCTTTGCTCCTCTAGCTTTGTATTGCCTTGGCATATTTGGACATTTTCTCCTCTTAGGAAACTACTGCTAGTATTTACATATGTGACTCTGAGGGGAAGCATGTGCTTTTGGCATTTAAACTGATAAGAAATTTAAATACAGGTAAGGTCAGAAGGTTCTGGAACTGTATTTCCTCCTACTATGATTTCTACCAGAGCAGGAAGACATTCCCAGGTTGAAGGAAGAATGAGAGACATGAAAGAAATAGTAACAAAGGCACTCCTTGTTTTTATGGGGGATCTTAGCTCTCTTAGTCAGGAATACTATGAAAATATGAAATTCCAGGGCAAGGTCTTCAGAGCCTCTGAGTCCATGAACTTCCTGACCCTAAGAGCCTTGGCTATCTCTGCTGCTGTTTACATACCTTGAGCACATGTCTCTCCGGCAGGTTCCTTCCCATCCTCCCAGAAGGGATATCTGCTTCCTTTCTGAACCTAATGGGCTTGCCCTTCCTTCACTGGTTTACTGAAGCAAGGGCAAGGATAGAAAACAAAGCATATTTTCCGTGGCTAGATCTCTCTGGGGAGTATCTCTAAACATTTAGTTTCATCTCCAAATTTTATTTTCTGCCTCATAGTCTAAGGGAATTGAAGTTTTATGGGCAAGACACTGGCAGAGAAGTTGATATAAATATGCCTACTACCTTTAGATTCCTGTCAAAACATCAATTCGGGCTGGCATGGAAATCCCCACTTTTGAAGAGTAACAGACGAATTCCATGTCAGAAAATAATTTGGCCTCATCAGTGTATAAACTGCCTTCCTCAGGGTAGCATTTGTTGGAGCATTTATTCAAAACTCAGAAGCATATCTCATAGAAACATGCCCTTTCTCCAAGGGTCCATTAACCCTAAAATGCCTGTCTTTTAAACTAAGTAGATACTTTATAATAATATTTTAAAAATGATGACTAGATATAACCTTATTTAATGTAATATGAGGTATATTCTCCTTTGTGTATTTTTCAATTTAGCTTATTGGTCAGAAGATCAGTCGACTTTGGGATCATCCTATGAGTTCCAGTATTATTTCACAGAATCATGTAAAGCAATTGCTTCAGAACTATAAGAAACAGGTGAGTGTGTCTGAAAGCACAGCCACACTAAATGTTTTTGGATACTGTCTGCAAATTGAAGCATATCCATCTGAGCAGCAATTGTAATCATCATCTTATTTAAATGTGTGCTTGTTTTGGAAAATCAACTAATACCAGAGTGGTTTTCCCTGTAGCCTCGGAATTCTATGATTGACAAGTCATCATTCAGTGTAGAATTTCTGCCTCTGAACTACTTCATTGACATACTGACAGATATTGAGTCCTCCAATCAAGGTAACTGGGTTCTCAGGGCTTTCTTGCTTTTCCCTTGACACCCCAGTCATCCCCAGTTCACATCTGTGGACTTTCTTCTTTCCAAAATACCCCTTACTTCTAAGCAGGTCCTTATTGCAGTTGGCTTTAATTAGCAATACACAGTCTACTACCTAGAGTAAATTACCAAAGGAATAATCACCAGACTGAAGTTTTAAAAGGATTTAAAGCCCATTTGGTTGACGTGGATGCCCTTTCTTGGTGCTGAGGTTTAATATTTGTTCTTACACAACAACAACATTATTATTTTACAATATACGTAACACAGATTATACATAATATACAAACTTAACATATTCTCAGAATAATGTTTTATTAAAATATAAAATAATTATGATTTTGACTGGAGTTGAGGGCACAAACTTATGTGTTCCATGGCTTCATGGTAACTCTTTTTTCTTTTTTTCCAGCTCTGTATGCTTTTGAAGGACATGACAATGTGGATGCAAAATTTGTAGGGGAAGCAGCTCTGAAACACACAACAATGCTTTTAGGCTTATAAAAGAGCAAATGCAGTTAAATTAGCTTCCAATATTGTAATCTTGCTTTAGCAATATTTAAAATCATTGATAAAAATCAGAATATATCCTTGAGCCACCTGAACACCTGTTTAGATAGAGCTAAACTGCTGTACCTCACCTCAGTGTTGAATATCAGGTGAACAGTCAAGTGTAGAGAAATGATGAACAGTCCAAAGAGGCAAAACAAAAACAAACAAACACAAACATTGCTGTTGAGTCGATTCTGACTCATAATGACTCTATAGGACAGAGTAGAACTGCCCCATATGGTTTCCAAGGAGTGGCTGGTAGACTCCAATTGCCAACCTTTTGGTTAGCAAACCACTGTGCCAAAAGAGGCATAAAATGGCATAAATGATGCTCTTCTGGGAATTATTTTTCTAGCAGCCTAATAGGCCCCAAACTAGTCTCTTTGTACTCTGAAATAAAACATGCTATAAACATGTAGGAAACAGTCCTTAGGAAAGCAAAAACTAGATGTGTCTTTGTAAATAACAAAAGAAGAAAAATTAAATGTTACCTAAAAACTCTATTTGGACAGAGGAGACTTTCTGAAAATGGAATTTGGGCTAAATGAAATCTTCTATCTCCAGTATAGAATAATTTGTAACATATATTAGTTTGTACATACAGTATTTGGAGTACAATATGTTTTTGTGATGGTTCAGATGGAACTGTGTTTAATTTTTTTAAGGTTTTCTTTTTTTATATATTTATAAAAGTTTGATTTAGTAATGTCTTGTCATTAAAAAAAAAATTTTTTTTTTGTCATTAAAAGAAAAGAAAGAAAAAAATAAAACACTGAAGGTTTTAGCCTGACTCTTCCTGTTCTTTGAACATAGATAGCACTTTTATTCTAGCTAGGAATCAAGAGTTCATTAGCATATTCCCTGCAATGGCCCCATGACACCTAATTTTCTTTTTGTTTTCACTCTTGTACAGTGACTTCATTCTGAACCATAAATACAGTTGCTGCCCCGGGGTCAGCCCCTAATCCCTTGTTTTTCTCTTGTCACATTATTTCCCTCAGTGAACTTGTGAAATTTTAATGATTGTAAATATAATGATTATAAATATTAGCCGGTATAATTCAACTTCTTTTCTAAAATCACCATGTTCTAGAAATTATCTACTTTTATAGAATTACCATTTTTGGTTAAATACTTCATGGTCACTGAAGGTCAAAATCTTGAAGCCAAATCAGCAAGGCAATGACGATTCTTTCCCTTAATACTTCCTAAAATTCTCCTTACTTTTAAGTAAGTTCTTATTGCAATTGGCGAACAATATTGGGGAAGCCTGGGCTGCCAGAAAACAAACAATTCTGCCTTGGAAAAAGTACAGGCAGAATGCTCCTTACAAGCCAAGATGCTGAGACTTGGTCTGATGTACTTTGGACATGTTATCATGAGGGACCAGTCCCTGGAAAAGGACATCTTGCTTGGTAAAGCTAGAGGGTCAGTGAAAAAGAGGAAGACCCTCAACAGGATGGATTGACACAGTGGCTGCAATGATGAGATCAAACATAGCAAGGATTGTACATGGGATGGCTATAATTTGGAACTGACTTAACATAACAACAACAACCAGTAGATTTGAGTCGATTCCATGAGTGACAGAGTAGACACTGTGCTCCGTAAGGTTTTCACAGGCTGATTTTTTGGAAGGAGGTCACTAGACCTTTCTTTTGATGCGTCTTTAGGAGGAATTGACCCTCCAACCTTTCCGAGTGGTTAACCTTTCCAAGTGGGTTAACCATTTGCACCACCCAAAAAAACCCACTGCTGTACAGTACTCTCAAATAATTCCTTTATAACGACCTCATGAAGCAATCAGGTTAGATTCAGGACTCATATCTGAGAAGGGGATTAAATTTCTCTCCTATCTGGAAGGATGAGAGCTTGGAACAGATCTTGTTTGATTTAGCAAAATAAAGGAATGTGATATTTTTTCACTCCCAGAGTTGTGAAATAAAATTAATCACTACTACCAGTATGAAATAAAGATAGCGTCAGAATATTAAAAAAAAAAAAATTAGTGAATATAAAATCACACGTTTCAGATCCACTTGTGTGTTTGCATACACAAGAATATGAAAACAGAATTAGGAAAATATATTCCCATGAAATACAACAAAAATAGAGCAATGAAATAAGTGGAACTGGCCTCATTTTCAACTCTTACACATGCAAAGTTATAAATATGTCCACTGAGATTCTGAAAAATCTAGTATCAGAATTTTCATGAGTTTATTTGAAAAATATGAATTTATAATGGAGATAAATTAGGGCATAATTGTTTTTGTAGCAAAAGGATTCTGTCTAAAAACAATCACAACATTACTGTAAAAACGACGAGCTTCACTACTGTTTTCTACATGATTTGGATTTACCAGCATTAACTCCAAGTGCAATTTCTTATTCAACAAAGTGGGCTATGCCTCTGCGGCACTTGGGATATTTTTCTTTTCAAACAGTCACTCTTCTTTAAAGTGAATATGTTGAACAGTTTTTTTCTTTTTTTTTTAGTAAATAAAGACCACTTTGCTAGTTTCTGTACCTCATTGAAAATTTATTTATTTTCATTGTGTTTTTATAGCACCTTATCTACTATATAGTTCTGAAAGGTAATCAACGTAGAGTAAAAAACAACAGGAGCAATACAAATACATGCGTTGATGTAATTGTATGACACTTCTATGCCCTACTCAACATTATATAAAATACAGTAGTTGGTGGGTATAAAGGAAGCAATGTTGTGCTCTATTGTTGATGAATTGTGAGTTTCTTATTTATCTATAATTTAGGACTATCATGCTCACATTTTCCAATTGCGGGTGTGAGGAAGCCTGGTTGAGGCGCTGTCCTTGGGAAACCTGGATTGGTGCATATATTCAGATTTCAATTGGCTTTATAACAGGTTTTCTTATGTGCCTCATGTTGGCCCCAGGTTCACTGGGTTTAAAAGGAGCCAAGGCGCCATATGGTTTTGGCAAAGGCAGAGTGGCGTCTGCCTCTGGGATGTAGGCATTGGGACGCTGCTCCGCAGTCGTGTAAACACCACTGGGCAGCTGGTGACTGTCTGCTTCTGAGAACTCCTGCAAAGAATGATTTTTTCTTTTCAGTTTTCTGATAACTCTGGTGAAGTCACTTCATCCTCGCGGCCCCAGCACACCCAGCTGAGTCTGATCAGCCTTAGGCTACTAGCTGACACCCCCAGAAGGGTATCACACACATGCACAATGTGTAATACATTGTATCTCACTGGAATGGGCTGTGTTGCTCTAGTGCCACACTGTGCCTGGGGATTAAGGTTTATCAAAAGTTGCTCGGTGGGTCCTATGTTGACTATATTCCATTCTCAGTATCTTTCATCAAACACTAATGTTTTGGAAAAGGGAGGACAAATATACTTCCTTTGGTAAGTCATTTGTGAGCAAATGTTATAAAGCAAGAGGTACGGAACAAAATGAAACCAGAGGAGAGAAGTGGTCAGTAGCTTGCTTTGAACCTCAAGTTCCTCAAGGTTCTGACTGTGCTTCTGGGAAAAAAGTAATTCTTATGACACTAAAAAGAACTCTGGAGAATGGAGCCAGGTGAATGACAGCCAGGACACCATAGGTAAAATCTGAATGCCCTAAAAAGTGTAGTCCCAGGCAGTGGGAGAATTATAAACCAGACCCTGTTGCCAGGTGTTCTTATGTGTGTTTGGAATGCATTATGTTCTTGGGTTAGGGAGTGAATGCTAATCCTTTTGGGGGCAGTGCATCTACTTGACAGTCTAAGGGTATAGTTTCCTTGGAAAGATGCCCAATTTCATTCTAGGAATATTGAAAGGTCATGGGGCTAGGCAAAACTGGGTACCCAACTTGAGAGTGGAGTCAGTGGATAGACCTAAGCTTAGGCCAGTGGCAGAAGAAGAAAGGTGTGGCACCAAGGTCTGTGGTATACTCAAGGTGCAGTGTCTGTGAGGGGTGGCAACCATAATACAGCTGGAGGTCTCACAATGTGCTGTGGAGGCCACAGTGGATGGACATGGAAGATTCAGTTGTGTTCTGAGCAGGGGTGCGAGGACAGAGACTGGAGACTCATGAGCATTGTCATGCCAGTGGGAGGCCATGGTTATGCCACAGTAGCCCAGGATATAAGACTGTGGGGTGGGACTTGGTGCTTGTCAAGCATTCTCCAGGGAATATGGCAGCACTTGAGACTATTGTACTTTAATCTGTCTACATAATATCTTAAAAAACACAAACTTCCTTCTAATGACTGTGGGGGCTATGTGAGCAGTTGAATGGGAAATTTTCATGTATTTTGGGATGACTCATACCCTGAAAACAGCCCGTCCTGGCAGAGTTGACAAATGCAACATGGGAGTCAAAACTTACCCGAGACTTCTCAGCGATGGCCAATGAATACATTTCTTCATCTCGTAGTACCTTCAACCATTCTCTCTCAATCTCTTTATTGAGTGGCAGGCCCTTCTCTATCCTGGAATTGCAAGAGTAGATGAAGTCTTCTTTCTCTCTGACTTCCTTTTGGAGTTCGATGGCCAGAGCTTGTTTCATGGATAGTTCAGCAACAACAGCCATCAGTTTTTCAGTAGCATCTTTGATCTTCTTCTGGTAGCCATTCATCTAGAATTAAAGAGCCCAAGGCTTAGCCTGCACATGCATTCCATGAAGACTTGAAGAAAATGACAGGCTGCTGGCTCTCTATAACGGTGGCAGACATTCTTACCTGAAGGAAGGAGGGGCTAAGTGGGAACTCATAGAAAATAAGAACCGGAAGAGACCTCAGAGATTGAGCCCAACACCCTGGTTTTGTAAATGCAAACGAGGAAAGAAAGGATAGAGGCCTGTTTGTTTAGTTGCTGGATTTCAAGGTGGAGAGCATTGAGTGAGTTTAGGGTCTTTATTTTTAAGAGGTGAGTAGGAGAGTGGAAAGAATGTTCTTGATGTCTAAGTTTTGGCCTAATTTTGCCATGTATTAGTTTGTCACATATCCAGGGGAAAATCTGGTAGAAAAACTATTTAAACATTACTCTTTGCTTATTTAAGAAAATCAGCAGAGGTCCTGCATTTGAAACAATTTTTTAACGGAAACTATGACCTCAATGTGTTTGAATCATAATTTCTAGGATGCATCATTACTAGGTCATAAACAAGCTCAACAACTATGCCACCAGGGCTTCCAGCATTAACTGAGCTGGGGAAAGTTTGGCCAATAGTTTGGAATGAGATATTTGTGGCACTTTGTTTTGTTTTAATGTTTCATATTGACTAGGCATCAGGGCAGAAATGAAGAGGAAGGGACACAGTGTCCATGCTGTATGAAGCTCACACAGTCTAGTGGGGGAGAAGATAAGACAATGATGACAGTCCCACACCCCAGACCATGGGCTCCTGAGAGCAGCAACTGTTCCTTGTTCCTAGTTTTCCCAGTGTCTAGCATGTACTAGACTCTAGAAAAATGTTTGTTGAAGAAATAAGTAAGCAATCAGTGCTGTTCCATCAGAAACACCTCTGGCACACTAAATAAATGAGGAATTGTAAATAGTAGGCCTTCCTTGATGTATTTATCTGGCTTTTACATTTCCATTGACTACTTCCACTAAAAGACACTGACCATTCTAGTGGCAGTTGTGCAATTCATAGCTTTACCTCATACAATAAGGGCTAAGAAATGACAGATTGGCCCATAAAATAAATCGTATCATTCATGCGTACTATCCTTCTCTAAATCATCTAAATGAAACCAAATGGTAAACATTTTCCCTATAGAACAAGGATGAGAAGATAAGGGGAGATAGGGAAGCTTGACTAAGGGAAAGAGAACAACCAGAATGGAAATAATGAGGATGCTGATATATTGTGAAAAATGTAACCAATGTCACTAAATAATACGTATATAAAAAAAAACATATGTATAGAAATTATTAAATGAGAGCCTAATTTCCTTGTTGAACTTTCACCAAAAACACAATAAAATATTAAAAAAAAAAAAAAACGAGGCTCGGGAACTTTGCCTGAATTAACATAATTAACACGTCCAATGTTTCTTTAAAGAGTCCCTGGTTGACACAGATGGTTAAGTGTTTGGCTACTAACTGTAAGGTTGGTGGTTTGAATCTATCCAGAAGCACCTTGAAAGAAAGGCCAGATAGGTGATCTACTTTCAAAAAATCAGTCACTGAAAACCCTACGGAGCACAGTTCTACTCTGACACACCTGGGGTCGCCATGAGTCAGTGTTGTCTTTACAGCAACTGGTTTATTTAGCATCAGTAGAGTTAAAAAACAGGATTAACTGGAAAAAATGATTTCAAAAGGCAGAGGAGAAGTTAAAACTGGAATTGGTGATTCCTACAAGCTTTCTGGAGCCCTGGTGGTGCAGTGGTTAAGAGCTTGGGAGCTAACCAAAAGGTTGGCAGTTCGAATCTTATCAGCCGCTCCTTGGAAACCCTATGGGGCAGTTCTACCCTGTCCTGTAGGGTTTCCGTGAGTGGAAATCAACTCGACGGCAATGGGTTTCCTTTTTTTTTGTATAAGCTTTCTGGCCCACAGCATAGCTTTTTAGTGTGGCTTTAGCCATGGGGGCCACTGAGTGGTGACTCCTCCCACCCACTGACATTCATTCTCTTACTAGCTTTATTTTTTTCTTCACACGTTTTACTACTGACATATTATATATGTTTGGCTATTTGGTTATAGTCTGTCATCCCACGAGAATTAACTCTTTGTAAGGACAAGGACTGTTTATTCATCGTCATATTCCCAGGGCCTAGGATGGTACTTGGGACATAAAAACCAACCAATGGCTGTGAAATTGACTCTGATGCATGGTGACCCCATTGTCTCAGAGTAGAACTGTGCCCCACAGGGTTTTAGTAGCTGATTTTTTTGGAAGTAGATTGGTAGGTCTTTCTTTCAAGGTGCCTCTGGGTGAACTCGAGCCTTTAACCCTTCGGTTAGTAGCCAAACATGTTAACTGCGCCACCCAGGTACTCCGCTTGGAACATAGGAGCACCAAACAAAATTTAAATACTTGTTGAATGACGGAACTAATAGATTCTTAGTCTATTTTAATTCATCAGTCTTTTGAACCCGGGTAAATTGGGACATGAAAATGAACTTCCAAAAATTATGCTTGACCTCAAAGCACTTTTCTCTCCTAATACAGCACATGCTGGTCATATCTATACAACTGCTTAGAGAAATGTTGCTGCCAGTGAATTATCTGCCTCTAAAAAATGATTCATGTACTGACTTTGCCTCCTTAAGGAGGTAGAGAATATAAATTTTTATAACTCTTCTACACGGCATTAATTTTTAGGAAGTATATATTGAATTGCTTGGTAAAGTACAGGGTCAATGAGGAAGATCCTCAACAAGATGGATTGATGCAGTGGCTGCAACAATGGGCCCAAGCATAATAACGATTGTGGGCAGGGTGCAGGACTGGGCAGTATTTCGTTCTGTTATACATAGGGTCACTATGAGTCAGAACTGACTCAAAGGCACCTAACAACAACAACACCATATATTGAATAAAAATGACTACCATTTTAAGATTCAATGATGAATCATTATCTTATATTCCATTAACTAATCAACCATCGCACTCTTGTGTGTGTGTGTGTGCGCGCACGTGCCCGTGTAAGTAGCCAACCTCCATTTTCTTCCATAAATAAGAAAAGGTTGATATTATTCTGGGTTGTTCTAAGTCTTTCCTGAGGTGTCCCATTCTCTGTTCATTTGGGAAACTTGCTGCAGGAGCCATAAGCTAACTAGGAGAGAAGAGGGATGTGGAGACATGCTCTCTTCTTGAGCATCCCCAAGAGGGTAAGCCATTTATGTGCTAAACTATGTAATGCTTGCAACAACTTTAGGTGAAACAACCCATTTCACAGATAAGGAAACTAAGTATTAGGATTGTTTATGTATCTTTCCCAAGGTTACTTGTTAGTATTGGTAAAACACAGATCTGAGATCTGAATGTCTTTCTCTACCTCCTAGCTTTGCCTACTATGAGGAGATTGCCATTTTAAATGCTTCAAAACAAAACAAAAACAAAAAAAGAACCAGGTAAAGAGCACTGAAGGTAGGGAAAACAAAGAAGAGAGAAATCATTAGGATAGAACTCAGCTATGCTGGAGTCAGAAACACTGGTGGCATAGTGATTAAGAGCTATAGCTGCTAACCTAAAGACTGGCAGTTCAAATCTACCAGGTGCTCCTTGGAAACCCTATGGGGCACTTCTATTCTGTCCTATAAGGTCACTATGAGTTGGATTTTTTTGGCTATACTGGAGCCTTCCTGGCCGTACAAATGGTCTTACTATTTGCATTTCTCTAGCATTATGGCTGACTTCTGAAGAGACTCTGCCATGCCTTCAGTGAAAAGTGAACTCCTGCAAAGAAAAGGAAATTGATTTTACAAAAGGCAGGCAGGCAACATTTAAAGAAACATTGGACACGCTAATTCAGGCAAAGTTCATGTGCCTCAATTCGTCTTGCCTGTATTTTATGAGGTAAAGCTGTGAATCACACAACTGCCACAGGATTGGTCAGTGCCTATTAGTGGAAGTGGTCAAAGGGGAAGTGTAAAAGCCAAATTAAAACGTCAAGGAAGGCCTACGATTTACAATTCCCCATTTATCTAGTGTGCCAGAGCTGTTGCCGGCACAGGATTGACTGTTCACTTATTTATTCAGCAAACATTTTTCTAGAATCTTGTACATGCTAGACACTGGGGAAACTAGGAAGAATGAGGAACAGTTGCTGCTCTCAGGAGCCCACAGTCTCGGGTGTGGGACTGTGTGAGCTTCATACTGCACGGACAATGTGTCCCTTCCTCTTCATTTCTGCCCCATGCCCAGTCGGTGTGCAGTAACTATTTGATAACTGACTGAAACACCTGTGCCATTACAGTGTGATGCTCCATGGGGCCATGGAGGCCAGGGGAGCAGCCTAACCTCTAACTGCTTGGGTGCATGGTTCTGTTGCTTCAATCACCAACCTGCTGGCTGCTCCTTTCAGTGTTGCTTCTAGTAGGTTCTGCTGCTTTGAATCTGTAGTCTCAATATCTTAAGCGTAATACATTATGAAGCTCTGTACTACTTGACTTTCCTCACTAACAGGGCCTGAGGGCAGCTTCAACTCGTGGTGCAGCAGGCCTGGGTGTGGTGTGACTGCTGTTTTCTTTAATGGTCCCTTCTACTTCTGGTTCAGGCTGAGTTCTGGATTGGGGTCATTCCCATTCAGACCCATACGTAAGTGAGGCAGTACCACGCTTCCTATTCACAAGGGACTAGAAAGGATCTAACTTTGAGCATGAAATATGAAGGTAACAATTGTTATGTCTGAGTAGGTGCCTTGTTAAGTGAAACACGTATACTGTCATTGAAAAGCTTGGGTTTTCCCTGTATAAAGAGACTTAATTTAGGAAACAAGATTGAAACTTATTTTGTACAATTCTCTCAGAGACATTTTTACATTTTTGTTTCCGTAGCCATAGACCTAATCTCCCCAGTGTTGTGTCTAAATAAATAAAGCAGTCCATGGAAGATGAAAGGTAATGAAAGGGGAGGGCAGAAGAGAAAAGGCAGGGTCTGGGGCAGACCTTCTTGGCTAAAAGTAGCGTGTCCTGCTTGCAGGTCTCAGTTTTGCTGCAGAGTCTGTCTGTGAGCCGGGAGACCTGTTCATAGATGAAGTCCTTCTCCAGTAACTTCTCCTCCTTCTGGGCCAGCTGTAGTTCCAGCTATGGTTGAAAATAATTTCAGTAAGGAGAAAATAGTCATGCAAAATAAAATCTTCTTTCGTAATTAGAGCACTGACCCCCTCTTCCTCACTTAATAGAGACACATTGCTTTTTCAGTTGCCAAAATACATCTGGAAGGTCTTTAGAACTGGGCTTAGTCAAGGAGTCAGGCAGTGAAATGTGTCTTCGGCACCTTGAAACCACTGGATCTTACTTCTTTAGGCAAGAGTCTAAATCAAGCTTAGATTTCGTTACTAAATCAAGGAAAGGAATATATTAGTATCTAGAATAAAGAAGGATAGGTATGTCTGAATAACATGAGACAGTACTACAGATATTTGGGAAAAAATATCAAGAAGGGGCTAACAGATGTTATTTTAAGAAAGAACATTTACCTCATCTAATTTTTTGATCATTTGTTCTTCAGTCAGATCTTTCCCTGGAAGGAAGCGAGTTCTGTTCTTACCCTCAGGATTTACAAACTGTTTTTCCAAGTCTTTTATTCTGTCTGTACACTGTGAAAACTATTAAACAAGAAAGAAACATTAACTTTAAAATTATTACTCTAGCTCATTAAATCTTAAAATCACTTAGCTAAAGGTCTTTAGAGTCTCTCAGCAGGACCAACCCTGGTGAGGGTAGAACTGTTTTTTTAATACACCATATCAGCTGGGATGCGTGGTTAAGCATTGTTTCTGCTCATTCATGGTACCGTGACAGATGATGCCCATAACTGATTCTGAAGACAGGGCAGTGCCTTCTGGGTCATCGAAGAAAAGCCTTATTTCAGGAACAGTCCTTTGATTATACTCGCATGATACTCCGTGATTATGAACTCAAAGTACACAGCCTTGGTCTCTATAATAACCTCCAATGAAGAGATGAGCAACACGCTGGACGTTAGTCTTTTGGGTGAAATTGTTCAAAATTCCATTTAAAAACCCTTTGCTTTCAATAAGCTTAATGGCTTTCCAAAGAAGAAGAATGAAGCTCTTAATTACTGGGTCAACACAATGTACAGTCTGTGAGGAATAGCTTGAAATATTTGTATCTTTTTTGCTAAACCCCCAATATAGTATCTTATGTATCAACTATATTTTTTGGATCAATGAGACTTCGGAGGTGGATAAAGAAATATGGATACTCCCAAATAGGAGTGGTGGCCACATGTAGTGTTTGTTTTTCAGGGAGAGATGTGGAACACGGTGAAAACCAAGAGTCGTTATTTTCAGCTTTTCTACTGAATACCTGCGTAATATCACGCAAAATCATTAATCTTCTCCAAACTTTAGTTTCCTCAACTGTCAGTTGGGAAGAAAAGGCCCAATCTCACAGGATTACACCATCCAATGAGATAATAGACTTAAAATGCAGCATGTCCAAGAATGGTACAGGTAGAGGCCTTTTTTTTTTTTTTTTCGAGGTAGATTTTTAAAATTTTAACTTATGGTCATTCTCCCTACAAAAAGAATTTTAAATGGTGACATAAATGATAATGTAATTTTTTTAATTTCCTCTCCTATTTTTCTACAGTCTTTAATTATACTTAATATGGAATTGAGGTATAAAAAAAAAGAATTGAGGTATATATGTATATAACCCAAACCAAACCCGTTGTCGTCAGGCTGATTCCAACTCATTGCAAACCTACAGGGAAGAGTAGAACTGCCCCATAGGGTTTCCAAGGAGAGGAGAGGCTGGTGGATTTGAACTACTGACTTTTTGGTTAGCAGCCGAGCTCTTAACTACTGGGCCACCAGGGTTCGTTCCTACATGTATATGTACATACATATATAAACATTTGCTGTATTTATTATTAACAAAATTTAATGTTCCTTTTTTCTTAATTAGGAAATTAAATAAGAAACAAAAATATGGTACTTGCTTATCAAAGTGGTGCCTTGGTCGATTTCATTTCCCCATAGGCCATTGAGGAAAAACTGCTCACTTTTTCTATACAAAATAGTGTTGTTGTGTCCTAAAATAATTCATGTAACTTCTAAGATCCCTGAAATGGAGCTATTATTACAGGCACCAGGAGAATATGACTCATGATAATCCTTGGACGATTGAAAACTGTTTCAAACAGCTTCTTGAAAAAAAAAAAAAAAAAAGCAAACCTTTCGAGATTTCTGAAAATGATGCAAAAAAGGGGAAGACTGGAAAAAAAAAGCCAACACTGCGGCTGTGACAAATAACAGGATATGACAGGGATCCGGTGCTGCAGGGCAGAGTACAAAACAGCCTGCCAGCAGCTAGAAATTTCACATCGTGTCCTCTAAGGGCAAACGTGATTAGTGCCAATTAGGCAATCAAATAATTAAGTGCAGTTTGAAGACTGATGGGAAGTTTTCTACTGAACCTTTGTTAGGCTTAGAATTAATTCTGACAGAACAGAAATTACATAATTTACAAATTAACAAAGAAAAAAATAGCAAATGGTCCCAGAGAGTGTCTTACTAACACTTTTCCCACCTGAATCTGGAGCACTGCTAGGTCAGCATCCAGGGACCTCTTGGCTGGGAGTAATTTCTCTGTCACGAGAATCTGTCTTTGCTTCTCAGCAATCTTCAGTTTCAGGAATCGGATCTTTTCTTCTAGGACATGTATTTCAATCTCTCCATTTAGTTTCATCTTCTCTTGGATATTTATTTTCTCATAAAAAATGCACACTTCTTCTTCCCGCTCTATCAGCTGAACACCACTAAGGTCAAATTTAAAGGCAGAGGCTAAGGGAGTTTTGAGGCCACAAGTCATTGTAGTTCTCTCTACTTTGGGCACAAAATATACATCATGATTGCATAGTTCCAAAAAACAACAGATATTTACTGGTGGCTTTCTAGGGAAACCACAAACTTGGATCTTTCTGGAGATAAGACAGGGAGGGTTGTTTCATATCTCAACTCTGTAGCTGGCTAGTCACAACAACCCAGCAAGTTTTCCTAGGGTGGGAAAGAATGCTATTCCCAATGCGTGAAAAAAGTGCTTCCATGGTCAGAGTTTCTGCAGAGCCTTTTCTTTGGCCTGACTTGCCAACCAAGGCTCCAATCAAGCCAGAGGCATGTAGGCAGCGGGCCAAGGAATGTGTTTCTGCAGCAGTGCTGCTCTATATTACTTGCCTGGCCCAATATGTTTTTTACAAGGTGACTATTTCTGATGCTAATTTCCCACCCAGCTATTCTGTCCTTTGGAATCATACCAGGGGAAAGGGCTCCTTGAAAAGAGATCATGGGGAGGAAACCGAGTAAGAACCGTCTAAGTCCAGCAGCTCTGGTTTGCATGACTGCTCATGCCCATAGATCTGATCAAGGCCTGGGAGCATACCGTTTGCTCTAACGCTTTGATTTGTGCCAGGAGCCAAGTCAGAGGATTTTTTTCCCCTGGAGAAAATATCAACCAGCCCTTTGAAAATGTGCCATTCTACAAATGACCCTGGAGGTCTTTCCACACTCTGTGCACATCTATTAGCCCAGGTTTCCACTTTAATTGCTTCTATTTCTCTCTGTCCTCCCTCGAAACATTTGTGCATGTTTTAATCTCAGCCCTGTGTTTTGTCTCATTTCCCTTTCATTGGCCCTTCTCCTGATCAAGCTGTCCTGACAACAGAGACCAGGAGCAATGTGTTTGTACTCTTGGTGTCTAGCAGCCCAGTGCCTTCCACAGGACAGCACACAATCAAAGTTTGATGGAAAACCTGATACCAGATGTAATTACTAGGGGATTCTACAATCTCACATTCCAGACTTCTCAGAGCACAAGCAACTTGGGGAAACTGCTAAAATAGTAATTGATTAATTGTGGCCTAGAAGA
Source organism: Elephas maximus indicus (assembly GCF_024166365.1). Classification (NCBI taxonomy): domain Eukaryota; kingdom Metazoa; phylum Chordata; class Mammalia; order Proboscidea; family Elephantidae; genus Elephas; species Elephas maximus. The sequence continues at coordinate 46,975,787 of NC_064826.1, read as the reverse complement.
ATTAATGCTACTCCTAAAGGATTTCTCTACTTGCTGAGAAAATGAACTGGGAGAATGGCTTAATAAATATCATAGTAAGACCAAACTTGCCAAAAAAATAGATCCAAAGATTTACTTATGTCGATTATACTGAAGGAATTTGATGGTATCAGAAGTATCCTGACAAGCAGCCTGGGCAAGGTCTTTGATTTTCAAGTGAGCAACTTCTCAAACTCCCATCTTGCCTCTCCTTCTTAAACCAAACACCAAACTCACTGCCAGAGAGTTGATCTTTACTCACAGCGACCCTATAATGACCTTATAAGACAGAGTAGAACTGCCCCATAGGGTTCCCAAAGATTTAATCTTTACAGAAGCAGACTGCCACATCTTTCTCCCATGGAGTGGCTGGTGGGTCTGAAGTGCTGACTTTTTGATTTAGCAACAGAGCCCTTTAACCACTGTGCAACCAGGGTTCTTTCCCTCCCTCTTACTAGGACAGTATTTCTTATTTTCAGCCAAAGCACACAAACCGCTCCCTTGCCAAAGGCTAATGAAGCCTGAATGTCAAATTCAATAGGCTATTCACTGTCAACTCTAGGTAGAAAAAAGGGTCACATTTCTACATGGGATGTCTGGCTGCCTTGTTCTCACACTAGGTTCCTGATTTTTACCATTCATTTCGATGCTGCACAGCTTTTTCGTATTTTTTGCGAAGCTGTACCATCTCCTCTTCAATCATGGTGATCATATTGCCAAGCCTGTCAATGTTATTTAACTGAGCTTCCTTCTTCTCTTTCATTTCCTGAAGTTTTGCGACAATTTTACACACGTCATTTTGCATGCTTTCCCGGATAGTAACATTGTTGGCATGCTTCAGCATGCAATTTTGCAGCTTTCTTTAAAAACAGTGGGACAATGGGTAAGATTATGCTTTTTGTTTCTTTAAAAGCAATGAAGATTTCTGAAATGCAAACAGTATCAAAGCAGTTCTTGCTCTAGTGTTTTCCCTTGAAATTACTTGTCAGGAATTTCTGTAATCTTTCCAGGTCTCAGATCCTCCCCCTATCCAGATTAGGATAGCTCTCCTTTGTGTCCAAGCTTTGGCTGCTTCCCTTTATCAAAGCAAGAGGCTGTGGTCATTTGTTAACTGCTCTGCGGCCACAGGAGACTATGCTCTATTGACGGCAGAGATAGGGGACCTAAGGTGGCGCCTGGCTCAGGCTAGTGTTACCATAAATGCCAAATGCCTAAAGAATGCATGGACTCTATAAACGATAGCTTACTTTCATGTAGGATGAGAACTTGATTAGGAAATTAGATTTTCCTTTTCAGGCAATTCTCCTCTTCCCTACTTATGAGAGGCCATTTTGCAGTATCTTTATTCAAAGAAACTGTGAAATAATGGCTACCAGAAGAATTGCAGTTTGTATAGACTCAGTAGATCAGGGACTAAACATAAGTGAGAGTTCAAAAGATCTTGGCATGCAGTCAGTAATACTTTTTAAAAGCAATCATTTGCCAGACACTCTTCTAAGTGCTTTAACATGGATTAACTTATTTAATAACCCCAAAATCCTATGAAGTAAGGACTATTTTACAGACAAAGAAATTAAGTCCAAAGACATAAGGCTGCTTGCTCAAGGTCAAATAGCTATGGAGGCAGGGCTGGGATTTGTGTCTAGAAAGCCACCTCTTTTGCCACTCTGCTGTAATGTCTTCCACAAATGCATTACCCAAAAAACCGATTGCTGTTGAGTTGTTTCCAACTCATAGCAACCCTATAGGACAGAGTAGAACTGCCCCATATGGTTTCCAAGGAGCACCTGGTGGATTTGAACTGCTGACCTTTTGGTTAGCAGCCATAGCTCTTAACCACTACACCACCAGGGTTTCCACAAACACATTAGATGTTTCAAATCTATTCTCTTGAATCCTGTAGCCACTGCCATCCAGGAGATCCCGACTCACAGCGACCCCACAGGGTTTCCAAGGCTGTAAATCTCTACGGAGGCAGACTGCCACATCTTTCTCCCGCAGAGCCGCTGGTGGTTTCCAACTGCCAACCCTTCGGTTAGCAGTTCGGTGCTACAACCACTGTGCCCCAGGGCTCCTTCTGAATACTGTAGATGCTGGTTAATAAAAAAAATTGATTGTCTTCTAACTTCAAATGCAAATGATCAAATGTGTGCTTTCTAGCTGGGCAAGTGAAAATCATCATAGTAATCATAGCTATATACATAATTTTTCGTTCACTTAAAAAATATTGCTCCCAAACAGTAGAAGCATAAGGAATTGTGTTCAGATGCTTATATTATCACCTGTAAAGTCAGGTGGTTGAATAATGGCTTTTCCAGATTTTTAAATGATTACTTTCTTTTTTTTTCTTGATCCTTTGGATACAGTTCAAATGAGTCAGAGGCATGCTTTTGAAAGGACAGTAGTTATAACACTCACCTTTCTTGAGTAACTGCACTATTCCTTAAAATTTCCAGTTCATTTAATGACATTTTATGCCTCTCTTTAATTTCATTTATTTTCTGGTGAGCTTTGTGAAGTAAGTTAACAAATTTGTTTCTTTCATTTCGAACAGCATCATACAGTTTAGCAAACTGTGTGAGTCTGTAAAAAAAAACAAAGTGTTTTTGGAACATGTAAAATATAAATTCAAGATATTTTTCTTCTTTTTCCAAGATAGATTTAATCATTAAGTAATTCTTACCTGTGGTAAATTTCACATTTTTTCTTCCTGTATATCCTGATTTCAAGATCCTTTGCTTTAATTTCCTTAAGAGCATTGGCATATTTTTGCTGAAATATAAAAATAATGTGTGAAAGAGAGAAAAACAACAACATATTATCATCCCCAACCTCACCCCATCTCCTTCTTTGTCAGTTAAGGAACATTCTCTCTTGGCCTGTTGGGTTGTGCAGATCCGGTTGAGGGGCGAGGGAGAGAGTGGAAAATTGCTTGGCCGGCTGAGTTGATTCACACTGAAAAGGTCAAGTGGTTATTTAAGAGGAGAAAAAGAAAAGGGCCTGCACAGGTTGGGTTTGAGGAGAAGTTTGGGAAACTTTCAGGAGACAGAAAGAGTGTGGACAGCACAGCTTTTCTGGATGAGTGTGGAGCTTGTGGAAGATAGATGAGGGAAGAGGATTTTTAACAACTTTTGATAAATGCTGGGAATTGAAACCTCTGTGATATTTTTTGAGACCCAAGTAATGACTTTAAAGTGCTTTCCCATTATTTTGTATATTGGTTGGGTTTTCCTACACCATGTGGCACCATGCTGAGACCAGACATAGGAGGTGTTACACAGATTATACACAAATATTTCAAAAGACAGTGACTGTACTTCTAAATTCCTAGAAATATGGAGCCCTGGTGGCACGGTGGTTAAGAGCTCGGCTGCTAACCAAAAGCTTGGCAGTTAGAATCCACCAGCTGCTTCTTGGAAACCCTAAGGGGCAGTTCTACTCTGTCCCATAGGGTCACTATATATCTAAATCAATGTGAATGGCAACAGGTTAGATATAATAATTATGTTCTCCAGGTTTAAAGACACTGCATCCTTCATCTTCGCAAGAAACTTATTCAAAGATGAGGTATTTGCTGATAGAAACTAGAAGAAATAGTTGCTGTCAGCTTTTCCTGCAGGAGTATGAAACCAAAGCTGATTTGTCATGAGTGATTCGAAAGAAGCTAGACATCAGAGCAATTTTACCTTATAATGTTCTCAGTCAGAACAGGAATCAGAGAGGAAATCAATATTGTTAAAGTAACTGTGTGAAGAATTAAACACATGTAAAAATGTAGTGTTGTCTACCCTATCCTGGGAGTGATAGAAACCATGACTTTGAACTGGTTTGAACCTGCTGAGAATTTGCATTTCTAACACGTTCCCAGGTGATGCTAAGGCTGCTGGTTAGGGACCAGTTATAAGAACCACTAGTGGAGCAGTGGTTCTCAAAATTTATTATACATAAGAATTACCTGGGATTCTTATTAATCTATAGATTCTGATTCAATATATCTAGGGTGGAAATGCAAAGTCTCAACAGGAGTTCAAACTGGAATGAACCAGTTTGAAGCCCTGGCAGAAACATTGGTTTTTTCTTCCACCATTTATTTTCCTTTGGGGACGTGGATGAGTTGCAAAAATAAAATATAAGATTGACTGTGTTCTTCTGGAAATTACAACTAATTATAGTTAATATTTAGCTGACTAGTTCTCAATACTAAGAATACTTCATCTAAGGAATAAACATAATTTTTCCTTTATTGATTTTTTCTTTATTGAATTCCTTTTAAGGGGAAGAACTGTCTTGTACTTTTATATTAATTAGCTCATTTAATAATGAGGTTTGGTCTACATAGATCAGTCACACATAGATGACATGTGTTAATTTTTAAAATTAATTAAAAATTATCTAATTCATAAAAAACAGATCAACATTCCTTGTAACAAATAAACACAGCACTTAAAAAAAAAAGTTGCTGTTGGCTCAATTTTGACTCATAGTGACCCAGTAGGACAGAGTAGAACTGCCCCACAGGGTTTCCAAGGAGCAGCTGGTGGATTTGAACTGCTGACCTTTTGGTTAGCAGCCAAGCTCTTAACCATTGTGCCATCAGGGCTCCATCCTTTGCCATTGAGTTGATTCCGACTCATAGTAACCTACCTCTAGGGCTTCTTAAATTTCTAAAGGGAAAAAAAAGAGTAAGTTTCTCATTAGGAAAGACTCATGTGAGTGGACTCTTCCCAGCCAACACCAGGTTGTAATGAAAACACTGTCCCAGAACTAAATCGACCTTGATGATGATAGTCTTCACTTACTCTGCTCTTTCATCACCTTGTTTCGCTCCTGCTTTTCCTCCCTCAGCTGTTCTGATTCTTTAGGTTGTCTTGTTTCATCTCTTCCTCCCTGAGCACTGTCTTTCCTTTCTTAACTCTATCGAAACCCAACTGTCCTGTGAACTCTTTTTGGCCTGCCACAAACTTCATGATAGAATTCAAACTGTTTACCATGGATTATGCAGCCCTTTTTTTTTTTTTAACCATTTGGCCTCTCCTGCTTTCTGGACTCACTATTTGACATCCGTTTTTCCCCATGTTACCATGTACCAACCATGCTGAACTTCTTTTAGTTTCTCAGTGTTTTAAGGGGGTAAAAATAAAACAGCTAAATGGGAATTTGAAGAGTTTGCTGTGACGTGCTATGGAAATTTTCTCCTCAGTCTTTTCTATAAAATCTTAAATATCTCACTGTTCACTAATGCTTTAGTGTGAGTGAGTTCTTTCTGGAGAATGAAAAGAAATGCTGCCCTTGTATAAATACTTGTTCAGAATGAGAACACAGATTGCACTGGGAAACAACCAACTGCTGGGTTACATGATAAATGTGATAGTCTATGTTAATAATACGTTATAGCCCTAACATAGGAAATGTTTATTTTTAATAAAGAATTTCTGGACATAATCTGTATGTGAGATAAATGATTCAAATGTTAGAATTTTAGCTAGCATGACAGATTTTTTTTTTCTTTCATTTGTTATATTTTGTTTTTGTTTTGGGGTGCTGTACTGGGTCAGCTCTGGCATGTTGTCAGGAGCCCAGGAGAGTCATGGGGTAAAGTGGTAACTAAGTATCCTGGCATTGGATTCAATAATACTGGCTTGACAAATTTGGGAGGGAGAACCATCAAATGCTACAATTTTTTAGTGGTTCCTGGGCAAATGGTAGTGGAATCTGAGATGGTGGTGAATTACAGATAATTTCTGTCACCCGTGCTGCTGCCAGGCCTGTCCATGGAAGTACCCTCTTTATTTTTACTGAAATTGCCATCTGTTCAAATCCTCTATTGATCTCTCTCTTTTTCTCTACAGAATGTTGACTATTTGAATCCTCAGACTATTTTTCAGTGCATGACTGAGTCCTGTTTAGGGGAGATTTATATCCAGTAGTTACTAGAGCTGAAGGAGACTCCAATTATAACTTTCCAGTGAACACTGCATTATAAATGAGGCTACTCTGAACTCTTGTAGCAATAATGAATGGTTACAAAACTGCAGTTACCTGAACTTTTAGGAGATCCTTGGACTTTTGCTCTTTTTCATCAACTTTGATTTGAGTCATTCGGACAAGGTTGAATAGCAGTTCTCGCATGTTTTCTTGCTCCCTTAAAAGCTTGTTTTCTTCTGCAAGTTGCTGTTCTACTAACTTAGACTCAGTTTCTGTTAAGACTTTCTTTTGAAAAACATGACATAATAATTTTTTATTTGTTTGAAGGAACACAAAAAGACCAGTGTCTTAGATTGTCTTTTTACTTTCTGTGTAGAAAGTATTTTATTAAAACATAAAACAAACAGCACTGCCTTAGCTCCAAGTTTTTTTTTAAGAATATACAAACAGTGGGTTAACACAATAGAACTTTTTCTTATTTGGGTTGTATTTTCAAGTGACTTTAAGAAAAAGAAGAGACATAAAAGCATGTTTTAAAATATTTTGACAGTGTCTTGAATAAACAAAAATTGAAATAAAAAAATTAGACACTGGTGAGACAAAACATTTGTTATTGACTTTTAATGTAATTAATTGTTCTTTTATTTTAAACTCTCATTAGTTTGTATAATTTTTACGGGTTCAAATATATCCTTTTTTTCCAAATTTAATGTGGGGTTGGAGTAGATTTTTAGGTGAAGAAACAAGATCATTAAATAGGATCATCCTCTCTTTGACGAGTCTTCTGTTGATGAAGTTACATGGAGCACAGTTAAATTAAAAAACAAAACAACAACAACAAAAACAGCCAACAGCATCGTATTTACCATTCTTAGATAGAATCTTAAATGAGAGTTGATATTAACCTGTTGGGTGAAATTTCTCTTAGCTACTTCCACTTCCTTGTGGAGCTCTCTCCTTCTGTCAGATAATGTAGTATCATCTTTAGGGAAAGCTTCCATCTGGAAATCAAAATTTAAAACAGGCATTCATACAAGAAAGAAACTTTCAATGTCACGTAGTCAACTCCATCAAGTCCCTTTTGAAAATAGTGGAAAAATCAGGATTGTCAACCTTATAAAGACTGCCTGTTATGCTGAATATTCTTTATAAAGTCTTAGCAAACTAAAATATGAAGACCTGCCAAAATTCTATATATTACCAGCTATAAATATTCTATTTTTCACTCATTTTGAAATAAAATAAATATTACAAATAATAGCTAATATTTATTGAGCACTGACTATGTGCCAGGCATGGTTCTAAGTACTTATGTGGATGATCTCATTTAATCCTCAAAATAACCCCATTAATATCTCCAACTGTACAGATGAGGAGAATGAAGCACAAAGACATTGAAGAAACTTGTCCCAATGGTGCAGGTGCAAACCCAGGCAGTTAGACTCAGGGCCCATGATATTAACACTGCGTTCTACTGCCTCTCTAACTCATGACTAAGCACTTTGGAAACATGCATCTACTATGACTACTCGAATGATAGTTATTACACTTGGACAGTGTGAGTTCATTTATGAAAGCCTATTTTTTTTTTTTATAGGCTAAAGAAAAAAAGAGAAGCTGTTAATTGCAGAATAGTTGGCTACTTATATGAAGTAGGTTTGGAGAGTAACTGGAAAGTTCTTAACACAAAAGAACAGCTTCTTAATTTATTTGTTGATGCCTGAAGTTTCGCCATTATATTTCTGTGGTACTGGCTTATGGTTAATGTTCTGTTAAAGTGCTTTGGGGAGAGGGCAACATCTCATTCTATCAGGTTTTGTTGCTCTCTCAGGAATGAGCTTGTCATATTCTTTATACTGGATAAGAGAACAGAGAGGAGAAGGTCACATGGATGCTGATGGGCAAAGAGTACCACCCAGGGCTACAGGAAGGGCCATCTTGGAGGCACTTCTAGCATACTTGACTTAGATTAGGTTTACAGTTGGGCCTTTACACCAAAAGCACATGACACCAATCTGATGTGGCTCCTTTCCTACTGTGACAGCACACGCTTCTAGGCACCAAGGCTGAATACTGGCAAAAATTCAACCCGAGAAGGAAAGATCATACTGTTTAGATATTTAAAGGTCACCTAACAGAATCTTTCTGAGGGTCGTGCTGTTATTTTAAACTAGGTAAAATATGTCTTCAGATGCTCAACACCCACAAATCTGTCAGTCTTCAGTAGCAGCTTCCGTATCCTCAGGTGCCCAAATGTCCTGCTTCCCATGGCCTCTCCTGTCATGGACAACTAGCTGTTAAGAAGCACACACTAGACTTGAGAAGATGAGACATGCTCTTGTGAAACCCAAATAACAATACATAGCATTTTGTTATTTTAAAGAATAGATAATTGCTATAGCAAGTCAGAAAAGGGAGAGCTCCATGTAGACTTGAATACTTGAATAATCAGGTTCTTGTTCTCACTTCATGGAACAGGTGAGAAGTTAGCAGGAAGAGTTTGATTTTTCCTCCTCGAAAGTGGAATTAAGCCCTCCTGGACAGAGGAAGTCCAGCAAGCATCCTGGGTCCCTGTCTGGTTCTCTGTTGCAGGTGCCCAGGTACAGGCTGCTCCTCATGCTTTACTCCCAAGTGTGGGTAGATCTGTACATGAACACTAACTAGGACCAGAAAAACTTATAAGGCTTTTATAGAGACATGAGACCACACTCACCAGTTACTTTGCCAATAAAGGCTCCTAATGGATTTTCTTGCTCTGAGGTCTCACACATTTAGGCCGTTTCCAATGTTTTAATATTACAAATAATACTAAAGTGAATATACTTGTATTCATTTTTGAGATCTGGCTAGCTACTTCTCTGGCAACTTTCTTAATTCCCCTTAAAACTTGGCCCTTTAGTTTCAGACAGAACTTGGTGGGGGGAAGAGGTAAGAAGGCGAGCCACTGGAAGCAGAACCTACTGGTTTCCTGTTGTTAGGTGCCGTCGAGTCAGTTCCAACTCATAGCAACTCTATGCACAACAGAACGAAACACCGCCCAGTCCTGAGTCATCCTTACAATCATTGTTACGCTTGAGCTCATTGTTGCAGCCACTATGTCAATTCACCTCGTTGAAGGTCTTCCTCTTTCCCGCTGACCCTGTACTCTGCCAAGCATGATGTCCTTCTACAGGGACTGATTCCTCCTGACAACATGTCCAAAGTATGAAAGACGCAGTCTCACCATCCTTGCCTCTAAGGAGGATTCTGGTCACACTTCTTCCAAGACAGATTTGTTCGTTCTTTTGGCAGTCCATGGTATATTCAATATTCTTCGCTAGCACCACAATTCAAAGGCGTCAATTCTTCTTCGGTCTTCCTTATTCATTGTCCAGCTTTCACATACATATGATGTGATTGAAAATACATGGCTTGGGTCAGACGCACCTTAGTCTTCAAGGTGACATCTTTGCTCTTCAACACTTTGAAGAGGTCCCTTGCAGCAGATTTACCCATGCAACGTGTCTTTTGATTTCTTGACGGCTGCTTCCATGGCTGTTGATTGTGAATCCAACTAAAATGAAATCCTTGACAACTTCAATCTTTTCTCCATTTATCATGATGTTGCTGATTGGTCCAGTTGTGACGATTTTTGTTTTCTTTATGTTGAGGTGCAATCCATACTGAAGGCTGTGGTCTTTGATCTTCATTAGTAAGTGCTTCAAGTCCACTTCACTTTCAGCAAGCAAGGTTGTGTCATCTGCATAACGCAGGTTGTTAATGAATCTTCCTCCAATCCTGATGCCCTGTTCTTCTTCATATAGTCCAGATTCTTGGATTATTTGCTCAACATACAGATTGAATAGGTATGGTGATAGAATACAACCCTGACGCACACCTTTCCTGACTTTAAATCAATCAGTATCCCCTTGTTCTGTCCGAACGACTGCCCCTTGATCTATGTAAAGGTTCCTTATGAGCACAATTAAGTGTTCTGGAATTCCCATTCTTTGCTACGTTATCCATAATTTGTTATGATCCACACAGTTGAATTTCTATGCATAGTCAATAAAACACAGGTAAACATCCTTCTGGTATTCTCTGCTTTCAGCCAGGATCCATCTGACATCAGCAATGATATCCCTGGTTCCACGTCCTCTTCTGAAACCAGCCTGAATTTCTGGCAGTTCCCTGTTCTTCAGCAGAATTTTGCTTGCATGTGATATTAATGATATTGTTCTATAATTTCCACATTCAGTTGTATCACCTTTCTCGGGAATAGGCATACATATGGATCTCTTCCAGTCGGTTGGCCAGGAAGTTGTCTTCCATATTTCTTGGCATAGACGAGTGAGCACCTCCAGCGCTGCATTTGTTTGTTGAAACATCTCAATTGATATTCCATCAATTCCTGGAGCCTTGTTTTTTGGCAATGCCTTCAGAGCAGCTTGGACTTCTTCCTTCAGTACCATCAGTCCCTGATCATATGCCACCTCTTGAAATGGTTGAATATCGACTAATTCTTTTCGGTATAATGACTCTGTGTATTCCTTCCATCTTCTTTTGATGCTTCCTGTGTCGTTAATATTTTCCCCATAGAATCCTTCACTATTGCAACTCGAGGCTTGAATTTTTTCTTCAGTTCTTTCAGCTTGAGAAACACTGAGCGTGTTCTTCCCTTTTGGTTTTCCATCTCCAGCTCTTTGCACATGTCATTATAATACTTTGTCTTCTTGAGCCACTCTTTGAAATCTTCTATTGAGTTCTTTTACTTCATCAATTCTTTCTTTTGCTTTAGCTGCTTGACGTTTGAGAGCAAGTTTCAGAGTCTCATCTGACATCCATCTTGGTCTTTTCTTTCTTTCCTGTCTTTTCAATGACCTCTTCCTTTTGCAATTTGGTTGCCTAGCCAATATCCATTCTCCACTTGACCTTACTAACAGAACTCCAGAGGTTCAGTGTACCCCAGAGTTCTCAGATTTGTTTGCAGCTGGGGGGTCATCATATGAGCCAACTCAGGCCATGAAAATTTCCTAAGTGGAAATTCTGTGAAGGGCTCCTGGGAAAGTAACTCATTTCCTGTTAAAAAGATAGAGGCAGCCAGGTCAGCTGCCATATGCTCTTTGCCATCTGCCTTTCCCCACTTCTTGTGTGGCCTCTATGCCTAAAGGTTGAATGGCCATCTTGTGACAATGGAGAAGATAGGTACACACTAAGGATGACAGATAAGGGAGCTAGAAGAAATCTGGGCTTTTTGTTATGTGGAATTGTCTGGTGTGCCTACCTCTGGACTTTCATTATATGAATAAAACAACCCCTTATTTAGTTAAGTGACTATAGTTGGGTTTCTATTACTTCTCGGAGCCAAATTGCAAACCTAATTGATAAATCTTCTAAAAGGAAACCTTCCTAAAGTACAGGATGAAGTTAGGCTGAAGTTTCCACTAATGAGGGATGAAAAAAAATCTATCAAATATCAAAGTTCTAATTATGTGGTCTGAGGTTACAGGAGATATTTACTATTACTTTTGAGCCTCTAACTGCAAATATTGGCAGTTTGTGTAGGCTTATTTATTCTAATTGTCTGGTTTTTTTTTTAATATAGAGTAGCATTTTACTTTAGAAAAAGTATTATGTGTTTATTGGAATCAAGGAAACAAACAATACTGTATAAAGTGAGAAATTAAATACCTTTTGCTACCACCCCTACTTCAAATCCTACTCCCTGGAGTCACTGTTAAGAGTTCGGTGTCTATTCTTTCAGATATATTAAATATATGAATAAAGAACAGCAGCTTTCATAAAAGTTAAGAAATTGGACATTATTCTATTGCTTTAAGCATCCTAATTACTTGGTATCAGTGAACTTTGCTTTCTTTAAGACTTTGATTTTTTTTTTCTAAAATATTTCAAACTTTCATGAGGCTTGTGGCTTGAGTTTCTGGGAGACTTTTTGTACAGTTAAAGGTCATAGGGGAATCAAACAACTATCTCTGGGCGAATGAATTCTGAAGGGCAGGAGACCTTTATGCTTACCTTTCATCTCTTTCCTTTTGGGACTGCATGCAAGTCTGAAATGTTCACTCAGGCTGGGAGTGTCTGGCCTGACCCACTCCTATTTTCAAGTACTGCTAACAGTGTAGGACAGTGGCTTAGCTAATTATAAGTCATAAAGTCAAAGAGCAAATCAGTCTTTCACTGAAAATGTACCACCTAGCCTAGCCTATTGACATCGAGTTGATTCTAACTCATAGCAACCCTAAAGGACAGAGTAGAACTGCCCCTATAGGGTTTCCAAGGAGCGCCTGGTGGATTTGAACTGCTGATCTTTTGGTTAGCAGCCATAGCACTTAACCACTATGCCACCAGGGTTTCCAAAAATATACTAGGACAAAAAAAAAAAATTAAATTTTTCTTGAAATCAATGAAAAAAAGAGAATTTCAATACATTTTCATTTATGTTAGTTTTATATTCTATGAATAGAATTTTGTGAACCTAGTTCTGGGGTTTGGGGTTTTAGTCTAAAAATCATTTATAGCTAATAATGTCCTAATATGAGGAGCACTGGTAACACAGTGGTTAAAGCGCTCAGCTGCTACCTCCACCAGCTGCACTGCGAGAGAAAGATGTAGCAGTCTTGCTTCTGTAAACATTTACAGCCTTGGAAACCCTATGGGGGCAGTGCTACTTTGTCCTGTAGGGTTGCTGTGAATTAGAATCAACTCAATGGCAGGAGGTCTGGTTTGAGCTTTTTGACGGTGCAATGGTTAAGTGCTTGGCTGCTAACCAAAAGGTTGGCAGATGGAACCTACCAAGCAGCTGCATGGGAGAAAGACCTGGAGATCTGCTTCTGTAATGATTACAGCCAAGAAAACCCTCTGGGGCAGTTCTACTCTATCACATGGGGTCATTATGAATTGGAATTGACTTGATAGCTCCCAACAACAACAGTGTTCTAATATAAATATCTTTTATTTGTTAAAATCTGAAGAACTACTAGTGAAGAGCATTCTAGTGCAAAATCCTTTTTGGTCAAGGGCCATTTCCTTATATATTTTGTGTCTAATCAGATTAATCTACAGTGAAACCAAGTCAGCAAGCCTCACCCATAGAAACAGCTTCCAGTTAGAGTATAGCGCTATAAACAACGTTGATACCCGACCTTACTTTACATCAGCTACTATAATTATTGCCATTCCAACTGGCGTAAAAGTCTTCAGCTGACTAGCCACTCTTCACGGCGGCAATATTAAATGATCTCCCGCTATAATATGAGCCCTAGGATTTATCTTCTTGTTTACAATTGGAGGGTCAACTGGCATTGTTCTTGCTAATTCTTCACTAGATATTGTCTTACACGACACCTACTATGTTGTAGCCCACTTTCACTATGTCTTATCTATAGGTGCAGTTTTCGCCATCATGGGTGGATTCATTCACTGATTTCCACTATTTTCAGGATATACATTAAATTATACATGAGCTAAAATTCAATTTCTAGTTATGTTTGTCGGTGTTAACTTGACATTCTTTCCCCAACATTTTCTTGGATTATCTGGTATGCCACGTTGATATTCTGACTATCCAGATGCCTACACTGCATGAAATACTGTTTCTTCTATAGGCTCATTTATCTCTCTAGTAGCCGTAATCCTAATGGTCTTTATAATTTGAGAAGCGTTTGCTTCTAAATGTGAAGTCTCTACAGTAGAACTCACAACAACAAATGTAGAATGACTTAATGGATGTCCACCCCCACATCATACATTCAAAGAGCCAGCCTACGTAAAATCCAATTCGAGAAAGGAAGGAATCGAACCTCCAATAGTTAGTTTCAAGCCAACTCTGTAACCTCTATGCCTTCCCCAGTAGGCATGAAATTTTAGTAAAACAATTACATAACTTTGTCAAAGTTAAATCACAGGTTTAAGTCCTGTAAATTTCTATGGCTTAACTGTTACAATTAGGGTTTCAAGATGCTACACCCCGTTATAGAAGAGCTTCTCCACTTCCATGACCACACCCTAATAATTATCTTTCTTATTAGCTCCTTAGTCCTATATATTATTCTACTTATATTAACTACTAAATTAGTCCATACGAATACAATAAATGTCCAAGAAATAGAAATAATCTGAACGATTCTCCCAGCTGTTATCCTCATCCTAAATGCTTTACCCTCCTTACACACTTTATATATAATAGATGAAATTAATAATCCTCTACTAACAGTTAAAACTATAGGACACCAATGATTCTGGAGCTATGAGTACACTGATTACGAAGATCTAGCCTTCGACTCATATATAATTACTACTAATAATCTAAAATTCGGGGAACTTCGACTATTAGAGGTAGATAATCGAACAGTATTTCCCATGGATCTGCCAGTTCGAAAACTAGTTTCATCGGAAGACGTCCTCCACTCATGGGCCGTCCCATCCCTAGGCCTAAAAACAGATGCAATTCCAGGACGACTCAATCAAGTAACTTTAACGTCAACACGACCTCGTCTATTTTATGGTCAATGTTCTGAAATCTGTGGAGCAAATCATAGCTTTATACCAATTGTTCTAGAACTAGTTCCACTTAAACACTTCGAGAACTGGTCAGCATCGCTAACGTAATCATTAAGAAGCTTTAATAGCACTAACCTTTTAAGTTAGAGTATGGGAACACAGTATTCTCCTTAATGAATGACACAAGCGGATATGATCGTTTGACTATTAGTAGTTATAACTGTGCTTCTCACATTATTGGTTTTTCTTCATATTAAAATCCTAAAGATTTTTTATTTTCTTTTTCCCATATCTAAAAAAATCTCCAAGAAACCACGCATCTTTCCTTGAAAAACAAAGTGAACGAAAAACTATCCGCCCTCTTCGATGTTCCCATACCTACGGTAATTCTAATTATTGCATTCCCAGCAATCCTGCTTCCAGCTCCAAATCGCCTAATTACTAACCGTTGGATCACAATCCAACAATGACTAGTCCAATTAATCACAAAACAACTTTTAACTATCCACAACACAAAAGGACTATCATGATCTCTCATACTAATCACCCTAATTTTATTTATTGGTTTAACCAACCTACTAGGCCTACTACCCTACTCATTCACCCCTACAACACAACTATCCATAAACTTAAGCATAGCAATGCCCCTGTGGGTTGGTACAGTTGCCCTAGGCTTTCGGTATAAAACTACAATCTCATTAGCCCATCTTCTTCCACAAGGAACCCCTATATTTCTTATTCCTATAATTATTATTATCGAAACCATTAGCCTTTTTTTCGACCAATCACCCTAGCAATTCGACTTAGTGCTAATATCACAGCAGGTCACTTACTTATTCATTTAACTGGAACCGCCGCACTAGCTTTATTACCGATTCATCCAGTAACAATTACAGTAACATTCATTACAATAATTTTACTTACAATCCTAGAATTCGCCGTAGCATTAATTCAGGCTTACGTCTTTACCCTTCTAATTAGTCTATACCTACACGAAAATGTCTAATGACACACCAAACACACGCCTATCACATGGTAGATCCAAGTCCTTGACCCCTCACTGGAGCGTTAGCCGCATTACTTATAACATCTGGTCTAACCATGTGATTTCACTACCATTCTGTAATCCTCTTACTCCTAGGATTAATAACTAACATCCTAACCATATTCCAGTGATGACGGGATGTTATTCGAGAAGGAACCTTTCAAGGCCACCATACACCTATCATGCAAAAAGGTCTCCGATACAGTATAATTTTATTCATCATTTCTGAAGTACTATTTTTCACAGGTTTCCTCTGAGCCTTTTACCACTCTAGTCTAGCGCCCACTCCTGAACTAGGAGGCTATTGACCTCCAGTAGGCGTTTACCCACTAAATCCACTAGAAGTACCACTTCCAAACACTTCCATCCTTCTAGCCTCAGGGGTGACTATCACTTGAGCTCATCACAGCCTAATAGAAGGAAACCGTAAAAATATACTTCAAGCCCTTTTTATTACTATTTTCCTGGGAGCCTACTTTACACTTCTCCAAATCTTTGAATACTACGAAGCATCCTTTACAATCTTCGACGGCATTTATGGTTCAACTTTCTTCGTAACCACAGGATTCCACGGTCTACACGTTATTATTGGTTCAACATTCCTCCTAATCTGCTTTATTCGCCAACTCAAATTTCATTTTACGTCCAACCATCACTTTGGTTTTGAAGCAGCCGCCTGATATTGACATTTCGTAGATGTAGTATGACTATTCCTTTATTTATCCATTTACTGATGAGGATCCTATTTCTTTAGTATTAATTTAGTATAACTAACTTCCAATTAGTAGGCTTTGGTAAACCCAAAAAGAAATAATTAACCTTATAATTACACTACTAAGCAATACTACATTAACATCATTAATAGTCCTAATCACATTTTGACTACCTCAAACGTACATTTACTCAGAAAAAAGAAGTCCATACGAATGTGGCTTTGACCCAATGAGTTCTGCTCACTTACCATTCTCGATAAAATTCTTTCTAGTAGCCATCACGTTCCTTCTATTCGACCTAGAAATCGCACTACTTCTACCTTTGCCCTGAGCCATTCAAGCCAATAATCCAAATCTAACACTTTTAATATCATTCATACTAATTATCCTCCTAGCTATTGGCCTAGCCTATGAATGACTCCAAAAAGGTCTCGAATGAACCAAATATGGTACTTAGTTTAAACAAAACAAATAATTTCGACTCATTAAATTATGAACATATCATAATTACCAATAATGCCCTACATCTACATAAACATTATGCTAGCATTTGTTACCTCACTTATCGGTACCCTCATATACCGCTCTCACCTAATATCCTCACTAGTATGCCTTGAGGGAATAATACTTTCACTATTTACTTTAAACGCACTCCTATCTCTCAATATAAATTTTACGCTATCTACTATAGTACCACTAATTCTACTAGTATTCGTAGCTTGCGAAGCCGCAGTAGGTCTGGCACTCCTCATTATAATCTCCAACACTTACGGACTAGACTACGTACAAAATTTAAACCTACTCCAGTGCTAAAAATTATCTTACCAAAAACCATACTTATTCCTCTTACCTGACTGACCTCCAATAACATAATATGAATTAACACCACTCTTTATAGCTTTATAATTAGCCTAACCAGTCTCCATCTTCTTCACCAACCTCTCGACAACAGCCTAAACCTCTCCCCAGAATTCTTCTCAGACTCCCTATCCACCCCACTGCTAATTCTTACTATCTAACTACTCCCTCTAATACTAATCGCCAGCCAATCTCACCTATCCTTTGGATCAACTTTCCAAAAAAAGTCCTACATCACTATAATTATCTTCTTACAAGTATCCCTAATTATAACATTTACTGCTACTGACTTAATCCTACTATACATTATATTTGAAACAACACTTATACCAACTATAATTATCATTACCCGATGAGGAAACCAATTAGAACGATTAAATGCAGGGTCATACTTTTTATTTTATACTTTAATAGGGTCTCTCCCCCTATTAGTAACCCTCACATCCATCCAAAATACTCAAGGATCATTAAACCTAACAATGCTACCATACTTAATCCAATCTGTTAATAACTTATGATCTACTAACATACTATGACTAATATGTATTATAGCCTTTATAGTAAAGATGCCTCTATATGGTCTCCACCTATGACTGCCGAAGGCCCATGTAGAAGCCACAATCGCAGGTTCTATAGTATTAGCTGCCATCCTCCTAAAACTGGGAGGATACGGAATACTACGAATTACCATCCTCCTGGACCCTCTAACAACGCACATATCTTATCCATTTCTCATACTATCACTATGAGGTATGGTCATGTCCAGCTCTATCTGTTTACGACAAACAGATATAAAATCTCTTATCGCCTACACTTCAGTTAGCCATATGGCCTTAGTAATCGTCGCTATCATGCTTCAAACACCATGAAGTTTCATAGGGGCACTCACCCTAATAATCGCCCATGGCTTAACTTCTTCAATACTCTTCTGCCTAGCAAATTCGAACTATGAGCGCATTCACAGCCGAACTATAATTTTAACACGAGGCTTACAAACTCTTCTCCCACTAATAGCTACATGATGATTACTAGCCAGCCTAATTAATATAGCCCCACCACCCACCATTAATCTAATTGGAGAACTACTTATTATCACAACATCATTTTCATGGTCCAATCTCACCATCTTTCCCATAGGACTAAATGTGTTAATCACTACAATATATACCCTCTACATAATAACTACGACTCAACGAGGAGAAGCATCACACCATGCCAAATCCATTAAACCTTCATTTACCCGAGAGAATACCTTAATGGCTCTCCATTTTCTGCCTCTACTACTCCTCTCTCTAAATCCCAAGATTATCCTAGGATTAACATATTGTAGGCATAGTTTAATCAAAACATTAGATTGTGAGTCTATTAATAAGAATTCAATCCTCTTTGTCTACCAAGAAAGAATTAAGGAACTGCTAATTCCTTATACCCCACATAACAATGTGGCTTTCTCAACTTTTAAAGGATAAGAGCTATCCATTGGTTTTAGGCACCAAAAAACTGGTGCAACTCCAGATAAAAGTAATCAACCTAATCTCAACTTTAGCATTAATATCACTCATCACCCTAATCCTGCCCATTATCATAACATCACTACAAAACAATAAAATAAGTTATTTTCTGCATCTTATCAAAACAGCCGTAGCTTACGCTTTCGTAATTAGCTTAATTCCAAGTCTACTATTTATTCAATCTAACCAAGAAGCCTTTATTTCCAACTGACACTGAATAACAATCCATACTCTAAAACTCTCCCTAAGCTTTAAACTAGATTTCTTTTCCCTAATATTTATACCAATCGCACTTTTTATCACGTGATCAATTATAGAATTTTCACTATGATATATACACTCAGATCCCTATATCAATCGCTTCTTCAAATACCTCCTGTTATTTCTGATTACCATACTGATCTTAGTAAGTGCTAACAATTTACTCCAACTATTTATAGGCTGAGAAGGAGTTGGCATTATATCCTTCCTATTAATCAGCTGATGACATGGACGAACAGACGCTAATACAGCAGCCCTACAAGCAATACTTTATTACCGTATTGGCGATGTAGGCTTTATTATAATAATAGCCTGATTCATTATCCATCTAAATTCCTGAGAATTCCAACAAATCTTTTTAACTAACCCTAAAAACAGTACACTTCCACTACTTGGTCTCCTTTTAGCTTCAGCAGGAAAATCAGCCCAATTCGGACTTCATCCATGACTTCCATCAGCCATAGAAGGTCCCACCCCAGTATTGGCACTCCTCCACTCCAGCACAATAGTTATAGCCGGGGTATTCACTCTTATTCGCTTTCACCCACTAATAGAAAACAATCCCACTATCCAAACCTTAACATTATGTCTAGGGGCCATCACCACTCTATTTACAGCTACCTGCGCTCTCACACAAAATGATACCAAAAAAATCATTGCACTCTCTACTTCCAGCCAACTAGACCTAATAATAGTGACTATTGGAATTAATCAACCACATCTAGCCTTTATTCATATATGCACACACGCATTCTTCAAAGCAATACTATTCCTATCCTCTGGTTCTATCATCCACAACTTAAGCAATGAACAAGACATTCGCAAAATAGGAGGAGTCTACAAAACAATACCTATTACTTCAACAGCCATCATCATTGGCAGTTTAGCACTCACTAAACGTTGACGTTGTTTATAGCGCTATACTCTTAAACATACGCAGCTGGCCAGACATATGAGGAAAGTTTCTAATAAGCCACTTTGTTTTCTAGCAAAAACCAACCAACCAACTAATAAGCAAACCAAGCAGCAGTAAAGAGTAACTTGAAGAAAATAAAGTCTCTGCAGGGGGATAAAAAATATATATATACTGTGTTTTTATGCAAATAACATCTCACACCTTCTATGTTTGTTTGCCATCTGTGCCCTTCCCCTGCAAGGTATTTTCATAAGTGCCACTATGCCAATTTTTGTTGTAAAAAAACAATTAGCACAGCAGTGTTTAATACCTCACGGGGGAAGGAATCAGTTGGCAAACAAATGTAGGTGTGTGTTATCTGCATAAAAATATGGTATATAAAGAAATTATCATTAATATCCTCAGTGACATAAGCGAAGATACGGTTAGAAGAAAAAGTTGAAGAATTATTCCTTGTAGCAAAGCCAAAGAGATAAAAGAAAGACAAGAGAAAAAAGATAAGGAAATTAGAGGATAATTTTAGAATGTCTAGCATCTAGGTAACAGGAGAAAATACAGTGGACAAAATTAAAGAAATAATTCAAGACAAAGTTTCATCACTGAAGGACAAAAGTTCATATATAAGAAGAGCCCACTGAGTGCTCAGCACAATGGATAAAAATAGAAGACACATATGTAGGAACATCATTGTGAAATTTATGAATTTGGGAGAAAACTGAAAGTCCTATAAGCTTCTAGCATGGGGGAAAATAGTTTCAAACAAAGACTCAAGAATGGCAATGATTTAACAGTGACTCCAGAAACTAGAAGACAATGAACTAATGCCTTCATTCTGAGGGAAAATAATTTCAATCCAAAATTCTATATCCAGTTAAATTACTAATTATCTACGAGGCTAGTGTGAGGGTATAATAAAGACATTTTCTGATATGCAAGGTCTTTAAATAATTACTTCTATTCATCTTTTTTTTTTTTTTTTCCAGGAAGCTATTGGTGGGTATGCTCCTCCTAATAATGGGAGTAGGCCAAGAGAGAGGAATAGAAGAGATACAGGCAACAGGGAATCCAACACAAAAGAGAGGTAAAGGGAGTTACCAAGATAATGGAGTAGGGCTCCTAAGAAGACAACTAGGCAGTAAGCTTATAGAGAAATGAGACCAGCTTGTATTGGATCAGAAGGCTGAGAAAGAGAAAAGCAGTCCCTGACATCCAAGAACTGGCCTGGCATTATCAGCTAGGCCTTGGTGTTGCTAAGAGCTGACCTGGGACTCACAGCTAAGGCTTAGTGTTCTCCTGTTGAACATAATTTCACAGGTCATCATCATTAGACAGGGCCACTCTGTGACCATGATGGATCAAGACAAAAACAGAACAACTTCATAATCATGTTTGAACACAGACAAAAATGTGAACATTGTCCAGGCGAACCATACATCCTCTTCTCCCAGTCAGTATAAGTCACTGCTGTTTCTTTACCATTTACAGTTTTAGCCTCAGTCTAGTCTTTTCTCCTTCTAGATAAGATTTATTAAGATATCCAATTATAGGAGCAGGAGATCAGTGGGATGCAGACCCCAAATTCTCACAAAAAGACCATACTTAATGGTCTGACTGAGACTAGAGGAATCCCGGCGGTCATGGTCCCCAAACCTTCTGTTGGCTCAGGACAGGAACCCTTCCTGAAGACAACTCATTGGACATGAAAGGGACTGGACAGTGGGTGGGAGAGAGATGCTGATGAAGAGTGAGCTATTTGTATCAGGTGGACACTTGAGACTGTGTTGGCATCTCCTGTCTGGAGCGGGGATGGGAGGATAGAAGAGAGTTGGAAGCTGGCAAAATTGTCACGAGAGACTGGAAGGGCTGACTCAGTAGGGGGAGAGCAAGTGGGAGTACGGAGTAAGGTGTATATAAACTTATATGTGACAGTTTGACCTGATTTGTAAACGTTCACTTGACGCTCAATAAAAGTTAATTAAAAAAAAAAAAAAAAGATACCCAATTATAGAATTACTTTCACTTTCTGACAACATTCAAATCCAGGGCAAAGTCCCATTTCCTTGAACCTTCCCCAAAATCATATAATTCAAGCCCGAATCCTATAATAAGTCCTTTCTAATACTTACTGCTGAAAGGCCCCATCGTTCTCTTCATGATGGGCATTCTCCCTCACTGCAATGAAAAATAAACACAGCCTGTTTAACTACAGGTGTGTTCCTGGTGGTCTTTGGCTAGAGGGCATTGACAAGGTTCAGATTTCTTCAAGAAGATTAAATGAATAGACTACCAAATGTGTTTGAATACACTGAGAGGGAATTTATACAGCTGAAGGACAGTATGGTGTTAATCAGTGATAAATATACAGAAAACTGTGCAAATGAAAAAAAACAGAATATATATAAATTCCTGGAAACACAACATTTTGTAAGTCAGAGCAAAGTAATTACATGGCTCAGGTGTGACTAACCTTTACATATTTGTAATAATGTAAATATCAAATTCCGATCTAACCAAAATTATGGCATGATGCTATTAAGTAGATGGAGGGACAAGAAGTATGTGTTTAGTGAATGGAGGTCCAAAAGAAATATAAATTCTCATCTTTTGCAGTGGGACGTAAACAGATCAGGCCTAAAACTGAAAAATCAAGAAGTAGCATTATAAGCCTATTACATAGGATATGAAGATACAGCTGAATCTGCTGAAGAGTTGAAAATTATTTCCTCGGAGGCATGGAAAATGGGATGAGGGAGAAAGAAGACTGCTCTTTTTCCTTACAAGTCTTGTGGTGTTATTCTACTCTTTATATGATGTGTATAAATAAAAATGAAATTAAATATTTACTACAAGCAAAAATCAGATAATGTAGCTTAGACTTGATGAGGTAAATCTATGGTACAATGGCAAGAACACTGGAGTGGTAGCCCCCAAAACACATATCTCCCCAGGGATATAAAAAATAAAAACAAAAAACAAAATAGTCTGTGAGTGCAATCTGAGAGATAAGACCAATTCGAAGTTATTTTTGACACTCATAACTCAACCAATTTTTTCGCACCTTTGTCTAGGGTTGGTCTATCAGTCAGTCTAGGCCAGGTTATGCTACAGAATTAAACAATCCCCAAATATCATAGGTCAAGTCACCGAAAGTTTATTTCTTGCTCTTACAAAGACTCTGGCTCGTCAAGGCAGCTTTCCAAGGCCACTGTTGGTTCAATATTCCTGACTGCTTCCATCGTAAAGCACCTCCATAACATCACGTACTTCAATAATTGCCACAGCAGAGGAAAAAAGAGCTAGAGGGTTTCATACTGGCAATTAGGTGCTCCAGGGTGGAAGGAACATGTGTCACTTATGCCCACAATCTACCTCCAAGCCACTAGGCAAGGCCAGTTTGAAACCCAAAGTCAGGTTTCCTGGCTATTCTGTGTAGTAGTAGCCTCGGTGGACTCCAGTCAGAGAGTGCTCAAGATAGCTCTTGAGCTCCCAAGTGAGAGTCTTTGGCCCTGTTGCCTCTGACTCTCTTCTGTCTCACCTGGCACTCCCTATGCTAAATGAGCAATTGCTATTGAAAGGGCAGGAGATCCCTGAGATGGCTAAACCCTTGTGTTGGAGCCTTGGTCAGGGCTTCCTCTAGTGAGAAAGGGAGCAGTTGCTCAGATGAAGTAGCCTGGATGTATAGAAGCTTTGCTCATTCTCTTCAGAATTGCCATGCTCCTTTACCTTATGAAGGTTCATGACCTTAGAAATTTAAACAGTTTCCAACTGTGGTAAAGACTTTTCACCACATACCCTCACCTATAATTAGTTATTAAGTATACCACCTATTCTTAGCTATCCTTGCCATCTGGGCACATGGAAGAATTATAATTCCTTGCTCCCCTTGTAGTTGAGCAGGATCATATGACTAGTTCTGACCAAAAATTGTGGGACGCATGTCACTTGTGGCCTGCAGCATCTAATTGCCATGCTATATCTGACTCTAAACTGATAAAACCCGTTGCCATCGAGATAAAGACAGGTCTATTTGGTCTTACCCTACAGTGAACCTCTAGCTCTTCTAGAACTAAACTAATCACTCCAGGGTGGTGCCTGATCCAAACAACAGAAGATCTGGGGCTTGCAAAAACAGTTTGAAAAACATATAGGATACAGCCTCCATAATAGGTTTGATGCATTTTGAAAGTACTTTTTTTCTGTTCCTTTTCATTCCTTCTTTCCCCATTGATAACAAGTACAACTTTTTAAAATGCTTTCACTTTGAAAGAAGCACTGAGCTTAAAAATCAGATAGTGAGGTATACCACCCACCTCTAATAGAAGCCTTTGATGCATTGCTTGAGTTTGAGTCAGTGCATCCAAAGACACTTTCAGGAGCAGCTCCATCTTTTTTAAATTTCGAAAATCTCGTTCTTTCTCTCTTTGCTTACGAGAAAGTTCATCATGGTAGTTCTGTTTGTCAATGAGACGGTTTCGTAAATTGAGATCCAAGATCCCTCTGTTTCAGGTAAAGGGAGAAAATGAAAGCGAATCGGCACCAGCTTTCCTTCATGTTTTTCATATACATACAGAAGTATTCTCATGTTAGAACTCTTAAATCATAAACAACGTGAAAAGCAATGTTGTGACTTGGTATCATTTAGAGCCATAGTCTTATAAAAACCTATGTATAATAACAGACTGGCAGAGACCGAAGCCCAGTTTTCATGAAATTTTACATAAAAATAGGAAGTAAAACTCTCCCAAGGAACAACACTCCAAAATTGCTCCCATTAGGAAAAAACCACGATTGCCTCAAAAATCTATTCATTTGTTGAAAAAATCTCTGAACAACACACTCCAGTGATTTAAGTTTCTACAGGCACATTTCAGACTCATACAACATACAATAGATTGTGTCTTTAAGATTTAGGCACAAGGAATTGAGGGAAAAGATAAGCAAAAAAGGAGAAAAAAAAAACTTCAAATGTTTATTTAATAGCATTTTAAAATTAATTATAAAAATCCATTTACAATTTTACATAAATGTTTATTGAATTAACATAAAACTGTTTGAGATTCTGTTTTTAGTTCTCAAATATAAATCCAAGGAAAATTTAGATGACAGGACACATATAAATTTAACCAACCAACCTTTCAGTTAGTGAAGTTGCTTCGTTCTCTTTGGTTAGTTCCAATAGCTTGATCAATTGGCTGTTTTCTCGTTCCTTGATTTCAAGTAAGGCTCGTTTCCCTTCAGCTTCTTTTATTACATCCGCTTTCTCTTCCATTACAGCATTAATTTTGGTTTCAACTTTCTTTAGGGAGTCATTTAGCTCCTTGAGTTCATGTTCTAAGACAACTTTTTTCTTTTCCATTTCTCTTGGGGGAAAAAACATACATAACGTGTGTGCATGCATTTTTTCTGAAATTTTCAGGAGTTAAAATACATACTGTTTTGTCATATTACAAAGCACATGTTTGCCTTATTCTTAGCCCATCCTGTCTTCACCTATGCTTACTTCCTTATTAGGCAGCAAAAGAGCTAGTCATGAATTTAATGAGCTCAGATCAGAAGTGGGGTGAAGACAGCAGATGAATAGGACTTAGAAGGCCTCTCTATTGAGTGCCACTGAGGGCAGGAATTTGCCCAGCCTCCCCTCTTCTCCCCCTCTGCTACCCCACCCCATGTGGTTCTATCTCCTGGGATTCCACCTTCATCTTGACCAGCCTTCCAGTGCTGACCAGAATGTCTCAATTTTGATGCTGGTGGGTTTGGCTTTTAGAACCATTACTAGTGCCTGGTCCTTTTCTTCTTCTTCTTTTAAGGTCAGTTACCATAGCAGTCATACTATTTCTCCAGAATTTTTGTATGTTCACTTATGTTTACCTTTTTTTTGGTTCCTCTAACACCCATGAATTTCCTCAGCGACCTCTGCATCCAAACATACTTTGAATGATTGAGGATGTTTTACATTTGAATAGGTGGCAAAGTGAGGAGTTACTATCATTTTGGCTTTAGGGTGCTAGCTGGTTGACATACTTCCAGGCCATGAAATTCTACAAAATTCAAATAATTTATCTCTTGCACAGCTCTATTAAATTCAATAGGAATCCTCCACAGAGACATGATTTATAAATTGGAAAGAGAATCTTGTTCCATACTTATGACATAAACAAGTATAAAAAAAACAGTATGGATGATAATAATTTGCCACACTACTTTCTTCTAATGAACTTATTACACACAACCCAGACAAGGCAAAAAGAAGATACTTCTAAAATCATAATAGTAATTTGATGGGTTTTCAATAGAATTTGTTGTGTCCAGTGGTTAATTTAACCACATAACTTGGGGAAGGTGGGTTGAGAGGGATTTAAAATAAAAATATTAAATCATACACTTTTTTGCGTGCAATTTTTTCTATCTCTTTTCCAATTTGTACAGGAATGGCTTGATGGTGGACCACGTCATCCTGGTAAAGAAATAGAATCATGTTAAATTACGTAGTCTTGGACCTGAAGCACTTAAAAACCCATCCACTGCCATTGAGTCGATTCGGTCTCACAGCAACCCTATAGGACAGAGTAGAACTGCCCCATAGAGTTTCCAAGGAGCACCTGGTGGATTCGAACTGCCAAACTCCTGATTAGGAGCCATAGCACTTAACCACTGCGCCACCATGGTTTCTCTGAAGCACTCAGACAAGTAAATTAGAGGATTGAGAAAAGAACTATAATATGCTTAACTCTTACTGTATGCCTTGTACCATGTAATTATTTCACTTAATACTCACAATGATCTTATAATATAGTTATGGCTTTCATCATTTTCGACGGGAGGTAAGTGAACGTAACACATACTGTTGTCTACCCAGATTCCCTTTCTGGAAGTACACACAATACAAGTAGTATACCTTTAGGCTGATCTGATATTCCAACAATTCTTCCAGCTCTTTCTGCTCCTTCAGTGATTGTTTTTGCTTAGATGTCGAATCTTCTCGTAAGTTTTTAATTTCTAATTTCTTCTGCATTGTTTCTTTACGTAATTCTTCAGTGCTTTCTTTCAATATTTTCATCTTCTTCTCCATCTCCTTCAAAAGTCGTGAAAATTATCAGGTTATATAGAGTCACAACAAACATTTATGTACTTAAAACCTGCATCAAATTTTCACCATTTTGATTGTTTTGAAGTTCATAAACTGTTTTGTACAAAGTTAGATGCAACTTAAAATTTCTGACATCTTCAGTAAAGGCATGACAATTATACTTCATACATTCAATGCTATTCATTAGATTTGAATTCTTATTTTTTACTAGTGCTCCTTTCTATTCTCCCATATTTTAAGTGTTTACTTTTTCTGTTAATTTTTATTTCATATTAAAAATCACTAATGAAAGTTTCCAGTCTATTTTCTAGTAGTTTTGTGATTTGACAAAATCAGGTGCAAATAATGTTTGAATATCTGGCTTATAGTTAACCTAATTACATATGGAAATGATTAGGGAGTTCACATTTGGAATACTCAATCCTTCTTACTCCTTAATCCCCACTTTCTTATTAATATTACTTCCCTAGATCATGCACATTCTCCCCAAATGCACCCCATCCCAAACTCATTGTTGTCGTTAGGTATTGCCCAGTTGGTTCCGACTCATAGTGACTCCATGTACAAGGGAATGAAACACTGCCCAGCCCTGCACCATCCTCACAATTGTTGTTAAACTTCAGCCCATTATTGCAGGCACTGTGTCAATCCATCTTGTGGAGGGCCTTCCTCTTTTTCTCTGATCCCCTACCAACCATGATGTCCTTCTCCAGGGACTGGTCCCTCTTGACAACCTGTACAAAGTATGTGAGATGTAGTCTCACCATCCTCACTTCTGTTTTTTTTTTTTTTTTAATTTTTATTGTGCTTTAAGTGAGAGTTTACAAAATCAAGTCAGTCCGTCATACAAAAATCTATACACACCTTGTTATATACTCCTAACTGCTCTCCCATAATGAGATAGCACACTCCTTCCCTCCACTCTCTCTTTTCATGTCCATTTGGGCAGCTTCTGGCCCCCTCTGCCCTCTCATCTCCTCTCCAGACAAGAGATGCCAACACAGTCTCATGTGTCTACTTGATCCAAGAAGCCCATTCTTCGCCAGTATCATTTTCCATCCCATATTCCAGTACAATCCCTCTCTGAAGAGTTGACCCCAGGAATGTTTCCTGTCTTGGGCTAACAGAAGGTCTGGGGACCATGACCTCCAGGGTCCTTCTAGTCCCAGTCTGACCATTAAGTCTGGTCTTTTTACGAAAATTTCGGGTGTGCCTCCCACTGCTCTCCTGCTCCCTCAGGGGTTCTCTGTTGTGTTCCTTGTCAGAGCAGTCATCAGTTGTGGCTGGGCACCAGCTAGTTCCTCTGGTCTCAGGCTGATATACTCTCTGGTTTATGTGGTCTTTTCTGTCTCTAAGGCTCATAGTTACCATCTGCCTTTGGTGTTCTTCATTATTCCTTGCTCCAGGTGGGTTGAGACCAACTGATGCATCTTAGATGGCCATTTGCTAGCATTTAAGACCCCAGATGCCACTCTCCAAAGTGGGATGCAGAATGTTTTCTGAATAGATTTTATTATGCCAATTGACTTAGATGTCCCCCGAAGCCATGGTCCCCAAACCCCCGCCCCAGCTTCACTGGCCATCGAAGCATTCAGTTTATTCAGGAAACTTCTTTGCTTTTGGTTTAGTCCAGTTGTGTTGACCTCTCCTGTATTGTGTGTTGTCTTTCCCTTCACCTAAAATAAAACTTATTTACTATCTAAGTAGTGAAAACTCCTCCCCCACCCCCCACCGTCGTAACCATCAAAGAATATTTTCTTCTCTTTTTAAACTATTTCTCGAGTTCTTATGATAGTGGTCTTATACAATATTTGTCCTTTTGCAACTGACTAATTTCACTCAGCATAATGTCTTCCAGATTTCTACATGTTATGAAATGTTTCATGCATTCATCATTGTTCTTTAGCAATGCATAGTATTCCATTGTCTGAATACACCATAATTAATTTATCCATTC
Source organism: Elephas maximus indicus (assembly GCF_024166365.1). NCBI lineage: Eukaryota > Metazoa > Chordata > Mammalia > Proboscidea > Elephantidae > Elephas > Elephas maximus. The sequence continues at coordinate 46,946,997 of NC_064826.1, read as the reverse complement.
ATCTGTTGATGGGCAGCTTGGTTGCTTCCACCTTTTTGCTATTGTAAACAGTGCTGCAATGAACATGGGTGTGCATATATCTGTTTGTGTAAAGGCTCTTATTTCTCTAGGATCTATTCCAAGGAGTGTGATTGCTGGATATTATGGTAGTTCTATTTCTAGTCTTTTAAGGAAGTGGCAAATCGATTTCCAAAGTGGTTGTACCATTTTACATTCCCACCAGCAGTGTATAAGTGTTCTAGTCTCTACACAATCTCTCCAACATTTATTATTTTGTGTTTTTTGGGTTAATGCCAGCCTTGTTGGAGTGAGATAGAATCCCACTGTAGTTTTGATTTGCATTTCTCTAATGGCTAATGATCGTGAGCATGTCCTCATGTGTTTGTTAGCTACCTGAATGTCTTCTTTAGTGAAGTGCCTGTTCATATCCTTTGCCCATTTTTTAACTGGGTTATTTGTCTTTTTGCAGTTGAGTTGTTGCAGTATCGTGCAGATTTTAGAGATCAGGCGCTGATCAGAAATGTCATAGCTAAAAACTTTTTCCCAGTCTGTAGGTAGTCTTTTTACTCTTCTGGTGAAGTCTTTGGATGAGCATAGGTGTTTGATTTTTAGGAGCTCCCATTTATCTGGTTTCTCTTTTGTATTTTTAGTAAAGTTTTGTAAAAAATTTTTTGTAAAATTTTGCTGAAGATCATTCAAAAATGGCTGCAGCAGTATATCAACAGGGAACTTTCAGAAATTCAAGCCGGTTTCAGAAGAGGACGTGGAACCGGGGATATCGTTGCTGATGTCAGATGGATCCTGGCTGAAAGCAGAGAATACCAGAAGGATGTTTACCTGTGTTTTATTGACTATGCAAAGGCACTCAACTGTGTGGATCATAACAAATCATGCATAAAGTTGCGAAGAATGGGAATTCCAGAACACTTAATTGTGCTGCTCATGAGGAACCTTTACATAGATCAAGGGGCAGTTGTTTGGACAGAACGAGGGGATACTGCTTGGTTTAAAGTCAGGAACGGTGTGCATCAGGTTGTATTCTTTCACCATACCTATTCAATTTGTATGCTGAACAAATAATCCAAGAAGCTGGGCTATATGAAGAAGAACAGGGCATCAGGATTGGAGGAAGATTCATCAACAACCTGCATTATGCAGATGACACAACCTTGCTCACTGAAAGTGAAGAGGACTTGAAGCACTTACTGGTGAAGATCAAAGACCTTCAGTATGGATTGCACCTCAACATAAAGAAGACAAAAGTCCTCACAACTGGACCAATGAGCAACATCATGATAAACGGAGAAAAGATTGAAGTTGTCAAGGATTTCATTTTAGTTGGATCCACAATCAACAGCCATGGAAGCAGCAGTCAAGAAATCAAAAGACGCATTGCATTGGGTAAATCTGCTGCAAAGGACCCCTTTAAAGTGTTGAAGAGCAAAGATGTCACCTTGAAGACTAAGGTGCGTCTGACCCAAGCCATGATATTTTCAATCACATCATATCCATGTGAAAGCTGGACAATGAATAAGGGAGGCCAAAGAAGAATTGACGCCTCCGAATTGTGGTGTTGGCATAGAATATCGACTATACCATGGACTGCCAGAAGAACGAACAAATCTGTCTTGGAAAAAGTACAACCAGAATGCTTCTTAGAAGCAAGGATGGTGAGACTGTGTCTTACATACTTTGGACGTGTTGTCAGGAGGGATCAGTCTCTGGAGAAGGACATCGTGCTTGGCAGAGTACAGGGTCAGCAGAAAAGAGGAAGGCCCTCAACGAGGTGGATTGACACAGTGGCTGCAACAATGGGCTCAAGCGTAACAATGATTGTAAGGATGGCGTAGGACCGGGCAGTGTTTCATTCTGTTGTGCATAGGGTCGCTATGAGTCGGAACCGACTGGACGGCACTTAACAACAACAACAACCAGTTATCTGGTTTCTCTTTTGCATTTTTAGTAAGGTTTTGTATACTGTTTATACCATGTATTAGGGCTCCAAGCTTTGTCCCTATTTTTTCTTCCATGATCTTTATCATTTCAGATTTTACTTTTAGGTCTTTGATCCATTTTGAGTTAATTTTTGTGCATGGTGTGAGGTATGGGTCTTGCTTCATCTTTTTGCAGATGGATATCCGGTTATGCCAGCACCATTTGTTAAAAACAGTGTCTTTTCCCCAATTAACTGATTTTGGCCTTTGTCAAATATCAACTGCTCATATGTGGATGAATTTATGTCTGGATTCTCAGTTCTGTTCCATTGGTCTATGTATCTGTTGTTGCACCAGTACCAAGCTGTTTTGACTAGAGTGGCAGTATAATAGGTTCTAGAATCATGTAGAGTGAGGCCTCCTACTTTGTTCTTCTTTTTCAGTAATGCTTTATTTTTCCGGGGCCTCTTTTTCTTCCATATGAAATTGGTGATTTGTTTCTCCATCTCATTAAAAAATGTCGTTGGAATTTGGATCAGAATTGCATTGTATCTATAGACGGCTTTTGGTAGAATAGACATTTTTATAACGTTAAGTCTTCCTATCCATGAACAAGGTATGTTTTTCCACTTGTGTAAGTTTCTTGGTTTCTTGGAGTAGTGTCTTGTAGTTTTTTTGTATAGGTATTTTACCTCTCTGGTAAGATGTATTCCTAAATATTTTATCTTCTTGGGGGCTGCGGTACATGGTATTGATTTGGTGATTTCCTCCTCGATGTTCTTTTTGCTGGCATAGAGGAATCCAACTGATTTTCGTATGTTTATCTTGTATCCCAATACTCTGCTGAACTCTTCTATTAGTTTCAGTGGCTTCCTTGACGATTCTTTAGGGTTTTCTGTGTATAAGATCATGTCATCTGCAAATAGAGATACTTTTACTACTTCCTTACCAATCTGGATGCCCTTTGTTTCTTTATGTAGTCTAATTGCTCTGGCTAGGACCTCCAGCACAATGTTGAATAAGAGCAGTGGTAAAGGGCATCCTTGTCTGGTTCCTGATCTCAAGGGGAATGCTTTCAGAATCTGTCCATTTAGGATGATGTTGGCTGTTGGCTTTGTATAAATGCCCTTTATTATGCTGAGGAATTTTCCTTCTATTCCTATTTTGCTGAGAGTTTTTATCATGAATGGGTGTTGAACTTTGTCAAATGCCTTTTCTGCATCAATCGATAAAATCATGTGGTTCTTGTCTTTCGTTTTATTTATATGAAAAAAAAAGTTTTTTGTTTTTTTTTTTAAAATATGAAGGATTACATTAATTGTTTTTCTAATGTTGAACCATCCCTTCATACCTGGTATGAATCCCACTTGGTCATGGTGAATTATTTTTTTGATGTGTTGTTGAATTCTACTGGCTAGAATTTTGTTGAGGATTTTTGCATCTAGGTTCATGAGGGATATAGGTCTGAAATTTTCTTTTTTTGTGGCGTCTTTACCTGGTTTTGATATCAGGGATATGCTGGCTTCATGGAATGTATTTGGGAGTATTCCGTCCTTTTCTATTCTCTGAAATACCTTTAGTAGTAATGGTGTTAACTCTTCTCTGAAAGTTTCGTAGAACTCTGCAGTGAAGCCATCCGGGCCAGGGCTTTTTTTTTTTTTGTTGGAAGTTTTTTGATTACGTTTCGAATCTCTTTTTTTGTTATGGGCCTATTTAGTTGTTCCACTTTTGTTTGTGTTAGTTTAGGTGGGTAGTGTGTTTCTAGGAATTCATCCATTTCTTCTAGGTTTTCAAATTTGTTAGAGTACAATTTTTCATAGTACTCTGATATGATTCTTTTAATTTCAGTTGGGTCTGTTGTGATATCACGATCCATCTCATTTCTTATTTGGGTTATTTGCTTTCTATCCTGTTTTTCTTTTGTCAGGCTGGCCAATCGTTTACCAATTTTGTTGATTTTTTCAAAGAACCAGCTTTTGGTCTTGTTAACTCTTTGAATTGTTTTCCTGTTCTCTAACTGGTTTAATTCTGCTCTAATTTTTATTATCTGCTTTCTTTTGTTGCTCTCTTTCTATTTGTTCAAGTTGTAGGGATAATTCTTTGATTTTGGCCCTTTCTTCTTTTTGTATGTGTGCATTTATTGATATAATTTGACCTCCGAGCACTGCTTTCACTGTGTCCCAAAGGTTCTGATAGGAAGTGTTTTCATTCTCACTGGATTCTGTGAATTTCTTTATTCTATCCTTAATGTCTTCTATAATCCAATCTTTTTTGAGCAGGGTATTGTTCAGTTTCCAAGTATTTGATTTCTTTTCCATGCCTTTTCTGTTATTGATTTCTACTTTTATGGTCTTATGGTCAGAGAAGATGCTTTGTAATATTTCAATGTTTTGGATTCTGCTAAGGCTTGCTTTATGACCTAATATGTGGTCTGTTCTAGAGCATGTTCCATGTGCACTAGAAAAGAAAGTATACTTGAGTGCTGTTGGGTGGAGAGTTCTGTATATGTCTCTATGGTCAAATTGGTTGACTGTAGCATTTAGATCTTCCGTGTCTTTATTGAGCTTCTTACTGGATATCCTGTCCTTCACTGAAAGTGGTGTGTTGAAGTCTCCTACTATAATTGTGGAGCTGTCTATCTCATTTTTCAGTGCTGTTAGTGTTTGTTTTATGCGTCTTGCAGCCCTGTCATTGAGTGCATAAATATTTAATATGGTTGTATCCTCCTAGTAAATTGTCCTTTTAATCATTATATAGCGTCATTCCTTATCCTTTGTGGTGGATTTAACTTTAACGTCTATTTTGTCAGAAATTAATATTGCCATTCCTGCTCTTTTTTGATTGTTGTTTGTTTGGTGTATTTTTTTCCATCCCTTGAGTTTTAGTTTGTTTGTGTCTCTAAGTCTAAGGTGTGTCTGTTGTAGGCACCATTTAGTTGGATCATGTTTTTTTTTAATCCATTCTGCAACTCTCTCTCTTTTTATTGATGCATTTAGTCCATTTACAGCCAATGTAATTATGGACAGGTAGGAGTCTAGTGCTGTCATTTTGATGCCTTTTTTTGTGTGTCATTGACAGTTTCATTTTTCCACTTACTTTTTGTGCTGAGACATTTTTCTTTGTAAATTATGTGTTCCTCTTGTTCATGTAGTTGAATTTGTTTTTGCTGAGTCTTTATGTTTACCTTTGTTTTTATTTTGAAGTGCGGGATTGTTAGTCTTCTCTGTGGTTACCTTAATATGTACCCCTATTTTTCTGAGTATAAACCTAACTTGTATCTCCCTATATCACCTTGATTGCCTCTCTGTATGGAAGATCTATGCCTACTTTATTTAGTCCCTCTTTATTGATTATTGTCAACTTTTACATGATGACATCACTGATTCTCTGTTTTGAGCATTTTTGTTTTAATCTTATTTTATGTTTGTAATTTCCCTGAGTTGATATCTGGATGCTCTGTTTTGTGTCCTAGTATCGTTTTGATATCTGATATTATTGATTTTCTAACCAGAGAATTCCTTTTAGTATTTCTTGTAGTTTTGGTTTGGTTTTTGAAAATTCCCTAAGCTTGTGTTTATCTGTAAATGATTTAATTTCACCTTCATATTTGAGAGACAGTTTTGCTGGATATATATTCTTGGCTGGCAATTTTTCTCCTTCAGTGCTCTATATATGTCACCACTGCCTTCTTGCCTGCACAGTTTCTGCTGAGTAGTCCAAACTTATTGATTCTTCTTCGTAGGTGAGTTTTCACTTATCCCTGGCTGCTCCTAAAATTTTCTCTTTATCTTTGGTTTTGGAAAGTTTGATGATAATATGTCTAGGTGACTTTCTTTTGGGATCTACCTTGTATGGGGTTCAATGAGCATCTTGGTAGATATCCTTTCATCTTTCATGATGTCAGGGAAGTTTTCTGCCAGCAAATCTTCAACAATTCTCTCTGTATTTTCCGTTATCCCTCCCTGTTCTGGTATTCCAATCATGCGCAAGTTATTGTTCTTGATAAAGTCCCACCTGATTCTTAAGTTTCTTCATTTTTTAAAAACTCTTTTATCTGGTTTTTCTTCAAATATATTGGTGTCAAGTGCCTTATCCTCCATCTCGCCAATTCTACATTCCAGTTCCTCAATTCTGTTCCTCTAACTTCCTATTGAGTTGTCTAATTCCATGATTTTATTGCTAATCTTTTCAATTTCTGAATGCTGTCTCTCTATGGATTCTTGCAGCTTATTAAATTTTTCATTATGTTCTTGAATAATCTTTTTAATTTTTTGAACTGCTTTATCTGTGTGTTCCTTGGATTTTTCTGTATATTGCCTGATCTCGTTTCCGATGTCTTGAAGCCTTCTGTATGTTAATGTTTTGTATTCTGCATCTGGCAATTCCAGGAATACATCTTCATCCGGGAGAGTCCTTGATTCTCTGTTTTGGGAGTTTGTTGAAGCAATCATGGTCTACTGCTTTACGTGATTTGATATCGACTGCTGTCTCTGAGCCATCTATAAGTTATTGTAATAATTTATTTTATGTTTGCTTACTGTGTCCTACCTTCTTCCTTTGTTTTGTTTCAATATACCCAAATAGGCTATTAGAGTGTGCTAACTTGATCACTGGAGCCTTTGAAGCACTAATGTCCTATTACCAGGTGTTTCAAGCTGTTACCAGGTATACGAACCTCTGAGTTCATTCACTATTCTTGTATATATTCAGCTCAGGTGTCCTGATAGTCGGTTACCTAGTGTGTGCCATAGGCTCGCACCTACTATCTTAGAGGATTAGTGGTGATGGTTGTATGTGCTGGTTTCTGGTAGCAGCAGTAGGTCACAGTCTGAGGAGGGCAGGGTGCTGACAGCCTTCCCCCCCAAATGTCAGTGAGAAAGGAGTGCCTCTGTTCTCTAGAGTGCTCTGGTGGGTGAGCTCTGTAGCCATACCTTAGGCACCCAATGCTTATATCTGTAAAGGCTGGTAGGCACCACTGTCCTCAGATCCCTTTTGCGGGCGGTCTGGTGGCATGGATGGAGCCTCAGCCCTCAGGCCCATGCTGTGGGTAGGTGAAGGCTCTGTTTAATATGCTGAGTGGTTTCAGATCTCCAAAACCTGCCTCTCCACTGCACAGCTGAAACAATTATAACAGATTTGCCCTTGGATTATAATAGCCACCTGGTTCCATGTAAGGATGAAAGCCAAAGTCTGTGGATTGCTTATACCTGAACTGGAACTGCTTGTGCTCTGAGCTTCCAGTTTAGGGGAGTTGAAAAGTATTTTTCCCATGTTTGTTAATTTGCTTCTTTTCCCAGGCCAGAAGAATGGGTCAGAGAGGGCACAACATGTTCTATCTCAGGCCCAGGGAATTCAACTGCTATTGAAGTCGGCTGAGGTAGAGGGGGGAGGGATAAGATAGGAGAGTATTTTCAGAAGAAGGAGCTGTTAGATCCAACTGGTAAATTAGACAAAACCACTTATCTTGTGCCAAGAGTGCTGTTTCATCTCAGATTCCAGAGGCGTGTGTAGCCTGTGTATGCTGGCTGGCTCCCCACCAAGATGGCCCCAGGGGGTTAGGGCTGGTCCCGCACTTGCCTTCTTTAGCTGAAGCAGCTTTGTCCTAAACCCCATAGCCAGACCCACAGCTGTCACACCAGGGGGTAGGGATACCAGCACTTCATTTGCCTTTTTTCACTGAAGCAGCTACTTCCTAAATGCCACAGCCAGCCCTACTGTAGACACACCACAGGGTCAGGGATGTGCCACTTTGCTTGCCTTCTTTTGCTGAATCTTCTGTGTCTCAGGAGACTACCATCAGCCCTGCTGCATTTGTGTGAAAGAATGGCACCAAGGTGCAGTGTGGTGTGGTGCGGGCTCAGCAACTTGTCGCTGCTTCTGCATTGTCTCTTGCTCCCCGTCACTCAGATCGATTCCTTAGTTCTGTGTTTGATGATCAGAGTTCAAAGACTGTCATATATGTAATTGATTCACTTATTTTTGGGGGTCTTTGTTGCAAGAGGGTTCAGTGGAAGCTTCTGACTAGTTAGCCATCTTAGCCTCACCTCCCCAAGATCTCCATCCTCACTTCTGAGGAGCATTCTGGCTGTACTTTTTCCAAGAAAGATTTGTCTGTTCTTTAGGCAGTCCATGATACATTCAATGTTCTTTGACAACACCATAATTCAAAGGCATCAATTCTTCTTTGGTCTTCCTTATTCATCATCCAGCTTTCGCATACATATGAGGCTGTTGAAAATGCCATGGTTTGGGTCAGGTGCACCTTAGTCTTCAAGGTGACATCTTTGCTTTTTAACACTTTAAAGAGGTCTTTTGCAGCAGATTTGTCCAATATAAAGCATTGCTTGATTTCTTGACTGCTGCTTCCATGGGTGTTGACTGTGGATCCAAGTAAAATGAAATCCTTGGCAGCTTCAATCTTTTCTTCATTTATCATGATGTTGCTTATTTGTCCAGTTGTGGGGATTTTTGTTTTCTTTATGTTGAGGCGTGATCCATACGGAAGGCTGTGGTCTTTGATCTTCATCAGAAAGTGCTTCAAGTCTTCTTCACTTTCAGCAAACAAGGCTGTGTCATCTGTATAACACAGGTTATTCCTCCAATCTTGATGCCTCATTCTTCTTCATATGGTCCAGCTTCTTGGATTATCTGCTCAGCATACATATTGAATAAGTATGGTGAAAGGATATAACCCTGATGCACACTTTTCCTGACTTTAAATCACACATTATTCCCTTGTTCTGTTTGAATGACTGCCTCTTGATCTATGTACAGGTTCCTCATGACCACGATTAAGTGTCCTGGAATTCCCATTCTTCGTAACGTTATCCATAATTTGTTATGATCCACACAGTCAAATGCCTTTTCAGAGTCAATAAAATACAGGTAAATACCTTTCTGGTATTCTCTGCTTTCAGCCAGGATCCATCCGACAACAGCATTAATATCTCTTGTTCCATGTCCTCCTCTGAATCCGGCTTTTCTGGCAGTTCCCTATTGATGTACTGCTGCAGCTGCTTTTGAATGATCTTCAGCAAAATTTTACTTGACAGTGATACTGATGCTATTGTTCAATAATTTTTGCATCCCGTTGGATCACCTGTCTTTGGAATAGGCATAAATATGGATCCTTTCCAGTTGGTTGGCCAAGTAGCTATCTTCCAAATTTCTTGGCATAGGTGAGTGAGCACTTCCAGCACTGTATCCATTTATTGAAACATCTCAGTTGGTATTCTGTCAATTCCTGGAGCCTTGTTTTTCACTAGTTCCTTCAGTGCAGCTTGGACCTCTTCCATCAGTACCATCAGTTCCTGATCATATACTACTTCCTGAAATAACTGAACATTGACCAATTCTTTTTGGTATAGTGACTCTGTGTATTCCTTCTATCTTCTTTTGATGTTTCCTGCGCCATTTAATGTTTTCCTGGTTTCAATATTGCAACTTGAGGCTTGAATTTTTTCTTCAGTCCTTTTGGCTTGAGAAATGCTGAGCGTGTTCTTCCCTTTTTGTTTTCTAATTCCAGGTCTTTGCACATGTCATTATAATACTTTACTTTGTCTTCTCGAGCCATCCTTTGAAATCTTCTGTTCAGCTCTTTTACTTCATCATTTCTTCCATTTGCTTTAGCTACTCAACATATATGAGCAAGTTTCAGAGCCTCTTCTGACATCCATTGTGGTCTTTTCTTTCTTCCTGTCTTTTTAACGACCTTTTGCTTTCTTCATGTATGATGTCCTTGATGTCATTCCACAACTAGTCTGGTCTTTGGTCATCAGTATTCAGTGTGTCAAATTTATTCTTGAGATGGTCTCTAAATTCATAAATGTTCTTTTTCCCCCAGATATGATTATCTGGAGAGTGTCTTAATTATGGGAGAGATGCCTTCTTGTACTCAGGAAGTCTACTCATTAGTAATGATTAGGTAGATGGATATACTTAGTCTGCTCTGGGCTTTTTGCTTGTCTTCTCTGCTGCTGGGAAAGGGTAAAATTGGTGACCATATGATCTGGAGTTAAAATGCTTTTTCCTATAAAATCTGTGTTATAAATGGTGGTTAGGTATACTTACATTGAATTAATAGTATTTTACTCTAGCTTAAACAGTTTTTTTGTGGGACGGCCTTGGAACTAAACGACCACCAATACACTTTTAAAATATAACCATTCAGAAGATGGAAACAAAGACAATTTTGATGAACTTTCTGTTTAATCTGTGATTGTTGTTGTTGTTAGGTGCTGTCAAGTCAGCTCCAACTCATAGCTGCCCCATATATAAAAGAGCAAAGCAATGCCCAGTCCTGGGCCATCCTCACAGTCAACAATATGTTTGAGCCCACTGTTGCAGCCATTGTATCAATCCATCTCATTGAGGATCTTCCTCTTTTTTACTTACCCTCTATTTTACCAACCATGATGTCCTTCTCCAGGGACTGATCCCTCCTGATAACATCTCCAAAGTAAGTAAGACGAAGTCTCGGTACCCTTGCTTCCAAGGAGCACTCTGGCTATACTTCTTCCAAGGCAGATGGATTTGTTCTTCTGTCAGTATATTCAATATTCTTCACCAACAACCTAGTTCAAGGTCTTCTTTATTCATTGTCCAGCCTTCACATACCTATGAGGTGACTGACAATACCATAACTTCGGTCAGGTACACCTCAGTCCTCAAAGTGATATCTTTGCTTTTTAACACTTTAAAGAGGTCTTTTGCAGCAGATTTGCCCAATGCAATAAATCATTTGATTTCCTGACTTCTGCTTCCATAGGCATTGGTTGTGGTTCCAAGTAAAATGAAATTCTTGACAACTTCTGATAGATCTACTTTACAATAAATCACAAAAAATGGCCACAAATTCATCCTATTCCTTTATGCATGCCCCTTTGCAATGTGACTTTGTCATTTTTCCCATTAAGAAGTAGGGATATTTCTCTGTGCCTTGAATCTAGACTTGGCCTTGTGACCTGCTTTGACCAACGGGATATTAGCAAAAATTATTTAAGCAGAGGCTCAAGAACTGCTTGTGTGTTGGAGTTTTCCCTCTCTTGCCACCATGTGAACAAACCAGGCTAGTCTGCTGGATGATGACAGACATGTGGTTTTCGCCCCAGTTGACAGCTGGTCACCCCAGTTGACATCTCCAGACATGTGAGTGAATCCCTGTAGACCAACTAGCCTGCCAACTGGAAGGATGACAGATGAATGAAGCTATCCTACATCACCCAGCTCCAACTGAGCCAGCTCAGACCAGAAGAATTCAGGACCATGAAGAATAACAAATGGTTGTTGTTTTAAGCCACTAAATTTTGGGGTGGTTTGCTATACAGCAAGAGATAATTTTGCTTCATAAAAATTTCTTGTAATAAGCTTGAAGTGGTCAGGAAGCTATGAAGGTAACATCTATAGCAAAAGTAATGTATTTAAGTGCCAACCGCAATCTTTTTTTTTTTTTTTTTTCTTGGAAGCAAAGCAGATATTGTCCAACTAAACACAGCCTGAACTAGATGCCAAATAGCTACAGTCTGTAATAGGCACCACTTATATTTACTCAAGGCGTCCCTGGGTGGTACAAACAGTTAAGCATTTGATTATTAGCCAAAAGTTGGCTGTTCGAGCCCACCCAGAGGTGCCTTGGAAGACAGGCCTGGTGATCTGCTTCTGAAAGTTCATAGCCTTGAAAACCCTATGGAACACAGTTCTATTCTTCACATATGGGGTCACTAGGAGTCGGAATCAACTCCATGGCAACTAACAACAACAACGTTTATTCAAAGTTTGCACATATTCCTTTCAGCACTACCCACAGTTAAGGCTTTTAGATCTTTCAAATGTTTCAGGGTATAAGTTGTTGTGAAAAACATTAATATTTATAACAATGGATGTTCCAATCCACATGTATTTAACAAATGTTAGATCATCTGACACTTACTCCTGGCTTAGGTATCTTCTCAAATTCCTTTACTATGAGGCTTTTTTCTTCCATTAAGCTTAAAAAAAAAAGAGAGAGAAAAATCAAGCTTGACAAAGTACAAAAGAGTAAGCTATGCAGTAATAACTTTCATTTCCTTTTCTCAGAATGCCCTTCCCATGCTTGTCTGTCAGGCAACCTGGTGTCTGCTTTATGATGGCTTTTCTGGCTCCCACAGGTCATGTAGGTGCTTCCCCTCCTCGGTACTCCCACAACATGGTGTATGCACACCCATTAGAGCAGGTATCTCATAACTTTATAACTGTTTGGGAGCATGGCCCTCCCCATTAGACTCACACTCCTTCTAGGAAAGGTTTCTAATGAAATGTCAGCTGTAACTATTTGTTCCTCTGTAAGTAACGTCATTTTTCCCTGACTGTTTCCAAGATTTTTCTCTTCGTCTCTGATTTTAACAATTTTATTATGATGACTCTTGGTGAGTTTTTCTTCAGGTTTCTTCTGTTTGGACTTTATCTTCCTTGATCCTTTATAGTTTGTATTAAATCTGAAAAACCTCTGTCCAATTTTTTTCCCCCCAAATGCTTTTTTTTTTTCCTGCCCCCATCTTTTGGTGACTACAGTTACCCATATGTTAGACAAATTGATATTGTTTCACAAGATATTGCTATATCTTCAAGTTGGCCAGTCTTTTCTTCTATAGTTTCTAATCTGCTGCTAATTCCAGTCAGTGTAGTTTTCATTTCCAATATTATAATTTTTATCTCTAGAAGTTTAAGTCTTTTTTATAGTTCGGTAGACACTGACAAGTTTTTCCTAAAATTCAGAAGATGAAAAGGATGTATAATGGCCAAAACAACTTTGAAAAAGAAGAATAAAGATGGAAGACTAACACTATACAATTACAAGACTTACTATAAAGCTACAGTAATCAAGAGACTGCAATATTGGTGAAGAGTATTGAGAAATAGATTCTCACATATTTGGTCAAATTATTTTCTACAAAGTTGCCAGGGCAATTAAATGAGGAAAAGAATCTTTTCAACAAGAGGTACGTAAACAATAAAATATTCACATGCAAAAAAATGAATATCTACCTTTACCTAACACAAAATATAAAAATTAAAATGGATCACAGTGCTACATGCAAGAGTTAAACCTATAAGATTTCTAGAAGGAAACAAAATCCTTGTGACTGTGGGTTAGGCAAAGATTTCTTAAATAGGACACACAAAATATAAATGATAGGAGATAAAATGGATAAATTGGGCTCATCCAAATTAAAAAAAAAATGCTTTTCAAAAGGCACTGCTAAGAAAACGAAAATGATGGGAGAAAATATTTGAAAAACATATACCTGAAAAGTAATTTTTATTTACAATACATCGTAAATATCTTGAATGCAATAGAAAGAAGAGAAATAACTGTATTAAAAATGGGCAAAAGTTCTTTAGGGGCGGGGCCAAGATGGCGGACTAGGTAGATGCTACCTCGGATCCCTCTTGCAACAAAGACTCGGAAAAACAAGTGAATCGATCACATACATAACAATCTACGAACCCTGAACAACAAACACAGATTTAGAGACGGAAAACGAACAAATACGGGGAAGCAGTGACTGTTTTCGGAGCCTGGAGCCAGCGTCCCAGTCAGCCTTTTTTCTGGAAAAACAAGTTTCCCGGTGATGGCTCGGAGACAGCAGTCCATATCAAACCACATAAAGAAGCAGACCATGATTGCTTCTACAACCCCCCAAACAAAAGAATCAAAATCTTTCCCAAATGAAGATACAATCCTGGAATTATCAGATACAGAATATAAAAAACTAATTTACAGAATGCTTCAAGACATCAGAAACGAAATAAGGCACAATGCAGAAAAAGCCAAGGAACACACTGATAAAACAGTTGAAGAACTCAAAAACATTATTCAAGAACATAGTGGAAAAATTAACAAGTTGCAAGAATCCATAGAGAGACAGCATGTAGAAATCCAGAAGATTAACAATAAAATTACAGAATTAGACAATGCAATAGGAAGTCAGAGGAGTAGACTCGAGCAATTAGAATGCAGACTGGGAAATCTGGAGGACCAGGGAATTAACACCAACATAGCTGAAAAAAAATCAGATAAAAGAATTAAAAACAATGAAGAAACCCTAAGAATCATGTGGGACTCTATCAAGAAGGATAACTTGCGTGTGATTGGAGTCCCAGAACAGGGAGGGGGGACAGAAAACACAGAGAAAATAGTTGAAGATCTCCTGACAGAAAACTTCCCTGACATCATGAAAGACGAAAGGATAGCTATCCAAGATGCTCATCCAACCCCATTTAAGATTGATCCAAAAAGAAAAACACCAAGACATATTATCATCAAACTTGCCAAAACCAAAGATAAAGAGAAAATTTTAAAAGCAGCCAGGGAGAAAAGAAAGGTCTCCTTCAAGGGAGAATCAATAAGAATGAGTTCAGACTACTCAGCAGAAACCATGCAGGCAAGAAGGGAATGGGACGACATATACAGAGCACTGAAGGAGAAAAACTGCCAGCCAAGGATCATATATCCAGCAAAACTCTCTCTGAAATATGAAGGCGAAATTAAGATATTTACAGATAAACACAAGTTTAGAGCATTTGCAAAAACCAAACCAATGCTACAAGAAATACTAAAGGATATTGTTTGGTCAGAAAACCAATAATATCAGATACCAGCACAACACAAGGTCACACAACAGAACATTCTGATATCAACTCAAATAGGGAAATCACAAAAACAAATTAAGATTAATTAAAAAAAATGCTCATAACAGGGAATCACTGAAGTCAATATGTAAAAGATCACAATAATCAAAAAGAGGGACTAAATACAGGTGGCATAGAACTGCCATATGGAGAGGGATACAAGGCGATATAGAACAATACAAGTTAGGTTTTTACTTAGAAAAATAGGGGTAAATATTAAGGTAACCACAAAGAGGTATAACAACTCCATAACTCAAGATAAAAGCCAAGAAAAATGTTTAACGACTCAACAAACATAAAGTCAAACACTATGAAAATGAGGATCTCACAATTTACTAAGAAAAACGTCTCAGCACAAAAAAGTATGTGGAAAAATGAAATTGTCAACAACACACATAAAAAGGCATCAAAATGACAACACTAAACACTTATTTATCTATAATTACGCTGAATGTAAATGGACTAAATGAACCAATAAAGAGACAGAGAGTCTCGGACTGGATAAAGAAACACGATCCGTCTATATGCTGCCTACAAGAGACACGCCTTAGACTTAGAGACACAAACAAACTAAAACTCAAAGGATGGAAAAAAATATATCAAGCAAACAATAAGCAAAAAAGAAGAGGAGTAGCAATATTAATTTCTGACAAAATAGACTTTAGACTTAAATCCACCACAAAGGATAAAGAAGGACACTACATAATGATAAAAGGGACAATTGATCAGGAAGATATAACCATATTAAATATTTATGCACCCAATGACAGGGCTGCAAGATACATAAATCAAATTTTAACAGAACTGAAAAGTGAGGTAGACACCTCCACAATTATAGTAGGAGACTTCAACACACCACTTTCGGAGAAGGACAGGACATCCAGTAAGAAGCTAAATAGAGACACGGAAGACCTAATTGCAACAATCAACCATCTTGACCTCATTGACTTATACAGAACTCTCCACCCAACTGCTGCAAAGTACACTTTTTTTTCTAGTGCACATGGAACATTCTCTAGAATAGACCACATATTAGGTCATAAAACAAACCTTTGCAGAATCCAAAAAATCGAAATATTACAAAGCATCTTCTCAGACCACAAGGCAATAAAACTAGAAATCAATAACAGAAAAACTAGGGAAAAGAAATCAAATACTTGGAAAATGAACAATACCCTCCTGAAAAAAGACTGGGTTATAGAAGACATCAAGGAGGGAATAAGGAAATGCATAGAATGCAACGAGAATGAAAATACTTCCTATCAAAACCTCTGGGACACAGCAAAAGCAGTGCTCAGAGGCCAATTTATATCGATAAATGCACACATACAAAAAGAAGAAAGAGCCAAAATTAGAGAACTGTCCCTACAACTTGAACAAATAGAAAGTGAGCAACAAAAGAATCCATCAGGCACCAGAAGAAAACAAATAATAAAAATTAGAGCTGAACTAAATGAATTAGAGAACAGAAAAACAATTGAAAGAATTAACAAAGCCAAAAGCTGGTTCTTTGAAAAAATTAACAAAATTGGTAAACCTTTGGCTAGACTGACTAAAGAAATACAGGAAAGGAAACAAATAACCGAATAAGAAATGAGATGGGCCACATCACAACAGACCCAACTGAAATTAAAAGAATCATATCAGATTATTACGAAAAATTGTACTCTAACAAATTTGAAAACCTAGACGAAATGGATGAATTCCTGGAAAAACACTACCTACCTAAACTAACACAATCAGAAGTAGAACAACTAAATAGACCCATAACAAAAAAAGAGATTGAAACGGTAATCAAAAAACTCCCAACAAAAAAAAGTCCTGGCCCAGACGGCTTCACTGCAGAGTTCTACCAAACTTTCAGAGAAGAGTTAACACCACTACTACTAAAGGTATTTCAAAGCATAGAAAATGACAGAATACTACCCAACTCATTCTATGAAGCCACCATCCCCCTGATACCAAAACCAGGTAAAGACATTACAAAAAAAGAAAATTACAGACCTATATCCCTCATGAACATAGATGCAAAAATCCTCAACAAAATTCTAGCCAAAAGAATTCAACAACATATTAAAAAAATAATTCACCACGATCAAGTGGGATTTATACCAGGTAATTTTTTTATGCGAGGCTGGTTTAATATCAGAAAAACCATTAATGTAATCCACCACATAAATAAAACAAAAGACAAAAACCACATAATCTTATCAATTGATGCAGAAAAGGCATTTGACAAAGTCCAACACCCATTTATGATAAAAACTCTCACCAAAATAGGAATTGAAGGAAAATTCCTCAACATAATAAAGGGCATCTATGCAAAGCCAACAGCCAACATCACTCTAAATGGAGAGAATCTGAAAGCATTTCCCTTGAGAACGCGAACCAGACAAGGATGCCCTTTATCACCGCTCTTATTCAACATCGTGCTAGAAGTCCTAGCCAGGGCAATTAGGCTAGACAAAGAAATAAAGGGCATCCGGATTGGCAAGGAGGAAGTAAAATTATCTCTATTTGCAGATGACATGATCTTACACACAGAAAACCCTAAGGAATCCTCCAGAAAACTACTGAAACTAATAGAAGAGTTTGGCAGAGTCTCAGGTTATAAGATAAACATACACAAATCACTTGGATTCCTCTACATCAACAAAAAGAACATCGAAGAGGAAATCACCAAATCAATACCATTCACAGTAGCCCCCAAGAAGATAAAATACTTAGGAATAAATCTTACCAAGGATGTAAAAGACCTATACAAAGAAAACTACAAAGCTCTACTACAAGAAATTAAAAAGGACATACTTAAGTGGAAAAACATACCTTGCTCATGGATAGGAAGACTTAACATAGTAAAAATGTTTATTCTACCAAAAGCCATCTATACATACAATGCACTTCCGATCCAAATTCCAATGTCATTTTTTAAGGTGATAGAGAAACAAATAACCAACTTCATATGGAAGGGAAAGAAGCCTCGGATAAGCAAAGCATTACTGAAAAAGAAGAAGAAAGTGGGAGGCCTCACTCTACCTGATTTCAGAACCTATTATACAGCTACAGTACTCAAAACAGCCTGGTATTGGTACAACAACAGGCACATAGACCAGTGGAACAGAATTGAGAACCCAGAGATAAATCCATCCACATATGAGCAGCTGATATTTGACAAAGGCCCAGTGTCAGTTAATTCGGGAAAAGATAGTCAGACCACCTACAGACTGGGAAAGAATTTTCAGCTATGACATCTCCGACCAGCGCCTGATCTCTAAAATCTACATGATTCTGTCAAAACTCAACCACAAAAAGACAAACAACCCAATGAAGAAGTGGGCAAAGGATATGAACACACACTTCACTAAAGAAGATAGTCAGGCAGCTAACAGATACATGAGAAAATGCTCTCGATCATTAGCCATTAGAGAAATGCAAATTAAAACTACGATGAGATTCCATCTCACTCCAACAAGGCTGGCATTAATCCAAAAAAACACAAAATAATAAATGTTGGAGAGGCTGCGGAGAGATTGGAACTCTTATACACTGCTGGTGGGAATGTAAAATGGTACAACCACTTTGGAAATCTATCTGGTGTTATCTTAAACAGTTAGAAATAGAACTACCATACAACCCAGAAATCCCACTCCTCAGAATATACCCTAGAGAAGCAAGAGCCTTCACACAAACAGATATATGCACACCCATGTTTATTGCAGCTCTGTTTACAATAGCAAAAAGCTGGAAGCAACCAAGGTGTCCATCAACGGATGAATGGGTAAATAAATTGTGGTATATTCACACAATGGAATACTACGCATCGATAAAGAACAGTGACGAATCTGTGAAACATTTCATAACATGGAGGAACCTGGAAGGCATTATGCTGAGCGAAATCAGTCAGAGGCAAAAGGACAAATATTGTATAAGACCACTATTATAAGATCTTGAGAAATAGTATAAACTGAGAAGAACACATACTTTTGTGGTTACGAGGGGGGGAGGGAGGGAGGGAGGGAGGGAGAGGGTTTTTTACTGATTAGTTAGTAGATAAGAACTGCTTTAGGTGAAGGGAAGGACAACACTCAATACATGGAAGGTCAGCTCAATTGGACTGGACCAAAGGCAAAGAAGTTTCCAGGATAAAATGAATGCTTCAAAGGTCAGCGGAGCAAGGGCGGGGGTTTGGGGACCATGGTTTAAGGGGACTTCTAAGTCAATTGGCAAAATAATTCTATTATGAAAACATTCTGCATCCCACTTTGAAATGTGGTGTCTGGGGTCTTAAATGCTAACAAGCGGCCATCTAAGATGCATCAATTGGTCTCAACCCACCTGGAGCAAAGGAGAATGAAGAACACCAAGGTCACACCACAACTAAGAGCCCAAGAGACAGAAAGGGCCACATGAACCAGAGACCTACATCATCCTGAGACCAGAAGAACTAGTTGGTGCCCGGCCACAATCAATGACTGCCCTGACAGGAAGCACAATAGAGAACCCCTGAGGGAGCAGGAGATCAGTGGGATGTAGACCCCAAATTCTCATAAAAAGACCATACTTAATGGTCTGACTGTGACTAGAGGAATCCTGGCGGTCATGGTCCCCAAACCTTCTGTTGGCACAGGACAGGAACCATCCCCAAAGACAACTCATCAGACATGAAAGGGACTGGACAGTGGGTAGGAGAGAGATGCTGATGAAGAGTGAGCTAATTATATCAGGTGGACACTTGAGACTGTGATGGCATCTCCTGTCTGGAGGGGGCATGGGAGGATAGAGAGAGTTGGAAGCTGGCAAAATTGTCACGGAAGGAGAGACTGGAAGGGCTGACTCATTAGGGGGAGAGCAAGTGGGAGTAAGGAGTAAGATGTATATAAACTTATATGTGACAGACTGACTCGATTTGTAAATGTTCACTTGAAGCTCAATAAAAGTTAATAAAAAAAACGGGCAAAAAATTGAACAAATGCTTCATCAAAGATGGGAAGTTATCAGATAAGAATGTGATGTGATATGGTTTACATTAAAAAAAATCATTGTGGTACTGTGTAGAGAGCTGACTTTAATGGGCAAGGGTGTAGGCAACCAAGATGGGAGATCAATTGGAAGGCTGTTGTAGTAATCCAGGAGACATCAGTCCATTGCAAGATGAATTTCTATTCATGTATCTTCAAGTTCACTGACTTCTGTCATCTCTAGGCTGCTATTGAGACCAGCCAGTGAGTTTTTATTTCAGTTACTGTATTTTTCAGTTCTAAAATTTCCGTTTGGGTTTTCTTTATATCTTATATTTGTTTTTTGAGACTTTCTATTTTTCCATTTGTTTCAAAAGTGTTTGCAAGTTTTTGTTGGAGTATTTGTACAATTGCTGTTTTAAAGTCTTTGTTAAATAATTCCAACATATTTGTCATTTTGATGTTTGTGTCTGTTAATTGCCTTTTCTTATCCAAGTTTAGATTTTCCTAGCTCCTCATATACTGAAACAGTTTGGATTGTATCCTGGACATTTAAAATATTATTTAGCGAAATCCTGGGTCTTGTTTAAACCCTATGGAAAATGTTGATACTTTTTAGTAGGTAGGTGATCAGGTTAGGTTCAGGCTATGAGTTCCAACCAGCCTTCTGGTGGCTGTGGTTTCAACGTCAGTTCAGTTTCCAACATCTTTGCAGTGTTATTCTGATCTGACCTGCATGTGTGCCACCCATTGCGCAGTTTGGGACCTGCGCAGTAAACTTTGTGTTAGTTCAGTTCTTAAAGTCTTTGATAAGCTATTTAGGGTCTGATCCACACATTCTCAGATCAAGTGTGAGCTCAGAAATTCAGAAACAACTTAATAGGCCCACTTTTCCAGGCTTTTCCTTCTGTGAGATCTCCCCAGTACTTTCTGGATATTTGAATTCTCTCGTTTTTGGTCCTCCACCCCAAAATCTGAGGATTTAGTTACTGTATTCTATCATGTGCTTCTGCGACATTGCATGTGTCTGGGGTCAAGCAGTGGGAAGAAAGAGATAGAAGTAAGAGTGGGGATTTTCCCATCCCCTTGAGATTACAGCTCCAAAGATGGTAGAGAGAAGTTCCCCTCCAAATTTTGGCTCCTATGGGTTCCCATTGCATTGTGGCCTCTGCCACTGCTCCCTGAACATTGTTTTGGGGGTGGGGGTGTGAAAGAATTGACAGAAGGAAAAACAAAAACCAAAAAACACTAGGGGTTCTGCACTCTCTCTGAGTATTATGAATTCCCTTTCCTGCTCTTTGAGCCAGAAGGAGAGGGCTCCTCCTGGAGCTATCTCTATCCATGTTGATGTCCACTTCTAGGTTTCACGCTGTGCTGCCTTCAGGTCAAAGGGGGGAAAATGGTTAAGTTCACTGCCATTTCAATGGTGATTTGAATTCTGGCCTTCTTCCCCAATTTGTCTCCTACTGTTTACTTTTTGGATTCTTCAAATATAAGCTGCATGCATTCTGTCTAGCTTTATAGTTGTGTTAAAGTGGAAGAGACAGAGTGAGTGTATTTATTCCATCTTACCCAGAACCAGGCCCTTTAGATGATGTTTAGGGGCACAGGGGGATGGGATCACTTTGGGAAAAATTACAGACAGAAATATGAAGAGGGTTGAGGACTGATCCTGGGATTCCAACATTTCGCAATTCAAAAGATGAGGAGAAACTAGCAAATGAACAAACAAAAACCCCCAAACAACAGCAGCAACAATAACCAAAATAAACAGGAAGGGAGAAGAAAGTAAGGAATGAGTTAAGAGAAGGAGTGCCCAATGAAAAAGAAGGAAAACCAGGAGAATATGTATCACAGAAGTAAAGAGCAGTAAGAGCTTCAAGAAGGACGGACTTATCAGCTGTGTGATGAAGATTTGACTTCAAGAATTGACAAAGATGGGCGTCCTTGATGTACTTAAAAGCAGCAGTTTCAGACAAGTAGTGGAATGAGAATTTAATCAGTGTAGTTTTGGGAGTAGAGAACTGATACACTCTTTTAATGAGTTTTGCTGTGGAGAGGAACAAAGAAATAAGCAGTAATTGGAGTGGAAAATGGAGCCACGGGGTGTGGCAGAGAATGATCCATGACATTCTCATGTCATGGAACATATTAATCATGGTAAGAATTATCCGTGATATATTTTTCTGCTAAGGCCAGAGGCACTTGATACTGGATTTTGACCTTGACATTTTTGTTTGTTGTTGCATGCTGTTGAGTCAATTCTGACTAATAGTGATCCTATACTACAGAGTGGAACAGTCCCATAGGGTTTTTCAGACTGTAATCTTTATGGGAGCAAATTGCCAGATCTTTTCTCTGGTGGAGCTGCTGGTGGGTTCGAATCGCCAGGGATCCCTGTCATTTTTGCTAGTACATAATCAATACTAAGATTTGGTAGCAGTTTAGACAATTAAGTATTTTTAATGTTCCCCATTCATTTGATGGAAACCCTGGTGGTATAATGGTTAAGTGCTATGGCAGCTAACCAAAAGGTCAGCAGTTTGAATCCACCAGGTGCTCCTTGGAAACTCTACGGGGCAGTTTTACTCTGTCCTATGGGGTCGCTAAAGAGTCGGAATCAACTCGACGGTAGTGGGTTTTTTTTTTTTTTAATTCATTTAATTAACTGAATATTAGTTAAGAAGAAGGTAAATGCTTTTTTAACACAGAAAAACATGCAAGAACTTTCTCTGAAAGCCAGTTATAGCTGAAAGTTGAGATTAACAAATAAAAACATTAGAGAAGAAATAGAAAATACTAGGAAATACAGACAATGAATGGGAACGATAGTATTTTTCACTTGGTGAGAAAAATACAAAGAATGGAACATTTATATTATATTTTTATTTTAACTGGCAATATGAGATAACATGATGAAATAAGATTTTGGAAACTGTTTCAAATAGGGTTGGCCTGACTTTTCTGAAGAAAATAAACAATAATGGGTTAGATACAATTGCTTCTTTATTTTCTTTCTCCAATAACCTTATTTTGTACTTTGCTTTGTCCACCAGACTTTCTGAAGAAGTCTAAGAGAAACCTCTCCCATTTTTCTTGTTACTCTGCATTTAATGGGTAATTGTAAGTGCCAAAGAGGTCATAAGATTTTCCTAACATGATGAATACAAACTTTAAAATATAGGATTAGGATTAATTTATAATATAAAAATTGGGAATGTGTGGAGTATTATGCCCACTAGTTCCATCACATAAGCAGATCCCACCAGTCAGTGGGTCTAGGAACACGGAGCTAAAGGTGCACACGCATCTGGTTTTACTTTTATTTGTAATAATATAGATTAAAGTTAATGCAATAAATGTGTCACATTAAATTTCATATAGGTTAAGTTGTCAGAACACAACTTGAAGCTGAATTTTTCAGAGCTTTGAATACTTATTCCTTTGCTTTTATAGCTTCAGCATATAAATTGGTGATATTTATTTCCCAATTATTGATCATACACCTCAGACATGCTGCCACCAGAGGGCAATGGTGTACTGCCACCTCTTGGATAAAAAGGCAACCTGAGTTTCAAAATGGTGACATGAAGCTCTGCCACAAGACATGGCTCATAGTCTTTTTGTTAAATAAATAGAAAATGATCTTTTCTCTAAACAAACAAACATGGCTAATTCTTTAGGACATTTAAAACTAACTACATTTCTATCATGCCATTTTCTTTTCACATTAAGAAACACTGATAGACTTTTTCTTTCCTTTAAAAGTTGAGTATTTTTCTATATAGAGAAAAATGTCATTCATAATCCCATCCCTATCATAACACAGATGATCATTTTTATCTTCCTTGTGTCTTTTAATAAAGTCATATTAGATGTGTATATGATTGAATTCATTTTTACTTAACATTGAGTTAAAACATTTTCCGAAGTTGCTAAACATACTTCATAATTAATAATAGCTGGTTTCAAAGTTTTCTGTTGAATGGATGTACCATGATAAAATAATCCTAAATAATATCTATCATATACTAAACTTACTATATGCCAGACACATACATGCATCATTTCTAAACTTCACAACTCTGCTAAGTAGGTACTGTTATCTTCATTGTACAAATGAAAAAAACCAAGGAGCTAAGGAACTTTTCCAAAGACACACAGACAAGTCTGAACTGCCATTCAAACCAGCTCTGACTCCAGAGTGCTGGATGCCTCTGGAATACATTATTATGCAATATGTCACCATTTTTAAAAATTCAGATCACTTTCAAATTTCCACTTTTATGAGTAATGATGTAATAAACATATTTATGTATTGTGTCTTTTTATATATATTTTTCTGGATTATCATTTTTGGATGGCATTACCGGGGCAAATTTTTTTGTGTGTATGCTTCTTGACACATACTTACTTCTTTCTAATCTTTTTTAAACATACATTAAAATTTAAACCTGCCTGACATTTTTCCACTTTCCTGAGTAAGGGATGCTTCAGTATGAAAAGTCCTTTAGATTAATTTCTTTTCTGCACTAAGATAGTCCTAATTGAAACCATGTCGTCAAAGGTTTTTGGTTTTAACGGCTTGTGGTTGGAGAGACAATGCAGGAAGCCTGATATGCTGCCATGTACAAGAGGCATCAATCACCATAAGGAGAACCATCACAAATTAATGGAAGCTGCAAGAAGGTAGATTTCTGAACCAATACAAGCAATCTAATAGTCAGAGTTTTACGAAGTTGGAATGGACTGCTTTGGAAGGCAGTAGCTTCCTGTTGCTGGAGGTGATCACCATGAAGAAACTAAGGCATGGTGGTGGGTGTTTGGCTTGGGGATTAAATTCCCAAATGTTGATCTGAAGACCTAGAATTGTCCTTTCATCCATGATAAAATGCAACAAAGACAATACAGTAAGTTTTTATGAAGCTTAAATTTATTCAATTTAATGGATGATTTCATAGCTGAGGTTTTGTTTTTCCATCCAAATTTGCCATCTAAGTTTTAGGAATTATTATTATAGCTAGGAGAGAAACCCAAAACGGGGTGTATGAAAGTAGCAAAGTAAAGGCAAGGAAAAGGTTGAACACTGGAAAACCTTTTCAGAGAAAGTCTTCAGAAAGATAATTACTTCCATTTTGTCAGCTGCTAACCAAAAAAAGATCGGTAGTTGTAATTCACCAGTTGCTCCTTGGAAACCCTGGGGGCAGTTCTACTCTGTCCTATAGGGTCACCATGAGTCAGAATCGACTCGACGGCAATGCGGTATTGGTTTTGTTTAAAAAATAAGCTCTTCAATAATATTTATTTAATTACTTTATTTATAATGTACTTATTTAAATACGTTACATACTCTTTTCTGAACTGCACATTTATCCAGAGGTCATCAATGAATATTAATCTCAAAATTGAAACTATTGTAGCGTAGACTTAATTATTAAGCATGATTATTATACATAATTATACTTATCTTTAGCACGTATTAGTTTACATTATGTGAAAACAGGAGAAAAGTCACCTAAATTATAGAGTAAGACCCTTTCTCTAGAGTATTTGGAAAATATGTTGAACTTAGTAGTGCCAATGACTCAGACGTCCCTAGAGATGTTGGGGTGAGGGATGCTAGTTATTTGGGCCTCTAGTATTTAGACTCTGAATAAAATGAGAGTTTATTGTGTTGGTCTGACAAATATCATCTGTATATTTGGATGAATAGTTTTCTCTCACTGGGTTAGTTTCTCTATTTTTATGCAGGGATGGAAATATCTACAGTACTTTTATCCTGGGGGCGAATTTTCCTGGGAGTGAATTTGTTTCTGTCCCGAGCAAGACTAAATATGTTAAAAGAATGAAATACACAGCCTGTAAATTTTCCCTGGTATTTCTTTTGGTACCACCATTCTTTTTATAAAAATAAGCTTGTCAATCCTTGAGCTTCTAATACTTGAGAGAGCAAGCTCAAGCTAAACTACCATATATGAAAAATTAAAAAAAAAAAACACATACTAAATATTTCTGTAAGTGTGCATTTTGAATGTCCTTATTCACTGTTATATTCACTGTAGGTCACTATGCATCTTGCCCTCCCCATCCCAAGTCACTCAATGAACAATTTGCTGTCTATACCTAAAAGGCAGTAGTTCTTTTTTTTTCCCTTGGCAGGACTACTTGGAAATTTTAAACAATTTAAACATCAGCTGACTTATGTTCCTCTTACCCTTTCAGGGAAATGTCAAGCATTCATATTTTCAATGCTAATGAACAACCACCAATTGTTTTAATTTCATTATTTTCTCAACTGAAAGAGTGCTTACAGACCACAGAAATAGCTAAGCTTTCTTTTTATAGATCTCGCTGGTGAGCCTGAAACAAGTTTAGACTGAAAGACAAAGGAGAACTCAGATTGTTATCCCCTGAATAAAATTCTCCTGCATTAATAGGACCCAAAGAGAGGTTTCCAAACACAGGGCTTGCAAGTGACCTCTGTGTGAGATCACTCAAGTAGTCTACTTACCTCTGGGCAGGGCTAAATTGCATTTGCACGGTCTAAAATCTCTCTAAAAATTGCCAGAGGAAGTTCTTCTGCCACTTTAAATGGCAACAAATTCCAGGGGAGATGATTTGGCTTTCTCTCCCTCACCCAGGCATAGCACACAGCATGCCACTGGACAAAATCTGAATTGCAATCATTTTAAAATTCAATCCAAATAATGTGACCTCCTGGGCAAACTCTTCCACTGGTTTGCTAATGTTGGGGGAGATTTTAGAAATGGCATTTGCCCCTGTAGCAACACCTTTCTGCTTTAGTTTACTAGATGACACCCTCTAGACTCAATAACATACCACCACAGTACAACAAAGTATTATAACGAAATGTGCAAAGACCTGGAGTTAGAAAACCAGAAGCGAAGAACACGCTTGGCATTTCTGAAGCTGAAAGAACTGAAGAAAAAGTTCAAGCCTCAAGTTGCAATATCGAAGGATTCTATGGGCAAAATATTGAACTACGCAAGAAGCATCAAAAGAAGACTGAAAGAATACATAGAGTCACTGTACCAAAATGAATTGGCTGGCATTCAACCATTTTAGGAAGTGGCATATGATCAAGAATCGATAGTATTGAAAGAAGTCCAAGCTGCGCTGAAGGCATTGGTGAAAGATAAGCCTCCAGGAATTGACAGAATACCAATTGAACATTTCAACAAATGGATGCAACACTGGAAGCACTCACTGGTCTATGCCAAGAAATTTGGAAGAGAGCTACCTGACCACCTGAGTGGAAGAGATCCATATTCATGCCCATTCCAAAGAAAGGTGATGAAATACAATGTGGAAATTATTGGACAATATCTTTAATGTCTCACGGAAGTAAAATTTTGCTGAAGATAATACAAAATGATTGTAGCAGTACATTGGGCAAGGAACTACCAGATATTCAAGCCAGATTCAGAAGAGCAATATCATTGCTGATGTCGGATGGACCTTGGCTGAAAGCAGAGAATACCAAAAAGATGTTTAATGCAAAGGCATTGAACTGTGCCGATCATAAGAAATTATGGATAACATTGCAAAGAATGGGAATTCCATAACACTTAATTGTGCTCATGAGGAACCTGTACATAAACTAAGTGGCAGTCATTTGAACAGAACAAGGGGATACTATGTGGTGCAAAATCAGGAAAGGTGTGAGTCAGGGTTGTATCCTTGCACCATACCTATTCAATTTGTATGCTGTGCAAATAATCTGAGAAGCTGGACTATGTGAAGAAGAAAGAGGCATCAGGATTAGTGGAAGACTCATTAACAACCTGCATTATGCAGGTGACACAACCTTGTTTGGTGAAAGTGAAAACGGCTTGAAGAACTTACTGATGAAGATCAAAGACCACAGCCTTCAGTATGAATTACATATCAACATAAAGAAAACAAAAATCCTCACAACTGGACCAATAAGCAACATCATGATAAACGGAGAAAATACTGACGTTGTCAAGGATTTCACTTTACTTAGATTCACAATCAACACCCATAGAAGCAGCAGTCAAGAAATCAAATAATGTATTGAATTGGGAAATCTGTGCAAAAGACCTTTTTAAAGTGTTAAAAAGCACTAAGACTAAGGTGCGCCGGACCCAAGCCATGGCATTTTCACTCACCTCATGTGCACGCAAAAGCTGGACAATGAATAAGGAAGAGCAAAGACGAGCTGATGCATTTAAATTGTGGCGTTGCCGAGGATTACTGAGAATACCATGGACTGCTGGAAGAATGAACAAATCTTTCTTGGAAGAAATACAGCCAGAGCGCTCTTAGAAGTGAGGATAGTGAGACTTCATCTCATGTACTTTAGACATGTTAAAAGGTGGGATCAGTCCCTGGAAAAGGACATCATGCTTGGTAAAGTAGAGGGTCAGCGAAAAAGAGGAAGATCCTCAACAAGATGGACTGACACAGTGGCTACAATGTTGGGCTCAAACACAGCAATGACTGTGAGAATGGCGCTGGACGCAGCAGCGTTTTATTCTGTTGTATATAAAGTCACCATGAGTTGGAACCAACTCGACGACACCTAATAACAACAGACTTGATAAGTGAAGTTTCTTTTCCAAAAGGATGTAGTTTCCTTCCTCAATCCTAAGAAATAGTTTAGTAATAGGAGAACAAGGTTAATATGTGGTCCTGTTCCTAGATTAGAAGGATAGAGTGAGCCAGAGATGGCCCTCAACTCAGGTATTTGGAAAGTGTGTATTTATGTGAGGAAAAACAATCGCCATGGAGACAGGTGCTCTCGTTCTGCAAAGAAGGATATGGGGCCACAGTCAGGGCAGAGGTGGGGCCAGAGTGTGTGCTAAGCCCTTGTTTCCTCGAGTGTATTCTTTGGCGCAGCTCGCAATGCTTATGACTCTCTTGACACACAGAAAACACAGCAGGGATCTCTGTTTCCCGAGGCATCTCCCTGTCACCCGAGCTTTGTTTTTTCCTGAATTTGTGAAGCCTTCTTTCTCAGTGACTGCTCATTCTAGGGAACCAAGGAAAGAACTAGACTTGTAATCATCTTAACATTGCTATCTAACATTGCTATCTCATATACCTCAAATTACTTCCTAATTTAGTCTAATTCTTTTCATTTTATTTACGTGGAAACAGCTTTGCTCGTATCTGTCTTCAGTGCACTTGAGAGAATTGTGTACTTACCTGTTTAACCTGTACTGGTTATGATACTCTCTTTCCTTCACAGCATTATATTCATTTTGATACTTGAGAAGTTGTTCTCTCATTTTGGAGACCTCTGTGTTGAATGCCTCTGGAAAATTTTCAGCTTGCTGCAGGAGAAACTGCTGCTGTTCTATTTGCTCAGTGAAACGTTTGGCATCCTGTAGCAGCTGGACCTCTGACTCTTGTGTGCTGGTTAATAAAAACAGATTTATACGATGAGACGCATATGCTCTTATACGCCCTTACTATCTCCTGTAGGGGCCTAGTGAGGAGGGCAGGGAGCATATCTACAGTTGCTCCCTGTTCCATCCTTTCCTGGGTTCATTTCAATTCAGTGAATATATTTGTGCCAAGCATTGTGCTATGTGCCACAGGAAAATAAGGCTCAGTCCCTGGCCTCAAGTAGCTCACAATCGAGCAGAGGGGAACATACTTAAAGAGGTAGCTGGAATCCCAGGTGGCAAGTGCTACCACTGATTTCTAGACCAAGATGATGGGAGATGACAGAGAAGGGATAAATCTGATGAAGAATGATCTGGACTTTCAGGGGAGGAGTGATAAGGAGAAGAGAGGGTTCCTCCTTGATCTGCCCCCAGTAACCTTGGCTCTCGCTGATTCTTGAATTCTCCTGGCCCGATTGTAGGAAAATCCTTTTCCCCTAAGTGAGTTAAGAAAAGACAAAATGTTTCTAAAGACATGTCACTAGGAAACTAGGAACGGAAAAAATCCCCTACGAAAGTATGGGCATAAATTAGTTTACAGATTTCTGATTGATCCTAACTTCAATGCCTGGCTAAAGCTGGACTTGACTGCCACAACAGCAGGCATTCTGGGACTCCCAGTTGTAGTTTATGACCTTGGCTCAATCTGGGGAAAGAGGCTAAGCATCAGGCTAGAGGCAGATTCAAATGAACATTGAAATTGTATTTGATGGAATCTTCAGTATCTTCTAAAACCTACTGCTGATTTTGCAAGCTAGCTCCAACCTTACAGTGACTACAATTACTTTTTTTCAGAAAATCACATTAGCTACTTCTCCTGTTCAGAAGCACAATCCTTGCCATTTCCTGTTTTGAAGCCAGCACTCTCTTTTGGTGCAGCTCCCATGCTGTACCACTCTTCCTACCACATTTCCTCACCAAGAACTTCAGGTTTCAGCTCATTTGCAAAGATGCCCAGTGACTTGATCAAGGCTGTCTTAACTGAAGTTACCAGCTCCATTCACTTCCTCAGGCTTAGTCAAATAAGTCATTGCTCAATAGCGTCCAGTGAAACATTTATTGGGACATACTATGTTCCCGAAACAATGCCAGGTATCAAATAGCAACAACAACCACAACTATAATGACAACACATATAATTTCCACGAATGAAAGCTGGAGTTATTCTCCCACAATTCAATTTCCTTAAATGCTAATATGTTTTGTACATCCAAAGTTATCTAATCTCCTTACTATGACAGCTTTCAGCTATAGGATTATAAGGCATTGGCATGTGGCATAGTGCCTGTTTTCTCACAGGATGGAAGTGGGCAAGGTAGTAGGGTTCCAGCCAGAACAAAAATACCAATTTACCCACATGTTCTTGAAATAGGAGGAGCCCTGGAGCAGCAGTGGTTAAGCGCTCGGCTGCTAACTGAAAGGTTGACAGTTCAAACACACCAGCCGCTCCATGGGAGAAAGATATGACAGTCTGCTGACATAAAGATTACAGCCTTGGAAACCCTATGGGGCAGTTCTACTCTGTCCTATAGGGTTGCTATGAGTCAGAATTAACTCCATGGCAACAGGTTTTGTTTTGGCTCTTTTGGTTCTTGAAATAGAGTGTCAAAATAAGAGAATCTAACAACTCATAACGAGGTTTCAGTGGAAAACACATTCTGTTTCAGTTCAGTTTTTCCATACTATGTCTGCCCTGCTGTAGGGCCAGCTACAAGAATGGAGACTCCACAGCTTCATGCCTTTCCCATCCATAAGAAATTGGGAGTGATAGAGAGTAGTGGCTGTTGGTAATGGCAAGAGAAGGAACTAAGGGGTCAAGAGGAGGTAAAATGTGGGTGACAGAGGGATTTAATGGTTTTGTAAAGCAACCTGGAAGCAGGAGATTGCCATGGCCTTGTTCACTGTGCTGCTCTCTGCCCTGTGGGCCCAGGGAGCTGACCTGTGGGCCAGGAGAGAAGGAAACCAAGTCAGAGCACCCTGCGAGACTGCTGGGTCTGGACTAAAGCTACCCAGAGGATGGGAAGCACTGTATCTGCATTAAGGCTTGGAGGGAATCCCTGAGAACTGCATGGAGGGTTCTCCCAGTTACGCAGTGCAAGGTATGTGAAAAAGGTGACCCCAGACTTTCCATCTAAAGCCTTCAAGTTTCTGAGTCTTCAGAATGATGAGTACACACTGCCAGTGAGAACCAAACATGGGGAATGGAATCTCAATTAGGAGTGAAGGTGAGGAGTTGCTTGTGGATGGGGTGGAAGGGGAACTAAGGCTGGGGAATTTGGAGGGCTGTTAGAAACCTGGATAGATCCGCATAAGCATGGGGTGTAAATGAAGTCTGGATAGGGACTTAATTCTGCTCTTCTCCCAGTCATTCACTCTTCCTTTCTATTTCTATTTTCAAAATAGCTAATGGACTTTGGACAAGAAAAGAAGTAGGGGCAATGGTTGGAGATTTAGGGGAGAGGGTGGCTGGGGAATGGCAGAATGGAATTTTTAACCATTGCTGTCTCTTCTTAGCTTTTGATGGAGACACCATGAGAAAGGAGGTGACGTAAAGGGAACAAAGAGGCTTGTGAGTGGTAAGGAATGCCAGCAGAACAGGTTTCCCCTTCTTTCTTTAGTCCCCTTCCCCCTCGATTCCCACTGGCTCATAGCAGGTACTCAGGAAACACTGTTGAATTATTCAGTGAAAGCTATTTTTTAGATATGCTTCTGACTGGAACTTGGCTGAGATTACGAGCCTGGAGTAGGAGGTAGAGGTAAGAGGTAAAGACAGAAGTCTCTGCAGAAGGAGGCTGGGGTTATCATAGAATCTACGTTTCTAAGTGGTGAAGAGAGGTTGGAAAAAAGAATTCTGCAAGAATGACCTGTAGGAGACACTGTTAGTGCCCACCCCAAATCCCCTGGCCCATTCTGGAGATCACCTGTAGCTTCAGAGGACAGTTATCATACATACCTACATGTGTGCTTTCTCTGGCCACAGGAGCTTTCCTGGCCTGCTCAAAGGGATGGACTGGTGGGCCAATATTCCAGGTCCCTTACTCTGGAAAATCCTGAGGCGAGTTCTACACAGTTACTTAGAGGGTCCTCAGTGAGACTGAACCCCAGTTGCCCAAAGTGTTAACTCACAGATTAACACACCCTCAATTGGTTCCCTCTCTCACTTTGCCACTCTCTCATTGTGCTTTCTGGTATCATTTCTCAAACAACTTGAACTCAAATCCTTGGCTCAGGGTATGCTTTTGGGGAAAACACAAGCCAATACAGGTCCCATCACAAGTAAGAAATGTAAGTATGATAAAAGCTGTTCCCACGTCGGTAAAGAGCATACCTTATCACGGTATCATGTAGCAAGGTATACTTGGCCTTTAACTCTGCCATTCTGGTTGCAGGAAGTTTTCCCATAGCATGTAACTAGCAGAAGAACACAAGATCACTGTTAGCCATTACATTTTATGCATTAATCAGGAGATAAAATGGTTATACAAGTATCTTATACAATCTTTTAGCTAAATACTAGAGAGGAAATATACGAGGCAATGTGGTATATGGGAAGAATGTTTGGTGTCTAGAGAAAACAGTTATAGTTCTCCTGTGCATCCAGTAAGCACTGTGTTCTTGGGCAAGTCTTTTCACCTCCAGTGGCCTGATTTCTTCATCTATAATTTGAGAGAATTGGGTTAAATGATATTTAAGGTCTCTTCCAATTCTAAAAAACTTACTTTAGCAAACAATCCGAATAGTGTAGGTCATTAGGATGACTATAAGTTGAGAGAACTAATGATTATTAAACATCTATTATGATCAAATGTTGCACATCAGTTATTTCATTTTCAAAAATATTTTGTGAAGAAAGGGTTATTATCTCCATTTTAAGCTAATGTTTAGAAAAGTAATTTGTTCAAGATTGCAGAGGTATTAAAGGCAGAGTCAAGACTTAAACCTAGGTCTGCACAGCTCCAAAAACCCATGCTCACTCCCCTGTACCAAAATGCCTCCATCTCTACTGTCAATGAAGCCTGAAAAATTTATCCCATGCACAAAGAGGTATTATTTATTCCTTTTTCATTACTGGTAAATGAGCTTTTGACTTACTCTCTGAATTAGGTGATAAATATTTAATACACAATTATAACATATCAGATACTAAAGTTTTACCTTATTAAAACAATAATGCAATGAACATTTGTAATAGATTTGATTTTAACTGAATTGCTACTGTCATTGCACCAAAATGTAGAACTAAAGAAAAAATTTGTGCTTGAATGCCCTGTTGATTTTACCTCCCATATACTTGAATTCCTTTCCTCTCCCTTCCGTGTTTCTACTAGTCCAAGTCACAGCATCTCTTGTCTGAACTACTACAATAACCTCCCAATTAGTTCCCCTGTTCCACTCAGGGTCATTTCCCATCTACTCTCCACAGAGATTTTAAAAAATCAGACAAGGTCTTGTCATACCAAGTCCAAACCACAACTAGAGACAATTTAACATCCATAAGAATGGCTATAATAAAAAAGACAGGAGATTTCTTTTGGGGGTGGTGGAAATGTTTTACACTTACAGGAGGTGATGGTTGTAAAACTCTGTGTACACTAAAAATCATTGAATTGTACACTTAAAATCGGTGAACTTTATGGTATGCAAGTTATATCTAAATAAAACTGTTAAAATAAAACATGTAAACTGTATTAGGAGTCAAGATTTTTAGCATACTGTAAAAGATGTATAATTATATAATCAAGAAAACTAAGTGAAAAACTAATGTTAAAATCGAACCGTAAATAGCAATATGAACGTCATGACTTAAAAAAATATAGTTCCTAACTTTGTCCATTAACATAGTCTAGAAATAACATCACACCGGCAATAATGAGTACACCTAGTACCCAGTTTGTGGTCTCTAATTTCATTTCCCACTTGGAAAAAAAAAATGACACCAAGTCTCAGAGAAATGATTGATTCCAGGTCTGGTGCAGGGAAGACAGAAAGTGAAGTGACACATCTTGTATCAGAAAGGAATAGCCGTACGTAGAATATGATCTTATTTTACATATGAGTATGTGAATATATTGAGAGCCATAGAATAAAAACTAAGATGTTAAAATGGCTTTTCTGGGTGGTAAGAATGTGATGCTTTTTTATTTTTATTTTTGCTTGTCCGCATTTTCTAATTTTCTCCAATGCAGATGTACTGCTTTTAATAATAAAAGGCTATTAGTATATGCTTGAATACCATTACCGTAAAAATTGGGGAATCAGAGCAGAATTTTGATATGGGCAGTGCTGTGGTCAGATCTTAGTGACAGATGCAGCCAGATTCTAGCTCTGGCTTAGCAAATACTCAGTTGTATTTGCCCTAAATGGAGTCCCATTTTAAACTATCATGGCTTGAAGTGTAATGGTGGGTGGGCCAACAATCCATGATGGCAGGTTTTATGGGCATAGAAAAAATAGGAAGGCTAGAGACGTTTCCTTCTCTATGTGCTGTCTCCATCACTCCACTGACCATGCTGTCTTTCACACCTAAGAGCCTGTAAAGAAAGCTGACAGAGCAAAATACCTGATATGTCTTTGCAGTCTACATTACATAAATTGAAAAACGTTATACCGTAGACATTCAGTAAAAGCGTTTGATAAACTTTCTGTTATTTCAGCTAGCTTGGAAAGACAGTCTCCTCTATTTAAATAGAAGTCTCTCTTAGAAAGAAAAGACCAAACTCTGAAGAATGGATTTTAACCTTTATAAAAATAAAAAGTCAAAATCTGTTGTTAAAATTCATCAAAAAGTGACATATCTGTCAAAGAGTAGGCCGTCTCGTTAAACAGGTTTATCTCTAGTTAGAAACTTCAGACTCAGTTCTAGTAGATGAAAATGCTTCACTCATCAACAGCATCAAGCATGGAAAAAATGGCTGCATTTTTATACTACATGATACAAATGAGTACAGAAACCAAATGTGTCATGTTTTAAAAATGCACTAACAGAAGGCCCAATCTTAAATTGTCAAAGAATATACACAATGAAAGGTTAGATAAAATGTCATAAGTTCACAAACATGATTTGACAATAGATACTTGTGTTTCTGAATTGCCTTGTTGATAATTGTGACTGGAAGGAAACATTTACTCTAGAGATAAAGGTTTAACAAGAGTTCATGATTCATGGATGACATGTAATAATATGGAAAAAATTTCAAAAATTGAAATTCTAGGACATTCCAAGGCAAGTAAAAGCTCAGTAAGAGCTTTTACCAAGTGAACTTCTCTGGAGAGGGATCAGCATGAGGAAACAATTAGGTGCTTGTGTAGGTGTCTGCAGAGCAACCAGAATCTGTTCAAGGTGGCCACAGTTATTATCTTACCCTATTCTTGTTGCTTCATTGAACATCACCTACTGGTTTTACTTCATCCTGAGAAATGGTTGGCATGGTTTGGGAGAAAGCCTAAATTTGACAGCATTTATTATCTGGCAGCTGCCTCCCTTTCCAAAATTGTCTCCTTTCCCTCCAAACCTCCCAGGATCATTTCAGTTCTGTAATACCAATTATAGGGAGTCCTGGTGGCACAGTGGTTAAAGTGCTCAGCTGCTACCCTAAAGGTTGGTCGTTTGAACCCACCAGCCGCTCCGTGAGGAAATGATGTGGCAGTCTGCTTCCATAAAGATTTACAGCCTTGGAAACCCTATGGGGCAGTTCTACTCTGTCCTATAGGGTAGCTATGAGTTGAAATTGACTTGATAGCAGTGAGTTGGTTGGTTCAATACCAATTCTATTTCCTATGGCAGGCAGAATAA
This sequence comes from Elephas maximus indicus, assembly GCF_024166365.1. Lineage (NCBI taxonomy): Eukaryota > Metazoa > Chordata > Mammalia > Proboscidea > Elephantidae > Elephas > Elephas maximus. The sequence continues at coordinate 46,911,209 of NC_064826.1, read as the reverse complement.
TGGCCTCCCAAAGATGTTCATGTATGAATCCCTAGAACCTGTGAATATGCTACTTTACATGGCAAAAGGCACTTTGCAGAAATGATTAAGCTTACGGAACTTGAGATGGGGAGAGTAGCCTGGATTTCCCATGTGTCCTAATCATGTGAGTCCTTAAAAGCAGAGACTCTTTCCCAGCTGGGTTAGAGGGATGAGATGGAAGGAGGAGAGATGTTAAGTGTGAGAAAGACTCAACATTTGACTCACCAATGCTGACTTCGAATATGAAGGAGGCCTGAGCCAAGGAATACAAGAAGCCTCTAGAAGCTGGAAAAAGTGAAGAAATGGATTCGTCCCTATAACCTCCAGAAAAGAAAGTATCCCTGCTTACATCTTGATTTTAGACCAGTGAGACCCATGTTGGACTTCTGACCTACAGAACTGTAAGATAATAAGTTTGTGTTGCTTAAGCTGCTAAATTTGTGATAATTTGTTATGGCAGTAGTAGAAAACTACTATTATACCATATCAGGTATGGTTCCCAAACCATATCATGTCTTTGTATGTTCTAGTCCCCTATCTGCAATTTCTTCTCCCCCTTGTCCATTTGGAGGACATTTACTCTTCTTTTAAAATATCTCAGGGGTTACTACCTGTGCATTCTTCAAATGATACTTTTAGACAGAATCGATTAGTTCTTTCTCTGTAATGCGTCTGTACTTTTAGATGCATCTGTTGTTGCACAGATCATACACTATTATCAACATATGTTTAAACATGTCTTCCCCATTAGGCTGTATGATCTTTGATCAGAAGAATCCTGCTGTATTCATTTTCGTTTCACAGCATGTAGCTTGGTATCTTGTAAATTCTCAATAATGTTCATTAAATTTTTTTGACTTTAGCTTATCTTAAAACCAATGATTATAGTTGAAAGAACTCTTGCTGATTCACTCACTTGCACTCCAACTTATCTGTCAAAGAAGGTAGATGTAAAATGAAGAACTGAGCAAGGTAACTTGGCCTGGGCATTAGCCAGCAGTAGGTTTGGAAAAGCACATGCCGTACAAAGCTGGCCACCTTTTTTTCTTTGCCAAGGCTCACAGGATGAGCAGAGAGATCTGGGACTATTCCCTCACAGCTGTATTGTTCCTCCTTTGGTGGCCAACCACAGGAATGTGAGGAAAAGGCCAAAAGAAGGCAAACAGGGCCTCCTAAGAGTTAAGGTACCAAATGCAACGGACATTGTGGATGCGTAATGCAGGTGTTTAGCTATATGTAAGACTTCAAAGTTAAAGTAATTGTAAGATAACATGTAAGGCCAAATTAATAAAAATCATGCCTAAGCACATACATGCCAATGAATGTAATTCTCTTCAAAACCCTCATGTTTGTCACAGTGAAACTGCAATTGATTGGAACTCTAACAATCACTTAACACTTGTTTAAAATGACTTCTCCCAAACTCCAAAGATCATGGGAAGAAATGGTGGTAGTGTAGGAGAGGCTGTGAGTCTCGGAAGCAGGAAATGAGCCAGACTAAAATCCAGATGCCTTTTTAAGAACTTCAAAGGGTGAACAAATGGTTAAGAGCAAAGGGCCTAACTGGGTCAAAGCTATGAAAGGCATTCACATAAGGGTCAGAACATAATCAGAGTCAGGAAACAGCCAGGTTAAAACCAGTGGAATGAATAAAGTCACAAAACAGGAATCAGAGGAGTACGGGGATAGGGAGCAGTATGGCTTAGGTAGAATTCTGTTCCAGGCTGTGTCTCTGCCCAATCCTGCTCATAGCAACCCTACAGGACAGAAGAGGACTGCCCCATAGGGTTTCCAAGGCTGTAATCCAGGGAACTGCCAGAAATTCAGGCCAGTTTCAGAAGAGGATGTGGAACCAGGGATATCATTGCTGATGTCAGATGGATCCTGGCTGAAAGCAGAGAATACCAGAAGGATGTTTACCTGTGTTTTATTGACTATGCAAAGAAATTCAACTGTGTGGATCATAACAAACTATGGATAACATTGCAAAGAATGGGAATTCCAGAACACTTAACTGTGCTCATGAGGAAGCTTTACATAGATCAAGAGGCAGTCGTTCAGACAGAACAAGGGCATACTGATTGGTTTAAAGCCAGGAAAGGTGTGCGTCAGGGTTGTATTCTTTCACCATACCTATTCAATCTGTATGCTGAGCAAATAATATGAGAAGCTGGACTATATGAAGAAGAACGGGGCATCAGGATTGGAGGAAGGCTCGTTAACAACCTGTATTATGCAGATGACACAACCTTGCTCTCTGAAAGTGAAGAGGACTTGAAGCACTTACTAATGAAGATCAAAGACCACAGCCTTCAGTATGGATTGCACCTCAACATAAAGAAAACAAAAATCCTCACAACTGGACCAATGAGCAACATCATGATAAACGGAGGAAAGGCTGAAGTTGATTGAAGCTGTCAAGGGTTTCATTTTACTTGGATCCATAATCAACAGCCATGGAAGTAGTAGTCGGGAAATTAAAAGACGCATTGCATTGGGTATATCTGCTGCAAAGGACCTCTTTAAAGTGTTGAAGAGCAAAGATGTCACCTTGAAGACTAAGGTGCGCCTGACTCAAGCCAAGGTATTTTCAATCACATCATATGCATGTGAAAATTGCACAATGAGTAGGGAAGATGGAAGAAGAATTGAAGCCTTTGAATTGTGGTGTTGGTGAAGGATATTGAATATACCATGGACTGCCAAAAGAACGAACAAATCTGTCTTGGAAGAAGTACAACCAGAATGGTCCTTAGAGGCAAGGATGGCGAGACTGTGTCTTACATACTTTGGACATGTTGTCAGGAGGGATCAGTTCCTAGAGAAGGACATCATGCTTGGCAGAGTACAGGGTCAGTGGAAAAGAGGAAGACCCTCAACGAGGTGGATTGACACAGTGGCTGCAACAATGAGCTCAAGCACAACAACGATTATAAGGATGGCCCAGGACCAGGCAGTATTTCGTTATGTTGTGCATAGGGTCACTATGAGTCGGACCCGACTCGATGGCACCTAACAACCACAATCTTTATGGGAGCAGATCACCAGATCTTTTCTCCTGCGGAGCAGCTGGTGGGTTTAAACCACCGACCTTTAGGTTAGCAGCCAGGTGCTTAACCACTGTACCACCAGGGCTCCTTGATGGGGTTTAGGCAGTGAGAAACCTGAAATGGAGCCAGGGCCCTTAGAGACCAGGGCTTCTCTCATGCAGGGTTATAAATGTATGAAGATGTCCACAGCTGGTCAACTGTCCATCCTACTCTGTTGATTAGAGACCAAAACCACTGACCCTGTCCTAAATCTGGGTGAGCCCGGAGAACAGCAAGGTTGATGCCCAGGCCCAGTTGCTTTCCATACTACTAAGTAACAGTGAGTGCCCACCTTTCAGGCCTCGGTCCCAGGCTCAAAGGTGGGGTGCAACACCTCCTCTCTCAGCTGTTTTACCCCAGCTCTAGGCTGTGAGGTTTCAGGTAAGCAACAAAACAGCTCCCTACACAAAGGAAGTTTGGGACTTCTGGTGCCCACCTTCCTGTTTTGAAGATGCTTCTGCCCTTTCTAGTATTCTTGTTAGTCGCTGTTGTTAGCTGTGGTGGAGTCAGCCCCCAACTCATGACTATCCCATGCACAAAGGAAGGAAACACTGCCCAGTCCTGTGCCATCCCCATGATTGGCTATGGATTGAAACACTGCGATCGATAAGGTTTTCATTTACTGATTTTTGGAAGTAGATTGCCAGCCTTTCTTCCTAGATCATCTTAGTCTGGAAGCGCCACTGAAACCTGTTCAGAACACAGCAACACACAAGCCTCCATGGACAAAAGAGTAGTGGCTGCACATGAGGTGCACTCCTTGGGAATCAAACCCAGGTCTCCCACGTGGAAGGTGAGAAATCTACCGCTGACCCCCTAGTATTCATAGGTAACAATTTATTTCGTGTGGAGTTGTCCTGGGAGGGGGACACCAATACCAGCAGTGGGTGTGCTGTAGCAGTGCCCTCACTTTCTCTTCCAGCAGGCAGAGAAGTGAGGGACAATGAAGATTTTCACTGTTAATCGCAGAAACGTTCTTTAAAAAAGAACAAAAACCCAAGGCTGCAACTTGAACTTCCTCACTGATACCATAAAATGGAAGCTAGAGAACTGAAACGGGGATGTTTGAGTTCCATTCTTACTAATTCACTGATATTGTTGTTAGGTTCCGACTCACAGCAACCCTATGTACCACAGAACGAAACACTGCCCAGTCCTGCACCATCATTACAATCATTATTATGCTTGAGCCCATTGTTGCAGCCACTATGTCAATCCATCTCATTGAGGGTCTTCCTCTTTTCTGTTGACCCTGTACTTTACCAAGCATGATGTCCTTCTCCAGGTACTGATCCCTCCTGACAACATGTCTGAAGTATGTGAGCTATAGTCTCTCCATCCTCACTTCTAAGGAGCATTCTGGCTATACTTCTTCCAAGACAGATTTGTTTGTTCTTTTGGCAGCCCATGGTATATTCAATATTCTTCACCAACACCACAATTCAAAGGCGTCAATTCTTCTTCGGTCTTCCTTATTCTTTGTTCAGCTTTCACATGCATATGATGCAATTGAAAATAACATGGCTTGGGTCAGGTGCACCTTAGTCTTCAAGGTGACATCTTTGCTTTTCAACACTTTAAAGAGGTCCTTTGCAGCAGATTTGTCCAATGCAATATGTGTTTTGATTCTTTTAATGCTGCTTCCGTGGGTGTTGATTGTGGATCCGAGTAAAATGAAATCCTTGACAACTTCAGTCTTTTCTCCGTTTATCATGATGTTGCTCATTGGTCCAGTTGTGAGGATTTTTTTTTCTTTATGTTGAGGAGTAATCCATACTGAAGGCTGTGATCTTTGATCTTCTTCAGTAAGTGCTTCAAGTCCTCTTCACTTTGTGCCATCTGTGCAACACAGGTTGTTAATGAGTCTTCCTCCAATCCTGATGCCCTGTTCTTCATACAGTCTCTGGTAACCAAAAAACCCAAAACCAAACCGAGTGCCATCAAGTCAATTCCGACTCATAGCGACCCTATGGGACAGAGTAGAACTGCCCCATGGAGTTTTCAAGGAGCGCCTGGCAGGTTTGAACTTCCTACGTCTTGGTTAGCAGCTGTAGCACTTACCCACTACGCCACCAGGGTTTCCCTTAGTCACTGGTAAGGGGGCTGTAAATCCTGGCAGCGTATTTGGGCAAGCTGTTTAGTTGTTGTTAAACTTATTCCTAAGTATTTTACTATTTTTGATTCTATTGTAAATGATATCATTTTCTTAATTTCATTTTTGGATTGTTCATTGCTAGTGTATAAAAACCATTATATTTTGGGCACTAAAATTATTATTTGCCATGAAAATAGAGATCAAACCTCATAACCCTGATGTAACCCTTCCTTTGTATGTGTTCAGCAAATGTTTCCATTGACAGCAGAATATCTTTGACTCTTTTGTTCACTTGATGCATCCTGATACCACCCGGAACACTACCTGACACTTAAACATACAAAAATATTTAAGGAATGAATAAATGAATGAGGCTACCATATTTCACACATCCCTTACTTGGAACACTTGGCTCAATGTCTGTCTCCTCCATGCAATGGGGAGCTCTCCAAAGGTAGGGATGATGCCACAATTTTTGAGTTCTAACGACCTTGCACAGTACATGGCACATGCAGCTGCTCAACACTTGTCTGAAGAATCTATCATTATGTACAGGGTGGGGGGTGGCATGAAGGGCTGAGCATATTACAGAAGGAAATTTCAATGTATGGCTTTTCCTCTCCACATTGACATGTGAATTAGGCCAAAATGGTCATCAAAGACATCACCAAAAGAATATAAAGAAGTCGGACATAGAAAGAAACACCAGCAGCTTGAAGGGTGTGTGTATAAAGAAAAGAGGTCATAAACCTGGTATTGATTGTAGGAGATTTATGGATTGGTTGAGTGTATGGAGAATACATATTCCCTATACAGCTTGGAATGGAATATTATGAGCCTTTGTATAGAAAACTTGTCAACCATTTTCTCCTGATAGCTTGCCACCCAGGGAAAGTCCTTAACTAAACATGATCTACCTCCAAGGATGTATAACTCAGCGCACAGTTACTCAATGTAAATAACTCCACTAGATTAGTGAGGTCAATTTAAGTATCAAAGAGATTAAAATCACCAAGGAAAGCAGAAAATCCAATACCTGGATATTTGAATCCTAAGAGAAACTTCTCAGTGGGCAAGATGATAGAAGTTTTAAAATAAATAAATAAATAGGTATTATGAAGTGTTATATTTAAACCTAAAGTTAGTAACTAATATGAACCAGTTAGTCACCTTATAAATTTCTTGAAATACTATAATTGAATCATAACACAGATGGATAACTATTACCCATGGCAATTACATAACAGATTATCCTGGAGTTTCCTCAGAAAAGGGTGGGATATTCAGAAATTAACACAGTTTTCCGAGAAATCTGTTTTTTTTTCCCGACATTTAGAGATATAGTCCCTTAGCTTGTCTCAGTTTTTGGAAAAGCAGAGAAAATTATATAATCTCATTAAATATAATTTTAACTTTTTTTTCACTTGATATCCAAGCAAAGTAAAATAAAAAGGGGTGAAAAAAATTATTAAAAAATAGATTCTAACAAACATTTCACCAAACACAGCTGTTTCTTGTTCACTAAATTGACTATGACAAAATATTTTAGTGTTTTCTCTGGCAAGCATAAATAGCCTCATTTCATGCAAATGCCACATTTCCAGTTATTACTGATAGTTTGTAACAGTTTATAGATATGCAACCATATGTAAAAATTTATACATCAGTTAATGAAAAAGAAATAGAAGGTAATATTGCATTTAAAATCTCTTAAAACATGTAAGACAGACCTTTTAACCCACGTCACAAGAATATATCTCATGCCAGAGGTTGCAAACTAGTAGCCAAAAGTATAAATACACCCCACAGATGTGTTTTATTTGTATGTGCAATTTAAAAAAATAGAAAATTAGTTGCCGATATTTAAAAATTGGTAAGCAGCCCTGGTAAATTTTCCCGTAAAAAAAATGAACTTTCAGGTTCTCTTGAAAAATTATTAGATCTGATGACAAAACAAAAACAAACCCAAACCTGTTGCCATAGAGACAATTCTGACTCATGGCGAGCCCATGTGGTACAGAGTAGGACTGCTCCATAAGGCTTTCTTGGCTGTAATCTTTATGGAAGCAGATTGTTGGCCTTTCTGCTACGAAGCCACTGGGTAAGTTTGCACTGCCAGCCTTTAGGTTAGTAGATGGCGTCAAACCATTTGTGCCAGCCAGGGACCTAGATCTGATGACACTGGGCTCATACTCCAATGCTACAACAGTTAGCTGGTATTTAGCAGAGGCTGAATTTCAGAGGCACTAAAAGAGGCTGCCCCTTTAAGAGGAGCGCCTTTGCCCCACTGATTCAGTGTATGCTCCTGTACAAACACCTAGGCTATTTCACTCATTTATGTTACTTGTCTGGACCAGGTGGCGTAGTGGTTAAGAGCCTGCCTGCTAACCAAAAGACAGGCAGTTTGAATCCACCAGCTGCTCCTTGGAAACCCTAGGGGGCAGTTCTACTCTGTCCTATAGGGTTGTGCTATGAGTCGGAATTGACTCGACAAAGGGTTTAGTTTGGGTTTTTTTTTTTGGTATGGACATTTGAGATTAGAACTCTGCTTTTTATTTATTTTATGTTATATACATTTTTAAAGGTAGAAAATACCATTCAATTGATTGAGCGAATGTCTCCATTTACAAAACTAACTCTTGCATAAACTTTTTGAAATATCTTATTCCTCAGAGTTGAGTCTGTCTCCCTTGTCTATCTCTCTATACGTCTGAGCATAAGGCTGTATGAATACATCATCTGAGGTTTAGAACTTAACGCTTTAAAGTTTCTGAGATTTTCTTACTGTTTCTCCATTTTAGCTTCTGCTAACTATGAGAAAATTATAAAACATGAGTCTGATATTATCTTGACTAACTGAAACATTTAAGAGGTTTTTTTTTTCTATTTTGAATATCGATATGTGTTTTCAATTCAATAAAACATAGACCCCTAGAACATAAAAATAATAAGCTAGAAAGATTACGAAGACACTATGAGAAAATGTGTCAGTCAGCTAAATTTTGTTAGGGCTGGAAAACAGGAAACATTCAGTTGACATAAATAACTTTTCCTTATCTACAAACAGTATCCTTGTAGCTAATTATTCATTTTGGCTCAGTACTTCATGAGTTTTGACAGGAAAGCAAATTGTAATTTTTAAGGTAAGTACAAATAAATTCTGAAAAATTTAACCCAGCAGTTATCGTTTCAATGGCAGTTCAAGCTAAATAGGACGTGAACATCCAGTAAGGTAGTCAAATGAGAAAATTATTTCCAGAAAGCCAAAAACACCAAAAAACCAAACCAAGTGCTGTCAAGCTGATTCTGACTCACAGAGACCCAGAAAGCCAAGCACCAGCAAAGTAGTGATTCTAAGAGGGGAATGATAACTTAGCAATTGCATACTTTGTCGGACTTCTGGTAAGACAGAAGACTGCAAGTTTCTTTAAGGTAGGGACCATATTCATTTTTTTTTTTTTTACCACTATATCCCCAAGATCTAGCCCATGTGGAATAAGTGAGTTGAAAGAATACATGCGTTTTCCTAGCAAACAGTAATCATTCAATAAAGATTTATTAAATGAGTAAATAATTCATGAAATAAATGTACTCAATAAATATTTACCAAGCGAATGAATACACGAAAAACAAAAATTAATAATTCTTCTCATATCTTGTTGAAAGTAATGCTTAACATTTATTTATTGAGCAATTACCATATATTCTGCTAAGTGCTTTGAATGTTAGCTCATTTAATCCTCCCAATGACCCTATGAAATATATATTATAATCCACAGCCTGTGGGGGAAAAAAAGGAAATAAAATTCAAGATGGCTGAGAAACTTGAGCAAGGTCATAAAGCTTGCTTTTTTTTCTATGAAGTTATCACTAACTTTATGAAAATATTATATAAACATGAGTTTGATACTATGTCGACTAATACAAACACCTAAAGGCATATTTTTCTGTTTTGGATATTGATACACACTTTCAAGTCAATGAAACATACCCCAAGGAATGTTTCAGGGGATTTGTAGGGATTAAACCACACCCTATTCTGTTATTCATTTTTAAGTGAATTAGGAAAACTTTGTAGAGATTAGGAAACCCTGGTGACATAGTGGTTAAGAGCTAGGCTGCTAACCAAAGGGTTGGCAGTTCGAATCCACCAGGTGCTCCTTGGAAAATCTATGGGGCAGTTCTACTCCGTCCTATAGGGTCACTATGAATCGGAATCGACTCGATGGCACTGGGTTTGGGTTTGTAGAGATTAGACCACAATCCTATTTTGTTACTCATTTTTAAGTGAATTAGAAAAACTCAGAAATGAATAGCATAATCTTGCTGATGGCATGGAGACAGTGTGAATAATATTTAGAGAACTGTAAGCAGTCCAGGTTGTCAGGCATAAAAGGCCATGATGCGGGGGGACAATATAGAAGGATACTATGTCAAATTGATGCTGAGAGGAAGGGAAGAAGGAAGAAAAGATACTAGCTAATTTCAATCACTTGTAGTATGGAACCAAGAGACAATAGTCAAAACTAAAAAAATAAGAAGGGACAAGGGTATTACATAATGGTACAAATATAAGAACAGCCATTAATAACAAAAAAGACAAACCTTTATAAATTACAAAAGCTACACTATAAATAAAAAAAGACATATACAGTAAAACCTACGAAAGCTGGAACCTGTGTAAGGTAGAAACCTGTCAGAGAAGGAAAACTCGAATATTCTCCACCAAAACAAGCCACAGAAAAGTGTTAAGACTGTACCCTGTCAAAGGTGGAAAACTTACGAGACCCGGAAAAACAAGGCAGTCCCACTGAGTCCCGGCTTTCACAGGTTTCACTATATAATGAAAGGGTAAACCTTAAAATAGAGTTAGTATAGGGAGAGGAAGGGATCAGGGTGGAGCGAGCAGGAATAGAGGCTAGAACTCTTTTAGTATACTTTGTATTGTAGTTATGTCTTCTAAACTCATTGCCATTGAGTCGGTTCCGACTCATAGCGAATATGTCTTCTAGAACCATGTAAATACTAATTGTAAGATAAAATTAAATAAAAAGTAATTGCTAAAAATTAAAAAACAAGTAAATCAATTGGACATAAGTATACATCAAGTTCGTGCACAACTGCACAAAGATGAAACATTCCAATTTGACTGTATATCCTAAGTAAGTCATACCCTAAAGACAAAAGATCTGCAACTGTTTCTGTAGTCACATTGTTGGTAATAATGTTGGTATTGTTTTTCTGGAAGTTATGCATGTATTGTTTGATACAGTAAATGAGTAATTATATTAATATCACTGAAAACCAGAATTTTTTATCAGAGAAAAGAAAAATACATAAGATTGATGAGGTTAAGCCATTTCCTGTCTTCCTGAGTCTGAACTGGAAATACAGTGAAACCTGGGAGAGCCAGAAACTCAGTAGGACTACCTTGTGGTTTTCTGGGTCTCAAAAGTTTTCCTTCTCTGACACGTTTCCACTTTATACAGGTTCCAGCTTTTTGCAGATTTTACTGTATTGTGATGTACATTATCTTTAAAAATAAATATATATAATAAAGAAATAAAAGTTAGGTTTAAATTTAGAAAAATAGAGGTAAACAATAAGGTAACCACGAAGGAGAAAATCTACCCTACTCATCAAAATAAAATAGAAGAAAAAAACAGAGACTCAGCAGAAACAAAATCAACAACAACGAATATGAGGAAAGGACAATATATAAAGATAATCTACTCAGCACATAAAATTAAGTGGGAAAAAGAAACTGTCAACAATACACAAAAAAAGACATCAAAATGATAGCACTAAATTTATACCTGTCCATAATTACACTGAATGTAAATGGACTAAACACACTGATAGAGAGACAGAGAGTGGCAGAATGGATTAAAAAACACGATCCGTCTATATGCTGCCTACGAGAGAAACACCTTAGACTTAGAGACACAAACTAAAACTCAAAGGATGGAAAAAAATATATCAAGCAAACAGTCAAAAAGGAGCAGGAGTGGCAATATTAATTTCTGAAAAGACTTTAAAGTTAAATCCACCACAAAGGATAAGGAAGGACATTATATAATGATTAAAGGGACAATATATCAAGAAGATATAACCATATTAAATATTTATGCACCCAATAACAGGGCTGCAAGATACATAAACTCTATCAGCACTGAAAAGTGAGATAGACAGCTCCACAATAACAGTAGGAGACTTCAACACACCACTTTCAGTGAAGGACAGGACATCCAGAAAGAAGCTCAATAAAGACACAGAAGATCTAAATGCCACAGTCAACCAACTTGAACTCATAGATGTATACAGGACACTCCACGCAACAGCAACCAAGTATACTTTCTTTTCTAGTGCACATGGAACATTCTCTAGAATAGACCACATATTAGGTCATAAAGCAAGCCTTAGCAGAATCCAAAACATTGAAATATTACAAAGCATCTTCTCTGACCATAAGGCCATAAAAGTGGAAATCAATAACAGAAAAAGCAGGGAAAAGAAATCAAACACTTGGACACTGAACAATACCCTGCTCAAAAAAGATTGGATTATAGAAGACATTAAGGATGGAATAAAGAAATTTTTAAAATCCAAAGAGAATGAAAACACTTCCTATAAGAACCTTTGGGACACAGCAAAAGCAGCACTCAGAGGTCAATTTATATTCATAAATGCACACATATGAAAAAGAAGAAAGGGCCAGATTCAAAGAATTATGCCTACAACTTGAACAAATAGAGAGCAACAAAAGAAACCCTCAAGCACCAGAAGAAAGCAAATAATAAAAATTAGAGCTAAACTAAATGAAATAGAAAACAAAAAAACAATTGAAAGAATTAACAAGACCAAAAGCTGGTTCTTTGAAAAAAATCAACAAAATTGATAAACCATTGGCCAGCCTGACAAAGGAAAAACAGGAGAGGAAGTAAATAACCCAAATAAGAAATGAGATGAGTGATACTACAACAGACCGAACTGAAATTAAAAGAATCATATCAGATTACTATGAAAAATTGTACTCTAACAAATTTGAAAACCTAGAAGAAATGGACGAATTCCTAGAAACACACTACCTGCCTAAACTAACACAAACAGAGGTAGAAGAACTAAATAGACACATAACAAAAGAAGAGATTGAAAAGGTAATCAAAAAACTCCCAATAAAAAAAAGCCCTGGTCCAGACGGCTTCACTGCAGAGTTCTACCAAACTTTCAGCTAAGAGATAACACCACTACTGCTAAAGGTATTTCAGAGCATAGAAAAGGATGGAATACTACCAAACTCATTCTATGAAGCCACCATCTCCCTGATACCAAAACCAGGTAAAGACAACACAAAGAAAGAAAATTACAGACCTATATCCCTCATGAACCTAGATGCAAAAATCCTCAACAAAATTCTAGCCAATAGAATTGAACAACATATCAAAAAAATAATTCACCGTGACCAAGTGGGATTCATACCAGGGATGGTTCAACATTAGAAAAACAATTAATGTAATCTCATCATATAAATAAAACAAAAGAATCACATGATTTTATCGATTGATGCAGAAAAGGCATTTGACAAAGTTCAACACTCATTCATGATAAAAACTCTCAGCAAAATAGGAATAGAAGGAAAATTCCTCAGCATAATAAAGGGCATTTATACAAAGCCAACAGCCAACATCACCCTAAATGGAGAGAGCCTGAAAGCATTTCTCTTGAGAATGGAAACCAGACAAGGGTGCCCTTTACCACTGCTCTTATTCAACATTGTGCTGGAGGTGCTAGCCAGAGCAATTAGGCTAGATAAAGAAATAAAGGGCATCCAGATTGGCAAGGAAGAAGTAAAATTATCTGTTTGCAGATGACATGATCTTATACACAGAAAACCCTAAGGAATCCTCCAGAAAACTACTGAAACTAATAGAAGAGTTCAGCAGAGTATCGGGATACAAGATAAACATAAAAAATCAGTTGGATTCCTCTGTTGTTGTTAGTTGTTAGGTGCCGTTGAGTTGGTTCCGACTCATAGCAACCCTATGCACAACAGAACGAAACACTGCCCGGTTATGCGCCATCCTTACAACTGTTGTTATGCTTGAGATCATTGTTGCAGCCACTGTGTCAATCCACCTCGTTGAGGGTCCTCCTCCTTTCCTCTGACCCTGTACTCTGCCAAGCATAATGTCCTTCTCCAGGGACTGATCCCTCCTGACAACATGTCCAAAGGATGTAAGGTGCAGTCTCACCATCCTTGCCTCTAAGGACCATTTTGGCCGCACTTCTTCCAAGACAGATTTGTTCCTTCTTTTGGCAGTCCATGGTATATTCAATGTCCTTCGCCAACACCATAATTCAAAGGTGTCAGCTCTTCTTCGGTCTTCCTTGTTTATTGACCAGCTTTCACATGCGTATGATGTGATTGAAAATACCATGGCTTCGGTCAGGCACCCCCTAGTCTTCAGGGTGACATCTTTGCTCTTCAACACTTTGAAGAGGTCCTTTGCAGCAGATTTACCCAATGCCATGTGTACTTTGATTTCTTGACTGCTGCTTCCATGGCTGTTTATTGTGGATCCAAGTAAAATGAAATCCTTGACAACTTCTATCTTTTCTCTGTTTATCGTGATGTTGCTTTTTGGTCCAGCTGTGAGGATTTTTGTTTTCTTTACGTTGAGGTGTAACCCATACTGAAGGCTGTGGCCTTTGATCTTCATTAATAAGTGCTTTAAGTCCTTTTCACTTTCAGCAAGCGAGGTTGTGTCATTTCCATAATGCAGGTTGTTAATGAGTCTTCCTCCAATCCTGATGCCCCGTTCTTCTTCATATAGTCCAGCTTCTCGGATTATTTGTTCAGCATACAGATTAAATAGGTATGGTGAAAGAATACAACCCTGACGCACACCTTTCCTGACTTTAAACCAATCAGTATCCCCTTGTTCTGTCCAAACAACTGCCCCTTGATCTACGTAAAGGTTCCTCATGAGCACAATTAAGTGTTCTGGAGTTTCCACCCTTTGCAATGTTATCCATAATTTGCTATGATCCACACAGTCAAATGCCTTTGCATAGTCAATAAAAAAGAAGGTAAACATCCTTCTGGCATTCTCTGCTTTCAGCCAGGAGCCATCTGACATTAGCAACGATATCCCTGGTTCCACGTCCTCTTCTGAAACCAGCGTGAATTTCTGGCAGTTCCCTGTTGATATACTGCTGCAGCCGTTTTTGAATGATCTTCAGCAAAATTTTGCTTGCATGTGATATTAATGATATTGTTCTATAATTTCCACATTCACTTGGATCACCTTTCTTGGGAATAGATATAAATATGGATCTCTTCCAGTCAGTTGGCCAGGAAGCTGTCTTCCATATTTCTCGGCATAGACAAGTGAGCACCTCCAGCACTGCATCTGTTTGTTGAAACATCTCAATTGATATTCCTTCAATTCCCGGAGCCTTGTTTTTCGCCATTGCCTTCAGAGCAGCTTAGACTTCTCATTCAGTACCATTGGTTCCTGATCATATGCCACCTCTTGAAATGGTTGAATATCGACTAATTCTTTTTGGTATAATGACTCTGTGTATTCCTTCCATCTTCTTTTGATGCTTCCTGTGTCGTTTAATATTTTCCCCATGGAATCCTTCACTATTGCAACTCGAGGCTTGAATTTTTTCTTCAATTCTTTCAGTTTGAGAAACGCCAAGAGTGTTCTTCCCTTTTGGTTTTCCATCTCCAGCTCTTTACTCATGTCATTATAATACTTTACTTTGTCTTCTCGAGAGGCCCTTTGAAATCTTCTGTTCAGTTCTTTTACTTCATCAATTCTTCCTTTTGCATTAGCTGCTCGATGTTCGAGAGTCAGTTTCAGAGTCTCCTCTGACATCCACCTTGGTCTTTTCTTTCATTCCTGTCTTTTTAGTGACCTCTTGCTTTCTTCATGGATGATGTCCTTGATGTCATTCCACCAATAAAAAGAACATCGAAGAGGAAATCACCAAATCAATACCATTCACAGTAGCCCCCAAGAAGATAAAATACTTAGGAATAAATCTTACCAGAGAGGTAAAAGACTTATACAAAGGAAACTACGATACGCTTCTGCAAGAAACCAAGAGAGACCTACGTAAGTGGGAAAACATACCTTGCTCATGGATAGGAAGACTTACCATTATAGAAATGGCTATTCTGCCAAAAGCGATCTATACCTTTAATGCAATTCTGATCCAAATTCCAAATACCTTCTTTAATGAGATGCAGAAACAAATCACCAACTTCATATGGAAGGGAAAGAGGCCCCAGATAAGTAAAAAAAAAAAAGCACTATTGAAAAAGAAGAACAAAGTGAGAGACCTTACTCTACCTGATTTTAGAACCTATTATACCTCCACAGGAGTCAAAACAGCCTGGTACGGGTACAATAACAGATACACAGACCAATGGAACAGAATTGAGAATCCAGACATAAATCCATCCACATATGAGTAGCTGATATTTGACAAAGGCTCCAAAACAGTTAAATGGGGAAAAGACAGCCTTTTTAACAAATGGTGCTGGCATAACTGGATATGCATCTGCAAAAAAAATGCAACAAGACCCATACCTCACTCCATGCACAAAAACGAGCTCAAAATGGATCAAAGACCTAAATATAAAATCTAAAACGATAAAGATCATGGAAGAAAAAATAGGGACAACGTTAGGAGCCTTAACACATGGCATAAACAGTACACAAATCATCACTAACAATGAAGAAGAAAAACTAGAGAACTGGGAGCTCCTAAAAATCAAATACCTATGCTCATCCAAAGACTTCACCAGAAGAGTAAAAAGATTACCTAGAGACTGGGAAAAAGTTTTTAGCTATGACATTTCCGATCAGCGCCTGATCTCTAAAATTTATATGATACTGCAAAAACTCAACTGCAAAAGAGAAATAACCCAATTAAAAAATGGTCAACAGATATGAACAGACACTTCACTAAAGAAGACATTCAGGTAGCTAACAGATACATGAGGAAATGCTCATGATCATTAGCCATTAGAGAAATGCAAAGCAAAACTACAATGAGATTTCATCTCACTCCAACAAGATTGACATTAATCCAAACAACACAAAACAATAAATGTTGGAGAGGCAGTGGAGAGATTGGAACACTTCTACACTGCTGATGGGAATGTCAAATGGTACAACCACTCTGGAAATCGATTTGGTGCTTCCTTAAAAAGCTAGAAATAGAACTACCATACGATCCAGCAATCCCACTCCTCGGAATATATCCTACAGAAATAAGAACCTTTCCATGAACAGATATATGCACACCCATGTTCATTGCAGCACTGTTTACAGTAGCAAAAAGATGGAAGCAACCAAGCTGCCCATCAACAGATGAATGGATAAATAAATTATGGTATATTCACACAATGGAATACTACACATTGATAAAGAACAACGATGAATCTGTGAAACATTTCATAACATGGAGGAATCTGGAAGGCATTATGCTGAGTGAAATTAGTTGCAAAAGGACAAATATTGTATAAGACCACTATTATAAGAACTCAAGAAATAGTTTAAACAGAGAAGGTATTCTTTGATGGTTATAAGGAGGGCGGGGAGAGGGGTATTCAGTAGTTAGATAATAGGTAAGAACAACTTTACGCGACCAGGAAAGATAACAAACACACAACACAGGCCAGGTCAGCACAACTGGACTAAACCAAAAGCAAAGAAGTTTCTGGAATAAAATGAACGCTTCGAAGGCCAGCGTAGCTGGGGCAGGGGTTTGGAGACCATGGTTTCAGGGGACACCTAAGTCAACTGGCGTAATAAAATCTATTAAGAAAACCTTGGAGAGAGGCATTTGGGGTCTTAAATGCTAGCAAGCAGCCATCTAAGATGCATCAATTGGTCTCAACCCACCTGGATCAAAGGAGAATGAAGAACACCAAGGACATAAGGTAATTACGAGCCCAAGAGACAGAATGGGCCACATAAACCAGAGACTACATCAGCCTGAGACCAGAACTAGATGGTGCCCGCTACAATTGATGACTGCCCTGACAGGGAACACAACAGAGAAACCCCTGAGGGAGCAGGAGAGCAGTGGGATGCAGACCCCAAATTCTTGTAAAAAGACCAGACTTAATTGTCTGACTGAGGGTAGTAGGACCCCGGTGGTCATGGCCCCCAGACCTTCTGTTGGCCCAAGACAGGAACCATTCCCAAAGCCAACTCTTCAGACATGGATTGGACTGGACAATGGGTTGGAGAGGGATGCTGGTGAGGATTGAGCTTCTTGGATCAAGTGGACACTTGAGACTATGTTGGCATCTCCTGCCTGGAGGGGAGATAAGAGGGTAGAGGGGGTTAGAAGCTGGCGAAATGGACACGAAAAGACAGTGCAGGGAGGGAGCGGGCTGTCTCATTAGGAGGAGAGCAGTTGGGAGTATGTAGCAAGGTGTATGTATGTTTTTGTGTGAGAGACCGACTTGATTTGTAAACTTTCACTTAAACCAATAAAAATTAAAATAAATAAATATATATAATCAATGTCACTAAATTATACATGTAGAAATAGTTGAATTGGCAAATGTTTTGTTGTGTATATTTTTACCCCCCTACACACAAATATATATATGTATATATATAAAAAAAAATTACACCTAGTAAAAAGGCATAGAAACAAAGTCCAATTTAATAGTAACGAGCACTTCTAGTGCCTGGATTCTAGTGTCCAAAAACCATTTCTCACTAAATGTAATCGGACTCCTTCAAGTGGCTGTTTCTAGGTTTGGGGAATGAAAAGAACAAAATTAGCTTTGAATACTTCATCACACCAGAAAGCAAAAAACCTATCAAAGATTAGTTGTGCAAAAGGCTCCCACTGGCCAAAAATGGGTACAGTTGGTTGTCAATAAGAATAATAACTAAAAAGTGTTGGAACAGATCAAATATGTTTAAAAAATTAGTTTATAATGAGCCTTAAAAAGAAAACCATCCACCTTTGGAAAATACTGGGGAATGAATTCACTATTTTGAAAACTGGAAAATAAAGGGAATGAATCAAGTATTTATCATGTCTTTACTGTATTTCTTTTTCTTTACTGTATGAAATACACCTCAGCATAACCAAATATTTGATGAGAGAAAATTCCTCTTTTTAGAAGGATTTAGTTGTTGTCATGGATTGAATTGTGTCCTCTCAAAATATCTGTCAACTTGGCTATGTCATGATTCCCACTATTGTGTGATTGTCCACCACTTTGTCATCTGATGTGATTTTCCTATGTGTTGTAAATCCTGTCTCTATGATGTTAATGAGGTGGGATTAGTGGCAGTTATATTGATGAGATCTACAAGATTAGATTGTGTTTTAAACCAGTCTCTTTTGAGATATAAAAGAGAGAAGCGAGCAGAGAGACATGGGGACCTCGTACCACCAAGAAAGCAGCACCGGAAACAGAGCAGGTCCTTTGGACTAGGGGTCTCTGCTCCTGAGAAGCTCCTCACCCAGGGGGAGATTGACGAGAAGGGCCTTCCTCCAGAGCTGACAGAAAAAGAAAGCCTTCCCCTAGAGCCGGTGCCCTGAATTGGGACTTGTAGCCTATTGAACTGTGAGGGAATAAATTTCTCTTTGTTAAAGCCATCCACTTGTGCTATTTCTGTTATAGCAGCACTAGATGACTAAGACAGATGTTAAATGAAAGAGAAATGATAGCATTACACTGCCATTTTGCAAACCCTAACGAGTTAATAGATCCAGACAAGGATCATCATCCATGGCTAGCAACAAAAGGGAGAGAATTAGATATTATGCGAAAGGACATGGTACCATCTAGAAAGTAGTCTTGGCGCACACACACACACACACACACACACACAATCAAATATGTCTTGAGTCAAGTCTCTATGACTAAAGGAAATACTGGGAAGAGAGGAACATGCTAAACAAAATGATGGCATATTTTAAGCAAAATGCAGGCTATGGCAAATTTTAAAGGACAAATGACAACCACTTTTTTTTTTAATTATTATTAATTCTACTTTAGATGAAGGTTTACACAGCAAATTAGCTTCTCGTTAAACAATTAATACACATACTGTTTTGTGACATTGGTTGCCAACCCCCTGACATGGCAACCAACATTCTCCCCTTCTTGACCTTGGGTTCCCCATTACCAGCTTTTCTGTCCCCTCCTGCCTTCTCGTCCTTGTCCCTGAGCTGGTGTGCCCGCTTAGTCTCTTTTTGTTATATAGGCTTTTTTAATCTTTGCTTGAAGGGTGATGACTTCAGTAACAAGTTAAAGGGTGATGGAGGGCAGTACCCTTGGGGTTTCTCCAGTCTCTGTCAGATCAGTAAGTCTGGTCATTTTTTGTGAGTTAGAGTTTTGTTCTGCATTTTTCTCCAGCTCTGTCTGGGACCTTCTGCTGTGATCCCTGTCAGAGCAGTTGCTGGTGGTAGCTGGGCACCATCTAGTTGTGCCGGACTCAGTCTGGTGAAGGCTATGATACTTGTGGTCCATTAGTCCTTTGGACTAATCTTGTGTCTTTGGTTTTCTTCATTCTCCCTTGCTCCAGATGAGGTGGGACCATTGAAGTATCTTAGATGGCTGCTTACAAGCTTTTAAGACCCTAGATGCTACTCACCAAAGTAGGATGTAAAACATTTTCTTTATAAACTATGTTATGCCAATTGAACTAGATATCCCCTGAGATCATGGTCCCCAGGCCTCAGTCCCAGTAATTTGGTCCCTTAGGGAGTTTGGATTTATCTATGAAGCTTCCAAGACCTTGCCTTGGTCAAGCTGTGCTGACTTCCTCAGTATTGTGTACTGTCTTACCCTTTACTGAAGTTACCACTTACCTATTGTCTAGTTAGTGTTTTCCCTTCTCACCTCACTCCTCCCCTCCTTAGTAACCATCAAAGATTGGTTATTTGTAAGTGTAAACTGTTTCATGAGTTTTTACAATAATGGTCTCATACAGAACTTGCCCTTTTGTGATACTTATTTCACTCAGCATAATGCCCTCCAGATTCATCCATGTTGTGAGAGGTTTCACAGATTCATCATTGTTCTTTATCGCGTAGTATTCCATTGTGTATATGTACCATAGTTTGTTTATCCATTCATCTGTTGATGAGCATCTAGGTTGTTGCCATTTTTTGCTATTGTGAACAATGCTGCAATGAACATGGGCGTGCATATGTCTATTCATGTGACAACTCTTATTTCTCTAGGATATATTCCTAGCAGTGGAATTGCTAGATCATATGGTATTTCTATTTCTAGCTTTTTAAGGAAGCGCCATATCATTTTCCAAAATGGTTGTACCATTTTAAATTCCCGCCAGCAGTGCATAAGAGTTCCAATCTCCCCACAGCCTCTTCAACATTTGTTTTTGTGTTTTTTTTGATTCATGCCAGTGAGATGGTATCTCAGTGTAGTTTTGATTTGCATTTCTCTAATGGCTAGTGATCCTGAGCATTTCCTCATGTGTCTGTTAAAAAAAAACCCAGTGCCTGTTAGCCACCTGAATACCTTCTTTGGTGGAGTGTCTGTTCCTATCCTTTGCCCATTGTTTAATTGGATTATTTCTCTTTTTATTGTAGAGGTGTTGGATTTTTCCTGTACATTTTAGAGATTAGACCTTTGTCGGATATGTCATAGCCAGTTTTTTTTTTTTCCAGTCTGTAGGCTCTATTTTTACTTTTTTGGTGATGTCTTTTGATGAGTGTGAGTGTTTAATTTTTAGAAAATCCCAGTTATCTAGATTATCTTCTGGTGTTCGTGTATTGTTAGTTATGGTTTGTACCCTATTTATACAGTGTATTAGGGCCTCTAGAGTTGACCCCACTTTTTCTTCTATGATCTTTATAGTTTTTGGTTCTATATTTAGGCCTTTGATCCATTTTGAATTAGTTCTTGTGTATGGTGTGAAGTATGGGCCCTGTTTCATTTTTACAGATGGACATCCAGTTTTGCCAACACCATCTGTTAAAAAGACTGTCTTGTCCTCATTTAATGGACTTTGGGCCTTTGTCAAAGATCCGGTGACCGTAGGTGGATGGATTTATGTTTTTCCATTTATGTAGGTCTCATTTGGTTTCTTGAAGTAATGTTTTGTAGTTTTCTTTGTATAGGTCTTTTATGTCCCTGGTTAGGTTTAGTCCTAAGTATTTCCTCCCCCGTCCCCAGGGGCTACTATAAATGGTATTGCTTTCCTGATTTCCTTTTTGTAGCTCTCTTTATTGGTGAATAGGAATTCAACTGATTTTTGTATGTTTATCTTATATCCTGCAACTGTGCTGCAGTTCCAGTAGTTTTCTTGTGGAGTCCTTTGGGTTCTCTATGTATAATATCATATAATCTGCAAATAGGGATAGTTTTACTTCTTCCTTACCAATTTGGATGCCCTTTATTTCTTTTTCTTGCCTTATTGCTCTAGCTAGAACTTCCAGAACAATGTTAAATAGGAGTGGTGATAAAGGGCTTCCTTGTCTTGTTCCTGTTCTTAGGGGAATGTTTTCAGCCTCTCTCCATTAAGAATGATGTTGGCTGTTGGTTTTGCATAGCTGCCCCTTATTATGTTGAGGATTTTCCCTTCTATACCTATTTTATTGAGAGTTTTTTTTTTATCAGGAATGGGTGTTTATCAAATGCCTTTTCTACGTTGATTGAGATGATCATGTTATTCTTTTGTTTTATTTACATGGTGGATTACGCTGATTAATTTTCTAATGTGAACCATCCTTACATATCTAGTGTGAATCCCAGTTGGTCATGGTGTATTACTTTTTTTATATGATGCTATATTCCATTGACTAGAATTTGGTTGAGAATTTTTGCATCTGTATACATGAGAGATATTGGTCTGTAATTTTCTTTTTTTGTGATGTCTTTGCCTAGTTTTGGAATCAGGGTTATGCTGGCTTCATAGAATGAACTTGGAAGTGTCCGTTCCTTTTCTGTGCTCTGAAATACTTTTGAGTAGTACTGGTGCATGCTCCTCTCTGAATATTTCATAGAATTCTCCAGTGAAACCATCTGGATCAGGGCTTTTTTTGTTGTTGTTGGGAGTTTTTTTTTTTTTCCTTCTTCTTCTTTTTAATTACCTTTTCAATCTTTTCTTTTTATGGGTCTGTTCAAATTTTCAACTTTAGTTTGTGTTAGTTTAGGTAGGTAGTGTGTTTCTAGAAATTGGTCCATTTCCTCTAGGTTTTCAAATTTGTCATAGTTTTTCACAGTACTCTTTTTTGATCCTTTTTTATTTCAGTTGGATCTGCTGTAATGTCCCTCATTTTGTTTCTTATTTGGGTTATTTGTATCCTCTCTTGCTTTTCTTTTGTCAATTTGGCCAAAGATTTGTCAATTTTGTTGACCTTTTCAAAGAACCAACTTTTGGTTTTGTTGATTCTTTCTATTGTTTTTCTATTCTCTACATCATTTATTTCTGCTCTGATCTTTATTATTTCCTTTTTTCTGGTGCCTGTAAGCTTCTTTTGCTGTTCTCTGTTTGTCTGAGTTGTACAGCTAATGTTTTGGTTGTATCCCTTTCTCCTTTTTTGATGTGCATCTATTGCTATAAATTGGCCTCTCAGCACTGCCTTTGCTGTTTCCCAGAGGTTTTGGTATGATGTGTTTTCATTTTCATTTGATTCTAGGAATTTTTTATTCCCTCTTTGATTTCTTCTATTACCCAGTGGTTTTTAAGCAAGGTGTTATTCAGTTTCCATGTATTTGATTTTTTTTTTCACGTGCTCTTCCTGTTATTAATTTCTACTTTGATAGTGTTGTGATCAGAGAAGATGCTTTGTATTATCTCAGTGTTTTGGATTTTGTTGAGGGTTGCTTTGTGGCCTAAGATGTGGTCTATTCTGGAGAATGTTTCATGTGTGTTGGAAAAGAACGTGTACTTTGCTGCTGTTGGGTGGAGTGTTCTACACATGTTTATGATGCCAGGTTGGTTAATTGAGGCCCTCAGATCTTCTGTGTCTTTAATGATTTTCTTTCTAGATGTTCTGTCCTTTACCAAGAGTGGTGTGTTGAAGTCTCCTACTATAATCGTGGAAGTGTCAATTTCTCTTTTCAGTGCTTCTAGAGTTTGTTTTATGTATTTTGGAGCCCTCTCATTGGGTGCATAGATATTTATTATGGTTATGTTCTCATGGTGGATTGTCCTTTTAATCATTATATAATGTCCTTCCTTGTCTTTTACGGTGGATTCTGTTTTAAAGTCCATTTTATCTGAAATTAGTATTGCCAGTCATGCTTTTTGGTTGCTGTTTGCTTAATACATTTCTTTCCATCTTTTGATTTTTAATATATTTATGTCTTTGTTTCTAAGGTGTGTCTCTTGTAGACAGCATATTGATGGGTCCTGTTTTTTAATCCACTCTGTCACTGTCTCTTTATGGGTGCATTTAAGCCATTTATGCTCAGTGTGATTATTGATAACCCATCCCATTGCCGTCGAGTCTATTATTGATAGGTGTGAGTATATTGCTGTCATTTTATAGTGATTTTTTTGCTGACATTTTCTTTGTTCCTCTTACCCTTCTGTGATGAATGCCTTTTGTTTGTGGATTTTGTTTTGTTTATTTCATTTTTGTAGATTTTGTGTTTACTGAGACTTTGTTTTTCTTCTTTATTTTGATCAGTAGGTTTGTTAACTTTCTTTGTGGTTACCTAGAAATTTACCCTTTATCTTCCTAAGTTTAAATCAGTCTTTTATTACTTGATAATGTCTTGACTTCCTCTCCATTTGAAAGTTCTATATCTACACCACTTATTTCCTCTTATTTTTTGACATTGTTGTCATCTACACATTGACCTCTCTGGTTCCCTGTTGTAAATTTTAGTTTTTTTTTTTAATCCTTGAGAGTTTGTTACCTAGGTTTGTATCTGGCTGATGCTGTCTTATGTCCTAGATTCAGGATGTGGTCCGATGTTGGTTCTCTAACCAAAGGACTCCCTTTAATAATTCTTGCAAGTTTTGTTTGACTTTTACATATTCCCTTAATTTCTGTTTATCTGGAAATGTCCTAATTTCACTATCATATTTGAGCAACAGTTTTTTTTAGGATATATTATTCTTGGTTGCCAGTTTTTTTCTTTCAAGATTTTATATATGTCACCCCATTGCCTTCTTATTGCAAAGTAATAAGAGCTTAGTCTTATTGTTTCCCCTTTGTATGTGACTTTTTGTTTTTCTTGAGCTGCTCTCAGGATTCTTTCTTTGTGTTTGGTTTTAGCAAGTGTGATTATGACATGCCTTTGTGTTTTCCTTTTGGGGTCTATCCTATATGGGGTTCATTAAGCTTCTTAGATGGTTGGCTTTTCGTCTTTCATGATATTAGGTAAGTTTTCTTTCAGCAAATCTTCAGTGATCCTCTCTGTGTTTTCTGTTTTCTCCCCCTGTTCTGGAACTCTGATCAGATGCACATTTTTGCTTTGATTGTATCCCACATTGTTCTCAGGGTTTCCTTATTCTTTTCTCTGGTTTTTCCTCAAACAAAGTGGTATACAAGGATTTGTCTTCGATTTCACTGATCCTGTTTGCCATTGTTTCAAATTTGCTCCTATTGCACTGTTTCTGAAAACGTGTTTATCTTTTTTATTTCTTATTGCTGTTTTTGTATGATTTCTAGTTGTTTATTTTGACATTTTATTCCTGTGTTATTTTCCTGAATTCTTCCATTACTTTGTCTGTGTTTTCCCTCATTTTGTCTATTTTTCTTTATTTTTGTGTGTATTTTCCTTCATCTGTTGGAAAATCCTGAATATTAAGAGTTTTGAATTCCCTATCCAGTAGTTTCAGTGTCTTTTCTTCTACCACAAGGTCATCTGATATTTCATTTTGGTCACTTTCTGGAGCCATCCTCTCCTTTTTTTATTTTAATATGTGTTGATATTGTCTGCTGTCTCCGAGACATTCAAGAATTATTTTCTTCACTTATTGATTGTAGATTTGATTGTTTTGTCCTGCTTTTTTGTTTTATTTGGTTATGTCTGGGCAGGTGGGCTAGAGATGTTTTGTTGCTTGCTCGCCTGTAGGCACAATACTTCTTACCACCTTGTCCAGGTGGGCAGAGCCATTCACTCAGCTATGGTGTAATGGGGTATGACCCAGTTTCTTAATGAAAAAAATTTTTTGGAAAAGAAAAAGATAGGAGAACCTTAAGATTAAAAAAAAAAAAAGATTTATGATTCATTTGCAATATTTGGGCCTTTTTTGTATTCTAATTCAAACCAATAATCTATAAGAAAACAAAAATAAAAAATTCATCAGACAATTAGGGACTATAAATAGGACTAGATATTTGATGATATTAAGGAATTGTTATTGATTGTGGGGTTGTGATAATGGTATTGTGGCTCCATTTTAAAGAGAGTCCTTATCTTTTAGAAATATATACTGAAATATTTACAAACAAAATTATTTGATATTACAGATTTGTTTCACAATAGAGTGTGGTAGTATAGGAAATGGGTAGAGATCAATCAAGACTGGCCATAATTTGATCATCACTGAGGATAGATTATGGAAATTGGGAATTCATTATATGATTCTCTTTATTTTTGTAAAAGTTTGAAAATTTTCATTAAAAGGTTATACATTTTTTTATAGACAAAATTTATCAGAATTCAGATATCCAAGTGATTGGTGTCATAAAAATCTTTGAAGCCTATCAACTTTTTCCAATAATATTATATTGTCCTATAGTCTTGTGTGTGTGGATGGGTATGTGTAGCCAATCTTACTTTTAAACAAAATCACTATCACTTAGTTTGATTGCCTATCTTAATTGCCAGACTTACTCTACATAACCTTTGCTCTCTTCAAAACTCAAATTCATCCTCAGAGAATGAAATTTGCCAGCCATAGAGATGGTGAAAAGAATGTGCCACAGGATTAAATAGATTCTGTCAACTATTTTAAGCAGAAAGCATAAAGGAACAGGATTTCCTAGAACATTTTACAAAGATACTTTGAATATGTTCTGAATTTCTTATTAAATTTAGATACACCCTACCTACAGAAAACAAGAGATTTTTAGTAACGATTGATTTTCCATAAAAGTTTTTCTACTGAGAGTATCCTTCTTTTCAGCATTGAAAAATAGATACAATTAACTGTGCAATGCAAACTATTACATATTTATAAGTATGTTATTCTAAGGATGAATAGCTATTCTAGGGATGAATAATGACACAAAGGAACTTTTGGGAAAAATGTGAACAATCTGAATAGTTCATACAATTTAGGCAGTATGAACCATTCCAATTTGACTATAAATCCTAGGAAGTGTAAAGAACTAGTCAATATGTGTATAATAATAACATATACTGGAAAAATATACTAGGGGGCTAGCACATGTTATCTTATTTAATTCTTCTAATAATCCTATGAAATAGGTATGTAACACAGAGGCTATGCTCTAAGGACAGCAGGGAGGTATCAAACTCATTCTACCTCTTGCCATGTTGGCTAGACTCAAATTACAACACTTATAGGCTTAGCCACTAACCTTTGAGAATTTTCTATCTTTTAAATGCTCATTTCAAACAAGTACTTAATTAAAGAACTCCCATGAAAATCAGGACTAAGTTAAGAGTTCCTGATACAACACTATCACTGAACATAATTTCAGGAAATGTTTATGAAGACTTCTAGACAAGAAAATGATGTATACATATGAGAAAGGAGGAAAAATGACCATTATTTGCAGCTGATATAAATGCCTACATGAAAAAAAAAAGTAATTAATACTATAGTGTAGTAAGGTGGTCACTTACAAAATAAATAGACAAAAATGTAGCTTTCCGAATTTAATAAGAATAATAAGTCTGAAAACATATCAGAGAAAAGATCCCATTCACAATAGCAAGGGGAAAGATGAAAAGTCTAGAAATAAACTTAATAAGAAATATGAAAGATCTTTATAAAGAAAGGAAACTCTGGTGGCGTAGTGGTTAAGTGCTACGGCTGCTAACCAAAGGGTCAGCAGTTCAAATCCACCAGGCACTCCTTGGAAAATCTATGGATGGAGCTGTTCTACTTTGTCCTATAGGGTTGCTACAAGGCAGAATCGACTCAATGGCACTGGGTTTGGCTTTTGGCTTTATATAAAGAAAACTATAAAAGTGTATGGGGAAACATAAAATAAGACTTGAATAAAGGCCCTAGGATGAAGGAAATATTTTAAAAGAGACTGATTATCCTTAAATTAATCACTGGCATTTTTTGGAACATAGAAATGATTAAAAGTAGAGTTGGAAGAATAAACTATTGAAATTTTTCAAAAGAAGAGTGATAAGTATGAACTTTTCCTTAGAGATTTAAGATGTATTGCAAACTTATGATATTTAAATATTATGACAGTAGCACAAGAATAGACAGCCATATCATTGTAACCAAGTAGAAAGCTCATAAACATACTTTGTTTATACATAATTCAAATCAGTTCAGGAAAAGACGGAATTCATCAACACACTGAATTGTAAGAACTCATTAACCATTTGCCGAAAAAATAAATTAAGTCCCTACCTCACATCTTACTCTAAAATAAATCCTCGAGCTTAACATTCAAACATACAAAATAAAACCATAAAAATAACCAAAGAAAATATAAGTGGACATTTATATGATTATAGTATTGGGTAGGGACATAACAAAATTAAAAGATAAAAAGTACAACATCTAAAGACTTCTATATGTCAATAATACCACAATTAAAAACCAAATGTCAAACTTGAAAAAATATGCAGATATTTGATATACAAAGGGTTAATAATAGCAATTTATTAAACAAAAAAAGGTTTTACAAGTTAAAAATATCATAATAGAAGAATGACTAGAGGTCATGAAAATATGTCATTAAAAATAAGACCAAATGACTAATAATTATATGAAAAATTGCTTAGCCTCACCAATAATCTCAGAAATTAAAATAAAAGCATTTCAGTTATCTTTTATGGCTTACGATACTGAAAAAGTTTTACAATAATAATGTGTGATGTGATTTTGGGTGCCATACAGTTGATTCTGACAAAGCAACCCTATGCGACACAGTAGAACTGCTCTGTAGAGTTTTCTTGGCTGTAATCTTTATGGGAGCTGATAGCCAGGTCTCTCCCCATGGAGCTGACAGGTGGGCTTGAACTGTCAGCTTTTTGGTTAGCAACCAAGTGCTTAACCATTGCACCACCAGGGCTCATATAACACCTGGTTTCAATAAGGATGTGAGAAAATAATTTGCAAGTGTATACTTTTGATGAGACTGTAAATTTTTATATCTTTTTTTAAAGACAGGCAATAAAGTACTTATGGTTTGAGTTCAGCAATTTCACTTCAGAGGTTTTATCTTAAAAGGAAACAATCTAAAATGAAAAAAAAAAGGAAATAATCTACTGGCACCTAAAGATATACATGTATGTATATGAATATCTTCTTATTGTTTGGTTCTTGAGTTGATCTGGAGTCACAGCAACCCCATGTGACAGAGTAGATATGTTCCATAGGATTTTCTTGCCTGTAATCTTTATGGAAGCAGATTGCCAGGTCTTTCTCCAGCGGATCCACTCAGTGGATTTGAACTGCCAACCTGTTAGTTAGCAGCCAAGCACTAAACTGTTGTGCCACCATGGCTCCTTATATAAATGTGTATATATATACATAATATGCATATATATTTATTGTGGTAATGAAAATTTGAAAATAAGTTAATTGTCTCCTAATAATGGACTAGGAAATAAATCATGATGCCACTTTTTTACTGAGTTATGATATCCTTTAGGGTCGCTATGAGTCGGAATCGACTCGACGGCAGTGGGTTTTTGGTTTTGGTTTATGATGCTCCTGCTAAAAATGTAGGTGTACTTTAACTGAAATGAAAAAACACAGGCTATAGAATGGTATTTAACTGAAAGTATCAAGTGTCAAGGATGTGGAACAATGAAAATATTGGAAATGTAGTGGAAGAGGTCTTTTTCTTCTACTACTCTTAAAGCAGAAGAAACACGACCCCCAGGATGAAGCAATTTCATTCCTTTGTGTCAGGTATTGAATTGTGTCTTCTGAAAATACCTGGCTAGGCCATAAATCCCAGTACTGTGTGATTGTACACCATTTTGTCATCCAGTGTAATTTTCCTATGTGTTGTAAATCCTATCACTATGACATCAATAAGATGGATTAACAGCAGTTATATTGATGAGATCTAAAAGACTAGACTTCATTTTAAGCCAATCTCTTTTGAGATATAAAATGGAGAAGCTAGCAGAGAGACAGAAGCTAGCAAGAAAACAGCACCAGTAGCAGAGTGCATCCTTTGCACTCAGGGTCCCTGCACCTAAGAAGCTCCTCGACCAGGGGAAGGTTGACGACAAGGACCTTCCTCCAGAGCTGGCAGAAAGAAAGCCTTCCCCTGGAGCTGATGCTCCGAATTTGGACTTCTAGACTACTAGATTTTGAGAGAATAAACTTCTGTTTGTTGAAACCATCCACTTGAGGTATTTCTGTTTTAGTAGCACTAGACAACTAAGACACTTGGTAAATGCCCCACAGAGGTGCATGTTTGAGTCTATTGAGTGACATGTACAAGAATGTTCAAGTAGCATTATTTGTAAAGATAAAAATTGAAAAAAAATACAAATGTTCATTGGGAATATAATGGATAAATAAATGATGGTATAAGCATGTTATTGCTGTTGTTAGGTGCTGTCGAGTTGTGACCAACTCGTAGCAACTCTATGAACAACAAAATGGAACACTGCCTGGTCCTGTGCCACCCTCACAATCATTGGTATGTTTCAGTCCATTGTTGCAGCCACTGTGTCAATCCATCTCATTGAAGGTCTTCCTCTTTTACACTGATCCTCTACTTTACCAAGAATGATGTCCTTCCCTAAGGACTGATCCCTCCTAATAACATGTCCAAAGTGCATGAGATGAAGTCTCACCATCCTCACTTCTAAAGAGCATTCTGGCTATACTTTTTCCATGACAGATTTGTTCGTTCTTCTGGCAGTCCATGGTATAGTCAATATTCTTTGACAACACCATAATTCAAATGTATCAATTATTCTTCAGTCTTCCTTATTCATTGTGAAGCTTTCCCATGCATATGAAGTGATTGAAAAGACCATGGCTTGGGTCAAGCACACCTTAGTCCTCAGGGTGACATCTTTGCTCTTTAACACTTTAAAGAAGTCTTTTGCAGCAGATTTACCTAATGTAATTACTACACCATTTGATTTCTTGACTGCTGTTTCCATGGGTGTTGATAGTGAGTGGACCCAAGTAAAATGAACTCCTCAACAACTTCAATCTTTTCTCTTTTTACAATGGTATTGCTTATTGGCCTAGTAGTGAGGATTTTTGTTTTCTTTATGTTGAAATGTAATCAATACTGAACGCTGTGGTCTTTGATTTTCATCAGTAGGTGCTCAGGTTCTCTTCACTTTCAGCAACCAAGGTTATCATCTACATATCGCAGGTTGCTAGTGAGACTTCCTCCAATCCTGATGCTGCGTTCTTCTTTATATAGTCCAACTTCTTGAATTATTTGCTCAGCATACAGACTGAATAAGTACGATGAAATGATACAGCCATGATGAACATCTTTCCTGATTTTAAACCACACTGTATCCCCTTGTTCTGTTCAAACAATTGCCTCTTGGTCTATGCATAGGTTCCATGTGAGCAAAATTAACTGTTGTAGAATTCTCACTCTTCCGTGTTACCCATAATTTGTCATGATGTACACAGTCAAATGCCTTTGCATAGTCAGTAAAGCACAGGTATTCTCTGGTTTCAGCCAGGATCGATCTGACATCAGCAATGATATCCCTCATTCTATGTTCTCTTCTGAATCTGACTAGAATTTCTGGCAGTTCCCTGTCCATGTACTGTTACAATTGTTTTTGAATTATCTTCAGCAAACTCTTACTTGTGTGTGACGTTAATGATATTGTTAGATAATTTCTGCATTCTGTTGGATCACCTTTCTTTGGAATGGGCATGAATACGGATCTGTTCCATTTGGTTGGCCAGGTTGTGTCTTACAAATTTCTTGGCATAGATGAGTGAGCGATTCCAGTGTTGTGTCTGTTTGCTAAAACATCTCAATTTGTATTCCATTAATTCCTGAAGCCTTGTTTTTCACCAATGCCTTCAGTGTAGTTTGGACTTCTTCCTTCATTATCATCAGTTCTTGATCATATGCTACCTCCTGATATGGCTGAATGTTGACCAAATCTTTTTGGTATTCCTTCTGAGGAAAAAATTCAAGCCTTGAGTTGCAACATTGAAAGATTCTATGGGCCAAAAATTGAATGATGCAGGAAGCATCAAAAGAAGATGGAAGGTATAAGCATACAATAGAAAAATACATAAAATTACATGGATTATTCTCATACATTTAACTCAGGGTAATGAATCGAGACATAAATGAACACATTCTGTGTTTCTATTTATATCACATTTCTATTGGGCAATGTTCCTCTGTTGTACATAAGGTCGCCATGAGTCAGAGCCAACTCCATGGCAATTAATAACAACTACAATGAGGTCCTTTTCAGGTATGACATTTAAAGCTACTAATTAGGAGCCACATTTCTATTTCTAATGTGATTCTATTTACATCACACTTAAAAAACAAGCCAAACAAAAGTATGGTGTTTAGGGATTCATGCTTAGGTGATCTCTTAGCCTGGGTTCTCTGGAGATGCAAACCAGTAAATAGTATAAATATACATAGAGAGAGAGATTTATATTAAGGAAATGGCTCATGTGGTTGTAGAGGCTGGAAAGTTCCAAGTCCCTGGGTCAAGCTGGAGTCTTCTCTAGACTCACTAGCTTCAGGGGCTGGTGAACCCAAGATCTAGACCTTGGAGGCTGATGAATCCAAGATTGGCAGGTAAGCTGCTAGCTGAAGTCCCAAGAACTGAAGGTCAGATGAACAGGAGGCAGCTATAGGATCCAGAGTGAGGAAAAGCCAGCGAGCCTTGCCAGAAAGTCCACCTATACTGGATGCAGGCCACACCTCCAAGAAAACGCCCTTTCAACTGATTGGATATTCACAGCAGATCTCATCATGGAGGTGATCACATTATATCAGATCTCATCAAGGAAGCAACTGCATCATTATACTACTGAGATTATAATTGCCAAACCACTGAGAACTATGGCCCAGCCAAGTTTACACACAACCTTAACCATCACAGGTGGTAAAACTACGAAGAACAACCAGAGAAGGATTACCATAAAGGCCAGGATAGTAGTTACTTTAGGGTGGGTGAGAGGGCATGAAGGGAGTTTCTGGTAGCTGCAATGTTTTGATTTTGACCAGGGTGCAGATACGTGGGTATTTACGTTTAATTGTACATTGATATTTTGGGCACTTAAATGTATTTGCATTGTACCTCACAACTTAAAAAATTATGTAGAAGTTAGTCTAATTTTTATAAAATTATAACCATATATGTATATTATATATTATCCCCCATGTGTCTGTCAGTTTGTCATACTGTGGGGGCTTGTGTATTGCTGTGATGTTGGTAGTTATGCCACCGGTATTCAGATACCAGCAGGGTTACCCATGGAGGACAGGTTTCAGCTGAGCTTCCAGACTAAGACAGACTAGGAAGAAGGACCTGGCAGTCTACTTCTGAAAAGCAGCAGTCAGTGAAAACCTTATGAATAGCAGCAGAACATTGTCTGATGTAGTGCCAGAAGATGAGCCCCCTGGGTTGGAAGGCACTCAAAAGATGACTGGGGAAGAGCTGCCTCCTCAAAGTAGAGTCAACCTTAATGACGTGGATGGAGTAAAGCTTTCAGGACCTTCATTTGCTGGTGTGGCATGACTCAAAATGAGAACAGCTGCAAACATCCATTAATAATCAGAACCTGGAATGTATGAAGTATGAATCTAGGAAAATTGGAAATCATCAAAAATGAAATTGAATGCATAAACATCTACATCCTAGGCATTAGTGAGCTGAAATGGACTGGTATTGGCCATTTTGAATCAGACAATCATATAGTCTGCTATGCTGGGAATGACACCTTGAAGAGGAATGGTGTTGCATTCATCGTCAAAAAGAATGTTTCAAGGTCTATCCTGAAGTACAACGCTGTCAGTGACAGGATAATATTCATATGCCTACAAGGAAGACCAGTTAATATGACTATATTCAAATTAACGCACCAACCACTAGGGCCAAAGATGAAGAAATAGAAGATTTTTATTAGCTGCTGCAGTCTGAAATTGATCGAACATGCAATCAAGATGCATTGATAATTACTGGCGATTGAAATGTGAAAGTTGGAAACAAAGAAGAAGGATCAGTAGTTGGAAAATATGGCCTTGGTGATAAAAACAATGCTGGAGATTGCATGACAGAATTTTGCAAAACCAACGACTTCTTCATTGCAAATACCTTCTTTCACCGACATAAACGGCAACTACACACATGGACCTCACCAGATGGAACACACAGAAATCAAATTGACTACATCTGTGGAAAGAGATGATGGAAAAGCTAAATATCATCAGTCAGAGCAAGGCCAGAGCCGACTGTGGAACAGACCATCAATTGCTCATACGCAAGTTCAAGCTGAAACTGAAGAAAATCAGAGCAAGTCCACAAAAGCCAAAATATGACCTTGAGTATATCCCTCCTGAATTTAGAGACAATCTGAAGAATAGGTTTGACACATTGAACACTAGTGACTGAAGACCAGACGAGTTGTGGAAGGACATCATACATGAAGAAAGCAAGAAATCATTGAAAAGACATGAAAGAAAAGACCAAGATGGATGTCAGAGGAGACTCTGAAACTTGCTCATGAACGTCGAGCAGCTAAAGCAAAAGAAAGAATTGATGAAGTCAAAGAACCGAACAGAAGATTTCAAAGGGCGTCTTGAGAAGACAAAGTAAAGTATTATAATGACATGTGTAAAGAGCTGGAAATGAAAAACCAAAAGCGAAGAACATGCTCGGTGTTTCTCAAGCTGAAAGAACTGAAGAAAAAATTCAAGCCTCGAGTTCCAATAGTGAAGGATTCCATGGGTAAAATATTAAACGACGCAGGAAGCATCAAAAGAAGATGGAAGGAATACACAGAGTCATTATACCAAAAAGAATTAGTCGATATTCAACCATTTCAAGAGGTGGTGTATGATCAGGAACCAATGGTACTGAAGGAAGAAGTCTAAGCTGCTCTGAAGGCATTGAGAAAAAACAAGGCTCCAGGATTGATGGAATATCAACTGAGATGTTTCAACAAACAGATGCAGTGCTGGAGGTGCTCACTTGTCTATGCCAAGAAATATGGAAGACAGCTTCCTGGCCAACTGACAGGAAGAGATCCATGCCAAGAAATATGGAAGACAGCTTCCTGGCCAACTGACAGGAAGAGATCCATATTTATATCTATTCCCAAGAAAGGTGATCCAACTGAATGTGGAAATTATAGAACAATATCATTAATATCACATGCAAGCAAAATTCTGCTGAAGGTCATTCAAAAAGGAACTGCCAGAAATTCAGGCTGGTTTCAGAAGAGGATGTGGAACCAGGGATATCATTGCTGATGTCAGACGGCTCCTGGCTGAAAGCAGAGAATGCCAGAAGGATGTTTACCTTCCTTTTTATTGACTATGCAAAGGCATTCGACTGTGTGGATCATAACAAGTTATGGACAACACTGCAAAGAATGGGAATTCCAGAACACTTAATTGTGCTCATGAGGAACCTTTACATAGATCAAGAGGCAGTTGTTCGGACAGAACAAGGGGATACTGATTGGTTTAAAGTCAGGAAAGGTGTGCGTCAGGGTTGTATTCTCTCACCATACCTATTCAATCTGTATGCTAAGCAAATAATCCGAGAAGCTGGACTATATGAAGAAAAATGGGGCATCAGGATTGGAGGAAGATTCATCAACAACCTGCATTATGCAGATGACACAACCTTGCTTGTTGAAAGTGAAGAGGACTTGAAGCACTTACCAATGAAGATCAAAGACCACAGCCTTCAGTATGGGTTACACCTCAACATAAAAAAAACAAAAATCGTCACAACTGGACCAATGAGCAACATCATGATAAACGGAGAAAAGATAGAAGTTGTCAAGGATTTCATTTTACTTGGATCCACAATAAACAGCCATGGAAGCAGCAGTCAAGAAATCAAAAGACGCATTGCATTGGGTAAATCTGCTGCAAAGGACCTCTTCAAAGTGTTGAAGAGCAGAGATGTCACTGTGAAGACTAAGGTGCGCCTAACCCAAGCCAAGGTATTTTCAATCGCATCATATTCATGTGAAAGCTGGACAATGAACAAGGAAAACCAAAGAAGAATCAACGGCTTTGAATTGTGGTGTTGGCGAAGGATATTGAATATACCATGGACTGCCAAAAGAACAAACAAATCTGTCTTGGAAGAAATACAGCCAGAATGCTCCTTAGAGGCAAGGATTGCGAGACTGCGTCTTATATACATTGGACATGTTGTCAGGAGGTATCAGTCCCTGGAGAAGGACATCATGCTTGGCAGAGAACAGGGTCAGCGGAAAAGAGGAAGACCCTTAATGAGGTGGATTGACACAGTGGCTGCAACGATGAGCTCAAATGATTTTAAGGAGGGCTCAGGACCGGGCAGTGTTTCATTCTGTTGTGCATAGGGTCGCTATGAGTCAGAACCAACTTGACAGCACCTAACAACAACAACATGTTTATTATATACACAATATATATACATATTATATATATATATGAAAAATGACTAGAAACAGTCCAAAATGTTAAAAATATGAGGATTACAGTTATCATAGGCATTTCTGTATTTTTAATTTTTTAACAATGAGCAAGTATTTCATTTATAATGAGAAAAAAATTTTTTTTTTTTTAATTTGTTGCATGCCTTCCAGTATGCAGCTTTGGGTGTGGTGGGATATGACACGTTTTAAACAACATAAATATCCTAAGAATTTATGCTTCATGCCAGGCAATATATACAAGTATAAATATGGGGAAATATCTATAAAGAAAAGACTAGCAATTGTCTGAATCATGTTCATGTACAACAAGGCATGTGGATAGCACATCTGAGAACTCCCAATTATTTTCAGAGATTTGAAGAAACTGTATTGCTTTCTAAAATCCCAGAGGCATTGTGTGAAGAAAGATTTAATGTAGGTAAACTGTACATTTTTGTAGCATTTTTTCCTATGGTTTAGCCACAAATTAAGAACACCATACAGACCAATCTTGAGTAGATGGTCTGGACATTGGGAGATCTTGCAGTCTTGTGCAGATTAGTTAGCTTTTCCTGGACTTGTTTCCTCATCTATAAAATGAAGGGGCTGGTCTTTTTAACATACATATAATATCACTTCCTGAGGTTTTATGGCACTGTGAAAAATGAGAAGCTTGAAATGGCTGTATAAACATTAAAGTTGCTTTAATAAACTCTAAAAGCTACTTGTTCTAAATATTTTGCATTAGTTACTGGAATATATGCCTAGTGTATTCAGTTTCCACCTTACAATATGCTATAGGAATATTGTTTTAAAGTTTGAAAAATCTAAGAAATTTCAATGACTTAAATTGTTGTGAAAGCAAATAGTGCCACAGCAAAATTCCTTTCAACACGTGGAAATTGTGGATGTTGGCTAAATGTTCAGTTTGTAAAGTTAATGTATTTGAATGCTGGATATCCTAAATGCTTATTTAACTCTGATGATGAGTATCATAATATAATCTGAAGCAGCTGTTAACACAACTGGCCACTGCCAAAATTGTGAAGAAGACACTTATCTTTCATGCTCTAATACTCTAATTCTAATTGTATCTCCTAACTTTGTTCTCTCCATATCCATTCTGGAAAAGAGGCCTATAAAAGCTTTATATATGGACTTACAAACTTCATTAAACAAAAGATTATGGTATAGCTCCTACCATGATTCAATTTCTCTCCCTCTTTCTCTCTTTCCTTACTCCTCTCTTCTCTCTTTATTTTGTCCTTCTACCTTCATCTCTCTGGGCTCCACTTTGTTCACTACATTCTACTTCTGTCTCCTAAATTTGGATGGGAATTGGAGGGAAAATTTTTAGAAAATGGGCCACGTAATAAGCCTCAGATGTTAGCTGTGAGAAGAACCGCTTAAATTGCCTGGATTCTCCAGGTCACACCAGACTCCTCTTCTGGTGTTTGCCTTAGAAAAGAGAAAAGTAAACTCAAATCTCTATGCTTTTAGTTGCTAAAAAGCAACTTTGTCTTCTTCTACCTAACCTCCATTGCTTCCCACTGCAGAAGCAAAAATATAAAAAGGAAAACAGCAAAAGGTTTTAACATATTTGCCTTCTGTGTTTTATATTTCCAATGCTACAACTATATCTTTATTCTGTGCATTCTCCTGAATCCATAATTTATTGAATTAATAAAGCCTACACTCATTAAATAAACTTCTTCAGGTCTAAGGAAGCTAAACATTCCATTTGTATGGGATAAGGTTTTTCTGTTTTAAATCCTCTTTGCTCTAAACACTTCTTTTGCTTCATAAATGGGAGATTTTGAAGTGTTGGTAGGTAGGGAAGTAGGTTAAGAGGCTAATAAAGGAGAGAAGCAGGAAGCTCTCTTCTCTGCAGAATACATCCAACACAAAGAGGTTATTTAAAGACACTGCCACATTTGTGGTATAATTTGGAAAGAAATGACTCAAAGTGGCAATTTCAGGCTTAGCAAAAGCAGAGGCCAATGGCAAAAAACCAAAAACCAAACCCATTGCCATCGAGTCAATTCCGACTCATAGTGACCCTATAGGAGAGCAGAACTGCCCCATAGGGTTTCCAAGGAGCGGCTCGTGGATTTGAACTGCCCACCTTTTGATTAGCAGCTGTGGGGCAGAACTGGGGGGTGGAAAGACCTTGTGTGCTTACTAGGACTGCATTCTAAGGCCAAACACATTGCTTCTTCTCAAGGCTGGCTCTGTCTTGAAACATGTTGCTCTGAAACTTAAAGCTCCTAAAGCTCCATGAGCAATCAGGGACGTGTCTTTTTTTTTTTTTTTGCCACCTTTGTTATCCTCGGTGTTGGTACTGAACCTGGTTCAATAGATGCTCAACAACTATTAGTTGAATGGATGAATAGCTAAAAATAAGTAGATCTTTATAATCTTAAATTAATGATTTGATTATTCATTTAATGACTTAATGATCAAATCAAAGGACAGTCCATAGTTATGTTTATATTGTTGTGTGATGATTTGTTTGCTATTATGTGGCTCCTAATTAATAGCTTTGGAAACCCTGATGGCATAGTGGTTAAGTGCTATGGCTGCTAACCAAAGGGTTGGCAGTTCAAAACCGCCAGACGCTCCTTGGAAACTCTATGGGGCAGTTCTACTCTGTCTTACGGGGTTGCTATGAGTCGGAATCGACTAGACAGCACTTGGTTTGGTTTTTTTTTTTTAATTAATAGCTTTAAATGCATACCTGAAAAGGACCTTGTTGTTGTTGTTGTTAGTTGCCATGGAGTTGGTTTTGACTCATGGTGACCTTATGTATAACAGAAGGAAACATTGCCCAGTTCTGGGCCATCTCCACGATTTTGATATGTTTGTGCCCATTATTGCGGCTATTCTGCCAATCCATTTCATTGAGGGTTTCCTTCGTTTTTGCCGGCCCTCTACAAAACATGATGTCTTTTTCTAGCTGTTGATCTTTCCTGATGAAGTATGCAAAGTAAGCAAGACAGAGTATTGACATCCTTGCTTCTAAGGAGCATTCTGGTGATATTTCTTCTAAGACTGATTTGTTCATTCTTCTGGCAGTCTATGGTATATTCAAAAGGACTTTATAGATTTCTAATTTGACCTTCTCATTTTACAGATGACAAAACTAATCCTAACTTTTCCCAAGGCTTTGTTAAGTGGCAAGAAAATTAGTGGAAGATTCTTCACTGAGAACATGAGTTCAAAGACCACCATCCCAGAGTTCTTTTCACTCAATCATGTCATTTTCGAGATGATCACAGTAATCAATGGAGATCTTACCTTAAATCTATATTTATATGTGATCAACACTATGTGTCTATTTTGACATCTTTTTTGTGTGTAATACCAATCGTTGCAGCTGAACTTTGTATCAATTGTCAGAGGACATCATATTATTAATACATGTAAACATGATCAAAATAATTTTGTGTTAAATACACAAGCAGAGGAAGCTGTGACAAATAATGGTGGATAGTTAAAAATAAATGAAAGAAGAGCCAAGCAATTTTACAACTGTTGATAATGGTCATGAAGTGGTTACTTTTGCCCTGAAAAGTTTCCACTGCAAATAACAGGAAATGGCTCAAATGTAGATAACATCAAACTAGAAGAACAAGAAATAAACTAATTAAGAATGCTGTACCTCTGAATTCTATACTTTAAATCATGTTTAAAAAGATTTTCTTAGAAGACCTTAGATGAGGAGCTATCAATGCATTTCAGTGTTGACTATTAAGACAACTACATTTACTGCATTTCATAAATTTTCTTGAATTACCACTACAGTGGCCAAATCAAAACCAAACCTATTGCCATTGGGTCGATTCTAACTCATAGTTGGACAGAGTAGAACTGCCTCGTAGAGTTTCCAAGGAGCACCTGGTGGATTCGAACTGCTGACCTTTTGGTTAGCAGCCCTAGCTCTTAACCACTATGCAACCAAGGTTTCCACTACAGTGGTAAAAAAGAAAATTTTTTTTTTTTGTAGTGACCTTTAAATTAACATTTACTGAGAGTTAACAAGTTGGCATATATATTTTATAAGATCTACTTGAGTCTTTAAAAAAACAAGTTTCAAAGGGTTTAAGGGCAGGCCTTTAAGATATGCATTCAGTATGAAACTATTCAATTAGCATAGAATTAGTTTAGTATTTTCACTTTCCATAATAATTTAATTAAGATGTATATTATTCTTATGAATGAACTGAAATATTAAAATACATTCCTGTCTTAGTTATCTAGCTCCACAAGCGGATGGTTTTAACAAACAGAAATTTATTTTCTTACACAGTTTAGGAGGTTAGAAGTCCAAATTCAGGGTGCCAGCTCAAGGGGAAGGCTATCTCTCTCTGTGGGCTCTGGAGGAAGGTCCTGATCTCTTCTAAGTTCCTGCTCCTGGGCAATCTTCATGTAGCTTACTGTCTCTCTTCCCCATCTCTGCTTCTTTAGCTGCTTGTTTACTTGTTTAATCTCTTTCATATCTCAAAATACTGAAGTTGTCAAGGATTTCAGTTACTGGGATCCACAGTAAACACCCATTGAAGCAGCAGTTGAGAAATGAGATGACATATTACACTGGGCAAATCTGCTGCAAAAGACCTCTTTAAAGTGCTAAAGCAAAGATGTCACTTTGAGGACTAAGGTACACTCGATCCAAGCCATGGTATTTTCACTCGCCTCATATGTATGTGAAAGCTGGACAGCGAACAAGGAAACTATAGAGGAATTGATGCCTTTGAATTATGGTGCTGGCAAAGAATATTGAATGTACCATGGACTACCAGAAGAGTGAACAAACCTGTCTTGGAACAAGTACAGCCAGAATGCTCCTTAGAAGCCAGGATGGAAGGACTTCATCTCACGTACTTTAGACATGTTATCAGGAGGGGCCAGTCCCTGGAGAAGGACATTATGCTTGTTAAAGCACAGCGTCAGCAAAAAAGAGGAAGACCCTCAATGAGATAGGCTGACACAGAGGTTGCCAACAATGGGCTCAAACATAGCAGCAATCGTGCGGATGGTGCAGGACCGGGCAGTGTTTCGGTCTGTTGTACATAGGGTCATTTTGAGTCACACTGACTCAAAGGCACCTAACAACAACAATATTATATTTTTATAACTTATAACATATATATAAGAAATTGTATACAATGTTATATATTATATACACTCATAGTTACACATTATTTTTTAATGCCAATTAAAGGTGGACAAAAAAAAAAAAAAAACCCAAAGAATACAATTGATAAGACAGGTAAGACCAAATTAGCCATCCTAAGTAAAAAAAAAAAAAAAATTTTTTTTTTTTTAGAGTAAATGTACAGACATTTCCAGGAATTTAAAGCCATAGATTTTGTAACAATACAGCTGCCACCCTACAGGGAATAGAAGATGTGGAAAGCCACAATTTGATTTTCATCATTTCTTTACTATGATTTTACTCTTTGTTTTGGGATAGAAAAGGAATCTTAAGAATAATCTTGGATATAAGGAATAAAATACATTTTGTTTCCTTGACATTGGTTATATGAAGTTTTCTAAGTCTGTGGAAATTTAGAGAGATAACAGTGAAATTAGATGCCATATCTCATGGATCTCCTTGATCCTCCATAATTCGTGGCTTGGTGTGGGGTATACAGTATGAAGAGATTTTGTTGATTGATGTTGATTGATGTACATTCCAAGACCTCCATGGAATATTCTAGTTCTATAAAATTCTAACCCTAGAAGCCCTGGATATCTCCATTGAAGACTTGGTCCATTAGGACATCAAACGGCTGTATATCCTATTGGCTCATAAATAATGAACCTTAGGGCATTTCTGCCCAATACCTTCTGTTGGTCCAGAAGCCTAAGGTTTCACACAATGGATCTTTCCTGATGGATCCACACTAAAAGGATGTCTTCATCAATGCTAGAGTGAAGGACTTGCAAGATCTGCAGAAGAATATACCAACTCTTATTTTGCTTTCACCAGAATCAGGCAATTCTTGATTTCTATATGGATTGCTGAAATCAGGATTTTGCTTTAAGTTCTTTCCATGAAATTTATAATGAACAAGGACTCAAATCTCTAAAGAATATTAAAATAAGCATTATTTACTGTTGACATTTTAAATTAAGTAATTTTAAAAGTGATTGTTTTAATTTTGACAGCAAAATACACACCCCCTAAAGAACAAAAGTTCTTAAATACAATAAATCAGAAATGATAAATACACTGTATTAATAAGCTTAATATCAAAGAAAGAATCTTAATACTATAAGTAATGATTGTCACTGTATCTACTTACTTCCTTTGGCACAAATAAAAACATAAAGGATTTCCTTCAAAAAAAAAAAAACTATATCGGGGAAATAGAAATTTACTTTAGGAATCTGATCGAGTTACAGTAAATGAATATACTTTGTATAAGAAAAAAAAGAAGTCTGAGTGTGTCGTGACTATAGACTAATGAAACTAATTTTCATATGTGGCTTATAGAAACAAATCTTGTTATTTTAAAATCCCACCACGTATTGGTGTTAAATCATTTGTTTAGATCTGAAAGACAAATCTGCAAGTGGTATAATGCGTCAGTGGTGGTACATTTCGGGAAGAAGGGGCCATTCTGACGCTGTCATGAGAATCAGTAGCCGATACCAGGAATTGGGGTAGGCTGGACATGAAAGAATCCAGAAAGGCTTTCCGGCAAGATAGTGGAAATGGAAGGTCAAGGTGAGAGGGTGGAATTTCCATAAAAGTTGAGGACAATGAAGCTCTCGGCCACTAATTGAAAGGCTGGTGGTTCGAATCCAACCAGAGGTGCCCTGGAAGAAAGGCCTGGTGAGCTAAGGTCACAGCCATTAAAAACCCTATGGAGTGAAGTTCTAGTCTGAAACACATGGGGTCACCTTGAGTTAGAATCTGCTGAATGGGAAATGGTTTGTTTTTTCTTCTGGTGGAGGGGGCGGTTTCAATATAACAAAGTTAGCTCTTAAGTTTTTGATTATCTGATGATCCTCTCCTTCTTGAAACCCTCTCTCCTCGTCTACGTGACACTGTGCTCTCCAAGTTGTCATCCTATTTCTTTGACTATCCTTTCGGTCCTCTCATCCATTTCTGTGGTTTCAAATTGACATCTAAATCTATCCTTCCTGATTTTCATGCCTAGATGTCCAAATACTTGCTAAATAGCTCTACTTGGTGGCTTGTCAATACTTGTAAGGCAATGTATGCAAAATAGAGATAGTACTTCTACACTCTTCCTAACCTATTGTTCCCTCTCTACTGTCACTGCCATGACAGTACTTAAATTCAATCAGAGTTATATTCCAGAGTTCTCCCTCAACTCTCCCTCTCCTTGCATTCCTCATCATTTACCAGATCCTACGGCTTCTATCACCCCATGGCAATAATGTCTGCCTTCCCTTTGCCACCCCTCCTGACACCACACTAGTTCACCTCTTACTTAGTGCCACCACCACACTAGCATCTCTCACCTTGAACACCATCTCCTACCGGTTTCTAACAAAAGATTCATTCCTAAACATGGTCCCGGG
The DNA here is from genome assembly GCF_024166365.1 of Elephas maximus indicus. NCBI lineage: Eukaryota > Metazoa > Chordata > Mammalia > Proboscidea > Elephantidae > Elephas > Elephas maximus. Next base: position 46,867,674 of record NC_064826.1, on the reverse strand, counting down.
GGGAGGTGTGGGAAGGAGGTTTCCATTGTCAACTAACGCAGCAGACATTACCTTTCTCTTGGTCAGCTATAATACACATCAGCATATGACTGGTATTTTTTAGAGCCACTTGTCCTGGGACTCTTTTTTCATATAATATTCACTGACATCTAGTCACTCACATTCCGGAAAACACCTTTTGGGAGATAATGACCTACATCATTAAAGTAACCCCCAAGCTTTAATCTTGTCTCCAATCTTTCCATCTCCAATACATCTAATATATCACTGATTAATTTATCTAAAGTACTTAGTTGATTATATCATTCCCTTGCTCAAAAACCTTCAGTGACTCCCCACTGCTCTGTGCATTGATTTAAGCCTCTCCACAATATGGCTCCAATATACCTTTCCAATATTATTTTCCCCCCAACATGGCAATGTGACCTAGGGGGGAAAAAAAAAAAGATTTGGAGTCAGAGAGATCCAGGTTCAAATCTCAGCTCTGTTTCTCAAAATCTGTAAAATCATAGGTAAGTTATATATTGCTCTGAGCTCTGTCTTTGCTCTTCTACACATGCAAGTAGTAGCAGTAGAAATGGTAGGACGTAGTGAGATAATATTTGTGAAGGCTTCTAGCATGGTGGCAACACAACACTCCCTGCCCCCCACCCCCACCCCATGAATTATAAATTCATTAGGCTGGTTCAGCCTCTTTTATTTGGCAGTCACTCAGGATTTGCCTTGAAGTAAGTAACCAATAATTAAAAAAAAAATTGATAAATCAGAGAATCATGCATCAGTGTCAGTGAAAACTGATTAATAAAACAGTTCCCTATCTTTGTTTGGGGTATTTTCTATGAGTCCTAAAGAGACATGAGCCAGTTCCCAAAGCACATCCAAGCTTTTAAGTGGTTAAGCACTCATCTGCTAACCGAAAGGTCACCAATTCAAACCCACCAGCCACTCCACCGGAGAAAGATGTGGCAATCTGTTTCTGTTAAGATTACAGCTGTGGAGACCCTATGAGCATTTCTATCTGTCCAGTAGGGTCACTGTGAGTCGGAATTACTTGACGGCAGTGATTTTTTTTGTTTTGTTTTGTTTTTTAATCTTTATTGAAGCAAATCATCAGGTCTTTTCTCCCACTGAGTGGCTGGTGTATTCAAACCGCCGACCTTTCAGTGAGCAGCCAAGAGCTTAACCACTGCACCACCAAGCGTCCTTGATTTTTTCACTGTTGTGTTGTTGTTAGGTGCCATCCAGTTGGCTCCAACTCATACTGATCCCATGTACAACAGAACGAAACACTGCTCAGTCCTGTGCCATCCTCACATTCGTTGCTATGTTTGAACCCATTGTTGCAGCCACTCTGTCAGTTCATCTCCTTAAGGGGCTTCCTCTTTTTCACTGTCATCCTTCTCCAAGGACTGGTTCCTGCTGATAGCATGTCCAAAGTACATAAGATGAAGTCTTGCCATCCTCATTTCCAAGGAACATTCTGGCTGTACTTCTTCCAAGACAGATTTGTTCATTTTTCTGGCAGTCCATTGTACGTTCAATATTCTTTGCCAACACCGTAATTCAAAGGCATAAATTCTTCTTCAGACTTCCTTATTCATTGTCCAGCTTTCACATGCTTGGGTCTGATGCAGCTTAGTCCTCAAAGTGACATCTTTGCTTTTCAACACTCTAAAGAGGTCTTTTGCAGCACATTTGCTCAAAGCAATATGTTGTTTGACTTTTTTTTTTAATTTTAATTGTGGTTTAAGTGAAAGTTTACAAATCAAGTCAGACTGTCACACGAAAATTTATAAACACCTTGCTATATACTCCTAATTGCTCTCCCCCTAATGAGACAGCACACTCCTTCCCTCCACTCTCTCTTTTCATTTCCATTTGGCCAGCTTCTGACCGCCTCTACCCTCTCCTCTCCCTTTCAGACAGAAGATACCAACATAGTCTCATGTGTCTACTTGATCCAAGAAGCTTATTCTTCACCAGTATCATTGTCTATCCCATAGTCCAGTCCAATCCCTGTATGAAGAGTTAGCTTTAGGGATGGTTCCTGTCTTGGTCTAAGAGAAGGTCTGGGGACCATGACCTCCAGGGTCATTCTAGTCTCAGTCAGATCATTAAGTCTGGTCTTTTTACGAGAATTTGGGATCTGCATCCCACTGCTCTCCTGCTCCCTCAGGGGTTCTTTGCCGTGTTCCCTGTCAGGACAGTCATCAGTTGTAGCCAGGCACCATCAAGTTCTGGTCTCAGGCTAATGTAGTCTCTGCTTTATGTGGCCCCTTCTGCCTCTTGGGCTCATAATTACCTTGTGTCTTTGGTGTTCTTCTTTCTCCTTTGCTCCAGGTGGATTGAGACCAATTGATGCATCTTAGATGACCCCGATGCCACTCTCCAAGGTGGGATGCTGAATATTTTCTTAATAGATTTTATTACGCCAATTGTCTTAGATATCCCCCGAAACCATGGTCCCCAAACCCCTGCCCCTGCTACGCTGGCCTTCGAAGCGTTCAGTTTATTCAGGGAACTTCTTTGCTTTTGGTTTAGTCCAGTTGTGCTGACCTCGCCTGTATTGTGTGTTGTCTTTCCCTTCACCTAAAGTTGTTCTTATTTGCTATATAATTAGTGAAAACCCCTCTCCCTCCCGCCCTCCCTCCTCCCTCTCGTAACCATCAAAAATATTCTCTTCTCTGTTTAAACTATTTCTTGAGTTCTTACAATAGTGGTCTTATACGATATTTGTCCTTTTGCAGCTGACTAATTTCACTCAGCATAATGCCTTCCAGATTCCTCCATGTTATGCAATGTTTCACAGATTCATCATTATTCTTTATCGATGCATAATATTCCATTGTGTGAATATACCATAATTTATTTATCCATTCATCTGTTGGTGGGCACCTTGGTTGTGTCCATTTTTTTGCTACTGTAAACAGTGGTGCAATGAACATGGGTGTGTATATATCTGTTCATGTAAAGGCTCTTATTTCTCTAGGATATATTCCAAGGAGTGGGATTGCTGGATTGTATGGTAGTTGTATTTCTAGTTTTTTAAGGAAGCACCAAATCAATTTCAAAAGTGGTTGTACCATTTTACATGCCCACCAGCAGCGCATAAGTATTGCAGTCTCTCCACAACCTCTCCTGTTGTTTGATTTCCTGACTTCACCTTCCGTGGGCATTGATTGTGGAAAAAAAAAGGAAAAAATTCTTTTTTTTTTTCCCCCCACAATTGGATTCAAGTAAAATGAAATTCTTGACAACTTCAATATTTTGCCATTTATCATGATGTTGCTTAATAATAGTCCAGTTGTGAAGATTTTTGTTTTCTTTATGTTAAGGTATAATCCATACAGAAAGCTATAGTCTTTGATCTTCATCAGTAAGTGCTTCAAGTCATCTTCACTTTCAGCAATTAAAGTTTTGTCATCTGCATATTATAAGCTGTTAATAAGTTTTCCTCCAATCTTGATGCCAGGTTCTTTTTCATATAGTCTAGCTTCTCAGGTTATATAATCAGCATACAGATTGAATAAATACAGGGAAAGGATACAACCCTGATGCACACTTTTCTTGATTTTAAGCCATGCAGTATCCCCTTGTTCTGTTTAAACAACTGCCTCTTGGCCTATGTACAGATTCAGCATGAGCACAATTAAGTGTTCTGGAATTCCATTCTTCAAAATATTATCCATAATTTGTCATGATGCACACAGTCGGATGCCTTTGCATAGTACATAAAATACAGGTAAACATCATTCTGGTATTCTCTACTTTCAGTCAAGATTCACCTAACATCAGCATGATATCTCTCTTTCCACATTCTCTCTTGAATACAACTTGAACTTCTGGCAGTTCCCTGTTGATGTACTGCTGCAACCATTTTTAAATGATCTTCAGCATAATATTACTTGTGTGTGATATTAATGATATTGTTTGACAATTTCCTCATTGTGTTGGATCACCTTTCTTTGGAATGGGCACAAATATGAATCTCTTCCTGTCAGTTGGTCAGGTGGCTGTCTTCCCAAATTCTTGGCACAGGCAAGTGAGCACTGCCAGCATTGCATCCATTTGTTGAAACATCTCAATTGGTATTCTGTCAATTCCTGGAGCCTTCCAGTGCCTTCAGTGCAGCTTGGACTTCTTCCTTCATTACCATTGGTTCTTGATCATATGTTACCTCCTGAAATGGTTGAATGTTAATCAATTCTTTTTGGTACAGTGACTCGGTGTATTCCTTCCATCTTTTTTTGATGCTCCCTGCATAGTTCAATATTTTGCCCATAGAATTCTTTAATATTGCAACTCGAGGCTTGAATATTTTTTCTTCAGTTCTTTCAACTTGAGAAGTGCTGAGCATGTTCTTCTCTTGGTTTTCTAACTCCAGGTCTTTACAATTTTCATTTTAATACTTTACTTTGGCTTCTCAAGCTGCCCTTTGAAATCTTCTGTTCAGCTCTTTTACTTCATCATTTCTTCTATTTGCTTTAGCTCTTTAATCATTTCTTCCATTTTCTTTAGCTACTGTACTTTCACGAGCAAGTTTCACAGTCTCTTCTGATATCCATTTTGTTTTTTTCTTTCTTTCCTGTCTTTTTAATGACCTTTTGCTTTCTTCATTTATGATGTCCTCCCACAACTTGTCTTTGGTCAGTAGCGTTCACTGTGTGAAATCTATTCTTGAGATGGTCTCTAAATTCAGGTGGGATATACTCAAGGTTGTACTTTGACTCTCATGAGCTTATTTTAATTTCTTCAGCTTCAACTTGAACTTGCATATGAGCAACTGATGGTCTGTTCTGCAGTTGGCCACTGGCCTTGTTCTGACTGATGATACTGAGCTTCTCCATCATCTCTTTCCACAGATGTAGTTGATTTGATTCCTGTGTATTCCATCTGGAGAGGTCTACAAGTATGGTTGCTGTTCATGTTGTTGAAAAAAGGTATTGCAATGAATAGGTAGTTGGTCTTGCAAAAATCTATCATATGATTTCCAGTGTTATTTCTATGACCAAGGCCATATTTTCCAACTACAGATCCTTTCTCTTTCTTTCCAATTGTTGCCTTCCAATCACCAGTAATTATCAATGCATCTTTATTGCATGTTTGATCAATTTGAAATTGCAGAAATTGGTAAAAATCTTCAATTTCTTCATCTTTGGCATTAGTGGTTAGTGCATAAATCTGAAATAATAGTCATATTAACTGGTCTTCCTTGTAGGCATATGGATATTATCCTATCCCTGACAGTGTTATATTCCAGGATAGATCTTAAAATGTTCTTTTTAACAATGAATGTGACGCCATTCCTCTTAAATTTGTCATTCCCAGCATAGTAGGCCATGTAATTGTCCAATTCAAAATGGCCAATACCAGTCCATTTCAGCCCACTAAGGCCTAGGTGGAAACCTTGGTGGCATACTAATTAAGAGCTACAGCTGCTAACCAAAAGCTGCTCCCTGGAAACTCTATGGGGTTGGAATCCATCAGGTGCTCCCTGGAAACCCTATGGGGCAGTGCTGCTCTGTCCTATAGGGTTCCTATAAGTCGACTTGACGTCAGTGGGTTCAGGCTTTAAAGCATAGGATATCAACCCTCAAGTGTTCCATTTCTTTTTTGACAACTTCCAATTTTCCTAGGTTCATACACTCCACATTCTTATTATTAATGGATGTTTGCAGCTGTTTCTTCTCATTTTGAGTCGTGCCACATTAGCAAATGAAGGCCTCCAAAGCTTTACTACATCCACATCATTAAGGTTGACTCTATTTTGAGGAGGCAGCTCTTTCCCAGTTGTATTTTGAGTTCCCTCCAACCTGAGGGGTTTATCTTCTGGCACTACATCAGACAATGTTCTGCTGCTACTCATAAGGTTTTCACTGGCCAATTGTTTTACAAGCAAATTGTCAGGTCCTTCTTCCTAGTCTGTATTAATCTGGAAGCTCCACTGAAACCTGTCTACCATGGTTGATCCCATTGGTATTTGAAGTACTGGTGGCATAGCTTCCAGCAACACAGAAGCTACCACAGCTCTACAGACTGACAAATGAGTGTTGGAGTATAGCCCAAATGCCTAAAAGAGTGCCTTGCATGGAGAGGGTGCTCAGTTAATATATGATGAATGAATGAATTAATGAATAAAAGAAGCTATGCGTACATATTATATATGCTGTAGCAGACTGCCAAGTATACATAAGATTCTTAATACATACACTATTGGCTAAATATATAAATTTATACTCTAGCCAGTCAAAGACATGTAGTTATGTATCAGAAACTAAATATCATTGCTGTAAATCTGCAGTTATGAAGTAATTTTTTAAATCTATATTATCATCCTTCTCTCTTTTTTAAATTATGTAATAATTTCCTTATTTCTTCCCTTATAACCAGGGAAGGTCACAGCTTGAGAGTGAGGAGAAAAATACAATTAAGAAATTACTAAATAGATATTTTTAGCCAGAAAGTTAAAATTTTTGTCTCAAATTAGTTTGAATATACTCAGTGGAATGAAGAGAAAAACAAACTTAATTTTTTAAAAGCATTGGGAGAAGATGGAAGAAAATAAGGCAGAAGGTGTATGGAACATGTTCGACAAATTTGTTTGGAAAGAATGTTACATTTATACACTACATTTTTTTCATATGCACTCAAAGTTTTTATAACTATCATTCCTGTTATTTAGGAAGAATAACTAAATTCCTCCGTACAGTTACAAAAACCAAGGCTCAGTGAAGTTAATGATTCATACATCCAATAAGAGGCACATCCAGGGGTGGAATTCAGGTCTCCTAAATATTTATCAATAGATATGTGGTTCTTGCTCTTGATGGACTTGCTAATTGGAGAAGATATTTTCTCCCTCTCTCTGCCTCCCTCCATCTCTCCTCTCATTTTATACATACACAAATATATGTATAGAAATACAGTGTGGGTATGTGTGCGGCAATGAGAGTGTATAAAAAGACATAAATATCCGAGAAGGCTTCATGGAGGAGGTGTGGCTTGGGCCTCAAGCAGAATTTTGATAGGCAGAGCACGTGCCAGAGGAATGGTGTAAACAGAGCTGTGGAAGTGCAAAGCCAGCCTATGACATACTTAGAGAAAGTGCATAGGGTAGTTTAGCTGGAATGAAGGGGCTGTCTAAAAAAAATCATAAGAAATCAGATTAAAGAAACAAATACGAGATAGGTTACAAAGTCCCTTAATATATACAATAAAGAATTTGGATTTTTATACCGGTCAGTCATTTCAAAATTATTTTTAAAGCAATAAAATCCCTTCTTTTTAAAGAAAATTTACATGAAACATCAACATGCAAAACAAACGAAAAGGGGGGCAGTTTCTTAGATTGAAGCTGCCCTCAGCCTCTGAGGAGAAAATTTTAAAACCACTGCCATGAGGACTGACAAGTTTGGGGCAAGGAACAGAGTGTGTGCACGTAGACTGGGTTGAGGAGCCCACTCTAAGAGACAGAAAGCATAGAGGCCGGACTGACAGGGCTGCCAGGGGGAATGGAAGGCAAAGACAGCTGTAGACAGAAGAATTGGAACATAGACAGGACTAGGTCAAAGATTCACATGTGGGCGGGTGTGGAAGACGACAGTGCAGTCACAAAAATGGTGAAGACAAAGGACGGGAGGCTGCTGGTTTTGTTAAAGACTATGATGTACTTTTAAATGCATTTTCATTATTTAGGCATTTTTTTTTTACACTATGGTCAAAGGAATAGAAACTAGTATTTTTCTCTACAAGTATTTCTTCCCTTTTTTAAAAGATGAGAACAAAAAATTGCAAGAATCGGGAAGCTGTACTTTGTTAGGCTTAGAAACTTTTAAAAGTGCTTGAGATTTCACCTAAAAGTCCAACATAGAGAAAACACGAGATCCTCAATGCCACATTCTAAGAGGGATATTTCCATTTTAGTAACATTTTCTGTTCTTCAGACAACCTAGATATTTGGCACATTAATTTTTATCTCTAAAAACCAGTTTCTCCAGTGGTGGTAAGTATAATTATATGATTTATTTCAAGCACACATTTAACAAATTGTTTTTGAAATATAAGACTTTTCTTGTGCTTTGCAAACTAAAACATGGAAGTGAAGTGTCTGGAATATGTGCACCTGACCCACTGCAGTAATTCTGATACATGTTACTCTCATTGAGAATAAATAGCCATGTTGGCAATCTGCACTGATAAGGACGAGCTCCTCTTCCTCTAGGTTTCTGAAACTAGTGATGCAAGCACTCCCGCCCTTTTCTGGAAACACAGAAAGCCTGAGTCAGGCAGCTGTCGCTATTAAAGCAGCTCCAGCTTACACACTTCCCTGCTGGGGTAAGCGCCACCGCGAAGATGAAGCTAGCTAACTTGTGCTGGCTGAGCTCGGCTGTCCTGGCTGCTCAGAGTTTTTTGGTTGTGGCAAACAGTGAAACAGAGGAAGTTAGAGATGAAGCCATGAAGGATGCCTGCCCGGTGAGGCTGGAAAGCAGAGGGAAATGCGAGGAGGGAGGAGAATGTCCCTTCCAGGTGAGCCTGCCTCCCCTGACTCTTCAGCTCCCAAAGCAGTTCGGCAGGATTGAGGAAGTGTTCAAAGAAGTTCAGAACCTCAAAGAAATTGTAAGTAACCTGAAGAAATGTTGCCACGACTGTAAACTGCAGGCTGATGACAACCGAGACCCGGGCACGAATGGACTCCTGGTACCCAGCACTGGAACCCCGGGAGAGACTGCTGACAACCGAGTTAGAGAATTAGAGAATGAGGTTAACAAGCTCTCCTCTGACCTGAAGAATGCAAAAGAGGAGATAGACGGGCTTCATGATCGCCTGGAGAAGCTGAATCTTGTAAACATGAACAACATTGAAAACTACGTTGATAGCAAAGTAGCCAATCTAACATTTGTTGTCAACAGTCTGGATGGCAAATGTTCATCGAAGTGTCCCAGCCAAGAACAAATACAATCACGTCCAGGTATGTATAATAATGTTTTCTCATCATTTATTTATTAATGTTATGTAGTTATGCAATATCTACAAACATTAACCTGAGCAAATAAGCTAAATAAATGATGGAGTAAATAAATCAGCCTTTTATTCATCAAGGTAGTACAAAAAACAAATGCCTTTGCAAATGTGACTATAGAAATTACATATGACCTAACTACAGAAACCATAATTAGACTGTTCTGTACCTATTAGGGAAACCCTGGTGGCATAGTGGTTAAGTGCGACCGCTGCTAACCAAAAGGTCGGCAGTTCAAATCCACTAGGCACTCCTTGGAAATTCTATGGGGCAGTTCTACTTTGTCCTATATGGTCACTATGAGTCGGAATGGACTCTACAGCCACAGGTTTGGTTTTGTACCCATTAGAAAGTACTTTCAATTTTAAGATCTTACTTACTGATGCTAGACCTACACATAAGCTGAAGCAGAAGGAGACTGTCTTAATGTTTCAGTGCATTTAACTCGTCTATCTCTTCACTGAAGTGTTTGAAAACAATGGAGATTAGGCAATGTTTACAGTTACATTTTGTTCATCAGAGAGCAGTTTCTGGAGGATTTCCTTATGGTTGGCTAAGTGCCATTTCTCATGCAGCAACAGGAGGGCTTTGAAAAGTTTTAGCAAGTAATCTGCAGTCCATAATCCCAAATATCTAGTGAAAAAGGGAGAGTTTATAGATAGAATAAAAGCAGCTATGCGGCTTCATATGTGTGCAAAACATTTTGCTTTGAGATCTTGTGGCACAAGTACATTATAAGGGGAGAGTTTTGGCATGCCTCTAAGGGAAAGAGTACATTCTTATTTCTTTTTCTCTTTTACCTCAAATCAGAATTCAAGCATATAAAAAGAGAACCCACCCTCACCATCCAAATAACTTAACTTCAATAAATATACACTCGAGACGACACACCTAACCACTTCCTCTGCCCATGAACTCCAACAGGGCCACTGGCTCCCTGAAACTGGGCTTTCCACTTGAGTTCTTGGAACCTGCCTTGATGGTCTTCCTACACTGTGTAAAGCCATCTTTGTACTAAGACCTCCACTTAACTGTGAGTCTGAGGCTGAGGGGTCCTGGTGCCCAGGGAGAGAGCCCGTTTATCTGGAACAATTCTGCAGGCATGTTCTATCCCCAGGAAACCTACCAGTGAGGGTGGATCAGGGTTCCAAGGACCACAGCCAGTACCCCGGCGGCCTGTATCTGAATGTAGGCTGTACATGGCTAGCACAGAGGTTCACGTCGTAGGTGACATCCCTAGATGCACATTAGATTTGGTGTTGCATGGCAACTTGTAGTGATACAAACAAGATTCTACTGTCTACTTTTCTAAAAGATTTGGGGAAATATCCAAATATTACAAGTTCTAAATACACATTAATAGATTTTTGTGCCTGAGAGGAGCTTATATTAAACTTATCTGACAGGATTTTTATAAAAATTATCTGGGAGTAAATGTCTATCTTTGATTCCTACGGAACCCTGTTAAATGATTATTGCCCTTATCCTGAACACAATCAATCACCTATCATTTCTTTCTAGAAATCAACCATGTGAAACACTGGCTAAATACTTTCCTGGATAATAAATTCAGAACATTAGTATATCATTGAAAAAAAAATTCTTTTTTACTTGTATTTCTTTATTTAGTTCTTATGCAAGTAAAATAAAAATAATTCTATAATCAATGCTATATATTAGAATTTTAAAATGCATCATTTGGAACATATTCTGTAAAACCTTGTGACAATGGAGACAATCAGCCACGTAGGCAAAAGGGAATAGAAGCCTGTGCTTCCTCTGTATGTGTGGGATGTAGTTCTGGGAGAGTTGGAATCATCTGACTTTCAGGACCAAGGAATGCAGTGCTTACGAGAACAAGCTTTGCAGCCAGACAGATCTGAGTTCAGGTCCTGGCTCTGCCACTTGCCACTTGCATGAACTTGGGAAAGGCACTGATCCTCTTTTAACCTTATCCTCACCTGCAAATTGGGAATAATACCTTCATCATAAGGTTGATATGCAGTTAAGTGTGAAAATGTTATGAAGTCTTTGGCATGGTACCTAAAACATACAGGTAGCACTCACTAAATTGTAGCTGATACTTTTATTTATTATTCTTAATACAATTGTTTGTTGTTGATGTTGTCATTATCATCAAAAAGGAGTATGTTTGAAAGCCTTGTTCTGCTTCAATAACACACCACTTCGCAAAATACAGTTCTTACGTCCTTTTGACAACTATTTCTTAGTCCCTGACAAACATTTGCTGAAAGGTTCAAGTAGGTTTAGCAGGGCAAGGTTTCATTATTGTCATTGAAGGAATTATCAAACTCTCTTTGTACATATAGAAAATTATTCAGTTACGTAGTTTTTTACTAACAAAATCCAATGCCTTTCTTTTCTTCCTTCTTCAGTTCAACATCTAATATATAAAGATTGCTCTGACTACCACGCAATAGGCAAAAGAAGCAGTGAGACCTACAGAGTTACACCTGATCCCAAAAATAGTAGCTTTGAAGTTTACTGCGACATGGACACCATGGGGGGAGGCTGGACAGTGCTACAGGCACGTCTCGATGGAAGCACCAACTTCAACAGAACATGGCAAGAGTACAAAGTAGGCTTTGGAAACCTCAGAAGAGAATTTTGGCTTGGGAATGATAAAATCCATCTTCTGACCAAGAGTAAGGAAATGATTCTGAGAATAGATCTTGAAGACTTCAATGGTCTCAAACTATATGCCTTGTATGATCAGTTTTATGTGGGTAACGAGTTTCTCAAATACCGTGTTCACATTGGTAACTACAATGGCACGGCCGGAGATGCCTTACATTTCAGTAAACACTACAACCATGATATGAAATTTTTCACCACCCCAGATAGAGACAATGATCGGTATCCCTCTGGGAACTGTGGGCTCTTCTACAGCTCGGGCTGGTGGTTTGATGCATGTATTTCTGCAAACTTAAATGGCAAATATTATCACCAAAAATACAGAGGTGTCCGGAATGGGATTTTCTGGGGCACCTGGCCTGGTGTGAATGAAGCACATCCTGGTGGCTATAAGTCCTCCTTCAAAGAGGCCAAAATGATGATTAGACCCAAGCACTTTAAGCCATAAATAACTAGTGCACATTCTCACAGGTTTTATTACCTAATAGGGCTTCAGCAGTTTGGAAAATGCCTTGTTTCACATTCCTTTTCCATAGTGCAAAAATACATCTCTGAGCAGTGGGTTCTTATGCTACACAGCATTTGAAACAAAGCTAAAAAATATACATTTTGCTACTATAATGTTGTTATCTATAAACACTTGTAAGTAATTGGGAATATTAAGAACTATACATTAGATTTATAATTCTCTTAATTTCTATTAAATGAACTTTAAAAAAATTATTTGTATTACTTGTTACAATAATTGTTTACTCAGCAGGCTAGATTTTTCACAAGTAGTCTATATTTTGGCTATCTTTTAAGTACATCTGAAGGTATATTACTCTTTTCAGGCTACAAATGGTGATTTGGATAGTTATTCATCTTTAAATATTCTAATTCTCATTGTGAGATGAACACACTCCATGTGTGCCATGTACTTTGGGTCTGGGAGACCCTATAGCATTTTAGTTCCCAGGCAAAGGGAAATAATACATATAATTAAACATGCTAATGTAGTATTCATGAAATGTAAAATATTTGTCATTTAAAACATTTTAAAATGTGGTAGCTTAATGTCACCCCTAAAAGTATTCAGAAAATAACGAAATCTTAAAGGCCATGGTTTAACTCTTTCTATGTTTGATGGTGAAAGCTGCTTTAACTTCCTCTGCTTTGTATGCACAACAGTTTTTAATTTAAGATTTATCATTACTGTGCTAGACTACTGGTAGGCTTTTTTTGGTGGGGGATGGGGGTAGTGGGAGTGAATGAAGCATTTGTTTATAGGCTATAATACTCTGAAGGTCAATTTTATAACCTAAGCAATAATATCGTTAAGTGAGTCACTTCATTAGGCAGAAAGCTAAGTTTTCTAGGACAAATAGGTAAATTTATTTAAATAAATCACTAATTTTGAAGTATATAGAACAGTAGCTCAAATTTTGTATATATAAACTCTAACTGGTATGTTGCTTATTTTACTATCAGAAAATTCAAATGTATGTGTTTGTTTTTTAACCACACAAAAGTACTTGTAATTTTTATAATTTATTAATTTTGGAATGCAAATGTCATATTAAAAAGTTTATTAAAATGATGTGTTTAACTTCATCATTGCAAAAAGGGACCATTTCAGAGAGGGCAGTATTTTGTTACTCATTTAAAAAACGGCTCTAGAGAAAAATTTAAAATAATATACTGTACTGTATGTGAGTCATGGAAACACATTTACTCTTTAATTTCTAGTGTTTATTCCTAATATAGTAGACACTTTTCCAAAATACAATCTGAATCTTTACTCATTATTTGAAAATTACTAAGCAGGACAGTTGCTTCAGGTTAATTTTTTAAATATGAAGCCTAATATTCATTAAAAGAAAGTTTTAATGAAAAAGAAGCAAAATATTCCTTAAAATTAAATATAAAACACAAAGCTTTTAGGTAAACATGATAAAAATTAAACTACTGTGAATATCACTAAAATGTTAAAGCAAGAGAAATAGAAATAGAATTAAGTGATGACCAGAATACAAAAATATCAGTGTATATTTCAAAGACTGCCTGTCTACTTAGTAGGATTTCAAATGTAAATGCTATAAGTGATTTAATCTTTATTTCTCTATTTTGTTTTTTAAAAAAGACTAAAATGATTTTGATTTTTATACAATGTATTCCATTTAAGAGCATTTTCATTTTCTATATATAATTGTTCATAAATGTGTAAGTAGATTTCTGTGACCAAAAATGGACTTATCACAAAATAAATTTTAAGAAAAATAACTGCTCATACAGAGAATGCCTACTGATTTAATGGGAAATACATTTAATTTAAGAGAAATTATTAATCTATAATGTATTAATCTATATAAATACTCAGAAGCTTGTCTATCTTTTCACCTGATTTCAAAGGATCAAATTTTTATTCTCCATTAAACTTTTAAAATGCTTTAACAAAATATTCTGTAATATAACAATTCCTCTTTAGTATTTCATGCCATTCAATATAAAGTATAATCTAGAATTTTACGATCTTTAACATGTTAATGAAAATAGATTATATCTGAGTAAGTGTTTCTGTCTTAATATATCTATCCACTAATGCATACTATAATGTTCATAGGTGTGGATTGACTATAAATATATTATTTAGGGTCTTAGGTCTCTTTTGGTGGCTAATATTTATCTTTATTAAGACTCTGTGTTTCTGAGATTTACAATTCTTTGAAAATATTGACTAAAATTGGTCCTTAGAATCTCCAAATGGGACCAATTCATCTATTACTGGAAAAAAAATCTAACTGATAAGCAATTATGCTCCAAATGAATTAATAATAAATTGGTCTAATAAATAAAGAGCTTAAATATACGAAACATAGGAAATATCCTAGTAACTAAATTTGCTGGTCCTTATTTTTGGACAGCTACCCAAGATAAGGCTTTAAAGGTAAAAGTGATGGTACTGTCATGTGATAAGGCCTTGTTTAAAATTCTTATTTTCCTTTATGTATAAGTAGGTTTACGTATTATGTCTTTTAAAATCCTATAAAATAAAATATTTAATCTTCACATCTGTTTATTTCCTCAATGTGGAAATATAAAATATTACTGTTTGCAAAACAATATTTATATATATATACTGTTGTCTGAAAACTTGTATAATGTTTACCTAACCTAGACAATACCTTTGACTCTTCGAAGACTTTAATCAGGATTATTGCATGAACAGGAAGGCAGAGACAAATTGAGGAACACTATCGTTTCCATCTGTCATCTTTTTGACACATTTGAAATACAAAAGCTTCAATTTCTTCTTGTAGCATTCAAGCTTATCTCCTCTCCATCATTAATATTGCTGCTGTGATCCAGCCCTCATCATCCCCTCCTTAGGATAATACCCATGCTCCTAATAGAAGCCCATACCTCCAATTTCAATCTATCCCAATCTGTCTTCCATATCACTCCCATATTATTCAAAAATACAATACTGATCATGTTATTGTCTGACTTAAAACCTTTCAGTAATGCCTCATTTCCTATAAGATAAAATCTGGCAAATAAGCCCCCTATGAACTGATTTCTGCCTACCTTTTCAGACTCTTTTTACGTCACTACTCACACTCCTGCCACAGTGAATGCCCTGGTTGTTCTTGAACAAACCATCTTCTCTTGTGTTTTCATTACTTTGCATATAATGTTCCCTTGATCTAGATAGTGGTGCAGTGGTTAAGTGCTCTGCTTAAAGAAAGGTCGGTGTTTCAAACCCACTAGCCACTCCAGCCCCAGTGTTCCTCAGCTCCTTGGAGATCTTCACATGGCCATCTATCTTCCCTCCATTTGTACTTGTCTCTATCTATGCTGTGCTTTCTGTAACTCAGACAGGGTTAGGTTTGGACACACCCTATTCTGATATGGCCACATTAACACAACAAAGAAAACCCTCTTTCCAAATGTGTTAAGATTCTAACACATATTTGGGGGGAGGGGGTGGGAACACAATTCAATCCATGACACAGGGCATTCCCTGATGTCAATTTTAGTGTCAAAGTGGAGGAGAAGCCTTTGCAAGGCTTTGCTAGTTTATATCAGCAGACAGCTAGGGAATACATGTGGGGACAGATTTTGAGGTTGCTTGACTAAGGAAGGAAGAATAGAGGTTTAGATGTGGCTGAATTTATTGATGTAGTATATTTACCAGAAGTTCTGGATTTAATGGGCTCACTTGAGCAGATGTGTTTGGCTCCAACACCTTGATCAATAACACAAACCTGGATTCAACAGCAGCTCATGATAACTAAAGTTCAGAAGACCAATACGTCTTGGAACTCAAAGGCTTATGGAGATAGAAATGCAAAAATGGATTTAGTGATTTAGTCTTAATTAATTCAACAAACATTTATTGAGTGTATACTATGTGCCAAGCCATATTGTTGTTGTTGTTAGATGCCATCGAGTGGGTTCCGAACTTATGTACAACAGAACAAAACACTGCCTGGTCCTGCACCATTTTCATGATCGTTGCTATGCTTGAGCCCATTGTTGCAGCCACTGTGTCAACCCACCTCATTGAGGGTCTTCCTCTTGTTTTGCTGATCCTCTGCTTTACCAGCATGATGTCCTTCTCCAAGGACTGACCGCTCCCTCCTGATAACATGTGCAAAACACGTAAGACGAAGTCTCTCTATCCTGGTTTCTAAGGAGCATTCTGGCTGTACTTCTTCCAAGACAGATTTGTTTGTTCTTTTGACACTCTGTGGTATATTCAATATTCTTCACCAAGACAATAATTCAAAGGTGACAGTTCTTCTTTGGTCTTCCTTATTCATTCATTACCCAGCTTTCATATGCATGTGAGGCGACTGAAAACACCATACCTTGGATCAGGCATATCTTAGTCCTTAAAGTGACATCTCTGCTTTTTATCACTCCAAAGAGGTTTTTTGCAGCTGATTTGCCCAATGCAATGCGTCCCTTGATTTCCTGACTGCTGCTTCCATGGGTATTGATTATGGATTCAAGTAAAACGAAATCCTTGACAACTTCAATCTTTTCTCTGTTTATCATGATGTTGCTTACTAATCTAGCTGTGAGGATTTTTGTTTTCTTTATGCTGAGATTCAATCCATACTGAAAGCTGTAGTCTTTGATCTTCATCAGTAAATGCTTCAAGTCCTCTTTACTTTCAGCAAGCAAGGTTGTGTCATCTGCATAATGCAAGTTGTTAATGAGTCTTCTTCCAATCCTGATGCTGTGTTCTTCTTCATATAGTCCAGCTTCTCAGATTATTTGCTCAGCATACAGGTTGAAAAAGTATGGTGAAACGATACAACCCTGATGCATACCTTTCCTGACTTTCTTGCATCAGTGAACAAAAGAGACCAAAATCCTGTACTCGTAGAGTTTACATTTTATTAGAGGAAACAATGAATAAGTAAACAATATGTGATAAATATCATGAAAAATTAAGCAAAATTAGGGAATATCAGAGGAGGGATACATTATTTTATAGAGGGAGGTCAGGAGAGTCCTCTCTGAGGAAGTGACATTTGAACAAAAAAAAAAAGAGTCTTGAAATAATAGGGCAAGCCATGCAAGTATCTGGGGATGAGTATTCTAAGTAAAGGGGGTACCAAGTACAAAGGTTCAGGGTCTGGAAAGTGCTTGGTAAGCTCGAAGGTCAGGGAGGCCAGTGTGGAAAAAACAGTATCTGTAGGGTGGGGAGGGGAGGGGAGGAGATGAGATCAGAGAGAACTTGAGGATTGGAGATGGACAAAAGCTGGGACAAGGGATGCCGGATCATCTAGGCCTTGTAAACCATGGTAAGGATTTTGCCTTTTATTCTGAGTGAGATAAACACTATGACAGATTTGTGCAGAAGATATGACACGATCTCATTCAGTTCTAAAAGGATTACTCTTATTGTTGAGAGGAGAATAGGCTGACTGTAGGGAGATAAGGATGGAAGCAAGGGCACCAATCTGATGTTGTCTGAAATAATCTAGATGAGAAATGATGAAACCATGAGCTACAGTGGTTGCAGAAAAGTGGGTCTGTCTTAAAGGCTAAGCTGACAAAACTTGCTGATTGGGAGTGACTAGTAAAAAAGCTGGAGGTGTCACAGAAAACTACAAGATTTTAGATGGGTAAGCTAACAAGGGGAGCTTGTCTATTGTGTGTACAGGTGGGTAGGTGAGGGTGGATCAGCAATTTTGGACAGTCTAAATTCAGATATCTATCAGATATCCCAGTAGATTAGGCATTCAGATATTCCTCTGAAGTTCGGGGAAGACACCCAGGGTACCAAAATACATTTAAGAGTTGCCAGAACATAGATGGTAATGAATCCATGGGACTAGATGAGATAACCTAGCAAGTAAGAGTATGGAGCAGACTTTCATAAAAGGAGCCCAGAGATAAGCTGACCTTATAGAGGTTGTAGGTGAGGAGGAACCACCCCCTGCCATGCTGTAACTATGTCATTTGAGAGGTCCCAGGACCACTTCTCTCTGGAGAGGGCAGAGATATATTCCCAGTGGAACACATACTCTAGATTACTTTAGATTTGGATTTGCTTTTCCTCTCTGTCTTGCTTTTTCCAGCAACACTATTTTGTTGAGTTGCTGGGTATCTTAAATGCCATCATGGTATTCCACAATTGTATTCTATAAAACATTGCTTTTGACCTGGGAAATCACTTCACAGTGAAAGGAGCAGGCAATGACCGACTGAAGCCTGAGATATTGCATCTTTCTAGAGACAATACCTTGTCAGGTTGAGGTGTTGCCATGCAGGATGCAGTGTGTTATATGTTTAAATCTGCATGTGTATGTACATATGCACACAGCAAAAGAAATATGAACTAGGCTACAGATCAAAACACCTTCTCATTTGTTAACAGTGTACTATCCAAGTTTGAGGAATCATTTATAGTCATTTCAAACCATTTGTTGTTGTTGTTAAGTGCCATCAAGTCAGTTGCAACTTACCTCATGTATAACAGAATGAAATGTTGCCTGGTCCTGCACCATCCTCGCAATAGTAAGTATGTTTGAAATCATTGCTACAGCCACTGTGTCAATCTATTAGGGTACTAATTTGCTATGAATATAAACCTTTAGTTAAGCAGAGGCTGATTTTACTCTTTCTCTTTATTTTACAGACATTAATGGTCTTAAAACTTGGTTTTTCCACAAATATTTTCCAAGTTATCCAAGTTTGAGTTAACCTAAAATTTATATTTCTAATAGCTTTCAAACTGTTAAAACACTCAATGGCTACAAATGAATCTGACTGGGCACTTTCACTTAATGCTAGGTCCAGCTGCAGGGTGGAAAATAAGCACAGCCCTCTGCCTGTGGGTAGGCTTCAAATATGTGTACACACACATGCGCACACACACACACCATATGTACATACATGGTGTAAGTACATACCAATACATGCTGTTTATAACACATGTGCCGTAATACATAAGCAAACCTGTACCTTGAAATAAAACAGACATGCAGTTTTTACACACGTAGTCAAAACTCAACACAACAAAAAATCACTATGACCCAATAGCTAGATTATTTTAAGCATTTTATACAGAATAAATAGCCATAAGCTGGGACTTTATTTTCTTAAAATCCTCTACGTCAAATCCTTTGCAATTGGTGCTTCTCTTACTCCTTGAACTGTTCCTTCTTTACCACTCCTCTGTCTTTCCCATAATCCCATAGCATGGCTTCCCTTTACTGTCCAGACTTTGCTTTTTCTACTCCTTGACAACTTCTCTGTCAGGTCAGCAACCCAGTGTCACCATGCCCATGTTCAATCTGCCTCTGCACCTTTGCTCATTGAAATTCATGAGGTAAACCATTATTAAAGCCCCTATCTAGCTAATTGTGGTCAGCATCTTCCTGGACACAGCACAGCTTCTCAAAAAGAACTGTATTATTTAGCTCTTTTCAGAAGGAAATCTACACTATACCTCTAATAACCTATACTCTTCTTCTGAAAGAAGTCTGAAATCTACTTCTGAACGAAAAAGAAAAAATTTAAAAAGTATATATCAGCCTTTTTTGTCTTAGCACCTCAAAGATAACTGGTTTTTATATTCATTACCTAAATCCAATTTTTTTTTTACTATTTGCCTCCTATGAGCATGCCATGGTGCTATATGCTTCTCAAAGTATTTTGAATAAGGCTTTTTGAAAATAATAACTTTTTAAGCTCAAAATCTGAGTTTAATCTCTAGTATTCAAGATTAAACCCACTGCCGTCAGGTCAAGTCCGACTCATCTCTGAGTAATTAATGAGAATGCTACTGTTTAAAACGAACTGCTTCTCTATTACAGAAGGTCTTGTACAAATGTTCAGCTTATTTTGGATCACATGGGATCTGAAAACTTATTCGTTTTCTTTCTCTGGAAATTGACTTTGTCACCTTCTACAAGAGACAAGCAAATTGTGCTTATGGTGTGAAAGTTTATCAAAGAAGGGTCCACAAAATGATTTGCTTACTTTTATTTCCCATTCAGAAAAGGAAATACCATGATTTTTTTCAGTCAATCTAAGTAACCTGTTGTAATTTTTGTTTCGAATTCACCACATTTGGGGATATCTTGCTTCTACACACTAATAAAGATAAGCAGCTGACACTTGCTGAGTGCCAATCATGCTCTGGCCACTTTCCTAGAAGCATTTCCAACGTTATCTCTGTTTGGGGTGATTAATGCAGCAATAAGCTTCATTAATGGTCTTCCCTGAAAAAAAAAATCTCTCAGCCCTACAAATCATATATCATGTGTGGACCTGTAGCTATTTCCAGCTTTCTTGGCATTCTTGAAGTGGGCTAATTTTCCATAAGTTAAAATATATATACAATAAACCTCAGTATCACCCTGTTTTGACTTTCTATATAAATCTATAGAGTGGAAAAATGATTCTAATTAAATTTTAGTTTAAGGTGAAACATTTTGCTTTGTATCTTATCAAAATAACTCCATAATACTTTGCTGATAGGAGATACTTCAAAAATTAATAAATTTTCAACTGTATTAATGTCCCTACTTAACCTTCTGTTTAAAATTTGTTATTTTCTTCTGGCACCTAAGTCAGAATTTATAACAACTCTGACAGAAAAGACAAACAAGTTTCTATGCTCTCCAAACACTATTTTACTCCCATGGTTACCATGGCAGAATTTACTGATAAACAAATTCTGCTTAAGTACAGAGCACTTTGTAAGTTATTTGGAAGCCAAAATATTTCTTATGTAAATAAATAGCAAAGTTTTTATTTTCATTTGTTTAATAAAATCATTGTTTTAAAATGTGAATATCATTTATAAATGAATGGTATTGATGCTGGGATACATTTTTATCCCTAGACTATATTTTGTAAGCAGTCCCTGGGTGTTGCAAACAATTAAGTGCTCAACTACTAGCCAGAAGTTTGGCGGTTCGAACCCACCCAGAGATGCCTCAAAATACAGGCCTGAGCATCTGCTTCTGAAAGATCCTAGCCTGTTCTACTCTGCATACATGGGGTCACCGTGATTAGGAATAGACTCACCGATAAATAACAACAACAAAATATTTTGTAAAATTTTTGTTCTTACCTGAACAAGCCAACTATTAGAAATCTACAGAGGCCCTGATAGCATAATTGTGGAAGGTCGACATGAAAGATTCTTGATGAATGCAGGTTTGGCATTTAACACACTGAACTGCTAGAATAGGCTTTTTCAAATTGTATCCCTAGAGACCCTAAAGTTCTGCAGATATATTTTAGGACTGCCAAAAGGAGTGGTGTTGGGAAAGATGCCAGGAAAAAGTCTGATGTGTGAAACACTGCTCACCCGGAATAAGGGTGCTTTTTTGCGGGTGGGGGGTGGGGGGACTACATCTTTGATTTCACTTAAATAAAAGATTTTTTTTTCCAAAAAGCATTTGAAAAGCATTGCTTTCCCACTGCATATTACTTTGGGGGTTCAGCTTGCAAAATAAAATTGGAATAGATGTATGGTTGGTTCTGACTTGGTATGATATCTCTAACTTTAAACACTGAAATCTCTGACAGCTTAGGCCTGACTTCATGTGAAAAATTCAGAAACTTGAAAGAAATTTCTCGTTTTTCAGTTTGCCTACTGTGTTTCAGTAACATGCTTACTTCAATGGAGGGTTTTACTAATTGCCATGTACCTTCACTCTTTTGAAAACCTTGGCTGCACTACACAAGACAGTCAGTTATATAAGAATTTGCAAAAAATATCAAGATGAATGCCAGGTACCTCCTACTCTCAAAGTTCTTAGAAGCTACTATAGATTAGCTTAAAAAACAGAAAAGAAAATCATAAGGACATAAGGTAAGCACAAGCGCTACATGGGGAGGTTACAGAAGAAGGTTCCTTTTGTCAGGAAGTGGCATGCTTTAAGGGAAGGTGGCATTGAGCTGTTCTTGAAAGGCAGGTAGAATTCTGAAGCACAAAAATGCTACTGGACCAGGTAGAATGAGCAAAGTCATCGGTAAACTGGGAGCTGATTAGGTAAACGGTTACACATCTTATTTGGCTGGAACATGGAGTACGTAGGAGGGAACAGTATAAAAGGGGAGAAAAGAATGGAGGACTGACCGTAGGTTAAGGAGGTAGTATTTAATCCCTATGATAAGGCAAAGAAAAATTCAAATCTAAAAATCTACAATCTCCCCTGCCACCTACTAATCACTCAGTTCTGTTTTTTGGGCCTCTGAGGGGATGTTGTGTTGTAGTACTGGGTGGAAAGGAAAATTGGAAGGAACCCTGAATGCTGTTTTACAAAGTAACCAAGTAGCCAAAGATATCAAGGAGAAGATGAGTGGACACACAGAAGGGGGGAAAAAAACAAAACAGGTGGGAAGACAAGTTTCTAGAGGAGTTTTAAAAGAGAGGAGGAGAAGGGGTGTAGGAGTGGCATCTGCTGTGATAAAGAATTTTAGGAAGATTTGCTGCATGATGCACTGTGGAGCTCCCTCTTCTAGTTCTAAAGGAACCGTTAGTAAGCCATGTTGTTCACTGAGGACTTCTGGAGGCAGATTTGTGTTTCCTTTTGGCTGTGCTAAGATGGGCGTTAAGGTGGGACCAAGAAGGCCCAGTTTTATTTAGTGTACAAGTTCTCTGTAGAGAGCATGGGGTTTCCCTAGTGGTGCCTCAGGGGGGCCTGGAGAGTGGGGGGTGGGATTGAAGTAGGTGTAAAGGGGAGAGCACAGAACTCAGGTTCAAAGAACTTGAATGACTTATTGAAGTTTACACAGCTGCTTCATGAAGAGCTAGAACCACCACGCCTGTCAGATTTTTTTCCCCCAAAACTATTAAGATTTAAGGTAATTTGAGCCTATCTATTTTTTTTATTCTCAGCAACACAGTAGTTAAGAGCTACAGCTGCTAACCAAAAGGTCAGCAGTTTGAATCCACTAGCCACTCCTTGGAAACACTATGGGGCAGCTCTACAGCATCCTGTAAGGTCGCTGTGAGTCAGAATTCACTGGATGGCAACGGGTTTGGTTTGGTTTTGTTATTCTCAGTGGTAGCCTTTATAGATGGCAAAATTCCTGTCTTCTTAATCTGAGGTTTGATGACGGGTAAGTCTTGTGCTCTCTTATTTCACGTTTCTGATGCCACCCAGGTATACCTGTTTGCCTCCACCTCTTAGGTAGGTACAGTCTAGAAATATGTAAAGAACTTCTACCTCAGAAGATAACTTTGCCTCAGAAGACGGCATTGGGTTCTAAATTTGCTGCTGGTATCTCCTTTCTGTTGCCACTGTACAAACATATATACCAGACGCAACAAAAACTTGCTGAGGGGCGGGCCATTGCTACATTTTCCTCTGGTTCCTAATTCTAGGTCTGGTATATGGTAGATGCTCAGTAAAGCTTTATAGAAACAGTAAAGAAAGAAAATCAAACACAAGAAGCAATGAAACCCCAATTCCTTTTTGTCCCCAATTTTCAACACTCTTTTGACTCTCATTTGCCACTAATCATGGCCTGTTCAGAAAGCAAGGTTTTTCTGACAACACCCCGGACTCTCATTAGAACTAATCTTCATGTTTATTATTCTGAAGGTGCAAAGAATAAGGGCACCCTAACACGGGGCCTTTCTTTTCTCTTACCTGAATTCTTCTGCAGTCTACTTTGGCAAGTGGAATATTGCCTGTATTGGCAAAAAAATATGTATATATATGTGTATGTATATCCATCTATCTCACTATATATAATTTCATTATATAATATATAATTATATAATATTATGTAATATTTTTTTTGTTTTCTTTTTTATATATAATTTCATAGTGAAAAAATATGGGGAAAAATGGAAACTATATTGTTTAATAAACTCTGTTTAAAGTTCCTTGACAGACAAATAAAATCTTGAAAAATTATTCTTGCAAGGCACATCCTAAGGTCTTCTCCCATATGGGAGTTTACTTTATTTGCAGATGCTCCCCACTTGTGGTGTGTGTGTGTGTGTGGGTGTGAGTATACATATATATATATTGTATTTTAGAGTGAAAAATTATTTATTAAAAAATGGAATCTATATTGTTTAATAAACTATCAGTCTGTTTAAAGCTCCTTGACAACCAAATAAATCTTGAAAAATTATTCTTGCAAGGCTGCCTGGATGTCCAAAGGAAAAGTGAAAACATGCCAATGATAGCATGATTTGTTGAAAAATTTTACAAAGACATTTAGGTTATAAAAATGCATATCTTCGAAGTACAGCAATTAGTGAGGTGTGATAGCTAAGAAAAGGATAGAGGAACATATAAATAATAGCATCAAAGATTTACTTTATTTTTTGTTTGACCACAGAGTTTGTTTAAAAAGCCAATTCATAAAATTCTAAAATAGTGGTGTTTAAATGTTGGCTTGAGGGCTATTAAGTAAAATGTTTGCTAAAATAGGAGACAGGAGGCTAGGTTTCACTACTGGCTCTGCATCTGCCTAGCTGTGTCCTACTCCTTATGGAATCACTACGAAAATTGAATTACATACGTGAAACTACTTTCACTGTAAGCTCCTTAACGTGGGAATCTTGCCCTTTCATCTTTGTAACCAGTTAGTTTATTAGCTAATTAATATGTTAAAGAAATAGAAGATATTTTAATTTCTTGAAAAATATTTGAAATTTTATTAGGGATCACCACAAGAAATTCTCCAGTAACTCTATAGCAAGTCCAAACTAGAAAATGAACGAATGTTTAGTCGCATAAGCAAAGCACCAATATTTTTAGTAATTTAAGATTTTTATTAAAAAAATTTCAAAATTAATTTACTATCTGGTACCACCCTTACAAAAACCAAATGTATAAGAAGTAAGTATCTTTTGTCTGTGTGAATAACTCAGTAATAGAGATAACTTTAAAGGTATGGAATTAGGTAAAAAGATGGCAACATGTTTTTATAAATACAGAATGGTAGGCTATGCTGTTAAATATATATAAGTAATAAGTTGCAGCCCTTTCAGAAAGTAATCTGAATATTATCAAGAACCTACTATATTGACATTTCCAGCCTAAGGACTTCTCCGGTAAGCTCCAGATCCACTTACTGGACATTATCCTAAGACCTGTTGCTTCTTCTGTATTCTCTATACTTGTGTTATCATCATCCAGCCAATTTCTTAAGTCAGAAACCCAAACGTCATTTTACTCTACCCACTGCCTCAACTCCCATCCACTCAGATACTAAGTCCAGCATTTTTTACTTCCTTAATATCTCTCCTATGTATAATCTCTCCTTTTTTTCCTATTGCCACTGCCTTGGTTCAGTCTCTCTTTACATCTTACCTTGGTCACTGAAATGGCATCCTAACTGGTGATGTGGTAGGAGAAGGGAGAGAACCAAGTGAAAGAATACAGGAGGACAATTAGGTTTGAGAGAAGAATAATGAATTTAGTTCCGAGCATGTTTAAGGTATGCTGGGATCATCCAGGTGAAGATATTATAGGTATATGCGTACATGGGTGTGGGCAAGGCTTAAGGACAGAAGCGTAGGTTCAAAGTAGAAACCATGGATATGGATGAAATATCCCCTTTCATGTCCTACTCTACCATCCATCTGTCAGTTTGTCATACTGTGGTAGCTTACACCACAGTTGCTATGATGCTGGAAGCTATACCACCAGTATTTCAAATACCAGCAGGGTCAGCCATGGGGGACAGGTTACAGTGGAGCTTCCACACTAAGACTAGGAAGAATAGCCTGGCAACCTACTTCTGAAAATTAGCCAATGAAAGCCCTATGGATCACAACAGAATATTGTCCGGTATAGCGTTGGAAGATAAGCCTGTTAGGCTGGAAGGCACTCAAAACTCACAATGGCTGCAACAATGGACTCGAGCATACCCACAATCATGAAGGTAGCACACAACTGAACAATGTTTCTTTCTGCTGTACATGAGGTTGCCATGTGTCTGAGCCAAGGTGAGGGAAATTAACAACAAATGCCCTAAACCAAACCAAAAACCAAATCCATTGCCGTCGAGTTGATTCCAACTCATATGCTCTACTGCCCCCCAAGAGTCTTTTCTGCATCACCTCAGTCCATAGTGATTGTTCCTCCCTTTCAGTCTGAATAACATTGTTTGCACCTTCCAGGTCCACAACCATATGCCTTTTGTTGACATTTAATATTTCAAGTTTCTTTTCCCCAAATTAAACTTCTAAAGGATCAAAAAAAAAAAAAAAATCCAAACCTGTTGCCTTAAAGTCGATTCCGACTCATAGTGACCCTATAGGACAGAGTAGAACTGCCCCATCGGGTTTCCAAGGAGCACCTAGTGGATTTGAACTACCAACCTTTTGGTTAGCAGCTGTAGCTCTTAACCACTATGCCACCAGGGTTTCCTAAAGAATAGGAACTTTTTATATGTTTTTTATCCATGAATCTGCATGGTGTCTAGAACAATGCAACACACAAAACAAAGGAGGAGTTGATGGGATACATTTGGTTTCAGTAGCTTTAATAATAATGATAAACGACATTACTTAGAACAGCACCTGGCACATAGTGGGTGTTACATAAATATCTGTTAAATGAATTAACACTTAACGTCCCCTATTTCCCTTCAAAATCTTCTTGACATCTTAATTTGGCCAAATTTGACATGCAACTTAAAACTTGGATACAAATACTGCTATTTATTACACATTTTGTAAGAAGTCCAACAGTTCAGTTTTAAATATAAGCTGTCTCAGTGAAAAGGCCATGCATCCACAAACCTAGTCCATCTTTATCTACTCACTCACAATTGCTTGTATACACCCACATTCCACTTTTACAGAATTCTGTATTCTATTCCAACTCACACTTTTACTTCCTTAGTGTTTCCTCCTATTTCTAACTTTCCCTTGCACCTCCCAAATATCCCTGCACTTCCTTTTCTCTACCCCTTGGCTAAGGGAGGTCAAAGGCCTAACAACAATTGGTGCAACTGTCTTCATGAAATGAAGAGAAGGGAGGAGCTGACTGGCTCTTGGTGAAAAGAATAGAGCCAAAACACTTATGCCAAATTACTTCATGTTTTGATTCTGGCTCTTGACATTAAGACAAGAATGGTTCTATGGCTTCCAAGTACTGCAGAAGTTCAACATTTGACACTCTGGTACTAGACAGCTGAAGTCACATTTATAAATCGGTACTACTTCACATAACCACATATGGAAAGAGTGAAGTAGGAATCCTAACTTGGGGAATACCATGAAAGCTATAACTTATATTGCCCCTGCATGTGTGACAGCAACTAACATCATGCTTTGAAGAAAGAGGTGCACAAACTATTCCTTGAATGAATGGATTTTCTTAAAAAAAAAAACACACACAGAAGGAACTTGGAAAATTTTACTGTGTATACATTATAACTTAACAAAAATTTTAAGAGAAAAAGAAAATGGAAGCAGGGCCAAATTTTCAATGGAACAAGAAAAATTTGCGAAGTTCCAGGCCTCACAGTCAGGCAGTAATGGCAGAGCTGGGGAGCAGGTGTCCAACATTAACCCACACAGTATATTGATGGGAGTCCTGTGGCTTAGTTCCCAAGCATCACTTTGAACGTTTATCCCAAAGTGTCAGTTAACACCATATAGTTACTGCCCTGTTAGATCTTATTGCTTAATGTGATCATATATCAGTGGAGAATCCTAAATTTTCTATGCAAAATATTTTGTGAAGAGGTAGTCAATAAATATCTGCTAATGACTAAGTACCAAGTAACCAGTACAGCCTACAAATGCTGGAAGAGTAGAGAGGTGGGAAAAATCTCCGTGGGCTGACTGCTCAGGCAAAGTTTCCCTAAAGACATGGGACCTAAGCCGAGCTCTGAAAGATTACAAACAGATGTAGGGGCTTGAAAGAGTGGCCCATGAAAGTTTTTGTTAGTGGTTTTTTTTTTTTTTCTTTCCTTTTTTCAGTCTTTTAGCTTATATAGCACAGTCTTTTAAGAGGCAATGTGATCAGGCAGGTTTATGTACAGCCATGATCTTACAGCATGCATTCAGGATATCGGCCAGTTTCCTTAGGCATTTGAGTTTATTACCTCTGAATAGGGGAAAGTCTCTGCTGAGGGAAACCAGCGCGAACAGTAAAATGTGATGGCCTAAGTGAACAATTAGATAATAATAGCAGGTTGGACCCAAATCACTATGAGTCAGAATTGACTCGACAGCAGTGGGTTTGGTTTTGGTCCACATGGCCTGGTGGCACAGTGGTTAAAGTGATTGACTACTAACTGAAAGGCCGGCAGTTTGAAACTGCCAGCAGCTCTGGTGAAGGAAGACGTGGCAGTCTGCTTCCACAGAGACTCACAGCCTTGGAAACCCCATGGGGTCGCTACGAGTCAGAATCAACTCGACGGCAAGTAATACTAGATGAAAACGGGACATCTATCTTTTTCAACTCAGTAGCACTAAGCCAGTTGTGAGATGAGCACTAATAACAATAAACACTGCAAGAGGCTTCTGGTTGCATCAATGTGATACCAAGCATCTGGACCTCTAGAAGTGGATTTCTGATTGTTTCTTTCAGTTTGCATCGGAACTCTTGGTGTTCTGTGGCTACAGCTGCTGTTTAGTCAGCTGAAGGAGGGCAACTTTGTATAAAGTAGGGTTAAAAAGGCTTATAAGACTCAAAACTTGGAGGAATGTTGAAACAATTTAGAAAGTAATGCTATAGATGTCTATTAATAACAATATCCTAGTGGAATGTATTATGAAAATGAAAGGGCTCCCTGAAGTTGTCTAAATCAATGCTTTGTCCTGCCAAATTTTGCTGGTGTAGGAAACAGTTCTCATGCAGTAAGACTACCAATGTTGACAACGGTAATAAAATTACCAATGTTGAAAGGGTAGGTGAGACAGTTATCTGACTATAATTGCAGGTTCTTCCACATTCACTTTATCAGGGGCTGGTCATGCCCATTGGTTAATAACCATAATTTTTGCATTCATGTGTGTTGAGAGCTCATGAAAGATTTAATAAATTGTTACACTGAGAATCAACATGCACTAGAAGTTGTTCTAAGTTCACCTTTGATGTCATAAAACAAACTTTTATCTTTGGCTTAAAAAACTTCAATATAATTTTTTTATTGTTAGTATGTATTTTGCAGAAATAAATCATTAAACTCTGGATTATTTTGATTTGATTGAAATTATTAAGGAGAGTGGTGTAGAAGTAGAAACTCTATTGCAAAGCTGGACATATGATAGATTTTTAGCAGAAATAGAGAACCCTATTCACTTAAAAATATTTAGAGGTATGCTATATATAGCTCAAGCATGACAAACAGTTGCATATGAGGTCAGTTATTTAAAAAAAAATACATAGGCATGTTCTAAATGTTCATCTTTTTAAAAATCAGGCAATGAGAATATATAACTTATCATTTTCCTCTTTTTGCTTCTCTAATGATGGGAAATAGAAAATTTCAGTGCTTACTCCATTGTAACTATCTTTAGTGGCAAATGTATATTCTTTCTATCATTACCTGACAAAATCTTTTATCCTCATTTTATTGAAGCACAGTTTATGATGCAATAAATTTCCTCTTTTACTTCATTTATCAACCCATGAAATAGACTTACCTGGCTGCACAAGTGCAAATGTTTATCATATGATAAAAGTATCGGAACCTACTCTGCTGCATTGTTCCAGGATTAAAGGACAACCTCTTAGAAAAGAGGGTAGGGACACTTTTGTTTTAAAGTGGTTCAAATGCCTATAAAATATATGTAATAAATGATTTTGATAAATAGCTCCATCTGAATTTTTAAGTATATGATGATGACTCAGGTCTTATTGTAGTAATACATACAAAGAGATTACCTCATGCAGAAAAAGGAAAGCTGGAGTCGTAGATAAATCAACAGACCGCTCATCTCGAAAGTTAGTTGTGGGTGCTACGGCATAAATAGGGTCTTCTTGATCCTTTACATCCTTCTTCTCTTCCTCTTCTTGTTCTGTGTCTGTACTACTGTCTCCCATTTCTCACAATTCTAAAATGAAATCATTCCATATTTAGCCATTTAGGAGTGTTTTCACTTACAAAGTGAAAGCAATGGAAAAACATTAAAGTGAGCAAAACTCAACTGGAATAGTTATTTTCCAATGAAGCTAGGCGTCAGTAAAGCTACTTGTAATCACGTTATTTGAAAAGGTTGCTTTGCTGTAAAGATGTTCTCTATTACTAGATTCGAAGCCATAATTCTAATCTTAAAAAAGAGGCTGTTTTTGGCATTAATCGGAAAATAAATCATATAATTTGAATGTAAGCTCCGTGAGGACAGAATTCTAGTTTTGTTCACTGAGTATTGTGGTAGGCACTCAATTACTCTTACTATGAATACAATGAATATAAACTTCACCCTTAAAATGTAACATAGAATTAATGCAAATTAATTTTGGTAAATAAAATTAACAGCCAGGCTGTGGTATGGGCATCTGCAAGGTGAGAGGGGTAGGAGCAGGCTCCTGTGGAGCCAAGTCTAGGGAAACAATGAAACAGCAAGTTCTCTGTGGAGCCAAGTCTAGGGAAACAATGAAACAGCAAGTTCTATTCAGCAATGGTTGCAGCAGTGGTAGGAATGGTGAGCTTCTGATCACAGGTTACAGACTCTTATCGTCATTTGAGTGCAAGGAACAAAAGGATTACACTGAGAATGCAAGCCAGTATTAACCTAAACATTTATTAAACAAGTAGGCAGGAACCTCTCCAGCTATCCCATCAGGTTAATCATCCTTTCCTTTCTGATACCTTTAAAATCTATATCTTGTACGTACTTCTCTCATTGCCCTTAATATAATGTGATTTCTATTTTTATATTGTCTCCCTTATTAGAGTCCTGAGAACAGGCAGGGTATCTTATTTATCTCTGTAACTTAACACCTAGCAAATAGTACACAGAACCCTTAAAAATATTTGCCAAGGGAACAACCAAGTTCTTCTAGTCTTCTAATGTTTAAAAAAGAAAAAAAAAATTGCAATTGAAAATAATTTGCTTGATTTTTCAGAATTAAAATGTTTAATTTTAGGTCAGTGAAGTAACAATAATTTATTCACTCCTTATTGGAAAGTTAGTTTGCCCCAAACCAAAGTCTCATGAGAGCAAAACTGAAGTTCTTCTGTGATTACTGTGGGAAACTGCTAATAATAGCTTCAAAAATGTTTCTTCTTCCCCAAATCATATTGACAGGGTCAGCTACATAATTTGCAGGGCCCAGAGCAAGATGAAAATGGAGGGCCCTTTGTTTAAAGAGAGCCCTGGTTGCACAGTGGTTAAAGTGATTGACTGCTAACCCAAAGGTTGTTGGTTCAAAACTACCAGTGGCTCTTTGAGAGAAAGATGTGGCAGTCTGTTTCTGTAGAGATTTACAGCCTCAGAAACCCTATGGGATCACTATGAGTCGGAATCGACACGATGGCAGTGGGGCTGGTAGGTTTTTGTTTAAGGAGCAAGGAAAAAAAAAAAATTTATTACTTATAAATATAAGAGTAATAGCAATACATGACTAACAACATAAACTTACAAATTACAAGAAAATTAATTTTTTGGTGTTATAATTTTATATAATACAATAAATAACTTTACTAATGTGATATCTTGTTTGATCATAAGATTTTTTTTTGGCTCTCTTTTCTGCAAATTCATTTATTAAGTCATCAAAATTTATACTTTTGGCAACCTCATTTTCAATTGGTTTAGCTGAAAATAATGGTCATTGCTCTAAGCAAATGCAAGATTGCAAATAATTTTTGCGAATTTTTAATTTGGAGAAGAATTTTTCTACAGATACATCTATTGCTAGAACGGTTAAAGTGTTTTATAAGCTATGATAACATTTGGATAAATTTATAATAAATTATTTCAGAATATATTTAGATTTAATGATTCTCATGGAACAATCTTTTTAAAAAGATTTAACTCTTCATACAAATCAATTTTATTCAAGTGTCAATTAATTTTAATGTAAATTTATTCAACATTAATTTTAAAGTTTCCTCTGACATTTCCTGTAATTTGTAGAGGTTGTGCAAGAACTCAAATAGTGCTCTACGGCTTGTAGCGACAAGCTGTCCCTCTGACTCTGTGGTATTCAACCAACTGCGGATTGAAAGAAAAAAAAGAAAGTTCCAAAAAGCAAAACTTGAATTTGTGGAAAGTGAGCACTATGCTGAATCCATGAGAATGAGGTGATGTGTAGGCATCCCCTGCTGTAGCCTCCCACGATTTCACAGATCCTCATTCTCTCTCCAGCACTTGTCGTTTGAGCATTGTTCTCCTCGGGTCTCGTTTGTTCACTACTTGTGTTGTGTGCACCCTTTGTTTGTGTGAAAAAATGGCTCCTACAAAGCAATTAAGTGGTCAAAACAATCCTTCAAAGGCTAAGTGTGAGGAGGTTGAGCAGAGAAGAGGAAGGAGTTCAAGGCTAGTAACAGATGGCTGGTTAGCTATGTAAACCACCACAACCTCCAGAACTTCAAGATCACATGCAAATCTCATCAGCTGACGCCCAGACAGCATCAGTGTTCCCAGAAAAGCTGAAGAAACTCATAGAAGAGACAGGCTACCTTCCAGAGCAGGTCTTCACTTATGATGAAACAATGATTTACATAGCATTTGCACTGTATTAGGTATTATAGATCATCTAGAGATGATTTAAAGTATATGGGAGGATGTGCATAGGTTATATGCAAATAATACTACACCATTTCATATAAGAGACTTGAGCATCCTTGGATTTTGGTATCTGCGGGGGTCCTGGAACCAAACCCCCATGGACAGTGAGGAACGACTATAATTCGAAACCTCTGTTTATGCATTCTATCACTGTGTCTTCAATTATAAAATGCAATTTTTTGTCATCCTTACTAATACTTGGATCATTCAAAGCTTCATACGAAAATAGCGTTCTTTCTGCCAAATGCAATGATCTCTAAATTTAATTTCTATTTCTAAGCCTGTGGATATTTGATTTGCAATGTTGCAGCAGGTTTCAAAACTAGTGATTTTAAACTCTTTGAAGAATTCTAACAACTCCCTGATATGCTCTATTGCAATATCCACGTGTTTGCTCTTATTTTTTAATACTTTACTGACAAAGTTTACTGTACGAGCAACAACAGTTCCTGTCTCGATGCTCAGGCTGGAGAGTTAATATCTGTGCAGATGCCACAGGGACAGGCTTTCAAGGACCGGCCTCCCACTGTGAGTCCCAGAGCTGTCTCCATGCAGGGCCCCTTCTTTCTCCTGAGACAGTGGCTGCTGAGGCTGCCCCACTACTTCTGTTGTCACACAGCTTCTGCTACTATTGCCACTGTTACTGCCACTGATCTGGATCCATGTCCTGGCCTGCTGCCTTGGGATCTCATGGTGCCCCAAACTGCCCTGAGGTCTGCATACCAGGCCACCATGCCAACTGCTCAATACTTGTGCTGCCTGCCTTGGCCACAGGCTCAGGCCTGCACATGTGCACACTGCCACCTGGCCTATTTCTGCTTCTCATGTACATGCTCAATTGTCCTATCAGACTTCACTTACAAAATATGAGTTCAAAGATAAAATTATTAAGAATTTCAAGTGTAGGGTCCCTCTGAGAGCAGGGCCCTGTGTGACTGACTGCACAGGTCACACACCTGTGCAATATATAGCATACTGGCCATTGATTTGCTCATGTATTCAAGTAGTCCCACAGCAGTTTCTAAAAGGTCCTCTGCATTGGTTGCAAGGTCTCCACTAGTCCATTTTGATGGTAGTGGGATGGCTGCCCTTCTGGGAGACAGAGAGCTTGTAAGGTGTCTCCACTGCATTAAAGAATGCTAATTCTTACCATCTGCTCTTTTGATCTCTGAAATGTATGAATCTGCACTCAATCAACAGAACAGTGTACCAGCACTCTTCTCTCGCCAGAGAAAATAACTCAAATTGCAATAATTTTAAGGGCCAGGTCTTCTGTTAAATATGTATCCTCCCATGTGTATCTTATTAGATTAGCCACTGCTTGATGATTTCCTTAATATGGAAAACATGTTCGAAAATATGAAGCCAGAAGGCCTGGTAGGTTCTGGGTCTTGCATTTATTAGTCAAGTGGCCACAGGTATGCCATTTATACACTGAGTCTGTTTCCTCTTCTCTAAAATGGGAATAACAATAACTTTTCTGTTTCAAAAAGAAGATGCACAGATAAAATATGATAATTCATTTTGACTCCTGGCTTCTACTTTGCTATCTCCAGTTTTCTTCTACAGACATAAATTATAACATGTACTTGTTTTCATCCTCCTGATGCAAGAATACTTGATAGGTGGTAGCATTTACTCCCATCAGGAGGCACAAAATGTCTGGCTGTCTTTCTTTATGTGATAACAGCCATTAATATATGGACTTCCTTCCTTTAATGCGTATCTTTTTTTTTTTTTTTTTCAATATCATAAAGCAGTTTTAAAAAAGAACCTATTGTTATTAAGGCATCACAACACTTTACATCTAGGGAGCAATCACAATTCATTGTTTAAAACTTTGGAAAGCTGGAAATAATTTGGCTATATATCTAGATTGTGTACATGAGCTAAACTATATATATACTCAATCATTTCATGGATAAAAAATAGCAAATGTTAATGACTATTCCAGAAAAAAATTTCCTTCAGCACATTACACCCCATCTGTTATTTTAAAATTTTTAATTAAGAAAAATTTCAAATGTAAACAAAAGTAGAACAATATGCACAACTAAGTAAATTCCTGTGATTTTTAGGGCTAGCATATTTATCTGTTTGTTTTTAATAACTATGTAAAATACTTACATGGTTCTAAAGTTAAATCTACAAAACAAGGGATGCTTGGAGAGATAAAGCTTCTATTCCTGTACTCTTTTCCTATTCCTTCCTTTCCTTTAGAGGTAAAATGTTCTTTAAAAGTTTATTCTTCCATTTTCCTTTTAGGACACACACATGCAGAAATTCCTCCCTCCCCCATTTTTTAGATAAATTGAACCATACTATACTCATCGTCTACCCTGCTTTGACTTTGTTTTTCACTGAATAATATATCCTGAAGAACACCACACTAATATACAGAGATAGTCCTCATTCCTTTTCACAGCTGCAGAGCATACCTTTGCATAGATGCAGTATAAGTTATTCAAGCATCCCTATTTATAGACACATGGGTTGTTTCCAGTTTTCTGCTATTATAAATAATGTTGCCGTGTATAGTACAACAGTTATTTAAATATATTTAATGGCCCTTAGAATCTTTATAATCAAGATAGCATTAACTTTGAAAACTTAGGTTCGGGCAGTCCTCTCAAAGCACTCCACCTTTAAATGGTGCAGCAACCTGAGCTACAGAAGATGGTACCTTGCTGAACTTGCACAATTTCCTCAGTTATGTGAAGTTTTCAATTTCTGTTATCCTGAAAACAGTGTGAGTATTTTAAAGCAGTTAAAGCATTTTACATAGGGAAACAATAAAAAGACACTACAGCAGAGTTCTGACAGACATTATCAGACAAACTTCAACTCTTAGGAAAGAAAGCAGAGTGAGTGGGAAAGTAAGAAAACACAACAGACGCAAATACAAAAGACTCACGTGAATAAAAACCTAAACCACCAATTAATGTAATTCAATAATAGGAAGGAAAAGGTTTAAATAATAACAAAGTTTAACAGATAAAACAATAAATATTCAAGGCTTAGTTATATAGGACTGCAATGCCCTTTGTATTAATGTTACCTTACTGTAGGCAATTTGAATAATTGATAGTGGTAAATAAGACAACGGAATAAAATATATTCTCAGGCTACAGTGATATAAACAAGAAAATACTTATAAAACACCTTATATTCCTGGTGTAGGAAGAACTACATAGCTGTGAAGTATTCTAGTTTTAGAGACTTGTATCTCCAGAAAAACTAAATCAATTAAGGAAATATTTATTGAGTTCTTCTGTGAAAACCAAGAATCTGCAAAGATGAGGTTCTTTCCCTCAGTGATTACAATCTAATGAGGAAGCAAGACAGAGAAATAACTAGCTCTGTGTCATTCAAGGCAGAGTAAAATAAAACCAAATACAAAGCAATGTTCTTACCAAGGTAGATAAGGCTTACCTACAGTTGCTCGTGGCCTGGAATTTGGACTTTAATTTGTAGGTATTGTGAGTCACTATATTTTTCATAAAGAGAAGTAATCTGAGTTTGTAAAGATGCTGGTGACAATGAAAAGAATGGTTTAGAAACTGGGTAAATTTGGAGGAAAGGAGCCAACCATTATGCTAGTGGCAGAGGATAGATACAGTGGTGAGCAAAATCAGACAAAATCCACGCTCTCAGGGAGCTAACAGATTGGTGGACAAGACACTAATCAAAGAATCACACAGATAAATTAAAAAAAAAAATTGTAACTGAAATTAAAAAAAAAAACCCATTGCCACTGAGTCAATTCCAACTCATAGCGACCCTACAGTGACCCTATAGATCAGAGCAGAACTGCCCCATAGGATTTCCAAGGGTATAATCTTTATGGAAGCAGACCGCCACATCTTTCTCCAGCAGAGCGGCTGGTGGGTTTGAATCACCAAACTTTCGGTTAGCAGTCGAATGCTCAACTACTGCACCACCAGGGCTCCCTGTAACTGCAATACCAAACCAAATCCAGTGCCATCGAGTCGATTCCGACTCATAGCGACCCTGTAGGACAGAGTAGAACTGCCCTATAGAGTTTCCAAGGAGCGCCTGGCAGATTCGAACTGCTGACCTCTTGGTTAGCAGCCGTAGCTCTTAACCACTACGCCAACAAGGTTTCCTATAACTGCAAGAGGTGCTATGAAAGCATGGCCCACAGCAGCAGGGTTGCTATGCATTGCACACTTCCAGGGGGCACCATTCCCACAGCAAATTCTGCAGTGAAGCAGCCTGACTAGAAGGTTAGAGGATGAGAGCCTGAGCCGAAGCAGTACCATGCTATGCTGTAGGAGTCTGAAGAATGGAGAAATGGTCTCACCAGGCTTTCTAGAGGTCTTATTTCCTTCCTGGAAGGAAGAGCACATGAACTGAGCTTTGATACAGAGAAACAAAAGCCCAATGAAGGAAAAAGGAAGCATTATATAAAAGCTTATCACAGAAAAAATACTTAACTTCTCTATTACCACATTTCATCTAGGGATTAGAAAGTAAAGCCAAAATAGGAAGCTTCACAGAGGATAATTTAGCAATAAACATTGCAGAGCATGTCTTGTTTTGTAAGACACACCACTACTTCCTCTTCTCTAAAGCTAAACATAGGTGATCCCCACTTTCTTTTGATTTGAACTGTTAAGGAAACTTTTGTTGACAGTTACAAGAAGTGTGTGCAAAAAACAAATACACGCTCCAGAGAACCTGTTAGCACTAGTGAATGGGGCAAGGTACACAGACGGTGTGACCTCTTCAAAGTAATACGGCAATGCTTGCTTTAAGAAGGATGTAGCAGGAAACCACGTTGTCTTTCGATATTACTCATCACTGAACGAGTGCAAGGCTTACTCCTTTTAGAATAGCAGGGTGTAATGTAAAATCAAACATAACGTTGCTCTCCAGGCTCCACACGGGACCTGAGCTTTTCCTTTTGTAAAGGCGCTCCTCTAACTGCCCCAGAAACATGATTGTGTACTCTGCTCCCTAGGAGCTCACTGTCATAGAAGATTAACTTCATGGCTGTTTGTATAGCAACTTCAGAGCCAGACCTCTGGGAGGAAGGGAGAAGTCTGGAACACTTCCATTTTTTTGTTGTTGTTGCTGTTTGTTTTCAGTTACATAATATACTAAAAACCATAGAAATGTCAAAACAGGGTTGCAAAAATTGTGGTACATTTAAAGTTGTACAAGTGCCTCTCAATCCTGTCAGTTGGTTTCTGTGATTACGTGTATACTCTTTAGGAGATAATATTAAAAGTAGACATTTAAGGTTATTCCTGAGAGGACTCTCGTCCACACTATGACAGGCTCAGAACGCTGAGCAGCTAGTCTGACATGCAGCAGACCTTCACTTCAGATCCATTTACTGGATGACAACAACAACATCAGAGATTACCAATTTGACAGTCCTAAATGCAACAGAAACAGTTATTGCACATATTCACGCTAGATTTTTTACTCAATGTACAGTTACACAATACTCATTATTATGCTAAGACAAGATTAGACTGGAAACATTTTTTTAAAGACATTGATACAGATTTCAGGTTGTTTTTAAAAAGAGGGGGAAAATAGCTTTGTCAAAAAATCAAACCACAACTACTTTCTGTTCCTAAAAAAACAAAACAGCCTCTCAAAAAACAATTCTGCAAAAACCCCATTCAGACAGAAAAAAACGAAAACCTCTCCAGTAAGTATGTACAGACAAAATCTGCCCATAATTGAGGTATTAAAGTAACAATTTGGTTTGGACTACCTTTAATTAAAAACTCACATACACAAAGCAGAAAACTCTAAAAGGAAGCTTCAAATGTATATCTACCCTTTAAGAAAATGTTCATATGTATTAGAAAGCTAAAGCTTAAATTGAGCTCATGTATAACCAGTGATGAACCTTGTACCTGCCCAGGGTCACAGAGAACCTAAGGGTATCTTATGGGATAAGCTTCCCTGGGAGATGGAAGAATGCTGAGAGTGCTCTAGGCCTATTCCTTCCTCATTTCACTACCCTCTTGCCTCCTTCTGCCCACTCCCTTCCCACTCCAAACACAGATCCAAGAAGTGTTATCCCTCTTCAAAACTTCTTGCGTTTTTCTTCTTCTCAGAAACTTACATAGCCAAAGTGAGCTCTATGTTACTCACTTCTGAGTAGGTACAACATATGGATGGGCGGAGTGGTAGTTCAGTGGTAGCATTCTCACTTTCCATGTGACAGACCCAGGTTGCACCTCATGAGCAATCACCACCCGTCTGTCATTGGAGGCTTGTGTATTGCCATGATGCTGAATAGGTTTCAGCAGAGCTTCCAGACTAAGACAGGCTAGGATGAAAGGCCTGGTGATATACTTCTGAGAATCAGTCAGTGAAAAGCCTATGGACCACAACTACCCAGTCCTGCTGTGCATGGTGTCGCCATGAGTGGTGGACAACTTTTTGACAGTTAGCAACAAAACAACATATAGAGTCACGATGGGAAGCATCATCCTTGTGGCAGAACTGTCATATAACAGATGTGATTTTGTCTTCACCATACCCTCCTGATTGCCCTTGGCAGCATGCTGCCACTCTGCACTCCTGCCCAGTGATCACTTACCTGTGCACCCTAATAATAACATTTGTATGTTGCTGTTATGTGCTGTTGAGTTGATTCCAACTCATAGCAACACTATATGACAGAGTAGAACTGCCCTATAGGGTTTCCTCAGCTGTAGTATTTATGGGAGCAGATAGCCAGGTCTTTCTCTCCTGAGGAGCCAGCTACTGGAGGGCTCAAACCACCAAACTTGCAGTTAGCAGTTGCATGCTTAACCATCGTGCCACCAGAGCTACTTAACGTTTGTAGGGTCACTTATAATTTAAATAAAGCTCTTCCTCATATTATTTCACTTAATCCTTACAACAACCATGTTCCATAAGAGTTAATATTATCTCCATATTATAGAAGAAGAAGCTTTTGGTCAGAGAGTGTAAATGAAGTACCCAAGAACACACAGAAATAAAGAGCAGCATCTCTTTGAACCCATGTTCCCTGGCTCCACATCTCTAACTCTTTTCCATTACACCATATAGGACTCTCTTCATGGCCTTAGCAAAGCCCTTTCTTCTTGGCCTCGAGTAGCAGGAAGCAGGATCAAAGGTACAGAAAGGCTGATGGACTTCAATTTTGGTCATGCCAACAGTTTAAGATAGGATCCTTTTGGCAAAGAGCTGGAAAACACAGTGTAAATCATTTAGAGACTAATTCTTACAAAAAAAAAAAAAAAACAAACTTGCTGTCAAGTCAATTCTGACTCATAGGGACCCTATAGAACACAACAGAACTGCCCCCCTAGGGTTTCCAAGGAGCACCTGGTGGATTTGAACTACTGATCTTTTGGTTATCAGCCGAGCTCTTAACCACTATGCCACAAGCATTTCCACTAATTCTCACAGAAAACGAAAACCAAATCCATTGCCATTGAGTCGATTCCAACTCATAGTGACCATATAGAACAGAGTAGAACTGCCCCATAGTGTTTCCAAGGAGCCCCTGGTGGATGCAAACTGCCATCTTTTTGGTTAGCAGCTGAGCTTTTTTTTTTTTTTTAATTTTTATTGTGCTTTAAGTGAAAGTTTACAAATCAAGTCAGTCTCTCATAGAAAAATTTATATACGCTTTGCTATATACTCCTAATTGCTCTCCCCCTAATGAGACAGCTTGCTCCTTCCTTCCACTCTCTCTTTTCGTGTCCATTCTGCCAGCTTCTAACCCCCTCTGCCCTCTCATCTTTCCTCCAGATAGGAGACGCCAACATAGTCTCAAGTGTCTACTTGATCCAAGAAGCTCATTCTTCACCAGCATCTTTTCCTATCCCATTGGCAAGTCCAATCCCTGTCTGAAGAGTTGGCTTTGGGAATGGTTCCTGTCCTGGGCCAACAGAAGGTCTGGGGGCCATGACCACAGCGGTCCTTCTAATCTCAGTCAAACCATTAAGTCTGGGCTTCTTATGAGAATTTGGGGTCTGCATCCCACTGCTCTCCTGCTCCCTCAGGGTTTTTTTGTTTTGTTCCCTGTCAGGGCAGTCATCGGTTGTAGCTGGGCACCATCTAGTTCTTCTGGTCTCAGGATGATGTAGTCTCTGGTGTATGTGGCCCTTTCTGTCTCTTGGGCTCAAAATTACCTTGTGTCTTTGGTGTTCTTCTTTCTCCTTTGATCCAGGTGGGCTGAGACCAATTGATGCATCTTAGATGGCTGTTCGCTAGCATTTAAGACCCAGACGCCTCTCTCCAAGGTGGGATGCAGAATGTTTTCTTAATAGATTTTATTATGCCAATTGACTTAGATATCCCCTGAAACCATGGTCCCCAAACCCCGCCTCTGCTACACTGGCCTTCGCAGCATTCAGTTTATTCAGGAAACTTCTTTGCTTTTGGTTTAGTCCAGTTGTAGCAGCTGAACTCATAACCACTACACCACTAGGGTTTCCGCCAATTCTTATAGAACAGTGATTATTAAGCAGTTCATGAGGTGGTAAGACTGAGCTACAAAGAACAATGGGCAACAGAATGTGTTGTTATAATTACAAACCAAAAGAAAACCTTAACAAACACAGTGGGGCAAGAAACACTGGTCTTATATCTGTAATAATTTACAGTCATTCTGCAAGTCCATTCAGGCTTCAGGAATTCAAAGAGTTCCTTAATAGTTTCCAAACAAGGTAGTAGTGAGCACGAGCTAAGAGTTCCAAATCCTGTGGGAAGTTTGAAAGGCCCAAGTAGGTCTGAAGCTGACAATCTTCCAGAAGGTCGGTAAAGCATAGATTCTTTATGTCTGAATGCAGCCTAGACTCCTCACAAGTCCTCGGTCTTGCTATGAAAATGTACATGCTTTTCAAAGTTCACTTTCCTCCTTGCTTGAATTTTTTAAAAATGATATAAAGAAGGAAATGCGTAACATTACAATAGTCTATATCTTATCTAATTAGGCAGCTACCTTGCAAACCTGCTCTTTCATCTACCACTTTCATTCCCTCACACTGTGGTCAGTATGAACCGTGGGCCTACGCAGGTCTGTTTCCTTAGCAAAGAACTTCATGAAATATGTGGCTATTATGGCTCCCCATCAGCAGCAACCCAGCTTCCTTTCTCCCTCTTCCTCCTCCTGGTATTTCACGCGAGACTGGGAAAAATGGCTTTAACTTAGTCTAGCAGGATGACAGCATAAAGCCAAAAACCAAATCCATTGCCATTGAGCTAATTCCAACTCATAGACCCTATAGGACTGCCCCATAGGGTTTCCAAGGAACGGCTGGTAGATTCAAACTGCTGACCTGTTTTGGTTAGCAGCCAAGCTCTTAATCACTGGACCATGAG
Source organism: Elephas maximus indicus (assembly GCF_024166365.1). NCBI lineage: Eukaryota > Metazoa > Chordata > Mammalia > Proboscidea > Elephantidae > Elephas > Elephas maximus. Next base: position 46,825,468 of record NC_064826.1, on the reverse strand, counting down.
AGCATAGTGTAAGGGAAATGAAGTTTGCCAATTTAGGCTTGAATCTCATTCCACCTCGTCCTATATGGGGTTGGTCAAGATATTCAACCTCTAAGTGCCTGTTTCATAACTTCAAAATGACTTTAAGAGTTGTCGTGAAGATTAAATGGAACAAGGCATGTTAAGTCTCAGCCCAGAGTCCAGTACACAGTCCTCAATAAATGTTAGCTCCCTCTCACCACTGCTTTGTTTTTTTGCTCTCATTTATAATATGTCTTAAGTTATTCCAATGGGAAACAAATAAACAAACAGAGGTCTGCCTAGGGTTGGACCAAATTTCAGGAATCTCTAGGGTGGAAAAGATGATTTGGGTCCCCTCTAGCATAAATTTGTCCTAGAGTACTCCTTTGAGCTTTGATGTGAGAGTCCTGGTAGACCGAATATTTAAACCTGCTATGTGATGTTTAAATAAGACAGACAGAACACTGGGCACTGGGGCGGGGAGAAAGGAAGCAACACAGTTAAATAAAAATCCTTAAAAGATTACATGTGAAATCTGAGTCAGGGTCAGAGCCAGCCTTAGACAATTAGTGAAGTAGGCAAAATTCCCTCTTTCGTGTCTAAAAGTTTCATAGCCTTCTCTTTTTGTTGCGTAAGTATTTCCTGTTCTCAGGCTTCCCCTGGCCCTGGGAAGATTTCTACTTTAGTCTACCTCTCCCTAAAGAGTAGCCCTTACACAGTTTCTTTCTTTCCTTTAAAGGGAAAAGTTCGCACATTAACCGTAAGAGTTGGGAGAATATTTACCATGATAGTTTCCCTATCTTTACATTGAAAGAAATTAAAATTGAAAATAAACAAACCTCTCTCTGAGCTAGGGAACAAGGAGAATTGGTGAAGAAACAAATTGGCATGGGCCCCTAAAGTACCCTGCCTACTAAGGACAAATCCTAGGAAAGGAAATGGTAGAACTTTCAGATGAGCTTGTACATTCAAGACTATCCAGGGGATAATGTGCTTCCTTTCCCAGAAAGGACTTGGGGAAAGTTGAAGCGAGTTCACAGAATGGGTGGGAGAGGTGTTGAGAGGTGTTGAGGCTGGCTGAGAGCACTGGTACACCCAAGAACCCTTGAAGTTGTGACAAAAGATTACTGCCTCTGAAAGCTGAGAACCAGATGAGCATGCAGATATGTCAGAAGACGTCAGCAGGGAGACTCACACCTAAGTCCCAGATAGACGCGTATCTCAGGAAGAGCTAATGTGGTCATTGACCAATGACAAGACAACTGACCTGAGAGTACCACTTAATGACCCTGAACAAATATCTCATGCCCAGGAGGGGAATAAGAAAAGGGAATTGTAAATTAAGTACTTTAAAAAAATTATATGTTTATTATTATTTTTAGGAAAACAAAAATCCATGGACAAGTTTTATTAACACATGCTATTTAAAACAGAAAATAAACGGATATGTCACTGGCACAGGAAAAGACAAAACAGAAAAATTAAGTTAAAACAGAAACGAGTATAGGTAAGACCTAAATAGTTATTGGTGGTTGCTGTCCAGTTGATTGGGGCTCATACTGACCCCATGTGGCAGAGTAGAACTGCTCTATAGGGTTTCCAAGACTGTGACCTTTTAGAAGCCGAACACCAGGCCTTTCTTCTGAGTAACTCTAAGTGGGTTCGAACCTTCTAGCTAGTAGTTGAATGCTTAACTGTTTGTGCCAGCGAGGGACTCCTAAATAGTTACGGGGATGGGGATAAGTATATGTCAAGGAGAGTTTTTCAAGTCACTAGGGAAAAGATTTTCAGATAATTATAGCCCGTATGGGAAAACTCACCCCTTTGTAAAAAAAAGCACAACAGTTAAGAGAATCAATCATATCTACCCAGACAGATAGGAAATGTAGGGGTGGGGGGTGCATTGTCAACAGTGATAAATCATATGTTTAAAATATTTATTTTTAACAGTAAAGGTGCCTATAGGATATTATTTCAAAAACAGGAAGTAAACAAAATACAAAATCTAAAAACTTTAAACCTGTTAAAAGGTAAAAAATATAAAAGATAAAGAGACAGTGATTTTACTAACCAGCACTAATGAACAAAGAAACCACTCAGCCTGTCCTCTCTCCCAGTCATTGAGAAGTGGTAGTTGTTGCCAGGCAATACCACAAGCCAGCCTCTGGCTCGGGAGAGAGCACTACAGCTCATCATCTGGGTTTCCAATGCCCTGTATGTTCAGAAACATTTCTTTAGTAACATACAACAGCAGTAATCTCTGAAAGTATAGTCTTAATTGGCCTGAACGCTCCTCAGGTTGGTGTTAAAACATGCACATTTTCTGAGGAATGGGCTGATTATAATCTCATTGACCACTTGGAGAAAAAGTACTGCGATAGACTCTCCTAGAAAACACCTTTAAACAACTACTTCCTTTAGAAAGTAGTTGTCGTTAGCTGCTGTCAAGTCAGCTCTGACTCCTGGCAACCTCGTGTACAACAGAATGAATTGTGGCCCGGTCCTGCACCACCTTCACAATCCTTGGTATGCTCAAGCTCACTGTTGTGGCCACTGTGTATTCTGAGCGCCTTTCAACCGAGGGGGCTCATCTTACAGTAATATACCAAACAGTAATTCTGTTGTGATCCATAGGGTTTTCATTAGCTAATTTTTGAAAGCAGATCTCTAGACCTTTCCTCCTAGTCTGTTACAGTCCGGAAGCTCTGCTGAAACCTGTCCACAATAGGTGACCTTGCTGGTATTTGAAATACTAGTGTCATAGCTACCAGCATCATAGCAACACACAAGCCACCACAATACAACAAACCAACAGATGGGTGGTGGACCACTTGCCCTTGAGTCCACTCCAACTCATGGTGACACTATGTGTGTCAGAGTAGAACTGTGCTCCACAGGGCTTTTTAAAAATTTTAATTTATTGTTGTTGTTGCATAGGGCTTTCAATGGCTGATTTTTTGGAAGTAGATCACCAAGCCTTTCTTCCGAGGTGCCTCTGAGTGGCCTTGAACAGTCAACTTTTTAGTCAGCAGTGGAGCACATTAACTGTTTGTACCACCCAGGGACTCTCAGAAAGGATCCTAGATTCTGTTAAGTACAATTTTATTAAGAAATTTTGGGTCTCCAAATTCCTAATTAGCACAGCATAACCAACAGCCAATCACAAGCAATTATCTGTTGTTTTTTTTAATTTCTCATTCAAAAATTTATACACATATTGTTTTGTGACATTGGTTGCAATCCCCACAATGTCACAGTACACGCCCCCTTTCCACCCCAGGTTCCCTATGCCCATTTGTCCAGCTGCTGTCCCTTCCTGCCTTCTTTTCTTGCTTTTGGACAGGAGTTGCCCATTTTGTCTCATGTATTTGATTGAACTAAGAAGCACGTTCCTCACGTGTGTTATTTCTTGTTTTACAGGCCTATCTAATCTTTGAAAAGTGGGTTTTGGGAATGGTTTTAGTTCTGGGTTAGCAGAGTGCCTGAGGGCCATAGTTTTGGGGGTTCCTCCAGTCTCTGTCAGACCGGTTAAGTCTGGTCTTTTTTCATGAATTTGAATTCTGTTAAAAAAAATCATATTTATTAAGGTACAATTTACATGTAGTAAAGCTCATCAGTTTTGAGTGTACAATTTGATGAGTTTTACAAATATTGACAGTTGTGAAATTACTACCACAAACATTTACATCACTCCAAAAGTTCCTTCGTGCCCCTTTATAGTCAATCCCCTACCCTCACCCCAGTACCTAGTAACTATTAATAGTTTTACCTTTTCTAGAATTTCATGTATCAGAATCATAGATGCATCTGGCTTCTTTCAACTAGCATAAGGTTTCTCAGGTTCATCTATGTTGCTATGGAGGATCCATTTTTTATTCCTTTTATTGCTGAATACTATGCCATTGAATAAATATACCACAATTTATTTGCCATTGACCAACTGGTAGACATTTGACTTGTTTCCAGTTTTGCACTACTATGAATAAAGTTGCTATGAACATTTGAGCACAAGTCTTAATGTGAACATGTGTTTTCATCTCTCTAGGGTAAATACATAGGACTGAAATTGCTGGGTCATATGCTAAGTGTATATTTAATTTATAAGAAATTGCCCAATTGTTTTCCAAAGTGGCTGTACCATTTTTCACTCCCACCAGCACTATACGAAGGTTCTCACTGCTCCATATCCTCACCAATACTTGGTATTGTCAGAACTTTTAATGGTAGCCATTCTTCTAGGTATATAAGGTACCTTGTAGTTTTAATTTGCATTTCCATAACGACTAATTATATTGAGAATCTTTTCATGTGCTTACTTGTCATCTGTATATCTTATTAAAGTACCTGTTCAAAATTTTTGCCCAATTTGAAATCAGGCTATCTTCCTATTATTAGATGGTAAAAGTTCTTTATATATTCTGGATACAAGTTGATTATCAGAGATATTTTGGAAATATGTTTCCCAGTCTTTCCATTTTCTTAGCAATGCCTTTTTTAGGAGGAAAAGTTGTGAATTTTGATGAAATCCAATTTATAATTTGTTTTTCTTTTATTGTCCACACTTCTTGTATCCTAAGAAATCTTTGCCAAGCCCAAGGTCAAAAGATTTTCTCTTATACTTTCTTCTAGAAATTTTATAATTTTAGCTATTCCATTTAGGTATTTAATTGATTTCAAGTTAATTTTTGTATATGATGTGAAATAAGGGTTGATGTTAATATTTTTGCATATTGATATCCAATTGTTCCAGAAGAATTTGTTGGAAAAGTCATTCTCTTCCTATTTAAGTATCATGGTCCAAAATCAAAAAAACCAAACCCAGTGCCGTCGAGTTGATTCCGACTCACAGTGACCCTATAGGACAGAGTAGAACTGCCCCATAGAGCTTCCAAGGACCACCTGCAGATTCAAACTGCCGACCCTTCGGTTTGTTGAAGCATCTCAATTGGTATTCTGTCAATTCCTGGAGTCTTGTTTTCCCCCAATGCGTTCAGTGCATCTTGGACTTCTTTCTTCAATACTATCGTTTCTTGATCATATGTTACTGCCTCAACAGCTGAACATTGACCAATTGTATTTAATACAGTGACTTTGTGTATTCTTTCCATCTTCTTTTGATGCTTCCTGTGTCGTTCAATTTTTTGCCACAGAATCCTTTAATATTGCAACTTGAGGCTTGAATTTTTTCTTCAGTTTTTTTAGCTTGAGAAATGCTGAGCATGTTCTGCCCCTTTGGTTTTCGAACTCCAGGCCTTTGCACATTGTATTATAACACTTTACTTTGTCTTCTTGAGCCACCTTTTGAAATCTTCTGTTTAGCTGTTTTACATCATTATTTCTTCCATTAGCTTTGGCTACTCTACATTCAAGAGCAAGTTTCAGAGTCTCTTCTGACATCCATTTTGGTCTTTTCTATCTTTCCCGCCTTTTAAACAACCTTTTGCTTTCTCCATGTATGATGTCCTTGATGTCTTCCCACAACTCGTCTGGTCATTGGTGTTCAATGAGTCAGATCTGTTCTTGAAATGGTCCCTACATTGAGGTGGGATATACTTAGGGTTGTATTTTGGTTCTCAGGGAATTATTTTAATCTTCTCCAGCTTCGACCTGAACTTGCACATGAGCAACTGATGTCTACTCTGCAATCAGCTCCTGGCCTTTTTCTGACTGATGATATTGAGCTTCTCCATCGTCTCTTCCCACCGATGTAGTTGATTTGATTCCTGTTTATTCCATCCAGCGAGGTCCATAGGTATAGTCCTCATTTATGTTGTCGAAAAAAGGCATTCGCATAAGTTGTTGGTCTTACAAAATTCTATAATGTGATCTCCAGCATTGTTTCTACCACCAAAGCCATAGCTGCCAACTACTGATCCTTCTTCGTTTCCAACTTTCACATTCCAATCACCAGTAATTATCAATGTGTTCTACCAAGTGATAATTACACACCTATTACAGTGGCTTAAAAAAAGGGATAATACCAAGTACTGCTGAGAAGACGGAACAATTATAATTCTCACACATTGCTGGTGGGAATGTGAAATTGTATAACCCCTTTGGAAAACAGTTCAGCAGTTGCTCAAAAATTTCACATAAATTTATATAATGGCCCAGTTATTTCACACCTACACATTTATCCAAGGGAAATGAAAGCATGTCCATATAAAACTTGTATGTAAATATTTGTATTGACTTCATTACTAATAGCCAAAAACTGGAAACAACAAATATTCATCAATTTGTGGATGTATAAACAAATTATGGTACATCCGCACAATGGAATTTAACTCAGTAATAAAGATAAACTATTGTTACATACAAAAACATGGATGAACCTTAGATGCATTATACTAAGTGAAAGAAAGTACATTCAAATTGCTGTGTATTGTATGATTCCATTTATATGAGTTACCAGAAAAGACAAAAGTATACAAATAGATCAGTGGGGTATGAGGGAACATTATGTGATGACATAAAAAAAACATATCTCGATTGTCACAGTGCTTACAAAACTGCACACATTTGTCAGAATTCATACAGCTGTACTCCTAAAAAATGATGAATTTTACTGTATATAAAATACACCTCAATAACTTAACTTTAAAAAACAAAATCAGATTAACTAAACCTTAGATTATCAAAACAAAAACAAACAAAAAATCAAAAACCTCTCAGAGACAACCACAGCAAAGGTAGATTGCTCACAAAGGAACTAAACTAAACTGAAAGAAGGCTTATTATTACCGAAAACTGAGGCCAGAAGATATTAGAATAAAGTGCTGAGAGACAGTAACTGTCAACTAACTTATTATTTAAGAGTGAGGGTAAAAGAAGCACACTTTCAGATAAACACAAACAAGAAACTTATCACTCAGAGATCATCGTTGAATATATATTAATGGTTAGACCTCTGTAAAAGGAAACTGAACCTAAAAGGAATGAAGTGAGCAAATAAATTGGAAAATGTATTGCTAAATTTAAATAGCATTGAATATAAACAACAATAACAATAATAATGACTACTTGTGTGGTTTTAAAAACAAGATGGAACAAAAATACACTAAGCAATAAATGACATGGACGATGAAAATGTTGACATTAAGCATTCTAAGATTATGAATTGTTTGAAAGAAGGATGGAGATATTGGTTGATTAGACTTCCACTAAATCAAGTGAGTGTGCTAAAAAGTTAAGGATAATGCTTAGAAGAAAACAAAGTAAACAAAATTTCACATTACTACAGAAGAAAAAGGTTAATAAAGAAAATACATTTAGACTAAAAGGAAATAAAGAACAAGGCAAAGTAGAAAAAAACACAGTAAAAATAAGTACAAACATAAAAGTAATTACAAAAAAAGGTAAATGGATTAAATTTACCCATGGAAACAGAGATACTCAGATTGAATTTAAAATATCCACCTATACCGTTTATAAAAAAAAAGACATAAGCTACAGATAAAATGCCACAGGAGGTTTAAAGTTAAAAGGTGGAAATTATGACTATTAGATAAAACTATAAGGTAAAAAACTATATTAGAGGTAAAGAGGATCATTACTAACGATAAAAAGGAAAATTCATCAGGAAGCATTATCAGTCCTGGACCCATACATAATAGCAGAGTCTCAAAATACATAAAATGTAAATGGAATTTCAACTCAGAGGATGTATCAAGACTATTATTTGCATAGTTGGTTGAAATACTGCTGCTAGCTTGCAGAAATGGAATGAAGCATTAGCACATACAAGAACTTCAGTCTAGACTAGTCTTCTATTGTAAGTAAATTCTCCTAGGTTCAATAAACATTTTACACACACGCACACTAATTTACAAAGTATATATCATCAAACCCCCCAACCTTGAGACTCTTCCTAAGATATTTGTAACCTGGGCAACTTCTCAAAGCATCTAAAGTGCAGAAATTGGACTCTAAATTACAAGCTTTTTCTTGTAGATTATCTGCATGCAAATAAATAACATTCAGGTTTCAAATGGGACAACCTACAATATCATTAAATACTTCGCAGCATTGTTAGTTATTAGTTTATTATTTTGTTAAAATTTCATAAGAAAAATAGAAGCCATAAAATATATTCCTTTTTAAATAGTTTATAATTCAGAAAGTTAACAAATTGATGATGACTTCCCTCACATAAGATGAAGTAGCAAACCCTATGTTTAGTTTACATTTTCTTCTTTTATTTTTTTAGTTATCATCTTTTTTTTATTGTACTTTAGATGGTTTACAATTAAACAATTAATACACATACTGTTTTGTGACATTAGTTGCCAATCCCCAACATGTCAACACTCTCCCCTTCTCGAACTCGGGTTCCCTGTTACCAGCTTTCCTGTCCCCTCTTGCCTTCTCCTGGGCTGGTGTGCCCATTTAGTCTCATTTTGTTTTACGGGCCTGTCTAATCTTTGGCTGAAGGGTGAAACTTGGGGGTGAATTCAGCACTGAGTTAAAAGAGTGTCCTGGGCCATTCTCTCGAGATTTCTCCAGTCTCTGTCAGACCAGTAAGTCCGGTCTTTTTTTTGTGAGTTAGAATTTTGTTCTACATTTTTCTCTAGCTATGTCTGAGACCCTGTATTGTGATCCCTGTCAGAGCAGTTGGTGGTGGTAGTAACTGAAAACTCTCTCATGCCACCTGCTGTCCATTTATTGAACGTAAATCATCAAACACAGCAATATATTCATGGACCTTTACTTCTAAAAAAAAAATCCTCCACTCATTTGATTGTCTAGTCAGCTTTAAGAAACAAAATACTAAAAAATGCCTTAATTTTTTTCTTATTATAAATGTAATATAGTCACTGTAAATAACATTTAAAAAATGAAATCACTCAGAATCTCACAACTTACAGATGACAACTGTTGTCATTTGATATATTTCCCTCTAGAATTGTTTCTATGCAATATAGTTTATATAAAAATAATTAATATTACAGAATTGGGATCACATTATACATAAATTGTTATTCTACTCTTTTCATATAACATTGTATTATGGAATATTCTCCGTATCATTGCATAGTCTTCAAACTTGTAACTTTAAAATGGTTGCATAATATTCCAGATATATACTAACTTATTTAATAACCTCTAATTATTGAGTCAGAAACCCTGGTGGCATAGCGGTTAAGTGCTACAGCTGCTAACCAAGAGGTTAGCAGTTCGAATCCACCAGGCGCTCCTTGGAAACTCTATGGGGCAGTTCTACTCTGTCCTATGGGTTGCTATGAGTTGGAATTGACTCAACAGCAGTGGGTTTTTTTGGGTTAATTGTAGAGTTTTTTTTTTTTTATGGAGCAGTTCTACTAGATAACACAGAGGGTCGCCATGAATTGGAATCTACTGTATGGTGACAGGTTTTCTGTTATTGTTGTTAGGTGCTATTGGCTTGGCTTCAACTCAGTGACACTTCATACAACAGAATGAAACACTGCCCAGTTCGGCGCCATCCTCTTAATCATTGCTATGTTCGAGCCCACCGTTGCAGCCATTGTGTCAATCCATCTGCTTAAGTGTCTTCCTTTTTTTTTTACTGACCCTCTACCTTACCAAGCATGATGTCCGTTTCCAGGGACTGGTCCCTCCGCATAACATGTCTAAAGCATGTGTGATGAAGTCTCTCCATCCTTGCTTCTAATGGGCATCGTGGTTGTACTTCTTCTGAAACAGATTTGCTCATTCTTCTGGAAGTCAATGGTATATTCAAAATTCTTTGTGAACGCTATAATTCAAAGGTATCAGTTCTTTTTCAGTCTTCCTTATTCATTGTCCAGCTTTCACATGCATATGAGATGAGTAGAAATACTAAGGCTTGGGTCAGCCACACCTTAGTCCTCAAGATGACATCTTTGCTTTTTAACACTTTAAAAAGGTCTTTTTGTACCAGATTGGCCCAATGCAAAATGTTGTTTGATTTCTTGACTGATGCTTCCATAGCCGTCAATTCTGGACCCATTTTACTTGGATCCATGGGTTTATTATTAGGCATTTCAGTTTATTCAATTATTTACCATTATAAATAACTGTGTAAAACAGAATTCCTCAAACACACATTTTTTGCACATTCCTAATTTTATGCTTATGCTAAATCCCCAAATGTATAATAACTGGGTCACAGATACACATATTTTTTAAGGTTCTTTATGGTTACTGCCACCATGTATCTGTTAGTTTGTTGTACCGCGGTGACTTGCATGTTGCTGTATAGCCACAGAACATTGTCTGAAACGGTGCTGGAAAATGAGCCTCTCGGACTGTAAGGCACTCAAAATATGACTAGAGAAGAGCTGCCTCTCAAAGTAGAGTTGACTTTAATGACATGGCTGTAATCAAGCTTTCTGGACCTTCACTGGCTGATGTGGCACAACTCAAAATGAGAAGAAACAACTGCAAACATCCATTAATAATTGGAACACAGGAAGCACAAAGTATGCATCTAGAAAAATTGAAAGTCGTCAAAGATGAAATGGAATGCATAAAGATGGACATCTTAAGCATTAGCGAGCTGTAATGGACTGGTATTGGACATTTTTAATCAGACAATCATAAGTTCTACTATGCCAGAAAGACAGGTTGAAGAGGAATGGCATTGCATTCATCGTCAAAAAAAAATTTCAAGATCTATCCTGAAATACAATGCTGTCAGTGATAGAATAATATCCATATGCCTACAAGGAAGACCAGTTAATATGACTATTATTTAACCAACCACTATTGCCAAAGGTGAGGAAATTGAAGATTTTTTACCAAATCTAACAGTCTGAAATTGATCAAACATGCAATCAATATGCATTGATAATTGCTGGTGATTGGAATGTGAAAGTTGGAAATGATGAAGAAGGATTGGTAGTTGGGGAATACGGCCTTGGTGACAGAAAGGATACCAGAGATCCCATGAAAGAATTTTGCAAGACCAAGGACTTCTTCATTGCAAATACCTCTTTTCAAAATATAAATGGCAACTGTACACGTGGACCTCGCTAGACGGAATACACAGGAATCAAACTGACTACCTTTGTGGAAAGAGACAATGGAAAAGCTCAATGTCATCAGTAACAAGGCCAGGGCCTAACTGCAGAACAGACCATCAATTGTTCATATGCAAGTTCAACCTGAAGCTGAAGAAAATTAAAACAAGTCCATGAGAGCCAAAATATAGCCTTGAGTATATCCCACCTGAATTTGGAGACCATCTCAAGAATAGATTAGATGCACTGAACACTAATGACTGAAGACCAGATGAGTTGTGAGAAAGCACCAAGGACATCATACACAAAGAAAGCAAAAGGTCATTAAAAAGACAGGAAAGAAAGAAAAGACCAAAATGGATGAGAAGGGACTCTGAAACTGCTTTTGAACGTCGAGTAGCTAAAGTGAATGCAAGAAATGATGAAGTAAAAGAGCTGAACAGAAGATTTCAAAAGGCAGCTTGAGAAGACAAAGTAAAACATTAGAATGAAATGTGCAAAAAGATCTGGAGTTAGAAAACCAAAAGGGAAGAACATGCTTGGCATTTCTCAAGCTGAAAAAACTGAAGGAAAAATTCAAGCCTGGAGTTGCAATTTTGAAGGATTCTATCAGCAAAATACTGAATGACACAGGAAGCATCAAAAGCAGATGGAAGGAATACAGAATTACTGTACCAAAAAGAATTGGTTGATGTTGATCCACTTCAGCAAGTAGCATTTGATCAAGAACCAATGATACTGAAGGAAGAAGTCCAAGCCACGCAGAAGACACTGGCAAAAAACAAGGCTCCAGGAATTGACTGAATGCCAATTGAGATGTTTTAACAAATGGATGCAACGCTGGAGGTGCTCACTTGTCTATGTCAAGAAATTTGGAAGACAACTACCTGGCCAACCGACTGGAAGAGATTCATATTTATGCCCATTCCAAAGAAAGGTAATCCAACAGAATGTAGAAATTATCAAAAATACCATTAATATCACTCCCAAGTAAAATTGTGCTGAAGATCATTCAAAGCAGTTGTAGGACATTGACAAGGAACTACTAGAAATTCAAGTTAGTTTCAGAAGAGGATGTGGAATGAGGGAAATCACTGCTGATGTCAGATGGCTCTTGGCTGATAGCGGAGAATACCAGAAAGATATTTACTTAATGTTTTATTGATTACGCACAGGCATTTGGCTGTGTGGATCAGAACAAACTATGGATAACACAGCGAGAAATCGGAATTCCAGAACATTTAATTGTTCTTATGCGGAACCTGTACTTAGAACAAGAGGCAGTCGTTCAAACAGAACATGAGGATACTAAGTGGTTTAAAATCAAAAAAGGTATGTGTTGGGGTTGCATCCTTTCACCATACTTATTCAATCTGTATGCTGAGCAAACAATTCGAGAAGCTGGACTGTATGAAGAAGAATGTGGGATCAGGATTGGCGGAAGACTCATTAACAACCTGTGATATGCAGATGACAGAACCTTGCTTGCTGAAAGTGAAGAGGACTTGAAGCACTTACTGATAAAGATCAAAGAGTACAGCCTTCAGTATGGATTACATCTCAACAAAAAGAAAACAAAAATCTTTACAACTGGACCAATAAGCAATGTCATGATAAATGGAGAAAAGACTGACATTGTCAAGGCTTTCATTTTACCTGGATATTAATCAATGCCCATGGAAGCAGCAGTCAGAAAATCACATGACGTATTTTATTGGGCAAATCTGCTGCAAAAGACCTCTTTCAAGTGTTAAAAAGCAAAGGTATCACTTTGAGGACTAAGGTGCACCTGGCCCAAGCCATGATATTTTCAATCACTGCATATGCATGGGACAGCTGAACAATGAATAAGGAAGAATTGATGCCTTTGAATTATGGTATTGGCACAGAATAGTGAACATACCATGGACTGCCAGAAGAACAAACAAGTCTGTCTTGGAAGAAGGACAGCCACAGTGCTCCTTGGAAGCAAGGACAAAGTCTCACATACTTTGGACACATTATCAGGAGGGACCAGCCCCTGGAGAAGAACATCCTGCTTGATAAAGTAGAGGGTCAGGGAAAAGAGGAAGACCCTCAATGAGATGGACTGACAAAGTGGTTGCAACGATGGGTTCAAGCATAACTAAGATTGTGAGATGGCGCGAGATCAGGAATGTTTCACTCTGTTGTACTTAGTGTTGCTATGAGTTGTAACCAACTCAAGGGCACCTAACAACGACAACATGCTTATTGCTAAATTGTCCTTGGGAAAGTTTGTACTAACTTATACTTCAACCAGTAGTATGTTCATAACCTCAGGAATGGCTTTTTTTTTTTTTTTTTAAGTGAAGAGGTAAAAATACAAATATTTTTGTATTTGAGAAAATTTAAATATGACTCTCCATTCATATAGTGAATAATTTATTTCCTTCAAAGGTGTCAAGAAGATAGAAGGATCTTTTTTTGCGTCAGAAAAAAGAGTCAGACAGTATAGTTGTTTAACCTTAAGTGTTTTTTAAATCCGTTTCCTCATCTCTAATGTGAGGATGTTTAAATCTGTCCTAGTAAACCCAGTGTTTTGTGAGGATACAGTGAAATAACGCATGTGAACATGCTTTGAAACTATAATGTTATGGCAGTGTAATGGATTGCTTTTTGTGTGCCTTTCTAGCCATGGTCTTGTAACTCCCACTAGGTGATTGGGTGGGATCGTGTGATATGGTGATTGTGACCCACTAAATGGATTGGTCAGTTTCACCATCCTGCTGGGATTGAAACGAGCCACCCCAGAGGCAGGAAAGAGAAGAGCCCACCACCACCAGGGAAGAAGAGACCGGTAGGAGAGACCCACAGGAGATACCCTCAGGAGATGGCACAGTGGGCTTCACGGCCCATGGAGCAAGAAAGATGAGTGTCTGTGGGCAGAGATTGAGCGACCAGGGAAAAGCCTATGCCTGGCCCACGAATTTTGGATTTGCCTGCCTCCACAACCTCATGAGCCATTTGCTTTACATGGCTGGTTCCTGAGTTCTCTGAGATGTTGTAGACAATTAGGGAACCTAAAGACAGGAGGGAGAGTGCTGAAGGGAAAGGGCGTAGCTGATGTTAGAGATGATGGAGTAGTACAGAAGCTTGGAAAAGTTGGATATTTGGGACATCTTTAACCTCCACCTTATAGGAACCAGCTTTGTGCTGATTCTTGTAAAAGAAATTATTTGTTTAGTTATATAGATGGAAAGTAGTATTTTAATTTATCATTATTGATATATGCACAAGATTGGGTAGATGATTCATTAGACTGCTGTTTCTTTAAGTATCGTTAACCTTAATATCTTATATCAATCTTAATATCAATAATTTTCTCCATTTTCAACCTCAACATGATCAGAAAGGTGATTTTTAAATCAATTTTATTTAGTTTTCTTTTGTTTACTTGAGAAGAGAGAAACAATGATTATGCTACATAGCCAATTATGGCTCAGTTTCCAATTCCATTAATTTGGTTTGTCTCAGAAAAGGAAAAATTAGCATAGAATTATGTATTAAGGATTCATTTTAAATCTAAGAATATCTCGTACTTATACACAAAATTTGAGTGTATTCCCAACTTGTTTACATCAGTGCCTAACAGTTTTGTTTTCAATGTCAATAGATTTTCATAAAAAAGATAGTTTGAAGAAGGTCAGTCTGAAAAATTATGACCAGATGAAACACAAAGCCAAGGAGAAAATTAGTATTCAGTGGGCACTTGCTAAATCTAAAAGCTAGCACTCATCATGCCTTCACTAAAGGAGGAAAAATAAGAAGGGAGGAAGGACTAGCAAGACATAAAGGAGAAAAAAATAACTTAAAAAATACTAAATTTAAAAAAAAAGGTAATGTCTACCAAACAACCTTGCATCTTGGGCCCATGAAGTTGTTAGCCCAGACTATCTGCCTGCCTCGGTATCACTATTGCTCTCAAAAATTCTGCACTGCACTTGGCCAAGACTAAAATTACTGAAGGCATTCAGTTTCAGCACTTGCATTTTATTAAATCTCATTGTTTGCAGGGTGTCTTTGCTAAAGGGAATAATTTGCAGGAGGAGGTTGGAGCACAGAAAGGGAGAGACCAGGAAGAAAAGGAGATAAATCTTTGTCTTTCTTATTGCCCATAGAATAATAAAACGTAAAAGAGATCTTACAGAGTCATTTAGTACAATCCTTCACTCTAAAGCTGAAGAAACAGATCCAGGTGACACAAAGAGATCAATGGCAGACTCAGGAAAAAAAATCTGCTCTTCCCACAGCACCACCTTGACTCTCTTTTTTGTATCTTATTTTAGCCCCCAAACCGAGGACCATTAGTAATTAAAAAGATCAATATCGCTGCCAAAAACAGTCCTGATCTTTCAGGTTTTTCTTTGTAACTAAGAGACTGTGCTATCCCTAAAATAAAACATTGCAGTTTTGTAGGCTGTGCAACGTGTTTGTATTCATTATCTCATTTGATCCTCACAAAGACCCTGTGAGGGAAGGCAAAAAAGATATTATTGTCCCCATTTTAAGAATGAACAATTAATGGCCAGAGATGTCCAATGACTGGCCTAAGGGCACCTAGACTCAGGAAGGTGCCAAGACTCTAACGCTATTCCTAAATTTGCTACCAGAGAGGAAACTTCCCTCCACCCAAAACACCAATCTGGCTCTTTATCCTCTTGCCTAGGAAGTTTCCATCCCCAGAGGCGCTGCACTAGTTTAGGAAAGCTTGAGTCTAACCACCCACAGAGGATACTCCTAGTTTGATTCTAGTTCTCACCTTTAAAAGCGCAGTTTCTTATCCTTTCCCTTGGTCCTGCTCCTTATTTAGGCTCCTATTTTTATCTTTAGTTTTGGCCCCCTGGGTCTCACTTCAAAGCTCCACCCTCTCCAAAGAAGAACTCGCGTCCTAGGTATCCAAGGAGACCACACACACGCACACGGACTTGCCCACCTTTCCCCTTCAGCGCTTTCCATTGGTCAGATGGATTTCCATCTAGAT
The DNA here is from genome assembly GCF_024166365.1 of Elephas maximus indicus. Lineage (NCBI taxonomy): Eukaryota > Metazoa > Chordata > Mammalia > Proboscidea > Elephantidae > Elephas > Elephas maximus. The sequence goes on along the minus strand of NC_064826.1, from coordinate 46,809,484 downwards.
TCTTTCGCCCCTCCAATGGCCAATGGGCTCGAGGCAAAGAGAGCGCGCCTTCCGTCCCAGTTCAAAACGTGCTCTCAGTTCGCTGTCTACGCTGCGAATTGCCTCCTGCGATTTGTAGTTTCCGATCTGGTCAGAGCCCTTGCATGTGTAACCGTGTAGAACTACCTATCCCGTCGGCCTTCGCGAAAGGGGAAGGGGTGAACTAGGAGTCCAGGTCAGGGTTGATTACTTAGAGCTTTGAAATTTCAACTTGCCTCTGCGGCTTGTGCGGCAGAGGTTTAAATCTCCCAGCAGAGTTGATAGGCTTGCTCTTGCTTCAGCATGCCCTCGCAAACGTCTCTCCTTTGACTTGAGGAGGCTCAGTGGCCAAGTCAGCCGCTGCAAGTGACTCTTCCTGTGGCTGAGGGGATCTGAGGGGGCGCGAGAGAGGCATGCCATGTTCGCCCCCTGCTCAGGCTGGGGGCGCGGCGGCCTTAGGCTCTGCCAGCTCCGAGTGTGGATCGGCGAGGCCGTTGAGCGCGGCACGTGTCGGGCTTACCAGGCTCGGCTGTACGGCTCGGGCGGGTGTGAGCGCGGGCCGGGCTCGGAGCCGAAGGTGACTCCCCCTGACCCCGAGCGCCGGACGCTGAAGGAGTGGACGCTGCTGGTGAGCCCGTTCGGCCGGCTCCTGGCGCGGCTCCCGTGCGACCTAACCGTGAAACCCCTCGACCCCCTCACGTACCCGGACGCTGACCGTGTGCTGGTGGCCGTGAGCGGCGTGGAGGTCGGGGCGCAGGGCCTGGAAGGCCTGCAGGTGAGGTACGACAAGGAGCGAAAGGAGATGGCCATCGTGTCTGAGACCATCGACCCCCAGGCCTCGGTGGAGGTGGAGGCGCCCCTGAAGTTCGGCAAGTTAAAACGGTTTGGGTCCCAAGGCACCCGTAGCGAAGCTTTCCTTAAATTACGCTGACGTGCACTTTTTTTTTTTTTAATATTTATTGTGCTATAAGTGAAAGTTTACGAATCAAGTCAGTCTCTCACATATAAACTTATATACACCTTACTACATACCCCCACTTACTCTTCCACTAATGAGTCATCCCGTTCCCACTCCCTCCTTCCAGTTTCTCCTTTCCTGACCTTTTTGCCAGTTTCTAAACCCCTCTACCCTCCCATCTCCCCTCCAGACAGGAGATGCCAACATAGTCTCAAGTGTCCACCTGATGCAAGTAGCTCACTCCTCATCAGCATCTCTCGCCAACCCCCATTGTCCAGTCCAATCCATGTCTCCTGAGTTGTCTTCAGGAATGGTTCCTGTCCTGGGCCAGCGGAAGGTTTGGGGACCATTACCGCCGGAATTATTCTAGTCTTAGACCATTAAGCCTGGTCTTTTTATGAGAATTTGGGGTCTGCATCCCACTGTTCTCCTGTTCCCTCAGGGGTTCTCTGCTGTGCTCCCTGTCAGGGCAGTCATTGGTTGTGGCGGGGCACCATCTAGTTCTTCTGGTTTCAGGATGAAAGTAGTCTCTAGTTCATGTGGCCCTTTCTGTCTCTTGGGCTCATGATTACCTTGTGACCTGGGTGTTCTTCATTCTCCTTTGGGTTGAGACCAATTGATGCATCTTAGATGGCCGCTTGTTAGCATTTAAGACTCCAGACGCCACACTTCAAAGTGGGGTGCAGAATGTTTTCTTAATAGAATTTATTTTGTCAATTGACTTAGATGTCCCCTGAAGCCATAGTCCCCAAACCCCCGCCCTTGCTCTGCGGACCTTGGAAGTACTCAGTTTATTCAGGAAACTTCTTTGCTTTGGGTCCAGTCCAGTTGTGCTGACCTCCCCTGAATTGAGTGTTGTCCTTCCTTTCACCTAAAGTAGTTCTTATCTACTATCTAATCAGGAAATAACCCTCTCCCACCCTCTACCCTTCCCCCTTTTGTAACCACAAAAGAATGTGTTCTTCTCAGTTTAAACTATTTCTCAAGATGTTATAATAGTGGTCTTATACAATATTTGCCCTTTTGCAACTGACTAATTTCACTCAGCATAATGCCTTCCAGGTTTCTCCATGTTATGAAATGTTTCACAGATTCATCGTTTTTCTTTATCGATTCGTAGTATTCCATTGTGTGAATATACCATAATTTATCCATTTGTCTGTTGATGGATACCGTGGTTGCTTCCAGCTTTTTGCTATTGTAAACAGTGCTGCGATAAACATGGGTGTGCATATATCTGTTCGTGTAAAGGCTCTTAGTTCTCCAGGATATATTCCGAGGAGTGGGATTTCTGGGTCATATGGTAGTTCTATTTCTAGCTTTTTAAGGAAATGCCAGATCGATTTCCAAACTGGTTGTACCATTTTACATTCCCACCAGCCGTGTATACGAGTTCCAATCTCTTCACAGCCTCTCCAACATTTATTATTTTGTGTTTTTTGGATTAATGCCAGCCTTGGTGGAGTGAGTTGGAAACTCATCGTACTTTTAATTTGCATTTCTCTAATGGCTAATGATCAAGAGCGTTTCCTCATGTATGTGTTAGCTGCCCGAATATCTTCTTTAGTGAAGTGAATGTTCATATCCTTTGCCCAATTTTTAATTGGGTTGTTTGTCTTTTTGTGGTTGAGTTTTAACAGAATCATATAGATTTTAGAGATCAGGCGCTGTTCGGAGATGTCATAGTTGAACATTCTTTCCCAGTCTGTAGGTGGTCTTTTTACTCTTTTGGTGAAGCCTTTGATGAGCATGGGTGTTTGATTTTTAGGAGCTCGCAGTTATCTGGTTTCTCTTCGTCATTTTTAGTAATGTTTTGTATTCTGTTTATGCCTTGTAATAGGGCTCCTAACGTTGTCCCTATTTTTTCTTCCATGATCTTTATTGTTTTAGCCTTTACGTTTAGGTCTTTCATCCATTTGGAGTTAGTTTTTGTGCACGGTGTGAGGTATGGGTCCTGTTTTATTTTTTTGCAGATGGATATCCAGTTATGCCAGCACCATTTGTTAAAAACACTATCTTTTCCCCAGTTAACTGACACTGGTCCTTTGTCAAATATCAGCTTCTCATATGTGGATAGGTTTATATCTGGGTTCTCAATTCTGTTCCATTGGTCTATGTGCCTGTTGTGTACCAGTACCAGGCTGTTTTGACTACTGTGGCTGTATAATATGTTCTAAAATCAGGTAGAGTGAGGCCTCCCACTTTGTTCTTCTTTTTCAGTAATGCTTTACTTCTCCGGGGCTTCTTTCCCTTCCATATGAAGTTGGTGATTTGTTTCTCCATCACATTAAAAAATGTCGTTGGAATTTGGATCAGAAGTGCATTGTATATATAGATGGCTTTTGGTAGAATAGACATTTTTACTATGTTAAGTCTTCCTATCCATGAGCAAGGTATGTTTTTCCACTTATGTATGTCCCTTTTAGTTTCTTGCAGTAGTACTTTGTAGTTTTCTTTGGATAGGTCTTTTACATCTTTGGTAAGATTTATTCCTAAGTATTTTATCTTCTTGGGGGCTACTGTGAATGGTATTGATTTGGTGATTTCCTCTTTGATGTCCTTTTTGTTGGTGTAGAGGAATCCAACTGATTTTTGTGTATTTATCTTGTATCCTCATACCCTGCTGAACTCTTCTATTAGTTTCAGTAGTTTTCTTGAGGATTCCTCAGGGTTTTCTGTGTATAAGATCAAGTCATTTGCAAATAGAGATAATTTCACTTCTTCCTTGCCAATCCGGATGCCCTTTATTTCTTTGTCTAGCCTAATTGCTCTGGTTAGGACCTCCAGCACAGTGTTGAATAAGAGCCGTGATAAAGGGCATCCTTGTCTGGTTCCTGTTCTCAAGGGAAATGCTTTCAAGCTCTGTCCATTTAAGATGATGTTGGCTGTTGGCTTTGTATAAATGTCCTTTATTATGTTGAGGAATTTTCCTTTTATTCCTGTTTTGCTGAGAGTTTTTATCATGAATGGGTGTTGGACTTTGTCAAATGTCTTTTCTGAATCAATTAAGATCATGTGGTTTTTGTCTTTTGTTTTATTTATATGGTGGATTACATTAATTGTTTTTCTAATATTGAACCCACCTTGCATACCTGGTATAAATCCCTATTGTTTGTCGTGAATTTTTTTTTGATATGTTGTTGAATTCTATTGGCTAGAATTTTGTTGAGGATATTTGCATCTATGTTCATGAGGGATATAGGTCTGTAACTTTCTTTTTTGTGGTGTCTTTACCTGGTTTTGGTATCAGGGATATGCTGGCTATATAGAATGAGTTAGGTAGTATTCCATCCTTTTCTATGCTTTGAAATAGCTTTAGTAGTAGTGGTGTTATCTCGTCTCTGAAAGTTTGGTAGAACTCTGCAGTGAATCTGTCCGGGCCAGGGCTTTTTTTTGTTGGGAGTTTTTTGATTACCTTTTCAATCTCTTCTTTTGTTATAGGTCTATTTAGTTGTTCTACTCCTGATTGTGTTAGTTTAGGTAGGTAGTGTGTTTCTAGGAATTAATCCATTTCTTCTAGGTTTTCAAATTTGTTAGAGTACAATTTTTTGTAATAATCTGATATGATTCTTTTAATTTCAGTTGTGTCTGTTGTGGTATGGCCCATCTCTTTTCTTATTCGGGTTATTTGTTTCCTTTTCTGTATTTCTTTGGTCAGTCTGGCCAATGGTTTATCAATTTTGTTGATTTTTTCCAAGAACCAGCTTTTGGCTTTGTTAAGTCTTTCAATTGTTTTTCTGTTCTCTAATTCATTTAATTCTGCTCTAATTTTTATTATTTGTTTTCTTCTGGTGCCTGACGGATTCTTTTGTTGCTTGCTTTCTATTTCCTCAAGTTGTAGACAGTTCTGTGACTTTGCCTGTTTTCTTCTTTATGTATGTGTGCATTTATTGATATAAATTGACCTCTGAGCACTGCTTTTCCTGTGTCCCAAAGGTTTTGATAGGAAGTGTTTTCATTCTAATTGTATTGTATGAATTTCTTTATTCCCTCCTTAATGTCTTCTATAACCCAGTCTTTTTTGACGAGGGTATCGTTCAGTTTCCAAGTATTTGATTTCTTTTCCCTGATTTTTTCTTGCAACTTATTAATTTTTCCACTATGTTCTTGAATAATCTTTTTGAGTTCTTCAACTGCTTTATCAGTGTGTTCCTTGGCTTTTTCTGTAGATTGCCTTATTTCATTTCTGAGGTCATCCCTGATGTCTTGAAGCATTCTGTATATTAGTTTTTTATATTCTACATTTGGCAATTCCAGGATTGTATCTTCATTTAGGAAAGATTTTGATTCTTTAATTTGGGGATTTGTAGAAGCAATCATGGTCTGCTTCTTTATGTGGTTCGATATCGACTGCTGTCTCTCAGCCATCTATAAGATATTGTAATGATTTATATTTGCCCACTGACTCTTATCTTCTTGTTTTGTTTTGTTTCAGTATACCCAGATGGGGTACTAGATTGTGCTGTCTTGATTGTTGTAGCGGTCGAATCACTTATGTCCTATTACCAGCTGGTTTGAGCTGTTACTGGGTATATAAGCCTAAGAGTCCATTCACTATTCTTCAATAGAATCAGCTTAGGTGTTCTGATTTTGGGTCACCAAGTGTGTGGTGTAGACTGTCACCTATTAACTTAGAGGAGTAGTGGTGATAGTTGTGTGCACCAGATCCTAGTAGCGGCAGGGGGTCACACTCCAGGGCGGGCAGGGTGCTGACAGCCTTCCCCCACGTGCCAGTGAGGTAGGTGTGTCTCTATTCCTAGAGCACTTTGATGGGTGGACTCTGCAGCTGTACCTTAGGCACCCAATGCTTGTACCTCTAAAGACTGGTAGGCATCACTATCCTCAGACCCCTTTAGCAGGTGGCTAGGTGGTTTGGGTGGAGCTTCAGCTCTCAGTTCCCTGCTCTGGATCAGTGAGGGCTCTGTTTAATAGGTAGAGAGGTATCAGACCTGCTAAAACAATTACAGTCAGATCTCTATCAGAATTACCTTTGCATTATAATAGCCACCTTGTTCCCTGTAGGGATGTAAGCCAAAGACTGTGTATCTCATATGCTTGGCTGGAGCTGGTTCTGTATCTTTATTCCAGTTTAGGGAAGTTAGGGAAGGTTTTTTTTCCCCCTGGGTTGTTAGTTGCTGCTTCTCTCAGGCCAGGAGAATGGGTTAGGAAACCGCCCCCCCCCCACCCCCCCCCACCCCCCCCCCCCCCCCCCCGCAAGCACTTCACTCCCTGGCCCAGGAAATTCCAATGTTAATGAAACCACCTGGGGCAGGGAGGGGAGGGATCAGATAGATAGGAGAGAGTAGTGCGGGCAGTATAGACAAAGTTACTTATCTTGCTTGGTGATGACTGTTTTATCTGAGATTCCAGAGAAGCATAGCCTGTGTGTGCTGGCTGGGTCAGGGTTGCCCCTGAGGGTCAGGCCGGGGTCCCACACTTGCGCTGTCTCAGGAAGCCGTACTCAGCTCCTCTGCGCTTAGTCCAAAGCCAGCGCCAAGGTTTTCTGACAGGGATGCTGGCTTCAGGCTCTGAAAACAGTCGCTGCTTCTCCATGGTTGCTTGTTCTCTTGTCAGCCGCGTCAGTGTGCAGCCTGCTTGTGCCGGCTAAGTCTCTTCCGAGGTTACTCCAGGGGGTTAGGGGTTAGGGCTGTGTCCCACTTGCCCCATCTCAGTAAGCCGCAATCAGCTCCACCTCTCTGGCACCAGGGAACTGCGAGGGCTCAAGGATGTGGCGCGGGTCGCCAGTTCCAGAAGCGGTCGCTGCTTCAGGGCGTGGCTTTTCCCTTCCCTGTCACTCAGGTCAACTCTTTAGTTCTGTGTTTGATGGTCAGGGTTTGTAGATTGTCATGTATGTGATCAATTCACTTGTTTTTCCAAGTCTTTGTTGCAAGAGGGATCCACGGTAGCTTCTACCTAGTCAGTTATCTTGGCCCTGCCTCCCTGATGTGCACTTTTAATTGATCCATTTTGAACTGACTTTCCAACCCAATTGGCATTGCCCCCTTTGGAAGCTGCTGCTTTTTTTTTTCCTTCCCCTACTCTCTTTTTCTGGGTAGTAGTTAGGAAGTTTCCAATTATAGGAATTTTATGAATAGAATGGAAACATGATCTGAATAAATTTAAGAAACTCTGGTGGCGTAGTGGCTAAGAGCTACGGCTGCTAACCAAAATATCGGCAGTTCACATCCACCAGGCGCTCATTGGAAGGCTTATGTGGCAGCTCTACTCTGTCCTATAGGGTCCCTTTGAGTCAGAATCGACTTAACAGCAACGGGTTTTTTTTTTGTAAGTCAAATAATGTGTGGAGCCCTTTTTGTTCACTTTGGGCACTTGTTCCTATTTCTGTCGTTGTATTTTGTCAATAGCAAACTTTTAATTTTCAGAATTATGGTTTCTTGATAATCCACTCAACGGTATGGGAATCCATCCACATTTCCTTTTGTTCACAGCCTTGGGGATCTGACCCAAAGACAGATGTCTGTATTAGATGTTCCATGTCGATCCTGCACCAAGTATTTTGGTTTCACATAGGCACCCAGGTTTTTACTGATATGCCCCCATTCTTCCTGGCTTAAGTAAATTTTCTGTGAGCAGCAGGCTGTGAAGAAAAACATAGTAAGACTGCCTGAGAAACTTCAGTTGATAATGCCCACAGAATATGTTTCCTAGATATTTGGGTTCCAGTGTTATTTTCCAGAGTGCAGGCCACCGTGTACACAATACTTTTCTAGGAAGATCTCCACAGGCTCCCATTCTTCCTGGCACTGAGGATGATGATCAGAATAATTGTTGTTGATAGCGACCCTGTGTACCACAGAACGAAACAGTGCCCAGTCCTGCACCATCCTCACAATCGTTATGCTTGAGTACCTTGTTGCAGCCACTGTGTCAATCCATCTCTTTGAGGATCTTCCTCTTTTCTGCTGACCCTATGCTTTACCAAGCATGATGTCCTTCTCCAAGGACTGATCCCTCAAGACAACATGCCCGGAGTATGTAAGATGCAGCCTCGCCATCCTTGCTTCTAAAACTGTTCTGGTTGTACTTCTTCCGAGACAGATTTGTTCGTTCTTTTGACAGTCCGTGGTATGTTCAATATTCTTCGCCATCACAATTCAAAGGCGTCAATTCCTCGGTCTTCCTTATTCATTGTCCAGCTGTCACACGCATATGATGTGATTGAAAATACCATGGCTTGGGTTAGGCGTACCTTAGTCTTCAAGGTGATATCTTTGCTTTTCAACACTTTAAAGAAGTCTTTTGCAGCAGATTTGCCAATGCAGTGCGTCTTTTGATTTCTTGAGTGCTGCTTCTGTGGGTGTTAATTGTGGATCCAAGTAAAATGAAATATTTGACAATTCAGTCTTTTTTCTGTTTACCATGATGTTGCTTATTGGTCCAGTTGTGAGGATTTTTGTTTTCTTTATGTTGAGGTGTAGTGCATACTGAAGGCTGTGGTCTTTGATCTTCATTAGTAACTGCATTAACTTAACTGCATTAAGTCCTCTTCAAGCAAGCAAGGTTGTGTCATCTGCAGAACACAGGTTGTTAATGAGTCTTCCTCCAATCCTGATGCCCTGTTCTTCTTCATATAGTCCAGCTTCTCGGATTTTTTGCTCAGCGTACAGATTGAATAGGTATAGTGAAAGGATACAACCCTGTCACACACCTTTCCTGACTTTAAACGACACAGTGTCCCCTTGCTCTGTCCGGACAACTGCCTCTTGATCTATGTAAAGTTTCCTCATGAGCACAATTAAGTGTTCTGGAATTCGCATTCTTCGCAATGTTATCCATAATTTGTCATGATCCACACAGTCGAACGCCTTTGCATAGTCAATAAAACACAAGTAAACACCCTTCTGGCATCAGAATAATAGCAACTAACATTTCTAGGATAATCTTTTTAATCCTTAAAATTGCACCATAAATTAGATACTATTACCATTTCAGAGGAGGAAGTTGAGATATAGCAAGCTTCATAAAGTAAATATTTATTGTGGGTGAACAAATAGAAAAAAACCCATGCCTTCATGAAACTTATATTTCAGCAGTGATGGATCAAGAAATGTGTCTACTATCTCTGATACAAAATAGTGAAGTTGGGATTTGAACTGACTCAAGTGTGCTTAACCTCTGTGTTTTATTGCTTCTTAACTTTTAACCAGTCTTGATGGATAAGAGACCCTGCCCTCAAAAAGGTAACAGTCTAGGGTGGGGAGGAAGAGTTGTGAATATATTGCTGTGGTACAAAATACATTGAGTATTGAAATAGTGGTAAGCACAGTTTTACAGGAGCATAGATGAAATGGCTACTACCTAAGTTGATGATCCTAAAGCTTATTATTTGTTATGGTTCCTCTTTTTAAAGCCAGAACTCCATTCCAATTTACTCTTTCCACGTGTCTATTCCACAGGCACCTCAAATTAACATAACTGAATTTTCTTGACACCTCCTTGTTCCTTCAATTTGTCTCTTACCTGTTTCAGTGAATGGGTGAGAGTAGCACTACTACCACTCAGTGTCTACCCTTAACTTTTCCTTCCCTCACCCACCTACCCTGTGTATCTTTAAAATTGATTTCCTTCTCTCCATACCTGTCAACACTGTCCTTACATCAGGCCTTATGTTTTAACACTACTTAACTGGGTAATAAATTTTGCAATTATATTTGTAAGTGTGGGATAATGTTATATTTTTATAATTTTAGTTTTGCCAAGAAGTTTACATCCCAACCAAAATATTACTATTATTTCAAATCTTTATAGAGACCACCATGTATATAAATATGGACATGGATTTTTGCCATAACAATTGAAATTTCGGAGTTAAGTCCCAATATTCTGTGTCTGGGCAACACAATGCTTATTTCTCTAGTCTGTTTTAAGGTACACCATCAATATTTATGTGGATTAGGTATTAAATATCAGTGCTGTTATTGTTTTTAATAAAGAGTTGTAAAAGTTGTTAGGTGACGTTAAGTTGATTCTGACTCATAGCAACCCTATGTACAGCAGAACAAAACACTACCCAGTCCTGTACCATCTTTATAATCTTTGTTAATCTTGAGCCAATTGTTGCAGCCACAGTATCAATCCATCTCCTTGAGGGTCTTCCTCTTTTTTGCTGATCCTCTACTTTACCAAGCATGACGTCCTTCTCTAGGAATTGGTCCCTGTTGATAACATGTCCAAAGCACATGAGACCAGGTCTCACCATCCTTGCTTCTGAGGAGCATCCTGGCTGTACTTCTTCCAAGACAAATTTGTTCCTTCTTCTGGCAGTCCATAGTATATTCAGTAGTCTTCTCCAACACCATAATTCAAAGGCATCAATTCTTTAGTCTTCCTTGTTCATTGTCCAACTTTCTCATGCATGTGAGGTAATTGAAAATATCATGGCTTGAGTCAGACTCACCTTTGCTTTTTTTTTTAATTAATTTTTATTAAGCTTCAGGTGAACATTTACCATTCCAATCAGTCTGTCACATGTAGGTTTACATACATGATACTCCCTTCTCCCACTTGCTCTCCCCCTATTGAGTCAGCCCTTTCAGTCTCTCGTTTCGTGCCAATTTTGCCATCTTCCCTCTCTCTCTATCTGCCCATCCCCTCTCCAGTCAAGAGTTGCCAACACACTCTCCAGTGTTCACCTAATTTAATTGGCTCACTCTTCATCACCATCTCTCTCCCCCCCGCTGACCAGTCCTTTTCATGCCTGATGAGTTGTCTTCGGGGATGGTTCCTGTCCTGTGCCATCAGAAGTTCTGGGGAGCATTGTCTCTGGGATTCCTCTAGTCGCATTCATATCATTAGGTGTGGTCTTTTTATGAGAATTTGGGGTCTGAATCCCATTGGTCTTCTTCTGCTCCCTCAGGAGTTGTCTGTTGTGCTCCCTGACAGGGCAGACATCGATTGTGGCTGGGCACCAACTAGTTCTTCTGGTCTCAGGATAATGTAGGTCTCTGGTTCATGTGGCCCTTTCTGTCCCTTGTGTTCTTAGTTGTCGTGTGACCTTGGTGTTCTTCCTTTGCCTTTGCTCCAGGTGGGTTGAGACCAATTGATGTATCTTAGATGGCCGCTTGTTGGCATTTGGGACCCCAGGCGCCACAATTCAAAGTGGGATGCAGAATGTTTTCATAATAGAATTATTTTGCCCGTTGACTTAGAAGTCTCCTCAAACCATGTTCCCCAGACCCCAGCTCCTGCTCCGCTGACCTTTGAAGCTCTCATTTTATCCCGGAAACCTCTTTGCTTTTAGTCCAGTCCAATTAGGCTGACCTTCCTTCTATTGTGTGTTGTCTTTCCCTTCACCCAAAGCAGTTCTTATCTACTGATTGATCAATAAAAAACTCTCTCCCTCCCTCCCTCCCCCCTTTGTAACCACAAAAGTATGTGTTCTTCTCCGTTTTTTCTATTTCTCAAGATCTTATAATAATGGTCTTATACAATATTTGTCCTTTTGCCTCTGTCTCATTTCGCTCAGCATAATGTCTTCCAGATTCCTCCATGTTATGAAATGTTTCAGAGATTCGTCACTGTTCTTTATCGATGCATAGTATTCCATTGTGTGAATATACCACAATTTATTTACCCATTCATCCGTTGACGGACATCTCGGTTGCTTCCAGCTTTTTGCTATTGTAAACAGAGCTGCAATAAACATGGGTGTGCATATGTCTGTTTGTGTGAAGGCTCTTGTATCTCTAGGGTATATTCCGAGGAGTGGGATTTCTGGGTTGTATGGTAGTTCTATTTCTAACTGTTTAAGATAACGCCAGATGGATTTCCAAAGTGGTTGTACCATTTTACAATCCCACCAGCAGTGTATGAGAGTTCCAATCTCTCCGCAGCCTCTCCAACATTTATTATTTTGTGTTTTTTGGATTAATGCCAGTCTAGTTGGTGTGAGATGGAATCTCATCGTAGTTTTAATTTGCATTTCTCTAATGGCTAATGATCGGGAGCATTTTCTCATGTATCTGTTCGCTGCCTGAATATCTTCTTTAGTGAAATGTGTGTTCATATCCTTTGCCCACTTCTTGATTGGGTTGCTTGTCTTTTTGTGGTTGAGTTTTGACAGAATCATGTAGATTTTAGAGATCAGGCACTGGTCTGAGATGTCATAGCTGAATATTCTTTCCCAGTCTGTAGGTGGTCTTTTTACTCTTTCGGTGAAGTCTTTAGATGAGCATAGGTGTTTGATTTTTAGGAGCTCCCAGTTATCTGGTTTCTCTTCATCATTTTTGGTAATGTTTTGTATTCTGTTTATGCCCTGTATTAGGGCTCCTAGGGTTGTCCCTATTTTTTCTTCCATGATCTTTATCGTTTTAGTCTTTATGTTTAGGTCTTCGATCCACTTGGAGTTAGTTTTTGTGCACGGTGTGAGGTATGGGTCCTGTTTCATTCTTTTGCAAATGGATATCCAGTTATACCAGCACTATTTGTTAAAAAGACTGTCATTTCCCCAATTGACTGACACTGGTCCTTTGTCAAATATCAGCTGCTCATACATGGATGGATTTATATCTGGGTTCTCAATTCTGTTCCATTGGTCTATGTGCCTGTTGTACCAGTACCAGGCTGTTTTGACTACTGTAGCTGTATAATAGGTTCTGAAATCAGGTAGAGTAAAGCCTCCCACTTTCTTCTTCTTTTTCAGTAATGCTTTGCTTATCCGGGGGTTCTTTCCCTTCCATATGAAATTAGTGATTTGTTTCTCTATCCCCTTAAAATATGACATTGGTATTTGGATTGGAAGTGTGTTATATGTATAGATGGCTTTTGGTAGAATGGACATTTTGACTATGTTAAGTCTTCCTATCTATGAGGAGGGTATGTTCTTCCACTTAAGTATGTCCTTTTGAATTTCTTGTAGCAGAGTTTTATAGTTTTCTTTGTATAGGTCTTTTACATCCTTGGTAAGATTTATTCCTAAGTATTTTATCTTCTTGGGGGCTACTGTGAATGGTATTGATTTGGTGATTTCCTCTTCGGTGTTCTTTTTGTTGATGTAGAGGAATCCAAGTGATTTTTGTATGTTTATTTTATAACCTGAGACTCTGCCAAACTCTTCTATTAGTTTCAGTAGTTTTCTGGAGGATTCCTTAGGGTTTTCCATGTATACGATCATGTCATCTGCAAATAGTGATAGCTTTACTTCATCCTTGCCAATCTGGATACCCTTTATTTCTTTGTCTAGCCTAATTGCCCTGGCTAGGACTTCAAGTACGATGTTGAATAAGAGTGGTGATAAAGGGCATCCTTGTCTGGTTCCCGTTCTCAGGGGAAATGCTTTCAGGTTCTCTCCATTTAGAGTGATATTGGCTGTTGGCTTTGCATAGATGCCCTTTATTATGTTGAGGAATTTTCCTTCAATTCCTATTTTGGTAAGAGTTTTTATCATAAATGGGTGTTGAACTTTGTCAAATGCCTTTTCTGCATCTATTGATAAGATCATGTGGTTTTTATCTTTTGTTTTATTTATGTGATGGATTACATTAATGGTTTTTCTGATGTTAAACCAGCCTTGCATACCTGGTATAAATCCCACTTGATCAGGGTGAATTATTTTTTTGATGTGTTGTTGGATTCTATTGGCTAGAATTTTGTTGAGGATTTTTGCATCTATGTTCATGAGGGATATAGGTCTAAAATTTTCTTTTTTTGTAATATCTTTACCTGGTTTTGGTATCAGGGAGATGGTAGCTTCATAGAATGAGTTGGGTAGTATTCCGTCTTGTCCTATGCTTTGAAATACCTTCCGTAGTAGTGGTGTTAAGTCTTCTCTGAAGGTTTGGTAGAACTCTGCAGTGAAGCCGTCTGGGCCAGGACTTTTTTTTGTTGGAAGGTTTTTGATTACCGTTTCAATCTCTTTTTTTGTTATGGGTCTATTTAGTTGTTCTACTTCTGAATGTGTTAGTTTAGGTAGGTAGTATTTTTCTAAGCATTTATCCATTTCTTCTAGGTTTTCAAATTTGTTAGAGTACAATTTTACGTAGTAATCTGAAATGATTCTTTTAATTTCATTTGGCTCTGTTGTGATGTGGTCCTTCTCGTTTCTTATTCGGGTTATTTGTTTCCTTTCCTGTTTTTCTTTAGTCAGTCTAGCCAATGGTTTATCAATTTTGTTAATTTTTTCAAAGAACCATCTTTTGCCTTTGTTAATTTTTTCAATTGTTTTTCTGTTCTCTAATTCATTTAGTTCAGCTCTAATTTTTATTATTTGTTTACTTCTGGTGTCTGATGGGTTCTTTTGTTGCTCACTTTCTATTTGTTCAAGTTGTCGGGACAGTTCTCTGATTTTGTCTCTTTCTTCTTTTTGTATGTGTGCATTTATCGATATAAATTGGCCTCAGCACTGCTTTTGCTGTGTCCCAGAGGTTTTGATAGAAAGTATTTTCTTTCTCGTTGCTTTCTAAGAATTTCCTTATTCCCTCCTTAATGTCTTCTATAACCCAGTCTTTTTTCAGGAGGGTATTGTTCATTTTCCAAGTATTTGATTTCTTTTCCCTAGTTTTTCTGTTATTGATTTCTAGCTTCATTGCCTTGTGGTCTGAGAAGATGCTTTGTAATATTTCGATGTTTTGGATTCTACCAAGATTTGTTTTATGACCTAATATGTGGTCTATTCTAGAGAATGTTCCATGTGCACTAGAAAAAAAAGTATATTTTGCAGCAGTTGGGTGGAGAGTTCTGTATAAGTCTATGAGGTCAAGTTGGTTGATTGTTGTAAGTAGGTCTTCCGTGTCTCTATTGAGCTTCTTACTGGATGTCCTGTCCTTCTCCGAAAGTGGTGTGTTGAAGTCCCCTACTATAAATGTGGAGGTGTCTATCTCACTTTTCAATTCTGTTAAAATTTGATTTATGTATCTTGCAGCCCTGTCATTGGGTGCATAAATATTTAATATGGTTATGTCTTCCTGATCAATTGTCCCTTTTATCATTATATAGTGTCCTTCTTTATCCTTTGTGGCAGATTTAAGTCTAAAGTCTATTTTGTCAGAAATTAATATCGCTACTCCTCTTCTTTTTTGCTTATTATTTGCTTGATATATATTTTTCCATCCTTTGAGTTTTAGTTTGTTTGTGTCTCTAAGTCTAAGGTGTGTCTCTTGTAGGCAGCGTATAGATGGATCGTGTTTCTTTATGCAGTCCGTGACTCTCTGTCTCTTTATTGGTGCATTTAGTCCATTTACATTCAGCATAATTATAGATAAATAAGTTTTTAGTGCTGTCATTTTGATGCCTTTTCATGTGTGCTGTTGGCCTTTTCATTTTTCCACATACTTTTTTGTGCTGAGACGTTTTTCTTAGTAGATTGTGAGATCCTCATTTTCATAATGTTTAACTTTATGTTTGTTGAGTCGTTACGTTTTTCTTGAGTTATGGAATTGATATTCCTTTTTGTGGTTACCTTATTATTTACCCCTATTTTTCTAAGTAAAAACCTAACTTGTATCGTTCTATATCGCCTTGTATCACTGTCCATCTGGCAGTTCAATGCCTCCTATATTTAGTCCCTCTTTTTGATTATTGTGATCGTTTATGTATTGATTTCCATGATTTCCTGTTATGTGTTTTATTTTGTTTATTTATTTATTTTTTAGAATTAATCTTACTTTGTTTGTTTTTGTGCTTTCCCTATTTGAGTTGCGTTGATATCAGGACGTTCTGTTTTGTGACCTTGTATTGTGCTGGTACCTGGTATTATTGGTCATCAGGCCAAACAATCTCCTTAAGCATTTCTTGCAGTCTTGGTTTAGTTTTTGCAAATTCTCTAAACTTGTGTTTATCTGTAAATATCTTAATTTCTCCTTCATATTTCAGAGAGAGTTTTGCTGGATATATGATCCTTGGTTGGCAGTTTTTCTCCTTCAGTGCTCTGTATACGTCGTCCCATTCCCTTCTTGCTTGCATGGTTTCTGCTGAGTAGTCTGAACTTATTCTTATTGATTCTCCCTTGAAGGAAACCTTTCTTTTCTCCCTGGCTGCTTTTAAAATTTTCTGTTTGTCTTTGGTTTTGGCAAGTTTGATGATAATATGTCTTGGTGTTTTTCTTTTTGGATCAATCTTAAATGGGGTTCGATGAGCATCTTGGATAGATATCCTTTCGTCTTTCATGATGTCAGGGAAGTTTTGTGTCAGGAGTTCTTCAACTATTTTCTCTGTGTTTTCTGTCCCCCCTCCCTGTTCTGGGACTCCAATCACTCGCAAGTTATCCTTCTTGATAGAGTCCCACATGATTCTTAGGGTTTCTTCATTTTTTTTTAATTCTTTTATCTGATTTTTTTTCAGCTATGTTGGAGTTGATTCCCTGGTCCTCCAGAAGTCCCAGTCTACATTCTAATTGCTCGAGTCTGCTCCTCTGACTTTCTATTGCGTTGTCTAATTCTGTAATTTTATTGTTAATCTTTTGGATTTCTACATGCTGTCTCTCTATGGATTCTTGCAACTTATTAATTTTTCCACTATGTTCTTGAATAACCTTTTTGAGTTCTTCAACAGTTTTATCAGTGTGTTCCTTGGCTTTTTCTGCAGTTATCCTAATTTCATTTGTGATATCTTGAAGCATTCTGTAAATTAGTTTTTTATATTCTGTATCTGATAATTCCAGGATTGTATCTTCATTTGGGAAAGATTTTGATTCTTTTGTTTGGGGGGTTGGAGAAGCTGTCATGGTCTGCTTCTTTATGTGGTTTCATATGGACTGCTGTTTCCGAGCCATCACTGGGAAACTAGTTTTTCCAGAAAATCCGCTGACTGGTACGCTGGCTCCAGGCTCTGAAAACAATCGCTGCCTCCCCGTATTTGTTCGTTCTCTGTCTCTAAATCTGTGTTTGTTGTTCAGAGTTCGTAGATTGTTATGTATGTGATTGATTCACTTGTTTTTCCGAGTCTTTGTTGCAAGAGTGATCCGCGGTAGTGTCCACCTAGTCCGCCGTCTTGGCCCCGCCTCTCACCTTTGCTTTTTAACACATTAAAAAGCTCTTTTGTAGCAGATTTGCCCAGTGTAATACATCGTTTGATTTCTCAGCTGCTGCTTCCATGAGCCTTGATTATAGATCCAAGTTAAATGAAATCCTTAACAGTTTCAATATTTTCACCATTTATCATGATGTTGCTTCTTGGTCCAGTTATGAAGATTTTTGTTTCCTTTATGTTGAGGTGTAATCCATTACTGAAGGCTGTAGTGTTTGATCTTCATTAGTAAGTGCTTCAAGTCCTTTTCACTTTCAGCAAACAAGGTGTGTCATCTGCATATAACAGGTTGTTCATGGGTCTTCCACCAATCCTGATGCCACATTCTCCTTCATATAATCCAGCTTCTTGGATTATTTGCTCAGCATACAGATTGAATAAATATGGTGAAAGGATACAGCCCTGACCCATACCTTTCCTGACTTTAAACTACACCGTATCCCCTTGTTCTGTTCAAATGACTGCCTCTTGGCCTGTATGCAGGTTCCTCATGAGCACCATTAAATGCTCTGGAGTTCCCATTCTTTGCAGTGTTATCCATAATTTGTTATGATCCACACAGTCGAATGCATTTGCATAGTCAGTAAAACACAAGTAAACATCTTTCTGGTATTCTCTGCCTTCAGTCAAGATCACCTGACATCAGCAATGATTTCCCTTGTTCCGCGTCCTCTTCTGAAATACAGCTTGAACTTCTGACAGTTCCCTGTCGATGTTCTGCTGCAACTGCTTTTGCATTACTTGTGTGTGATATTAATGATATTGTTAAATAATTTCCACTTTGTGTTGGATCACATTTCTTTGGAATGGGTGTAAATATGGATCTTTTCTAGTCAGATGGCTAGGAAGCTGTCTTTCAAATTTCTTGACAAACAGGAGTGAGCAGCTGTAGCACTATATCCATTTGTTGAAATATCTTGATTGGTATTCTGTTGATTCCTGGAGCCTTGTTCTGTGCCAGTGCCTTCAGTGCAGCTTGGACTTCTTCCTTGAGTACCATTGGTTCGTGATCATATGCCATCTCCTCAAATGGCTGAATGTCGACCAATTCTTTTTGGTACAGCAAGTCTCTGTATTCCTTCCATCTGCTTTTGATGCTTCCTGTGTCGTTCAATATTTTTACCATAGAATCCTTCAGTATTGCAACTTGAGGCTTGAATTTTTTCTTCAGTTCTTTCAGCTTAAGAAATGCCAAGCATCTTCTTCCCCTTTGGTTTTCTAACTCCAGGTCTTTGCGTGTTTCATTTTAATACTTCACTTTGTCTTCTTGAGCCACGCTTTGAAATCTTCTGTTCAGCTTTTTTACTTCATTCCTTCATTTTGCTTTAGCTACTGTTTTACTGTACATTTAAGAGCAAATTTCAGAGTCTCTTCTGACATGCATTTTGTTTTTTTCTCCCCTTTCTGTCTTTTTAATAACCTTTTGCTTTCTTCATTTATGATGTCTTTGATTGTCATTCCACAGCTTGTCTGCTCTTCTGTCATTAGTGCTCAATGCATTTTTACTAGCCAGTTTTTTCACAAGTAGCCTGGCAGGTCCTTCTTCTTAGTCTGTCTTAGTCTGAAAGTTCCACTGAAACTTGCCCGCCATGTGTGACTCTGCTGTTATTTGAAATAGCAGTGGCATAGCTTCCAGCATCATAGCAACATGTAAGCCACCACAGTATGACAAACTGACAGATGCGTGGGGAGTTATATAAGAGTACGCTTTAAATTAATAGCCATGGATGGCACCTTGACTCCTTCCTTACTTTCCAAACATGCTTTAGATACCATTGCCATTTACCCAGAATCTTAAGGGTTTAATATTATTTATTATTAGTTTTCAAAGTTCCTTTTTTTTACTATTTCATATACCTTTATGATATAGTTGTGCATGATAATTTTTTTTTTATATATGAAAAGTTATAAGTAGGATTAGAAGTCCTAAGTCATGATCGTATCTACTTGTTCCATGCTACTCCTGCAGTATGCACTAACTTATCTGATTTGTTATAATATCTTGTTAACTTGCTGTATTCTTAGTGGAATCAGTGTGTGTGTGTTTTCTCAGTTGAAGAGAGGCTTCCATGATCTTACACAGAAGGATGGAATATCTTCCCTCAGTTACTTCTCACATATGTTTTTTTTCTCCTCGCACACCAAAAATATCACAAGATTTCTTTTGTAACAGATTAGCCTGGCAAGATAATAAAGTAGATTGTAAATAAAAGATGTTGGGAACTCTCTCTTTTTGTATACATCTAGATGATATGGACCAGTAAAAGTAACTGCCTTATTTCTAAAAACTGTCAGAAGCAGCTTTCAACTATGGTTCTATTTCCATGGTGGAAACCCCTTTATAGGAGACTTTGGACAGTTGTATTCTCTTCACGATTCAGTAATATTGTGGAATAACTTCTAGGCAAAGAGGAGCGCGGTTTCCAGGGGTTGCTAAAATGCTTTGGAGTTCATTGACCATAATACTAAGTTGTTTTTCTTTTTTCACTTCTAGATTTGAATATCAAGTCATCAGGGTCTGGTTGTGTAAAAGTCCAAAAAATTGAGTGTGATAATTGCAAAATTGAAACAGAGCAAGGGACCAGCATCTTACAGTCTGTTAAGGTATAAACTTATTTTTCTAATCATATTTCAATATTTCTTTTAATGTTGCTCTTATTAAGAAATGCTGCAAATGTTGTTCTTGTTACAATACAGCTGTACATGTATTTTAGATATTGCAACTTTTATGTGTTTCAGAGCAAACCAAAATAACCAAATCCATTGCCATCCAGTCAATTCCAACGCATAGCAGCCCTTTAGGACACAGTAGAACTGCCTCATAGGGTTTCCATGGAATGGCTGGTAGATTTGAACTGCCAACTTTTTGGTTAGCAGCCAGTTTTTAACCACTGTGCCACGAGGGTTCTGCGTTTCAGATCAGAGGCCAGCAAACTTTCTGTAAATGACCAGATAGTAAATATTTTAGGCTTTGCAGGTCATAAGGGCTCAGTTGCAACTACTCAACTGCCATTGTAGCAAGAAAGCTGGCTGTGTACAACTATAAATGAATGGGTGTAGCTGTGTTCCAATAAAATTTTGTTTACAAGAACAGCTGGTGGTCAAAACCACAATGAGATACCACTTCACAAATATTAAAAACATTAAATAACAAGTGTTGATGAGGATGTGGAGAAATTGAAACCCTGTATTGTTGGCGTGAATGTAAAATGCTGCAGCCACTGTGGGAAAATAGTTTGTAAGTTCCTCAAAACATTAGCATATAATTACCATATGACCGAGCAATTCCACTCCTCTGTATATACCCAAAAGATTTGAAAGCAAGGACTCAGACAAATATTTGTACACCATTATTCATTGCTGCATTATTCTCAGTAGCCAAAAGGTGGAAACAACTCAAGCGTCCATCAACAGATGAATTGATAAACAAAGTGTGGTATAGCCATACATGAAATATAATTCAGCCCTAAACAGAAATGAAGTTCTGATACATGCTCCAACAGCGCTAAACCTTGAAAACATTATGCTGAGTGAAGTAAGTCAGACAAAAAGGGAAAAATACTGTATGATCCTACTTATATGAAGGACCTAGAATAGGCAAATAGACGAAAGTTTATTACTGGTTACCAGGGGCTGGAGAATTCAGAGTTATTGCTGAAGGGGTACTTAGTTTCTGTTTGAGATAATATAAACGTTTTGTAAATGGATAGTAATAATGGTAGTACAACATGGTGAATGTAATTAATGTGACTGAAATGTACACTTAAAAATGGTTAAAATGACAAATATTACCACAATAGGAAAAAAAACAACAACAGGGGTACACTGGATTTGCCCATAGTTTGCTAACTCTTGCTCTAGAGGATACAATTGAGACCCAGAAAGAAGAAAAATGCTCTAACCAAACTAATAAACAATAGTTTAACTGTGGGTAGAACGTAGCTCTCTTGACTGCATTTCACTGCTTTTACTACGTAACCACATATTCTTTCACATTCAAAAACCAGAGGGTCCCTGATAATGCCAGGCAAAGAATATGTGAATTATATAAGCTTGTGTAAAAAGGTGTGTGTATTGCTCTAAATTTTGTCAAATAACTGTTAATGACCTTTGCTTTCTTCATGCATGATGTCCTTGATGTCATTCCATAAACTTTCCTGAATTTAGAGACCATCTCAAGAATGGATGCTATCTAAGGGATATGAAGTAAGCAACCTTCTGTTAGGAATTACTCCCATTAAACCTCAGTATACTAGGAAAATAGTCATCACCATTTACTATTTGGGTTAATTGAACATTTTTTAATATTCTTATACTTGTAAGTCATTTTATTAATAGTTTATGGAAATAAGAATAAGACAAATGATGAAAGACAACTATTAGAAATTTAATAAGAATGTAAAATTGAAAACTGAAATTTTTAGTCCATCTTTTCCTGGTTTGGGAGATATGTATACCTGAAATGGACAGTGTTTTTTTGAATGCAACTAACTGTTCATTAGCTGAAATTCATGAACCTGGTACATACCCATATTGTAAATACTGATTTCAGATTTCAAAAGTATCTTTCATAGGGTTTAGCTTATCATTACTTCCGGTACTTCTTGCACTTGCATAGTCAAAACACAAACTAATTTCACATTTCAAATACATCTCTAATAAGTTCTAATTTAGCATTATTTCTTCTTCTTCTTGTACTTGCATCATTAAAATGCAGTACTTTCTTATGCTTTGATAGCTCATAATTTTATTGAAGAGAGGACACTCATCTTTTTTGCTTCATAATCACAAAGCATGTTTATTTTTAGATTTATAAACACTAAATAGAAAGAAAAATTTGAGGAATTATTTTTACATCATTTTTTTCTTCCAATCACTTGTACTTATACACCTGCCTTCAGTATCTGTCCATGTATGAACTATATCAAATAAATTTAGTTGTTCAAACCTCATAAAATATTTGAGAATACTGTTACACATCCTTTTAGCAAAGCAGGATTTCCAGGTTCTTGTCAGAAAAGATTGATTAAGTCTTCCTGTTGAATGAATGACTAGATAATACCGTAATTCCTTTTTGTTCTTAGAAATGTATTGTTCACTCACCAATGCCTGAGCTACAGAAAATTCATCTAGAATATTGTCCTCTGAAGACTCAGAGTCTGAGATTTTCAATTACAGGATCAATTTCACCATCAAAATTAAAATCTAGTGTGCGGCTGTCTCTTTGCGTTCCTCTTCTGATTCATCTGATAGTTTTGAAATGTCTTCTTCTGTCAGTTTTCTTCTTTTTTTCTTATTATTGGCCTAAAATGAAAAATTCTGAATTTCAACTAGTTCAATGAATGCTAAAAAAAGGGGTACAAAGATGGTGTCTTTAGATCATTTTGAAAGATGATGCTATCTTTAGACAGCTCAATAAAACAACTGAGGGATGATGCAATAGTGATGATTTATGTCACTGTCATATCATTTTTCTAGGCCAGGGTTTCTCAACTTTGACACAATTAACATTTTAGGTTGGATTATTGCTTGTTGTGGGGGACTGTCCTGTATACTGTAGAATGGTTAGCAGCATGCCTGGCTTCTACCTTCTAGATGCCATTAGCACCCCCTCAAAAAGCCCGCTGCTGTCTAGTCGATTCCGACTCATAGCGACCCAGTAAGATAGAGTAGAACTCCCCCATAGGGTTTCTAAGGAGCAGCTGGTGGATTTGAACTACCAGCCTTTTAGTTTGAAGCCAGATACAAAAAAGTGAGAACACTAAGATCCCATAATATATTTCAGGTTTGTAAGAGTCTAGTAGACCCATACGGTAATTTTAAGATAGAATGAGTTTTTTATTTTTTACTCCTATTTTTGAAATATAAATTTTTAATTTGATCTTTGTAAGACTTCTTAAAAAATGGCTGAAAGTCATGAAATATCTAGCAATCCTTACAGATAGAATACTGAGGATTAAGAGAAATATTTTTGAGATTTTAGGATTTAACTGACATAAATCCACAAATGGAAACATTTTGGTAAAATATCTGGCTTAAGTTCTAAATATGGTACAATATCATTACCTGGAATTGGCAAATACCCATTAAAATACATTTCTCTTTAATTAATTTTAAGGACTTAAGATATACTTATATAATTTACACAGCAATAATAACCACTATTTATTGCATTCTTATTGTGTACCAGGAATCTTAGCTAAGCATTTATGTACATGATCTCATTTAATCCTTCTATTATCTTCATTTTATCAAGGAAGAAACTATGAGGTGCCAAGATATTGAGGAACTCACCTGAGTTCACATAGCTAATAAATTGAGCTGGAATTTGAATTCACATCTTTCTGATTTCCAAGCTCATGCTCTTTCCACCTTCTTTATTGTCCAAGCAAAATGTACAGCAGTACTGCATTTATCCAGCGTTTAGGCAGCAGACTTAACTCACTGAATGCCACACGTTTACATTATAACTTTATATATTGGATATATATATTTTTCTTTTCTAAGTAGACTTTGGTTTAGTTAAGCGTTTCTTTTAGCTATCTAGTTTTATGTGTTTTTTAAAATTTTCTAAGCTACCTCACCTTTTTTTGGAATTAGATGATATTTAAATTACAACAATACTTCTTAAATTTTTGAGACTTAGACCTTTTTGAAAATCTGGTGATTGTCTTCTTAGAAAAAATATGCATGTATGTGAAATTTTGCTTACACTTTGGTAAATTTCATAGCTTCCGTAGAAATTCCTGTGCGTAGCTTTGGAGATGCTCTTTTCTAAAGTTCATTAATTACTTGTTTGCCTGATAAAGAGTGTATTTAAATGTGATTTTAGACTCATGCCTTTCTATATGGTTGAAGTAGTCTACCATTCTACAGTACAGATCTTTTTAAGAATGATTCATTTTGCCCTTTTCTCTAAATTTTTCAAAATTCATTCCTGGGCGGTTTTACCCAAGGTTTTTCAATTTTGTCCCATAAGTAAAGCAACCAAAAACTATATGAAGCTTTGAATTTTTTTCTCCCTACCTTTTAGTCACTTCTCTGCTGTTGCTAGTTATGATGTTGGTGAGTTTGCTTTTGCAACTTTTCTTCCTCTGCAGCTTCTGCTAATTACCTATTCTTTATCTCTTTCTAATTGTGGCAGAACTGAAGGCATATATAATGACTAAGGCCAATTAAACTGCTCTGAAAATAAACTAAACAGGTAGTGGCACATTTCCATTTGGTAGTTCTGGGTTCCTTTCGTGTTGTGACTCTACCATCTCCTAGCGCCTTGTAATCTGCACCCACTCGATGGAATAGGAAGAGCACAGAGAGTACACACCTCCTCTCCTAAACACACCAGTTTAGAAATGGTACATAGCATTCCTACTTACATTCTATTGGCAAGAGCTTAGCAACACCTAAGAGTTAGGAAGATGGAAAATGTAGTTACTCCATGCACCCAGCTACATTCCTTTTACTATGAAGAAAAAAAGTGATTTTGTTGGACAGATAGTACTTTCTGCTACATTTGCCAGGTTTCTCTTAGTCCCATTTCTGGGATGTGCTGTGCTAGAAAGGCAGGGCTAAATAGTACTTTCTGCTACATTTGCCAGGTTTCTCTTAGTCCCATTTCTGGGATGTGCTGTGCTAGAAAGGCAGGGCTACTGGTGTTTAATGGTGCCCTGGTGGCACAATGGTTAAGAGTTCAGGCTGCTAACCAAAAGGTCAGCAGTTCAGACTCACGAGCTGCTCATTGGGAACCCTATCGGGCAGTTCTGCTATGTCCTATAGGGTCACTATGAGTCAGAATCGACTCAATGGCAACAAGTTTGTTTTTTTTTTAACTGGAGTTTAAATGACAAGTCAGTAGGCTGTTACTCTAAGGTTAATATGTTCTTCAGACCACACCAACCTTAAGAATGTAGGCTTTGGAATCATGCAGAGCTTAATTCATATGTTGGCTTTGTTAATTTTCAGTTGTGTCACCCTGATAATATTATTTAACCTCCCTGAGTCTTGGGGTTCCTCCTCTGTAAAACAGGAGAAAATATAATACCTTTTTTTCTCGGTTGTCGGGAGGATTAAATGGTAATTCATATAAAGCAGTTAACATTGTTTTTGGTGCAGAGAACATGTCAAATAAGTGATAACTATTATTGGTATTAATGATAATGAATAATAATAGTGATTATTGTCATCATTATCTTCATCGTTGGTGTTGAGTTAGCTGATCACAGTGATCTTTGATTCCCAAGGCCTTCTTCAGTGGAGCTACTGAAACATCCCAGTTTTTTTCTTTTGAATGCAGGTGGGTTGTTTAATCTTTTTAGTAGCAATTGACATTTTTTTCCAATTGGTTTTATTCCAAACAGTGCGTTTATTTTTCATTCTTGGTTCTTCCTTTGCTGCTTAATTATTTTTGCAAATAAAAAAGAAATATGTAAAATGTTGAATTTTTTATTGGTATGAGTCCAACTTATTCTCTCTTCTACTCTATATGTGTTTTTGTATTTGTCTTCCAGGGTCAAAAATTACATGTTCAAACAAAAGGAGGAAAGGTGATTTGTTTGGGAACAGTTTATGGAAATATAGATATTCATGCATCAGAGAAAAGTGTAAGATTGAAACTTCCTTTTTTTAGTAATTATAATTTGCTTTAAGTTTGGCTAACACAATTTTTTTTAACACAGTGGGTAGGTGCTATAAACATTCCCTTTTTAATGCATTTTATTTCATTAGTGAATTCAGATTTGAATTTGAGGTGATTAAATGTTATATAATTTATAGTTTGTGGCTAATACTTTCACAGTTATTTAGTTCCTTATCTGGAATCAATAAAAACCTAAATACTTAATATTTAATTCTAGTTCTGAAGAGATTTTTATTTTATGATCACGGATTAAAATAGCTTACTAAGTGATAGTATTAATATCTAGATTAAATTTTTCTTATATATTTGGCTTATTTAAGTATTTTTCCAAGATCTGTTTACTTTGTGTTTAGGCAAATTGAAGGATGTTTCAAAATCAGCTTCTTCAGTATTTTCCACAGGGTGGCACCATTTGATAGCAGTAATGCTATCCAAATAACCAAAACCAAATTCATTGCTTTAAAGTTCATTCTGACTCATACAAACCCACTGCCCTTGAGTCCAACTCATAGCGATTCTGACTCATAGCGACCCTACAGGACAGAGTAGAACTGCCCCATAGAGTTTCCAAGGAGCACCTGGAGGATTCAAACTGCTAACCTCTCAGGTAACAGCCGTAGCACTTAACCACTGCACCACCAGGGTTTCCTTCTGACTCATAGCGACCCTAGAATACACAAAAGAACTGTCCCATAGAGTTTCCAAGGACCTTTTAGTTAGCAGCTGACCTCTTAACCAATGAGCCCCATTTCAAAAATTTCAAGCAAGAGTAACTCTAACAAAAGATGAAGAACACTACCTAAAAAATGTAAACATTATTAAGATAAATTAAGAGCTCGTGTATCAGAGCCGTTAAACTGATTTTGTACTTGGTAGTAACTTCTTATGTAGTTGCCAGCTAATTTAGTAGATATCATTTTCACTTTTTATTGGTCTTTATTTTATAATGAACTGACGTTAGTCTTTCTCTTACTAGACTGTGACGGTAGATAAACTGCAGGGAAGTTCTGTTAATATTTCTACTGAAGATGGTTTGCTGAAAGCCAAGTATCTTTATACAGAATCATCATTTCTGTCTTCTGCTGCTGGGGATATTACATTAGGAAGTATTCATGGTAAGATGACAAAGTCCTAATACATCTCAAACTCTTCACATAGCATAAATTTTAAGAGATAATTCTTTCTTTGTAGTTAAGGAAGGAACTGCCATCGGGAAGCTGGTCCTTCAAATAATTGTAAACAAACCATCTTTTTAAAAAACCCACAAAATAAAATTACTCATAGGCTAACTTAGTTTTATTTTCACAAGAAATCGAAGATACAAAACTAATAATAATTCTGAATTTTAATGTATTAGAAAAGGAAACAATGAAATATGTACAGGAGATAATTCAGAAGAAAGCACAATGAAAGAAATAAAGATGGTGTCTTAGTCATCTAAAAAAAAAAAATCTAGTTCTGCTAAAACAGAAATACCACAAGTGGGTGGCTTTAACAAAGAGAAGTTTATTCTCTCACAGTCCAGTAGGCTAGAAATCCAAATTCAGGGCACCAGCTCTAGGGGAAGGCTTTTTGTCTCTGTTGGCACTGGAAGAAGGTCCTTGTGATGCATCAGTTTTCCCTTGGTCTGGGAGGATTTCAGCGCAGGAACCTCAGGTCCAAAGGACACACTGTGCTCCCAGTACTGCTTTCTTGGTGGTATGACGTCCCTGCGCTGAGATGCTCCCAGTCCAAGGGAAAACTGATGACAAGGACCTTCCTCCAGAGCTGACAGAGAGAGAAAGGTTTCTCCTGGAGCTGATGCCCTGAATTTGGACTTGTAGTCTACTAGACAGTGAGAGAATAAGTTTCTCTTTGTTAAAGCCACCCACTTATGGTATTTCTGTTACAGCAGCACTAGATGACCAAGACAGAATTTGGTGCCAGGGGTAGGGTGCTGCTCTGATACCTAAAACGTGGAAGCAGTTTTGAAACTGAGTAGATAGAGGACCAACAGTGGCAGGGGACCAGCAGCAGCAACAGAGGACCAGCAGCAGCAAGAGAAGCAGCAGCAGCAGAGGACCAGCAGCAACAGAAAACCAGCAGCAGCAGGAAACCTGCAGTGGCAAAGAAGCAGCAGCAGCAGAGAGCTAACAGCAGCAGAACCAGGAGACCAGTGCCAGACAGTGCTGGAGCCAACCCATGGAGTAGGAGAGCTGAGTGCCTTGGAGCAGGAGGCTTCCTGGCAGAGTGGGATGCCTCTGGGCACTTGTCAGTGGAGCTAGGCTTGCCGACCCACAGAGCAAGAGAGCTGAGTGCCTTTTGGCTGAAATTTTCTGGTGGAGCAGGATGTCTCCAGGCACTTATTGGTAGAGCTACAGAGCTTTGGAACACTTACCTCAGCAAGGCAGAGGTGGGCATGAGGCCCAAGAGCCAAGAGGCCAAGAAACCAGGAAGCAAAAGCTGAAGAGACAAAGAATACAGGAAGCCGAGCTGCCTCAGTCCCAAAAGGTATGGCCATGACCTCAGGAGCTTCAAAGGATGGAGCCATGGCCTCTGGTGTTTCTAAGGGTGGAATTGCCACTCTGATGGGCTAGGAGAGTGGTGCACCCAAAGCCGAGGGAGCAGAGTTGCTCTCCCAGTGGGCCTGGAAGGTGGAGCTGAAGCCTAGGGCTGAGGGGCCTCTACTCAGAATCTGGAGAGTGTGGCCAATACCTAAAGTCTGGAGGGCAGGGCTATTGTGTAAATGGCCTCTGAGAACAGAGGATTATTTTCAAGCCTTGAGGGCTAATGTAATGTGTTCTGCCAACTTGCTTGGTACCTGTTATGCCTTCTTTCCCTCCAGTTTCTCCCATTTGTAATGGAAATGTCTAGCTTGTGCCTGTTCTGCCATTGTACTTTGGAAGCAGATAACTTGTACTTTAGATTTCACAGATGAAGAGAAATTTCTGGATTTTGGACTTAGAATTGAATTAAGACTTTTGCTTTGATGTGGTGGGGTAGATATGTTTTAGATGTGTCAAGGACATGAATTTTTGGTGGCCAAAGGGTGGAATGTCATGGCTTGAATTGTGTCCCCACAAAATATCTATCAACTTGGCTAGGTCATGATTCCCTTATATGATTGTATGATTGTCTACCATTTTATTTTCTGATGTGATTTCCCTGTGTGTGGTAAATCCTATCACTGTGGTGTAATAAGATGGATTAGTGGCAGTTATACTGATGAGATCTAAAAGATTAGATGGTGTGTTAAGCCAATCTCTTTGGAGATAAAAGAGAGAAGCAAGCAGAGAGACATGGGAACCTTATACCACCAAGAAGGCAGTGCCAGGAGCAGGGCACGTCCTTTGGACCTGAGGTTCCTGCGCTGAGATGCTCCCAGACCAAGGGAAGACTGATGACAAGGACCTTCCTCCAGAGCCAACAGAGAGAAAGCCTTCTCCTGGAGCTGATGCCCTGAATTTGGACTTGTAGCCTACTAAACAGTGAGAGAACAAGTTTCTCTTTGTTAAAGCCATCCATTTGTGGTATTTCTGTTATAGCAGCACTAGATGACTAAGACAGATGGGTTCTGAGTGGTTGCACTATGTAGGAAAGGTAGGGATTAAGTAAATTAATGAGACAGTTGGGTGGAATCCAATTATAGTAACTCAGTGATACTAATTTTGGTTATAATGCTTTATCTACATTTATGTTGTCACCCGCCCCTCTCAGCACCATGCCGTTTTCAATTTTTTTTTTTTTAATTAAGTATTATCATGTGACATGTTTCTGCAGGCAAGTAATATTATTTAGTTAACTTTTAAATTTTGAAAGAAGAGAACATAATGGTGAAGTAATACAGCAAAGAGCATGCTAGTATTCAGTGTCACTCAGTATGCTTTTTAAATTTCCACATAACAGAGCATTCAAATCCAGGTATGTTTTCTGGAATGTATACTGATAGAATTAGATAAGAATCACTTATCCTGGCCAGAAGTACAGTGTATAACATCTGCTGAATGCTTTTTGAGCCACTTGCCAGGAAATACAGACTTGTGCTTTTTCTATATCTAGTCCACTCATTTCGCTTTTATTGTAAAACTGAATGCTAGTGTGTCTATACTTTGACAAAACCCCCAGGTTGTAGTAGTGAGCACAAATTATCAAGTGGTATTAGAAAGCAATTTAGTTCTAACCAGGCTATGTAGCAAATTGGCAAGTCTACTACTAAAAAAAAAAAAATAAAACCTTTAAAAATAAGTACTTATATACTTGAAATAATGCCTGAGCTTCAATTTAATGGTTATACCTGATCAGCTATTGTTTCAAGGTTAAAAAGTATTTTTTGGTCCTGAGATATCTTTGAGTACAAATGGAACTCTATTCAGATAAAACGAATAGTTTTGGTATTCATTTATATATTTTCTTCTCAGTTGTGCATTGACTAGCTTTGTTAATTTTTAACTCTTCGTATTTTAACAATAGCTTTTTGTGAGCGAGCGTAAAAGCATTTCTAACTTTTAAAAGCACTGAAGTTAATGTATTGAGTGACTTTTAGTGGAACAACAATTCCCTAACGGGCTGGAGGTTGATGAAAACCAACAGGAAAAACAGCTGGTTCTTTGGAATGCTTTACGTCATGTTTACACTAAATTCATTAATGTTTGGTTTGCTTTCTTTTAAGTTAGACAAGAATCTAATTTGGTACAGATTGCCATTAATTGCTTATATGATAGTGAAACAGATGAACTTCTTTGAGGCAGTTCTCAAAGTTCTCTAGCCAAGCGGTCGCCGTCAAGTCTGTTCCGGTCCATGGCGGCTCCACGTGTGTTAGAGTCGAACTCGCTCCACAGAGTTTCCAGTGGCCGCTTTTTAAAAAGTAGATCACCCGGACTTTCTTCTGAGGTGCTTCTGGGCAGACTCAAATCTCCAACCTTTTTGTTAGCAACTGAGCACATTAACTGTTTGCGCCACTAAAACCCAAACCCATTGCCGTCGAGTTGATTCCGACTCATAGCAACCCTACAGGACAGAGTAGAACTGCCCCATAGGGTCTCCAGGGAGCACCTGGTGGATTTGAACGGAGCGTTTGCACCACTAGGAACTCTCAGGTAACTCTGTATCTCTTGATTACTAAAGTAGCTGAAATGGAAACAAATTGCAAGGGATAAAAAATTTTATTACACTTTGTAAAGCCTTTTGTATTTACTGACCTCTAATATGCAGTCAAATACTTTCTCTGGGTGTCTTGAATCTAGCTCAGACCTAGGTTCTCTTTTGGACTATTGTCTCAGGTTGAGTTTACCTAAATGCAGTCTCTGGGATGGAAGTTAGAGCACCGGAAGATTAATAGGGAGACCTCTTGGGATTGTGTTGTATAAGAACAGAAAGTCCCATTGGGCCATGGAATAAGTTCGCTAGTAATACAATTTCATTGACCCCAAAGGGGAGCCTGCACCTAGGATAGTCCCTCAGAGTTGTCCCAAGCTGGGGTGAGGTGGGCTAGACCTCTATTGTCCCCAGTCATTAGATGCAAGCTACTTTAGGAAGGCATGCGACCTTGGGCCAGATAGCTCTTTTCAGCCGGGCAATTCCCTAAGAAGGCTGACAGCTGAGGGCTGCCTGCCAGCTGTACTCCCAACAGATAGGAGAATAAGCCCTTCAGTTATGAATGGGAATCTGGATGATGTATCATAGCATCCACTACAGTTACATGTACTTATTCATTCAGCACATTTATTGAGCACCTACTACGTGCTGGATTTCCTTTCCAGGCACCAAGGGTAGAAAGTTAGGTAGGAGATGATACTTATTCTTAAATAATTCACAGTCTAGTGGAAAGATTGAATGTCCTTTCTTAGCCCCTACCATCTCCCTTGGGGATCCCCATTGCTACCTCCCACCCTATCTCCCTTATCATCCTGCCTAATGAAATCTTAAAAAAAATTTTTGTTTTTGTTTTTTTTTACAGCTCCTTTTGTAATGCAGTAAGTCCCAGGCTTATGGACAACTCATACTTGCCCTTTAAAATTATGTAAATTTGTCTTTACTTGATTGAACCAACCCCTACTTGCAACAAATTCTTCATTACAATCACTTTCACTTGCTGCATGCGCAGCTTTTAAATCACTGAAAAGCCTTTGAGCCTTTTCTTGCACTAAAGTAAGGTTAAATAAGACCATATGTACCTGTTCTGACTTACCTACAAATTCCTTAAGACACACTTAGGAACAGATCTCATTCTAACCCAGGTATTGCCTATACTAGTACAGCAGTGAGAAGGAGTGAGGAAAGAGAGTATTTGAACCAGTAGCCACTGTAGAAAAGCTTCCATGTTGCTGAACCATGCTTTCCCCATCTGGTTCCTGGCCCTTGCTCTGCTTTGGTCTTTCAGTTGCCCTTACGTATATATAGTCATGTACCACATGACATCCCTCTGGGCAACTTCCAACTGCATGTATATCTGTGGTCCCACAAGGTTATAATTGTTGTTACGTGCCATCGAGTTCGTTCCGACTCATAGCGACCCTATTACAACAGAACGAAACATTGCCTGGTCCTGCACCATCCTCACAATCGTTGCTATGTTTGAGCCCATTGTTGCAGCCACTGTGTCAGTTCATCTCACTGAGGGTCTTCCTCTTTTTTTGCTGACCCTCTACTTTACCAAGCATGATGTTCTTCTCCAGGGACTGGTCCTTCTTGATAACATGTCCAAAGAACATGAGACAAAGTCTCCCCATCCTTGCTTAGTTCTAAGGAGCATTCTGGCTGTACTTCTTCCAAGACAGATTTGGTCGTTCTTTTGGTAGTTCATGGTATATTCACTATTCTTTGCCATCACCATCATTCAAAGGCCTCAATTCTTTTTCAGTCTTCCTTATTCTTTGTCCAGCCTTTGCATGCATATGACATGATTGGAAATACCATGGCTTGGGTCAGGCCCACCTTAGTCCTGAAGATGACATCTTTGCTTTTTAATACTCCAAAGAGGTCTTTTGCAGCAGATTCGCCCAATGCAATATGTTGTTTAATTTCTTGACTGCTGCTTCCATGGGTGTTGATTGTGGAGCAAAGTAATATGAAATCCTTGACAATTTCAGTATTTTCTTTATTTATCATGATATTGCTTACTGGTCTAGATATGAGAATTTTGCTTTCTTTGTGTTAAGGTATAATCCCTACTGGGAACCCTGGTGATGCAGTGGTTAAGAGCTTGGCTACTAACCAAAAGGTCAGCAGTTCAAATCCACCAGTTGCTCCTTGGAAACCCCATGGGGCAGGTCTACTCTGTCCTATAAGGTCGCTATGAGTCGTAATTGATCGATGGCAATGGGTTTGGTTTTTGGTTTTGTAATCCATAAACAGGCTATAGTCTTTGATCTTCATCAGTAAGTGCTTCAACTCCTCTTCACTTTCAGCAAGCAATTTTGTGACATCAGCATAACGCAGGTTGTTAAAGAGTCTTCCTCCAGTCCTGATACCACATGCTTCTTCATGTAGTCCAGCTTCTTGGATTATTTGCACAGCATGCAGACTGAATAAGTACGGTGAAAGGATACAACCCTGATGCGCACCTTTCCTGACTCTAAACCACTCAGTGTCCCCATGTTCTGTCCGAACAGCTGCCTCTTGATCTATGCACAGGTTCCTCATGAGCACAATTAAGTGTTCTGGAATTCCCATTCTTCTCAATTTTATTCATAATTTGTTATGACCCACATAGTCGAATGCTTTTAGCGTAGTCAATAAGACACAGGTAAATATCTTTCTGATATTCTCTCCTTTTAGCCAAGATCCATCTGACATCAGCATTGCTATCCCTTGTTTCACATCCTGTTCTGAATTCGTTTTGCATTTCTGGCCGTTCCCTATTGATGTACTACTGCAACCATTTTTGAATGACCTTCGGCATAATTCTACTTGGATGTGATGTTAATGATATTATTCAATAATTTTCTGCATTCCTTTGGATCTCATTTTTGGAATGGGCATGAATATGGATCTCTTGCAGTCATTCAGGTAGCTGTCTTCCAAATTTCTTGGCATAGACATGTAGAATTCAGAAATCCTGATTGGAGAACAGGATATAGCAGACGTCGTAACACGATGTCTCCAATGCTACAGCTTCCCGAGTATAACGTGTGTATCTCATTTCTCTTGTGTACAGGCATTCCATGGGTTACAAATGATAACTGTTCCTCAGTCTGTCTTTTGAATTTGTAGGTAAATTGGAACAGGTACATACTGTTCTTATTTACCATCAGTCAAATGTTTGTCTTAGCATACAGTATACATTTTACCTTTTTATATAAAATACTTAAACACTTCCAAACTATGCAGTGTTTTCATGAACAACACAAAATAGTGCATTTATTATGAACCACTGTATGTATTTAACTCAAAATTTTAAATAATAGGCTTTATGGCAGTCCATTCTTAAGTACCTGTTATTGTAAGTTCAACATTCGTAACCTCGGGAAGGCCTGTAATACGGTGTTTGCACAACGTCCAAATCACATAATGTTCTATTTCACAGAACGTATTGTGGATGTTAAGTGACACATGACTGTACAATAAGAAAGGAAACTTCTCTTCATTCCCTAGTCACACCACAGTGCCTACCTACTTTTTAAATTACCCTTCAGGCAGCCTAAATTTCTTGCCTGTGCCTCCCAAGCCATTCCTATTCCCATTGTTGTCCTAGGGTATTATATGAACATGCTATTACAGAGTCGCTATGGGTCGGAATCGGCTTGATAGCAACGGGTTTTTATTATAGTTTGGAGTTGTGGGGTGAAGTGGGCATGTTCTAGTCCTACCTCCTGGTAGGTGAGATTTGAGGTATGGCTGGTGGAAGGAAGGACCTATGTTCTAGCTGCTGGGATTTTAGTAGGGGGAGATGTCTCCTAAGGATTGTCCCAAGCAGAAACCCTGAATCTGTTTATCAGCAGGTTGTTTTTCTAAATGGTGATGGCTATAAAGCACAAACAAGGTCTGACTACATCATTGATTCAACAAGCAGGCTATTTTGGGAATATATATATTCAGGATTATTATATAGTTTGGCTTCTTTTTTCCATAAGCAAGGTATAAACTGATTTTAGAAAGATTATAAAATTCAGGTAGAATTTTAAAAAGACAACATTCAGCTGTTGTAAAAAGCCATTTTTTACAATTATGATGCAATAACAGTCTTTTTGGTAGATATTACTAGGTATATGAGTTTGGGGCCCTGTGTCAAGTGGTGGGTGAGTGGTTGTTTAAAAGCAAACATGTATTGAGTCGCTAAGTGGGCCAGCCCCTTTTACTTAATGGACAATCAGCTGTTTACAAATGAAGAAAACAAGACATGTTGTTGTTGTTAGGTGCTGTCGAGTCAGTTCCGACTCATAGCGACCCTATGCACAACAGAACGAAACACCGCCCGGTCCTGCGCCATCCTTAGAATTGTTGTTACGCTTGAGCTCATTGTTGCAGCCACTGTGTCAGTCCACCTTGTTGAGGGTCTTCCTCTTTTCCGCTGACGCTGTACTCTGCCAAGCATGATGTCCTTCTCCAGGGACTGATCCCTCCTGACAACATGTCCAAAGCATGTAAGACACAGGCTTGCCATCCTTGCCTCTAAGGAGCATTCTGGTCGCACTTCTTCCAAGACAGATTTGTTCATTCTTTTGGCAGTCCATGGTATATTCAATATTCTTCGCCAGCACCACAATTCAAAGGCATCAGCTCTTCTTCTGTCTTCCTGATTCATTGTCCAGCATTCACATACATATGATGTGATTGAAAATACCATGGCTTGGGTCAGGCACACCTTAGCCTTCAGGGTGACATCTTTGCTCTTCAGCCCTTTGAAGAGGTCCTTTGCGGCAGATTTGCCCAATGAAATGCGTCTTTTGATTTCTTGACTGCTGCTTCCATGGCTGTTGATTGTGGATCCAAGGAAAATAAAATCCTTCACAACTTCAGTCTTTTCTCTGTTTATCGTGATGTTGCTCATTGGTCCAGTTGTGAGGATTTTTGTTTTCTTTGTGTTGAGGTGTAATCCATACTGAAGACTGTGGTCTTTGATCTTCATCAGTAAGTGCTTCAAGTCCTCTTCACTTTCAGCAAGCAAGGTTGTGTCATCTGCATAACGCAGGTTGTTGGGTCTTCCTCCAATCCTGATGCCCTGTTCTTCTTGATATAGTCCAGCTTCTCAGATTATTTGTTGAGCATACAGACTGAATAGGTAGGGTGAAAGAATACAACCCTGACGCACACCTTTCCTGACTTTAAACCAATCAGTATCCCCTTGTTCTATCCGAACAACTGCCTCTTGATCTATGTAAAGGTTCCTCATGAGCACAATTAAGTGTTCTGGAATTCCCATTCTTCACAGTGTTATCTGTAATTTATTACGATCCACACAGTCGAATGCCTTTGCATAGTCAATAAAACACAGGTAAACATCCTTCTGGTATTCTCTGCTTTCAGCCAGGATCCATCTGGCATCAGCAATGATATCTCTGGTTCCGCGTCCTCTTCTGAAACCAGCCTGAATTTCTGGCAGTTCCCTGTCGATATACTGCTGCAGCCGTTTTTGAACGATCTTCAGCAAAATATTGCTTGTGTGTGGTATTAATAATATTGTTCTATAATTTCCACATTCAGTTGGATCACCTCTCTTGGGAATAGACATAAATATGGATCTCTTCCAGTCAGTTGGCCAGGCAGCTGTCTTCCATATTTCTTGGCATAGATGAGTGAGCACCTCCAGCACTGCATCTGTTTGTTGAAACATCTCAGTTGATATTCCATCAATTCCTGAAGCCTTGTTTTTCACCAGTGCCTTCAGAGCAGCTTGGACTTCTTCCTTCAGTACCACCAGTTCCTGATCATATGCCACCTCTTGAAATGGTTGAATATCAACTAATTCTTTTTGGTATAATGACTCTGTGTATTCCTTCCATCTTCTTTTGATGCTTCCTGCGTCGTTTAATATTTTCCCCATGGAATCCTTCACTATTGCAACTTGAGGCTTGAATTTTTTTCTTCAGTTCTTTCAGCTTGAGAAACACCGAGCGTTTCTAATTATTTGCTCTCAATTACAAGTTAATCAGTGGAAGGGCAAGGATTTGTTCCAGTTTTCTTGACTTTCTAGGAGATGTTTTTAAACAGTGCTCAGACAAATTTGTGTACGTAGGCATGGTAAATTTCTTGATTGCAACCGCAGATTCCATCATTGCTTTGAGGGCTTTCTGGCTCATTCTAGAGATATTTCCTCCAGGCAGACAGCACTACAATACAGATGCACTACAGCTATATTCTATATTTTAACCTCCTTGAGTTTTAGGACCATTTATTATGTCGTTATGGCATCTGACACAAAATGTGGATGTTCCATACAGTGCCTGGGCTTGGCCCAGTTCTGTGGAGGCGTTCAAGGACTCAGCTCCTTCCATAAAAGTGGTGCTGCCATCTTCAGTGTGTGACTTGCAAGGCTTCTATGAAATGAAGAGAGAGCATGGAGGATCATGCAGGAAACTTTAGAAACCAGGCCTAGAAGTGCCTCTATTACTTTTACCCACATTATTTTAGCTAGAGTATTTTCTAATGGCCTCATCTAACTGCAGGAGACTGAGATATGGAGTTTAGCAGTGTTCCAAGGAAGGAGAGAAGCACACAGATACTAGTGGACCCTGGCCGTATCTGTCATATCTTACATTCATAATTGCTCTTTCTCGAATTTCTATGAGTTTCTCCCCTTTCCACCACTTTGACCTTGGTATTGTCCAAGATTCCATTCTTGTTTCATGTTTCTTAGTCTACCTATTTTTCTTGGACATCTTATATTCTTTCTAGTCTTAACTACCCTTGTATTCTGATGATTCAACTGTGTATCTCTAGCACTAGCTTCCAACTTATACATCCCTGTGCTTGTTAGACATACCCGTTTGGATCTTCACATTTCAGACTTAACATTTCTACTTTTCTTTTCTCATATCCCAACCTCCATCACTCATCCATAATCTGTTCCTCTTCCTTTATTTCCATTTTCAGTTTTTGATGTTACTATGTACCTAGCTCCTCAAGCCACAAATCTAGAAGTCCATATTTTCATTAGAGAAATAGTAAACTTTTTACTGCATTCATAATATAAGACAGTAAAGTTCTTTTGCTTTGCCATGTGGGTGACTGGACTCACTAGCTAAATAAACCAAACCAAACCCATTGCCATCGAGTTGATTCCAATTCATAGCGACCCTACAGGACAGAGCGGAACTGCCCCATAGGGTTTCCAGGGAGCAGTTGGTGGATTGGAACTGCCAGCCTTTTGGTTAGCAGCCGAACACTTAATATCTGTGCCGCCAGGGCACTAGCTAAATGATTGACTGTAAAACTCTATATCACAGATAACACTAATAGTTAAAACCATGAATATCAAGGGTCTGCCTTACTTTATTTTTGAAGTGTTCAGAAGGTGGAAGCAATAAAGAGAATTATAAGTATGGAAGCACCCACTGTCTCATACCAAATTCCCCTCTCTTTCGCCTCCCACATCTAGTCAATCACCAAGTTTCCCCAACGTTTATCAAATATTAAATGTTTCCTCACTCTGTCCCATCTTTTTCCTTTCAATTTCGACTGTCCTGTTTCAGACCCTCATCATCTCTTGGCTGGGCTGTACAATAACTTCACCTCCTCTCTTACCTCCTTCAAATCCATCCATCACTGTACTTAAGGTAGTTTATTAGGAATGCACATTGAACATATTCTCTTATTCACACCCTTTTCTACTTCCTTAGTGACTTGCCATTTCCCTCTTCTGACTCTATACATAGTCTTCCAAAATTGCATAATCTCTTACTTTTTCCTGTACACATTCTTATCCATTTTATACCTATGAGTCTTTGATCAGAGCCTTTGATCATGCTGTTTATATTCTGCCTGTAATCCTTTTCTTAGCCTTCTTTATCTGGTTATATTTTAGCAATATTTTCAGTGCTTGGCTAATGCATCCTCTCCTCATCTCTGGCCTTTCATTGACCCATAAATTCTTGCCTAATTATAAACTCCTCGAGAGCAAAGATCATGTTTTATTCACTCTGCATCTTAGTGTTTAGTGCCATGGCTTGCAAATAACAAGTACGTCCCTTTGCTTGTCCCCTTGTCCCCCAGAAAAACAAACAAGAACTGAACTTTTAAAGATATTTTATTGCTCTGTTTGGATTATGAGAGTAAAGGTGCTATTTTAACCACAATCACATTTTTTTTTTAGTGAAGAAAAGTAAACCAGTGTTTATCTTTGACTGCTTATTTTTTCCTAAAACTATGCTAGAATGAAGGGTTGCAAGTTAAGAAAAACTGTATTTTCTCAAATCCTGGGGTTTGTGGAAAAGTTGGATAACTTGAGAGTAGTGTCAGCACACATAATTATTGCAGAGCATACAGCATCTGCTTTATTAGAAAGCTTTTAAAATCCCCTCAAATACTTACTAGTTTAATATTTTCAGTGATTGGAGATGAAATGGGTGAAAAAAAAATATACAAAACTGTACTCTAGTAATGCCCATTTGATTGATTGGTGTACTTTTAAATATTTTACTTCATTCTACGAACTATTTGAGGCCAAGAGATCCATTTTGTATATTTTAATGACTTTGGAATATTTTTGCTTCAGTTAGGAATTTTCTAAATATTTTGATATGAGTTGAAAATATATCTTTTGTTTACTGCTTTAAAAAAACCTGTAGCATTGACAAAAATATTTGCAAATATTATTTTTATTATGTTTATAAATATTCTTTATTTCCGTAATTTTGTTGTTGTTTTGTTCCATTATGCTTTTAATCTACAGCAGAACTGTAACACTCAAGAGGGATGTGGTCTAAGACTCTTTATAGGTACTGCTACAATATAAACTAGTCCTTATTTTTTAATGGATCTAAAAGTTCTATTTTCTAAGTCTAAGAATCATCGCTTTCTTGAGGCATCTTTACTTTCATAATTGGAACTAATGATTAGCTTTTTGAGAAAGGGTCTGTTTTCATAGAAAGAATTTTTTTTTTTACTGAATTCATTGAAGACTAGTATAAGACAAAGCTCTTTTTTCTTGCTTTGTAAATGGTAGGACTCACTTGCTAAATGATTATAAAATTGTATATCATAGATCTGCATTAATAGTTAAAA
This sequence comes from Elephas maximus indicus, assembly GCF_024166365.1. Lineage (NCBI taxonomy): Eukaryota > Metazoa > Chordata > Mammalia > Proboscidea > Elephantidae > Elephas > Elephas maximus. Next base: position 46,769,753 of record NC_064826.1, on the reverse strand, counting down.
TTATGAATACCAGTGGTCTGCTTCATCTTATTTTTGAAGTGTTCAGGAGGTGGAAGCAGTAAAGAGAATTATGGGTATGGAATACCCATTGTCTCACGCTAGGTTAATCCTCCTAAAGCATGGCTTTCTTATGTTATTAAAAAAAAAAAAAAATTGAAATTCCTTAATGACTCCCTCAGAAGGACAGGATAAAATCAATAGGCTAGCATTCCATGATTCTTCCACAGATTGTTCTTAACCTACTTTTTCAGATTTTTTCAATTGATCTTTCAAAAAATAATAATGTTTACTATGTACTCAGCACTGTGCTACGCTCTCCAAAACCCATTGCCGTCAAGTCGATTCCGACTCATAGCGAACTATAGGACAGAGTAGAACTGCCGCCCCATAGGGTTTCCAAGGAGCAGCTGGTGGATTCAAACTGCTGACCTTTTGATTAGCAGCCAGGCTTTTAACTGCTGTGCCATCTGGGCTCCAAGCTCTCCAAATAAGGTGCTAAATAAGAAAGACATTATCCCTGTCCTCATGGACTTGTCTAATTGCTCCAGCCTAACTGTCCTGTGATACGCATGTGTAGTTCTACCTTCTTACGTCTGCTTATATAATTCTTTTTCCCAGAAAATCCTTCCTTCTCAACATAGTCAAATGTTCCTGTGTTTCAAATCTCAGCTCAGATGATTTGTCCTATGTGACTACCCTCCCTAATCATGTCAGGTTGCTATGATCTCTTTCTTCTCAATGGCTATGGCAATGTAATTCATGCTGTTCATTTGTGATGTTTTTTAATAATATTAATATATATTAATTTTTAACTTTTCACATGTATATCTCCCCAGATATAAGGTTTTGTATCGCCAAGTTTACCTCCGGCCCATCAATGATTCATGTCCCTCCCACATACAAAATGGACTTAATCCCTTGCAAGGTCCCCAAAAGTCTCATCCTATTATGTATCAGCTGAAACTCCAGAGTCTTTGTATCTAAATCAATTCTGGGTATAGATAAGGCTCCTGAGGTGTAATTCCTTAAGTATAGCTCTTTGTGTACAGTTCCTCTGTATCTGAAGACCTCTGAAGTAAAAAGACAAGTTATCTCCCCCATCCCACACCCAACATAAAATGGTCAGACAGGCGTAGGATAACTACTATAGGCGTTCCTGTTCAAAAGGGGGAAGTGAGAGACACCAAGGAGTCACTGGTTCATAATTGATTTTGAAATTCAGGTGGGAAAATGTGGGAGGTCCCTTAATTAAGTCTTAGGGCCTAGGGATTCTTCATGGGTTGAGGCTTTGTCCTCTGAGCTTTTGGTCCCACCTCCTGAGGCAGCCATCTATTTTCTTGAAATGTAGCCTGTATTTGCAGGTGAGGAGTTCTCTTAGTCTCTGTCCTGCCAGTAGAATTTTGGCCTCTTTTTGCTTTGTACTGTCCTTGGCCCTTTCAGTTGAAGTAGCAGTGTTTTTGCTGAATTCTCTCAAAAACTTGTGGGCCTCCTGTGAATCTCATTACAGTGCATTCCAGTAGACAAAACCATATCCATAAATCTCTTCAAAATATAGCTCCTGCAGAGATGTCAAAGTACAATGTCTCCAAGTGGCTAAGAGCTTGGCTGCTAACCAAAAGGTTAGCAGTTTGAATCCACCAGCTGCTCCTTGGAAACTCTTTGGGGTAGTTCTGCTCTGTCCTGTAGGGTCACTATGAGTCAGAATTGACTCGATGGCAGTGGGTTTAATGCTTGAGAAGATTGGTGAGATATACCCTTAATTTTTTTTAAGGACTTTTTATGTAACTGATTAAGACTGCGAGGTATCACCATTGATCTTTTGGGGGCCTTACAAAAGGTTTTACAGTCACCCCTTCATTTTTAGGCCATGTTCTCCTGGAGGTGCCCTGGGTTCAAGCTTTGTTGGGAAGCTATTTCTTAATTTTAGCATCTGTTACCATCTGGAGAAGGTGAGACTTTTCAAAGCCATGAAGTCCTGGTTCCTTTTTAACAGTCCTTCCTTTAGCTTTAGCTTATTTCTCTCCTCTTTCTGTAAAGTAACAAGAAAAAAAATCAGGCAGCACCTCAACACTTTGACTTTGCTTGAACGTCTTCTTAGCTAAATCACTCAATTCATTTGGCACATTTTCTACTTTCCATGTTCGTGAAGGCAGTAGTGTTGCTAAGTTGCTGCCACTGCCTATCAAGAATATCCCATCCTCTCAGCTTTCAAAACATTTTCCTCACTTCCTTTTGAGCCCTCGTGGGCAGTGTTTTTGAGGATTTCTGTGAACAGTTTGTTCAAGATAATTTAGGTGTTCTCAAAGTGCTACTCAAAAAAATCCTTTCAACCTTTGCCAATTGCCCAGTTCCAAAGCCACTTCCACATTTTTTAAATGTATTTATTATGGCAGCATCCCACTTCCAGGAATCAACATCTGTACTACTTACCCACTTCTGTGTAACAAACCAAAAAACCTGTTGCCAATGGGTCGATTCCTACTCATAGCAACCAACCCTATAGAACAGAGTAGAACTGCTCCATAGAGTTGCTGTGTAACAAATTACCTCAGAACTTGATGACTGAAACATCCAACTTGTCTCAGTTTGTGTGGGTCAGGAATTTGAGTGTGGCTTAACTGGGTCCTCTGCCTCAAGTTTTCTTACAAGGTGTCAGCCAGGGCTGTGGACTTATTCGAAGGTTTGGCTTGGGAAGAACCTGTCTCCCAACTCACTCATGTGGTTGTTGCAGGATTCAGTTCTCACTGGCTATTGGTCAGAGGCCTCTTTCATTTCCTTGCCAAGTGGACCTCTCCATAGCTCAGTTGACAGCATGGCAGCTGGCTTCCATTACAACAAGAGAAAGCTAGCAAGACAGAGGCCAGCATCTTTTTGTAACCTAATTTCAGAAGTGGCATCCCATCACTTTTGCCCCATTTTCTTCATTAAAAGCAAGTCATTAGGTCCATCGCACATGTAAGCAGAGATTATATAGGGTATGAATATCAGGATGTGGGCATTGTTAGAAGCCATCTTTGAAGCTGTATAATCTTTGGTCACTATTTGCATATGATGGTGAATCTATGCATTTACTATGTTTGAAAATTGTAAGAGTGTACAGAACATAATGAATGAATTAAAATTTACATAACATTTAACAAGATCTTCATGTCCTTCTAATATACTGAGATTTGAAGGAAATTTTATGAGCTTAACTTACACACATAAGCCAGATTTTTATTCCTACATAAATATACCACTTGTTCATGTAAGAAATATAATGGAATGTAAGATCTTTAGAGGGATTTGTACAGTTGAAGCACATCTGACTGAAATGAATCAACTGCCTTTTGTTTTTTTCCAGGTATGGATACATGTCAGTGTTCATGAGATGCAATGAAATTAAATAAATAAATTCATTTATAAAAAAATACTTTAGATTAATTCTGAGATAAGAGTTATTCATTTACTTTTCAGTGTATTTTTGGAGTTATGACAGAAGAGATAATATTATTGCTTCTAGTTTTGGTGGAGTAAATATGAGTAGTATTATCTTATGGCTCCAGAAGTAATCATACATACAAAAACACACATGAAGAAAAACCCTACTATCTTTTGGTATTGGAGGAAGGGGGCTGTGAAGAATGGTTGTGGTAGCTGATACCTGTCCTAGAAAGTATGTTTATATCAGAAGATGGAAACCTTTGAAGCTTTTTTTCTTTGTTAGTCATACTTCAGTGTATTCATTATCCCTGCTATCCAAAATCACTTTAAGTCTTGGTACAGAGATCACCTTAATCTGACAGACATGACATAGTGGCCTGAAAAATAACAGTAATTATTTTTTCCATAGAATATTTTAGTGTTACATGGTTCAAAACCTGTGGTGTGATAAATTCATTGATGTTTAGGTTGAAAACTCATAGTGAGTACATTTGAATAATTTTTTTCATTTCTGGCATTATAGAAGTATTATTTTCTCCATGTTTCTCAGGAAGTATGGTGGTTTGTTTTGCAGTTATTCTAGAAAAACTTAAGGTTTGGGAGTGGAGGAAGGGGGTTTGCATAGATGCTCAAAGCTAGTTATTTTAGTTAGTTATTGCAACTAAATCTCTGACCAGATTTATGATATTAGCAAAATTGCCAACATATAATTGTTAAATGGTACCCAACCATGTTTTAGGATACCATATAAAATTGTTTCTTTTTAGATTAGTCTTAATGTATATAATTCTCTTTTCCTTTTCTCATTTACAGGCAATATCACATTACAAAGCAAGATGGGTAACATAAGGATAGGTATGTTGGTAAGATGTTTATTGTGAAATGTTGCCTGCTTTTTAAAATAGTAGTTGTGATGCTTTATTTACTTACTTACTTTTATTGTGCTTTAAGTGCAAGTTTACAAATGAAGTCACTCTCTCATAGAAAAATTTATGTACAAGTTGCTATATACTCCTAGTTGCTCTACCCCTAGTGAGACAGCACACTCCTTCTCTCCACCCTGTATTCACCATGTCCATTCAGCCAACTTCTGTCCCCCTCTGCCTTCTCATCTCCTCCCTCCAGACAGGAGCTTCCCACATAGTCTCATGTATCTACTTGAGCCAAGAAGCTCACTCCTCACCAGTACCATTTTCTATCTTATAGTCCAGTCCAGTCCCTGTCCAAAGAGTTGGCTTTGGGAATGGTTCCAATCTTGGGTTAACAGAAGGTCTCGGGAAGACCATGACCTCTGGGGTCCTTCTAGTCTCAGTCAGACCATTAGGTCTGGGCTTTTTATGACAATTTGAGGTCTGCATCCCACTGCTCTCCTGCTCCATCAGGGATTCTCTGTTGTGTTGCCTGTCAGGGCAGTCATCGGTTATAGCCAGGCACCATCTAGTTCTTCTGGTCTCAGGCTGATGTAGTCTCAGATTTATGTGGCCCTTTCTGTCTCTTGGGCTCCGTAATTACCTTGTGTCTTTGGTGTTCTTTATTCTCCTTTGCTCCAGGTGGGTTGAGACCAATTGATGCATCGTCAATGGCCGCTTGCTAGCATTTAAGACCCCAGAGGCCACTCACCAAAGTGGGATACAGGATGTTTTCTTAATAGATTTTATTATCGTGATGCTTTATTAAAGTATGTAAAGTCTACAGTTTAGCTGATGAACCTGATAGGATCCTGATGTGAAGTCAGTTGTAGGCAGACCCAGTATACAAATGTATGAAATTATTCCTAGAAATTTATCGATTCACCATCCCAAGGTATTATATAATTATAGGTTTAGTGTCAGTCAGAATGGAGTTAGAATTCTGATTTCACCACTCTCTATACCTAGGCAAATTACCTAACTTCTCTGTGTCTCAGTTTTTATGTCTGCAAAAATGGAAATGATAGTAAGTACCTACCTGATAACAGTTGTTATAAGGATTAATTATGTATAAGCACTGTAGCATGATGTCTGCCGTATAGTAAAAATTCAGTAAGTAGTAGCTATTTTTTGTTGTTGTTGTTGTTTTGATCCTGGGCCAGAGCTAATCACTACATGCGATGCTGTACCTGTGGGAGAAGAAGTTCAGGTTTCCAACTGGAGATACCTGGCACATATATCTCCCTCTGCTCTACCCCAACTAGTACCTGTCTGCCTACCAGAATGAAAAGGCACATTCTCAGCTCTGACAATGGTAGTTGTTTTTTAGGCCTTGTGAGATGGTGTATTGGGGATGGGAAAATGGAATCTTTGTGGGAAGCTATGACATATTGCTAATGTGAACGCCCAGGGCCTGCTGGTTTTGTCATTTTTTGAGATTTTAGATTTTGCCCTTTCTTTATGCTTCTTGATGTAGTGAATATGTCCAACAGTGCTTTTCACTCTCACTTCAGAGTTTTCTGGCCTGAAGTACACATCATTTTTAAGTCTTCTACAGAATTTTTTTTACAGATTGTAGTTTGTATGCTGAATGGGAGATAAATAGAAAGCAAGTGCTTCCTAAGTGATAATGGTAAATCATTTTAACTGAGATGTGACCAAAGGATTTATCTGTATTCCAGTGGAAAATCAAGATTTACTGTTGATTTTTCAGGCCGTTTCATCAGAGGAACCATCTGGGGTTAGTAAGGAAAGTTTCTGGAGTGAACAAAAAAGTAAGAGGTGAGAAGCTGAGCTAGTTGGGGTAGAATTTGTAGCAGTAAGGGAAGGGGAGGACAGTATTTCAAATTGGGAGGCACAGAGTGTCAATTCCCACTAGCAGGCCCTTTAGGCAGATGTGTATTTTGATGAACTCTAATTTACCAGTTGTTTTTTTTTTAAGTTTACAGAAGTTTATAAAATCAATACATCCAGGAAGCATCACCTAATAGAATGCTCAACCTACAGAACAGTGATTCTCCAACTCAGGTGGGCTGAGCTTCATGCATTTCAAAAGGGACTGAGCTTGACATTAAATACATTAGAACTGAAATAACATACTACCTACCCAGTCCAGAGCCATAAAAAGTCACTGGTATACGTTAAACTGATAATAACTAAAGAGCTAAGGCACAGGACCAGGCAAGATGGCTTTGGGGCTTATAGTACAGTCCAGCCCAGAGTGGGAGAGAAATGACTTCTTCCCACTGCCCTGGCACCTTCAGACTTGGTGTCTTTTTTTTTTTTTTTTAATTAATTTTTATTAAGCTTCAAGTGAACATTTACCATTCCAATCAGTCTGTCACATGTAGGTTTACATACATCTTACTCCCTTCTCCCACTTGCTCTCCCCCTATTGAGTCAGCCCTTTCAGTCTCTCGTTTCGTGCCAATTTTGCCATCTTCCCTCTCTCTCTATCTTCCCATCCCCCCTCCAGTCAAGAGTTGCCAACACACTCTCCAGTGTCCACCTGATTTAATTAGCTCACTCTTCATCAGCATCTCTCTCCCCACCACTGACCAGTCCTTCTCATGCCTGATGAGTTGTCTTCGGGGATGGTTCCTGTCCTGTGCCATCAGAAGTTCTGGGGAGCATTGTCTCTGGGATTCCTCTAGTCGCAGTCATACCATTAGGTATGGTCTTTTCATGAGAATTTGGGGTCTGTATCCCATTGGTCTCCTGCTCCCTCAGGAGTTGTCTGTTGTGCTCCCTGTCAGGGCAGACATCGATTGTGGCCGGGCACCAACTAGTTCTTCTGGTCTCAGGATAATGTAGGTCTCTGGTTCATGTGGCCCTTTCTGTCTCCTGGGTTCTTAGTTGTCGTGTGACCTTGGTGTTCTTCCTTTGCCTTTGCTCCAGGTGGGTTGAGGCCAATTGATGTTTCTTAGATGGCCGCTTGTTGGCATTTAGGACCCCAGGCGCCACAATTCAAAGTGGGATGCAGAATGTTTTCATAATAGAATTATTTTGCCCATTGACTTAGAAGTCCCCTCAAACCAAGTTCCCCAGACCCCAACCCCTGCTCCGCTGACCTTTGAAGCTTTCATTTTATCCCGGAAACCTCTTTGCTTTTAGTCCAGTCCAATTAGGCTGACCTTCCTTGTATTGAGTGTTGTCTTTCCCTTCACCCAAAGCAGTTCTTATCTACTGATTGATCAATAAAAAGCCCTCTCCCTCCCTCCCCCCTTTGTAACCACAAAAGTATGTGTTCTTCTCCGTTTTTTCTATTTCTCAAGATCTTATAATAGTGGTCTTATACAATATTTGTCCTTTTGCCTCTGACTCATTTCGCTCAGCATAATGTCTTCCAGAATCCTCCATGTTATGAAATGTTTCAGAGATTCGTCACTGTTCTTTATCGATGCGTAGTATTCCATTGTGTGAATATACCACAATTTATTTACGCATTCATCCGTTGACGGACATCTTGGTTGCTTCCAGCTTTTTGCTATTGTAAACAGAGCTGCAATAAACATGAGTGTGCATATATCTGTGTGAAGGCTCTTGTATCTCTAGGGTATATTCCGAGGAGTGGGATTTCTGGGTTGTATGGTAGTTCTATTTCTAACTGTTTAAGATAACGCCAGATGGATTTCCAAAGTGGTTGTACCATTTTACAATCCCACCAGCAGTGTATGAGAGTTCCAATCTCTCCGCAGCCTCTCCAACATTTATTATTTTGTGTTTTTTGGATTAATGCCAGTCTAGTTGGTGTGAGATGGAATCTCATCGTAGTTTTAATTTGCATTTCTCTAATGGCTAATGATCGGGAGCATTTTCTCATGTATCTGTTGGCTGCCTGAATATCTTCCTTAGTGAAATGTGTGTTCATATCCTTTGCCCACTTCTTGATTGGGTTGTTTGTCTTTTTGTGGTTGAGTTTTGACAGAATCATGTAGATTTTAGAGATCAGGCACTGGTCTGAGATGTCATAGCTGAATATTCTTTCCCAGTCTGTAGCTGGTCTTTTTACTCTTTCGGTGAAGTCTTTAGATGAGCATAGGTGTTTGATTTTTAGGAGCTCCCAGTTATCTGGTTTCTCTTCATCATTTTTGGTAATGTTTTGTATTCTGTTTATGCCCTGTATTAGGGCTCCTAGGGTTGTCCCTATTTTTTCTTCCATGATCTTTATCGTTTTAGTCTTTATGTTTAGGTCTTCGATCCACTTGGAGTTAGTTTTTGTGCACGGTGTGAGGTATGGGTCCTGTTTCATTCTTTTGCAAATGGATATCCAGTTATGCCAGCACCATTTGTTAAAAAGACTATCATTTCCCCAATTGACTGACACTGGTCCTTTGTCAAATATCAGCTGCTCATACATGGATGGATTTATATCTGGGTTCTCAATTCTGTTCCATTGGTCTATGTGCCTGTTGTTGTACCAGTACCAGGCTGTTTTGAGTACTGTAGCTGTATAATAGGTTCTGAAATCAGGTAGAGTGAGGCCTCCCACTTTCTTCTTCTTTTTCAGTAATGCTTTGCTTATCCGGGGGTTCTTTCCCTTCCATATGAAATTAGTGATTTGTTTCTCTATCCCCTTAAAATATGACATTGGTATTTGGATTGGAAGTGCGTTATATGTATAGATGGCTTTTGGTAGAATAGACATTTTTACTATGTTAAGTCTTCCTATCCATGAGCAGGGTATGTTTTTCCACTTAAGTATGTCCTTTTGAATTTCTTGTAGCAGAGTTTTATAGTTTTCTTTGTATAGGTCTTTTACATCCTTGGTAAGATTTATTCCTAAGTATTTTATCTTCTTGGGGGCTACTGTGAATGGTATTGATTTGGTGATTTCCTCTTCGGTGTTCTTTTTGTTGATGTAGAGGAATCCAAGTGATTTTTGTATGTTTATTTTATAACCTGAGACTCTTCCAAACTTTTCTATTAGTTTCAGTAGTTTTCTGGAGGATTCCTTAGGGTTTTCCATGTATACGATCATGTCATCTGCAAATAGTGATAGCTTTACTTCATCCTTACCGATCTGGATACCCTTTATTTCTTTGTCTAGCCTAATTGCCCTGGCTAGGACTTCAAGTACGATGTTGCATAAGAGTGGTGATAAAGGGCATCCTTGTCTGGTTCCCGTTCTTAGGGGAAATGCTTTCAGGTTCTCTCCATTTAGAGTGATATTGGCTGTTGGCTTTGCATAGATGCCCTTTATTATGTTGAGGAATTTTCCTTCAATTCCTATTTTGGTAAGAGTTTTTATCATAAATGGGTGTTGAACTTTGTCAAATGCCTTTTCTGCATCTATTGATAAGATCATGTGGTTTTTATCTTTTGTTTTATTTATGTGATGGATTACATTAATGGTTCTTCTGATATTAAACCAGCCTTGCATACCTGGTATAAATCCCACTTGATCAGGGTGAGTTATTTTTTTGATGTGTTGTTGGATTCTATTGGCTAGAATTTTGTTGAGGATTTTTGCATCTATGTTCATGAGAGATATAGGTCTAAAATTTTCTTTTTTTGTAATCAGGGAGATGGTAGCTTCATAGAATGAGTTGGGTAGTATTCCGTCTTTTTCTATGCTTTGAAATACCTTCAGTAGTAATGGTGTTAAGTCTTCCCTGAAGGTTTGGTAGAACTCTGCAGTGAAGCCGTCTGGGCCAGGACTTTATTTGTTGGAAGGTTTTTGATTACCGTTTCAATCTCTTTTTTTGTTATGGGTCTATTTAGTTGTTCTACTTCTGAATGTGTTAGTTTAGGTAGGTAGTATTTTTCCAAGAATTTATCCATTTCTTCTAGGTTTTCAAATTTGTTAGAGTACAATTTTACGTAGTAATCTGAAATGATTCTTTTAATTTCATTTGGCTCTGTTGTGATGTGGTCCTTCTCGTTTCTTATTCGGGTTATTTGTTTCCTTTCCTGTTTTTCTTTAGTCAGTCTAGCCAATGGTTTATCAATTTTGTTAATTTTTTCAAAGAACCAGCTTTTGGCTTCGTTAATTCTTTCAATTGTTTTTCTGTTCTCCAATTCATTTAGTTCAGCTCTAATTTTTATTATTTGTTTTCTTCTGGTGCCTGATGGGTTCTTTTGTTGCTCACTTTCTATTTGTTCAAGTTGTAGGGACAGTTCTCTGATTTTGGCTCTTTCTTCTTTTTGTATGTGTGCATTTATCGATATAAATTGGCCTCTGAGCACTGCTTTTGCTGTGCCCCAGAGGTTTTGATAGGAAGTATTTTCATTCTCGTTGCTTTCTAAGAATTTCCTTATTCCCTCCTTGATGTCTTCTATAACCCAGTCTTTTTTCAGGAGGGTATTGTTCATTTTCCAAGTATTTGATTTCTTTTCCCTAGTTTTTCTGTTATTGATTTCTAGTTTCATTGCCTTGTGGTCTGAGAAGATGCTTTGTAATATTTTGATGTTTTGGATTCTGCAAAGATTTGTTTTATGACCTAATATGTGGTCTATTCTAGAGAATGTTCCATGTGCACTAGAAAAAAAAGTATATTTTGCAGCAGTTGGGTGGAGAGTTCTGCATAAGTCAATGAGGTCAAGTTGGTTGATTGTTGTAAAAGTAGGTCTTCCGTGTCTCTATTGAGCTTCTTACTGGATGTCCTGTCCTTCTCCGAAAGTGGTGTGTTGAAGTCTCCTACTATAAATGTGGAGGTGTCTATCTCACTTTTCAATTCTGTTAAAATTTGATTTATGTATCTTGCAGCCCTGTCATTGGGTGCATAAATATTTAATATGGTTATGTCTTCCTGATCAATTGTCCCTTTTATCATTATATAGTGTCCTTCTTTATCCTTTGTGGCGGATTTAAGTCTAAAGTCTATTTTGTCAGAAATTAATATTGCTGCTCCTCTTCTTTTTTGCTTATTGTTTGCTTGATATATTTTTTTCCATCCTTTGAGTTTTAGTTTGTTTGTGTCTCTAAGGCTAAGGTGTGTCTCTTGTAGGCAGCGTATAGATGGCTCGTGTTTCTTTATCCCGTGCGTGACTCTCTGTCTCTTTATTGGTGCATTTAGTCCATTTACATTCAGCGTAATCATAGATAAATAAGTGTTTAGTGCTGTCATTTTGATGCCTTTTTATGTGTGTTGTTGGCCATTTCATTTTTCCACATGCTTTTTTGTGCTGAGACGTTTTTCTTAGTAGATTGTGAGATCCTCATTTTCATAATGGTTAACTTTATGTTTGTTGAGTCGTTACGTTTTTCTTGGCTTTTTTCTTGAGTTATGGAATTGATATTCCTTTTTGTGGTTACCTTGTTATTTACCCCTATTTTTCTAAGTAAACACCTAACTTGTATCGTTCTATATCGCCTTGTATCACTGTCCATCTGGCAGTTCAATGCCTCCTATATTTAGTCCCTCTTTTTGATTATTGTGATCGTTTATGTATTGATTTCCATGATTTCCTGTTATGTGTTTTATTTTGTTTATTTATTTTTTAGAATTAATCTTAATTTGTTTGTTTTTGTGCTTTCCCTATTTGAGTTGCATTGATATCAGGACGTTCTGTTTTGTGACCTTGTATTGTGCTGGTACCTGATACTATTGGTCATCAGGCCAAACAATCTCCTTAAGCATTTCTTGCAGTCTTGGTTTAGTTTTTGCAAATTCTCTAAACTTGTGTTTATCTGTAAATATCTTAATTTCTCCTTCATATTTCAGAGAGAGTTTTGCTGGATATATGATCCTTGGTTGGCAGTTTTTCTCCTTCAGTGCTCTGTATACGTCGTCCCATTCCCTTCTTGCCTGCATGGTTTCTGCTGAGTAGTCTGAACTTATTCTTATTGATTCTCCCTTGAAGGAAACCTTTCTTTTCTCCCTGGCTGCTTTTAAAATTTTCTGTTTGTCTTTGGTTTTGGCAAGTTTGATGATAATATGTCTTGGTGTTTTTCTTTTTGGATCAATCTTAAATGGGGTTCGATGAGCATCTTGGATAGATATCCTTTCGTCTTTCATGATGTCAGGGAAGTTTTGTGTCAGAAGTTCTTCAACTATTTTCTCTGTGTTTTCTGTCCCCCCTCCCTGTTCTGGGACTCCAGTCACTTGCAAGTTATCCTTCTTGGTAGAGTCCCACGTGATTCTTAGGGTTTCTTCATTTTTTTTAATTCTCTTATCTGATTTTTTTTCAGCTATGTTGGTGTTGATTCCCTGGTCCTCCAGAAGTCCCAGTCTACATTCTAATTGCTCGAGTCTGCTCCTCTGACTTTCTATTGCGTTGTCTAATTCTGTAATTTTATTGTTAATCTTTTGGATTTCTACATGCTGTCTCTCTATGGATTCTTGCAACTTATTAATTTTTCCACTATGTTCTTGAATAACCTTTTTGAGTTCTTCAACAGTTTTATCAGTGTGTTCCTTGGCTTTTTCTGCAGTTATCCTAATTTCATTTGTGATATCTTGAAGCATTCTGTAAATTAGTTTTTTATATTCTGTATCTGATAATTCCAGGATTGTATCTTCATTTGGGAAAGATTTTGATTCTTTTGTTTGGGGGGTTGGAGAAGCTGTCATGGGCTGTTTCTTTATGTGGTTTGATATGGACTGCTGTCTCCGAGCCATCACTGGGAAACTAGATTTTCCAGGTAATCAGCTAAAAAAAAAAGTAGTCAGATCCCTATCTGAATTCTCCCTCTGGCTCAGGGTATTCAGATGTTAATGGAGCCGCCTGGGGAGGGTGGGGGAGGGATCAGAGAGCTAGGATTTTAGCACCACAGAATATAGAGCTGATCCTCGCGTTCACTCTCCGCCCTCGTCCGCCAAAATCCCAGCGGGACGGCTCCCCGGCTGGGACGCTACTCTCCCCGCTCCGAGACCAGTAACTTCCTCCCGGGGACTTCTCCCTCCGGTGCGCCCCACCGCTCGCGCGAACTGTTTGGATGTCACCCGCACAACCAGGTGGGCCCGCCCCCAGGGTCTATTCAGGGGAATATAATTGGACCCCGTGCTCACGCCCCACCCGCGCATGCCCAAATCCCAGCGGGACAGCTCCCCGGCGGGGACGCTGCTTTCCCCGCTCTGAGACCAGTCACTTCCTCCCAGGGACTTCTCCCTCTGGTGCGCCGCACCACTCGCGCGAACTGGGTGGACGTCACCCGCACGACCAGGTGGGCCCGCCCATTGGGTCAATTCAGGGGAATATAACTGATCCCCACTCTCACACCCCGCCCGCTTTCGCCAAAATCCCAGCGGGACGGCTTCCCGGCTGGGACGCTGCTCTCCCCGCTCCAAGACCAGTCACTTCCTTCCGGGGACTTCTCCCTCCGGCGCGCCGTGTCTCACGCGCGAACTGGGTGGGCGTCCCCCGCACGAACATGTGGGCCCCGCCCCGGGGTCGCTTTAGGGAAATATAGCTGATCCCCGCGCTCGTGCCACGCCCACTTCCCGCCAAACTCTTGGCGGGACGGCTCCCCAGCTGGGACGCTGCTCTCCCCGCTCCAAGATCAGTCACTGCCTCCCGGGTGCTTCTCCCTCCGGCTGTGGCCCTACACCGCCCGCGCCAACCAGCTAGACTCCCTCCCGGGATGAGTTCGGGGTGTAGGGCTGGGCCCCTTGTCTGTGCCGTCTGCCCCCCTGGGCTCTGCCCCAGATCGGGCTCCGAAGGTCACCTGCCTGGTACGCTGGCTCCTAGTTCTGAAAACGGTCGCTGTCTGCCCGTATTTGTTCATTTTCCATCTCTAAGTCTGTGTTTGTTGTTCAGAGTTCGTAGATTGTTATGTATGTGATCAATTCACTTGTTTTTACACGTCTTTGTTGCAAGAGGGATCCGCGGTAGTGTCCACCTAGTCCGCCATCTTGGCCCCGCCCCCACCAGTTTTTAAAAAAATAATTTTTATTGTGCTTTAAGTGAAAGTTTACCAATCAAGTCAGTCTCTCACATATAAACTTATATACACCTTATTACATACTCCCACTTACTCTCCCCCTAATAAGTCAGCCAGCTCCCTCCTTCCAGTCTCTTCTTTTGTGACTGTTTTGCCAGTTTCTAACCCCCTCTACCCTCCCATCTCCCCTCTAGACAGGAGATGCCAACATAGTCTCAAGTGTCCACCTGATACAAGTAGCTCACTCCTCATCAGCATCTCTCTCCAGCCCATTGTCCAGTCCAATCCATGTCTCCTGAGTTGTCTTCAGGAATGGTTCCTGTCCTGGGCCAACAGGTTTGGGGACCATGACCGCCAGAATTCTTCTAGTCTTAGTCAGACCATTAAGTCTGGTCTTTTTATGAGAATTTGGGGTCTGCATCCCACTGTTCTGCTCCCTCAGGGGTTCTCTGTTGTGCTCCCTGTCAGGGCAGTCATTGGTTGTGGCTGGGCACCATCTAGTTCTTCTGGTCTCAGGATGATGTAAGTCTCTATTTCATGTGGCCCTTTCTGTCTCTTGGGCTTATAGTTATCATGTGACCTTGGTGTTCTTCATTCTCCTTTGATCCAGGTGGGTTGAGACCAATTGATGCATCTTAGATGGCCGCTTGTTAGCGTTTAAGACTCCAGATGCCACACTTGGAAGTGGGATGCAGAATGTTTTCTTAATAGAATTTATTTTGCCAATTGACTTAGATGTCCCCTGAAGCCATAGTCCCCAAACCCCTGCCCTTGCTCCGCTGACCTTCAAAGCATTCAGTTTATTCAGGAAACTTCTTTGCTTTTGGTTTAGTCCAATTGTGTTGACCTTGCCTGTTTTGTGTGTTGTCCTTCCCTTCACCTAAAGTAGTTCTTGTCTACTATCTAATCAGTAAATAACTCTTTCCCACCCTCCCTCCCTCCCTCCCTCCTCTCATAACCACAAAAGAATGTGTTCTTCTCAGTTTAAACTATTTCTCAAGATCTTATAATAGTGGTCTTACACAATATTTGTCCTTTTGCATCTGACTAATTTCACTCAGCATAATGCCTTCCAGGTTCCTCCATGTTATGAAATGTTTCACAGATTCATCATTGTTCTTTATTGATGCATAGTATTCCATTGTGTGAATATACCATTATTTATTTATCTATCCATTCATCTGTTGATGGACACCTTGATTGCTTCCAGCTTTTTGCTATTGTAAACAGTGCTGCAATAAACATGGGTGTGTATATATCTGTTCGTGTAAAGGCTCTTATTTCTCTAGGATATATTCCGAGGAGTGGGATTTCTGGGTTGTATGGTAGTTCTATTTCTAACTTTTTAAGGAAACGCCAGATTGATTTCCAAACTGGTTGTACCATTTTACATTCCCACCAGCAGTGTATGAGAGTTCCAATCTCTCCGCAGCCTCTCCAACATTTATTATTTTGTGTTTTTTGGATTAATGCCAGCCTTGTTGGAGTGAGATGAAATCTCATGGTAGTTTTAATTTGCATTTCTCTAATGGCTAATGATCGAGAGCATTTTCTCATGTATCTGTTAGCCGCCTGAATATCTCCTTTAGTGAAGTGAATGTTCATATCCTTTGCCCAATTTTTAATTGGGTTGCTTTTTGTGGTTGAGTTTTAACAGAATCATATAGATTTTAGAGATCAGGCGCTGGTCGGAGATGTCATAGCTGAAATTTTTTCCCAATCTGTAGGTGGTCTTTTTACTCTTTTGGTGAAATCTTTAGATGAGCATAGGTGTTTGATTTTTAGGAGCTCCCAGTTATCTGGTTTCTCTTCGTCATTTTTAATAATGTTTTATATTCTGTTTATGGCTTGTATTAGGGCTCCTAACGTTGTCCGTATTTTTTCTGCCATGATCTGTATCGTTTTAGTCTTCATGCTTAGGTCTTTGATCCATTTGGAGTTAGTTTTTGTGTATGGTATGAGGTATGGGTCTTGTTTCATTTTTTTTGTATCAGCAAGGGAAGGGGAGAACAATATTTCAAATTGTCAGGCACAGAGTGTCAATTCCCACTAGCAGGCCCTTTAGGCAGATGTGTTTTTATGAACTCTAATTTACCAATTTAAAAAAAAATCTTTGTCTGCCTTCAGTCATGAAGATACTGTCCTGTGTTTTCTTTTAGCAGCTTTCAATTTTTTGCTCTTACCTTTGATCCATCTCTAATTAGCTTTTTTGTATAGTGTACGTTAGGAGTCAAGGGTTCATTTTTTTTCCCATATGAATATCTAGTTGTTGCAGCACCATTTGTTGAAAAAAACCTTCCTTTCTCCAGTGGATTACTTTGGCACTGTTATCTGTAATCAAATGACTGTATAACTGTGGATCTGTTTCTGGTCTTCTGTTTGATCTTAAAATCTTTTGCTATAGCAGGTTTAGTAAATTTTTTCTATAAAGGGTCAGATAGTAATTATGTTTGGCTTTGTGAGCCGCACAGTCTCTGTCTGGACTATGTAACTGTCATTGTGACACTCAAAAAAATCTATAAACAATATGTAAATGAATGGGTATGTCTGTGTCCCAGTAAAACTTCATTAACAAAAACAGGAGGCAGGTTATAGTTGGTTCACTCCTGCTTTAGAGCCTAAATGCCGTTTCTGTTCTGATGCTGGAGAAATTCTGCGTTCAGTGCCTTAATCCCAAAGGTGACAAGTGGTAGTGCTTATTTGGAATTTCTTGTGATTTGTTTGTGTTTTCCTTAAAATGAAAGATTTGCTGGAGAAAGTTGAAGTCGGCTCTACAAATTATGACAATTCACTGAGTAACTTTGATTTTGAGGAATTGACATAAGCAGAAGCAAAACAATTACAAAGAAAACTGGTTTGTAGAAATCCGAGGGAAGAATTAATTACAACAGCCATGGCTTCAAAATATTGGAATGGGTCTCAAGAAAAGGTTATATAATATTATCATATTAGAATTTTAAGAGACTGGAAATGATTTAGGTATTGCCCTGTCTGAATGAGGTAGAATAGATTGTGTTCTCTCTGTGATTCCTTTATAAAGAAGAATATGTAGGTGTGATTATGGTCCTTTATTCCTAGTTTAGATAATATAATTGATCAACTTCTTAAGCAGTCTCATCAGTGACACCTTAATTTCACTCTATTGATAATTGTTAGCTCTAATCATTTGTATTACAGAAAAAAGAAAATGCAGGTTTGTTACTGCTGCATAGTTTTTAAATTCATCTGTGCTTTCTATTTTGAAAACACACCTTGATTTTATTTTTTGATAGACTTCAAAGGATGAGTCATTATTGTAGCTCAAGGCTGATGATATGAGGATATAATTACTTAGTGGGTTTTTTTTTTTTTTCTTTTTAGCTGTTGTTTATTTACCATTTAAGGAAAAAAGAAATGACAAGCATTGTTTATGAGCCAGATAAAAGTTCTGTTTTTTTTTTTAATTTCCCTAGAGAAAGCAAGAAATTAATGTTTCAGGTATTTTACATTGTTCAGCCTGGGGTAATGCACACATTATGTAGTCTGTGTTTTTACCATATCATTTTTTTTCTTGGCTTTTTCTAGAATGCAGTAAGAGGATTTAAAACAGTTTCTGGTGGTATCTATAGAGTGAAATTTTGACCTTTATTCAGCTCTTCTATCTCATTTATCTTCAATGGGTTAATTTTCCAAAATTAATGTTTACTTTTGACACTTGAAAACTGAAAAAAATTAGGTCTAATAAAGGACATTTTTCAGTATGGGTTGAATATAGATTATTATAAATTGTCTCTGATTCAGATTTTGAATATTTCATTTCAAAAGTTGTAGTCTTTGTAGTCATTTAAAATTTAAAGAAAAAGTTTGGCTCCTTTGTAGATGTGGAAATATTTTTGTATTTTCTAAAAAGTACGATATACTTTTTGGGATTTTTACCACACTCCCTACTTTGTTTCCACTTTGATGTAATAAAAACTGCTGATAAAATATGCTTTCTTTTTAGAGCCGTCTCTACAAAGAATATACTTTAGCCTTTTCAGGGCAGTTAGATGGTATAAATAAAGGTTCAATTGGCCCTAAAGAGAGGGAAGAAGAAGGTACTTAACACTGCCTCTTCAATATCATTGTCTTACCTCCTTACCTCTCACTCTGTCAGCTTTTCCTTGAACTTGAATGGTGGGTGATTGAAAACTGGATACACTGACAATGTAGGGAAACTTAAGTTTTAAGTCAGGGCTACCGGAGTTATTAATTTTTCACCCCTGACTTAAAGACATTTGTTCAGTTCTAGAAACTTGAAAAGAAATATTAAGACATGAACAAGTTATACCAGTTCTTCAAATGATTCCTTTTTTTTTTTCCATCTCTCTGTTTTTCTAAAGGAATCCCTGGTGACGTAGTGGTTAAGAGCAGTGGCTGCTAACTAAAAGGTCGGCAGTTCGAATCCACCAGGTGCCCCTTGGAAACTCTATGTGGGAGTTCTGTTCTGTCCTATAGGGTCGCAATGAGTTGGAATCAACTCGACAGCAACAGGTTTTTTTATTTATTTACTCTTACTAAAAAGTGCTATAAAATCTTGTCTAGAGTAATCTTTCACTCTTAGCAGCACTTTTTAGTACTATCAAATTTGCTAAAAGGAGAAGTTATAAGAGATTTTTATTTTAGTTTACTTTTCTACTGCTTACGTGTAAGTGACTGGTAGAATTCTTTGCTAAGTTTTTTTGTGTGTGTGTGATTTAGGTGAAAGTTTACGAGCCAATCAGTTTTTCACTAAACAGGTAATACACTAATTGTTTTGTGACATTAGCTGCCAACCCCACCACGTGTCAACACTCTCCGTTTCTTCCCTCCAGGTTCACTGTTTTCCATTCATTCAGTTTTCCCGTGTCTTCCTGTCTTCTTGCCTTTGCTTTTGGGCTGGTGTACCCATTAGTCTCGTATATGTGATTGAACTATGAAGCACATCCCTCACGTGTTTTTGTTGGCCCTATAGACCTATCTAATCTTTGGCTAAAGGATGAACCTCCGGAGTGACTTCAGTACTGAGTTAAAAGGGTATCCAGGGGCCATACTTTTGGGGTTTCCTCAGTTTCTGTCAGACCAGCAAGAAGCCTGGTCTTTTGTGTGTATGTGTGTGTGTGTATTTGTACATTTTTTTCCAACTCTGTCCGGTACCCTCTATTGTGATCCCTGCCAGAGCAATCGGTGGTGGTAACTAGGCACCATCTAGTTGTTCTGGGCTCACCGTGGTGGAAGTTATGGTCCATTAGTCCTTTGGACTAATCTTTCCCTTGTACCTTTGGTCTTCTTCATTCTCCTCGGCTCCAGCCGAGGTGGGACCAGTAGATGTATCTTAGATGGCAGCTCACAGGCTTTTAAGACCCCAGTTGCTACCCACCACAGTCAGATGTAGATATTTTCTTTATAGACTATGTTATGCCAGTTGAGCAGTCCCCCAAGACCATGTCCCCAGCCCTCAGCCCAGTAGCTCAGTCTCTCAGGGCATTTGGATGTGTCTGTGAAGCTTCTGTGACTCTGCCCTGATCACGTTGTGCTAACTTCCCCCGTGTTGTGTACTGTCTTACCCTTCACCAAAAACAAACAAAAAAACCCAAACCTGTTGCCGTCATGTTGATTCTGACCCATAGTGACCCTATAGGACAAAGTAGAACTGTCCCATAAGGTTTCCAAGGAGCAGCTGATGGATTTGAACTGCCAACCTTTTGGTTAGCAGCCTGAGCTCTTAACTACTGCACCACGAGGGCTCCCACCAAAGTTACCACTCACCTACTATGTAGTTAGTGTTTTTCCATCCCCATCCCTCCCTTCCCTCATAACTGTCAAAGATTGTTTCTTTCTGTATGGGAACATTTTCATGTTTTTATAATAGAGGTCTGTCATGGATTGAATTATGTCCCCCCAAAAAGGTGTGTATCAATTTGTCTGAGCCATGATTCCCAGTATTGTGTAGTTGTCCTCCATTTTGTGATTGTAATTTTATGTTAAAGAGGATTAGGGTGGGATTGTAACACCCTGATCCAATGTAAAGGGAGTTTTCCTGGGGTGTGGCCTGCACTGCCTTTTATCTTTTTTATCTTACAAGAGATAAAGGGAAGCAAGCAAAGAGTGGGAGACCTCATACCACCAAGAAAGCAGAGCCGGGAGCAGAGCATGTCCTTTGGACCCAGGATCCCTGCACCGAGAAGCTCCTAGTCTGGGGGAAGACTGATGAGAAGGCTGACGGAGAGAGAAAGGCTTCCCCTGGAGCTGACACTCTGAATGTGGACTTTTAGCCTACTTTATTGTGAAGAAATAAATTTCTCTTTGTTAAAGCCATCCACTTATGGTATTTCTGTTATAGCAGTACTAGATAACTAAAACATAGTCTTATACAGTATTTGTCTTTTTGTGATTGACTTATTTCACTCAGCATAATGCCCTCCAGATTCATCCATGTTGTGAGATGTTTCACAGAGTCATCATTATTCTTATTTGTTGAGTAGTATTCCGTTGTATGTATGTACCATAGTTTGTTTATCCATTCATCTGTTGATGGGCATTTAGGTTGTTTCTATCGTTTTGCTATTGTGGATAATGCTGCAGTGAACATGCTGTGCATCTGTCTATTTGTGTAATGGATCTTATTTCTCTAGGATATATTCCTAGAGTGGGATTGGTAGATCATATGGTATTTCTATTTCAAGCTTTTTAAGGAACTGCCATATTGTGCTCCAAAATGGAAATGGTTGTACAATTTTGCATACCCACCAGCAGTGCATAAGAGTTCCAATCTCCCCGAAACCTCTCCAACATTTGTTATTTGCTGGTTTTTTATTTGTGCCAGTAATGTCAGGGTGAGATGGTATCTCATTGTAGTTTAGATTCCCATTTCTCTAATGGCTGTGATCGCGAGCATTTCCTCATGTGTCTGTTAGCCACCTGAATGTCTTCTTTGGTGAAGTGTCTGTTCATATCCTTTGCTCATTTTTTAATTGGATTATTTGTCTTTTTATTGTAGTGGTAGATTTTCCTATAAATTTTAGAGATTAGACTTTCGCTGCATTTGTCATAGCCAAAATTTTTTTCTCAATCTGTAGGTTCTCTTTTTACTCTTTGGTGAAGTCTTTTGATAAGCATAAGTGTTTAATTTTTAGGAGATTTCATTTATCTAGTTTATCTTCTGATGTTTGTGTATTGTTAATTATGGTTGGTTTGCTGTTTGTGCTGTATATTAGGGCCCCTAGTGTTGATCCTATTTCCATGATCTTTATAGTTTTTGATTTTATATTTAGGTCTTTGATCCATTTTGAATTAGTTTTTGTGTATGGTGTGGGGTATGGGTCCTGTTTCATTTCTTTAACAGATGGACATCCAGTTTTGCCTATACGATTTGTTAAAAAGACTCTTTTCTCCATTTAATGCACTTGGACCTTTATCAAAGATCAGGTAGCCATAGATAGATGGATTTACATCTGGGTGCTCGATTGTGTTCCATTGGTCAGTGTGTCTCTTGTACCAGCACCAGGCTGTTTTGACTACCGTAGCTGTATAGGAGGTTCTAAGGCCTCCTACTCTGTTATTGTCTTCAGTAATGCTTTACTTATCTGGAGCCTCTTTCCTTTCCATTTGAAGTTAATGATTAGTTTTCCATCTTGTTAAAGAACATTGTTGGTATTCTCTTTGGTAAATACTGATAGTTTTCTAAGTTTATTGATATGGTAGTAAACTAAGTAATATCATTGATGCTTAATGGTCTTGGCTGTCAAGGATCTGTAGCTTGCACACTGCCCTTCCCATCTATTAGGTTTTAGAATAAGCATATTTAGAGACATCGGGATTTTTTAATTGGTTGTCTATGTGTAGATTTCTGATATGTTTACATTTTAATGCAAAAGATGGCATTGTTATGAGGAGAATACAAAACCTTGGAAGATTCTAACTCCTTATCCAAATGCTGAAGCAGAGCCTTTTATTTGAAATTTATAATTCTATTTACTTAAATAAGAATGATCATACTTATGGTTTTTCTTCCCTCCCAGATTCATCCTCTGGATGTCTAAAGGCCTCAACTCATCAGGGTGCCATAGATGTTTATATCAGCCAACTGGGAGAAGTGGACTTAAAATCCCATAAAGGTTAGC
This sequence comes from Elephas maximus indicus, assembly GCF_024166365.1. Taxonomy (NCBI): domain Eukaryota; kingdom Metazoa; phylum Chordata; class Mammalia; order Proboscidea; family Elephantidae; genus Elephas; species Elephas maximus. The sequence goes on along the minus strand of NC_064826.1, from coordinate 46,747,476 downwards.
CAAATGGAATGTTTTATTTTGACATATGGTGTACGGAAGGCTTTATGTAACATGCAGGAAACAGATGGCCATATTATCTTACCTAGACTGACACAGTTATTTCAAGAAAATTTCTTCTGATAGAATCTGATTTAAAGACCAGTCTATTTGCTGTATACATCAGTGATCTTCAAACTTTTGGGACAGATGGCTATGAAGACTTTCATTTTGTAGTATAAACAAAAATATTGCAATATTTTGACTATCTGTTATTGTGGAATTTTTTTAATGTTACTCTTTGAGTTTTTCAGTTTAGTTTCATATCTGAAATAGAATATTCTTGAGAAGGAAAATGCTGCCATATGTTCCTTTGGAAACTTTCCTTCCCTTTCCAAGAAGACCTTCTCCAGCTATCGCTCTAGGGTAATAGTTTCCAAAGTGTGATCCTAAATAAAAGTATCACCAGATAGGTCCTCTAATATGATTGTTGAGCTAATCTCTTGAAGTATCAATACTTATATATGATGTGTCTATCTCTATAATTTAATTTCTAATACAAAATAACTTAACTCTGAAAGTCTAAATCTTTCATTAAAAGCAGTATACTTTTTAGTCATCTGAAGGCTGAATGTGAGTGTGTATGTTTGTGCGCACATAGTAGCAAATGGACTGGGTAGGGTAGTTTGACCATAGTGGCTGAAGTGGCCTGGATACAGAAAATTGAGGATCATGGCTCTATATTAAATATTAAAAATAAAGTCTAGAAGTTCTTGCATATTAGCCATAACAGGACTATATGCGTAACCAGGAAAATACTTCCTTACAGAGACTGGTTGTTCCTGCTATTAGTAATTTCTTGGCCATGTCAGCTTAATACTTTTTCATTCAGCTAAGAACTCCCTTGTCAGAATGTTAAAACTACAAAACACAGAGGTCTGCGAAACTGAAGTTATTCCTGACACACACGTGTGCTTGATTTCTCAAGGTCAGATTTTCTTTTCTTTAAAATAGGGTAATATCATGTCCACTGAATTTCTAAGTGCTTCAATATAATTAAAAGTATTTTTTAAATCCATGTAATTGCGGAGAAGACCCTAGACCATTACTATATTTAACCTAACTGGTAAGAGAGTCAAAACAAAGTTTTGACTAAGCAACTCTTACATGACAGTAATTTCCTTTTTTATATGAATAGTCCAGAAAGTAAAACAAGACAAAAGAAAAAAATCCCCATCCACTTAAAATTTTTTGAGTATTACATGGAGTGTTGTTCCAGTAATCTATTGAAATAGCATATGGTGATACAGATTTGATTAGAATTGCAATTTTGTGTTTTCTCGTACTGGGACCATGTTACTGGCAGAAGCTTAAAGATAACTAAAAACAAAGATTTATGTTGTACCTCAGGTCTTTTAATTCTCACTACACTTGGGAACAGTAACTTTTTAGAGAAGTGGGAAGTTATTTAGGACTCTTGCTTAATGGTTATTAAAGACGTCTGGAATTTATTCCAGCTCTGCCACTGTCTTGCCATAGGGGTCAGAGCCATTCACTTGAGTCTCTTAGGTCTTCTATATTTTGCTATGAGAAAAAGAATGTTAAAATGCTTGTTTTCTCTTTCCTTATGAAAGTTAACATGTTGGCTTTAATTCAGAAAGGCTGTTTGGGCTTGGGAGTCAGACCAGCATCAGAGTACTTGGCTTTTCCACTTAACTTTTTGTCCTTGGGAAAATGACTTAACGTAGTATGCCATCAATAAATAATGCTGCTAGTACTAGTTCACCTTTGAATCTTTAAAGTAGGCAGTAAGTTTATGAAGTGAAAAGAGGTTGAAGAGCCCTCTTTTCTAAAAAAGTTAGTGTGAAGTGTTAAAAATGGACATTTGAGAAAGTTTTCAAGTCATGAGAATCCTTCCTTCCCCAACAGTGGGGGAGTTTTTATACTGGTGGATTTTGTTTTTTAAGGATGTGGAGGGAGGTGGGGATAGAACTATTGGGATTGTTTAACATGTTTAAAGCTCTTACAGATTAAAATCACTTCATTTGAACCCTGAAAAGCAATTAGGTTCTGTTTTTCTTTTTTTTACAATTGTGGCGATGTGCTTTGTTCTTGTCTTTTTTGAGGAGTTAGTATGGATGTTCATTAGCCTTACCCCAAACTTCCAGTCCTTGTTTGGAAGGCTAAACCCCCAGGAAGACAAGAGTTCATTACAAAAGGCTTTAGGAGAATATATTTAGAATGCGTTTCTGCATACAAATCTCTGTCAATCAGAATCCACTTTAGTGGTGAAATTCAAGCCTATGTGCACTGTACTGCTGAGAATATGTGAAATTACTTAGGATAAGTTAGCCTGATGTTAACCAGATTAGAAGAAAAATCATGACCAGTAATTAAATTCATTCTAAAAGGAATCTTTACAACATTCACTATGAACGTCACCCCGATCATCTTTGTCCACAGAGATGGGACAGGGGCCTCTTATGTATTTCATTTCATATATAAGCAACAGAGACAGAAAAACTTCTGAAACAGGAGTGTGCTGTTGAGTTTGCACTACAAAACAAGAAATTGTTTGGAAAAATTCTTCCCTAGCTAACAGAGTACTTTTTCTGATTTCCTCCTTTAGAATCTTGAGTTACCATAAGATTGTACTGGAAATAAAGTTGAGCCTCTTGCCTCAGGTACTCAAAAGCCTGAAATCACTCAAAAGAAATATTAGTCAATTGGAATTCAAAAAATCCTTTTTTGTTGTTATTTTTCCTCCCCCCACACAAGACAGAATTGAAAATATAAGAACTCAGGGTTCTAGTTGTGGTATAATCAATGAGGTCAAAGTGCTGTGGTATGATGAGGTAACAGTATGTGAAACACCGTAGTAGTTAAGAGCATGAGCTTTATAGTCAGTGAACTGGGTCTGGATTCTAATGCTGGCTATGGTGGGAACTTGAGCAAGTTCTCATCTGTCAAATAGGAATAATAGTGACTCATAAAATTGATATAGGGATTAAAAGACATGATGTAATTAAGGTGTCTGGCTCTTAGTAAATGTTTAATAAGTGGCAAATCCTGTCTACAACTACATGTGCAATAAACTGTTGGCTTTTCTGGTATTAGATGAGCTGTTTAGGATTATTGGCAAAAGAAGAAATAGTAATTCTTAATGTCCTTGGGCGTAAGGAAACTTTGACCACCTGTGAGTAAGGAAAAGGCACTACTATTTAAATAAATGTTCTGAAGAGTAAAGATGGTATACTAAAAGCAATGCTGCCCTTTCAATCTAATTTATAATAGGCTTTGGAACTTTTGATTTCTTTCCTTGAATAAACTCTCCTTTAAATTTTTACAGGCTCTATTATTGTCAAGGTACCATCTTCTCTTCAAACTAATGTACAGTTATCAGGGAAAGAGGTTGACGTGAACTCAGAGATCCATGTTCAGGAGATGGCTGAAGTGCACAAAGATGATGGTATAACAATTACTGGTAAGGAGGCTGCATTTTTGCTATAACATATATAATTTTGCAACACTAGTAAAAGTAAAAACAACTAAAAAATATGGGTGTGGTTATGTAGGTAGATACGGATGCATATATGTATATAGGAGAGCATATGCGAGTAAACGCACATGCATGTATAGGTGTATCCGTAGGCATATGTACATACACAGTTGTGTGTTCTGCATATGTATCCACATATATGACAGACCACACGGGGGCACAGTTACAGAGGCTTCCTAGACATATCCAAACTACTCACAGGATTGGTTTAGTAGGTCAAAAGGCTTGGGACCATATTCTTAGGGGTCAACTTAGTCAGTTGGCATAACATAGTTCACAAAGATAATGTTCTATATCCTAGTTTAGTAAGTAGCGTCTGGGGTCTTAAAAGTTTGTGAGTGGTCATTGGTCTCCACTCTGTGGAGCAAAAGAGAATGAAGGAAGTCGAAAGCTCAAAGAAGAAACTAATCCACAGGACTAATAGTGTACACAAGCCACAGCCTCTTCTAATCTGACACCAGAAGAACTAGATGGTGCCCAGGTACTACTACTAACTTTTCTGACGGGGGACACAAGAGAAGGTCCCAGATAGATTGAGAGAAAAATACAGAAAACTCAAATTCCTAAAAAAGACCATATCTTCTGGACTGATAGAGACTAGAGGAACCCCCAGTACTATCACCCTAAGATACCTTTTTAACTTGGAATGGAAAAACTATTTCTGCAGGTCACCTTTCAGCCAAATAGTGGATTGGCTTATAAAATGAACAATATCAGCTGTGAGTAATGTGCTTCCTTAAACAATTAACTATATGAGACCAAACAGTCAACGTTTACCCAAAAGCAAAGATAAAAAGGCAAGGTGGGGAAGGGAAGTTAGATCAATGGAAACAAAACAAACAATGGAAATAATGAGAATGCTGACACATTGTAAAAATGGTAACCAATGGCAGGGAACAAGTTGTATAAAAATTGTTAAAGGGGAAGCTAATTTATTGTGTAAACTTTCAACTAAAACAAAATAAAATATTTTTTTAAAAAGCCAATTACAAAAAAAAACAACTTGTCATTTAATGTCTTGAATTTGATAAGGAGCCAACAGAGGACCAAAAAAAAAAAAACAAAGCCAAACCCATTGCTGTCAAGTCTATTCCAACTCATAGCAACCCCATAGGTAGAACTGCCCCATAGAGTTTCCAAGGAGTGCCTAGTGGATTCAAATGCCGACTTTTTGGTTAGCTGGCATAGCACTTAACCACTATACCACCAGGGTTTCCAACAGGGGACATTATACTTTTTTTTTGTCTCAGTAACCTAAACCAGTAACATAAATTTGTTTAACATTGCCCTGACTCTTAGAGTAATTAAATTATTTTACATATATAAAGTGTTTGAATTATAAATAACAGCTGTTTTGTCATATTTTTATTCCTTTACTCATAGGAAACCCTGGTGGCACAGTGGTTAAGTGCTATGGCTTGTAACCAAAAGGTTAGCAGTTCGAAACTACCAGGCGCTCCTTGGAAACCCTATAGGGCAGTTCTGTTTTGTCCTTTAGGGTCGTCATGAATTGGAATCAACTTGACGGCAATGGGTTTGGTTTTTTGGGGGGGTTTTACTCAGAGACTCATACGCCTGTCTGAAATTTAGATTTAGATTTAAGACTCTGTTCTCGTAACTTTCAGTCATTATTTCTACACATATAAATTCCAAATAAGTATCTGCAGTCCTGACCTCTTTATTAAGTTCTTGACCATTTCTATTCCACTAAACCAGCAACCCACAACTCGTCTCTCAGTTTGTCATACTGTAGTGGTTTGTGTATTGCTGTAATGTTAGAAGCTATGCCACTAGTATTTCAAATACCAGTAGGGTCACCCACTGTAGCAGATTTAAAGCATAACTTCCAGACTAAGACAGACTAGGAAGAAGGACTTCGCGATCTACTTCTTAAAAAAAAGTGGCCAATGAAAACCATATGAATAGCAGTGGAACATTATCTGATATAATTCGGGAAGATGAGCTTCTTAGGTTGGAAGACACTCATAATACGACTGAGGAAGAGCTGCCTCCTCAAAAGTAAACCAAAAACCAAACCCATTGCTATCAGGTCGATTTCAACTCATAGCAACCCTGTAGGACAGAGTAGAACTGCCCCATAGAGATTCCAAAGAGTGCCTGGTGGATCTGAACTGCCAACCTTTTGGTTAGCAGGCGTAGCACTTAACCACTACGCCACCAGGGTTTCCCCTCAAAGTAGAGTTGACCTTAATGATGTGGACAGACTCAAGCTTTCAGGAGTTTCATTTGCTCATGTGGCATGACTCAAAATGAGAAGAAACAGCTGCAAACATCCATTAATGGAACATTGGACACATGAAGTATAAATGTAGGAAAATTGGAAGTCATCAAAAAATAAAATGGAACGCATAAAGATCCATATCCTAGGTGTTAACCAACTACTGTCAAGTCGATTCTGACTCATAGTGACCCTATAGGACAAAGTAGAACTGCCCCCTAGGGTTTCCAAGGAGTGGCTGGCGGATTTAAACTGACAGCTTTTTCATTATCAGCTGAACGCTTAACCACTGTGCCAGCAGGTCTCCATCCTAGGAATTAGTGAGCTGAAATGGACTCATGTTGACCACTTTGAATCAGACAATCATATGGTCTACTACGCCAGGAATGACAAATTGAAAAGAAATGGTGTCTCGTTCATCGAGAAAAAGAACATTTCAAGATCTGTCCTGAAGTACAGTGTTGTCAGTGATGGGATAATATTCATACTCCTACAAGCAAGACCAGTTAATACGACTATTATTTAAATTTACCCACCAACCACTAATGCCAAAGATGAAGAAATTGAAGATTTTTACCAACTTCTACAGTCTGAAATTGATCAAATTTTCAATCAAGGTGCATCGATAATAACTGGTGATTGGAATGCGAAAGTTGAAAACGAAGAAGGATTAGTAGCTGGAAAATATGGCCCTAGTGATAGAAATGATGCTAGAGATCGCATGATAGAATTTTGCAAGACCAACAACATCTTCATTACAGATACCTTTTTTTCGACAACATAAATGGTGACTATACGCCTGGACCTTGCCAGATGGAATACTCGTGGACCTTGTCGGATGGAATACACAGGAATTAAACCAACTGCTTCTGTGGAAAGAGACAGTATAAGCTCAATATCATCAATCAGAACAAGGCCAGCGACCAGCTGAGGAGCAGACGATCAGTTGCTCATATGCAAGTTCAAGTTGAAGATGAAGAAAATTAAAACAAGTCCACAAGAGCCACACTGCAACATAAGTATATCCCACCTAAATTTAGAGACCATATCAAGAATAGATTTGACACATCAAACACTAATGACCAGAATTGATGCCTTTGAATTATGGTGCTGGCAAAGAATATTGAATATACTGTGGACTGCCAGAAGAACAAGCAAATTTGTCTTGGAAGAAGTACAGCCAGAATGCTCCTTAGAAGCAAGGCTGGTGAGACTTTGTCTCACGTCCTTCGAACATGTTATCAGGAGGGACCAGTCCCTGAAGGAAGACATCATGCTTAGTGGAGGGTCATCGTAAAAGAGGAAGACCCTCAGGGAGATTGATTGACACAGTGGCTGCAACTATGGACTCAAACATAGCAATGATTATGAGGATGGCACAGGACTAGACAGTATTTTTTCTCTCGTACATAGGGTCACTATGAGTCGCTATGAGTCGGAACTGACTGGACAGCACTTAACAGTAACAACACAAACCAGCAACACTTCAAACTTAATATATTTAGAAAACAAACTCATTCCTAGCCTATCTCCTCCTCCTCCTGTCTTTTCTGTTTTTCTTTATTCAGTCAGTCACTCCTCAATAAGTATTTATTGGGTCAAATGCTGCAGAAGTTAGGAGTGCCAATAAAGCATCATCCATCTGCCTCCTGAGAAGCTTACATCCTAGTAGGGAAAGGCCAACAATCAGTGAATACAGTACAGTGTGAAAATGTTATAATAAAAGTGTATGTGGTGCTATGAGAGCATAGAGGTGGCTCATTAAAATTAGACTAGTGCTGTGAATTTGAGGAACTAACAGAAGCCAAACGTGGCCAGAGTAGAAAGAATAAGGGGGGAGTGGCATAAAAGGAGAGTTATGGATAGTTACATAATCAGATTTGTGTATTAGAAGGATCACCCCGGATGTTGTATTGGGAAAGATTGGCAAGGAGGAGGATGGATAAAGGAAAAACTAGTTAGCAGGCTCTTGCAGTCTTTCTGGAGAAAGTACAGTGGCCGAGGTTCCACAGTGATTTACTGTCTTGAGTTCAACAGATAGACCTTTGGCAAATCTTGGTTGAAAAACTAGATGAATAAAAGAATAAATACTATGAGGAACTTGCATGGTTACCTCATTGGTTGCTATGAAGCTCCTTGGCCTATTTCATTCCTTTTGCGTCTTCCGTCTTAAACTATGACCCCTTTTTCCTGAACCAGCAAGAACCAAATTGAAGAATGAAGAAGAGTTTATTTTACAGTCACAGCTCAAAAATTTTAAAATTCTGATCAACAGAGTCTTTCTGTAGAGTAGCACATGATACATTATGTGGTTGTGCCCAGATGGCTCTGTAGGCTGTCTCTGATGTTAGATTAAATCCATCAGACTAATACTGCAGAGGGACACAGACCTCAGATGCAGACAGCAGCACTCTGTCTAGGAGAGAGAGCTGTGAATGTGAGCTGGGGCAGATCAGGCAATTGGGTTTAAGAGAAACTTTCATATTTCATTTTGATTCTAAAACTGTGGCACCCAAAAGGCCAGAGGCTTTATGCATCAAATGGATGAAATAATTTAAGAGGCCTAGGAAATCAGGGCAGATTTTTTTTGTCTGTGGAGATTTTCAATCTGAAGCACAATTTTGGAAATAATGAGCAGCTTTATATGTGAGTCATTATTACAGGCAGCTGAGCTCAGCACTTCTGAGCCTCCCTCACAGGGCTTATGGGGCATAGAAACAGAAATACCTTCATTGCTAAGTGGTCTGGATTGTATCAGTAGCATGACTTCTGGATAATTTCTGCAAGAAACCATGCCAGTAAGATTAGTCCCTGGGACCAAGCCTTCCCACAGGGTTTTGATGTGTCAGCCCTATAATTTTATTTGATTTCCTGCTCCATAGTTTTCCTTGCTGTTGCTGTTACTGATAAATACATCTCAGATTTATAATCCTTGTAGTGATTACGAGTATTATGTGCTATTCTGTAGTCAAAAGAAAGCTGGGACTCTCTCAGGCTGAAACATTTACCTACTAAAAAGCTATGCAGGATATATATCCTTTCTTAGAGTGTCCTCTCTAATCTTTATGGGAGCCATGATTCTAAGTTGGCAAGCTCAACAGGTGGGGAATGCCTTAGGTGGGATACTTCTAATAAGCAGACTTCTCTTTTAGGTTTTAGTCTTGGTTTATCAACTTAAATATGAAATCTGACTCTGGTATATCAAGCCGTTCTCCAAACCCAGGAATACATCTGATGCAAAGTCCTTTTGTCTTAAAAATCCTCAGTTTTGATGTTCAGAGGATACTAAAGGTATAGGGTCACTATGAGTCAGAATCAACTCGATGCCAGTGGGTTTAGAGGTAAAATGTGTTGCCAGTGAAATGATTGATGTTTCTCACTGGGCACTGCTGGGCTCACTTCATTTTAGTCAAAGTGGAAATATAAAGCATATATAATATAAATTCATCTGGTATCAAAAGAAACCATCAAGTCAGAAGAGAGTCTTCAGTTTGTTTTTAGGCCAGAGAATTATACAAGGGTTGGAAAACAGGTTGCGATGGGACTAAGCCCATAGGATGCCACTTTTAAAATCTAAGGACAGAGCTTTCTGTCCCAGTAGGAGAACTTCTAGTCTTTTAATATGACTAACTCTCAGAAATAACTGTCTATTTAGAACACACTGGAGTTTAGGTTATTGCACGTGTATTTGTCAGTCATATAGATATGCCTTAGGACTACATGGAAGAAATTCAATAACAGAATGAAAAATGCTATAAAGTTTATGGCTGTTTGCATAAAAATACTTTGACAGGGAATTAATTTAAGAAAAGAGGTGCTTCCTGCTCATTTATGCTATTATGGTGTTTTTGTCTCCCTATCATTTTGTTAAGGTGGATCTTCGGAGTGTCTTGAATCAGACATCAACTTTGTTAATATTTACAAAAAAGAAGCAAGTCCAAGTTTTGCTTCTGTTTCTCTAGAGTGGGGATTTCCTGTAAATGGCCAGTTAATAAATATTTCAGGCTTTTCAGGTGGCATATGGCCTCTGCTGCGTAATCTTCTGTGGTTTGTTTTTAACAACACTTTTAAAATATAAAATCCATTCTTAGCTCTCAGGCCATACGTAAACAGACCCTAGGTCAGATGTGGCGTGGGCCGTATAGTTCCCTGACCTCTGATCTGGAGATCAAAGTACAGGCCCCAGTCTTGGAGCATTACAAATTTTGTGATGCCTGTTTTTTTGTTGTTTCTTTTGTTTTTGTATTTATTTTAGTCATTCAAGAAATACTGAACCACAGCCAAATCCTTACTCTGAATGAACTCTTTCTAGTAAAAAAACCTCTTTCTAGTAGTAAAGAAAATTGCACATGTAAATGTTTAATAATTTAAGACTTAAGAAGCAGTGCAACCACAGAAGATACATAGTGGCAAATAAACACAAAAAGATGTTCAATGTCACTAGCCATTAAAAAAAAAAAAAAAACCATTAGGAAATGCAAATTAAAACCATAATGAGCTACCTCAGCATACCTATTACCCATTGCCTTGGAGTCGATTCCAACTCACAGTGACCCTGTGATATGGAGTAGAACTGACCCACAGGGTTTCCAAGGAGTGGCTGGTGGATTCAAACTACAGCCTTTTGGTTTGCAGCTGAGCTCTTAACCACTGCACCAGCAGGTTTGCACATACCTATTACCAGTATTTTTTTTTTATTTTAGTCATTCTGACATACCTATTAGAATGACTAAAATTAAAAAAAGAAAAAACTGATAATACTAAATGCTAGTGAGGATGTGAGAAACTGGATCTTTCCTATATTGCTGGTTGGAATGTAAAATGATACAGCCAATCTAGAATTCAGTTTCTTAAAAAGAAATACACATCACAAGGGCGTTTCTTTGTGGTGACAGAAGAGTTATATATCTTGATTGTAATGGTAGTAAAATATATATGTGGTAAAATATGAAATTATATACAAAGACAGAAAAAATGAGTGCATGTGAAAAGCAGGAAGTATTAGTAAGGTCTATAGTCTCATTAATTGTACTGTGCCAACCAGTTTGCTGAATTTGCTAATGCATGATAGCTGTGTAAGATGTCACCATTGGGGAAGCTGGGTGATGGGTACACAGGAACTCTTTGTACTATTTTTGCAACTTCTTGTGAGCTTATAATTATTCAAAATAAAAAGTTTAAGGAAGAAAAGATAGACAGGAAGAAAGAAAGAGTGAAGGCTTCCAGGGAAGATGGAGTAAAAGGGACCAGATTTAACCTCCCACCAGAAACAAGAGCAACAACAAAAAGACCAAATACATGAAAAAAACCTTTTTCAAGACACTAGACATCAGGCAATGAAAGACAGTGATCATTCAGAGACTGGAAACAAACAAGTTGAGCCCCCCTTTACTGCTTTGAGAGTTTCCAGGCTGACATACAGAGAGAGGGAATTGAGGGAGGACCCAGCAGGCTCCCTGAGTTGAGACCAAGCTGAGTGTCTGAGACCAAAGCAGCCAGAGTCCATAGGACAAAATAGAGCCTGGTACTCATACAGGTCCAGAATAATGCCTGTTCTATCCACCAGACTGGAAAATCTCATAACTCATGACATTGGGTAGAGCACTTAAAATCCATTGCACTTAGTAGTGGGAAATGTTAGCACTAAACTGAGCATTGTTCCAGAACTGCCTAGCAAATCATAAAAGCAAGACATGAAAAGCTCAAACTTTCCAAATAACTGCACCCCTGAACAAACTCTAGAAGATTTGTAGGAATACAAAAATATCCAGCATCCAACAAAGTAAAATTCACAGTATCTTCCATCTCCAGTCAAAGATTATCAGATAGCAAAGAAAATAATCAATCAAAACCAACCCAGAATGACACAAGTGTTAGAATTTGCAGAGAAGGACAATAAAATAGTTATAACTGTATTCCACATATAACTGTATTCAAAAAAATTAAGTAAAGGCATAAAAAAACCCTGGAGTACTATTGATTTTATTATTATTTTAGGTCATTGATAGAAAATATAATGGGTGGGGCACTGTTACATATTGAATTGTGTCCCTCAAAAATGTGTGTCAACTTGGCTAGGCCATGATTCCCAGTATTATGTGGTTGTTCTCCATTTTGTGATCTGATGTAATTATCCTATGTATTGTAAATGCTCACCTCTGTGATTTTAATGAGGCAGGATTAGAGGTAGTTACCTTAATAAGGCAGGACACAATCTACAGGATTAGGTTGTATCTTGAGTCAGTCTGTTTTGAGATTAAAAAAAAAGAGAGAAGCAAGCAGAGAGGAGGAAGAGCCAGAAGTGGAGGGCATCCTTTGGACCTGGGGTCCGTACACTGAAAAACTCCTAGACCCAGGGGAAGTTTGATGACAAGGACCTTCCCTCAGAGGTGACAGAGAGAGAAAGCCTTCCCCTGGAGCTGGCGCCCTGAATTCGGACTTCTAGCTTCCTAGACTGTGAGAGAATAAGTTTCTGTTTGTTAAAGTTATGTGGTATTTCTGTTATAATAGCACTAGATAACAGCACTAAGACAGGCGCCGTTAAAACCAGCTCAAAAATATATTCTTGTCAGTAATGATTTTTGCAAGGATAGCTTAGATTGCACTTTTGCCGAGAGAAGACTGTAAATATTTGGTTATGGAATTGTGTGTGGTGTTAGAGATTTTGTTTGTGAAATGTATATATTAAAAAAAAAAAAAAATTTCAGAATAATTGTTTTCATGTTGTTTCATAAGTGTCTTTTATTTCCCTAGCCAGCTGTTAAGCTTTTTGAGGGCACTGACTTGTCTTTTTGTACGTCTCTAAAGAACTCAGCATGGTGCTTCCCATAGTGGGTGGCCAGTGTTTGTAATGTAAGAGTGAATTCCTCTCCCTGGCCTTCTCTCCTCCCCCTCTTGTGCTCCCAATCCTGATGCACTGAAGTTTATTCCACTGTTAATAAAGCATCAGAATTATTCCTCTGTACCAAAGGTAAATAAACAAAGCCTGTTAAGGGGTTGGGGTGGAGAGAAGCTCACCTTAGCCAAGCTTTTTAATCCTATTTTTAAACAAAATAATTAAACTCCGAGAATTATTTCTTGGAGCCTTGTCTTTGTTTATAGCTAGTGCTGATGAGATTAGGTATATTTTGAGCTAAGTAAAAAGAACTTGAAGATTCATGTGTTTGATTTAGGCAGGGGTTTAGATACTGGTTTGGGTCAGACAGCTAATGCCAGAGTTGAAAACAAGTCCTGAGAAAGAAACCTTTCTCCTACTTAATGGAAACCACACTGCATAGGGATGGGGTAGTCATTTTCCCATCCTTGGTCGAAGAAGTATAGTCTGATTTTCTCTGGCAAAGAGAAATAAATAACTACCAAGGTGTAGAACCTCAAGTTCTAATGTGTATACAGGACTCTTGTAGGAAGGAATTTATAAACTTTACAAATTAGAAAAGAGTCTCCACAGATTCAGGCCAAGGTATGAAAAGCTTTCCATAAATTACTTGTTGTCAAGATAGAGAAAGCTCTTTTCAACCAACCTAAATGGAACTTTATAAACTATCTTGCTGCTTGAGTATTGTCTCTAAGCTAAAATCACTTGTGTATTCATTTTGCTAGGAGCAGTAGCACTGTGCTTGGCTTCTCCTTGTCCATAAGCAAGAAAAGCATCATTGGGGAGGTGACAAAAGTATATTAAGTAGAAGATCTCAGGTATTAAGGAAAGCCTTTTATTGTTGATACTTTATTATTGGTGCTAAGTAGTAAAAAATAAAGAATGGCATTTCCTATGAGGCTATGGTCTGAATAAAGCAGATTAAAAGGACAGAGTATATTGACGATAGCTGTTTCTTCTAACTACAGTGTATTTTTATCTATCAGAAATCTATTTTAAATGTTAAGCTCTTGTTCTAATCCTGTTAAATATATGGATATACATGGCAGTCTTAATTTTGCTCAGTTTACTGAAAGTTTTGAAAAATAAAAATCAGTTTTAAAGGTTAATTGTTGGGCACGTTGTTATTGTTAGGTGCCTTCAAGTCAATTTTGACTCATAGTGACCCCATGTGACAGAGTAGAACTGCCCCACAGGGTTTTCTTGGCTGTAATATTTTATGTTTGAACCACTCACCTTTTGATCAGTAGCTGAGTACGCTGCCAGGGCTCCTTAAATGTTGGGCATAATCAGTAATTATGAAGCTTTATGGCCCTCTCAAGTTTACTTTTCAAGAACTGGCCATTTACTAGCCTTCCTCTTTGGCAATAAGAAAAAAACAATATGAAGGTAGAATGGGAGACAGGCCTATTCTTGGTTTCTACATAAAATCAGTTTTCCTGCCTCTTTTCTTTGACTGAGAAGTGAGCATCATAATGACTTCAAGAGAACTTCTGTCCCATTGCCTCTAACCCTTTGCCATTGGTAGTTAGAGATGGTGTTTTCGTTCCCTAGTGTTGCTGTAACACAAATACGATGGGGTGGGCGAGCTTAAAGAACAGAAATTTATTTTCTCAAAGTTTAGGAGGCTAGGAGTCTGAATTCAGGGCACCGGCTGTAGCGGAAGCCTCGCTCTCTGTTGGCTCTTGGGGAAGATCTTTGGCTCTTTCAGCTTCTTTAGCCCCAGTGTACCTCGGTTCCTTGGCATTTCTTTATATGGCATCTATCTTCCCTAGTTTGTGCTTGTGACAGTATATAACAACAACAGCAACTAGATAACTAAGACAAAATCTTTGAACACTCTAATCATGGCCTTTTTTTTTTTTTGGTCCCACATAAGGTAGGGTGATGATGATTATATACAGGTCTGTGCCAGACTCTTCAGATATTTAATTCACTTTTCAGGAAAATCCTATGAGGCAGACAGTAATACTTTATGTACAAAGTAAACAGGCAAACTGAGGCTAATGGGAGCTAAATAATTTCTGCAAAATCATATCCCTAATGAGTGTCAGAGCTGGTATCCAAAACCAGATCTGACTTCAAAATCTAGACTGTTTTCACTGTTTCATGCTATTCATTGGAGCATGTGGATATAGGAATAGAACATATAAAGCAGAGATTACAGTTACATTCAGAAGTGGTACAGGGAAAATTTTAGAGTTTTCTTTGATGTGAGTGTAAATTAGAACTCACTGAGTCAATTTGATACCGTCTGTTATGGATTGAATTGTGTACCCCAAAACGACTTGGAATCCTAACCCTTATAAACCCTAACTCCTATGGGGCAGTTCCACTCTGTTCTATGGGATCACTATGAGTCAGAACCAACTTGGTGGCAATAGGTTTTTATACCTGTAATACTGTTTGGGAATAAGTTTTTGTTATTTTAGTGAGGCAGTATCAGTGCAGGGTGTGTCCTAAACCTAATCAAATAAAAAGAGGTGATTATACACAGGACACACTTGTTCCCATCTTCCTCATTGAGGATTGGAACACTACCTCCTAAAATGGTTGAACCAACTGCAAGAGATCCATTTTTGTGCCCATTCCAAAGAAAGGTGATCAAGCAGAATTGAAACTAATTGAACAATATCATTAACATCACACACAAGTAAATTTTGCTGAAGATTATTCAAAAGCAGTTGTAGCAGTACATCGACAAGGAACTACCAGAAGTTCAAGCCAGATTTAGAAGAGGACGTAGAACCAGGGATATCATTGCTGATGTCAGATGGATCTTGGCTGAAAGCAGAGAATACCAGAAAGATGTTTACCTGTGTTTTATTGACTATGCAAAGGCATTCTACTATGTGGATCATAACTAATTATGGATAACATTGTGAAGAATGGGAATTTCAGAACACCTAACTGTGCTCACGTGTAACTTGTACATACACCAAGAGGCAGTCATTCAAACAAAACAAAGGGATACTGCATAATTTAAAATCAGGAAAGATGTGTGTCAGGGTTGTATCCTTTCACCATACGTATTCAATCTGTATGCTGAGCAGATAATCCGAGGTGTTGGACTACATGAAGAAGAACACAGCATCAGAGTTGGAAGAAGACTTATTAACAACCTGCGATATGCAGATGACACAACCCTAATTGCTGAAAGTGAAGAGGACCTGAAGGACTTACTGATGAATATCAAAGACCACAGCCTTCAGTATGGATCACACTTCAACATAAAACAAAAATTTTCACAACTGGACAAATAGGCAACATCATGATAAATGGAGAAAATATTGAAGTTGTCAAGTTTTTCATTTAACTTGGAAGTAGCAGTCAAGAAACCAAACGACATATTGCATTGAGCAAATCTGCTGAAAAAGATCTCTTTAAAGTGTTAAAAAGCGAAGATGTCACTTTAGGGCTAAGGTGCACCTGACTCAAGCCATGGTATTTTCAACCACCTCATATTCACGTGAAAACTAGACAGTGAATAAGGAAGATGGAAAAAGAATTGATGTCTTTGAATTGTGGTGTCAATGAAGAATATTGAATATACCGTAGACTGCCAGAATAACGAACAAGCCTGTCTTGGAAGAAGTACAGCCAGAGTGCTCCTTAGAAGTGAGGCTGGCAAGACTTTGTCTTACGTACTTTGGACATATTATCAGAAGGGACTCGTCCCTGGAGAAGGACATCATGCTTGATAAAGTAGAGGGTCAGCGGAAAAGAGGAAGACTGTAGACGAGATGTATTGCCACAGTGTCTACAATGGGCCCAAACATTGTGAGAGTAGCGCAGGACTGGGCAGTGTTTCATTCTGTTTTACATAGAGTTGCTCTGAGTTGGAACCAACTCAAAAGCACTTAACATTAGGTTCATCTTTGAAACGTAAAGGTCAGCATTTGGCAAGGAGGGAGTGAGGGTACCCCCTAGGTGAGTGGCACCAGTGGTTCAACTACACATCTTTGGGGTCATAAACACATTCTTCTCAGGAACAAGTTGTTTACATTCTGACATTCCTCCCATGAAAAATGGTTTATATCCTGATCTTTTGCTCCCTGGAAATGCATATCGTAAACAGAAAAGTTTCAAACTGGAGGCACTTATGTCAAACTAAGAATGATGGCGCCAACATGCATTTTCAGGAAACAAAAAGTTAAGATGTAAGTCATTACATTTAAGATGTAAACTATTGTTCTCCAGGAAAAATGTGTTCATAATTAACCTAACAGGTCGCCATTTAAACCACTTGGGAAGAATGTGTAAACACTTTGCTCCCTGAACTGAATGCCATCATGCAGAGCTGACTATAATTCTATAATCAAGTATAACCAAACTTGCTAGCATCTCATACCTAAGTGGTAACTCACTCCTTCCTAACCAAGTGATTGACCTTTACATCTCGAAGGACTTCAAGCTGAAACTGATCTTATTTACAATCAATCATTAATGCCCTACATTTCCTTTGTTCTCTGTGTATATAGACCCCTCTCTCTGCTTGTACTATGGAGCACTTTGTCTTCTACCTAGTGCTGCCCAGCTATGTTGTTGTTAGGTGCCACCAAGTTGGTTCCAACTCGTAGTGACCATGTTTACAGCTATAAAAAAAAAAATAGCTGTCATTATTCCCCGATAAAACTCCTTTTCGTTCACTCTTAACAGAATAGATTTTCTTCACTGACATTGTTGACCCTGCCATTCTTACATTCTGACATGAGCACCTCCATTTTGAAACTCTTCTATTTACACTTCTCAGAGTTGTTCTGAGGAAATGAGAGGAACAAGCTCAGGAAACTGTGTTTCAACTCTTTCCCCAATTCAAAATATTATACTAAGATTTTTACAGTTCTGTTAAAAATAATCAAAACTCACTGGAAATTGAACAGAAGGTATATTCTGAGCACTTAGTCTTTTGTGTGTGTGTATGTGTGTGAATTTGAATTTTGTTCCACATTTTTCTCACATTCTGCCTGGGACCATCTGTTGTAATCCCAGACAGAGCAGTCAGTCGGTGATGGTAACCAGACACCATCTATTTGTTCTGGGCTCAGTCTAATAGAGGTTGGGGTAGTTGTGGTCCATTAGTCCTTTGGCCTTCTTCGTTCTCCTTTGCTTCAGCCAGAATGGGACCAGTAGATGTATCTTAGATAGCTGTGGTCAGGCTTTTAAGACCCCAGTCACTAAGACAGGGAGCAAAAGCCGTGAGATTGGAGGGTACCTGTCTGAGGAATAGCAAAGAGACTGGTGTGGTTAGAGGAGAAGCAAGTAAAAGAGAAATAGACTATACTATCAAGGAGGTAATAGGGGGTTGAGTGTGGAACCTAGAGACTTAGTAAGACAGAGAACAGAGGGACACCCAGATCTGCAAACAAAGTAACAAGAAATGGGCCAGGGTGCAGAAACAAAGCCAGTCCCCAAAACAATGAGGCAGGGTATCTAAAAATAGCCTGCAAACTTCTTTAAAGTTCCCTTTCAAAGGCACCTGGAGAAAACCAGGCCCAGAGACATGCTTAGAACATCCACCTGTGACTGCTGTGTGACCCTCCACCAGAGGCAGTAAGGGGCTGCAGCCCCAACCGGAGAATCAAACCCAGGGAGTGAGAGACTGCGCAGGTGCAACACCCCATAATAAGTCCTGCTATAAATCCCAGAGGCCTCTGGGACAGGAGCCATCTTGGAAAGCTGCTGCGCACGCACCTTAATTTAACATATCCTGGCCCGTGTCTATGAATAAACATGAATCTTTTCCTGCCCAAGAACTTTTAAGAACTCAGGTCTGTCTTTTGTTCTGGGAGACAGACAGCATTGCTCTTGGCCTTCCTCGTCTCTGCTTGCTAGCTTCTTCAATAAGGCTTTGCTTGTGTGGAAAACCATGTGCCTTACCTGCTCATTCTTGACCAGTGAGTGGCAAGAACCTTATTCCGGTAACATTGCTACTCACAACAGTGGGTTGTAGAACATTTTCTTTACAGACCATGTTATGCTATAAGTGAGCTAGATGTCTCCCAGGATAATGGTTCCCATCCCTCAGCCCAGTAGCTTGGTCTCTCAGGGCATTTAGATGTGTCTATGAAGCATCTATGACTTTGCCCTGGTCAAGTGGTGCTAACTTCCCCAGTATTGTGTACTGAGCAGTTATTCTATATGCATACAAGGAGGTCATTTTGATTCCAGAAAAAGCAAATGACTAAAAGAAACTAGGTACAGTGGGGCTTATAAAGAGAAGAAAAACCAAAACCCACTACCATCTAGTGGACTGTGACTCAAGTGACCCTATAGGACAGCGTAGAACTGCCCCATAGAATTTCCAAGGAGCAGCTGATGGATTTGAACTGTCAACCTTTTCGTTAAAAGCCGAGCTCTTAAACACTGAGTCGCCAGGTCTTCATTAAAAAAAAAAGAGAGAGAGGGAGAAGAGGAGGGAAAAATATAGAAGATAAATCATTGTCTAATCTTAACATGATTGGTTGAACCCTGCCTTCCCTGTTTGCTGAGATCAACTGATACCAGTTTACTTCTGTCCTGGCTGCTAATAATTTGGCCCTCCACAAGCCTGCAGCCATGAGGCTTTTTGAGATTTAAAGTAGAAGGTAATTGACAACTATCCTTTTCTAGCAGGATAAGACATATTTACTTTGCTATAGAGCAGTTTCTAGCAGGCTTGCAGTTTGGATTAGGCTTTTTGTGGTTAATATTTGTTTTTGTGGATAAGAAAAACCTTAAAAGTCAAAGAGGTCTGTTATTAATTTTTCTAGTCAACAGTTCTAAGGTGTTTTTTAGTTTCAGAGGTGTGTTGTTATGATCTTTGTAGTAAATTGTTGCTGTTGTCAATTAGTAGATCAATTTGTGCAATTTTGTGTTTCAGGAATCATGAATGAAGCAGGCAAACATGAAAAATGGATTAAGGCTGATGCCCCAAAAGGCAGTGTAAGTTTTAGAAGTCAAAGCTGGTTTCAGTCCTTGAAACTGCAGGACTAAGGATGGTTTAAGTTGTATTTATAAAATTTAAACATTGAAAAGCAGCTCTGTGACTACAAACATGCAAATACCACTGTTCATATAAATGTCAACAACAAATGGAAATGAATACTGGTGAATTGTGTTTTGGAGGGGGTCTTCTTCAAAGTTTGTGCTTAGCTATTAGTTTTTTATTACTGTGTAACAAATTACCATAAACAGATCAGCTTAAAATAACACCTAGTTAGGAACCCACACTTCTGTAGGTTGGAAGCCCAGTACTGCTGAGCCCTCTGTTCAAGGTATCACAAGGCTGGCATCAAGGTGTTGGCCGGGCTGAGTTCTCACCTGGAGACTCTTGGGAAAAAGATCCACTTCCAAGTTCATTCAAGTTGTTGACAGAATCCAGTTCCTTATACCTATATGATTGAGGTCTCTGTTTTCTCACTGGTTGTTGCCCAGCAGTCACTGTAAACTTCTAGAGGCCACCTGCATCCCTTCTCAAGCCATCCCTTCCATCTTCGAGCCAGCAATCGTGTATTGAATTCTTCATGTGCTTTGAATATCTGACTTTTGCAACCACCTGGAGAAAACTGTGCTTTTAGAGGTGCCTTTTTGATTAGGACTAAATGATTGAATTAAACTCAGTTTTTGCTGAATTAAACTACTCCTTTTTACAAGCCTACATGGGACTCTTTATTTGTCTCACTGCTCTCAGCAGAGTCAAACCAGACTTTTCACAGGCATCTGTAGTTTGGCTCCTTAATTGCTAGCAACCATGGAACTGAGGGAGTTTCACTTTGCAGTCAAGCCAGGATGTAAACGAAATACACTCTAAGGAAGGGAATCTTGACTCAGGTGTGTTTTGCGTAAAGTGGGCCTAAGAAATATTTCTTTATGATAAGGATGTAATTTAAAAAATTGTTTTGAAAGGGTCCTGGAGCTCGTCTGATCTAAAGCTTCCCAGACAACTTAAAAGGGTTTCTTTCCCTGAGACATCTGGTTAGAGCTGCTTAACATCCACCAGTGATGTTTTATGACCCCTCATGACAGATACATGACTATGATTGAAAACCCCTCTAATTAGTCCCTGAAATCAATTACTGTAAGCATCTGTACCCAATTATCCAGTGGAAGTCCATTGCCCACCTTCCAGCCTACCCTTCTTGTGACCTCAACCAAAGACTAACCAATCAATCGGCTGTATTATAATTTCTTTGTCCTTGGACTATATCTGTTCCTGTTAGAAGTTCTGTCATTGGAGTCATCAGTTTTCCTTTATGTGAGCTGGTGTCTCTCTGAATTTCAATGTACCTTTTTTTTTTCTTTTTACTGAATAAATCCTCCTAAGCTTATTTCAAGGGCTGAGTGGTTTTGCTGTCTACAACAAAGGGCTTGGTTGATTAGATCAGGCCTGCCCAGGATAATCTTCCTTTTGCCATATAGTCTAACATAATCACAGGAGTGGTATCTCATAATATTCACCGTTCCCATTCACACTCAAGATTTTACAAGATTATACATACGAGATCATGGGGGCAGTTATCTTAGAATTCTGTGTAATATGCTTTCTACTTGGTACCTCTTATGACATCAATGTAAACTTAAGTAGTGAATAATAAAACATAAATGTGGTACAATTGCTAGTGATACTTAATATTTTTATAAAATTTAAGACATACCACATTGAGTAGAAGAAACATTCAGCTGTTTTATAATAAACCTGATGTATGAAAATAGATTTTCACTTTTATAATGGTATACTGTGTAAGATTATTTTATGAATTCCCTTTCTTTCAAACCATACTTGTGTACTCCTGGAACATTTAAATTGTACAACACTAAACAGACCTAGCTATTGGATTATATTTTTTATGATTAGAATAAATCAATTCTTAAATACTGATTTCTAATAAATCTTTCCAAATATTATAATTTATAATAGTCTCATTTTTGTAAATATCCCATTTCTTTAGCGTTCTCTTTGCTTTTAACTCCTGATTTATAAAACAAAAAGTCAGCTTTGTGCATTACCTCAGCATCCCATTTTAATTCACTCTTCATGAAATCAGAATTTGTACAAGTTTAGAAGATACTCACACATCAGTATGTTCAATGTGGTTATGATGTGTGTGTTAAACTGGTAAGTAGAGGAAACTGTGAAGCAATGAGGCAATTTTTATAATCTTTTTCACCCTTATGCAATTACATAAATGTTATCATCACTAAAAATAAAGATTATGAAATTAGGTGACAGCCAGAAACGTCATTCATGAACATGTCAGCAGTCAGCTGTATTTAAAATTATTAATGAAATTGTCCATAATTGGATCACATCATCATCAAGTCCAAAATAGAAAGGAAAAGCTGCCCTATGTTATTCCCTTGGACACAGACCCATATATATCAAATGCTAAAGAGCTAAAGACCTAAGTGATATTTTGGATGCCTTGAGTGCTTTGCACTGAGAACTTGAAGATTTCTCCACCTGTCCACTCAACTTCCTAATCCCTTCATTGCCCACTTTTTTCAAGCACCTACCCCTTTTCTTTCATTTCTGTAGCTAAAAAATTTGTCTGTCCAGAATGAATGAATATGTCCTTTCTTGTTTAAAAGAAGTTCCTATTGAAAGGGTTTTGGAGCAAGCTCTGACAGTAAAACAACATCCTGGGTTTCTAGAGAACATAATAGGGTATATTTCTCCTCATATTGGACTTCCCCATGTAGCTGTTCTTACTTCCTTTAGAAAACAGTTGCCTCTTTTATAGGTCTCTCCAGTTGTGTCCTTGAGACATGTAGAGGCTGGACTTCTGAAGCCCACTTTTATGGAGCTGCCAGAAATCTCCAAATCTACTTTAATATCACCTTCTTGTAACAGTCATCTTAAGTCTCTTGGCTCAGGTCTTAAAACTTCCTACTCAGCCTATTCCCGTGCTGTCATCCACTTCCAGGAACCATTTCACAGCTGAGTGATACTACCTTATTTCAAAAACTATTTCAAAGTCAACCTAAAGGGGGGGGGGGATTATTAAAGGCATTTAGCTAATACAAAGTGTCCTATAATATCTTGTAGAGCCCTTTTAAATAACTTTGAAATAACATTCACGTCCTTTATATTAAGCTTTACCCTCATTGCAAACTTGTGGGGTACACAAAGTCAGAGATTAATCCCATTTAAGAGATGAGTAAATGAAGACATAGAAAGGTTAAGAGGCTGATCTAATATTACTGACACAGCTTGCTTGTGGCCGTCAGAGCAGAATTGTGCTTTTTCCTGGTCTCTACCAAACATCAATATTATATAACATCAAATAACCATAGATTGGTATGTGTTCATTTGAATTCTGTTAAAATGTAAAAAGAACTGTCTTTCATCAGAATAGTTACAATCTATAGATGAAAGTTTGTTAAAAATTAACATGTATATATGAATTAATAACCCCGACCTATTAGCATCAAGGAGCCCTGGTGGTGCAGTGGTTAAGCACATGGCTGCTAACCAAAAAGTCGGCAGTTTGAGTCCACTAGCTGCTCCTTGGAAACCCTGTGGGGCAGTTCTTCTCTGTTCTATACGATCACCACGAGTCAGAATCGACTTGACGGCAATAAGTTTGGTTTTTGGTTTTATTAGTGTGAAACAGGGAAATCATCTTTTTGGCATAGCATAGTTTAAAAATTCCTCGATAGGTGTAAATTTGGTTAAAAAGAGATCTTTCTGAGACATTGCAGGGATATCCTTTCTATTCACAGATCTTGTTTTTATTTGATTTGTTTTTGGACTGTGTCAAATGTTGAGATGAGTCCAGGGTTAACTGGCATTTAATTTTCTTTTGTTGTCAAATGTCTGGAAATGATAAAGCCATGTTTTCTTTAAAAATGTATATGTCCTTTACAATAAAGCCTCACAGATCTTAGCGTCACTGTCCTGGCTCAAACTCTTACTTTGATTTACATGGTCATCTCTGCTTTCTTTTCATTTCTAAAACAAGCTCCTAAATTCCTTATCAAAAAAGTTACACCTCTTAGGGTTGTTTCATATAAGTGTAACCTTAGATCTAATAATCTCATCAGAACTACTGGTTTGGTTAAGTTAGAATTAGGTGGAAAATTTACATAGTAAGAGTACTCGTTTTGGCTTCTTCTTTTTTTTTTTAATCATGATTATTTAGGCACATATGTAATCCAGCTAGTAAAAATATTTGTATAAGGTGAAGAAAAGTTGCCAAGTTCTAGATTTTTTGTTCTTTCTACTTGAGACTGAAGGTTATGCTATTTCCTCTTCACTACTGAACATTGAGTCTTTGAATGTCAAGTCTAAATCATCTTTAAGTGTTGTCATTTTGTACTGTTCTGTAAGAGGCTTGCCTTCACTATCGTAGCCAAACCAATGCGGAGGGTCCTCAGGGCTGTATTCTTGGTGCTGAACTAAATTTGACATTCTGACAGCTGCCTTCCTGTAATAACAGTGATTAGCATTAGTTCATTGCAGAAGTAATCACTAGTGCAGAATTTTCAAACTTGACTGCAGCAGTCAAGTCAGAGTACTCTAAGCTCCAAATCTTATAGAAAATCTCTAATTAACTTAATTATCAAGCAGATAGTTGAGGAGAAGTTTGGGGAACTATTAGTAATTTACAATTAGTTGTGAGCTAGTTTAATCAGATTATTTCTTCACTCCTAGGGGAGATTAACTAAATGGAAGTATTTTGAGAGAAGAATTGAAGAGCTAGAGATAATGCTGCAAGGAGCAAAGCTAAGAAGTAGAAGGGCTGCTAGGATGTGGAACCACAAAGACCATTTTGGAAGAGAGCTTCACTGGTTTTGTTTAAGATAGCTACTATGTACTAAGAATGCTGTAGTCATATATTTTGCTTTCTCATAAAGTAGTCCTCAAAGCTTTTCATATTCAGGTACATACTTACGTGGAAATATGTCTGCAGTATCTCATCTTGAGGATCCGTAGTTGATTGCAGCCCCTCTCGAGATTCTCAAGGATTTGGTCGGTAAGCAGGATACAACCAGAGATATCCAAAATGTGCAGGTAATGGCATTTTGCCGATAACAGCTCCATCGCTGAATCAGTAATCTGAACACACAGCCAAAGTAAGTACTGATTAGTCAGATGAACTCCATCCCAGAGAGTAACAAAATCAGGACCCTTGCAGATGCTCTTTTACCCAGCTTGTCACATGACGTGCCTGTAACCGAGGTTAGTGGTTTACCTCTGTTTCCAAATAAGGTCAAAAACAATAAAATATATGTCTCAAGTGGTACCAATATAATTTGTGAGCTTGCTATTATTTTCATTGTAGAGTACTCTGGTGTGGATGGGGAACTTCATCAAAACTTCCTTTGTAATATTTATTACACCAAACATGAACAACTTATGAAATGCTGCAGAGATGGGGTTTGCCTTTGACCTTAAAATCTATTCTAAGGTGTCAGTTTATGACATAGGTTTAATAACATTATTTGTACAAAATAGGTTTAATAACGTTATTTCTACAAAATACGTATCTCCTGAAGCTAACCCGCAGACAGGGTCAGGTTGCCTTGAGGATAGGTCTGGATATCTCTGATGGTTTATGTGCAAGAAAAGTGGAATAACCTGAGCTTTTTTGGAAAGTGACAAGTAGGTGAGACCAGGTTTGAAGGCAGGGAGAAAGGAGCAGAAGCCACAGAGACTGCATGAACCTTGCTCTGAGAAGTTATCATGAGGGTTCCAGCATTTTGAGAGTTTGCCTTGAGATTCTGCAGAAATAATTCAACACTGCTTCTTAGATTATTTCACTTACACAGGTGAACTTTTGAACTTAAAACTGAGCTAAGAACTGCAGAATCAACTAGATAACTGTTCGCAAAGGAATTTTTTTCTGACTAATTTTCTTATTTTAAATGTTTGAACATTCTAAAAAATATGCTATGAGGCTTTCTCTTGTTTTTAACATAAAGTTGAGAGAGTTATACAGAAAAAAACCTTCCCTTTGAAATGTACACCTTTTAAGTTCAGAAAAATAGATGTCATCGTCTGAGCATGTCCTGTTTTCAGAACATGCTCAGTACCAAGGTTTAACATGCCAGCATCGCAACTGATTCTCTCAAAAATGCCTTCAGAAGTTCTTGACATATTATGGTCTCTGAGGATCTGGTGTCGCTGGGAAAAAAGAAAAAAAAAAAGGCTTTCAGAATTGTAGAAGAAAAAACAGACAGTGAGGTAAAGGAGAAGTCCAGGGTGGGTGGAGCTCAGAGTGCTAGATTGTATTTGCTAAGGGGAGAGATAAAAAGGAGCCTGGTATTTCCTGTAGATCAGAAGTTCAAGATGTCCAATGACAGAGGTGATATTGTTGGAACTTATGGATTGGGGCCTGGGAACTGGGGATAGAGATGGCTAGATACATTCTTAACCCCCAGACACATGGCCCTGATCTCAGCCCCAGTGGTGAGAGGTTATGTTGTTCACAGCACAGCTAGTTTTGATGCCTTGAAAAATACTTTGGCTTATTTTTTTAATAAAGTTACTTCATATTTTAAAAATAATATAACTGCTTTACAAAAAAATGAGCAAAAATAGCAAAGGAAAAA
The DNA here is from genome assembly GCF_024166365.1 of Elephas maximus indicus. Taxonomy (NCBI): domain Eukaryota; kingdom Metazoa; phylum Chordata; class Mammalia; order Proboscidea; family Elephantidae; genus Elephas; species Elephas maximus. Next base: position 46,721,292 of record NC_064826.1, on the reverse strand, counting down.
CAAATACAAATTCATCACCCTAGTATAACCATTATCAATACTCTGGCATCTTTCTTATTAGGTCTTCACCCACCTCCCCACCCCCAATTAACAGAATTGTGAATATAGTACTTAATTTTGCATCCTGCTTTGCTTTTTTAACTAATGCATTCCCATACTAATTCACAGTCTTCATACTAAAAATCTTTAATAATTGTAAAATGTTTCACTTACTAGACATGTAATAATTTACCATTTCCACATTTCTGGACATTTCAGTATTTCTTTTACTATTTAAATAACATTGTGATGAATGTGTTCGTGAATGTAGTCTTCTCCAAATTTTGAATCGTTTCCCTTAGGATAGATTCCAGAAAGTGGAACATAGGGTATAACTGTTTTTGTGGCTCTTGTTTATGTATTTCCATGTTGCTTCACAAAAGGACTGTACTAATATACAATTCCATCTGTAACATAAGAACTAATTTCACTGAATCTTTGCCACCTACTGGGTATTACCATTAAAATTATATAATTTAGTAGATAATAAAAGTGATACCTCAAATAATGTTTTATCTTACACTTCTCTATTATGTTGAATCTTTTCCCATGTTGTTTACTAGTAGAATTTTCTCTGATTTGAATGTCAGCTCTGTCACTGTCTGGTTACACAAGATTGTTATAAGGATTAAATGAGATAATATATGTGAACAGTGACTAAAACCAAAAAACCCATTGCTGTCGAGTTGATTCTAACTAATAGCAACCCTACAGGACAGAGAACTGCCCCATATGATTTCCAAGGAGTAGCTAGTGGATTTGAACTGCTGGCTTTTGGTTAGCAGCCTAACGCTTAACCACTGCACCACCAGGGCCCCGAACAGTGACTAAAAAAAACTAAACCAAATCTGTTGCCATTGAGTTTATTCCAACTCGTAGCAACCCTACAGGACAGAGAACTGCCCCATGGGGTTTCCAGGGAGCAGCTGCCGACCTTTTGGTTAGCAGCCATAGCTCACTGTGGCTCTCAACGACTGCACCACCAGGGCTCCAAACAGTGACTGGCATACAGTAAATACCCAATAATTGTAGTTATTATGTTTATTCATCTCTGCTATTAATCTATGAAGTCTGATGTTTTATTTTAAATATAAGGGCTCTTTAGAGCAAAACAGAACCTGACCATTGTTTTTCATGTTTGCTTAATTGTACTTTTTTTTTAGATACCTTTTTAAAAAAATCTTATTGTGATAAAATATGCTTAACAAAATATATATTAAAAATTGTAACCATTTTTAAGTGTACAATTCAGTGACATTAATTACATTCACCATGTTGTATGGCTGTCACCACTGTCCATTTCTAAGTCTTTCATCACGCCAAAAAGAAACTCAGTACTTCTTCAGCAATAACTATATTTCCCTTTCCCCCAGCCCATGGTAATCACTAATAAAATTTTGTCTCTACGCCTTTGCCTATTCTAGATACTTCATATAAGTGAAATCATATAATATTTGTCCTTTCATGTCAGACTTATTTCACTCAGCATAATGTTTTCAACATCTATCCATGTCGTAGCATGTATCAGAACTTCTTTTTTTTATAGCTGAATAATATTCCATTGTATAGGAATGCCACATTTTGTTTATCCATTCCTCTGCTGATGGACACTTGGGTGTTTCCACCTTTGGCTATTGTAAATAATGCTGCAGTGAACATATCTGTTTGAGTCCCTACTTTCAGTTCTTTTGGTGTATCTATAGAGGAGCAGAATTGCTGGGTCATATTATAATTCTATGTTTAACTTTTTGACGAGCTGCCAAACTCTTTTCCACAGAGGCTGTACCATTTTACATTCCCACCAACAGTGCATGAGGATTCCAATTTCTTCACACCCTCACCAACACTGATTTTCCATTTTTTCTGATAATAGCCATTCTAGTGGGTGTGAAGTAGCATCACATTGTGCTTTTAATTTGCATTTCCCTAATGTCTAATGAAGGAGCCCTGATGGCGCAGTGGTTAACCACTTTGCTTCTAACCAAAAGGTGAGCGGTTTGATCCCACCAGCTGCTCCGCTGGAGAAAGATGTGGCAGTCCGCTTCCATAAAGATCTACAGCTTTGGGACCCCTCTGGGGCAGTTCTACCCTGTCCTATAGGGTCACTATGAGTCAGCATTGATTTGATGGCAATGGGCTTGGTTTTTTTTTTTTAATGTCTAATAATGTTGATCTTTTCATGTGCTTTGTCTATGTATCTTCTTTAGAGAAACTATAGGCTCGCTATCGAAATCGACTCGATGGCACTGGGTTTGGTTTTTTTTTTTTTTAGAGAAACGTCTATTAAAGACTTTTGCCTGTTCTTTTAATTGGGTTGTTTGTCTTTCTGTTGTTGAGTTTTAATTGTTTGAGAAGTCAAAAAATTTCACTAGCACCTCTAGTGGTGATCCCAAGAAAACAATGCCTCAAAGATGGGCAGCAAGAAGAGGATCTGAGTAGCCCACAAAATGAACTTTTTGACCAATAACAATTCGTTTCCTCAGATGTTAACTAATGAAAATCTAATGTAGTAAGAAACGGCTTGCCTTGAAAGGCCATAAAGGACACCTGATACCCAGTGCCTAAGTTTTTGCTCCAGCTTTCGGATAAGTCACTGAACCTTGGGGAGGGAGGAGCTCTTAAATATAATGAAAATATTTTGGATGCATATGCAAGAGAGGGAGAGGCCCTGAGTAAATCAACTACTTGGATATTATACTATATTTAGCTATTTCTTTTTTTTATATTCTATTATTTTTATTTATTTGTGAGAATATATGTGCAGTGGTTTAAAAATGGCCACAAATAATTTGCAGCTCCTCCCTCCAAAAAGTGGGACCTGTTTCCCCACCCCTTAAATCTAGGCTAACCTTGTGACTTACTTTGACCAAAAGATACCTTGCAGCTTCCACACTCTTGCCTGCTTGGAATGTGTTTTTACTCTTTGAAGAGGCTGAACTAGCCTACTAGTAGATGAAACCACATTAAGCAAAGAGAAGCCATCGCAGCTGAGACCTCCCAAACCACCCAGCTTTGAGTTGAGCCAATACGTAGCTCCAGCCACATGAGCAACCCCTGCACCTCCACCAGCAGAAAACTGCCCAACTGAGACCAACCCAAATTGCTGACCAGCAGAACCGTAAGCAAATAAAATAGTAGTTGTTTCAAGGCACTAATTTTGGGATGATTGCTCACACAGCAATAGATAACTAATACACTAACCAATGCCACATGCCAGGACTCTCTATAATATATGGTAAAATATTATAATGCATTGATACTAAATGACACAGGAAGCATCAAAAGATGGAAGGAATGCGAAAAGAATTGGTCAATGTTCAGCCATTTCAGGAGGTAACATATGATCAAGAACTGATGGTACTGAAGGAAGAAATCCAAGCTGCGCTGAAGGCATTGACAAAAAACAAGGCTCTGGGAACTGACAGAATACCGATTGAGATGTTTCAACAAATGGATGCAGCGCAGAAAGTGCTCACTCATCTATGCCAAGAAATATGGAAGACAGCTAACTCGCTGACCGCCTGGAAGAGATCCATTTTTATGCCTATTCCCAAGAAAGGCAATCCAACCAAATGCGGAAATTATCAAACAATATCATTAATATCACATGCAAGCAAAATCTTGCTAAAGATCATTGAAAAGTGGCTGCAGCAGTGTATTGAAAGAGAACTGCCAGAAATTTAAGCTGGATTTAGAAGAGGATGTGGAACCAGCCATGTCATTGCTGATGTCAGATGGATCCTGGCTGAGAGCAGAGAATACTGGAAAGATGTTTACCATTTGACTGTGTGGATCATAGCAAATTATGGATAACATTGTGGAGAATGGGAATTCTGGAACACTTAATTGTGCTCATGAGGAATCTGTACATGGATCAAGAGGCAGTCATTCAAACAGAACAAGGGGATACTGCATGGTTTAAAGTTAGGAAAGGTGAGCATCAGGGCTGTATCGTTTCACCATACCTATATAATCCAAGAAGCTGGACTATATGAAGAAGAACGGGGCATTAGGATTGGAGGAAGACTCATTAACAACCTGACTTATGCAGAGACACAACCTTGCTTGCTGAAAACGAAGAGGACTTGAAGCACTTACTTCAATACGGATTACACCTCAATGTAAAAAAAACAAAAATCCTCGCAACTGGACCGATAAGCAACATTATAATAAACAGAGAAAAAGTTGAGGTTGTCAAGGATTTTATTTTACTTGGATCCACAATCAACAGCCACGGAAGCAGCAGTCAAGAAATAAAAAGACGCATTGCATCAGGCTAGTCTGCTGCAAAAGACCGTTTTAAAGTGTTGAAAAGCAAAGATGTCAGTTTGAGGACTAAGGTGCGTCTGACCCAAGCCATGGTGTTTTCAGTTGCCTCGTATGCATGTGAAAGCTGGACAATGAATAAGGAAGACTAAAGAAGAATTGATGCCTTTGAACTGTGGTATTGGCGAAAAATATTGAATATACCATGAACTGCCAAAAGAACAAACCAATCTGTCTTGTAAAAAGTACAATCAGAATGTTCTTTAGAAGCAAGGGTGGTGAGACTGCGTCTCACATACTTTGGACGTGTTATCATGAAGGGATCAGTTCCTGGAGAAGGAGATCATGCCTGGTAAAGTAGAGGAAGGGTCAGAGTAAAAGAGGAAGACCCTCAAAGAAATGGATTGACACAGTGGCTGCAACAATGGGTTCAAGCATAGCAACAATTGTGAGGATGGTGCAGGACTGGGCAGTATTTCATTCTGTTGTGCGTAAGGTCACTCCCTATGAGTCAGAACTGACTCAGCGGCACCTAACAACATGATGTGTTGATCATATCTTATGTGATTTTCTTTCTGAACCTTTTGAAACTTCTACACTGAAAGAATTTCTAAACATGTCAGCCAACTGCACTAAGAAAATAAAGGTTTAAAGAGTAGGATTGTCATGTGGAATTCCAGAATTAGCAAAGACTTTACACTTGTCCCTTAACACTGCAAGCCTATTGGGAAAAACCCTGGAATTGGATTCGTTATTTCATTAAAGGGTAAATCATTTGCCCTGTGCCCTATACCTTTCCTTTCCTTTCCCCGTCTGTAAAACCAGAGTAATTAAAAACAAACAAACAAAAAGTATTGTTAATTCTTAGCTCCCAGTTATCAAAGCTCTGGAGATAATTCTGATGATAAACTTTTTGGGTAAAATATTTTACTGTATTAGTTTAGTTTATCTAAGGCAGAAAATTCTGTGTATGCCCTGGAGGTTTTTCCCAACCGTCAGGGTTATGTAGCTTTAACTGAGTCCAGGGCAGCCTTAGGGAAGAGCAGCAGGGCTTTGTGACCTGGCTCAGTCACCTTCTCAGCTATATTTCACCTACACCTCCCTGACAGAAATGCAATTCCAAAGCCTGGCCAGTTTTAGCTTATTTTATCTTCCTCATGGGTGTATTGCAGGAACACTTTTTTCTTGTCCAGGGATTTACTTTACTTTCTCTCTTTTCCCATCCCTTATTACCTCTTTCTAATCATTCCTAGCACATGGATATAATGAAGATGAAACATGACAAGGCCTTGTGCACTGCTGAGGTCTTAGAACTTGTGGGCCTATAGCAAATAACTCTTTTTCTAACTTTAGAGCTACAGTTTCTTTTCTTGGCTTTTTTAGTACTGGGTACAATTAGGTGGCAGCACTATTCACTGACCTTAGAGAGTAAGATGGTTACAGGAAGAGCTGGCCTTCTATGAGATGAATAAGGTGACTATTGAAGACTGACCTGTGGGCTTTTGGGAAACTTAGCCGAAAATGATGAGCCAGACACTAATGTGTTTTATGACTCATCTCAAGCAATGTAAGTGAAATATATTCAGCTGGACCATAGCCTAATGACTTCTAGGTAAAGTGAGGTGAGGTGAGGAGCATTCAGATTGGCTCAAATTATGGTCAACCACATCTTCTAAATCAGAATACTCAACTGACCCATAATCCAAATAGAACAATTCAGATGGCAAAGTAAACACTTCTGCTCCCTTGCAATGAGGTTTGAAATAATTTACTCCCCTTCCTTTTTTCTCACCCTGGACCTTTGCTGCAAAGTGATGTATTTCAAGATATCCTATTTGTGTAACATCCCTAGTTACTAGATTCTAAGACGATATTCACCGCACAGTTTATACAAGAAATTCCCTCAGTTTCTCCTTAACAACAACAACAACAAAAATCTACACCCATTTCCTGTTCTTATTGGAGCCTTCCCTTTTCACGTTCTCCTGCTCTCTTCCCTAATTAGTAGAGCCACTAAAGGCCCAGTCTCCATTCGGGCCTGCATTATAGCCAGGGCAGTTCCCTGTGAGCCAGGTATTGCTCATATATCCGTGTGCCATGAAAGGAAGGATCCCTGTGAGCTTTGACTGCTGGCAGGGTAGGGCGTGCTGCAGAAGGCCAGTTGGTCAGTGCTGCTAGAATACTAAATTCCTTGATCCAGCTCACTTCTAGAGTCAGATGATGCTGACCAGGAAGACATCTGGTTTCCCTAATTATAAATGTGTGTGTTAACTAAACATAAAGAGTTGTGCTGTGAACTTCCTGGCTTCATTTTGTCATGGTTTACCACATCATTTCCCCCCTCTTTACTGTGGCACAATTAGCTGTGGGGGAATTAGGAGGTTTCAGCATCATTCTTTTAAACCATCCAACACAAAAATGGAACAATTGAGAAGCTAGATTTCTAGACTAGCTAGAGTGCAGGGGGTCTTGAGAATTGGGGTGATGCTTTAGTAAATAAAGCCCATCAGTATGAATAATAGAGAACAAGGTTGTTAGTAAGGATTTAAATTTTTTTTTTTTTTTTTTAGCTTTCTATTCTCTGCATATTTTGTTTCCTGCAAATTTTTCCTATCAATTTGTTCCGTCTTTATCTTCAATTCCAGAGGTTTTCTTCAGGACTGATAATCCTTGATTGATATTATGGCACCAAAAAATAGATGGGAAGGTCTGAATCATGCTGTAGGGCTTCTCTAGTTTAGGCTTCCAGGAAGGTGAGTTATTTGTTGGGAAACTTCCAAAGTTCAGTATTTTTAGGTGTTTCTTCTTGGGCTGGTCAGGGTCCCCAGAGAAGAGGCTTCTAATCACCCCCCTGGAGGGAAAGATCTGGCTGCCAGGTTCTGGGGGATGAGTCGGAAAAGGTGCCTGTGCGTCTCCACATTCAACATTCAGTTACTTAATCCCCGTTTTCACTTTTGTACCCAAGTCCTTAATTATACCTGGTGTCTCCCACTCCTGAAACTCTGTTTCACTGGGTTAGAGCAGTGATTCTCAGCCAGGAACGATTTTGTTCCCCAGGGACATCTGGCAATGTCTGGAGACATTTTAGACTGTCACAGGTGGGAAGGAAGTCTGCTGTTGATATCTAGTGGGCTAAGGGCAAGTTTGCTCTTAATCATTCTACAATGCACAGGACAATTCCCCACTACAAAGAATTATCCAATCCAAAATATCAATAGTTCAGAGGCAGGGCCAAGACAGCAGAATAGTCAGATGCTTCCGCTGATCCCTCTTACAACAAAGACCCAAAAAATCAAGTGAAACGATTATATTTATGACAAGCTAGCAGCCCTGAACATCAAAGGCAAAGTTAGAATAACGGACTGAGTGGGAGGGGGAGGGAGATACCATTCAGAAGCAGAGAGGAGCTGCCGGACCTGAATCCCTAGGATCCCCCAGGCACCACTCCCAGGAGTGGTTGCGGTGGGCTGGTAGTAGTGTTTGGCTGCAATTTTCTCAGGGAGAAGCAGCCACCTGCACAGCCTATGCACACCTCCAGAACCAGAGAAGAACGGCGCTCTCAGCAAAAGCTACGTACTTGAGTATATTTTACCGCACCCCCTGCCCCGAAGCCAGCTTCAGAGGCTGTTGATTTCTTTGGGCCTGAGATAGGCCCATTTGAGCACCCTGAGCCATGCTCCTGGCCTTGGAGAAGGAATAAATTCGCAACAGGGAAAAGATAATTTGCCAGCTCCACTAACCTGGGGAGCTCAGGACAGAAGTGGCTCCCGTCCAAGCATAAATGGTCCGTGGATTTTGAATACCTTTCTCCCCTGCATGGACCCGTGTAGGCCTATTTCAGGAGAATAGGCCCTTGCTAGCAGACTGCAACTGTTTGTAAGTTGTGCAGTGGAGAGGTGGGTGTTTGATATTTGATACCACTTTGCCTGTTAAACAGGGTCCTCACCTACCCACATCAGGGGCCTAAGGACTGGTGGCTCTACTCAGGTCTCCCAGCCATCCGCAACAGGGGTCCAAGCATAACTGGTACCTCCCAGTCCTTATAACCAAAAGCATTGGGTACTCATGGCCCGTCTGCAGAACCCACCCACCTGTACGCTCTAGGGAACAGGGACGCACTTTTCTCAGAGACACTCAGGAAAGTTCTCAGCTTCCTGCCTTGTTCAGAGCATGATGCCCTGCTGCAACCAGACATCGGTACTTACACCAAACACCCCTGCCCATCTAAGGCTGTAGGACAGAGCCTGGACCACACACTTGATGACCAGCTACCTGGACACCTGAGCTGAATCCACACAAGAAAAGTGAATAGACTCAAGCTCATACACCTGATAACAGCTCTAGCCATCTAGTGACAGGACGTCAGAGCTCCAAAGGTGAAAATTCTCAAGGTAGCTCACCCAAGCAACTCATTTGGACATATCGAAACAAAACAAAGCAAGAAACTAGGATACAGTAAGCAAACATAAAATAAACTGATAAAATAACTTATAGATGGCTTGGAGGCAACAGTCAATATCAAACCAAAATATCAACAGTTCCAAGGTGGAAAATGCCACTTTAGGAAATAAATCTCCAGGTTTCTCTTGAGGGTGTAGAGGGACAACTGCTTAGTGGTATGAAGCAAGGGAGGGGATCTAGGGATCTATCTGCTTCTCAACCAGTCCTCTTTATTTTGTTGTTGTTAAGTGCTGGCAAGTCACTTCCAACTCACAGCAACACTATGTACAACAGAACAAAACTTTGCTGGGTCCTGCACCATTCTCACAATCACTGCTATGTTTGAGCCTATTGTTGCAGCCACTGTGTCAGTCCTTCTCACTGAGGGTTGTCTTAGTTATCTCGTGCAGCTGTAACAAAAATACCACAAGTAGGTGGCTTTACCAAACAGAAATGTATTTTCTCACAGTTTAGGAGGCTAGAATTCCAAATTCAGGACACCAGCTCTAGGGGAAGGCCTTCTCTCTGTCGGCTCTGGGGGAAGGTCCTAGCCTCTTTTCAGCTTCTGGTTCTCTATTCCATGGCGATCTTCCTGTGGTATGGCATCTATCTTCCCCATCTCTGCTTGCTTGCTGCTTGCTTAACTTGCTCGTTTGTATGTCAAAAGAGATTGATTTAAGACACAGTGTACACTAATACTACATCATTAACATAACAAAGAAAACCCATTTCCAAATGGGTTTATAACCACAGGTATAGTAGGATTTATAACACATTATCTTGGGGGACACAATCCAATCTATTACAAGGGTCTTCCTTTGTTGTGCTGACCCCTAGTTTACCAAGCATGATGTTCTTCTCTGGGGATTGGTCCCTCCTGATAACATGTCCAAAGTAAGACAAAGCCCCCACCTCTAAAGAACATTTTCGCTGTACTTCTTCCAAGACAGATTTGTTCTTCTTGCAGTCCATGTAGAGTCAATATTCTTCGCCAACTCCATAATTCAAATGTGTCAACTTTTCTTTGGTCTTCCTTATTCATTGTCCAGTTTTCAGATGCATATGAGGTGATTGAGGCATTGGGTCAGGCACACCTTAGTCATCGAAGTGACATCTTTGCTTTTTAACCTATAAAGATGTCTTTTGCAACAGATTTGCCCAATGCAATAATACATTGTTTGATTTTTTGACTGCTGCTTCCATGATCATTGATTGTTAATCCCCCTCTTACCCCAGCTCAAGAAGTACATGATGCTGCCAAGGTCCTGAGGGTTTTGAAGATTTAGTGTATGTCAGGTTGCTCTTCAGCTTTCTCTACTGTTGGCTTGGGATTCAAAACTATCTCTGATCTACTAAATTAGTTCATCTATTTTCAAGCTTCTAAAATTTTGTTACTCTTGTCTCATCTGTTTTCCCTATCTACATGCACCCTTGCCCCACTGCCATAGTTTGGTAGGGTTTAAGAGAGAACAAAATTACATGTGTATATTAAATCTGCCATATTAATCCAGAATGTGAGATCTCTATTTGTTGACATATAGATATACCCGTAGTATATTAAGTAAAAAGAAAGTGGTTACAATGTGTTTTTGGAATGTATGATTCTATTCTTAAAAAACAAGACAAAACAAATGGCCTTCTATAATTATTTCTAATGTCTTTGTACATCAAAAAAATTTTGGAAAATTAGTAAAAAAAAAATGCTAACAAGGATTTTATGTCTGGATGGCAGCAGATTTTTACTTTTTCCTTTATGCTTTTCTATGTAGTCTAAGTTCTTTACAATGAGTATATATTTCTTTTATAAACAGATATAAAGAAAAATTATCAAAAACTTGAATATAAGACAAAAAGATGATTGTACGTCCGTTCAATGTTGAACCTGGACATTGTTTAACAGTCCCACCCACGCAATTCTATGGAAAATTATACTTTTGTTTGACATACTGTTTACTATTCATTAGGGCCCAGATTCACTGAAGTTACCTTTTAACTTGTTATATTTTTGTCCAGGAGAGACGTAAATTATTTCTGTCTGGTAGAAAATACTACCCCAAGGTTATGGTTTTATTGCCTGGACATTAACCAGTTTTGGTTCTAACCTAACAATCATATTTCATCATTCTTTCTTCAATGTCTGTAATACTCAGTTCATTCCGATGTTCTATGAACTGGCTTCACTATTCTACTGGTTCTCACATTAATTGATTAAACATTTGACACATTTTATATTTGTGTGAGAGTTGTTTTAAACTTTTTGACAATTCTTCTCTGACACAGATGAAATCATAAAGCTATTCCCAATTTGGGGAAAGAAAAAAAAAAAGAATGCCCAGACATGGCAAACAGGTTCTATATTAAGTTCAGTCCCTGACTGCTGCCCTACCTGGGTTCTTTGGCAGTACTTCAACTTGGCCTGTCTGAGCTCTGACTCTTGCACATACCTTTGGACATCCAGCAATGCTGAGAGATGTGAGGCTAATGCAGTAAATGGCCAGTGCTTTGATAATCTCATCTGACAGCTGGGGACAATAAGATACATCCAAGTGTTCTAGGATCAGTGAGCCTTTGCAGAATGCCTGTGAGAAATCCCAAAGTCAAAGGTTAGTTTCTTTTCTTTTCCTTATTCCTTGTGCACATGTTTTGTACATCTAGAGCCATCTCTTACCCAAAGCAATTTACTTAGCATGCATTTCAGTCTTTCAAATATGAATGTCTTTTATCTTGTTACAAAAAAAAAAAAGCCATTATATCAAAAATCTCTTTGCAACAAAAAATATTCACGCACCAGCTAAAGAACTTAGGCTATTCAAATTCTTGCTTAATAGAATTTCATTTTCCTGATGTTAGCTCTAATGAAATTTATCTCCTATTATCATAATTATTAGAGATATATTCAGCCAAATGAGTGGAGGAAAAGAAATCCAGAGGTGAGAATTATATGGAAAACGGTCCAGTGTTGACAGTATAGTATGATGATGGAAAGAGCACAGTCTTTAGAATCAGACAGACCTGAGTTTGAATTTTTTTTCCACCATTTATTAGCTCTGAAACCTTAGCAAGTCACTTAACTGTTCCGAGGCTCGGTTTCCTTTTCTTTAAATTAGCCAAAATACCTACTCTCTAGCAATGTTCTGAAATGTCAAATTGTTCATCTTAAATTTCTAGGGCTGGAAAAGGCCTAGAAATCATTGGAAAATTCTTCTTTGTACCTCAGAAGTTCTTAATTTTCATTCCCACTTTTCAGTTAAAAAAAAAGACTGAGCAATAAAAAGAATCCAGAGGAAATAGCTGTCAAAATATTACAACTCAGCAATTATAAAAAAAAAAAAAGATCCACAAAAGTAAACCTAATACTAATTATACACTAAAAATATATTAATAAACAAAGAAGAGTAAAAATTGTCTTGAAGAATATAAAGAATTCTGCTCAATAATACAAGAATTCTTATGTTGTAAAGAGTAGGATAACATTGTTTCCTACTTAGAGAATGAATAGAGTCCCAGGAGCCAGGGGAAATTTAAAGCAAAAAGGATATTTAAAGGGTAAGAATAACGTATTAAAAGATGGAACAAGCTCTAAATGAAAACTGAAGGTTTTCAGTGTTTGAAATAACTTTTGGTAGTTTCTGTCCATGTCTCAGACTGCTTAAACCAGTTCTGCTTTAACTTTTTAAAAAGCTCTAATATTCTTTGATTCTGAACTTTCTCCCCAAGGAGCAGCTGGTAGATTTGAACTGCCAACCTTTTGGTTAGCAGCTGAGCTCTTAGCCATTCTACCACCAGGGCTCCTGAACTTTCTCAGTGTTCTGAAAGAATAACTTATAAAAATGATTATAAAGCCTATGATACATTCATGGTAATGTTATTCTCATCCATGGAAAATATGAGGTACAAAGATCGGTTCAAGACTTTATGTTAAATCAGTGGCAGATCCAAGAACTAAAGTCAGGACTTTTCCTCTCTTATAATTCATATTTTTCTTGAGAGACATGTAACTCATAATTAAGTACTTAAGTCTGCAGGCATGTTTCAACATAATCATCCATGAAATTCCATTCCCTCCACCCCGCAACAGATAAAATTATCATAAGCTGTGCTGGCTCCAGTGCTGCGGCATCATTATACACATATCAATGTTGTTGGTTTTCTTTTCTTGGAAAATGCTAGACTAAGCATCTTCTAAGCCAAAAACTTTTACAGTGAAGTGGGGGGAAAGATGTGAAAGTTATCAAGTTTGGCTCCCATCCCATATCTCAGCCAATTTTGCTGTGGGTTTATAGGCTTGAAGAAAACTTCCAAATCTCTTAGTGAGTTAAATCATTTTTCACTTGTATCTTCAGAGCTGAGTCACAGTGTGGGGACTTAATGACTACATTCCTAAATCGGGTATGTAGAGGAAACAGAGCTTCACTCACATTTACTGTCAAATAAATAATGTACTTCTGCCAGAGCCCTGATTTAAACCACCTCAACAGGTGGCAGCTCCCAGCCTTAAAAAAGCTCACCTCCTGGGGTATATTCATAACACCATCTCTTGCCTATTTGCCTCATTCCCAGCAAAAACCCAGTGCCTCATATTCATAACACCATCTCTTGACTATTTGCCTCATTCCCAGCAAAAACCCAGTGCCTCATTAGGTCCTAATTCATTCTACACATTCTCCTTACTTCTCAACTATTTCGTATCCGACATTTCACATTTGCAACAATAGTAAAAACACCTACTATCCAGCTATTTTGCCCATTAACAACATGTGTCTGTCAGTAACGAATGAGGTATGAGACAAAAGTAGCGCTGGCATTAATGGTTAAGGTTATATGTCGACTTAACTGGGCCATGATTTTCAGTGGTTTGGCAGTTATATAATGATGTAACTTGGCTGTTATGTAATGATGGTGTCATCCTCCATTTTCATAGAACACTGATTTCACATAATGACCTGGTTTTTGGAACCTAACCATGTCGACAAGTGAGGAGAGGGTGTGCTGCAAAGTTGTTTTTCCCCTTGTCTGCTGATAATTCTGGGAAGATATTTTGCTGTCAAGAATCATTTCCTGTAATGAAGACTATTTTTGGCTGAAAAAAACTATAATTTTAAGTTACAAACTGAGTACAAAACTCCAGTTTTGGGGACTTCATATCCCAAAAGTGACCTTGTTCCCACTAGGCATCAGAGCAGGTGGGAGTGGTCGTGGCCTGGGCACACTGAGCTGGGAAGTCTGGGCCTTGCCACCACAACCAAACTATTCAGAACCTGAGGCTGCCCACTCCTGCATTCCACCCTTCCTGCCTGGGAAACCAGACTGAGTAAGACTTAGCTAAGGCCCAACCTCAGAACACCAAAAACCAAACCCATTGCCATCGAGTTGATTCTGACTCATAGCAACCCGACAGAAGCACACTGTTTTTCAATATGAAGGAGACTGTGAAAGGGAGAAAAGCAAGGCCAAGGCCCCAAATGAACCTTCCCAAAGATACTTTCAAAATTTTGAAATTTGTTACAAAAGCATGTGGTGATTTGGACAATAAGCTGGAGTTTCAAGACAGCTCGGCTGTGGCTTACTCCATGAAGTTTTCCTTAATTCCACCTTCTGGAAGAAACGTCTCTTCTAAATCCCTGTCTTAGTTATCTAGTGCTTCTGTAACAAAAATACCACAAGTGGATGGCGTTAACAAACAAAAATTTATTCTCTCATAGTGCAGGTGGCTAGAAGTCCAAATTCAGAATGCCAGCTCCAGGGCAAGGTTCTTTCTGTCAGCTCTGGGGAAAGGTCCTTTTCATCAATCTTCCCCTGGTCTAAAAGCTTCTCAGCATAGGGACCCTGGGTCCAAAGGACAAGCTTCTCTCCAGTTCTTCATTCTTGGTGGTAGGAGGTCCCCCTGTTTTTCTGCTTGCTTCTCTCTTTTATATCTCAAAAGAGCTTGACTCAAGATACGACTTAATCTTGTAGATTGAGTCCTACCTCATTAGCATAACTGCCTCTAATCCTGACTTATTAACATGATAGAGGTAGGATTTACAACACATAGGAAAATCATTTCAGATGACAAAATGGTGGACAGTCACACAATACTGGGAATCATGGCCTAGCCAAAATGACACACATTTTGGGGGGACATAATTCAATCCATAACATTCCACCATTTGGCCCCCAAATATTCATGTCCTTGCCACATGTAAAATACATTTTACCCCATCATAGCATCCCAAGTCTTAACTCCAAGTCCAAAATCTCATCTTCTGAAAACTTCCTCTTCATCTGTGAAATCTAGAATGCAAGTTATCTGCTTCCAAAGTACAATGGTAGAACAGGCACAAGGTAGACATTTCCATTACAAATGGGAGAAGTTGGAGGAAAAGAAGGGATAACAGTCACCAAGCAAGTCAGCAGAACACATCACATTAGTTCTCAAGTCTTGAAAATATCCTCTGTTCTCTGAGACCATTTAGGTAATGGCCGCACCCTCCAGACTCCGGGTGTTGGCCACACTCTCAGGATTCTGGGTGGAGGCCCCTCGGCCCTAGGCTTCAGGTCCACCTTCCAGGGCCACTGGAATGGCATCTCTTTTCCCTCAGCTTTGGGCAGCCCATTCTCCTAGTCCACCTGAGTGGCAGCTCTACCCCGTTGGCCCCCAGGCCCTGTTCTTCTGCCCCTTTAGCATGGCAGCTCTGCCCCCTCAGCTTTGGGCAGCAGATCTGGCTCCACATTCCAGAATCAAGTGGGTGAATAGCTGACTCTTTGAAACCTAGCTGGCTGTGGCCCCACCCTTTGACACACCAGAGATCAAGGCCCTACCTTTTGAGACTGAGGCAGCTCTGCTTCCCACATTTTGTTTCTCTTCAGCTTCTGTTTCTGGTTCCTTGGCCTCACAGCCCCTCAGGCCTCACCATCTGCACTATCTCTGGTGTTACAGTTCTCCTCAATTCCTTATGAGCCCTCGTCAGAATTGTCTTTGATGTCCATAATTCCACCAATGGTCTCTTTAAGGCACCTTAAAACTCTTTCAGCCTGTACCCATTCATAGTTTCACGACCGCTTCCACATTTTAGGTATCTGTTAGAGCTGCAACCCACCCCTGGTACCAAATGTCTTGGGTTGGGTTCTCTAGAGAAGCAAAACCAGTAAAGCATATAAATATATAGAGTGATTTATATCAAGGACATGGCTCATGTGGTTGTAGAGCCTGGAACATCACAAGTCTGTGGGTCAGGATAGAGGCTTCTACTGATTCACATGCCTGCATGGGCTGGTGAACCCAAGATCAGCAGATCAGACAGCAGAGCTGTTGCTCACAGGTTGCAAAGATCGATGAGTCCCAAGATAGGCAGGCAAGATGGCGGGTAAGCTACTAGTTCAAGTCCCAAGAACTGGAGGTCAGATGAACAGGAGCCAGCTGTAAGATCCAGAGCAAGCCAAACCCACGAGTCTTGCCAGAAAGTCCACTTATGTTCAATGCAGGCCACACCCCCAAGGAAACTCTCTTTTAACTGATTGGCTACTCAGAGCAGATCACATCATGGAGGTGATGACATATATTAAATCTCATCATGGGAAGTGATCACATCATCACATGACTTCCAAACTACATCATAACTAAGTGCCAAACCACTGAGAATCATGGCCAGCCAAGTTGACACACAACCTTAATGATCACATTCCTATACCTTCTTATTGTCTTTCTTCCTTTCTACATGGATTATAGCTATTTAAGTACAGGCAGCCTCCGATTTACAATGTATTCGAATTATGATGTACCACACTTATGACTTTTTTGGGGGGGTGGAAGGGTACATCTTATCATTAGCAATATGTACTACATAAAATGTTGCAGTGGTTAATTTACTGATGTTATCATTCTCAGATGTTCACTTGCAGATGTTCAAAGATAGAATTTATAAAGTTACTGATAATAAAAGGCAATGAAAACAAAACAAAAAAAAAAACAGGTATTCAACTTACATCAGAACAGACTTACAACGGAGTCATCAGAGCAGAATATCAACTTAAGTTGGGGGCTACCTGTACCTGTTTTATCTCCTGCATTGAATATGGCTTCTTGAGGGCAGAATCCAGGTCTAAGTTATCTTTGTGTCCCCAACACCTGTCATGCAGAATAAGTTCAAGATGGGAGAACATCCAAAGGAAGTGGGGACAATGAGCTCCCATAGATTGCTCTTAAAATCCTAAGTCCAGTCCTTCCTCTCACTTTATTCAATAACTCTTCAGAGAGAGTATACTGGGGTGGTTAAGAGCATAGGGCCTGGAGGCCCACTGGCCTGAGTTCCAATCCTCATACTTAGAAGTTCTGTATCTCTGGATAAATTTCCCAAAATCTTTATACCTCACTGTTCTCATCTGCAAAATGGGAATAAGATGGTACTTTAATATGATACCTACTTGATAGAGTTGTTAAGGAGCTTGATGAATTAATACAAATAAAACAATTGAATAGTACTTAGCAAAGAATAAGCAGAAAGTAAATAGTAGCTAGTACTATTTATTGTCCACCATGTGTCTGTCAGTTTGTTGTACCGTGGTGGCTTGCGTGTTGCTGTGATACTGGAAGCTTTGCCACCAGTATTTAAAATGCTAGCAGGGTCACCTTTGGTGGACAGGTTTCAGCAGGGCTTCCAGACTAAGATAGACTAGGAAGAAGGACCTGGTAGTCTACTTCTGAAAAAATTGACCAGTGAAAACCTTATGAATACCAGTGGAACACTGTCTGATATAGTGCTGGAAGATGAGCCCCTCAGGTTGGAAGGCACTCAAAACACGACTGGGGAAGAGCTGCCTTTTCAAAGTGGAGTCCACCTGAATGGAGTCAAGCTTTTGGGACCTTCATTAGCTGATGTAGCATGACTGAAAATGAGAAGGAACAGCTGCAAACATCCATTAATAATAGGAACATGGAATGTATGAAGTATGAATCTAGGAAAATTGGAAGTCGTCAAAAATGAAATGGAACACATAAACATTGATATCCTAGGCATTAGTTAGCTGAAAAGGACTGGTACTGGCCATTTTGAACCAGACAATCATATGGTCTACTGTGACAGGAATGACAACTTAAAGAGGGATGGTGTCTTGATCATTGTCAAGAAGAACATTTCAAGATCAATCTTGAAGTACAACACTGTCAGTGATAATATCCATACGCCTACAAAGAAGACCAGGTGAATAATACAACTATTATTCAAATTTAAGCACCAACCACTGAGGCCAAAGATGAAGAAATTGAAGACTTTTACCAACTTCTGCAGTCTGAAATTGATCAAACATGCAATCAAGATGCATTGATAATTAGTGGTGATTGGAATGTGAAACTTGGAAACAGAGAAGCATTGGTAGTTGGAAAATATGGCCTTGGTGATAAAAACAGTGCCGGAGATTGCATGACATAATTTTGCAAGACCAATGACTTCTTCATTGCAAATTTCTTTTTTCAACAACAAAAATGGCGACTATACATGTGGACCTTGCCAGATGGGATACATAGGATCAAATCAACTACATCTGTGGAAACAGACAATGGAAACGCTCAATATTATCAGTCAGAACAAGGCCAGAAGCCAACTGTGGAACAGAACGTCAATTGCTCCTGCGAAAGTTCAAGTTGAAGCTGAAGAAAATTAGAAAAGTTCACGAGAGCCAAAGTGCAGCCTTGAGTATATCCCACCTGATTTTAGAGACCATCTCAAGAATAAATTTGATGCATTGAACACTAATGACCCAAGATGAGACGAGTTGTGAAAGGACATCATATGTGAAGAAAGCAAGAGGTCATTAAAAAGACAGGAGAAAAAGAGAAGACCAAAATGGATGTCAGAAGAGAACATAGAGTAGCTAAAGCAAAAAGGAAGAAATGATGAAGTAAAAGAGCTGAACAGAAGATTTCAAAGGGCAGCTTGAGAAGACAAAGCAAAGTATTATAATAAAATGTGCAAAGACCTGGAGATAGAAAACCAAACGGGAAGAACATACTCAAAATTTCTCAAGCTGAAAGAACTGAAAAATTTCAAGCCTCGAGTTGCAATATTGAAGGATTCTACAGGGAAAATATTAAATGACACAGGAAGCATCAAAAGAAGATGGGAGGAATACACAGAGTCACTGTACCAAAATGAATTGGTCAGTGTTAAACCATTTCAGGAGGTAGCATATGATCAAGAACCCATAGTACTGAAGGAAGAGGTCCAAGCTGCACTGAAGGCATTGACGAAAAACAAGACCCCAGGAATTGAAAGAATATCAATTGAGATGTTTCAATAAGGATGCAGCACTGGAAATGCTCACTTGTCTATGCTAAGAAAATTGGAGACAGCTACGTGGCCAACCAACTGGAAGAGATCCATATTTGTACCCATTCCAAAGAAACATGATCAAACAAAATGCACAAATTATCGAACAATATCATTAATATCACACATAAGTAAAATTTTGCTGAAGATCATTCAAAAGTAGTTGTAGGAGTACACCAACAGGGAGCTGCCATAAATTCAAGCCCAAATTAGAAGAGGATGTGGAACAAGGGATATCATTGCTGTTCTCAGATGGATCTTGGTTGAAAGCAGAGAATACCAGAAAAATATTTACCTATGTTGTATTGACTATGTAAAGGCATTCCACTGTGTCCATTGTAACAAATTATGGATAACATTGCAAAGAATGCGAATTCCAGAACACTTAATTGTGCTCATGAGGAACCCGTACATAGATCAAGATGCAGTTCTTCGAACAGAACAAGGGGATACTGAGTGGTTTAAAGTAAAGAAAGGTGTGCAGCAGGGTTGTATCCCTTCACTATATTTATTCACTCTGTATGCTGAGCAAATAATCAGAGAAGCTGGACTATATGAAGAAGAACGTGGCATCAGGATTGGAGGAAGACTCATTAACAACCTGCAGATATGCAGATGACACAAACTTGCTTGCAGAAAGTGAAGAGGACTTGAAGCACTTACTCATGAATATCAAAGACCACAGCCTTCAGTATGGATTACACCTCAACATAAAGAAAACAAAAGTCTTCACAACTGGACCAATAAGCAACATCATGGTAAACGGTGAAAATACTGAAGTTGTCGAGGATTTCATTTTACTTGGATCCACAATCAATGCCCACGGAAGCAGCAGTCAAGAAATCAAAGGATGTATTGCATTGGGCAAATCTGCTGCAAAAGATCTCTTTAAGTATTATAAAGCAAATGTCAGTTTGAGGACTAAGTTGTGCCCAACCCAAGCCATGGTATTTTCAACTGCCTATGAAAATATGCATGAAAGCTGAACAATGAATAAGGAAGACCAAAGAAGAATTGACGCCTCTGAATTATAGTACTGATGAAGAATATTGAATATACTACGGGCTGCCGGAAGAGCAAATAAATCTGTCTTGGAAGAAGTACAGCGAATGTTCCTTAGAAGCAAGGATGGTGAGACTTCGTTTCACATACTTCAGACATGTTAGTAGGAGGGACCATTCCCTGGAGAAGGACATCATGCTTGGTAAAGTAGAAGGTCAACAAAAAAGAGGAAGTCCATCCTCAACCTGATGGACTGACACAGTGGCTACAACAATGACCTCTAACAAGCAATGATTATGAGAATGGTACAGGACTGTTGTACATAGGATTGCTATGACTCAGAACCAACTTGATGGCACCTAACAATGACAACAACAACTATTATTTGTAGGAGTCCCTGGGTGACAAAAATGGTTCAGTTGTTTTTGTTTGAATACTAGCTGACAGTTTTGCAGTTCAAACTAATGCAGATACATCTCGGAAGACAGCACTGGCCATCTGCTTCTGAAAGGTCACAACCTTGAAAACCCTATGTAGAAGTTCTACTCTACACACATGGGTTCACCATGAATTGAAATTGACTGAACAACAAGCAACAATGACTATTTGTATTTAATGTTTCTCTAAGGCTATGATTGCCAAATTTTTTAAAACTCATGCATCCCATAATAAAAAACAGTGTTGAGCACATATTCGCAATAGACGTATATTAATGTACTTTTAAATTATATAAAAATACAAATGTTCTAATATATATTGTACATTATAAAACATGTAGAACAGAAATAAAATGTATGAGGTAGAAATAAATCTAAATAGTTCTAATGTTTTCTTCTGAAATAGCTTGTCTTGTCCACTTGCTTAAGTGAATGCTTGCTTTGGAGACTCCTACTCCACAATCAACATCCATGCAGTCAAGGAATCAAACAACACATTGTGTTGGACAAATCCACTTCAAAAAACCTCTTAAAAGTGTTAAAAAGCAAAGATGTCATCTTAAGGACAAAGGTGCACCTGACCCAAGCCTTGGTGTTTTCAGTCATCTCATATGCATGCCAAAGCTGGACAAAGACTAAGGAAACCGAAGAAGAATTGAGATTTTGAATTATAGTGTTGGCGAAGAATGTTGAATATACCATTGACTGTCAGAAGAACGAACAAATCTGTCTTGGAAGAAGTACAGTCACAATGCTCCTTAGGAGCAAGGATGGTGAAATTCGTCTCACAAACTTTGGAAATGTTATCAGGAGTGATCAGTCCCTGGAGAAGGACATCATGCTTAGTAAAGTAGACAGTCAGCAAAAAAGAGGAAGACCCTCAACAAGATGGATTGACACAGTGGCTGTAATAATGGGCTCAAGCATAACAATGATTGTGAGGATGGTGCAGGACCCGGCAGTGTTTCACTCTGTTGTACGCACGGTTACTTGGATTGCTATGAGTTGAACTTGACTTGATGGCACCTAACAACAACAACTCAACAGTACACCTTTGGTTGTCAGTAAATCTTGATGACTTACTGATTATACAGATCCCAGGTATTTGTTAAAAAGCAGGGGATTTTTTAAAATATATAAAACACCGATAAATGCATTAAAAGAAGTCAAATTGGGGGGGCAAGCTTAAAGGACAGAGAGATAAACAATGAAAAAGAATGTATATTGAAATAACTAAAAGGAAAGACCAAAAAACAAAATCCCTTTGAGTTATATTTTCTAATTAGGATTTGTGGGAAAAAAATTACAGAACTGTTTCAGTCTCTAGACTTTATGTACAAAATAAAAACAAGTCAGGATTGGACTATCCAAGGAGCAATCAGCTATTTTTCTTGTGACCTGTGGCATAACCCCCACACTCTCCATTTCTCTAAGTAAAAAGAATGGGTGCCCAGTGTCTCAAATACCTGGCACTCTTCCAGGGACCTCTGGGATAAGGCAAGGGAAATCACTTGAGCAACAATAATCAGCCTGAAAGAGTTGATGGGTTTCTATTTGCACAGCCAGCCACCCTCCCAACTTGATGTTCTCTTTTCCAAGAAAATAACAGAACTTTCATGCCAAGGACAAAGTCACACCATTCTCCTGCGACCTCTTGCATTTAAGGATCTCAAGGAAAAAACGAATTCATGAACCATTGGTGCTGCTTTGACCTTTCATTTTGGGACATAATGGAATGGGATGATCTAATCAAGAGAGGCTGCTGGTCAAGTAGGAAAACACAGGACCTGGAAATCTGCGGTAGTGTCTGTGTGACCTTGAGCAAGTCACTTAACAGTGTTTCCTCATCTATAACTGTGTAGTAAAAATAACTGTCTACCTATCTCACAGGCTTATTGGAAGATGGAAAGGAAATGTGTACTCCAAAACCACTTGGCAAACATAACACCCTATACAAATGCTGGCTTTTGTCTGTCAGCAATGGAACTACAGAGATCCTGGAATACCCCCTAGTCTGCCACTTGAAGACCTGGGAACACTGCCTTCAGTGTAACAAGGGCATTGGGATGAGGAAATATAGGTACAGGATTTAATTGGAAGTTGATAGAGAAGACTGTTAGAAATCATATGTTTATGAGCATGGAAAAAAATCATAGCTCCTGTCAGATACTCCACTACCAGGCACTCGATTTATGTCAGGTAAGGTACATTGAGCAAATCCCAGGCATGTTGATAGAAAAGGGATCAAAAACAGATTGGCCACTTAGGTTTGTAAAGCAAGAGGCACATACACTCTTGCTGTTAGTAGGAAAGTGGAATTCTGATGTTTTATTTTTGCCTTCAGACAATCTAACGGGTTTTGTTTAACTCTTGGCAGGTTTCACTTTACACAGGGTAAACTGATGTTCCAGGGGCAGCTTAAGGGATGAGAGAGGCCTCCCAAGGATTATCTTCCTTTTAACACGTCCTCTTAGAGTTCTCTGTGGATGCTCAACATGAAAATAACAGATATGCACATTCATTTAGCGAGTTCAGCAGTCTCCAGTTGTCTGAGAATAGTTCTGCCCAATGGGAGTGGGCAAGAGGCCAGGACCGGCATGGGGTGTTCTCTGCTTCAGCTGTTTCTCAGCCAAGAAACATGGTACCCATAACTCCAGTATCCCTTGGAACCTTACAGACTGTGAGAAACTGACAAGCTGTCAGATCCCACATCCTTTGAAATCTGGCCAATTTCTAATTCTACTGAACTGCCCCTACAGTTGGAAACGCACTAGTGTCAGAAGCAATGGAGAATGCTGAGCTTATTTCTTTTGTTCATAGTCTTTGAAGGGAGAATTATGCTTAGGTATCTTGGCAGGAGTTTGCAACTCCCAGTTGATCCCAGATGCCTTAGGTCTCTCTTGGAGTATGCTGTTCTGTTATAAAGTCCAGGAGACCATTTTTGTTACAGGTAGTTGTACAGCACAACTTTCTGTAACAAAGCCCTTAATTATTCCAGGTTTTGTGAGAAGTTCTTTTTCCGAAACAAGGTACAAAATGCCCCCCTTTTAATTTCACCAAAAGAACTTCTTAGATCCCTTTCCTAAGACCCTGTAAAATGATTCTGAACCTGAGACCCTCTAGGATCTTCATCATTGACAGTTTATTCTATTATTTCCTAATAGTAACCTGGTGCATTGGATGAGGTAAAGAATTTTCCTGAGAAGTATGGCCAAGAGATAAAATATCCAGACATCTGGATGTCCCACCTCTCCATACAGGAGATTTCAGAGCTTCTGTTGTACCAAAAGCCAAGGATTTAGGCCATTTTGGGAAGGGATACTCCTTTGCTTCCCTTGTAGCCCATACATATCTTTTTCCCCTGGACAAAAAGGTGAACTTATTAAAATCTCATGCTTTGATAGTTTCTGAATGATAGAAATTGATGTTGATTTAAAAAAATTATTGCCATGTAGAGACAACTCATTTAGTCCATCTTTGTCATTATAGGCCATATGTGTCAAAAGTTACTGAAAGAAATTTTGGTTGCACTCTAGAGAGTGGAGTCTATCAACTAATGAGAATGATATATAAGGATCTTGCATGAGTAATATTTTTTAACTAGTCAGGTTAGTGATTTAAAGCAAGAGTTTAAGATAAGAAAAAAAAAAAGAGTCACTGGAGAATAATCCAGTTCTTCCTATTAGGGTACATGAACACAACCTTCTTAAACTTTAGTGAGAAAAGTCCAGGGGAACAGGATGGCCACAGGCCATTATGGGGGAGCAAGACTCAGACAGGACTGGAGCTAGTGAAATTGGTACTCCTGGGCCTTTAAGACCTGAATACCCACATAGAGGGTCCACACTAGTTCGAAGGATTTCATTTCTCTAGCAAAAGTGGTCCAGAATGCAGAACTGAGAATGCTGAATCCACTTAGACTCAACCTGGAGCAAAGCCACATCTACACAACCACTTGACTTAATGAACATTCCTGGTCGGGCTGAAAGCCAAATGAACAGCAGTGGATCTGCTCTGCTGTTCTCCCAACCATGAAGTAATTTATGCCTTGCTCCACACAGCTGCCCCTCCCTGTCCCTTATTCCTTAATAAAATCATCTCCTTTCTTTTCTATTTACAAAGTAAGGTCAATATACATGTCACTAAACTAAAAGTCAAATAGAAAGAAAAATGCAAAGCGTGTAACCCAAAAGGATGGATAACAAGACATTGAAACACACTGAAAATTAAAGGAGAAAAACAACTCGTTTTCTCAAAACTCCAAGCAGCTAGCAGGATTGAGGGTTTCAAAAACCAAGGGTCCCTATGAGGACGATGAGGGAAGTGGGGGTTCCAGCATCCGTACTGCTGTTTATAACCCATATACGAAAGTTGTCAGATACCTTTGTGTTCATCAGAGAACGTGACGTTGACCTGTGATCCTCAACTATGCTACTCCCTTAAAATTCATCAGTGGTGTCAGTTGCAGGGTATCAGTAAACTCACTTGTGAAGAATGTAATCCACAAGCCAGGCAGAAAAGACACAAGAGAGCAAGTCAGGCTGAACAGCTACCACATACCTCTTCTTTCTCTTCTGTAGTCATAAATTCTGCCCATAATTACTATTCTGAGTTGCAGGACTTCAAAAAGCAGATGCTCAGCTCTGGTAGAGATATGTTTTTCACAATAAAAGATATGAAGACATCACGTCTGGCTTTGGAGAACAATGGTGGTTATCTAAATCTGAATACTCCCTTTCCCTAAAAACTATAAAATGAACAAAGAAACCAATAAAACTTCACAGGACCCATGCTTTCAGCATTAGTAGGAGACAGAGAACACAACAACCTTTAAATTACCTTTAAGTAGAGTAAAATCAGAAACACTTTCCAGCAGAGCTGCATCAGCCTGCCTGCAACTGCCACAAGCCTATGGATAGGAGTTCCATAGAGAGCGGCTGCTTAAAAGACTCTGTTATAAGAGTAGACAGGTGCAGAGAGAGGAGGCAAAGACAAAATCCCTTCCTGAAACAGGAAACCAAACGAGTTTCGGTCGAGTCAATTCCGGCTTATAGTGACCCTAAGAGTAGAACTGTGCTCCATGAAGTTTTCATGGCTTGACTTTTTGGAAACGAACCACAAGACCTTTCTTCCAAGGCACCTCTGGGTGGTTTGAACCACCAATTTTTGATTAGTAGCAGAGTTCTTAACCAATTGTGTCACCCAAAACAGAAACTGCAACAGTAAGTGCCAAAATACCAAATAGGACTTAGTAGTTCATGGCCCTCGCTGTATGACTTGGATCCAGGAAAGGGCTTAAAAATGTTGGAGGTACCACAGACCTCCCAGGCAGTTGAGCCAGATGCATGGGCATCATCCTTAACCACATCTTCATCCTTGTCCCCCATCCTAACTAGCAACAGTTCTATGGATTTTACTACCTAAATATTCCCCAGTCTCTCTCTAGCCTGTCAGCACCCTCATCCAGATTTCATCATCTCTTCCCTGGGCTATAACAAAAACCTCTTAACTTATATTCCTATCTTCAGTCATGATAGCTGTCCTCTCTCCTCTCTGCCCTTCAGTCGAACTTCCACATTTTTTTTTAAATTTCTATTGTGCTTTAAGTGAAAGTTTCTCACACGAAAACCCATATACACCTTGCTACACACTCCCAGTTGCTCTCCCCCTAATGAGACAGCCCGCTCCCTCCCTCCACTCTCTCTTTTCATGTCCATTTCACCAGCTTCTAACCCCCTCTACCCTCTCATCTCCCCTCCAGGCCGGAGATGCCAACATAGTCTCAAGTGTCCACCTGATCCAAG